>NC_090403.1:6118443-7610732 GCF_036365525.1 Heterodontus francisci | reverse complement strand
GGCAGACTCACAAACGAAGGCAAATCCTCAAACTAAGGCAACCCCTCAAACTAAGGCAGATACTCAAACTAAGGCAGTCCCTCAAAGTAAGGCAACCCCTCAAACTAAGTCAACCCCTCAAACTAAGGCAGACTATCAAACTCAAGCAACTCCTCAAACTAATGCAACTCCTCAAACTAAGGCAGATTCTCAAACTAAGGCAACCCCTCAATCTAAGGCAGACTCTCAAACTAAGGCAACCCCTCAAACTAAGGCAACGCCTCAAACTAAGGCAGACTCTCAAAAAAAGGCAACCCCTCAAACTGAGTCAACCCCTCAAACTAAGGCAGACTCTCAAACTTAGGCAACCCCTCAAACTAAGGCAACCCCTCAAACTAAGGCAGACTCTCAAACTAAGGCAACTCCTCAAACTAAGGCAACCCCACAAACTAAAGCAACTCCTCAAACTAAGGCAGATTCTCAAACGAAGGCAACTCCGCAAACTAAGGCAGTCTCTCAAACTAAGGCAACTGTTCAAACTAAGGCAGATTCTCAGACTGAGGCAGATTCTCAAACGAAGGCATCTCCTCAAACTAAGGCAGAGTCTCAAACTAAGGCAACTCCTCAAACTAAGGCAGACTCTCAAACTAAGGCAGACTCTCAAACTTAGGCAGCTCCTCAAAGTAAGGCAGATTCTCAAACGAAGGCAAGTCCTCAAACTAAGGCAGACTCTCAAACTAAGGCAGACTCTCAAACTAAGGCAACTCCTCAAACTAAGGCAGAATCTCAAACGAAGGCAGACTCTCAAACTAAGGCAACTCCTCAAACTAAGGCAGATTCTCAAACGAAGGCAACTCCTCAAACTAAGGCAGACTCTCAAACTAAGGCAGACTCTAAAACTAAGGCAGACTCTCAAATTGAGGCAGACTCTCAATCGAAGGCAGACTATCAAACTAAGGCAGATACTCAAACGAAGGCAGCTCCTCAAACTAAGGCAGAATCTCCAACGAAGGAAACTCCTCAAACTAAGGCAGACTCTCAAACTAAGGCAGACTCTCAAACTAAGGCAACTCCTCAACCTAAGGCAGAATCTCAAACGAAGGCAGACTGTCAAACTAAGGCAACTCCTTAAACTAAGGCAGACTCTCAAACCAAGGCAGATTCTCAAACGAAGGCAGCTCCTCAAACTAAGGCAGAATCTCAAACAAAGGAATCTCCTCAAACTAAGGCAGACTCTCAAACTAAGGCAGACTCGCAAACTAAGGCAGTTTCTCAAACGAAGGATATTCCTCAAACTAAGGCAGATTCTCAAACGAAGGCAACTCCTCAAACAAAGGCAGACTCTCAAACTAAGGCAACCCCTCAATCTAAGGCAGACTCTCAAACTAAGGCAACCCCTCAAACTAAGGCAACGCCTCAAACTAAGGCAGACTCTCAAAAAAAGGCAACCCCTCAAACTAAGGCAACCCCTCATACTAAGGCAGATTCTCAAACAAAGGTCCCTCTCAAACTGAGTCAACCCCTCAAACTAAGGCAGACTCTCAAACTTAGGCAACCCCTCAAACTAAGGCAACCCCTCAAACTAAGGCAGACTCTCAAACTAAGGCAACTCCTCAAACTAAGGCAACCCCACAAACTAAAGCAACTCCTCAAACTAAGGCAGATTCTCAAACGAAGGCAACTCCGCAAACTAAGGCAGTCTCTCAAACTAAGGCAACTGTTCAAACTAAGGCAGATTCTCAGACTGAGGCAGATTCTCAAACGAAGGCATCTCCTCAAACTAAGGCAGAGTCTCAAACTAAGGCAACTCCTCAAACTAAGGCAGACTCTCAAACTAAGGCAGACTCTCAAACTTAGGCAACTCCTCAAACTAAGGCAGATTCTCAAACGAAGGCAAGTCCTCAAACTAAGGCAGACTCTCAAACTAAGGCAGACTCTCAAACTAAGGCAACTCCTCAAACTAAGGCAGAATCTCAAACGAAGGCAGACTCTCAAACTAAGGCAACTCCTCAAACTAAGGCAGATTCTCAAACGAAGGCAACTCCTCAAACTAAGGCAGACTCTCAAACTAAGGCAGACTCTAAAACTAAGGCAGACTCTCAAATTGAGGCAGACTCTCAATCGAAGGCAGACTATCAAACTAAGGCAGATACTCAAACGAAGGCAGCTCCTCAAACTAAGGCAGAATCTCCAACGAAGGAAACTCCTCAAACTAAGGCAGACTCTCAAACTAAGGCAGACTCTCAAACTAAGGCAACTCCTCAACCTAAGGCAGAATCTCAAACGAAGGCAGACTGTCAAACTAAGGCAACTCCTTAAACTAAGGCAGACTCTCAAACCAAGGCAGATTCTCAAACGAAGGCAGCTCCTCAAACTAAGGCAGAATCTCAAACAAAGGAATCTCCTCAAACTAAGGCAGACTCTCAAACTAAGGCAGACTCGCAAACTAAGGCAGTTTCTCAAACGAAGGATATTCCTCAAACTAAGGCAGATTCTCAAACGAAGGCAACTCCTCAAACAAAGGCAGACTCTCAATCTAAGGCAGACTCTCAAACTCAGGCAGATTCTCAAACGAAGGCAGCTCCTCAACCTAAGGCAGACTCTCAAACTAAGGCAGACTCGCAAACTAAGGAAGTTTCTCAAACGAAGGCAACTCCTCAAACTAAGGCAGATTCTCAAACGAAGGCAATTCCTCAAACTAAGGCAGACTCTCAAACTAAGGCAGACTCTAAAACTAAGGCAGACTCTCAAATTGAGGCAGACTCTCAATCGAAGGCAGACTATCAAACTAAGGCAGATACTCAAACGAAGGCAGCTCCTCAAACTAAGGCAGAATCTCCAACGAAGGAAACTCCTCAAACTAAGGCAGACTCTCAAACTAAGGCAGACTCTCGAACTAAGGCAACTCCTCAAACTAAGGCAGAATCTCAAACGAAGGCAGACTCTCAAACTAAGGCAACTCCTCAAACTAAGGCAGACTCTCAAACCAAGGCAGATTCTCAAACGAAGGCAGCTCCTCAAACTAAGGCAGAATCTCAAACGAAGGAAACTCCTCAAACTAAGGCAGACTCTCAAACTAAGGCAGACTCGCAAACTAAGGCAGTTTCTCAAACGAAGGCTATTCCTCAAACTAAGGCAGATTCTCAAACGAAGGCAACTCCTCAAACAAAGGCAGACTCTCAATCTAAGGCAGACACTCAAACTAAGGCAGATTCTCAAACGAAGGCAGCTCCTCAAACTAAGGCAGACTCTCAAACTAAGGCAACTCCTCAAACTAAGGCACTCTCAAACTAAGGCAATTTCTCAAACGAAGGCTATTCCTCAAACTAAGGCAGATTCACAAACGAAGGCAACTCCTCAAACAAAGGCAGACTCTCAATCTAAGGCAGACACTCAAACTAAGGCAGAATCTCAAACGAAGGCAGCTCCTCAAACTAAGGCAGACTCTCAATCTAAGGCAACTCATCAAACTAAGGCACTCTCAAACTAAGGCATACTCTCAAACTTAGGCAACTCCTCAAACTAAGGCAGATTCTCAAACGAAGGCAACTCCTCAAACTAAGGCAGACTCTCAAACTAAGGCAGACTCTCAAAATAAGGCAGACTCGCAAACTAAGGCAGTTTCTCAAACGAAGGCAGCTCCTCAAACTAAGGCAGAATCTCAAACGAAGGAAACTCCTCAAACTAAGGCAGACTCTCAAACTAAGGCAGACTCGCAAACTAAGGCAGTTTCTCAAACGAAGGCTATTCCTCAAACTAAGGCAGATTCTCAAACGAAGGCAACTCCTCAAACAAAGGCAGACTCTCAAACTAAGGCAGACTCTCAAACTAAGGCAGATTTTCAAACGAGGGCAACTCCTCAAACTAAGGCAGACTCTCAAACTAAGGCAGACTATAAAACTAAGGCAGATTCTCAAACGAAGGCAACTCCTCAAAATAAGGCAGACTCTCAAACTAAGGCAGAATCTCAAACTAAGGCAGATTCTCAAACGAAGGCAACTCCTCAAAAGAAGGCAGACTCTCAAACTAAGGCAGACTCTCAAACAAAGGCAGACTCTCAAACTAAGGCAACCCCTCAAACTAAGGCAGACTCTCAAACGAAGGCAGAATCTCAAACTAAGGCAGACTCTCAAACTAAGGCAACTCCTCAAAATAAGGCAGATTCTCAAACGAAGGCAATCCCTCAAACTAACGCTGACTCTCAAATTAAGGCAGATTCTCAAACGAAGGCAACCCCTCAAACTAAGGCAGGCTCTCAAACTAAGTCAAATCCACAAACTAAGGCAACCCCTCAAACTAAGGCAACCCCTCAAACTAAGGCAGACTCACAAACTAAGGCATTCCCTCAAAGTAAGGCAACCCCTCAAACTAAGGCAACCCCTCAAACTAAGGCAGACTATCAAACTCAAGCAACTCCTCAAACTAAGGCAACTGCTCAAACTGAGGCAGATTCTCAGACTGAGGCAGATTCTCAAACGAAGGCATCTCCTCAAACTAAGGCTGAGTCTCAAACTAAGGCAACTCCTCAAACTAAGGCAGACTCTCAAACTAAGGCAGACTCTCAAACTTAGGCAACTCCTCAAACTAAGGCAGATTCTCAAACGAAGGCTACTCCTCAAACTAAGGCAGACTCTCAAACTAAGGCAGACTCTCAAACTAAGGCAACTCCTCAAACTAAGGCAGAATCTCAAACGAAGGCAGACTCTCAAACTAAGGCAACTCCTCAAACTAAGGCAGACTCTCAAACTAAGGCAGATTCTCAAACGAAGGCAGCGCCTCAAACCAAGGCAAAATCTCAAACGAAGGAAACTCCTCAAACTAAGGCAGACTCTCAAACTAAGGCAGACTCGCAAACTAAGGCAGTTTCTCAAACGAAGGCTATTCCTCAAACTAAGGCAGATTCTCAAACGAAGGCAACTCCTCAAACAAAGGCAGACTCTCAATCTAAGGTAGACTCTCAAACTCAGGCAGATTCTCAAACGAAGGCAGCTCCTCAAACTAAGGCAGACTCTCAAACTAAGGCAGACTCGCAAACTAAGGCAGTTTCTGAAACGAAGGCAACTCCTCAAACTAAGGCAGATTCTCAAACGAAGGCAACTCCTCAAACTAAGGCAGACTCTCAAACTAAGGCAGACTCTAAAACTAAGGCAGACTCTCAAATTGAGGCAGACTCTCAATCGAAGGCAGACTATCAAACTGAGGCAGATACTCAAACGAAGGCAGCTCCTCAAACCAAGGCAGAATCTCCAACGAAGGAAACTCCTCAAACTAAGGCAGACTCTCAAACTAAGGCAGACTCTCAAACTAAGGCAACTCCTCAAACTAAGGCAGAATCTCAAACGAAGGCAGACTGTCAAACTAAGGCAACTCCTCAAACTAAGGCAGACTCTCAAACCAAGGCAGATTCTCAAACGAAGGCAGCTCCTCAAACTAAGGCAGAATCTCAAACAAAGGAAACTCCTCAAACTAAGGCAGACTCTCAAACTAAGGCAGACTCGCAAACTAAGGCAGTTTCTCAAACGAAGGCTATTCCTCAAACTAAGGCAGATTCTCAAACGAAGGCAACTCCTCAAACAAAGGCAGACTCTCAATCTAAGGCAGACACTCAAACTAAGGCAGATTCTCAAACGAAGGCAGCTCCTCAAACTAAGGCAGACTCTCAAACTAAGGAAACTCCTCAAACTAAGGCAGACTCTCAAACTAAGGCAGACTCTCGAACTAAGGCAACTCCTCAAACTAAGGCAGAATCTCAAACGAAGGCAGACTCTCAAACTAAGGCAACTCCTCAAACTAAGGCAGACTCTCAAACCAAGGCAGATTCTCAAACGAAGGCAGCTCCTCAAACTAAGGCAGAATCTCAAACGAAGGAAACTCCTCAAACTAAGGCAGACTCTCAAACTAAGGCAGACTCGCAAACTAAGGCAGTTTCTCAAACGAAGGCTATTCCTCAAACTAAGGCAGATTCTCAAACGAAGGCAACTCCTCAAACAAAGGCAGACTCTCAATCTAAGGCAGACACTCAAACTAAGGCAGATTCTCAAATGAAGGCAGCTCCTCAAACTAAGGCAGACTCTCAAACTAAGGCAACTCCTCAAACTAAGGCACTCTCAAACTAAGGCAATTTCTCAAACGAAGGCTATTCCTCAAACTAAGGCAGATTCACAAACGAAGGCAACTCCTCAAACAAAGGCAGACTCTCAATCTAAGGCAGACACTCAAACTAAGGCAGAATCTCAAACGAAGGCAGCTCCTCAAACTAAGGCAGACTCTCAATCTAAGGCAACTCCTCAAACTAAGGCACTCTCAAACTAAGGCATACTCTCAAACTTAGGCAACTCCTCAAACTAAGGCAGATTCTCAAACGAAGGCAACTCCTCAAACTAAGGCAGACTCTCAAACTAAGGCAGACTCTCAAAATAAGGCAGACTCGCAAACTAAGGCAGATTCTCAAACGAAGGCAGCTCCTCAAACTAAGGCAGAATCTCAAACGAAGGAAACTCCTCAAACTAAGGCAGACTCTCAAACTAAGGCAGACTCGCAAACTAAGGCAGTTTCTCAAACGAAGGCTATTCCTCAAACTAAGGCAGATTCTCAAACGAAGGCAACTCCTCAAACAAAGGCAGACTCTCAAACTAAGGCAGACTCTCAAACTAAGGCAGATTTTCAAACGAGTGCAACTCCTCAAGCTAAGGCAGACTCTCAAACTAAGGCAGACTATAAAACTAAGGCAGATTCTCAAACGAAGGCAACTCCTCAAAATAAGGCAGACTCTCAAACTAAGGCAGAATCTCAAACTAAGGCAGATTCTCAAACGAAGGCAACTCCTCAAAAGAAGGCAGACTCTCAAACTAAGGCAGACTCTCAAACAAAGGCAGACTCTCAAACTAAGGCAACCCCTCAAACTAAGGCAGACTCTCAAACGAAGGCAGAATCTCAAACTAAGGCAGACTCTCAAACTAAGGCAACTCCTCAAAATAAGGCAGATTCTCAAACGAAGGCAATCCCTCAAACTAAGGCAGACTCTCAAATTAAGGCAGATTCTCAAACGAAGGCAACCCCTCAAACTAAGGCAGGCTCTCAAACTAAGTCAAATCCACAAACTAAGGCAACCCCTCAAACTAAGGCAACCCCTCAAACTCAGGCAGACTCACAAACTAAGTCAAATCCTCAAACTAAGTCAACCCCTCAAACTAAGGCAGATTCTCAAACTAAGGCATTCCCTCAAAGTAAGGCAACCACTCAAACTAAGGCAACCCCTCAAACTAAGGCAGACTATCAAACTCAAGCAACTCCTCAAACTAAGGCAACTGCTCAAACTGAGGCAGATTCTCAGACTGAGGCAGATTCTCAAACGAAGGCATCTCCTCAAACTAAGGCTGAGTCTCAAACTAAGGCAACTCCTCAAACTAAGGCAGACTCTCAAACTAAGGCAGACTCTCATACTTAGGCAACTCCTCAAACTAAGGCAGATTCTCAAACGAAGGCTACTCCTCAAACTAAGGCAGACTCTCAAACTAAGGCAGACTCTCAAACTAAGGCAACTCCTCAAACTAAGGCAGAATCTCAAACGAAGGCAGACTCTCAAACTAAGGCAACTCCTCAAACTAAGGCAGACTCTCAAACTAAGGCAGATTCTCAAACGAAGGCAGCTCCTCAAACTAAGGCAAAATCTCAAACGAAGGAAACTCCTCAAACTAAGGCAGACTCTCAAACTAAGGCAGACTCGCAAACTAAGGCAGTTTCTCAAACGAAGGCTATTCCTCAAACTAAGGCAGATTCTCAAACGAAGGCAACTCCTCAAACAAAGGCAGACTCTCAATCTAAGGTAGACTCTCAAACTAAGGCAGACTCTCAAACTAAGGCAGACTCGCAAACTAAGGCAGTTTCTCAAACGAAGGCAACTCCTCAAACTAAGGCAGATTCTCAAACGAAGGCAACTCCACAAACTAAGGCAGACTCTCAAACTAAGGCAGACTCTAAAACTAAGGCAGACTCTCAAATTGAGGCAGACTCTCAATCGAAGGCAGACTATCAAACTGAGGCAGATACTCAAACGAAGGCAGCTCCTCAAACCAAGGCAGAATCTCCAACGAAGGAAACTCCTCAAACTAAGGCAGACTCTCAAACTAAGGCAGACTCTCAAACTAAGGCAACTCCTCAAACTAAGGCAGAATCTCAAACGAAGGCAGACTGTCAAACTAAGGCAACTCCTCAAACTAAGGCAGACTCTCAAACCAAGGCAGATTCTCAAACGAAGGCAGCTCCTCAAACTAAGGCAGAATCTCAAACAAAGGAAACTCCTCAAACTAAGGCAGAATCTCAAACTAAGGCAGACTCGCAAACTAAGGCAGTTTCTCAAACGAAGGCTATTCCTCAAACTAAGGCAGATTCTCAAACGAAGGCAACTCCTCAAACAAAGGCAGACTCTCAATCTAAGGCAGACACTCAAACTAAGGCAGATTCTCAAACGAAGGCAGCTCCTCAAACTAAGGCAGACTCTCAAACTAAGGCAACTCCTCAAACTAAGGCACTCTCAAACTAAGGCAGACTCTCAAACTTAGGCAACTCCTCAAACTAAGGCAGATTCTCAAACGAAGGCAGCTCCTCAAACTAAGGCAGACTCTCAAACTAAGGCAGACTCTCAAACTAAGGCAACTCCTCAAACTAAGGCAGAATCTCAAACGAAGGCAGACTCTCAAACTAAGGCAACTCCTCAAACTAAGGCAGACTCTCAAACTAAGGCAGATTGTCAAACGAAGGCAGCTCCTCAAACTAAGGCAGAATCTCAAACGAAGGAAACTCCTCAAACTAAGGCAGACTCTCAAACTAAGGCAGACTCGCAAACTAATGCAGTTTCTCAAACGAATGCTATTCCTCAAACTAAGGCAGATTCTCAAACGAAGGCAACTCCTCAAACAAAGGCAGACTCTCAAACTAAGGCAGACTCTCAAACTTAGGCAACTCCTCAAACTAAGGCAGATTCTCAAACGAAGGCAACTCCTCAAACTAAGGCAGACTCTCAAACTAAGGCAGACTCTCAAACTAAGGCAACTCCTCAAACTAAGGCAGAATCTCAAACGAAGGCAGACTCTCAAACTAAGGCAACTCCTCAAACTAAGGCAGACTCTCAAACTAAGGCAGATTGTCAAACGAAGGCAGCTCCTCAAACTAAGGCAGAATCTCAAACGAAGGAAACTCCTCAAACTAAGGCAGACACTCAAACTAAGGCAGACTCGCAAACTAAGGCAGTTTCTCAAACGAATGCTATTTCTCAAACTAAGGCAGATTCTCAAACGAAGGCAGCTCCTCAAACTAAGGCAGACTCTCAAACTAAGGCAGACTCGCAAACTAAGGCAGTTTCTCAAACGAAGGCAACTCCTCAAACTAAGGCAGATTCTCAAACGAAGGCAACTCCTCAAACTAAGGCAGACTCTCAAACTGAGGCAGACTCTAAAACTAAGGCAGACTCTCAAATTGAGGCAGACTCTCAATCGAAGGCAGACTATCAAACTAAGGCAGATACTCAAACGAAGGCAGCTCCTCAAACTAAGGCAGAATCTCCAACGAAGGAAACTCCTCAAACTAAGGCAGACTCTCAAACTAAGGCAGACTCTCAAACTAAGGCAACTCCTCAAACTAAGGCAGAATCTCAAACAAAGGCAGACTTTCAAACTAAGGCAACTCCTCAAACTAAGGCAACCCCTCAAACTAAAGCAGATTCTCAAACTAAGGCATTCCCTCAAAGTAAGGCAACCCCTCAATCTAAGGCAACCCCTCAAACTAAGGCAGACTATCAAACTCAGGCAACTTCTCTAACTAAGGCAACTCCTCAAACTAAGGCAGATTCTCAAACAAAGGCAACCCCTCAAACTAAGGCAACCCCTCAATCTAAGGCAGACTCTCAAAAAATGGCAACTCCTCAAACTAAGGCAACCCCTCAAACTAAGGCAGACTCTCAATCTAAGGCAACCCCTCAAACTAAGGCAACCCCTCAAACTAAGGCAGACTCTAAAACTAAGGCAACTCCTCAAACTAAGGCCATCACACAAACTAAAACAAATCCTCAAACTAAGGCAGATTCTCAAACGAAGGCAACTCCTCAAAGTAAGGCAGTCTCTCAAACTAAGGCAACTGCTCAAACTAAGGCACACTCTCAAACTAAGGCAGACTCTCAAACTTAGGCAACTCCTCAAACTAAGGCAGATTCTCAAACGAAGGCAACTCCTCAAACTGAGGCAGACTCTCAAACTAAGGCAGACTCACAAACTAAGGCAACTCCTCAAACTAAGGCAGACTCTCAAACGAAGGCAGACTCTCAAACTAAGGCAGGTTCTCAAACGAAGGCAAACCCTTAAACTAAGGCAGACTCTCAAACGAAGGCAGACTCTAAAACTAAGGCAGATTCTCAAACGAAGGCAACTCCTCAAAATAAGGCAGACTCTCAAACTAAGTCAGACTCTCAAACTAAGGCAGATTCTCAAACGAAGGCAACTCCTCAAAAGAAGGCAGACTCTCAAACTAAGGCAGACTCTCAAACAAAGGCAGACTCTCAAACTAAGGCAACCCCTCAAACTGAGGTAGACTCTCAAACGAAGGCAGAATCTCAAACTAAGGCAGACTCTCAAACTAAGGCAACTCCTCCAAATAAGGCAGATTCTCAAACGAAGGCAACTCCTCAAACTAAGACAGTCTCTCCAACTTAGGCAACTGCTCAAACTAAGGCAGATTCTAAAATTGAGGCAGATTCTCAAACGAAGGCAACTCCTCAAAATAAGGCAGATTCTCCAACGAAGGCAATCCCTCAAACTACGGCAGACTCTAAAACTAAGGCAGATTCTCAAACGAAGGCAGCTCCTCAAACTAAGGCAGAATCTAAAACGAAGGAAACTCCTCAAACTAAGGCAGACTCTCAAACTAAGGCAGACTCGCAAACTAAGGCAGTTTCTCAAACTAAGGCAACTTCTCAAACTAAGGCAGATTCTCAAACGAAGGCAACTCCTCAAACAAAGGCAGACTCTCAATCTAAGGCAGACTCTCAAACTAAGGCATATTTTCGAACGAGGGCAACTCCTCAAACTAAGGCGGACTCTCAAACTAAGACAGAATCAAAAACTAAGGCAGATTCTCAAACGAAGGCAACTCCTCAAAATAAGGCAGACTCTCAAATTAAGGCAGACTCTCAAACTAAGGCAGATTCTCAAACTAAGGCAACGCCTCAAACTAAGGCAACTCCTCAAACTAAGGCAACCCCTCAAACTAAGGCAGATTCTCAAACGAAGGCAACTCCTCAAACTAAGGCAGTCTCTCAAACTAAGGCAACTGCTCAAACGAAGGCAGATTCTCAAACTGAGGCTGATTCTCAAACGAAGGCAACTCCTCAAACTAAGGCAGACTCTCAAACTAAGGCAGACTCTTAAACTAAGGCAGACTCTAAACTTAGGCAACTCCTCAAACTAAGGCAGATTCTCAAACGAAGGCAACTCCTCAAACTAAGGCAGATTCTCAAACGAAGGCAACTCCTCAAACTAAGGCAGACTCTCAAACTAAGGCAGACTCTAAAACTACGGCAGACTCTCAAATTGAGGCAGACGCTCAATCGAAGGCAGACTCTCAAACTAAGGCAGATACTCAAACGAAGGCAGCTCCTCAAACTAAGGCAGAATCTCAAACGAAGGAAACTCCTCAAATTAAGGCAGACTCTCAAACTAAGGCAGACTCGCAAACTAAGGCAGTTTCTCAAACGAAGGCAATTCCTCAAACTGAGGCAGATTCTCAAACGAAGGCAACTCCTCAAACAAAGGCAGACTCTCAATCTAAGGCAGTCTCTCAAACTCAGGCAGATTCTCAAACGAAGGCAGCTCCTCAAACTAAGGCAGACTCTCAAACTAAGGCAGACTCGCAAACTAAGGCAGTTTCTCAAACGAAGGCAACTCCTCAAACTAAGGCAGATTCTCAAACGAAGGCAACTCCTCAAACTAAGGCAGACTCTCAAACTAAGGCAGACTCTAAAACTAAGGCAGACTCTCAAATTGAGGCAGACTCTCAATCGAAGGCAGACTATCAAACTAAGGCAGATACTCAAACGAAGTCAGCTCCTCAAACTAAGGCAGAATCTCCAATGAAGGAAACTCCTCAAACTAAGGCAGACTCTCAAACTAAGGCAGACTCTCAAACTAAGGCAGGTTCTCAAACGAAGGCAAACCCTTAAACTAAGGCAGACTCTCAAACGAAGGCAGACTCTAAAACTAAGGCAGATTCTCAAACGAAGGCAACTCCTCAAAATAAGGCAGACTCTCAAACTAAGGCAGACTCTCAAACTAAGGCAGATTCTCAAACGAAGGCAACTCCTCAAAAGAAGGCAGACTCTCAAACTAAGGCAGACTCTCAAACTAAGGCAACTCCTCAAAATAAGGCAGATTCTCAAACGAAGGCAACTCCTCAAACTAAGACAGTCTCTCAAACTTAGGCAACTGCTCAGACTAAGGCAGATTCTAAAATTGAGGCAGATTCTCAAACGAAGGCAACTCCTCAAAATAAGGCAGATTCTCCAACGAAGGCAATCCCTCAAACTACGGCAGACTCTAAAACTAAGGCAGATTCTCAAACGAAGGCAGCTCCTCAAACTAAGGCAGAATCTAAAACGAAGGAAACTCCTCAAACTAAGGCAGACTCTCAAACTAAGGCAGACTCGCAAACTAAGGCAGTTTCTCAAACTAAGGCAACTTCTCAAACTAAGGCAGATTCTCAAACGAATGCAGCTCCTCAAATAAAGGCAGACTCTCAATCTAAGGCAGACTCTCAAACTAAGGCAGATTTTCGAACGAGGGCAACTCCTCAAACTAAGGCGGACTCTCAAACTAAGACAGAATCAAAAACTAAGGCAGATTCTCAAACGAAGGCAACTCCTCAAAATAAGGCAGACGCTCAAATTAAGGCAGACTCTCAAACTAAGGCAGATTCTCAAACTAAGGCAACGCCTCAAACTAAGGCAACTCCTCAAACTAAGGCAACCCCTCAAACTAAGGCAGATTCTCAAATTAAGGCAACTCCTCAAACTAATGAAGTCTCTCAAACTAAGGCAACTGCTCAAACTAAGGCAGATTCTCAAACTGAGGCTGATTCTCAAACGAAGGCAACTCCTCAAACTAAGGCAGACTCTCAAACTAAGGCAGACTCTTAAACTAAGGCAGACTCTAAACTTAGGCAACTCCTCAAACTAAGGCAGATTCTCAAACGAAGGCAACTCCTCAAACTAAGGCAGATTCTCAAACGAAGGCAACTTCTCAAACTAAGGCAGACTCTCAAACTAAGGCAGACTCTAAAACTACGGCAGACTCTCAAATTGAGGCAGACGCTCAATCGAAGGCAGACTCTCAAACTAAGGCAGATACTCAAACGAAGGCAGCTCCTCAAACTAAGGCAGAATCTCAAACGAAGGAAACTCCTCAAATTAAGGCAGACTCTCAAACTAAGGCAGACTCGCAAACTAAGGCAGTTTCTCAAACGAAGGCAATTCCTCAAACTGAGGCAGATTCTCAAACGAAGGCAACTCCTCAAACAAAGGCAGACTCTCAATCTAAGGCAGACTCTCAAACTCAGGCAGATTCTCAAACGAAGGCAGCTCCTCAAACTAAGGCAGACTCTCAAACTAAGGCAGACTCGCAAACTAAGGCAGTTTCTCAAACGAAGGCAACTCCTCAAACTAAGGCAGATTCTCAAACGAAGGCAACTCCTCAAACTAAGGCAGACTCTCAAACTAAGGCAGACTCTAAAACTAAGGCAGACTCTCAAATTGAGGCAGACTCTCAATCGAAGGCAGACTATCAAACTAAGGCAGATACTCAAACGAAGGCAGCTCCTCAAACTAAGGCAGAATCTCCAACGAAGGAAACTCCTCAAACTAAGGCAGACTCTCAAACTAAGGCAGACTCTCAAACTAAGGCAACTCCTCAAACTAAGGCAGAATCTCAAACAAAGGCAGACTTTCAAACTAAGGCAACTCCTCAAACTAAGGCAACCCCTCAAACTAAAGCAGATTCTCAAATTAAGGCATTCCCTCAAAGTAAGGCAACCCCTCAATCTAAGGCAACCCCTCAAACTAAGGCAGACTATCAAACTCAGGCAACTCCTCAAACTAAGGCAACTCCTCAAACTAAGGCAGATTCTCAAACAAAGGCAACCCCTCAAACTAAGGCAACCCCTCAATCTAAGGCAGACTCTCAAAAAATGGCAACTCCTCAAACTAAGGCAACCCCTCAAACTAAGGCAGACTCTCAATCTAAGGCAACCCCTCAAACTAAGGCAACCCCTCAAACTAAGGCAGACTCTAAAACTAAGGCAACTCCTCAAACTAAGGAAATCCCACAAACTAAAGCAAATCCTCAAACTAAGGCAGATTCTCAAACGAAGGCAACTCCTCAAAGTAAGGCAGTCTCTCAAACTAAGGCAACTGCTCAAACTAAGGCACACTCTCAAACTAAGGCAGACTCTCAAACTTAGGCAACTCCTCAAACTAAGGCAGATTCTCAAACGAAGGCAACTCCTCAAACTGAGGCAGACTCTCAAACTAAGGCAGACTCACAAACTAAGGCAACTCCTCAAACTAAGGCAGACTCTCAAACGAAGGCAGACTCTCAAACTAAGGCAGGTTCTCAAACGAAGGCAAACCCTTAAACTAAGGCAGACTCTCAAACGAAGGCTGACTCTAAAACTAAGGCAGATTCTCAAACGAAGGCAACTCCTCAAAATAAGGCAGACTCTCAAACTAAGGCAGACTCTCAAACTAAGGCAGATTCTCAAACGAAGGCAACTCCTCAAAAGAAGGCAGACTCTCAAACTAAGGCAGACTCTCAAACTAAGGCAGACTCTCAAATTAAGGCAACCCCTCAAACTGAGGTAGACTCTCAAACGAAGGCAGAATCT
This sequence comes from Heterodontus francisci, assembly GCF_036365525.1. NCBI lineage: Eukaryota > Metazoa > Chordata > Chondrichthyes > Heterodontiformes > Heterodontidae > Heterodontus > Heterodontus francisci. The sequence continues at coordinate 7,595,831 of NC_090403.1, read as the reverse complement.
CAAACTAAGGCAGCCTCTCAAACTAAGGCAACTCCTCAAAATAAGGCAGATTCTCAAACGAAGGCAACTCCTCAAACTAAGACAGTCTCTCAAACTTAGGCAACTGCTCAAACTAAGGCATATTCTAAAATTGAGGCAGATTCTCAAACGAAGGCAACTCCTCAAAATAAGGCAGATTCTCCAACGAAGGCAATCCCTCAAACTACGGCAGACTCTAAAACTAAGGCAGATTCTCAAACGAAGGCAGCTCCTCAAACTAAGGCAGAATCTAAAACGAAGGAAACTCCTCAAACTAAGGCAGACTCTCAAACTAAGGCAGACTCGCAAACTAAGGCAGTTTCTCAATCTAAGGCAACTTCTCAAACTAAGGCAGATTCTCAAACGAAGGCAACTCCTCAAACAAAGGCAGACTCTCAATCTAAGGCAGACTCTCAAACTAAGGCAGATTTTCGAACGAGGGCAACTCCTCAAACTAAGGCGGACTCTCAAACTAAGACAGAATCAAAAACTAAGGCAGATTCTCAAACGAAGGCAACTCCGCAAAATAAGGCAGACCCTCAAATTAAGGCAGACTCTCAAACTAAGGCAGATTCTCAAAATAAGGCAACGCCTCAAACTAAGGCAACTCCTCAAACTAAGGCAACCCCTCAAACTAAGGCAGATTCTCAAACGAAGGCAACTCCTCAAACTAAGGCAGTCTCTCAAACTAAGGCAACTGCTCAAACTAAGGCAGATTCTCAAACTGAGGCTGATTCTCAAACGAAGGCAACTCCTCAAACTAAGGCAGACTCTCAAACTAAGGCAGACTCTTAAACTAAGGCAGACTCTAAACTTAGGCAACTCCTCAAACTAAGGCAGATTCTCAAACGAAGGCAACTCCTCAAACTAAGGCAGATTCTCAAACGAAGGCAACTCCTCAAACTAAGGCAGACTCTCAAACTAAGGCAGACTCTAAAACTAAGGCAGACTCTCAAATTGATGCAGACGCTCAATCGAAGGCAGACTCTCAAACTAAGGCAGATACTCAAACGAAGGCAGCTCCTCAAACTAAGGCAGAATCTCAAACTAAGGCAGACTCGCAAACTAAGGCAGTTTCTCAAACGAAGGCTATTCCTCAAACGAAGGCAGATTCTCAAACGAAGGCAACTCCTCAAGCAAAGGCAGACTCTCAAACTAAGTCAGACTCTAAAATTAAGGCAGATTCTCAGCCGAAGGCAACTCCTCAAACTAAGGCAGACTCTCAAACTAAGGCAGACTCTCAAACTAAGGCAGGTTCTCAAACGAAGGCAAACCCTTAAACTAAGGCAGACTCTCAAACGAAGGCAGACTCAAAAACTAAGGCAGATTCTCAAACGAAGGCAACTCCTCAAAATAAGGCAGACTCTCAAACTAAGGCAGACTCTCAAACTAAGGCAGATTCTCAAACGAAGGCAACTCCTCAAAAGAAGGCAGACTCTCAAACTAAGACAGACTCTCAAACTAAGGCAGACTCTCAAATTAAGGCAACCCCTCAAACTGAGGTAGACTCTCAAACGAAGGCAGAATCTCAAACTAAGGCAGACTCTCAAACTAAGGCAACTCCTCAAAATAAGGCAGATTCTCAAACGAAGGCAACTCCTCAAACTAAGACAGTCTCTCAAACTTAGGCAACTGCTCAAACTAAGGCAGATTCTAAAATTGAGGCAGATTCTCAAACGAAGGCAACTCCTCAAAATAAGGCAGATTCTCCAACGAAGGCAATCCCTCAAACTACGGCAGTCTCTAAAACTAAGGCAGATTCTCAAACGAAGGCAGCTCCTCAAACTAAGGCAGAATCTAAAACGAAGGAAACTCCTCAAACTAAGGCAGACTCTCAAACTAAGGCAGACTCGCAAACTAAGGCAGTTTCTCAAACTAAGGCAACTTCTCAAACTAAGGCAGATTCTCAAACGAAGGCAACTCCTCAAACAATGGCAGACTCTCAATCTAAGGCAGACTCTCAACCTAAGGCAGATTTTCGAACGAGGGCAACTCCTCAAACTAAGGCGGACTCTCAAACTAAGACAGAATCAAAAACTAAGGCAGACTCTAAACTTAGGCAACTCCTCAAACTAAGGCAGATTCTCAAACGAAGGCAACTCCTCAAACTAAGGCAGATTCTCAAACGAAGGCAACTCCTCAAAATAAGGCAGACTCTCAAATTAAGGCAGACTCTCAAACTAAGGCAGATTCTCAAACTAAGGCAACGCCTCAAACTAAGGCAACGCCTCAAACTAAGGCAACCCCTCAAACTAAGGCAGATTCTCAAACGAAGGCAACTCCTCAAACTAAGGCAGTCTCTCAAACTAAGGCAACTGCTCAAACTAAGGCAGATTCTCAAACTGAGGCTGATTCTCAAACGAAGGCAACTCCTCAAACTAAGGCAGACACTCAAACTAAGGCAGACTCTTAAACTAAGGCAGACTCTAAACTTAGGCAACTCCTCAAACTAAGGCAGATTCTCAAACGAAGGCAACTCCTCAAACTAAGGCAGATTCTCAAACGAAGGCAACTCCTCAAACTAAGGCAGACTCTCAAACTAAGGCAGACTCTAAAACTACGGCAGACTCTCAAATTGAGGCAGACGCTCAATCGAAGGCAGACTCTCAAACTAAGGCAGATACTCAAACGAAGGCAGCTCCTCAAACTAAGGCAGAATCTCAAACGAAGGAAACTCCTCAAATTAAGGCAGACTCTCAAACTAAGGCAGACTCGCAAACTAAGGCAGTTTCTCAAACGAAGGCAATTCCTCAAACTAAGGCAACCCCTCAAACTAAGGCAGATTCTCAAACTAAGGCAGTCCCTCAAATTAAGGCAACCCCTCAATCTAAGGCAACCCCTCAAACTAAGGCAGACTATCAAACTCAGGCAACTCCTCAAACTAAGGCAACTCCTCAAACTAAGGAAGACTCTCAAAAAAAGGCAACCCCTCAAACTAAGGCAACCCCTCAAACTAAGGCAGATTCTCAAACAAAGGTCCCTCTCAAACTGAGGCAACCCCTCAAACTAAGGCAGACTCTCAAACTAAGGCAACCCCTCAAACTAAGGCAACCCCTCAAACTAAGGCAGACTCTCAAACTAAGGCAAATCCTCAAACTAAGGCAATCCCACAAACTAAAGCAACTACTCAAACTAAGGCAGATTCTCAAACGAAGGCAACTCCTCAAACTAACGCAGTCTCTCAAACTGAGGCAACTGCTCAAACTAAGGCAGATTCTCAAACTGAGGCAGATTCTCAAACAAAGGCAACTCCTCAAACTAAGGCAGACTCTCAAACTAAGGCAACTCCTCAAACTAAGGCAGACTATCAAACTAAGGCAGACTCTCAAACTTAGGCAACTCCTCAAACTAAGGCAGATTCTCAAACGAAGGCAACTCCTCAATCTGAGGCAGACTCTCATACTAAGGCAGACTCTCAAACTAAGGCAACTCCTCAAACTAAGGCAGAATCTCAAACTAAGGCAGACTCTCAAACTAAGGCAAACCCTCAAACTAAGGCTGACTCTCAAACTAATGCAGACTCTAAAAATAAGGCAGATTCTCAAACGAAGGCAAACCCTCAAACTAAGGCAGACTCTCAAACTAAGGCAGACTCTAAAACTAAGGCAGATTCTCAAACGAAGGCAACTCCTCAAAATAAGGCAGACTCTCAAACTAAGGCAGACTCTCAAACGAAGGCAACTCCTCAAAAGAAGGCAGACTCTCAAACTAAGGCAGACTCTCAAACTTAGGCAGACTCTCAAACTAAGGCAGACTCTCAAACGAAGGCAGAATCTCAAACTGAGGCAGACTCTCAAACTAAGGCAACTCCTCAAAATAAGGCAGATTCTCCAACGAAGGCAATCCCTCAAACTAAGGCAGACTCTCAAACTAAGGCAGACTCTCAAACTAAGGCAGACTTCAAATTAAGGCAGACTCTCTAACGAACGCAACCCCTCAAACTAAGGCAGACTCTCAAACTAAGGCAGACTCTCAAACTGAGGCAGACCCTCAATCTAAGGCAGACTCTCAAACTAAGGCAGATTCTCAAATGAAGGCAGTTCCTCAAACTAAGGCAGAATCTAAAACGAAGGAAACTCTTCAAACTAAGGCAGACTCTCAAACTAAGGCAGACTCGCAAACTAAGGGAGTTTCTCAAACGAAGGCAATTCCTCAAACTGAGGCAGATTCTCAAACGAAGGCAACTCCTCAAACAAAGGGAGACTATCAATCTAAGGCAGACTCTCAAACTAAGGCAGATTTTCAAACGACGGCAACTCCTCAAACTAAGGCAGACTCTCAAACTAAGGCATACTCGCAAACTAAGGCAGTTTCTCAAACGAAGGCAACTCCTCAAACTAAGGCAGATTCTCAAACGAAGGCAACACCTCAAACTCAGGCAGACACTCAAACTAAGGCAGACTCTAAAACTAAGGCAGACTCTCAAACTGCGGCAGACTCTCAATCTAAGGCTATTCCTCAAACTAAGGCAGATTCTCAAACGAAGGCAACTCCTCAAACAAAGGGAGACTCTCAATCTCAGGCAGACTCTCAAACTAGGGCAGATTTTCGAACGAGGGCAACTCCTCAAACTAAGGCAGACTCTCAAACTAAGGCAGACTCAAAAACTAAGGCAGATTCTCAAACGAAGGCAACTCCTCAAACTAAGGCAGACTCTCAAACTAAGGCGGACTCTAAAACTAAGGCAGACTCTCAAATTGATGCAGACTCTCAATCGAAGGCAGACTCTGAAACTAAGGCAGATTCTCAAACGAAGGCAGCTCCTCAAACTAAGGCAGAATCTCAAACGAAGGAAACTCTTCAAACTAAGGCAGACTCTCAAACGAAGGCAGACTCGCAAACTAAGGGAGTTTCTCAAACGAAGGCAATTCCTCAAACTGAGGCAGATTCTCAAACGAAGGCAACTCCTCAAACAAAGGGACACTCTCAATCTAAGGCAGACTCTCAAACTAAGGCAGATTTTCAAACGACGGCAACTCCTCAAACTAAGGCAGACTCTCAAACGAAGGCAGACTCGCAAACTAAGGCAGTTTCTCAAACGAAGGCAACTCCTCAAACTAAGGCAGATTCTCAAACGATGGCAACTCCTCAAACTAAGGCAGACTCTCAAACTAAGGCAGACTCTAAAACTAAGGCAGACTCTCAAACTGAGGCAGACTCTCAATCTAAGGCAGACTCTCAAACTAAGGCAGAATCTCAAACGAAGGAAACTCCTCAAACTAAGGCAGACTCTCCAACTAAGGCAGACTCGCAAACGAAGGCAGTTTCTCAAACGAAGGCTATTCCTCAAACTAAGGCAGATTCTCAAACGAAGGCAACTCCTCAAACAAAGGGAGACTCTCAATCTAAGGCAGACTCTCAAACTAAGGCAGATTTTCGAACGAGGGCAACTCCTCAAACTAAGGCGGACTCTGAAACTAAGGCAGACTCAAAATCTGAGGCAGATTCTCAAACGAAGGCAACTCCTCAAAATAAGGCAGACTCTCAAACTGAGGCAGACTCTCAAACTAAGGCAGATTCTCAAACTAAGGCAACACCTCAAACTAAGGCAACTCCTCAAACTAAGGCAACCCTTCAAACTAAGGCAGATTCTCAAACGAAGGCAACTCGCTCAAACTAAGGCAGATTCTCAAACTGAGGCAGATTCTCAAATGAAGGCAACTCCTCAAACTAAGGCAGACTCTCAAACTAAGGCAGACTCTTAAACTAAGGCAGACTCTAAACTTAGGCAACTCCTCAAACTAAGGCAGATTCTCAAACGAAGGCAACTCCTCAAACTAAGGCAGATTCTCAAACGAAGGCAACTCCTCAAACTAAGGCAGACTCTCAAACTAAGGCAGACTCTAAAACTAAGGCAGACTCTCAAATTGAGGCAGACTCTCAATCGAAGGCAGACTCTCAAACTAAGGCAGATACTCAAACGAAGGCAGCTCCTCAAACTAAGGCAGAATCTCAAACGAAGGAAACTCCTCAAACTAAGGCAGACTCTCAAACTAAGGCAGACTCGCAAACTAAGGCAGTTTTTCAAACGAAGGCAATTCCTCAAACTGAGGCAGATTCTCAAACGAAGGCAACTCCTCAAACAAAGGCAGACTCTCAATCGAAGGCAGACCCTCAAACTAAGGCAGATTTTCAAACGACGGCAAATCCTGAAACTAAGGCAGACTCTCAAACTAAGGCAGACTCGCAAACTAAGGCAGTTTCTCAGACGAAGGCAACTCCTCAAACTAAGGCAGATTCTCAAACGAAGGCAACTCCTCAAACTAAGGCAGACTCTCAAACTAAGGCAGACTCTAAAACTAAGGCAGAATCTCAAACCGAGGCAGACTCTCAATCTAAGGCAGACTCTCAAACTAAGGCAGATTCTCAAACGAAGGCAGCTCCTCAAACTAAGGCAGAAACTCAAACGAAGGAAACTCCTCAAACTAAGGCAGACTCTCAAACTAAGGCAGACTCGCAAACTAAGGCAGTTTCTCAAACGAAGGCTATTCCTCAAACGAAGGCAGATTCTCAAACGAAGGCAACTCCTCAAACAAAGGCAGACTCTCAAACTAAGGCAGACTCTAAAATTAAGGCAGATTCTCAGCCGAAGGCAACTCCTCAAAATAAGGCAGACTCTCAAACTGAGGCAGACTCTCAAACTAAGGCAGATTCTCAAACGAAGGTAACTCCTCAAAAGAAGGCGCACTCTCAAACTAAGGCAGACTCTCAAACTAAGGATAGCCCTCAAACTAAGGCAGACTCTCAAACGAAGGTAGAATCTCAAATGAAGGCAGACTCTCAAACTAAGGCAACTCCTCAAAATAAGGCAGATTCTCCAACGAAGGCAATCCCTCAAACTAACGCAGACTCTCAAACTAAGGCAGACTCTCAAACTAAGGAAGACTTCAAATTAAGGCAGATTCTCAAACGAAGGCAACCCCTCAAACTAAGGAAACCCCTCAAATTAAGGCAACCCCTCAAACTAAGGCAGATTCTCAAACTAAGGCAGTCCTTCAAAGTAAGGCAACCCCTCAATCTAAGGCAGACTATCAAACTCAGGCAACTCCTCAAACTAAGGCAACTCCTCAAACTGAGGCAGATTCTCAAACAGAGGCAACCCCTCAAACTAAGGCAACCCCTCAATCTGAGGCAGACTCTCAAAAAAAGGCAACCCCTCAAACTAAGGCAACCCCTCAAACTAAGGCAGATTCTCAAACAAAGGTCCATCTCAAACTGAGGCAACCCCTCAAACTAAGGCAGACTCTCAAACTAAGGCAACCCCTCAAACTAAGGCAACCCCTCAAACTAAGGCAGACTCTCAAACTAAGGCAACTCCTCAAACTAAGGCAATCCCACAAACTAAAGCAACTACTCAAACTAAGGCAGATTCTCAAACGAAGGCAACTCCTCAAAGTAAGGCAGTCTCTCAAACTGAGGCAACGGCTCAAACTAAGGCAAATTCTCAAACTGAGGCAGATTCTCAAACGAAGGCAACTCCTCAAACTAAGGCAGACTCTCAAACTGAGGCAACTCCTCAAACTAAGGCAGACTCTCAAACTAAGGCAGACTCTCAAACTTAGGCAACTCCTCAAACTAAGGCAGATTCTCAAACGAAGGCAACTCCTCAAACTGAGGCAGACGCTCAAACTAAGGCAGACTCTCAAACTAAGGCAACTCCTCAAACTAAGGCAGAATCTCAAACTAAGGCAGACTCTCAAACTAAGGCAACTCCTCAAACTAAGGCAGACTCTCCAACTAAGGCAGAATCTCAAACTAAGGCAGATTCTCAAACGAAGGCAAACCCTCAAACTAAGGCAGACTCTCAAACTAAGGCAGACTCTAAAACTAAGGCAGATTCTCAAACGCAGGCAACTCCTCAAAATAAGGCAGACTCTCAAACTAAGGCAGACTCTCAAACTAAGGCAGATTCTCAAACTAAGGCTACGCCTCAAACTAAGGCAACTCCTCAAACTAAGGCAACCCCTCAAACTAAGGCAGATTCTCAAACGAAGGCAACACCTCAAACTAAGGCAGACTCTCAAACTAAGGCAGACTCTAAAACTAAGGCAGACTCTCAAACTGAGGCAGACTCTCAATCTAAGGCAGACTCTCAAACTAAGGCAGAATCTCAAACGAAGGAAACTCCTCAAACTAAGGCAGACTCTCCAACTAAGGCAGACTCGCAAACGAAGGCAGTTTCTCAAACGAAGGCTATTCCTCAAACTAAGGCAGATTCTCAAACGAAGGCAACTCCTCAAACAAAGGGAGACTCTCAATCTAAGGCAGAATCTCAAACTAAGGCAGATTTTTGAACGAGGGCAACTCCTCAAACTAAGGCGGACTCTCAAACTAAGGCAGACTCAAAAACTAAGGCAGATTCTCAAACGAAGGCAACTCCTCAAACTAAGGCAGACTCTCAAAGTAAGGCAGACTCTAAAACTAAGGCAGACTCTCAAATTGATGCAGACTCTCAATCGAAGGCAGTCTCTCAAACTAAGGCAGAGTCTCAAACGAAGGCAGCTCCTCAAACTAAGGCAGAATCTCAAACGAAGGAAACTCTTCAAACTAAGGCAGACTCTCAAACTAAGGCAGACTCGCAAACTAAGGGAGTTTCTCAAACGAAGGCAATTCCTCAAACTGAGGCAGATTCTCAAACGAAGGCAACTCTTCAAACAAAGGGACACTCTCAATCTGAGGCAGACTCTCAAACGAAGGCAGATTTTCAAACGACGGCAACTCCTCAAACTAAGGCAGACTCTCAAACTAAGGCAGACTCGCAAACTAAGGCAGTTTCTCAAACGAAGGCAACTCCTCAAACTAAGGCAGATTCTCAAACGAAGGCAACTCCTCAAACTAAGGCAGACTCTCAAACTAAGGAAGACTCTAAAACTAAGGCAGACTCTCAAACTGAGGCAGTCTCTCAATCTAAGGCAGACTCGCAAACGAATGCAGTTTCTCAAACGAATGCTATTCCTCAAACTAAGGCAGATTCTCAAACGAAGGCAACTCCTCAAACAAAGGGAGACTCTCAATCTAAGGCAGACTCTCAAACTAAGGCAGATTTTCGAACGAGGGCAACTCCTCAAACTAAGGCGGACTCTCAAACTAAGGCAGACTCAAAAACTAAGGCAGATTCTCAAACGAAGGCAACTCCTCAAAATAAGGCAGACTCTCAAACTAAGGCAGACTCTCAAACTAAGGCAGATTCTCAAACTAAGGCAACACCTCAAACTAAGGCAACTCCTCAAACTAAGGCAACCCCTCAAACTAAGGCAGATTCTCAAACGATGGCAACTCCTCAAACTAAGGCAGTCTCTCAAACTAAGGCAACTCGCTCAAACTAAGGCAGATTCTCAAACTGAGGCAGATTCTCAAACGAAGGCAACTCCTCAAACTAAGGCAGACTCTCAAACTAAGGCAGACTCTTAAACTAAGGCAGACTCTAAACTTAGGCAACTCCTCAAACTAAGGCAGATTCTCAAACGAAGGCAACTCCTCAAACTAAGGCAGATTCTCAAACGAAGGCAACTCCTCAAACTAAGGCAGACTCTCAAACTAAGGCAGACTCTAAAACTAAGGCAGACTCTCAAATTGAGGCAGACTCTCAATCGAAGGCAGACTCTCAAACTAAGGAAGATACTCAAACAAAGGCAGCTCCTCAAACTAAGGCAGAATCTCAAACGAAGGAAACTCCTCAAACTAAGGCAGACTCTCAAACTAAGGCAGACTCGCAAACTAAGGCAGTTTTTCAAACGAAGGCAATTCCTCAAACTGAGGCAGATTCTCAAACGAAGGCAACTCCTCAAACAAAGGCAGACTCTCAATCGAAGGCAGACTCTCAAACTAAGGCAGATTTTCAAACGACGGCAAATCCTGAAACTAAGGCAGACTCTCAAACTAAGGCAGACTCGCAAACTGAGGCAGTTTCTCAGACGAAGGCAACTCCTCAAACTAAGGCAGATTCTCAAACGAAGGCAACTCCTCAAAGTAAGGCAGACTCTCAAACTAAGGCAGACTCTAAAACTAAGGCAGAATCTCAAACCGAGGCAGTCTCTCAATCTAAGGCAGACTCTCAAACTAAGGCAGATTCTCAAACGAAGGCAGCTCCTCAAACTAAGGCAGAAACTCAAACGAAGGAAACTCCTCAAACTAAGGCAGACTCTCAAACTAAGGCAGACTCGCAAACTAAGGCAGTTTCTCAAACGAAGGCTATTCCTCAAACGAAGGCAGATTCTCAAACGAAGGCAACTCCTCAAACAAAGGCAGACTCTCAAACTAAGGCAGACTCTAAAATTAAGGCAGATTCTCAGCCGAAGGCAACTCCTCAAAATAAGGCAGACTCTCAAACTGAGGCAGAATCTCAAACTAAGGCAGATTCTCAAACGAAGGCAACGCCTCAACAGAAGGCGGACTCTCAAACTAAGGCAGACTCTCAAACTAAGGCAACCCCTCAAACTAAGGCAGACTCTCAAACGAAGGTAGAATCTCAAACTAAGGCAGACTCTCAAACTAAGGCAACTCCTCAAAATAAGGCAGATTCTCCAACGAAGGCAATCCCTCAAACTAAGGCAGACTCTCAAACTAAGGCAGACTCTCAAACTAAGGAAGACTTCAAATTAAGGCAGATTCTCAAACGAAGGCAACCCCTCAAACTAAGGCAACCCCTCAAATTAAGGCAACCCCTCAAACTAAGGCAGACTCTCGAAGTAAGCCAAATCCTCAAACTAAGGCAACCCCTCAAACTAAGGCAGATTCTCAAACTAAGGCAGTCCCTCAAAGTAAGGCAACCCCTCAATCTAAGGCAACCTCTCAAACTAAGGCAGACTATCAAACTCAGGCAACTCCTCAAACTAAGGCAACTCCTCAAACTAAGGCAGATTCTCAAACAGAGGCAACACCTCAAACTAAGGCAACCCCTCAATCTGAGGCAGACTCTCAAAAAAAGGCAACCCCTCACACTAAGGCAACCCCTCAAACTAAGGCAGATTCTCAAACAAAGGTCCCTCTCAAACTGAGGCAACCCCTCAAACTAAGGCAGACTCTCAAACTAAGGCAACCCCTCAAACTAAGGCAACCCCTCAAACTAAGGCAGACTCTCAAACTAAGGCAACTCCTCAAACTAAGGCAATCCCACAAACTAAAGCAACTACTCAAACTAAGGCAGATTCTCAAACGAAGGCAACTCCTCAAACTAAGGCAGTCTCTCAAACTGAGGCAACAGCTCAAACTAAGGCATATTCTCAAACTGAGGCAGATTCTTAAACGAAGGCAACTCCTCAAACTAAGGCAGACTCTCAAACTAAGGTAACTCCTCAAACTGAGGCAGACTCTCAAACTAAGGCAGACTCTCAAACTTAGGCAACTCCTCAAACTAAGGCAGATTCTCAAACGAAGGCAACTCATCAAACTGAGGCAGACGCTCAAACTAAGGCAGACTCTCAAACTAAGGCAACTCCTCAAACTAAGGCAGAATCTCAAACTAAGGCAGACTCTCAAACTAAGGCAACTCCTCAAACTAAGGCAGACTCTCAAACTAAGGCAGAATCTCAAACTAAGGCAGATTCTCAAACGAAGGCAAACCCTCATACTAAGGCAGACTCTCAAACTAAGGCAGACTCTAAAACTAAGGCAGATTCTCAAACGAAGGCAACTCCTCAAAATAAGGCAGACTCTCAAACGAAGGCAGACTCTCAAACTAAGGCAGATTCTCAAAGAAGGCAACTCCTCAAAAGAAGGCAGACTCTCAAACTAAGGCAGACTCTCAAACTTAGGCAGACTCTCAAATTAAGGCATCCCCTCAAACTAAGGCAGACTCTCAAACGAAGGCAGAATCTCAAACTAAGGCAGACTCTCATACTAAGGCAACTCCTCAAAATAAGGCAGATTCTCCAACATAGGCAATCCCTCAAACTAAGGCAGACTCTCAAACTAAGGCAGACTCTCAAACGAAGGCAGACTTCAAATTAAGGCGGACTCTCAAACGAACGCAACCCCTCAAACTAAGGCAGACTCTAAAACTAAGGCAGACTCTCAAACTGAGGCAGACTCTCAATCTAAGGCAGACTCTCAAACTAAGGCAGATTCTCAAACGAAGGCAGCTCCTCAAACTAAGGCAGAATCTAAAACGAAGGAAACTCCTCAAATTAAGGCAGACTCTCAAACTAAGGCAGACTCGCAAACTAAGGCAGACTCTCAAACTGAGGCAACTCCTCAAACTAAGGCAGATTCTCAAACTAAGGCAACTCCTCAAACAAAGGCAGACTCTCAATCTGAGGCAGACTCTCAAACTAAGGCAGATTTTCGAACGAGGGCAACTCCTCAAACTAAGGCAGACTCTCAAACTAAGGCAGACTCAAAAACTAAGGCAGATTCTCAAACGAAGGCAACTCCTCAAAATAAGGCAACTTCTCAAACTAAGGCAGACTCTCAAACTAAGGCAGACTCTAAAACTAAGGCAGACTCTCAAATTGAGGCAGACTCTCAATCGAAGGCAGACTCTCAAACTAAGGAAGATACTCAAACGACGGCAGCTCCTCAAACTAAGGCAGAATCTCAAACGAAGGAAACTCCTCAATCTAAGGCAGACTCTCAAACTAAGGCAGACTCGCAAACTAAGGCAGTTTTTAAAACGAAGGCAATTCCTCAAACTGAGGCAGATTCTCAAACGACGGCAACTCCTCGAACAAAGGCAGACTCTCAATCGAAGGCAGACTCTCAAACTAAGGCAGATTTTCAAACGACGGCAAATCCTGAAACTAAGGCAGACTCTCAAACTAAGGCAGACTCGCAAACTGAGGCAGTTTCTCAGACGAAGGCAACTCCTCAAACTAAGGCAGATTCTCAAACGAAGGCAACTCCTCAAACTAAGGCAGACTCTCAAACTAAGGCAGACTCTAAAACTAAGGCAGAATCTCAAACCGAGGCAGTCTCTCAATCTAAGGCAGACTCTCAAACTAAGGCAGATTCTCAAACGAAGGCAGCTCCTCAAACTAAGGCAGAAACTCAAACGAAGGAAACTCCTCAAACTAAGGCAGACTCTCAAACTGAGGCAGACTCTCAAACTAAGGCAGATTCTCAAACGAAGGCAACTCCTCAACAGAAGGCGGACTCTCAAACTAAGGCAGACTCTCAAACTAAGGCAACCCCTCAAACTAAGGCAGACTCTCAAACGAAGGTAGAATCTCAAACTAAGGCAGACTCTCAAACTAAGGCAACTCCTCAAAATAAGGCAGATTCTCCAACGAAGGCAATCCCTCAAACTAAGGCAGACTCTCAAACTAAGGCAGACTCTCAAACTAAGGAAGACTTCAAATTAAGGCAGATTCTCAAACGAAGGCAACCCCTCAAACTAAGGCAACCCCTCAAATTAAGGCAACCCCTCAAACTAAGGCAGACTCTCGAAGTAAGATAAATCCTCAAACTAAGGCAACACATCAAACTAAGGCAGATTCTCAAACTAAGGCAGTCCCTCAAAGTAAGGCAACCCCTCAATCTAAGGCAACCTCTCAAACTAAGGCAGACTATCAAACTCAGGCAACTCCTCAAACTAAGGCAACTCCTCAAACTAAGGCAGATTCTCAAACAGAGGCAACCCCTCAAACTAAGGCAACCCCTCAATCTGAGGCAGACTCTCAAAAAAGGCAACCCCTCAAACTAAGGCAACCCCTCTAACTAAGGCAGATTCTCAAACAAAGGTCCCTCTCAAACTGAGGCAAACCCTCAAACTAAGGCAGACTCTCAAACTAAGGCAACCCCTCAAACTAAGGCAACCCCTCAAACTAAGGCAGACTCTCAAACTAAGGCAACTCCTCAAACTAAGGCAATCCCACAAACTAAAGCAACTACTCAAACTAAGGCAGATTCTCAAACGAAGGCAACTCCTCAAACTAAGGCAGTCTCTCAAACTGAGGCATGAGCTCAAACTAAGGCATATTCTCAAACTGAGGCAGATTCTTAAACGAAGGCAACTCCTCAAACTAAGGCAGACTCTCAAACTAAGGTAACTCCTCAAACTGAGGCAGACTCTCAAACGAAGGCATGACTCTCAAACTTAGGCAACTCCTCAAACTAAGGCAGATTCTCAAACGAAGGCAACTCCTCAAACTGAGGCAGACGCTCAAACTAAGGCAGACTCTCAAACTAAGGCAACTCCTCAAACTAAGGCAGAATCTCAAACTAAGGCAGACTCTCAAACTAAGGCAACTCCTCAAACTAAGGCAGACTCTCAAACTAAGGCAGAATCTCAAACTAAGGCAGATTCTCAAACGAAGGCAAACCCTCAAACTAAGGCAGACTCTCAAACTAAGGCAGACTCTAAAACCAAGGAAGATTCTCAAACGAAGGCAACTCCTCAAAATAAGGCAGACTCTCAAACGAAGGCAGACTCTCAAACTAAGGCAGATTCTCAAACGAAGGCAACTCCTCAAAAGAAGGCAGACTCTCAAACTGAGGCAGACTCTCAAACTTAGGCAGACTCTCAAATTAAGGCATCCCCTCAAACTAAGGCAGACTCTCAAACGAAGGCAGAATCTCAAACTAAGGCAGACTCTCAAACTAAGGCAACTCCTCAAAATAAGGCAGATTCTCCAACGAAGGCAATCCCTCAAACTAAGGCAGACTCTCAAACTAAGGCAGACTCTCAAACTAAGGAAGACTTCAAATTAAGGCAGATTCTCAAACGAAGGCAACCCCTCAAACTAAGGCAACCCCTCAAATTAAGGCAACCCCTCAAACTAAGGCAGACTCTCGAAGTAAGCCAAATCCTCAAACTAAGGCAACACATCAAACTAAGGCAGATTCTCAAACTAAGGCAGTCCCTCAAAGTAAGGCAACCCCTCAATCTAAGGCAACCTCTCAAACTAAGGCAGACTATCAAACTCAGGCAACTCCTCAAACTAAGGCAACTCCTCAAACTAAGGCAGATTCTCAAACAGAGGCAACCCCTCAAACTAAGGCAACCCCTCAATCTGAGGCAGACTCTCAAAAAAGGCAACCCCTCAAACTAAGGCAACCCCTCTAACTAAGGCAGATTCTCAAACAAAGGTCCCTCTCAAACTGAGGCAAACCCTCAAACTAAGGCAGACTCTCAAACTAAGGCAACCCCTCAAACTAAGGCAACCCCTCAAACTAAGGCAGACTCTCAAACTAAGGCAACTCCTCAAACTAAGGCAATCCCACAAACTAAAGCAACTACTCAAACTAAGGCAGATTCTCAAACGAAGGCAACTCCTCAAACTAAGGCAGTCTCTCAAACTGAGGCATGAGCTCAAACTAAGGCATATTCTCAAACTGAGGCAGATTCTTAAACGAAGGCAACTCCTCAAACTAAGGCAGACTCTCAAACTAAGGTAACTCCTCAAACTGAGGCAGACTCTCAAACTAAGGCAGACTCTCAAACTTAGGCAACTCCTCAAACTAAGGCAGATTCTCAAACGAAGGCAACTCCTCAAACTGAGGCAGACGCTCAAACTAAGGCAGACTCTCAAACTAAGGCAACTCCTCAAACTAAGGCAGAATCTCAAACTAAGGCAGACTCTCAAACTAAGGCAACTCCTCAAACTAAGGCAGACACTCAAACTAAGGCAGAATCTCAAACTAAGGCAGATTCTCAAACGAAGGCAAACCCTCAAACTAAGGCAGACTCTCAAACTAAGGCAGACTCTAAAACTAAGGCAGATTCTCAAACGAAGGCAACTCCTCAAAACAAGGCAGACTCTCAAACGAAGGCAGACTCTCAAACTAAGGCAGATTCTCAAACGAAGGCAACTCCTCAAAAGAAGGCAGACTCTCAAACTAAGGCAGACTCTCAAACTTAGGCAGACTCTCAAATTAAGGCATCCCCTCAAACTAAGGCAGACTCTCAAACGAAGGCAGAATCTCAAACTAAGGCAGACTCTCAAACTAAGGCAACTCCTCAAAATAAGGCAGATTCTCCAACATAGGCAATGCCTCAAACTAAGGCAGACTCTCAAACTAAGGCAGACTCTCAAACGAAGGCAGACTTCAAATTAAGGCGGACTCTCAAACGAACGCAACCCCTCAAACTAAGGCAGAATCTAAAACTAAGGCAGACTCTCAAACTGAGGCAGATTCTCAATCTAAGGCAGACTCTCAAACTAAGGCAGATTCTCAAACGAAGGCAGCTCCTCAAACTAAGGCAGAATCTAAAACGAAGGAAACTCCTCAAACTAAGGCAGACTCTCAAACTAAGGCAGACTCGCAAACTAAGGCAGACTCTCAAACTAAGGCAACTCCTCAAACTAAGGCAGATTCTCAAACTAAGGCAACTCCTCAAACAAAGGCAGACTCTCAATCTGAGGCAGACTCTCAAACTAAGGCAGATTTTCGAACGAGGGCAACTCCTCAAACTAAGGCAGACTCTCAAACTAAGGCAGACTCAAAAACTAAGGCAGATTCTCAAACGAAGGCAACTCCTCAAAATAAGGCAACTCCTCAAACTAAGGCAACCCATCAAACTAAGGCAGATTCTCAAACGAAGGCAACTCCTCAAACTAAGGCAGTCTCTCAAACTAAGGCAACTCCTCAAACTAAGGCAGATTCTCAAACAGAGGCAACCCCTCAAACTAAGGCAACCCCTCAATCTGAGGCAGACTCTCAAAAAAGGCAACCCCTCAAACTAAGGCAACCCCTCAAACTAAGGCAGATTCTCAAACAAAGGTCCCTCTCAAACTGAGGCAAACCCTCAAACTAAGGCAGACTCTCAAACTAAGGCAACCCCTCAAACTAAGGCAACCCCTCAAACTAAGGCAGACTCTCAAACTAAGGCAACTCCTCAAACTAAGGCAATCCCACAAACTAAAGCAACTACTCAAACTAAGGCAGATTCTCAAACAAAGGCAACTCCTCAAACTAAGGCAGTCTCTCAAACTGAGGCATGAGCTCAAACTAAGGCATATTCTCAAACTGAGGCAGATTCTTAAACGAAGGCAACTCCTCAAACTAAGGCAGACTCTCAAACTAAGGTAACTCCTCAAACTGAGGCAGACTCTCAAACTAAGGCAGACTCTCAAACTTAGGCAACTCCTCAAACTAAGGCAGATTCTCAAACGAAGGCAACTCCTCAAACTGAGGCAGACGCTCAAACTAAGGCAGATTCTCAAACGAAGGCAACTCCTCAAACTAAGGCAGACTCTCAAACTAAGGCAGACTCTTAAACTAAGGCAGACTCTAAACTTAGGCAACTCCTCAAACTAAGGCAGATTCTAAAACTAAGGCAGATTCTCAAACGAAGGCAACTCCTCAAAATAAGGCAGACTCTCAAACGAAGGCAGACTCTCAAACTAAGGTAGATTCTCAAACGAAGGCAACTCCTCAAAAGAAGGCAGACTCTCAAACTAAGGCAGACTCTCAAACTTAGGCAGACTCTCAAATTAAGGCATCCCCTCAAACGAAGGCAGACTCTCAAACGAAGGCAGAATCTCAAACTAAGGCAGACTCTCAAACTAAGGCAACTCCTCAAAATAAGGCAGATTCTCCAACGTAGGCAATCCCTCAAACTAAGGCAGACTCTCAAACTAAGGCAGACTTCAAATTAAGGCAGACTCTCAAACGAACGCAACCCCTCAAACTAAGGCAGACTCTAAAACTAAGGCAGACTCTCAAACTGAGGCAGACTCTCAATCTAAGGCAGACTCTCAAACTAAGGCAGATTCTCAAACGAAGGCAGCTCCTCAAACTAAGGCAGAATCTAAAACGAAGGAAACTCCTCAAACTAAGGCAGACTCGCAAACTAAGGCAGACTCTCAAACTAAGGCATCTCCTCAAACTAAGGCCGATTCTCTAACTAAGGCAACTCCTCAAACAAAGGCAGACTCTCAATCTGAGGCAGACTCTCAAACTAAGGCAGATTTTCGAACGAGGGCAACTCCTCAAACTAAGGCAGACTCTCAAACTAAGGCAGACTCAAAAACTAAGGCAGATTCTCAAACGAAGGCAACTCCTCAAAATAAGGCAACTCCTCAAACTAAGGCAACCCCTCAAACTAAGGCAGATTCTCAAACGAAGGCAACTCCTCAAACTAAGGCAGTCTCTCAAACTAAGGCAACTGCTCAAACTAAGGCATTTTCTCAAACTGAGGCAGATTCTCAAACGAAGGCAACTCCTCAAACTAAGGCAGACTCTCAAACTAAGGCAGACTCTAAAACTAAGACAGACTCTCAAATTGATGCAGACTCTCTATCGAAGGCAGACTCTCAAACTAAGGCAGATTCTCAAACGAAGGCAGCTCCTCAAACTAAGGCAGAATCTCAAACGAAGGAAACTCTTCAAACTAAGGCAGACTCTCAAACTAAGGCAGACTCGCAACCTAAGGGAGTTTCTCAAATGAATCAATTCCTCAATCTGAGGCAGATTCTCAAACGAAGGCAACTCCTCAAACAAAGGGAGACTCTCAATCTAATGCACATTCTCAAACTAAGGCAGATTTTCAAACGACGGCAACTCCTCAAACTAAGGCAGACTCTCAAACTAAGGCAGATTCTCAAACGAAGGCAGCTCCTCAAACTAAGGCAGAATCTAAAACGAAGGAAACTCCTCAAACTAAGGCAGACTCTCAAACTAAGGCAGACTCGCAAACTAAGGCAGACTCTCAAACTAAGGCAACTCCTCAAACTAAGGCAGATTCTCAAACTAAGGCAACTCCTCAAACAAAGGCAGACTCTCAATCTGAGGCAGACTCTCAAACTAAGGCAGATTTTCGAACGAGGGCAACTCCTCAAACTAAGGCAGACTCTCAAACTAAGGGAGACTCAAAAACTAAGGCAGATTCTCAAACGAAGGCAACTCCTCAAAATAAGGCAACTCCTCAAACTAAGGCAACTGCTCAAACTAAGGCATTTTCTCAAACTGAGGCAGATTCTCAAACGAAGGCAACTCCTCAAACTAAGGCAGACTCTCAAACTAAGGCAGACTCTTAAACTAAGGCAGACTCTAAACTTAGGCAACTCCTCAAACTAAGGCAGATTCTCAAACGAAGGCTACTCCTCAAACTAAGGCAGACTCTCAAACTAAGGCAGACTCTAAAACTAAGGCAGACTCTCAAATTGATGCAGACTCTCAATCGAAGGCAGACTCTCAAACTAAGGCAGATTCTCAAACGAAGGCAGCTCCTCAAACCAAGGCAGAATCTCAAACGAAGGAAACTCTTCAAACTAAGGCAGACTCTCAAACTAAGGCAGACTCGCAAACTAAGGGAGTTTCTCAATCGAAGCAATTCCTCAAACTGAGGCAGATTCTCAAACGAAGGCAACTCCTCAAACAAAGGAAGACTCTCAATCTAAGGCAGATTCTCAAACTAAGGCAGATTTTCAAACGACGGCAACTCCTCAAACTAAGGCAGACTCTCAAACTAAGGCAGACTCGCAAACTAAGGCAGTTTCTCAAACGAAGGCAACTCCTCAAACTAAGGCAGATTCTCAAACGAAGGCAACTCCTCAAACAAAGGCAGACTCTCAATCTGAGGCAGAGTCTCAAACTAAGGCAGATTTTCAAATGAGGGTAACTCCTCAAACTAAGGCAGACTCTCAAACTAAGGCAGACTCTCAAACTTAGGCAACTCCTCAAACTAAGGCAGATTCTCAAACGAAGGCAACTCCTCAAACTGAGGCAGACGCTCAAACTAAGGCAGACTCTCAAACTAAGGCAACTCCTCAAACTAAGGCAGAATCTCAAACTAAGGCAGACTCTCAAACTAAGGCAACTCCTCAAACTAAGGCAGACTCTCAAACTAAGGCAGAATCTCAAACTAAGGCAGATTCTCAAACGAAGGCAAACCCTCAAACTAAGGCAGACTCTCAAACTAAGGCAGACACTAAAACTAAGGCAGATTCTCAAACGAAGGCAACTCCTCAAAATAAGGCAGACTCTCAAACGAAGGCAGACTCTCAAACTAAGGTAGATTCTCAAACGAAGGCAACTCCTCAAAAGAAGGCAGACTCTCAAACTTAGGCAGACTCCTAAATTAAGGCATCCCATCAAACGAAGGCAGACTCTCAAACTAAGGCAACTCCTCAAAATAAGGCAGATTCTCCAACGTAGGCAATCCCTCAAACTAAGGCAGACTCTCAAACTAAGGCAGACTCTCCAACTAAGGCAGACTTCAAATTAAGGCAGACTCTCAAACGAACGCAACCCCTCAAACTAAGGCAGACTCGAAAACTAAGGCAGACTCTCAAACTGAGGCAGACTCTCAATCTAAGGCAGACTCTCAAACTAAGGCAGATTCTCAAACGAAGGCAGCTCCTCAAACTAAGGCAGAATCTAAAACGAAGGAAACTCCTCAAACTAAGGCAGACTCTCAAACTAAGGCAGACTCGCAAACTAAGGCAGACTCTCAAACTAAGGCATCTCCTCAAACTAAGGCCGATTCTCTAACTAAGGCAACTCCTCAAACAAAGGCAGACTCTCAATCTGAGGCAGACTCTCAAACTAAGGCAGATTTTCGAACGAGGGCAACTCCTCAAACTAAGGCAGACTCTCAAACTAAGGCAGACTCAAAAACTAAGGCAGATTCTCAAACGAAGGCAACTCCTCAAAATAAGGCAACTCCTCAAACTAAGGCAACCCCTCAAACTAAGGCAGATTCTCAAACGAAGGCAACTCCTCAAACTAAGGCAGTCTCTCAAACTAAGGCAACTGCTCAAGCTAAGGCATTTTCTCAAACTGAGGCAGATTCTCAAACGAAGGCAACTCCTCAAACTAAGGCAGACTCTCAAACTAAGGCATACTCTAAAACTAAGACAGACTCTCAAATTGATGCAGACTCTCTATCGAAGGCAGACTCTCAAACTAAGGCAGATTCTCAAACGAAGGCAGCTCCTCAAACTAAGGCAGAATCTCAAACGAAGGAAACTCTTCAAACTAAGGCAGACTCTCAAACTAAGGCAGACTCGCAAACTAAGGGAGTTTCTCAAACGAATCAATTCCTCAATCTGAGGCAGATTCTCAAACGAAGGCAACTCCTCAAACAAAGGGGGACTCTCAATCTAAGGCACATTCTCAAACTAAGGCAGATTTTCAAACGACGGCAACTCCTCAAACTAAGGCAGACTCTCAAACTAAGGCAGACTCGCAAACTAAGGCAGTTTCTCAAACGAAGGCAACTCCTCAAACTAAGGCAGATTCTCAAACGAAGGCAACTCCTCAAACTAAGGCAGACTCTCAAACTAAGGCAGACTCTAAAACTAAGGCAGACTCTCAAACTGAGGCAGACTCTCAATCTAAGGCAGACTCTCAAACTAAGGCAGAATCTCAAACGAAGGAAACTCCTCAAACTAAGGCAGACTCTCAAACTAAGGCAGACTCGCAAATGAAGGCAGTTTCTCAAACGAAGGCTATTCCTCAAACTAAGGCAGATTCTCAAACGAAGGCAACTCCTCAAACAAAGGCAGACTCTCAATCTGAGGCAGAGTCTCAAACTAAGGCAGATTTTTAAATGAGGGTAACTCCTCAAACTAAGGCAGACTCTCAAACTAAGGCAGACTCTAAAACTAAGGCAGATTCTCAAACGAAGGCAACTCCTCAAAATAAGGCAGACTCTCAAACTCAGGCCGACTCTCAAACTAAGGCAGATTCTCAAACGAAGGCAACTCCTCAAAAGAAGGCAGACTGTCAAACTAAGGCAGACTCTCAAACTAAGGCAGACTCTCAAACTAAGGCAACCCCTCAAACTAAGGCAGATTCTCAAACGAAGGCAACTCCTCAAACTAAGGCAGTCTCTCAAAGTAAGGCAACTCGCTCAAACTAAGGCAGATTCTCAAACTGAGGCAGATTCTCAAACGAAGGCAACTCCTCAAACTAAGGCAGACTCTCAAACTAAGGCAGACTCTTAAACTAAGGCAGACACTAAACTTAGGCAACTCCTCAAATTAAGGCAGATTCTCAAACGAAGGCAACTCCTCAAACTAAGGCAGATTCTCAAACGAACGCAACTCCTCAAACTAAGGCAGACTCTCAAACTAAGGCAGACTCTAAAACTAAGGCAGAATCTCAAACCGAGGCAGACTCTCAATCTAAGGCAGACTCTCAAACTAAGGCAGATTCTCAAACGAAGGCAGCTCCTCAAACTAAGGCAGAAACTCAAACGAAGGAAACTCCTCAAACTAAGGCAGACTCGCAACCTGAGGCAGTTTCTCAAACGAAGGCTATTCCTCAAACGAAGACAGATTCTCAAACGAAGGCAACTCCTCAAACAAAGGCAGACTCTCAAACTAAGGCAGACTCTAAAATTAAGGCAGATTCTCAGCCGAAGGGAACTCCTCAAAATAAGGCAGACTCTCAAACTGAGGCAGACTCTCAAACTAAGGCAGATTCTCAAACGAAGGCAACTCTTCAAAAGAAGGCGGACTCTCAAACTAAGGCAGACTCTCAAACTAAGGCAACCCCTCAAACTAAGGCAGACTCTCAAACGAAGGTAGAATCTCAAACTAAGGCAGACTCTAAAATTAAGGCAGATTCTCAGCCGAAGGCAACTCCTCAAAATAAGGCAGACTCTCAAACTGAGGCAGACTCTCAAACTAAGGCAGATTCTCAAACGAAGGCAACTCTTCAAAAGAAGGCGGAATCTCAAACTAAGGCAGACTCTCAAACTAAGGCAACTCCTCAAACTAAGGCAGTCTCTCAAACTAAGGCAATTGCTCAAACTAAGGCAGATTCTCAAACTGAGGCAGATTCTCAGACGAAGGCAACTCCTCAAACTAAGGCAGACTCTCAAACTGAGGCAACTCCTCAAACTAAGGCAGACTCTCAAACTAATTCAGACACTAAACTTAGGCAACTCCTCAAACTAAGGCAGATTCTCAAACGAAGGCAACCCCTCAAACTAAGGCAGACTCTCAAACTAAGGCAGACTCTCAAACTAAGGCAGATTCTCAAAGGAAGGCAGCTCCTCAAACTAAGGCAGACTCTCAAACTAAGGCAGACTCGCAAACTAAGGCAGTTTCTCAAACGAAGGCAACTCCTCAAACTAAGGCAGATTCTCAAACGAAGGCAACTCCTCAAACTAAGGCAGACTCTCAAACTAAGGCAGACTCTAAAACTAAGGCAGACTCTCAAACTGAGGCAGACTCTCAATCTAAGGCAGACTCTCAAACTAAGGCAGATTCTCAAACGAAGGCAGCTCCTCAAACTAAGGCAGAATCTCAAACGAAGGAAACTCCTAAAACGAAGGCAGACTCTCAAACTAAGGCAGACTCGCAAACTACGGCAGTTTTTCAAACGAAGGCAATTCCTCAAACTGAGCCAGATTCTCAAACGAAGGCAACTCCTCAAACTAAGGCAGACTGTCAATCGAAGGCAGACTCTCAAACTAAGGCAGATTTTCAAACGACGGCAAATCCTGAAACTAAGGCAGACTCTCAAACTAAGGCAGACTCGCAAACTAAGGCAGTTTCTCATACGAAGGCAACTCCTCAAACTAAGGAAGATTCTCAAACGAAGGCAACTCCTCAAACTAAGGCAGACTCTCAAACTAAGGCAGACTCTAAAACTAAGGCAGAATCTCAAACCGAGGCAGACTCTCAATCTAAGGCAGACTCTCAAACTAAGGCAGATTCTCAAACGAAGGCAGCTCCTCAAACTAAGGCAGAAACTCAAACGAAGGAAACTCCTCAAACTAAGGCAGACTCTCAAACCAAGGCAGACTCGCAAACTAAGGCAGTTTCTCAAACGAAGGCTATTCCTCAAACGAAGGCTGATTCTCAAACGAAGGCAACTCCTAAAACAAAGGCAGACTCTCAAACTGAGGCAGACTCTCAAACTAAGGCACATTCTCAAACGAAGGCAACTCTTCAAAAGAAGGCGGACTCTCTAACTAAGGCAGACTCTCAAACTAAGGCAACCCCTCAAACTAAGGCAGACTCTCAAACGAAGGTAGAAACTCAAACTAAGGCAGACTTTCAAACTAAGGCAACTCCTCAAATTAAGGCAGATTCTCCAACGAAGGCAATCCCTCAAACTAAGGCAGACTCTCAAACTAAGGCAGACTCTCAAACTTAGGCATCTCCTCAAACTAAGGCAGATTCTCAAACGAAGGCAACTCCTCAAACTGAGGCAGACGCTCAAACTAAGGCAGACTCTCAAACTAAGGCAACTCCTCAAACTAAGGCAGACTCTCAAACTAAGGCAGACTCTCAAACTAAGGCAACTCCTCAAACTAAGGCAGACTCTCAAACTAAGGCAGAATCTCAAACTAAGGCAGATTCTCAAACGAAGGCAAACCCTCAAACTAAGGCAGACTCTCAAACTAAGGCAGACTCTAAAACTAAGGCAGATTCTCAAACGAAGGCAACTCCTCAAAATAAGGCAGATTCTCAAACGAAGGCAGACTCTCAAACTAAGGTAGATTCTCAAACGAAGGCAACTCCTCAAAAGAAGGCAGACTCTCAAACTAAGGCAGACTCTCAAACTTAGGCAGACTCTCAAATTAAGGCATCCCCTCAAACGAAGGCAGACTCTCAAACGAAGGCAGAATCTCAAACTAAGGCAGACTCTCAAACTAAGGCAACTCCTCAAAATAAGGCAGATTCTCCAACGTAGGCAATCCCTCAAACTAAGGCAGACTCTCAAACTAAGGCAGACTCTCAAACTAAGGCAGACTTCAAATTAAGGCAGACTCTCAAACGAACGCAACCCCTCAAACTAAGGCAGACTCGAAAACTAAGGCAGACTCTCAAACTGAGGCAGACTCTCAATCTAAGGCAGACTCTCAAACTAAGGCAGATTCTCAAACGAAGGCAGCTCCTCAAACTAAGGCAGAATCTAAAACGAAGGAAACTCCTCAAACTAAGGCAGACTCTCAAACTAAGGCAGTCTCTCAAACTAAGGCAATTGCTCAAACTAAGGCAGATTCTCAAACTGAGGCAGATTCTCAGACGAAGGCAACTCCTCAAACTAAGGCAGACTCTCAAACTGAGGCAACTCCTCAAACTAAGGCAGACTCTCAAACTAATTCAGACACTAAACTTAGGCAACTCCTCAAACTAAGGCAGATTCTCAAACGAAGGCAACCCCTCAAACTAAGGCAGACTCTCAAACTAAGGCAGACTCTCAAACTAAGGCAGATTCTCAAAGGAAGGCAGCTCCTCAAACTAAGGCAGACTCTCAAACTAAGGCAGACTCGCAAACTAAGGCAGTTTCTCAAACGAAGGCAACTCCTCAAACTAAGGCAGATTCTCAAACGAAGGCAACTCCTCAAACTAAGGCAGACTCTCAAACTAAGGCAGACTCTAAAACTAAGGCAGACTCTCAAACTGAGGCAGACTCTCAATCTAAGGCAGACTCTCAAACTAAGGCAGATTCTCAAACGAAGGCAGCTCCTCAAACTAAGGCAGAATCTCAAACGAAGGAAACTCCTAAAACGAAGGCAGACTCTCAAACTAAGGCAGACTCGCAAACTACGGCAGTTTTTCAAACGAAGGCAATTCCTCAAACTGAGCCAGATTCTCAAACGAAGGCAACTCCTCAAACCAAGGCAGACTCTCAATCGAAGGCAGACTCTCAAACTAAGGCAGATTTTCAAACGACGGCAAATCCTGAAACTAAGGCAGACTCTCAAACTAAGGCAGACTCGCAAACTAAGGCAGTTTCTCATACGAAGGCAACTCCTCAAACTAAGGAAGATTCTCAAACGAAGGCAACTCCTCAAACTAAGGCAGACTCTCAAACTAAGGCAGACTCTAAAACTAAGGCAGAATCTCAAACCGAGGCAGACTCTCAATCTAAGGCAGACTCTCAAACTAAGGCAGATTCTCAAACGAAGGCAGCTCCTCAAACTAAGGCAGAAACTCAAACGAAGGAAACTCCTCAAACTAAGGCAGACTCTCAAACCAAGGCAGACTCGCAAACTAAGGCAGTTTCTCAAACGAAGGCTATTCCTCAAACGAAGGCTGATTCTCAAACGAAGGCAACTCCTAAAACAAAGGCAGACTCTCAAACTGAGGCAGACTCTCAAACTAAGGCACATTCTCAAACGAAGGCAACTCTTCAAAAGAAGGCGGACTCTCTAACTAAGGCAGACTCTCAAACTAAGGCAACCCCTCAAACTAAGGCAGACTCTCAAACGAAGGTAGAAACTCAAACTAAGGCAGACTTTCAAACTAAGGCAACTCCTCAAATTAAGGCAGATTCTCCAACGAAGGCAATCCCTCAAACTAAGGCAGACTCTCAAACTAAGGCAGACTCTCAAACTTAGGCAACTCCTCAAACTAAGGCAGATTCTCAAACGAAGGCAACTCCTCAAACTGAGGCAGACGCTCAAACTAAGGCAGACTCTCAAACTAAGGCAACTCCTCAAACTAAGGCAGACTCTCAAACTAAGGCAGACTCTCAAACTAAGGCAACTCCTCAAACTAAGGCAGACTCTCAAACTAAGGCAGAATCTCAAACTAAGGCAGATTCTCAAACGAAGGCAAACCCTCAAACTAAGGCAGACTCTCAAACTAAGGCAGACTCTAAAACTAAGGCAGATTCTCAAACGAAGGCAACTCCTCAAAATAAGGCAGACTCTCAAACGAAGGCAGACTCTCAAACTAAGGTAGATTCTCAAACGAAGGCAACTCCTCAAAAGAAGGCAGACTCTCAAACTAAGGCAGACTCTCAAACTTAGGCAGACTCTCAAATTAAGGCATCCCCTCAAACGAAGGCAGACTCTCAAACGAAGGCAGAATCTCAAACTAAGGCAGACTCTCAAACTAAGGCAACTCCTCAAAATAAGGCAGATTCTCCAACGTAGGCAATCCCTCAAACTAAGGCAGACTCTCAAACTAAGGCAGACTCTCAAACTAAGGCAGACTTCAAATTAAGGCAGACTCTCAAACGAACGCAACCCCTCAAACTAAGGCAGACTCGAAAACTAAGGCAGACTCTCAAACTGAGGCAGACTCTCAATCTAAGGCAGACTCTCAAACTAAGGCAGATTCTCAAACGAAGGCAGCTCCTCAAACTAAGGCAGAATCTAAAACGAAGGAAACTCCTCAAACTAAGGCAGACTCTCAAACTAAGGCAGACTCGCAAACTAAGGCAGACTCTCAAACTAAGGCATCTCCTCAAACTAAGGCCGATTCTCTAACTAAGGCAACTCCTCAAACAAAGGCAGACTCTCAATCTGAGGCAGACTCTCAAACTAAGGCAGATTTTCGAACGAGGGCAACTCCTCAAACTAAGGCAGACTCTCAAACTAAGGCAGACTCAAAAACTAAGGCAGATTCTCAAACGAAGGCAACTCCTCAAAATAAGGCAACTCCTCAAACTAAGGCAACCCCTCAAACTAAGGCAGATTCTCAAACGAAGGCAACTCCTCAAACTAAGGCAGTCTCTCAAACTAAGGCAACTGCTCAAGCTAAGGCATTTTCTCAAACTGAGGCAGATTCTCAAACGAAGGCAACTCCTCAAACTAAGGCAGACTCTCAAACTAAGGCATACTCTAAAACTAAGACAGACTCTCAAATTGATGCAGACTCTCTATCGAAGGCAGACTCTCAAACTAAGGCAGATTCTCAAACGAAGGCAGCTCCTCAAACTAAGGCAGAATCTCAAACGAAGGAAACTCTTCAAACTAAGGCAGACTCTCAAACTAAGGCAGACTCGCAAACTAAGGGAGTTTCTCAAACGAATCAATTCCTCAATCTGAGGCAGATTCTCAAACGAAGGCAACTCCTCAAACAAAGGGAGACTCTCAATCTAAGGCACATTCTCAAACTAAGGCAGATTTTCAAACGACGGCAACTCCTCAAACTAAGGCAGACTCTCAAACTAAGGCAGACTCGCAAACTAAGGCAGTTTCTCAAACGAAGGCAACTCCTCAAACTAAGGCAGATTCTCAAACGAAGGCAACTCCTCAAACTAAGGCAGACTCTCAAACTAAGGCAGACTCTAAAACTAAGGCAGACTCTCAAACTGAGGCAGACTCTCAATCTAAGGCTGACTCTCAAACTAAGGCAGAATCTCAAACGAAGGAAACTCCTCAAACTAAGGCAGACTCTCAAACTAAGGCAGACTCGCAAATGAAGGCAGTTTCTCAAACGAAGGCTATTCCTCAAACTAAGGCAGATTCTCAAACGAAGGCAACTCCTCAAACAAAGGCAGACTCTCAATCTGAGGCAGAGTCTCAAACTAAGGCAGATTTTTAAATGAGGGTAACTCCTCAAACTAAGGCAGACTCTCAAACTAAGGCAGACTCTAAAACTAAGGCAGATTCTCAAACGAAGGCAACTCCTCAAAATAAGGCAGACTCTCAAACTCAGGCCGACTCTCAAACTAAGGCAGATTCTCAAACGAAGGCAACTCCTCAAAAGAAGGCAGACTGTCAAACTAAGGCAGACTCTCAAACTAAGGCAGACTCTCAAACTAAGGCATCCCCTCAAACTAAGGCAGACTCTCAAACGAAGGCAGAATCTCAAACTAAGGCAGACTCTCAAACTAAGGCAACCCCTCAAACTAAGGCAGATTCTCAAACGAAGGCAACTCCTCAAACTAAGGCAGTCTCTCAAAGTAAGGCAACTCGCTCAAACTAAGGCAGATTCTCAAACTGAGGCAGATTCTCAAACGAAGGCAACTCCTCAAACTAAGGCAGACTCTCAAACTAAGGCAGACTCTTAAACTAAGGCAGACACTAAACTTAGGCAACTCCTCAAACTAAGGCAGACTCTCAAACGAAGGCAACTCCTCAAACTAAGGCAGATTCTCAAACGAACGCAACTCCTCAAACTAAGGCAGACTCTCAAACTAAGGCAGACTCTAAAACTAAGGCAGAATCTCAAACCGAGGCAGACTCTCAATCTAAGGCAGACTCTCAAACTAAGGCAGATTCTCAAACGAAGGCAGCTCCTCAAACTAAGGCAGAAACTCAAACGAAGGAAACTCCTCAAACTAAGGCAGACTCTCAAACTAAGGCAGACTCGCAACCTGAGGCAGTTTCTCAAACGAAGTCTATTCCTCAAACGAAGACAGATTCTCAAACGAAGGCAACTCCTCAAACAAAGGCAGACTCTCAAACTAAGGCAGACTCTAAAATTAAGGCAGATTCTCAGCCGAAGGGAACTCCTCAAAATAAGGCAGACTCTCAAACTGAGGCAGACTCTCAAACTAAGGCAGATTCTCAAACGAAGGCAACTCTTCAAAAGAAGGCGGACTCTCAAACTAAGGCAGACTCTCAAACTAAGGCAACCCCTCAAACTAAGGCAGACTCTCAAACGAAGGTAGAATCTCAAACTAAGGCAGACTCTAAAATTAAGGCAGATTCTCAGCCGAAGGCAACTCCTCAAAATAAGGCAGACTCTCAAACTGAGGCAGACTCTCAAACTAAGGCAGATTCTCAAACGAAGGCAACTCTTCAAAAGAAGGCGGACTCTCAAACTAAGGCAGACTCTCAAACTAAGGCAACTCCTCAAACTAAGGCAGTCTCTCAAACTAAGGCAATTGCTCAAACTAAGGCAGATTCTCAAACTGAGGCAGATTCTCAGACGAAGGCAACTCCTCAAACTAAGGCAGACTCTCAAACTGAGGCAACTCCTCAAACTAAGGCAGACTCTCAAACTAATTCAGACACTAAACTTAGGCAACTCCTCAAACTAAGGCAGATTCTCAAACGAAGGCAACCCCTCAAACTAAGGCAGACTCTCAAACTAAGGCAGACTCTCAAACTAAGGCAGATTCTCAAAGGAAGGCAGCTCCTCAAACTAAGGCAGACTCTCAAACTAAGGCAGACTCGCAAACTAAGGCAGTTTCTCAAACGAAGGCAACTCCTCAAACTAAGGCAGATTCTCAAACGAAGGCAACTCCTCAAACTAAGGCAGACTCTCAAACTAAGGCAGACTCTAAAACTAAGGCAGACTCTCAAACTGAGGCAGACTATCAATCTAAGGCAGACTCTCAAACTAAGGCAGATTCTCAAACGAAGGCAGCTCCTCAAACTAAGGCAGAATCTCAAACGAAGGAAACTCCTGAAACGAAGGCAGACTCTCAAACTAAGGCAGACTCGCAAACTACGGCAGTTTTTCAAACGAAGGCAATTCCTCAAACTGAGCCAGATTCTCAAACGAAGGCAACTCCTCAAACCAAGGCAGACTCTCAATCGAAGGCAGACTCTCAAACTAAGGCAGATTTTCAAACGACGGCAAATCCTGAAACTAAGGCAGACTCTCAAACTAAGGCAGACTCGCAAACTAAGGCAGTTTCTCATACGAAGGCAACTCCTCAAACTAAGGAAGATTCTCAAACGAAGGCAACTCTTCAAACTAAGGCAATATCTCAAACTAAGGCAGACTCTAAAACTAAGGCAGAATCTCAAACCGAGGCAGACTCTCAATCTAAGGCAGACTCTCAAACTAAGGCAGATTCTCAAACGAAGGCAGCTCCTCAAACTAAGGCAGAAACTCAAACGAAGGAAACTCCTCAAACTAAGGCAGACTCTCAAACCAAGGCAGACTCGCAAACTAAGGCAGTTTCTCAAACGAAGGCTATTCCTCAAACGAAGGCAGACTCTAAAACTAAGGCAGACTCTCAAACTGAGGCAGACTCTCAATCTAAGGCAGACTCTCAAACTAAGGCAGATTCTCAAACGAAGGCAGCTCCTCAAACTAAGGCAGAATCTCAAACGAAGGAAACTCCTAAAACGAAGGCAGACTCTCAAACTAAGGCAGACTCGCAAACTACGGCAGTTTTTCAAACGAAGGCAATTCCTCAAACTGAGCCAGATTCTCAAACGAAGGCAACTCCTCAAACCAAGGCAGACTCTCAATCGAAGGCAGACTCTCAAACTAAGGCAGATTTTCAAACGACGGCAAATCCTGAAACTAAGGCAGACTCTCAAACTAAGGCAGACTCGCAAACTAAGGCAGTTTCTCATACGAAGGCAACTCCTCAAACTAAGGAAGATTCTCAAACGAAGGCAACTCCTCAAACTAAGGCAGACTCTCAAACTAAGGCAGACTCTAAAACTAAGGCAGAATCTCAAACCGAGGCAGACTCTCAATCTAAGGCAGACTCTCAAACTAAGGCAGATTCTCAAACGAAGGCAGCTCCTCAAACTAAGGCAGAAACTCAAACGAAGGAAACTCCTCAAACTAAGGCAGACTCTCAAACCAAGGCAGACTCGCAAACTAAGGCAGTTTCTCAAACGAAGGCTATTCCTCAAACGAAGGCTGATTCTCAAACGAAGGCAACTCCTAAAACAAAGGCAGACTCTCAAACTGAGGCAGACTCTCAAACTAAGGCACATTCTCAAACGAAGGCAACTCTTCAAAAGAAGGCGGACTCTCTAACTAAGGCAGACTCTCAAACTAAGGCAACCCCTCAAACTAAGGCAGACTCTCAAACGAAGGTAGAAACTCAAACTAAGGCAGACTTTCAAACTAAGGCAACTCCTCAAATTAAGGCAGATTCTCCAACGAAGGCAATCCCTCAAACTAAGGCAGACTCTCAAACTAAGGCAGACTCTCAAACTTAGGCAACTCCTCAAACTAAGGCAGATTCTCAAACGAAGGCAACTCCTCAAACTGAGGCAGACGCTCAAACTAAGGCAGACTCTCAAACTAAGGCAACTCCTCAAACTAAGGCAGACTCTCAAACTAAGGCAGACTCTCAAACTAAGGCAACTCCTCAAACTAAGGCAGACTCTCAAACTAAGGCAGAATCTCAAACTAAGGCAGATTCTCAAACGAAGGCAAACCCTCAAACTAAGGCAGACTCTCAAACTAAGGCAGACTCTAAAACTAAGGCAGATTCTCAAACGAAGGCAACTCCTCAAAATAAGGCAGACTCTCAAACGAAGGCAGACTCTCAAACTAAGGTAGATTCTCAAACGAAGGCAACTCCTCAAAAGAAGGCAGACTCTCAAACTAAGGCAGACTCTCAAACTTAGGCAGACTCTCAAATTAAGGCATCCCCTCAAACGAAGGCAGACTCTCAAACGAAGGCAGAATCTCAAACTAAGGCAGACTCTCAAACTAAGGCAACTCCTCAAAATAAGGCAGATTCTCCAACGTAGGCAATCCCTCAAACTAAGGCAGACTCTCAAACTAAGGCAGACTCTCAAACTAAGGCAGACTTCAAATTAAGGCAGACTCTCAAACGAACGCAACCCCTCAAACTAAGGCAGACTCGAAAACTAAGGCAGACTCTCAAACTGAGGCAGACTCTCAATCTAAGGCAGACTCTCAAACTAAGGCAGATTCTCAAACGAAGGCAGCTCCTCAAACTAAGGCAGAATCTAAAACGAAGGAAACTCCTCAAACTAAGGCAGACTCTCAAACTAAGGCAGACTCGCAAACTAAGGCAGACTCTCAAACTAAGGCATCTCCTCAAACTAAGGCCGATTCTCTAACTAAGGCAACTCCTCAAACAAAGGCAGACTCTCAATCTGAGGCAGACTCTCAAACTAAGGCAGATTTTCGAACGAGGGCAACTCCTCAAACTAAGGCAGACTCTCAAACTAAGGCAGACTCAAAAACTAAGGCAGATTCTCAAACGAAGGCAACTCCTCAAAATAAGGCAACTCCTCAAACTAAGGCAACCCCTCAAACTAAGGCAGATTCTCAAACGAAGGCAACTCCTCAAACTAAGGCAGTCTCTCAAACTAAGGCAACTGCTCAAGCTAAGGCATTTTCTCAAACTGAGGCAGATTCTCAAACGAAGGCAACTCCTCAAACTAAGGCAGACTCTCAAACTAAGGCATACTCTAAAACTAAGACAGACTCTCAAATTGATGCAGACTCTCTATCGAAGGCAGACTCTCAAACTAAGGCAGATTCTCAAACGAAGGCAGCTCCTCAAACTAAGGCAGAATCTCAAACGAAGGAAACTCTTCAAACTAAGGCAGACTCTCAAACTAAGGCAGACTCGCAAACTAAGGGAGTTTCTCAAACGAATCAATTCCTCAATCTGAGGCAGATTCTCAAACGAAGGCAACTCCTCAAACAAAGGGAGACTCTCAATCTAAGGCACATTCTCAAACTAAGGCAGATTTTCAAACGACGGCAACTCCTCAAACTAAGGCAGACTCTCAAACTAAGGCAGACTCGCAAACTAAGGCAGTTTCTCAAACGAAGGCAACTCCTCAAACTAAGGCAGATTCTCAAACGAAGGCAACTCCTCAAACTAAGGCAGACTCTCAAACTAAGGCAGACTCTAAAACTAAGGCAGACTCTCAAACTGAGGCAGACTCTCAATCTAAGGCTGACTCTCAAACTAAGGCAGAATCTCAAACGAAGGAAACTCCTCAAACTAAGGCAGACTCTCAAACTAAGGCAGACTCGCAAATGAAGGCAGTTTCTCAAACGAAGGCTATTCCTCAAACTAAGGCAGATTCTCAAACGAAGGCAACTCCTCAAACAAAGGCAGACTCTCAATCTGAGGCAGAGTCTCAAACTAAGGCAGATTTTTAAATGAGGGTAACTCCTCAAACTAAGGCAGACTCTCAAACTAAGGCAGACTCTAAAACTAAGGCAGATTCTCAAACGAAGGCAACTCCTCAAAATAAGGCAGACTCTCAAACTCAGGCCGACTCTCAAACTAAGGCAGATTCTCAAACGAAGGCAACTCCTCAAAAGAAGGCAGACTGTCAAACTAAGGCAGACTCTCAAACTAAGGCAGACTCTCAAACTAAGGCATCCCCTCAAACTAAGGCAGACTCTCAAACGAAGGCAGAATCTCAAACTAAGGCAGACTCTCAAACTAAGGCAACCCCTCAAACTAAGGCAGATTCTCAAACGAAGGCAACTCCTCAAACTAAGGCAGTCTCTCAAAGTAAGGCAACTCGCTCAAACTAAGGCAGATTCTCAAACTGAGGCAGATTCTCAAACGAAGGCAACTCCTCAAACTAAGGCAGACTCTCAAACTAAGGCAGACTCTTAAACTAAGGCAGACACTAAACTTAGGCAACTCCTCAAACTAAGGCAGACTCTCAAACGAAGGCAACTCCTCAAACTAAGGCAGATTCTCAAACGAACGCAACTCCTCAAACTAAGGCAGACTCTCAAACTAAGGCAGACTCTAAAACTAAGGCAGAATCTCAAACCGAGGCAGACTCTCAATCTAAGGCAGACTCTCAAACTAAGGCAGATTCTCAAACGAAGGCAGCTCCTCAAACTAAGGCAGAAACTCAAACGAAGGAAACTCCTCAAACTAAGGCAGACTCTCAAACTAAGGCAGACTCGCAACCTGAGGCAGTTTCTCAAACGAAGTCTATTCCTCAAACGAAGACAGATTCTCAAACGAAGGCAACTCCTCAAACAAAGGCAGACTCTCAAACTAAGGCAGACTCTAAAATTAAGGCAGATTCTCAGCCGAAGGGAACTCCTCAAAATAAGGCAGACTCTCAAACTGAGGCAGACTCTCAAACTAAGGCAGATTCTCAAACGAAGGCAACTCTTCAAAAGAAGGCGGACTCTCAAACTAAGGCAGACTCTCAAACTAAGGCAACCCCTCAAACTAAGGCAGACTCTCAAACGAAGGTAGAATCTCAAACTAAGGCAGACTCTAAAATTAAGGCAGATTCTCAGCCGAAGGCAACTCCTCAAAATAAGGCAGACTCTCAAACTGAGGCAGACTCTCAAACTAAGGCAGATTCTCAAACGAAGGCAACTCTTCAAAAGAAGGCGGACTCTCAAACTAAGGCAGACTCTCAAACTAAGGCAACTCCTCAAACTAAGGCAGTCTCTCAAACTAAGGCAATTGCTCAAACTAAGGCAGATTCTCAAACTGAGGCAGATTCTCAGACGAAGGCAACTCCTCAAACTAAGGCAGACTCTCAAACTGAGGCAACTCCTCAAACTAAGGCAGACTCTCAAACTAATTCAGACACTAAACTTAGGCAACTCCTCAAACTAAGGCAGATTCTCAAACGAAGGCAACCCCTCAAACTAAGGCAGACTCTCAAACTAAGGCAGACTCTCAAACTAAGGCAGATTCTCAAAGGAAGGCAGCTCCTCAAACTAAGGCAGACTCTCAAACTAAGGCAGACTCGCAAACTAAGGCAGTTTCTCAAACGAAGGCAACTCCTCAAACTAAGGCAGATTCTCAAACGAAGGCAACTCCTCAAACTAAGGCAGACTCTCAAACTAAGGCAGACTCTAAAACTAAGGCAGACTCTCAAACTGAGGCAGACTATCAATCTAAGGCAGACTCTCAAACTAAGGCAGATTCTCAAACGAAGGCAGCTCCTCAAACTAAGGCAGAATCTCAAACGAAGGAAACTCCTGAAACGAAGGCAGACTCTCAAACTAAGGCAGACTCGCAAACTACGGCAGTTTTTCAAACGAAGGCAATTCCTCAAACTGAGCCAGATTCTCAAACGAAGGCAACTCCTCAAACCAAGGCAGACTCTCAATCGAAGGCAGACTCTCAAACTAAGGCAGATTTTCAAACGACGGCAAATCCTGAAACTAAGGCAGACTCTCAAACTAAGGCAGACTCGCAAACTAAGGCAGTTTCTCATACGAAGGCAACTCCTCAAACTAAGGAAGATTCTCAAACGAAGGCAACTCTTCAAACTAAGGCAATATCTCAAACTAAGGCAGACTCTAAAACTAAGGCAGAATCTCAAACCGAGGCAGACTCTCAATCTAAGGCAGACTCTCAAACTAAGGCAGATTCTCAAACGAAGGCAGCTCCTCAAACTAAGGCAGAAACTCAAACGAAGGAAACTCCTCAAACTAAGGCAGACTCTCAAACCAAGGCAGACTCGCAAACTAAGGCAGTTTCTCAAACGAAGGCTATTCCTCAAACGAAGGCAGACTCTCAAACTGAGGCAGACTCTCAAACTAAGGCACATTCTCAAACGAAGGCAACTCTTCAAAAGAAGGCGGACTCTCTAACTAAGGCAGACTCTCAAACTAAGGCAACCCCTCAAACTAAGGCAGACTCTCAAACGAAGGTAGAAACTCAAACTAAGGCAGACTTTCAAACTAAGGCAACTCCTCAACTTAAGGCAGATTCTCCAACGAAGGCAATCCCTCAAACTAAGGCAGACTCTCAAACTAAGGCAGACTCTCAAACTTAGGCAACTCCTCAAACTAAGGCAGATTCTCAAACGAAGGCAGCTCCTCAAACTGAGGCAGACGCTCAAACTAAGGCAGACTCTCAAACTAAGGCAACTCCTCAAACTAAGGCAGAATCTCAAACTAAGGCAGACTCTCAAACTAAGGCAACTCCTCAAACTAAGGCAGACTCTCAAACTAAGGCAGAATCTCAAACTAAGGCAGATTCTCAAACGAAGGCAAACCCTCAAACTAAGGCAGACTCTCAAACTAAGGCAGACTCTAAAACTAAGGCAGATTCTCAAACAAAGGCAACTCCTCAAAATAAGGCAGACTCTCAAACGAAGGCAGACTCTCAAACTAATGTAGATTCTCAAACGAAGGCAACTCCTCAAAAGAAGGCAGACTCTCAAACTAAGGCAGACTCTCAAACTTAGGCAGACTCTCAAATTAAGGCATCCCCTCAAACGAAGGCAGACTCTCAAACGAAGGCAGAATCTCAAACTAAGGCAGACTCTCAAACTAAGGCAACTCCTCAAAATAAGGCAGATTCTCCAACGTAGGCAATCCCTCAAACTAAGGCAGACTCTCAAACTAAGGCAGACTCTCAAACTAAGGCAGACTTCAAATTAAGGCAGACTCTCAAACGAACGCAACCCCTCAAACTAAGGCAGACTCGAAAACTAAGGCAGACTCTCAAACTGAGGCAGACTCTCAATCTAAGGCAGACTCTCAAACTAAGGCAGATTCTCAAACGAAGGCAGCTCCTCAAACTAAGGCAGAATCTAAAACGAAGGAAACTCCTCAAACTAAGGCAGACTCTCAAACTAAGGCAGACTCGCAAACTAAGGCAGACTCTCAAACTAAGGCATCTCCTCAAACTAAGGCCGATTCTCTAACTAAGGCAACTCCTCAAACAAAGGCAGACTCTCAATCTGAGGCAGACTCTCAAACTAAGGCAGATTTTCGAACGAGGGCAACTCCTCAAACTAAGGCAGACTCTCAAACTAAGGCAGACTCAAAAACTAAGGCAGATTCTCAAACGAAGGCAACTCCTCAAAATAAGGCAACTCCTCAAACTAAGGCAACCCCTCAAACTAAGGCAGATTCTCAAACGAAGGCAACTCCTCAAACTAAGGCAGTCTCTCAAACTAAGGCAACTGCTCAAGCTAAGGCATTTTCTCAAACTGAGGCAGATTCTCAAACGAAGGCAACTCCTCAAACTAAGGCAGACTCTCAAACTAAGGCATACTCTAAAACTAAGACAGACTCTCAAATTGATGCAGACTCTCTATCGAAGGCAGACTCTCAAACTAAGGCAGATTCTCAAACGAAGGCAGCTCCTCAAACTAAGGCAGAATCTCAAACGAAGGAAACTCTTCAAACTAAGGCAGACTCTCAAACTAAGGCAGACTCGCAAACTAAGGGAGTTTCTCAAACGAATCAATTCCTCAATCTGAGGCAGATTCTCAAACGAAGGCAACTCCTCAAACAAAGGAAGACTCTCAATCTAAGGCACATTCTCAAACTAAGGCAGATTTTCAAACGACGGCAACTCCTCAAACTAAGGCAGACTCTCAAACTAAGGCAGACTCGCAAACTAAGGCAGTTTCTCAAACGAAGGCAACTCCTCAAACTAAGGCAGAATCTCAAACTAAGGCAGACTCTCAAACTAAGGCAACTCCTCAAACTAAGGCAGACTCTCAAACTAAGGCAGAATCTCAAACTAAGGCAGATTCTCAAACGAAGGCAAACCCTCAAACTAAGGCAGACTCTCAAACTAAGGCAGACTCTAAAACTAAGGCAGATTCTCAAACGAAGGCAACTCCTCAAAATAAGGCAGACTCTCAAACGAAGGCAGACTCTCAAACTAAGGTAGATTCTCAAACGAAGGCAACTCCTCAAAAGAAGGCAGACTCTCAAACTAAGGCAGACTCTCAAACTTAGGCAGACTCTCAAATTAAGGCATCCCCTCAAACGAAGGCAGACTCTCAAACGAAGGCAGAATCTCAAACTAAGGCAGACTCTCAAACTAAGGCAACTCCTCAAAATAAGGCAGATTCTCCAACGTAGGCAATCCCTCAAACTAAGGCAGACTCTCAAACTAAGGCAGACTCTCAAACTAAGGCAGACTTCAAATTAAGGCAGACTCTCAAACGAACGCAACCCCTCAAACTAAGGCAGACTCTAAAACTAAGGCAGACTCTCAAACTGAGGCAGACTCTCAATCTAAGGCAGACTCTCAAACTAAGGCAGATTCTCAAACGAAGGCAGCTCCTCAAACTAAGGCAGAATCTAAAACGAAGGAAACTCCTCAAACTAAGGCAGACTCTCAAACTAAGGCAGACTCGCAAACTAAGGCAGACTCTCAAACTAAGGCATCTCCTCAAACTAAGGCCGATTCTCTAACTAAGGCAACTCCTCAAACAAAGGCAGACTCTCAATCTGAGGCAGACTCTCAAACTAAGGCAGATTTTCGAACGAGGGCAACTCCTCAAACTAAGGCAGACTCTCAAACTAAGGCAGACTCAAAAACTAAGGCAGATTCTCAAACGAAGGCAACTCCTCAAAATAAGGCAACTCCTCAAACTAAGGCAACCCCTCAAACTAAGGCAGATTCTCAAACGAAGGCAACTCCTCAAACTAAGGCAGTCTCTCAAACTAAGGCAACTGCTCAAGCTAAGGCATTTTCTCAAACTGAGGCAGATTCTCAAACGAAGGCAACTCCTCAAACTAAGGCAGACTCTCAAACTAAGGCATACTCTAAAACTAAGACAGACTCTCAAATTGATGCAGACTCTCTATCGAAGGCAGACTCTCAAACTAAGGCAGATTCTCAAACGAAGGCAGCTCCTCAAACTAAGGCAGAATCTCAAACGAAGGAAACTCTTCAAACTAAGGCAGACTCTCAAACTAAGGCAGACTCGCAAACTAAGGGAGTTTCTCAAACGAATCAATTCCTCAATCTGAGGCAGATTCTCAAACGAAGGCAACTCCTCAAACAAAGGGAGACTCTCAATCTAAGGCACATTCTCAAACTAAGGCAGATTTTCAAACGACGGCAACCCCTCAAACTAAGGCAGACTCTCAAACTAAGGCAGACTCGCAAACTAAGGCAGTTTCTCAAACGAAGGCAACTCCTCAAACTAAGGCAGAATCTCAAACTAAGGCAGACTCTCAAACTAAGGCAACTCCTCAAACTAAGGCAGACTCTCAAACTAAGGCAGAATCTCAAACTAAGGCAGATTCTCAAACGAAGGCAAACCCTCAAACTAAGGCAGACTCTCAAACTAAGGCAGACTCTAAAACTAAGGCAGATTCTCAAACGAAGGCAACTCCTCAAAATAAGGCAGACTCTCAAACGAAGGCAGACTCTCAAACTAAGGTAGATTCTCAAACGAAGGCAACTCCTCAAAAGAAGGCAGACTCTCAAACTAAGGCAGACTCACAAACTTAGGCAGACTCTCAAATTAAGGCATCCCCTCAAACGAAGGCAGACTCTCAAACGAAGGCAGAATCTCAAACTAAGGCAGACTCTCAAACTAAGGCAACTCCTCAAAATAAGGCAGATTCTCCAACGTAGGCAATCCCTCAAACTAAGGCAGACTCTCAAACTAAGGCAGACTCTCAAACTAAGGCAGACTTCAAATTAAGGCAGACTCTCAAACGAACGCAACCCCTCAAACTAAGGCAGACTCTAAAACTAAGGCAGACTCTCAAACTGAGGCAGACTCTCAATCTAAGGCAGACTCTCAAACTAAGGCAGATTCTCAAACGAAGGCAGCTCCTCAAACTAAGGCAGAATCTAAAACGAAGGAAACTCCTCAAACTAAGGCAGACTCTCAAACTAAGGCAGACTCGCAAACTAAGGCAGACTCTCAAACTAAGGCATCTCCTCAAACTAAGGCCGATTCTCTAACTAAGGCAACTCCTCAAACAAAGGCAGACTCTCAATCTGAGGCAGACTCTCAAACTAAGGCAGATTTTCGAACGAGGGCAACTCCTCAAACTAAGGCAGACTCTCAAACTAAGGCAGACTCAAAAACTAAGGCAGATTCTCAAACGAAGGCAACTCCTCAAAATAAGGCAACTCCTCAAACTAAGGCAACCCCTCAAACTAAGGCAGATTCTCAAACGAAGGCAACTCCTCAAACTAAGGCAGTCTCTCAAACTAAGGCAACTCCTCAAACTAAGGCAGATTCTCAAACGAAGGCAACTCCTCAAACTAAGGCAGACTCTCAAACTAAGGCATACTCTAAAACTAAGACAGACTCTCAAATTGATGCAGACTCTCTATCGAAGGCAGACTCTCAAACTAAGGCAGATTCTCAAACGAAGGCAGCTCCTCAAACTAAGGCAGAATCTCAAACGAAGGAAACTCTTCAAACTAAGGCAGACTCTCAAACTAAGGCAGACTCGCAAACTAAGGGAGTTTCTCAAACGAATCAATTCCTCAATCTGAGGCAGATTCTCAAACGAAGGCAACTCCTCAAACAAAGGGAGACTCTCAATCTAAGGCACATTCTCAAACTAAGGCAGATTTTCAAACGACGGCAACTCCTCAAACTAAGGCAGACTCTCAAACTAAGGCAGACTCGCAAACTAAGGCAGTTTCTCAAACGAAGGCAACTCCTCAAACTAAGGCAGATTCTCAAACGAAGGCAACTCCTCAAACTAAGGCAGACTCTCAAACTAAGGCAGACTCTAAAACTAAGGCAGACTCTCAAACTGAGGCAGACTCTCAATCTAAGGCAGACTCTCAAACTAAGGCAGAATCTCAAACGAAGGAAACTCCTCAAACTAAGGCAGACTCTCAAACTAAGGCAGACTCGCAAATGAAGGCAGTTTCTCAAACGAAGGCTATTCCTCAAACTAAGGCAGATTCTCAAACGAAGGCAACTCCTCAAACAAAGGCAGACTCTCAATCTGAGGCAGAGTCTCAAACTAAGGCAGATTTTTAAATGAGGGTAACTCCTCAAACTAAGGCAGACTCTCAAACTAAGGCAGACTCTAAAACTAAGGCAGATTCTCAAACGAAGGCAACTCCTCAAAATAAGGCAGACTCTCAAACTCAGGCCGACTCTCAAACTAAGGCAGATTCTCAAACGAAGGCAACTCCTCAAAAGAAGGCAGACTGTCAAACTAAGGCAGACTCTCAAACTAAGGCAGACTCTCAAACTAAGGCATCCCCTCAAACTAAGGCAGACTCTCAAACGAAGGCAGAATCTCAAACTAAGGCAGACTCTCAAACTAAGGCAACCCCTCAAACTAAGGCAGATTCTCAAACGAAGGCAACTCCTCAAACTAAGGCAGTCTCTCAAAGTAAGGCAACTCGCTCAAACTAAGGCAGATTCTCAAACTGAGGCAGATTCTCAAACGAAGGCAACTCCTCAAACTAAGGCAGACTCTCAAACTAAGGCAGACTCTTAAACTAAGGCAGACACTAAACTTAGGCAACTCCTCAAACTAAGGCAGATTCTCAAACGAAGGCAACTCCTCAAACTAAGGCAGATTCTCAAACGAACGCAACTCCTCAAACTAAGGCAGACTCTCAAACTAAGGCAGACTCTAAAACTAAGGCAGAATCTCAAACCGAGGCAGACTCTCAATCTAAGGCAGACTCTCAAACTAAGGCAGATTCTCAAACGAAGGCAGCTCCTCAAACTAAGGCAGAAACTCAAACGAAGGAAACTCCTCAAACTAAGGCAGACTCTCAAACTAAGGCAGACTCGCAACCTGAGGCAGTTTCTCAAACGAAGGCTATTCCTCAAACGAAGACAGATTCTCAAACGAAGGCAACTCCTCAAACAAAGGCAGACTCTCAAACTAAGGCAGACTCTAAAATTAAGGCAGATTCTCAGCCGAAGGGAACTCCTCAAAATAAGGCAGACTCTCAAACTGAGGCAGACTCTCAAACTAAGGCAGATTCTCAAACGAAGGCAACTCTTCAAAAGAAGGCGGACTCTCAAACTAAGGCAGACTCTCAAACTAAGGCAACCCCTCAAACTAAGGCAGACTCTCAAACGAAGGTAGAATCTCAAACTAAGGCAGACTCTAAAATTAAGGCAGATTCTCAGCCGAAGGCAACTCCTCAAAATAAGGCAGACTCTCAAACTGAGGCAGACTCTCAAACTAAGGCAGATTCTCAAACGAAGGCAACTCTTCAAAAGAAGGCGGACTCTCAAACTAAGGCAGACTCTCAAACTAAGGCAACTCCTCAAACTAAGGCAGTCTCTCAAACTAAGGCAATTGCTCAAACTAAGGCAGATTCTCAAACTGAGGCAGATTCTCAGACGAAGGCAACTCCTCAAACTAAGGCAGACTCTCAAACTGAGGCAACTCCTCAAACTAAGGCAGACTCTCAAACTAATTCAGACACTAAACTTAGGCAACTCCTCAAACTAAGGCAGATTCTCAAACGAAGGCAACCCCTCAAACTAAGGCAGACTCTCAAACTAAGGCAGACTCTCAAACTAAGGCAGATTCTCAAAGGAAGGCAGCTCCTCAAACTAAGGCAGACTCTCAAACTAAGGCAGACTCGCAAACTAAGGCAGTTTCTCAAACGAAGGCAACTCCTCAAACTAAGGCAGATTCTCAAACGAAGGCAACTCCTCAAACTAAGGCAGACTCTCAAACTAAGGCAGACTCTAAAACTAAGGCAGACTCTCAAACTGAGGCAGACTCTCAATCTAAGGCAGACTCTCAAACTAAGGCAGATTCTCAAACGAAGGCAGCTCCTCAAACTAAGGCAGAATCTCAAACGAAGGAAACTCCTAAAACGAAGGCAGACTCTCAAACTAAGGCAGACTCGCAAACTACGGCAGTTTTTCAAACGAAGGCAATTCCTCAAACTGAGCCAGATTCTCAAACGAAGGCAACTCCTCAAACCAAGGCAGACTCTCAATCGAAGGCAGACTCTCAAACTAAGGCAGATTTTCAAACGACGGCAAATCCTGAAACTAAGGCAGACTCTCAAACTAAGGCAGACTCGCAAACTAAGGCAGTTTCTCATACGAAGGCAACTCCTCAAACTAAGGAAGATTCTCAAACGAAGGCAACTCCTCAAACTAAGGCAATATCTCAAACTAAGGCAGACTCTAAAACTAAGGCAGAATCTCAAACCGAGGCAGACTCTCAATCTAAGGCAGACTCTCAAACTAAGGCAGATTCTCAAACGAAGGCAGCTCCTCAAACTAAGGCAGAAACTCAAACGAAGGAAACTCCTCAAACTAAGGCAGACTCTCAAACCAAGGCAGACTCGCAAACTAAGGCAGTTTCTCAAACGAAGGCTATTCCTCAAACGAAGGCTGATTCTCAAACGAAGGCAACTCCTCAAACAAAGGCAGACTCTCAAACTGAGGCAGACTCTCAAACTAAGGCACATTCTCAAACGAAGGCAACTCTTCAAAAGAAGGCGGACTCTCTAACTAAGGCAGACTCTCAAACTAAGGCAACCCCTCAAACTAAGGCAGACTCTCAAACGAAGGTAGAAACTCAAACTAAGGCAGACTTTCAAACTAAGGCAACTCCTCAAATTAAGGCAGATTCTCCAACGAAGGCAATCCCTCAAACTAAGGCAGACTCTCAAACTAAGGCAGACTCTCAAACTTAGGCATCTCCTCAAACTAAGGCAGATTCTCAAACGAAGGCAACTCCTCAAACTGAGGCAGACGCTCAAACTAAGGCAGACTCTCAAACTAAGGCAACTCCTCAAACTAAGGCAGAATCTCAAACTAAGGCAGACTCTCAAACTAAGGCAACTCCTCAAACTAAGGCAGACTCTCAAACTAAGGCAGAATCTCAAACTAAGGCAGATTCTCAAACGAAGGCAAACCCTCAAACTAAGGCAGACTCTCAAACTAAGGCAGACTCTAAAACTAAGGCAGATTCTCAAACGAAGGCAACTCCTCAAAATAAGGCAGACTCTTAAACGAAGGCAGACTCTCAAACTAAGGTAGATTCTCAAACGAAGGCAACTCCTCAAAAGAAGGCAGACTCTCAAACTAAGGCAGACTCTCAAACTTAGGCAGACTCTCAAATTAAGGCATCCCCTCAAACTAAGGCAGACTCTCAAACGAAGGCAGAATCTCAAACTAAGGCAGACTCTCAAACTAAGGCAACTCCTCAAAATAAGGCAGATTCTCCAACGTAGGCAATCCCTCAAACTAAGGCAGACTCTCAAACTAAGGCAGACTCTCAAACTAAGGCAGACTTCAAATTAAGGCAGACTCTCAAGCGAACGCAACCCCTCAAACTAAGGCAGACTCGAAAACTAAGGCAGACTCTCAAACTGAGGCAGACTCTCAATCTAAGGCAGACTCTCAAACTAAGGCAGATTCTCAAACGAAGGCAGCTCCTCAAACTAAGGCAGAATCTAAAACGAAGGAAACTCCTCAAACTAAGGCAGACTCTCAAACTAAGGCAGACTCGCAACCTGAGGCAGTTTCTCAAACGAAGGCTATTCCTCAAACGAAGACAGATTCTCAAACGAAGGCAACTCCATCAAACAAAGGCAGACTCTCAAACTAAGGCAGACTCTAAAATTAAGGCAGATTCTCAGCCGAAGGGAACTCCTCAAAATAAGGCAGACTCTCAAACTGAGGCAGACTCTCAAACTAAGGCAGATTCTCAAACGAAGGCAACTCTTCAAAAGAAGGCGGACTCTCAAACTAAGGCAGACTCTCAAACTAAGGCAACCCCTCAAACTAAGGCAGACTCTCAAACGAAGGAAGAATCTCAAACTAAGGCAGACTCTAAAATTAAGGCAGATTCTCAGCCGAAGGCAACTCCTCAAAATAAGGCAGACTCTCAAACTGAGGCAGACTCTCAAACTAAGGCAGATTCTCAAACGAAGGCAACTCTTCAAAAGAAGGCGGACTCTCAAACTAAGGCAGACTCTCAAACTAAGGCAACTCCTCAAACTAAGGCAGTCTC
Organism: Heterodontus francisci; assembly: GCF_036365525.1. Taxonomy (NCBI): domain Eukaryota; kingdom Metazoa; phylum Chordata; class Chondrichthyes; order Heterodontiformes; family Heterodontidae; genus Heterodontus; species Heterodontus francisci. The sequence goes on along the minus strand of NC_090403.1, from coordinate 7,550,910 downwards.
TCAAACTAAGGCAATTGCTCAAACTAAGGCAGATTCTCAAACTGAGGCAGATTCTCAGACGAAGGCAACTCCTCAAACTAAGGCAGACTCTCAAACTGAGGCAACTCCTCAAACTAAGGCAGACTCTCAAACTAATTCAGACACTAAACTTAGGCAACTCCTCAAACTAAGGCAGATTCTCAAACGAAGGCAACCCCTCAAACTAAGGCAGACTCTCAAACTAAGGCAGACTCTCAAACTAAGGCAGATTCTCAAAGGAAGGCAGCTCCTCAAACTAAGGCAGACTCTCAAACTAAGGCAGACTCGCAAACTAAGGCAGTTTCTCAAACGAAGGCAACTCCTCAAACTAAGGCAGACTCTCAAACTAAGGCAGACTCTAAAACTAAGGCAGACTCTCAAACTGAGGCAGACTCTCAATCTAAGGCAGACTCTCAAACTAAGGCAGATTCTCAAACGAAGGCAGCTCCTCAAACTAAGGCAGAATCTCAAACGAAGGAAACTCCTAAAACGAAGGCAGACTCTCAAACTAAGGCAGACTCGCAAACTACGGCAGTTTTTCAAACGAAGGCAATTCCTCAAACTGAGCCAGATTCTCAAACGAAGGCAACTCCTCAAACCAAGGCAGACTCTCAATCGAAGGCAGACTCTCAAACTAAGGCAGATTTTCAAACGACGGCAAATCCTGAAACTAAGGCAGACTCGCAAACTAAGGCAGTTTCTCAAACGAAGGCAACTCCTCAAACTAAGGCAGACTCGCAAACTAAGGCAGTTTCTCAAACGAAGGCAACTCCTCAAACTAAGGCAGACTCTCAAACTAAGGCAGACTCTCAATCTAAGGCAGACTCTCAAACTAAGGCAGATTCTCAAACGAAGGCAGCTCCTCAAACTAAGGCAGAATCTCAAACGAAGGAAACTCCTAAAACGAAGGCAGACTCTCAAACTAAGGCAGACTCGCAAACTACGGCAGTTTTTCAAACGAAGGCAATTCCTCAAACTGAGCCAGATTCTCAAACGAAGGCAACTCCTCAAACCAAGGCAGACTCTCAATCGAAGGCAGACTCTCAAACTAAGGCAGATTTTCAAACGACGGCAAATCCTGAAACTAAGGCAGACTCTCAAACTAAGGCAGACTCGCAAACTAAGGCAGTTTCTCATACGAAGGCAACTCCTCAAACTAAGGAAGATTCTCAAACGAAGGCAACTCCTCAAACTAAGGCAGACTCTCAAACTAAGGCAGACTCTAAAACTAAGGCAGAATCTCAAACCGAGGCAGACTCTCAATCTAAGGCAGACTCTCAAACTAAGGCAGATTCTCAAACGAAGGCAGCTCCTCAAACTAAGGCAGAAACTCAAACGAAGGAAACTCCTCAAACTAAGGCAGACTCTCAAACCAAGGCAGACTCGCAAACTAAGGCAGTTTCTCAAACGAAGGCTATTCCTCAAACGAAGGCTGATTCTCAAACGAAGGCAACTCCTCAAACAAAGGCAGACTCTCAAACTGAGGCAGACTCTCAAACTAAGGCACATTCTCAAACGAAGGCAACTCTTCAAAAGAAGGCGGACTCTCTAACTAAGGCAGACTCTCAAACTAAGGCAACCCCTCAAACTAAGGCAGACTCTCAAACGAAGGTAGAAACTCAAACTAAGGCAGACTTTCAAACTAAGGCAACTCCTCAAATTAAGGCAGATTCTCCAACGAAGGCAATCCCTCAAACTAAGGCAGACTCTCAAACTAAGGCAGACTCTCAAACTAAGGAAGACTTCAAATTAAGGCAGATTCTCAAACGAAGGCAACCCCTCAAACTAAGGCAACCCCTCAAACAAAGGCAACCCCTCAAACTAAGGCAGACTCTCGAAGTAAGCCAAATCCTCAAACTAAGGCAACCCCTCAAACTAAGGCAGATTCTCAAACTAAGGCAGTCCCTCAAAGTAAGGCAACCCCTCAATCTAAGGCAACCCCTCAAACTAAGGCAGACTATCAAACTCAGACAACTCCTCAAACTAAGGCAACTCCTCAAACTAATGCAGATTCTCAAACAAAGGCAACCCCTCAAACTAAGGCAACCCCTCAATCTGAGGCAGACTCTCAAAAAAAGGCAACCCCTCAAACTAAGGCAACCCCTCAAACTAAGGCAGATTCTCAAACAAAGGTCCCTCTCAAACGAAGGCAACCCCTCAAACTAAGGCAGACTCTCAAACTAAGGCAACCCCTCAATCTAAGGCAACCCCTCAAACTAAGGCAGACTCTCAAACTAAGGCAACTCCTCAAACTAAGGCAATCCCACAAACTAAAGCAACTACTCAAACTAAGGCAGATTCTCAAACGAAGGCAACTCCTCAAACTAAGGCAGTCTCTCAAACTGAGGCAACGGCTCAAACAAAGGCATATTCTCAAACTGAGGCAGATTCTCAAACAAAGGCAACTCCTCAAACTAAGGCAGAATCTCAAACGAAGGAAACTCCTAAAACGAAGGCAGACTCTCAAACTAAGGCAGACTCGCAAACTACGGCAGTTTTTCAAACGAAGGCAATTCCTCAAACTGAGCCAGATTCTCAAACGAAGGCAACTCCTCAAACCAAGGCAGACTCTCAATCGAAGGCAGACTCTCAAACTAAGGCAGATTTTCAAACGACGGCAAATCCTGAAACTAAGGCAGACTCTCAAACTAAGGCAGACTCGCAAACTAAGGCAGTTTCTCATACGAAGGCAACTCCTCAAACTAAGGAAGATTCTCAAACGAAGGCAACTCCTCAAACTAAGGCAGACTCTCAAACTAAGGCAGACTCTAAAACTAAGGCAGAATCTCAAACCGAGGCAGACTCTCAATCTAAGGCAGACTCTCAAACTAAGGCAGATTCTCAAACGAAGGCAGCTCCTCAAACTAAGGCAGAAACTCAAACGAAGGAAACTCCTCAAACTAAGGCAGACTCTCAAACCAAGGCAGACTCGCAAACTAAGGCAGTTTCTCAAACGAAGGCTATTCCTCAAACGAAGGCTGATTCTCAAACGAAGGCAACTCCTCAAACAAAGGCAGACTCTCAAACTGAGGCAGACTCTCAAACTAAGGCACATTCTCAAACGAAGGCAACTCTTCAAAAGAAGGCGGACTCTCTAACTAAGGCAGACTCTCAAACTAAGGCAACCCCTCAAACTAAGGCAGACTCTCAAACGAAGGTAGAAACTCAAACTAAGGCAGACTTTCAAACTAAGGCAACTCCTCAAATTAAGGCAGATTCTCCAACGAAGGCAATCCCTCAAACTAAGGCAGACTCTCAAACTAAGGCAGACTCTCAAACTAAGGAAGACTTCAAATTAAGGCAGATTCTCAAACGAAAGCAACCCCTCAAACTAAGGCAACCCCTCAAACAAAGGCAACCCCTCAAACTAAGGCAGACTCTCGAAGTAAGCCAAATCCTCAAACTAAGGCAACCCCTCAAACTAAGGCAGATTCTCAAACTAAGGCAGTCCCTCAAAGTAAGGCAACCCCTCAATCTAAGGCAACCCCTCAAACTAAGGCAGACTATCAAACTCAGACAACTCCTCAAACTAAGGCAACTCCTCAAACTAATGCAGATTCTCAAACAAAGGCAACCCCTCAAACTAAGGCAACCCCTCAATCTGAGGCAGACTCTCAAAAAAAGGCAACCCCTCAAACTAAGGCAACCCCTCAAACTAAGGCAGATTCTCAAACAAAGGTCCCTCTCAAACGAAGGCAACCCCTCAAACTAAGGCAGACTCTCAAACTAAGGCAACCCCTCAATCTAAGGCAACCCCTCAAACTAAGGCAGACTCTCAAACTAAGGCAACTCCTCAAACTAAGGCAATCCCACAAACTAAAGCAACTACTCAAACTAAGGCAGATTCTCAAACGAAGGCAACTCCTCAAACTAAGGCAATATCTCAAACTAAGGCAGACTCTAAAACTAAGGCAGAATCTCAAACCGAGGCAGACTCTCAATCTAAGGCAGACTCTCAAACTAAGGCAGATTCTCAAACGAAGGCAGCTCCTCAAACTAAGGCAGAAACTCAAACGAAGGAAACTCCTCAAACTAAGGCAGACTCTCAAACCAAGGCAGACTCGCAAACTAAGGCAGTTTCTCAAACGAAGGCTATTCCTCAAACGAAGGCTGATTCTCAAACGAAGGCAACTCCTCAAACAAAGGCAGACTCTCAAACTGAGGCAGACTCTCAAACTAAGGCACATTCTCAAACGAAGGCAACTCTTCAAAAGAAGGCGGACTCTCTAACTAAGGCAGACTCTCAAACTAAGGCAACCCCTCAAACTAAGGCAGACTCTCAAACGAAGGTAGAAACTCAAACTAAGGCAGACTTTCAAACTAAGGCAACTCCTCAAATTAAGGCAGATTCTCAAACGAAGGCAACTCCTCAAACTGAGGCAGACGCTCAAACTAAGGCAGACTCTCAAACTAAGGCAACTCCTCAAACTAAGGCAGAATCTCAAACTAAGGCAGACTCTCAAACTAAGGCAACTCCTCAAACTAAGGCAGACTCTCAAACTAAGGCAGAATCTCAAACTAAGGCAGATTCTCAAACGAAGGCAAACCCTCAAACTAAGGCAGACTCTCAAACTAAGGCAGACTCTAAAACTAAGGCAGATTCTCAAACGAAGGCAACTCCTCAAAATAAGGCAGACTCTTAAACGAAGGCAGACTCTCAAACTAAGGTAGATTCTCAAACGAAGGCAACTCCTCAAAAGAAGGCAGACTCTCAAACTAAGGCAGACTCTCAAACTTAGGCAGACTCTCAAATTAAGGCATCCCCTCAAACTAAGGCAGACTCTCAAACGAAGGCAGAATCTCAAACTAAGGCAGACTCTCAAACTAAGGCAACTCCTCAAAATAAGGCAGATTCTCCAACGTAGGCAATCCCTCAAACTAAGGCAGACTCTCAAACTAAGGCAGACTCTCAAACTAAGGCAGACTTCAAATTAAGGCAGACTCTCAAACGAACGCAACCCCTCAAACTAAGGCAGACTCGAAAACTAAGGCAGACTCTCAAACTGAGGCAGACTCTCAATCTAAGGCAGACTCTCAAACTAAGGCAGATTCTCAAACGAAGGCAGCTCCTCAAACTAAGGCAGAATCTAAAACGAAGGAAACTCCTCAAACTAAGGCAGACTCTCAAACTAAGGCAGACTCGCAACCTGAGGCAGTTTCTCAAACGAAGGCTATTCCTCAAACGAAGACAGATTCTCAAACGAAGGCAACTCCATCAAACAAAGGCAGACTCTCAAACTAAGGCAGACTCTAAAATTAAGGCAGATTCTCAGCCGAAGGGAACTCCTCAAAATAAGGCAGACTCTCAAACTGAGGCAGACTCTCAAACTAAGGCAGATTCTCAAACGAAGGCAACTCTTCAAAAGAAGGCGGACTCTCAAACTAAGGCAGACTCTCAAACTAAGGCAACCCCTCAAACTAAGGCAGACTCTCAAACGAAGGTAGAATCTCAAACTAAGGCAGACTCTAAAATTAAGGCAGATTCTCAGCCGAAGGCAACTCCTCAAAATAAGGCAGACTCTCAAACTGAGGCAGACTCTCAAACTAAGGCAGATTCTCAAACGAAGGCAACTCTTCAAAAGAAGGCGGACTCTCAAACTAAGGCAGACTCTCAAACTAAGGCAACTCCTCAAACTAAGGCAGTCTCTCAAACTAAGGCAATTGCTCAAACTAAGGCAGATTCTCAAACTGAGGCAGATTCTCAGACGAAGGCAACTCCTCAAACTAAGGCAGACTCTCAAACTGAGGCAACTCCTCAAACTAAGGCAGACTCTCAAACTAATTCAGACACTAAACTTAGGCAACTCCTCAAACTAAGGCAGATTCTCAAACGAAGGCAACCCCTCAAACTAAGGCAGACTCTCAAACTAAGGCAGACTCTCAAACTAAGGCAGATTCTCAAAGGAAGGCAGCTCCTCAAACTAAGGCAGACTCTCAAACTAAGGCAGACTCGCAAACTAAGGCAGTTTCTCAAACGAAGGCAACTCCTCAAACTAAGGCAGACTCTCAAACTAAGGCAGACTCTAAAACTAAGGCAGACTCTCAAACTGAGGCAGACTCTCAATCTAAGGCAGACTCTCAAACTAAGGCAGATTCTCAAACGAAGGCAGCTCCTCAAACTAAGGCAGAATCTCAAACGAAGGAAACTCCTAAAACGAAGGCAGACTCTCAAACTAAGGCAGACTCTCAAACTAAGGCAGATTCTCAAACGAAGGCAGCTCCTCAAACTAAGGCAGTCTCTCAAACTGAGGCAACGGCTCAAACAAAGGCATATTCTCAAACTGAGGCAGACTCTCAATCTAAGGCAGACTCTCAAACTAAGGCAGATTCTCAAACGAAGGCAGCTCCTCAAACTAAGGCAGTCTCTCAAACTGAGGCAACGGCTCAAACAAAGGCATATTCTCAAACTGAGGCAGATTCTCAAACAAAGGCAACTCCTCAAACTAAGGCAGAATCTCAAACGAAGGAAACTCCTAAAACGAAGGCAGACTCTCAAACTAAGGCAGACTCGCAAACTACGGCAGTTTTTCAAACGAAGGCAATTCCTCAAACTGAGCCAGATTCTCAAACGAAGGCAACTCCTCAAACCAAGGCAGACTCTCAATCGAAGGCAGACTCTCAAACTAAGGCAGATTTTCAAACGACGGCAAATCCTGAAACTAAGGCAGACTCTCAAACTAAGGCAGACTCGCAAACTAAGGCAGTTTCTCATACGAAGGCAACTCCTCAAACTAAGGAAGATTCTCAAACGAAGGCAACTCCTCAAACTAAGGCAGACTCTCAAACTAAGGCAGACTCTAAAACTAAGGCAGAATCTCAAACCGAGGCAGACTCTCAATCTAAGGCAGACTCTCAAACTAAGGCAGATTCTCAAACGAAGGCAGCTCCTCAAACTAAGGCAGAAACTCAAACGAAGGAAACTCCTCAAACTAAGGCAGACTCTCAAACCAAGGCAGACTCGCAAACTAAGGCAGTTTCTCAAACGAAGGCTATTCCTCAAACGAAGGCTGATTCTCAAACGAAGGCAACTCCTCAAACAAAGGCAGACTCTCAAACTGAGGCAGACTCTCAAACTAAGGCACATTCTCAAACGAAGGCAACTCTTCAAAAGAAGGCGGACTCTCTAACTAAGGCAGACTCTCAAACTAAGGCAACCCCTCAAACTAAGGCAGACTCTCAAACGAAGGTAGAAACTCAAACTAAGGCAGACTTTCAAACTAAGGCAACTCCTCAAATTAAGGCAGATTCTCCAACGAAGGCAATCCCTCAAACTAAGGCAGACTCTCAAACTAAGGCAGACTCTCAAACTAAGGAAGACTTCAAATTAAGGCAGATTCTCAAACGAAAGCAACCCCTCAAACTAAGGCAACCCCTCAAACAAAGGCAACCCCTCAAACTAAGGCAGACTCTCGAAGTAAGCCAAATCCTCAAACTAAGGCAACCCCTCAAACTAAGGCAGATTCTCAAACTAAGGCAGTCCCTCAAAGTAAGGCAACCCCTCAATCTAAGGCAACCCCTCAAACTAAGGCAGACTATCAAACTCAGACAACTCCTCAAACTAAGGCAACTCCTCAAACTAATGCAGATTCTCAAACAAAGGCAACCCCTCAAACTAAGGCAACCCCTCAATCTGAGGCAGACTCTCAAAAAAAGGCAACCCCTCAAACTAAGGCAACCCCTCAAACTAAGGCAGATTCTCAAACAAAGGTCCCTCTCAAACGAAGGCAACCCCTCAAACTAAGGCAGACTCTCAAACTAAGGCAACCCCTCAATCTAAGGCAACCCCTCAAACTAAGGCAGACTCTCAAACTAAGGCAACTCCTCAAACTAAGGCAATCCCACAAACTAAAGCAACTACTCAAACTAAGGCAGATTCTCAAACGAAGGCAACTCCTCAAACTAAGGCAATATCTCAAACTAAGGCAGACTCTAAAACTAAGGCAGAATCTCAAACCGAGGCAGACTCTCAATCTAAGGCAGACTCTCAAACTAAGGCAGATTCTCAAACGAAGGCAGCTCCTCAAACTAAGGCAGAAACTCAAACGAAGGAAACTCCTCAAACTAAGGCAGACTCTCAAACCAAGGCAGACTCGCAAACTAAGGCAGTTTCTCAAACGAAGGCTATTCCTCAAACGAAGGCTGATTCTCAAACGAAGGCAACTCCTCAAACAAAGGCAGACTCTCAAACTGAGGCAGACTCTCAAACTAAGGCACATTCTCAAACGAAGGCAACTCTTCAAAAGAAGGCGGACTCTCTAACTAAGGCAGACTCTCAAACTAAGGCAACCCCTCAAACTAAGGCAGACTCTCAAACGAAGGTAGAAACTCAAACTAAGGCAGACTTTCAAACTAAGGCAACTCCTCAAATTAAGGCAGATTCTCAAACGAAGGCAACTCCTCAAACTGAGGCAGACGCTCAAACTAAGGCAGACTCTCAAACTAAGGCAACTCCTCAAACTAAGGCAGAATCTCAAACTAAGGCAGACTCTCAAACTAAGGCAACTCCTCAAACTAAGGCAGACTCTCAAACTAAGGCAGAATCTCAAACTAAGGCAGATTCTCAAACGAAGGCAAACCCTCAAACTAAGGCAGACTCTCAAACTAAGGCAGACTCTAAAACTAAGGCAGATTCTCAAACGAAGGCAACTCCTCAAAATAAGGCAGACTCTTAAACGAAGGCAGACTCTCAAACTAAGGTAGATTCTCAAACGAAGGCAACTCCTCAAAAGAAGGCAGACTCTCAAACTAAGGCAGACTCTCAAACTTAGGCAGACTCTCAAATTAAGGCATCCCCTCAAACTAAGGCAGACTCTCAAACGAAGGCAGAATCTCAAACTAAGGCAGACTCTCAAACTAAGGCAACTCCTCAAAATAAGGCAGATTCTCCAACGTAGGCAATCCCTCAAACTAAGGCAGACTCTCAAACTAAGGCAGACTCTCAAACTAAGGCAGACTTCAAATTAAGGCAGACTCTCAAACGAACGCAACCCCTCAAACTAAGGCAGACTCGAAAACTAAGGCAGACTCTCAAACTGAGGCAGACTCTCAATCTAAGGCAGACTCTCAAACTAAGGCAGATTCTCAAACGAAGGCAGCTCCTCAAACTAAGGCAGAATCTAAAACGAAGGAAACTCCTCAAACTAAGGCAGACTCTCAAACTAAGGCAGACTCGCAACCTGAGGCAGTTTCTCAAACGAAGGCTATTCCTCAAACGAAGACAGATTCTCAAACGAAGGCAACTCCATCAAACAAAGGCAGACTCTCAAACTAAGGCAGACTCTAAAATTAAGGCAGATTCTCAGCCGAAGGGAACTCCTCAAAATAAGGCAGACTCTCAAACTGAGGCAGACTCTCAAACTAAGGCAGATTCTCAAACGAAGGCAACTCTTCAAAAGAAGGCGGACTCTCAAACTAAGGCAGACTCTCAAACTAAGGCAACCCCTCAAACTAAGGCAGACTCTCAAACGAAGGTAGAATCTCAAACTAAGGCAGACTCTAAAATTAAGGCAGATTCTCAGCCGAAGGCAACTCCTCAAAATAAGGCAGACTCTCAAACTGAGGCAGACTCTCAAACTAAGGCAGATTCTCAAACGAAGGCAACTCTTCAAAAGAAGGCGGACTCTCAAACTAAGGCAGACTCTCAAACTAAGGCAACTCCTCAAACTAAGGCAGTCTCTCAAACTAAGGCAATTGCTCAAACTAAGGCAGATTCTCAAACTGAGGCAGATTCTCAGACGAAGGCAACTCCTCAAACTAAGGCAGACTCTCAAACTGAGGCAACTCCTCAAACTAAGGCAGACTCTCAAACTAATTCAGACACTAAACTTAGGCAACTCCTCAAACTAAGGCAGATTCTCAAACGAAGGCAACCCCTCAAACTAAGGCAGACTCTCAAACTAAGGCAGACTCTCAAACTAAGGCAGATTCTCAAAGGAAGGCAGCTCCTCAAACTAAGGCAGACTCTCAAACTAAGGCAGACTCGCAAACTAAGGCAGTTTCTCAAACGAAGGCAACTCCTCAAACTAAGGCAGACTCTCAAACTAAGGCAGACTCTAAAACTAAGGCAGACTCTCAAACTGAGGCAGACTCTCAATCTAAGGCAGACTCTCAAACTAAGGCAGATTCTCAAACGAAGGCAGCTCCTCAAACTAAGGCAGAATCTCAAACGAAGGAAACTCCTAAAACGAAGGCAGACTCTCAAACTAAGGCAGACTCGCAAACTACGGCAGTTTTTCAAACGAAGGCAATTCCTCAAACTGAGCCAGATTCTCAAACGAAGGCAACTCCTCAAACCAAGGCAGACTCTCAATCGAAGGCAGACTCTCAAACTAAGGCAGATTTTCAAACGACGGCAAATCCTGAAACTAAGGCAGACTCGCAAACTAAGGCAGTTTCTCAAACGAAGGCAACTCCTCAAACTAAGGCAGACTCGCAAACTAAGGCAGTTTCTCAAACGAAGGCAACTCCTCAAACTAAGGCAGACTCTCAAACTAAGGCAGACTCTAAAACTAAGGCAGACTCTCAAACTGAGGCAGACTCTCAATCTAAGGCAGACTCTCAAACTAAGGCAGATTCTCAAACGAAGGCAGCTCCTCAAACTAAGGCAGAATCTCAAACGAAGGAAACTCCTAAAACGAAGGCAGACTCTCAAACTAAGGCAGACTCGCAAACTACGGCAGTTTTTCAAACGAAGGCAATTCCTCAAACTGAGCCAGATTCTCAAACGAAGGCAACTCCTCAAACCAAGGCAGACTCTCAATCGAAGGCAGACTCTCAAACTAAGGCAGATTTTCAAACGACGGCAAATCCTGAAACTAAGGCAGACTCTCAAACTAAGGCAGACTCGCAAACTAAGGCAGTTTCTCATACGAAGGCAACTCCTCAAACTAAGGAAGATTCTCAAACGAAGGCAACTCCTCAAACTAAGGCAGACTCTCAAACTAAGGCAGACTCTAAAACTAAGGCAGAATCTCAAACCGAGGCAGACTCTCAATCTAAGGCAGACTCTCAAACTAAGGCAGATTCTCAAACGAAGGCAGCTCCTCAAACTAAGGCAGAAACTCAAACGAAGGAAACTCCTCAAACTAAGGCAGACTCTCAAACCAAGGCAGACTCGCAAACTAAGGCAGTTTCTCAAACGAAGGCTATTCCTCAAACGAAGGCTGATTCTCAAACGAAGGCAACTCCTCAAACAAAGGCAGACTCTCAAACTGAGGCAGACTCTCAAACTAAGGCACATTCTCAAACGAAGGCAACTCTTCAAAAGAAGGCGGACTCTCTAACTAAGGCAGACTCTCAAACTAAGGCAACCCCTCAAACTAAGGCAGACTCTCAAACGAAGGTAGAAACTCAAACTAAGGCAGACTTTCAAACTAAGGCAACTCCTCAAATTAAGGCAGATTCTCCAACGAAGGCAATCCCTCAAACTAAGGCAGACTCTCAAACTAAGGCAGACTCTCAAACTAAGGAAGACTTCAAATTAAGGCAGATTCTCAAACGAAGGCAACCCCTCAAACTAAGGCAACCCCTCAAACAAAGGCAACCCCTCAAACCAAGGCAGACTCTCGAAGTAAGCCAAATCCTCAAACTAAGGCAACCCCTCAAACTAAGGCAGATTCTCAAACTAAGGCAGTCCCTCAAAGTAAGGCAACCCCTCAATCTAAGGCCACCCCTCAAACTAAGGCAGACTATCAAACTCAGACAACTCCTCAAACTAAGGCAACTCCTCAAACTAATGCAGATTCTCAAACAAAGGCAACCCCTCAAACTAAGGCAACCCCTCAATCTGAGGCAGACTCTCAAAAAAAGGCAACCCCTCAAACTAAGGCAACCCCTCAAACTAAGGCAGATTCTCAAACAAAGGTCCCTCTCAAACGAAGGCAACCCCTCAAACTAAGGCAGACTCTCAAACTAAGGCAACCCCTCAATCTAAGGCAACCCCTCAAACTAAGGCAGACTCTCAAACTAAGGCAACTCCTCAAACTAAGGCAATCCCACAAACTAAAGCAACTACTCAAACTAAGGCAGATTCTCAAACGAAGGCAACTCCTCAAACTAAGGCAGTCTCTCAAACTGAGGCAACGGCTCAAACAAAGGCATATTCTCAAACTGAGGCAGATTCTCAAACAAAGGCAACTCCTCAAACTAAGGCAGAATCTCAAACGAAGGAAACTCCTAAAACGAAGGCAGACTCTCAAACTAAGGCAGACTCGCAAACTACGGCCGTTTTTCAAACGAAGGCAATTCCTCAAACTGAGCCAGATTCTCAAACGAAGGCAACTCCTCAAACCAAGGCAGACTCTCAATCGAAGGCAGACTCTCAAACTAAGGCAGATTTTCAAACGACGGCAAATCCTGAAACTAAGGCCGACTCTCAAACTAAGGCAGACTCGCAAACTAAGGCAGTTTCTCATACGAAGGCAACTCCTCAAACTAAGGAAGATTCTCAAACGAAGGCAACTCCTCAAACTAAGGCAGACTCTCAAACTAAGGCAGACTCTAAAACTAAGGCAGAATCTCAAACCGAGGCAGACTCTCAATCTAAGGCAGACTCTCAAACTAAGGCAGATTATCAAACGAAGGCAGCTCCTCAAACTAAGGCAGAAACTCAAACGAAGGAAACTCCTCAAACTAAGGCAGACTCTCAAACCAAGGCAGACTCGCAAACTAAGGCAGTTTCTCAAACGAAGGCTATTCCTCAAACGAAGGCTGATTCTCAAACGAAGGCAACTCCTCAAACAAAGGCAGACTCTCAAACTGAGGCAGACTCTCAAACTAAGGCACATTCTCAAACGAAGGCAACTCTTCAAAAGAAGGCGGACTCTCTAACTAAGGCAGACTCTCAAACTAAGGCAACCCCTCAAACTAAGGCAGACTCTCAAACGAAGGTAGAAACTCAAACTAAGGCAGACTTTCAAACTAAGGCAACTCCTCAAATTAAGGCAGATTCTCCAACGAAGGCAATCCCTCAAACTAAGGCAGACTCTCAAACTAAGGCAGACTCTCAAACTAAGGAAGACTTCAAACTAAGGCAGATTCTCAAACGAAGGCAACCCCTCAAACTAAGGCAACCCCTCAAACAAAGGCAACCCCTCAAACTAAGGCAGACTCTCGAAGTAAGCCAAATCCTCAAACTAAGGCAACCCCTCAAACTAAGGCAGATTCTCAAACTAAGGCAGTCCCTCAAAGTAAGGCAACCCCTCAATCTAAGGCAACCCCTCAAACTAAGGCAGACTATCAAACTCAGACAACTCCTCAAACTAAGGCAACTCCTCAAACTAAGGCAATCCCACAAACTAAAGCAACTACTCAAACTAAGGCAGATTCTCAAAAGAAGGCAACTCCTCAAACTAAGGCAGTCTCTCAAACTGAGGCAACGGCTCAAACAAAGGCATATTCTCAAACTGAGGCAGATTCTCAAACAAAGGCAACTCCTCAAACTGAGGCAGACTCTCAAACTAAGGCAACTCCTCAAACTAAGGCAGACTCTCAAACTAAGGCTGCCTCTCAAACTTAGGCAACTCCTCAAACTAAGGCAGATTCTCAAACGAAGGCAACTCCTCAAACTGAGGCAGACGCTCAAACTAAGGCAGACTCTCAAACTAAGGCAACTCCTCAAACTAAGGCAGACTCTCAAACTAAGGCAGACTCTAAAACTAAGGCAGACTCTCAAACTGAGGCAGACTCTCAATCTAAGGCAGACTCTCAAACTAAGGCAGAATCTCAAACGAAGGAAACTCCTCAAACTAAGGCAGACTCTCAAACTAAGGCAGACTCGCAAATGAAGGCAGTTTCTCAAACGAAGGCTATTCCTCAAACTAAGGCAGATTCTCAAACGAAGGCAACTCCTCAAACAAAGGCAGACTCTCAATCTGAGGCAGAGTCTCAAACTAAGGCAGATTTTCAAATGAGGGTAACTCCTCAAACTAAGGCAGATTCTCAAACTAAGGCAGACTCTCAAACTTAGGCAACTCCTCAAACTGAGGCAGTCGCTCAAACTAAGGCAGACTCTCAAACTAAGGCAACTCCTCAAACTAAGGCAGAATCTCAAACTAAGGCAGACTCTCAAACGAAGGCAACTCCTCAAACTAAGGCAGACTCTCAAACGAAGGCAGATCTCAAACTAAGGCAGATTCTCAAACGAAGGCAAACCCTCAAACTAAGGCAGACTCTCAAACTAAGGCAGACTCTAAAACTAAGGCAGATTCTCAAACGAAGGCAACTCCTCAAAATAAGGCAGACTCTCAAACGAAGGCAGACTCTCAAACTAAGGCAGATTCTCAAACGAAGGCAACTCCTCAAAAGAAGGCAGACTCTCAAACTAAGGCAGACTCTCAAACTTAGGCAGACTCTCAAATTAAGGCATCCCCTCAAACTAAGGCAGACTCTCAAACGAAGGCAGAATCTCAAACTAAGGCAGACTCTCAAACTAAGGCAACTCCTCAAAATAAGGCAGATTCTCCAACGTAGGCAATCCCTCAAACTAAGGCAGATTCTCCAACGTAGGCAATCCCTCAAACTAAGGCAGACTCTCAAACTAAGGCAGACTCTCAAACTAAGGCAACTCCTCAAACTAAGGCAGAATCTCAAACTAAGGCAGACTCTCAAACTAAGGCAACTCCACAAACTAAGGCAGACTCTCAAACTAAGGCAGAATCTCAAACTAAGGCAGATTCTCAAACGAAGGCAAACCCTCAAACTAAGGCAGACTCTCAAACTAAGGCAGACTCTAAAACTAAGGCAGATTCTCAAACGAAGGCAACTCCTCAAAATAAGGCAGACTCTCAAACTAAGGCAGACTCTCAAACTAAGGCAGATTCTCAAACGAAGGCAACTCCTCAAAAGAAGGCAGACTCTCAAACTAAGGCAGACTCTTAAACTTAGGCAGACTCTCAAATTAAGGCATCCCCTCAAACTAAGGCAGACTCAAACGAAGGCAGAATCTCAAACTAAGGCAGACTCTCAAACTAAGGCAACTCCTCAAAATAAGGCAGATTCTCCAACGTAGGCAAACCCTCAAACTAAGGCAGACTCTCAAACTAAGGCAGACTCTCAAACTAAGGCAGACTCCAAATTAAGGCAGACTCTCAAACGAACGCAACCCCTCAAACTAAAGCAGACTCTAAAACTAAGGCAGACTCTCAAACTGAGGCAGACTCTCAATCTAAGGCAGACTCTCAAACTAAGGCAGATTCTCAAACGAAGGCAGCTCCTCAAACTAAGGCAGAATCTAAAACGAAGGAAACTCCTCAAACTAAGGCAGACTCTCAAACTAAGGCAGACTCGCAAACTAAGGCAGTTTCTCAAACGAAGCAATTCCTCAAACTGAGGCAGATTCTCAAACGAAGGCAACTCCTCAAACAAAGGGAGACTCTCAATCTAAGGCAGATTCTCAAACTAAGGCAGATTTTCAAACGACGGCAACTCCTCAAACTAAGGCAGACTCTCAAACTAAGGCAGACTCGCAAACTAAGGCAGTTTCTCAAACGAAGGCAACTCCTCAAACTAAGGCAGATTCTCAAACGAAGGCAACTCCTCAAACTAAGGCAGACTCTCAAACTAAGGCAGACTCTAAAAGTAAGGCAGACTCTCAAACTGAGGCAGACTCTCAATCTAAGGCAGACTCTCAAACTAAGGCAGAATCTCAAACGAAGGCAACTCCTCAGACAAAGGCAGACTCTCAATCTGAGGCAGAGTCTCAAACTAAGGCAGATTTTCAAATGAGGGTAACTCCTCAAACTAAGGCAGACTCTCAAACTAAGGCAGACTCTCAAACTTAGGCAACTCCTCAAACTAAGGCAGATTCTCAAACGAAGGCAACTCCTCAAACTGAGGCAGACGCTCAAACTAAGGCAGACTCTCAAACTAAGGCAACTCCTCAAACTAAGGCAGAATCTCAAACTAAGGCAGACTCTCAAACTAAGGCAACTCCTCAAACTAAGGCAGACTCTCAAACGAAGGCAGAATCTCAAACTAAGGCAGATTCTCAAACGAAGGCAAACCATCAAACTAAGGCAGACTCTCAAACTAAGGCAGAATCTAAAACTAAGGCAGATTCTCAAACGAAGGCAACTCCTCAAAATAAGGCAGACTCTCAAACGAAGGCAGAATCTCAAACTAAGGCAGATTCTCAAACGAAGGCAACTCCTCAAAAGAAGGCAGACTCTCAAACTAAGGCAGACTCTCAAACTTAGGCAGACTCTCAAATTAAGGCATCCCCTCAAACTAAGGCAGACTCTCAAACGAAGGCAGAATCTCAAACTAAGGCAGACTCTCAAACTAAGGCAACTCCTCAAAATAAGGCAGATTCTTCAACGTAGGCAATCCCTCAAACTAAGGCAGACTCTCAAACTAAGGCAGACTCTCAAACTAAGGCAGACTTCAAATTAAGGCAGACTCTCAAACGAACGCAACCCCTCAAACTAAGGCAGACTCTAAAACTAAGGCAGACTCTCAAACTGAGGCAGACTCTCAATCTAAGGCAGACTCTCAAACTAAGGCAGATTCTCAAACGAAGGCAGCTCCTCAAACTAAGGCAGAATCTAAAACGAAGGAAACTCCTCAAACTAAGGCAGACTCTCAAACTAAGGCAGACTCGCAAACTAAGGCAGTTTCTCAAACGAAGGCAACTCCTCAAACTAAGGCAGATTCTCAAACTAAGGCAACTCCTCAAACAAAGGCAGACTCTCAATCTGAGGCAGACTCTCAAACTAAGGCAGATTTTCGAACGAGGGCAACTCCTCAAACTAAGGCAGACTCTCAAACTAAGGCAGACTCAAAAACTAAGGCAGATTCTCAAACGAAGGCAACTCCTCAAAATAAGTCAACTCCTCAAACTAAGGCAACCCCTCAAACTAAGGCAGATTCTCAAACGAAGGCAACTCCTCAAACTAAGGCAGTCTCTCAAACTAAGGCAACTGCTCAAACTAAGGCATTTTCTCAAACTGAGGCAGATTCTCAAACGAAGGCAACTCCTCAAACTAAGGCAGACTCTCAAACTAAGGCAGACTTTTAAACTAAGGCAGACTCTAAACTTAGGCAACTCCTCAAACTAAGGCAGATTCTCAAACGAAGGCAACTCCTCAAATTAAGGCAGACTCTCAAACTAAGGCAGACTCTAAAACTAAGGCAGACTCTCAAATTGATGCAGACTCTCAATCGAAGGCAGACTCTCAAACTAAGGCAGATTCTCAAACGAAGGCAGCTCCTCAAACTAAGGCAGAATCTCAAACGAAGGAAACTCTTCAAACTAAGGCAGACTCTCAAACTAAGGCAGACTCGCAAACTAAGGGAGTTTCTCAAACGAAGCAATTCCTCAAACTGAGGCAGATTCTCAAACGAAGGCAACTCCTCAAACAAAGGGAGACTCTCAATCTAAGGCAGATTCTCAAACTAAGGCAGATTGTCAAACGACGGCAACTCCTCAAACTAAGGCAGACTCACAAACTAAGGCAGACTCGCAAACTAAGGCAGTTTCTCAAACGAAGGCAACTCCTCAAACGAAGGCAGATTCTCAAACGAAGGCAACTCCTCAAACTAAGGCAGACTCTCAAACTGAGGCAGACTCTCAATCTAAGGCAGACTCTCAAACTAAGGCAGAATCACAAACGAAGGAAACTCCTCAAACTAAGGCAGACTCTCAAACTAAGGCAGACTCGCAAATGAAGGCAGTTTCTCAAACGAAGGCTATTCCTCAAACTAAGGCAGATTCTCAAACAAAGGCAACTCCTCAAACAAAGGCAGACTCTCAATCTGAGGCAGAGTCTCAAACTAAGGCAGATTTTCAAATGAGGGTAACTCCTCAAAGTAAGGCAGACTCTCAAACTAAGGCAGACTCTAAAACTAAGGCAGATTCTCAAACGAAGGCTACTCCTCAAAATAAGGCAGACTCTCAAACTAAGGCAACTCGCTCAAACTGAGGCTGATTCTCAAACTGAGGCAGATTCTCAAACGAAGGCAACTCCTCAAACTAAGGCAGACTCTCAAACTAAGGCAGACTCTTAAACTAAGTCAGACTCTAAACTTAGGCAACTCTTCAAACTAAGGCAGATTCTCAAACGAAGGCAACTTCTCAAACTAAGGCAGATTCTCAAACGAAGGCAACTCCTCAAATTAAGGCAGACTCTGAAACTAAGGCAGACTCTAAAACTAAGGCAGAATCTCAAACCGAGGCAGACTCTCAATCTAAGGCAGACTCTCAAACTAAGGCAGTTTCTCAAACGAAGGCTATTCCTCAAACGAAGGCAGATTCTCAAACGAAGGCAACTCCTCAAACAAAGGCAGACTCTCAAACTGAGGCAGACTCTCAAACTAAGGCAGATTCTCAAACGAAGGCAACTCTTCAAAAGAAGGCGGACTCTCTAACTAAGGCAGACTCTCAAACTAAGGCAACCCATCAAACTAAGGCAGACTCTCAAACGAAGGTAGAATCTCAAACGAAGGCAGATTCTCAAACGAAGGCAACTCCTCAAACAAAGGCAGACTCTCAAACTAAGGCAGACTCTAAAATTAAGGCAGATTCTCAGCCGAAGGGAACTCCTCAAAATAAGGCAGACTCTCAAACTGAGGCAGACTCTCAAACTAAGGCAGATTCTCAAACGAAGGCAACTCTTCAAAAGAAGGCGGACTCTCAAACTAAGGCAGACTCTCAAACTAAGGCAACCCCTCAAACTAAGGCAGACTCTCAAACGAAGGTAGAATCTCAAACTAAGGCAGACTCTAAAATTAAGGCAGATTCTCAGCCGAAGGCAACTCCTCAAAATAAGGCAGACTCTCAAACTGAGGCAGACTCTCAAACTAAGGCAGATTCTCAAACGAAGGGAACTCTTCAAAAGAAGGCGGACTCTCAAACTAAGGCAGACTCTCAAACTAAGGCAACTCCTCAAACTAAGGCAGTCTCTCAAACTAAGGCAATTGCTCAAACTAAGGCAGATTCTCAAACTGAGGCAGATTCTCAGACGAAGGCAACTCCTCAAACTAAGGCAGACTCTCAAACTGAGGCAACTCCTCAAACTAAGTCAGACTCTCAAACTAAGGCAGACACTAAACTTAGGCAACTCCTCAAACTAAGGCAGATTCTCAAACGAAGGCAACCCCTCAAACTAAGGCAGATTCTCAAACTAAGGCAGATTCTCAAACGAAGGCAGCTCCTCAAACTAAGGCAGACTCTCAAACGAAGGCAGACTCGCAAACTAAGGCAGATTCTCAAACGAAGGCAACTCCTCAAACTAAGGCAGATTCTCAAACGAAGGCAACTCCTCAAACTAAGGCAGACTCTCAAACTAAGGCAAACTCTAACACTAAGGCAGACTCTCAAACTGAGGCAGACTCTCAATCTAAGGCAGACTCTCAAACTAAGGCAGATTCTCAAACGAAGGCAGCTCCTCAAACTAAGGCAGAATCTCAAACGAAGGAAACTCCTCAAACTAAGGCAGACTCTCAAACTAAGGCTGACTCGCAAACTAAGGCAGTTTTTCAAACGAAGGCAATTCCTCAAACTGAGGCAGATTCTCAAACGAAGGCAACTCCTCAAACAAAGGCAGACTCTCAATCGAAGGCAGACTCTCAAACTAAGGCAGATTTTCAAACGACGGCAAATCCTGAATCTAAGGCAGACTCTCAAACTAAGGCAAACTCGCAAACTAAGGCAGTTTCTCATACGAAGGCAACTCCTCAAACTAAGGAAGATTCTCAAACGAAGGCAACTCCTCAAACTAAGGCAGACTCTCAAACTAAGGCAGACTCTAAAACTAAGGCAGAATCTCAAACCGAGGCAGACTCTCAATCTAAGGCAGACTCTCATACTAAGGCAGATTCTCAAACGAAGGCAGCTCCTCAAACTAAGGCAGAAACTCAAACGAAGGAAACTCCTCAAACTAAGGCAGACTCTCAAACTAAGGCAGACTCGCAAACTAAGGCAGTTTCTCAAACGAAGGCTATTCCTCAAACGAAGGCAGATTCTCAAACGAAGGCAACTCCTCAAACAAAGGCAGACTCTCAAACTGAGACAGACTCTCAAACTAAGGCAGATTCTCAAACGAAGGCAACTCTTCAAAAGAAGGCGGACTCTCTAACTAAGGCAGACTCTCAAACTAAGGCAACCCCTCAAACTAAGGCAGACTCTCAAACGAAGGTAGAATCTCAAACTAAGGCAGACTTTCAAACTAAGGCAACTCCTCAAAATAAGGCAGATTCTCCAACGAAGGCAATCCCTCAAACTAAGGCAGACTCTCAAACTAAGGCAGACTCTCAAACTAAGGAAGACTTCAAATTAAGGCAGATTCTCAAACGAAGGCAACCCCTCAAACTAAGGCAACCCCTCAAACTAAGGCAGACTCTCGAATTAAGCCAAATCCTCAAACTAAGGCAACCCCTCAAACTAAGGCAGATTCTCAAACTAAGGCAGTCCCTCAAAGTAAGGCAACCCCTCAATCTAAGGCAACCCCTCAAACTAAGGCAGACTATCAAACTCAGGCAACTCCTCAAACTAAGGCAACTCCTCAAACTAATGCAGATTCTCAAACAAAGGCAACCCCTCAAGCTAAGGCAACCCCTCAATCTGAGGCAGACACTCAAAAAAAGGCAACCCCTCAAACTAAGGCAACCCCTCAAACTAAGGCAGATTCTCAAACAAAGGTTCCTCTCAAACTGAGGCAACCCCTCAAACTAAGGCAGACTCTCAAACTAAGGCAACCCCTCAAACTAAGGCAACCCCTCAAACTAAGGCAGACTCTCAAACTAAGGCAACTCCTCAAACTAAGGCAATCCCACAAACTAAAGCAACTGCTCAAACTAAGGCAGATTCTCAAACGAAGGCAACTCCTCAAACTAAGGCAGTCTCTCAAACTGAGGGAACGGTTCAAACAAAGGTATATTCTCAAACTGAGGCAGATTCTCAAACAAAGGCAACTCCTCAAAATGAGGCAGACTCTCAAACTAAGGCAACTCCTCAAACTAAGGCAGACTCTCAAACTAAGGCAGACTCTCAAACTTAGGCAACTCCTCAAACTAAGGCAGATTCTCAAACGAAGGCAACTCCTCAAACTGAGGCAGACGCTCAAACTAAGGCAGACTCTCAAACTAAGGCAACTCCTCAAACTAAGGCAGAATCTCAAACTAAGGCAGACTCTCAAACTAAGGCAACTCCTCAAACTAAGGCAGACTCTAAAACTAAGGCAGACTCTCAAACTGAGGCAGACTCTCAAACTAAGGCAGATTCTCAAACGAAGGCAGCTCCTCAAACTAAGGCAGAATCTAAAACGAAGGAAACTCCTCAAACTAAGGCAGACTCTCAAACTAAGGCAGACTCGCAAACTAAGGCAGTTTCTCAAACTAAGGCAACTCCTCAAACTAAGGCAGATTCTCAAACTAAGGCAACTCCTCAAACAAAGGCAGACTCTCAATCTGAGGCAGACTCTCAAACTAAGGCAGATTTTCGAACGAGGGCAACTCCTCAAACTAAGGCAGACTCTCAAACTAAGGCAGACTCAAAAACTAAGGCAGATTCTCAAACGAAGGCAACTCCTCAAAATAAGGCAACTCCTCAAACTAAGGCAACCCCTCAAACTAAGGCAGATTCTCAAACGAAGGCAACTCCTCAAACTAAGGCAGTCTCTCAAACTAAGGCAACTGCTCAAACTAAGGCATTTTCTCAAACTGAGGCAGATTCTCAAACGAAGGCAACTCCTCAAACTAAGGAAGACTCTCAAACTAAGGCAGACTTTTAAACTAAGGCAGACTCTAAACTTAGGCAACTCCTCAAACTAAGGCAGATTCTCAAACGAAGGCAACTCCTCAAACTAAGGCAGACTCTCAAACTAAGGCAGACTCTAAAACTAAGGCAGACTCTCAAATTGATGCAGACTCTCAATCGAAGGCAGACTCTCAAACTAAGGCAGATTCTCAAACGAAGGCAGCTCCTCAAACTAAGGCAGAATCTCAAACAAAGGAAACTCTTCAAACTAAGGCAGACTCTCAAACTAAGGCAGACTCGCAAACTAAGGGAGTTTCTCAAACGAAGCAATTCCTCAAACTGAGGCAGATTCTCAAACGAAGGCAACTCCTCAAACAAAGGGAGACTCTCAATCTAAGGCAGATTCTCAAACTAAGGCAGATTTTCAAACGACGGCAACTCCTCAAACTAAGGCAGACTCACAAACTAAGGCAGACTCGCAAACTAAGGCAGTTTCTCAAACGAAGGCAACTCCTCAAACTAAGGCAGATTCTCAAACGAAGGCAACTCCTCAAACTAAGGCAGACTCTCAAACTGAGGCAGACTCTCAATCTAAGGCAGACTCTCAAACTAAGGCAGAATCACAAACGAAGGAAACTCCTCAAACTAAGGCATACTCTCAAACTAAGGCAGACTCGCAAATGAAGGCAGTTTCTCAAACGAAGGCTATTCCTCAAACTAAGGCAGAAGCTCAAACAAAGGCAACTCCTCAAACAAAGGCAGACTCTCAATCTGAGGCAGAGTCTCAAACTAAGGCAGATTTTCAAATGAGGGTAACTCCTCAAACTAAGGCAGACTCTCAAACTAAGGCAGACTCTAAAACTAAGGCAGATTCTCAAACGAAGGCAACTCCTCAAAACAAGGCAGACTCTCAAACTAAGGCAACTCGCTCAAACTAAGGCAGATTCTCAAACTGAGGCAGATTCTCAAACGAAGGCAACTCCTCAAATTAAGGCAGACTCTCAAACTAAGGCAGACTCTAAAACTAAGGCAGAATCTCAAACCGAGGCAGACTCTCAATCTAAGGCAACTCTCAAACTAAGGCAGATTCTCAAACAAAGGCAGCTCCTCAAACTAAGGCAGAAACTCAAACGAAGGAAACTCCTCAAACTAAGGCAGACTCTCAAACTAAGGCAGACTCGCATACTAAGGCAGTTTCTCAAACGAAGGCTATTCCTCAAACGAAGGCAGATTCTCAAACGAAGGCAACTCCTCAAACAAAGGCAGACTCTCAAACTGAGGCAGACTCTCAAACTAAGGCAGATTCTCAAACGAAGGCAACTCTTCAAAAGAAGGCGGACTCTCTAACTAAGGCAGACTCTCAAACTAAGGCAACCCCTCAAACTAAGGCAGACTCTCAAACGAAGGTAGAATCTCAAACGAAGGCAGATTCTCAAACGAAGGCAACTCCTCAAACAAAGGCAGACTCTCAAACTAAGGCAGACTCTAAAATTAAGGCAGATTCTCAGCCGAAGGGAACTCCTCAAAATAAGGCAGACTCTCAAACTGAGGCAGACTCTCAAACTAAGGCAGATTCTCAAACGAAGGCAACTCTTCAAAAGAAGGCGTACTCTCAAACTAAGGCAGACTCTCAAACTAAGGCAACCCCTCAAACTAAGGCAGACTCTCAAACGAAGGTAGAATCTCAAACTAAGGCAGACTCTAAAATTAAGGCAGATTCTCAGCCGAAGGCAACTCCTCAAAATAAGGCAGGCTCTCAAACTGAGGCAGACTCTCAAACTAAGGCAGATTCTCAAACGAAGGCAACTCTTCAAAAGAAGGCGGACTCTCAAACTAAGGCAGACTCTCAAACTAAGGCAACTCCTCAAACTAAGGCAGTCTCTCAAACTAAGGCAATTGCTCAGACTAAGGCAGATTCTCAAACTGAGGCAGATTCTCAGACGAAGGCAACTCCTCAAACTAAGGCAGACTCTCAAACTGAGGCAACTCCTCAAACTAAGGCAGACTCTCAAACTAAGGCAGACACTAAACTTAGGCAACTCCTCAAACTAAGGCAGATTCTCAAACGAAGGCAACCCCTCAAACTAAGGCAGACTCTCAAACTAAGGCAGACTCTCAAACTAAGGCAGATTCTCAAACGAAGGCAGCTCCTCAAACTAAGGCAGACTCTCAAACTGAGGCAGACTCGCAAACTAAGGCAGTTTCTCAAACGAAGGCAACTCCTCAAACTAAGGCAGATTCTCAAACGAAGGCAACTCCTCAAACTAAGGCAGACTCTCAAACTAAGGCAGACTCTAACACTAAGGCAGACTCTCAAACTGAGGCAGACTCTCAATCTAAGGCAGACTCTCAAACTGAGGCAGATTCTCAAACGAAGGCAGCTCCTCAAACTAAGGCAGAATCTCAAAAGAAGGAAACTCCTCAAACTAAGGCAGACTCTCAAACTAAGGCTGACTCGCAAACTAAGGCAGTTTTTCAAACGAAGGCAATTCCTCAAACTGAGGCAGATTCTCAAACGAAGGCAACTCCTCAAACAAAGGCAGACTCTCAATCGAAGGCAGACTCTCAAACTAAGGCAGATTTTCAAACGACGGCAAATCCTGAAACTAAGGCAGACTCTCAAACTAAGGCAAACTCGCAAACTAAGGCAGTTTCTCATACGAAGGCAACTCCTCAAACTAAGGAAGATTCTCAAACGAAGGCAACTCCTCAAACTAAGGCAGACTCTCAAACTAAGGCAGACTCTAAAACTAAGGCAGAATCTCAAACCGAGACAGACTCTCAATCTAAGGCAGACTCTCAAACTAAGGCAGATTCTCAAACGAAGGCAGCTCCTCAAACTGAGGCAGAAACTCAAACGAAGGAAACTCCTCAAACTAAGGCAGACTCTCAAACTAAGGCAGACTCGCAAACTAAGGCAGTTTCTCAAACGAAGGCTATTCCTCAAACGAAGGCAGATTCTCAAACGAAGGCAACTCCTCAAACAAAGGCAGACTCTCAAACTGAGACAGACTCTCAAACTAAGGCAGATTCTCAAACGAAGGCAACTCTTCAAAAGAAGGCGGACTCTCTAACTAAGGCAGACTCTCAAACTAAGGCAACCCCTCAAACTAAGGCAGACTCTCAAACGAAGGTAGAATCTCAAACTAAGGCAGACTTTCAAACTAAGGCAACTCCTCAAAATAAGGCAGATTCTCCAACGAAGGCAATCCCTCAAACTAAGGCAGACTCTCAAACTAAGGCAGACTCTCAAACTAAGGAAGACTTCAAATTAAGGCAGATTCTCAAACGAAGGCAACCCCTCAAACAAAGGCAACCCCTCAAACTAAGGCAGACTCTCGAAGTAAGCCAAATCCTCAAACTAAGGCAACCCCTCAAACTAAGGCAGATTCTCAAACTAAGGCAGTCCCTCAAAGTAAGGCAACCCCTCAATCTAAGGCAACCCCTCAAACTAAGGCAGACTATCAAACTCAGGCAACTCCTCAAACTAAGGCAACTCCTCAAACTAATGCAGATTCTCAAACAAAGGCAACCCCTCAAGCTAAGGCAACCCCTCAATCTGAGGCAGACTCTCAAAAAAAGGCAACCCCTCAAACTAAGGCAATCCCTCAAACTAAGGCAGATTCTCAAACAAAGGTCCCTCTCAAACTGAGGCAACCCCTCAAACTAAGGCAGACTCTCAAACTAAGGCAACCCCTCAAACTAAGGCAACCCCTCAAACTAAGGCAGACTCTCAAACTAAGGCAACTCCTCAAACTAAGGCAATCCCACAAACTAAAGCAACTGCTCAAACTAAGGCAGATTCTCAAACGAAGGCAACTCCTCAAACTAAGGCAGTCTCTCAAACTGAGGGAACGGCTCAAACAAAGGCATATTCTCAAACTGAGGCAGATTCTCAAACAAAGGCAACTCCTCAAACTGAGGCAGACTCTCAAACTAAGGCAACTCCTCAAACTAAGGCAGACTCTCAAACTAAGGCAGACTCTCAAACTTAGGCAACTCCTCAAACTAAGGCAGATTCTCAAACGAAGGCAACTCCTCAAACTGAGGCAGATGCTCAAACTAAGGCAGACTCTCAAACTAAGGCAACTCCTCAAACTAAGGCAGAATCTCAAACTAAGGCAGACTCTCAAACTAAGGCAACTCCTCAAACTAAGGCAGACTCTCAAACGAAGGCAGAATCTCAAACTAAGGCAGATTCTCAAACGAAGGCAAACCCTCAAACTAAGGCAGACTCTCAAACTAAGGCAGACTCTAAAACTAAGGCAGATTCTCAAACGAAGGCAACTCCTCAAAATAAGGCAGACTCTCAAACTAAGGCAGACTCTCAAACTAAGGCAGATTCTCAAACGAAGGCAACTCCTCAAAAGAAGGCAGACTCTCAAACTAAGGCAGACTCTCAAACTTAGGCAGACTCTCAAATTAAGGCATCCCCTCAAACTAAGGCAGACTCTCAAACGAAGGCAGAATCTCAAACTAAGGCAGACTCTCAAACTAAGGCAACTCCTCAAAATAAGGCAGATTCTCCAACGTAGGCAAACCCTCAAACTAAGGCAGACTCTCAAACTAAGGCAGACTCTCAAACTAAGGCAGACTCCAAATTAAGGCAGACTCTCAAACGAACGCAACCCCTCAAACTAAGGCAGACTCTAAAACTAAGGCAGACTCTCAAACTGAGGCAGACTCTCAATCTAAGGCAGACTCTCAAACTAAGGCAGATTCTCAAACGAAGGCAGCTCCTCAAACTAAGGCAGAATCTAATACGAAGGAAAATCCTCAAACTATGCAGACTCTCAAACTAAGGCAGACTCGCAAACTAAGGCAGTTTCTCAAACTAAGGCAACTCCTCAAACTAAGGCAGATTCTCAAACTAAGGCAACTCCTCAAACAAAGGCAGACTCTCAATCTGAGGCAGACTCTCAAACTAAGGCAGATTTTCGAACGAGGGCAACTCCTCAAACTAAGGCAGACTCTCAAACCAAGGCAGACTCAAAATCTAAGGCAGATTCTCAAACGAAGGCAACTCCTCAAAATAAGGCAGACTCTCAAACTAAGGCAGACTCTCAAACTAAGGCAGATTCTCAAACGAAGGCAACGCCTCAAACTAAGGCAACTCCTCAAACTAAGGCAAACCCTCAAACTAAGGCAGATTCTCAAACGAAGGCATCTCCTCAAACTAAGGCAGTCTCTCAAACTAAGGCAACTGCTCAAACTAAGGCATTTTCTCAAACTGAGGCAGATTCTCAAATGAAGGCAACTCCTCAAACTAAGGCAGACTCTCAAACTAAGGCAGACTCTTAAACTAAGGCAGACTCTAAACTTAGGCAACTCCTCAAACTAAGGCAGATTCTCAAACGAAGGCAACTCCTCAAACTAAGGCAGACTCTCAAACTAAGGCAGACTCTAAAACTAAGGCAGACTCTCAAATTGATGCAGACTCTCAATCGAAGGCAGACTCTCAAACTAAGGCAGATTCTCAAACGAAGGCAGCTCCTCAAACTAAGGCAGAATCTCAAACAAAGGAAACTCTTCAAACTAAGGCAGACTCTCAAACTAAGGCAGACTCGCAAACTAAGGGAGTTTCTCAAACGAAGGCAATTCCTCAAACTGAGGCAGATTCTCAAACGAAGGCAACTCCTCAAACAAAGGGAGACTCTCAATCTAAGGCAGATTCTCAAACTAAGGCAGATTTTCAAACGACGGCAACTCCTCAAACTAAGGCAGACTCTCAAACTAAGGCAGACTCGCAAACTAAGGCAGTTTCTCAAACGAAGGCAACTCCTCAAACTAAGGCAGATTCTCAAACGAAGGCAACTCCTCAAACTAAGGCAGACTCTCAATCTAAGGCAGACTCTCAAACTAAGGCAGAATCTCAAACGAAGGAAACTCCTCAAACTAAGGCAGACTCTCAAACTAAGGCAGATTCTCAAACGAAGGCAACTCCTCAAACAAAGGCAGACTCTCAATCTGAGGCAGAGTCTCAAACTAAGGCAGATTTTCAAATGAGGGTAACTCCTCAAACTAAGGCAGACTCTCAAACTAAGGCAGACTCTAAAACTAAGGCAGATTCTCAAACGAAGGCAACTCCTCAAAATAAGGCAGACTCTCAAACGAAGGCAGACTCTCAAACTAAGGCAGATTCTCAAACGAAGGCAACTCCTCAAAAGAAGGCAGACTCTCAAACTAAGGCAGACTCTCAAACTTAGGCAGACTCTCAAATTAAGGCATCCCCTCAAACTAAGGCAGACTCTCAAACGAAGGCAGAATCTCAAACTAAGGCAGACTCTCAAACTAAGGCAACTCCTCAAAATAAGGCAGATTCTCCAACGTAGGCAATCCCTCAAACTAAGGCAGATTCTCCAACGTAGGCAATCCCTCAAACTAAGGCAGACTCTCAAACTAAGGCAGACTCTCAAACTAAGGCAAATCCTCAAACTAAGGCAGAATCTCAAACTAAGGCAGACTCTCAAACTAAGGCAACTCCTCAAACTAAGGCAGACTCTCAAACTAAGGCAGAATCTCAAACTAAGGCAGATTCTCAAACGAAGGCAAACCCTCAAACTAAGGCAGACTCTCAAACCAAGGCAGACTCAAAAACTAAGGCAGATTCTCAAACGAAGGCAACTCCTCACAATAAGGCAGACTCTCAAACTAAGGCAGACTCTCAAACTAAGGCAGATTCTCAAACGAAGGCAACGACTCAAACTAAGGCAACTCCTCAAACTAAGGCAACCCCTCAAACTAAGGCAGATTCTCAAACGAATGCAACTCCTCAAACTAAGGCAGTCTCTCAAACTAAGGCAACTGCTCAAACTAAGGCATTTTCTCCAACTGAGGCAGATTCTCAAATGAAGGCAACTCCTCAAACTAAGGCAGACTCTCAAACTAAGGCAGACTCTTAAACTAAGGCAGACTCTAAACTTAGGCAACTCCTCAAACTAAGGCAGATTCTCAAACGAAGGCAACTCCTCAAACTAAGGCAGACTCTCAAACTAAGGCAGACTCTAAAACTAAGGCAGACTCTCAAATTGATGCAGACTCTCAATCGAAGGCAGACTCTCAAACTAAGGCAGATTCTCAAACGAAGGCAGCTCCTCAAACTAAGGCAGAATCTCAAACAAAGGAAACTCTTCAAACTAAGGCAGACTCTCAAACTAAGGCAGACTCGCAAACTAAGGGAGTTTCTCAAACGAAGGCAATTCCTCAAACTGAGGCAGATTCTCAAACGAAGGCAACTCCTCAAACAAAGGGAGACTCTCAATCTAAGGCAGATTCTCAAACTAAGGCAGATTTTCAAACGACGGCAACTCCTCAAACTAAGGCAGACTCTCAAACTAAGGCAGACTCGCAAACTAAGGCATTTTCTCAAACGAAGGCAACTCCTCAAACTAAGGCAGATTCTCAAACGAAGGCAACTCCTCAAACTAAGGCAGACTCTCAAACTAAGGCAGACTCTAAAACTAAGGCAGACTCTCAAACTGAGGCAGACTCTCAATCTAAGGCAGACTCTCAAACTAAGGCAGAATCTCAAACGAAGGAAACTCCTCAAACTAAGGCAGACTCTCAAACTAAGGCAGACTCGCAAATGAAGGCAGTTTCTCAAACGAAGGTTATTCCTCAAACTAAGGCAGATTCTCAAACGAAGGCAACTCCTCAAACAAAGGCAGACTCTCAATCTGAGGCAGAGTCTCAAACTAAGGCAGATTTTCAAATGGGGGTAACTCCTCAAACTAAGGCAGACTCTCAAACTAAGGCAGACTCTAAAACTAAGGCAGATTCTCAAACGAAGGCAACTCCTCAAAATAAGGCAGACTCTCAAACGAAGGCAGACTCTCAAACTAAGGCAGATTCTCAAACGAAGGCAACTCCTCAAAAGAAGGCAGACTCTCAAACTAAGGCAGACTCTCAAACTTAGGCAGACTCTCAAATTAAGGCATCCCCTCAAACTAAGGCAGACTCTCAAACGAAGGCAGAATCTCAAACTAAGGCAGACTCTCAAACTAAGGCAACTCCTCAAAATAAGGCAGATTCTCCAACGTAGGCAAACCCTCAAACTAAGGCAGACTCTCAAACTAAGGCAGACTCTCAAACTAAGGCAGACTCCAAATTAAGGCAGACTCTCAAACGAACGCAACCCCTCAAACTAAGGCAGACTCTAAAACTAAGGCAGACTCTCAAACTGAGGCAGACTCTCAATCTAAGGCAGACTCTCAAACTAAGGCAGATTCTCAAACGAAGGCAGCTCCTCAAACTAAGGCAGAATCTAAAACGAAGGAAACTCCTCAAACTAAGGCAGACTCTCAAACTAAGGCAGACTCGCAAACTAAGGCAGTTTCTCAAACGAAGCAATTCCTCAAACTGAGGCAGATTCTCAAACGAAGGCAACTCCTCAAACAAAGGGAGACTCTCAATCTAAGGCAGATTCTCAAACTAAGGCAGATTTTCAAACGACGGCAACTCCTCAAACTAAGGCAGACTCTCAAACTAAGGCAGACTCGCAAACTAAGGCAGTTTCTCAAACGAAGGCAACTCCTCAAACTAAGGCAGATTCTCAAAAGAAGGCAACTCCTCAAACTAAGGCAGACTCTCAAACTAAGGCAGACTCTAAAACTAAGGCAGACTCTCAAACTGAGGCAGACTCTCAATCTAAGGCAGACTCTCAAACTAAGGCAGAATCTCAAAAGAAGGAAACTCCTCAAACTAAGGCAGACTCTCAAACTAAGGCAGACTCGCAAATGAAGGCAGTTTCTCAAACGAAGGCTATTCCTCAAACTAAGGCAGATTCTCAAACGAAGGCAACTCCTCAGACAAAGGCAGACTCTCAATCTGAGGCAGAGTCTCAAACTAAGGCAGATTTTCAAATGAGGGTAACTCCTCAAACTAAGGCAGACTCTCAAACTAAGGCAGACTCTCAAACTTAGGCAACTCCTCAAACTAAGGCAGATTCTCAAACGAAGGCAACTCCTCAAACTGAGGCAGTCGCTCAAACTAAGGCAGACTCTCAAACTAAGGCAACTACTCAAACTAAGGCAGAATCTCAAACTAAGGCAGACTCTCAAACTAAGGCAACTCCTCAAACTAAGGCAGACTCTCAAACGAAGGCAGAATCTCAAACTAAGGCAGATTCTCAAACTGAGGCAGATTCTCAAACAAAGGCAACTCCTCAAACTAAGGCAGATTCTCAAACGAAGGCAACTTCTCAAACTAAGGCAGATTCTCAAACGAAGGCAACTCCTCAAATTAAGGCAGACTCTCAAACTAAGGCAGATTCTCAAACGAAGGCAGCTCCTCAAACTAAGGCAGAAACTCAAACGAAGGAAACTCCTCAAACTAAGGCAGACTCTCAAACTAAGGCAGACTCGCAAACTAAGGCAGTTTCTCAAACGAAGGCTATTACTCAAACGAAGGCAGATTCTCAAACGAAGGCAACTCCTCAAACAAAGGCAGACTCTCAAACTGAGGCAGACTCTCAAACTAAGGCAGATTCTCAAACGAAGGCAACTCTTCAAAAGAAGGCGGACTCTCTAACTAAGGCAGACTCTCAAACTAAGGCAACCCCTCAAACTAAGGCAGACTCTCAAACGAAGGTAGAATCTCAAACGAAGGCAGATTCTCAAACGAAGGCAACTCCTCAAACAAAGGCAGACTCTCAAACTAAGGCAGACTCTAAAATTAAGGCAGATTCTCAGCCGAAGGGAACTCCTCAAAATAAGGCAGACTCTCAAACTGAGGCAGACTCTCAAACTAAGGCAGATTCTCAAACGAAGGCAACTCTTCAAAAGAAGGCGGACTCTCAAACTAAGGCAGACTCTCAAACTAAGGCAACCCCTCAAACTAAGGCAGACTCTCAAACGAAGGTAGAATCTCAAACTAAGGCAGACTCTAAAATTAAGGCAGATTCTCAGCCGAAGGCAACTCCTCAAAATAAGGCAGACTCTCAAACTGAGGCAGACTCTCAAACTAAGGCAGATTCTCAAACGAAGGCAACTCTTCAAAAGAAGGCGGACTCTCAAACTAAGGCAGACTCTCAAACTAAGGCAACTCCTCAAACTAAGGCAGTCTCTCAAACTAAGGCAATTGCTCAAACTAAGGCATATTCTCAAACTGAGGCAGATTCTCAGACGAAGGCAACTCCTCAAACTAAGGCAGACTCTCAAACTGAGGCAACTCCTCAAACTAAGGCAGACTCTCAAACTAAGGCAGACACTAAACTTAGGCAACTCCTCAAACTAAGGCAGATTCTCAAACGAAGGCAACCCCTCAAACTAAGGCAGACTCTCAAACTAAGGCAGACTCTCAAACTAAGGCAGATTCTCAAACGAAGGCAGCTGCTCAAACTAAGGCAGACTCTCAAACGAAGGCAAACTCGCAAACTAAGGCAGTTTCTCAAACGAAGGCAACTCCTCAAACTAAGGCAGATTCTCAAACGAAGGCAACTCCTCAAACTAAGGCAGACTCTCAAACTAAGGCAGACTCTAACACTAAGGCAGACTCTCAAACTGAGGCAGACTCTCAATCTAAGGCAGACTCTCAAACTAAGGCAGATTCTCAAACTGAGGCAGATTCTCAAACGAAGGCAACTCCTCAAACTAAGGCAGATTCTCAAACGAAGGCAACTTCTCAAACTAAGGCAGATTCTCAAACGAAGGCAACTCCTCAAATTAAGGCAGACTCTCAAACTAAGGCAGACTCTAAAACTAAGGCAGAATCTCAAACCGAGGCAGACTCTCAATTTAAGGCAGACTCTCAAACTAAGGCAGATTCTCAAACGAAGGCAGCTCCTCAAACTAAGGCAGAAACTCAAACGAAGGAAACTCCTCAAACTAAGGCAGACTCTCAAACTAAGGCAGACTCGCAAACTAAGGCAGTTTCTCAAACGAAGGCTATTACTCAAACGAAGGCAGATTCTCAAACGAAGGCAACTCCTCAAACAAAGGCAGACTCTCAAACTGAGGCAGACTCTCAAACTAAGGCAGATTCTCAAACGAAGGCAACTCTTCAAAAGAAGGCGGACTCTCTA
This sequence comes from Heterodontus francisci, assembly GCF_036365525.1. Taxonomy (NCBI): domain Eukaryota; kingdom Metazoa; phylum Chordata; class Chondrichthyes; order Heterodontiformes; family Heterodontidae; genus Heterodontus; species Heterodontus francisci. The sequence goes on along the minus strand of NC_090403.1, from coordinate 7,518,181 downwards.
ACTAAGGCAGACTCTCAAACTAAGGCAACCCCTCAAACTAAGGCAGACTCTCAAACGAAGGTAGAATCTCAAACGAAGGCAGATTCTCAAACGAAGGCAACTCCTCAAACAAAGGCAGACTCTCAAACTAAGGCAGACTCTAAAATTAAGGCAGATTCTCAGCCGAAGGGAACTCCTCAAAATAAGGCAGACTCTCAAACTGAGGCAGACTCTCAAACTAAGGCAGATTCTCAAACGAAGGCAACTCTTCAAAAGAAGGCGGACTCTCAAACTAAGGCAGACTCTCAAACTAAGGCAACCCCTCAAACTAAGGCAGACTCTCAAACGAAGGTAGAATCTCAAACTAAGGCAGACTCTAAAATTAAGGCAGATTCTCAGCCGAAGGCAACTCCTCAAAATAAGGCAGACTCTCAAACTGAGGCAGACTCTCAAACTAAGGCAGATTCTCAAACGAAGGCAACTCTTCAAAAGAAGGCGGACTCTCAAACTAAGGCAGACTCTCAAACTAAGGCAACTCCTCAAACTAAGGCAGTCTCTCAAACTAAGGCAATTGCTCAAACTAAGGCATATTCTCAAACTGAGGCAGATTCTCAGACGAAGGCAACTCCTCAAACTAAGGCAGACTCTCAAACTGAGGCAACTCCTCAAACTAAGGCAGACTCTCAAACTAAGGCAGACACTAAACTTAGGCAACTCCTCAAACTAAGGCAGATTCTCAAACGAAGGCAACCCCTCAAACTAAGGCAGACTCTCAAACTAAGGCAGACTCTCAAACTAAGGCAGATTCTCAAACGAAGGCAGCTGCTCAAACTAAGGCAGACTCTCAAACGAAGGCAGACTCGCAAACTAAGGCAGTTTCTCAAACGAAGGCAACTCCTCAAACTAAGGCAGATTCTCAAACGAAGGCAACTCCTCAAACTAAGGCAGACTCTCAAACTAAGGCAGACTCTAACACTAAGGCAGACTCTCAAACTGAGGCAGACTCTCAATCTAAGGCAGACTCTCAAACTAAGGCAGATTCTGAAACGAAGGCAGCTCCTCAAACTAAGGCAGAATCTCAAACGAAGGAAACTCCTCAAACTAAGGCAGACTCTCAAACTAAAGCTGACTCGCAAACTAAGGCAGTTTTTCAAACGAAGGCAATTCCTCAAACTGAGGCAGATTCTCAAACGAAGGCAACTCCTCAAACAAAGGCAGACTCTCAATCGAAGGCAGACTCTCAAACTAAGGCAGATTCTCAAACGAAGGCAGCTCCTCAAACTAAGGCAGAATCTCAAACGAAGGAAACTCCTCAAACTAAGGCAGACTCTCAAACTAAGGCTGACTCGCAAACTAAGGCAGTTTTTCAAACGAAGGCAATTCCTCAAACTGAGGCAGACTCTCAAACGAAGGCAACTCCTCAAACAAAGGCAGACTCTCAATCGAAGGCAGACTCTCAAACTAAGGCAGATTTTCAAACGACGGCAAATCCTGAAACTAAGGCAGACTCTCAAACTAAGGCAAACTCGGAAACTAAGGCATTTTCTCATACGAAGGCAACTCCTCAAACTAAGGAAGATTCTCAAACGAAGGCAACTCCTCAAACTAAGGCAGACTCTCAAACTAAGGCAGACTCTAAAACTAAGGCAGAATCTCAAACCGAGGCAGACTCTCAATCTAAGGCAGACTCTCAAACTAAGGCAGACTCGCAAACTAAGGCAGTTTCTCAAAAGAAGGCTATTCCTCAAACAAAGGCAGATTCTCAAACGAAGGCAACTCCTCAAACAAAGGCAGACTCTCAAACTGAGACAGACTCTCAAACTAAGGCAGATTCTCAAACGAAGGCAACTCTTCAAAAGAAGGCGGACTCTCTAACTAAGGCAGACTCTCAAACAAAGGCAACCCCTCAAACTAAGGCAGACTCTCAAACGAAGGTAGAATCTCAAACTAAGGCAGAATTTCAAAATAAAGCAACTCCTCAAAATAAGGCAGATTCTCCAACGAAGGCAATCCCTCAAACTAAGGCAGACTCTCAAACTAAGGCAGACTCTCAAACTAAGGAAGACTTCAAATTAAGGCAGATTCTCAAACGAAGGCAACCCCTCAAAATAAGGCAACCCCTCAAACTAAGGCAGACTCTCGAAGTAAGCCAAATCCTCAAACTAAGGCAACCCCTCAAACTAAGGCAGATTCTCAAACTAAGGCAGTCCCTCAAAGTAAGGCAACCCCTCAATCTAAGGCAACCCCTCAAACTAAGGCAGACTATCAAACTCAGGCAACTCCTCAAACTAAGGCAACTCCTCAAACTAATGCAGATTCTCAAACAAAGGCAACCCCTCAAGCTAAGGCAACCCCTCAATCTGAGGCAGACTCTCAAAAAAAGGCAACCCCTCAAACTAAGGCAACCCCTCAAACTAAGGCAGATTCTCAAACAAAGGTCCCTCTCAAACTGAGGCAACCCCTCAAACTAAGGCAGACACTCAAACTAAGGCAACCCCTCAAACTAAGGCAACCCCTCAAACTAAGGCAGACTCTCAAACTAAGGCAACTCCTCAAACTAAGGCAATCCCACAAACTAAAGCAACTGCTCAAACTAAGGCAGATTCTCAAACGAAGGCAACTCCTCAAACTAAGGCAGTCTCTCAAACTGAGGGAACGGCTCAAACAAAGGCATATTCTCAAACTGAGGCAGATTCTCAAACAAAGGCAACTCCTCAAACTGAGGCAGACTCTCAAACTAAGGCAACTCCTCAAACTAAGGCAGACTCTCAAACTAAGGCAGACTCTCAAACTTAGGCAACTCCTCAAACTAAGGCAGATTCTCAAACGAAGGCAACTCCTCAAACTGAGGCAGACGCTCAAACTAAGGCAGACTCTCAAACTAAGGCAACTCCTCAAACTAAGGCAGAATCTCAAACTAAGGCAGACTCTCAAACTAAGGCAACTCCTCAAACTAAGGCAGACTCTAAAACTAAGGCAGACTCTCAAACTGAGGCAGACTCTCAATCTAAGGCAGACTCTCAAACTAAGGCAGATTCTCAAACGAAGGCAGCTCCTCAAACTAAGGCAGAATCTAAAACGAAGGAAACTCCTCAAACTAAGGCAGACTCTCAAACGAAGGCAGACTCGCAAACTAAGGCAGTTTCTCAAACTAAGGCAACTCCTCAAAGTAAGGCAGATTCTCAAACTAAGGCAACTCCTCAAACAAAGGCAGACTCTCAATCTGAGGCAGACTCTCAAACTAAGGCAGATTTTCGAACGAGGGCAACTCCTCAAACTAAGGCAGACTCTCAAACTAAGGCAGACTCAAAAACGAAGGCAGATTCTCAAACGAAGGCAACTCCTCAAAATAAGGCAACTCCTCAAACTAAGGCAACCCCTCAAACTAAGGCAGATTCTCAAACGAAGGCAACTCCTCAAACTAAGGCAGTCTCTCAAACTAAGGCAACTGCTCAAACTAAGGCATTTTCTCAAACTGAGGCAGATTCTCAAACGAAGGCAACTCCTCAAACTAAGGCAGACTCTCAAACTAAGGCAGACTTTTAAACTAAGGCAGACTCTAAACTTAGGCAACTCCTCAAACTAAGGCAGATTCTCAAACGAAGGCAACTCCTCAAACTAAGGCAGACTCTCAAACTAAGGCAGACTCTAAAACTAAGGCAGACTCTCAAATTGATGCAGACTCTCAATCGAAGGCAGACTCTCAAACTAAGGCAGATTCTCAAACGAAGGCAGCTCCTCAAACGAAGGCAGAATCTCAAACGAAGGAAACTCCTCAAACTAAGGCAGACTCTCAAACTAAGGCTGACTCGCAAACTAAGGCAGTTTTTCAAACGAAGGCAATTCCTCAAACTGAGGCAGATTCTCAAACGAAGGCAACTCCTCAAACAAAGGCAGACTCTCAATCGAAGGCAGACTCTCAAACTAAGGCAGATTTTCAAACGACGGCAAATCCTGAAACTAAGGCAGACTCTCAAACTAAGGCAAACTCGGAAACTAAGGCAGTTTCTCATACGAAGGCAACTCCTCAAACTAAGGAAGATTCTCAAACGAAGGCAACTCCTCAAACTAAGGCAGACTCTCAAACTAAGGCAGACTCTAAAACTAAGGCAGAATCTCAAACCGAGGCAGACTCTCAATCTAAGGCAGACTCTCAAACTAAGGCAGATTCTCAAACGAAGGCAGCTCCTCAAACTAAGGCAGAAACACAAACGAAGGAAACTCCTCAAACTAAGGCAGACTCTCAAACTAAGGCAGACTCGCAAACTAAGGCAGTTTCTCAAAAGAAGGCTATTCCTCAAACGAAGGCAGATTCTCAAACGAAGGCAACTCCTCAAACAAAGTCAGACTCTCAAACTGAGACAGACTCTCAAACTAAGGCAGATTCTCAAACGAAGGCAACTCTTCAAAAGAAGGCGGACTCTCTAACTAAGGCAGACTCTCAAACTAAGGCAACCCCTCAAACTAAGGCAGACTCTCAAACGAAGGTAGAATCTCAAACTAAGGCAGACTTTCAAACTAAAGCAACTCCTCAAAATAAGGCAGATTCTCCAACGAAGGCAACTCTTCAAAAGAAGGCGGAGTCTCAAACTGAGACAGACTCTCAAACTAAGGCAGATTCTCAAACGAAGGCAACTCTTCAAAAGAAGGCGGACTCTCTAACTAAGGCAGACTCTCAAACTAAGGCAACCCCTCAAACTAAGGCAGACTCTCAAACGAAGGTAGAATCTCAAACTAAGGCAGACTCTCAAACTAAGGCAGACTCTCAAACTAAGGAAGACTTCAAATTAAGGCAGATTCTCAAACGAAGGCAACCCCTCAAACTAAGGCAACCCCTCAAACTAAGGCAGACTCTCGAAGTAAGCCAAATCCTCAAACTAAGGGAACCCCTCAAACTAAGGCAGATTCTCAAACTAAGGCAGTCCCTCAAAGTAAGGCAACCCCTCAATCTAAGGCAACCCCTCAAACTAAGGCAGACTATCAAACTCAGGCAACTCCTCAAACTAAGGCAACTCCTCAAACTAATGCAGATTCTCAAACAAAGGCAACCCCTCAAGCTAAGGCAACCCCTCAATCTGAGGCAGACTCTCAAAAAAAGGCAACCCCTCAAACTAAGGCAACCCCTCAAACTAAGGCAGATTCTCAAACAAAGGTCCCTCTCAAACTGAGGCAACCCCTCAAACTAAGGCAGACTCTCAAACTAAGGCAACCCCTCAAACTAAGGCAACCCCTCAAACTAAGGCAGACTCTCAAACTAAGGCAACTCCTCAAACTAAGGCAATCCCACAAACTAAAGCAACTGCTCAAACTAAGGCAGATTCTCAAACGAAGGCAACTCCTCAAACTAAGGCAGTCTCTCAAACTGAGGGAACGGCTCAAACAAAGGCATATTCTCAAACTGAGGCAGATTCTCAAACAAAGGCAACTCCTCAAACTGAGGCAGACTCTCAAACTAAGGCAACTCCTCAAACTAAGGCAGACTCTCAAACTAAGGCAGACTCTCAAACTTAGGCAACTCCTCAAACTAAGGCAGATTCTCAAACGAAGGCAACTCCTCAAACTGAGGCAGACGCTCAAACTAAGGCAGACTCTCAAACTAAGGCAACTCCTCAAACTAAGGCAGAATCTCAAACTAAGGCAGACTCTCAAACTAAGGCAACTCCTCAAACTAAGGCAGACTCTAAAACTAAGGCAGACTCTCAAACTGAGGCAGACTCTCAATCTAAGGCAGACTCTCAAACTAAGGCAGATTCTCAAACGAAGGCAGCTCCTCAAACTAAGGCAGAATCTAAAACGAAGGAAACTCCTCAAACTAAGGCAGACTCTCAAACGAAGGCAGACTCGCAAACTAAGGCAGTTTCTCAAACTAAGGCAACTCCTCAAACTAAGGCAGATTCTCAAACTAAGGCAACTCCTCAAACAAAGGCAGACTCTCAATCTGAGGCAGACTCTCAAACTAAGGCAGATTTTCGAACGAGGGCAACTCCTCAAACTAAGGCAGACTCTCAAACTAAGGCAGACTCAAAAACGAAGGCAGATTCTCAAACGAAGGCAACTCCTCAAAATAAGGCAACTCCTCAAACTAAGGCAACCCCTCAAACTAAGGCAGATTCTCAAACGAAGGCAACTCCTCAAACTAAGGCAGTCTCTCAAACTAAGGCAACTGCTCAAACTAAGGCATTTTCTCAAACTGAGGCAGATTCTCAAACGAAGGCAACTCCTCAAACTAAGGCAGACTCTCAAACTAAGGCAGACTTTTAAACTAAGGCAGACTCTAAACTTAGGCAACTCCTCAAACTAAGGCAGATTCTCAAACGAAGGCAACTCCTCAAACTAAGGCAGACTCTCAAACTAAGGCAGACTCTAAAACTAAGGCAGACTCTCAAATTGATGCAGACTCTCAATCGAAGGCAGACTCTCAAACTAAGGCAGATTCTCAAACGAAGGCAGCTCCTCAAACTAAGGCAGAATCTCAAACGAAGGAAACTCTTCAAACTAAGGCAGACTCTCAAACTAAGGCAGACTCGCAAACTAAGGGAGTTTCTCAAACGAAGCAATTCCTCAAACTGAGGCAGATTCTCAAACGAAGGCAACTCCTCAAACAAAGGGAGACTCTCAATCTAAGGCAGATTCTCAAACTAAGGCAGATTTTCAAACGACGGCAACTCCTCAAACTAAGGCAGACTCACAAACTAAGGCAGACTCGCAAACTAAGGCAGTTTCTCAAACGAAGGCAACTCCTCAAACTAAGGCAGATTCTCAAACGAAGGCAACTCCTCAAACTAAGGCAGACTCTCAAACTGAGGCAGACTCTCAATCTAAGGCAGACTCTCAAACTAAGGCAGAATCACAAACGAAGGAAACTCCTCAAACTAAGGCAGACTCTCAAACTAAGGCAGACTCGCAAATGAAGGCAGTTTCTCAAACGAAGGCTATTCCTCAAACTAAGGCAGATTCTAAAACAAAGGCAACTCCTCAAACAAAGGCAGACTCTCAATCTGAGGCAGAGTCTCAAAATAAGGCAGATTTTCAAATGAGGGTAACTCCTCAAACTAAGGCAGACTCTCAAACTAAGGCAGACTCTAAAACTAAGGCAGATTCTCAAATGAAGGCAACTCCTCAAAATAAGGCAGACTCTCAAACTAAGGCAACTCGCTCAAACTAAGGCAGATTCTCAAACTGAGGCAGATTCTCAAACGAAGGCAACTCCTCAAACTAAGGCAGACTCTCAAACTAAGGCAGACTCTTAAACTAAGTCAGACTCTAAACTTAGGCAACTCCTCAAACTAAGGCAGATTCTCAAACGAAGGCAACTTCTCAAACTAAGGCAGATTCTCAAACGAAGGCAACTCCTCAAATTAAGGCATACTCTCAAACTAAGGCAGACTCTAAAACTAAGGCAGAATCTCAAACCGAGGCAGACTCTCAATCTAAGGCAGACTCTCAAACTAAGGCAGATTCTCAAACCAAGGCAGCTCCTCAAACTAAGGCAGAAACTCAAACGAAGGAAACTCCTCAAACTAAGGCAGACTCTCAAACTAAGGCAGACTCGCAAACTAAGGCAGTTTCTCAAACGAAGGCTATTCCTCAAACGAAGGCAGATTCTCAAACGAAGGCAACTCCTCAAACAAAGGCAGACTCTCAAACTGAGGCAGACTCTCAAACTAAGGCAGATTCTCAAACGAAGGCAACTCTTCAAAAGAAGGCGGACTCTCTAACTAAGGCAGACTCTCAAACTAAGGCAACCCCTCAAACTAAGGCAGACTCTCAAACGAAGGTAGAATCTCAAACGAAGGCAGATTCTCAAACGAAGGCAACTCCTCAAACAAAGGCAGACTCTCAAACTAAGGCAGACTAAAATTAAGGCAGATTCTCAGCCGAAGGGAACTCCTCAAAATAAGGCAGACTCTCAAACTGAGGCAGACTCTCAAACTAAGGTAGATTCTCAAACGAAGGCAACTCTTCAAAAGAAGGCGGACTCTCAAACTAAGGCAGACTCTCAAACTAAGGCAACCCCTCAAACTAAGGCAGACTCTCAAACGAAGGTAGAATCTCAAACTAAGGCAGACTCTAAAATTAAGGCAGATTCTCCGCCGAAGGCAACTCCTCAAAATAAGGCAGACTCTCAAACTGAGGCAGACTCTCAAACTAAGGCAGATTCTCAAACGAAGGCAACTCTTCAAAAGAAGGCGGACTCTCAAACTAAGGCAGACTCTCACACTAAGGCAACTCCTCAAACTAAGGCAGTCTCTCAAACTAAGGCAATTGCTCAAACTAAGGCAGATTCTCAAACTGAGGCAGATTCTCAGACGAAGGCAACTCCTCAAACTAAGGCAGACTCTCAAACTGAGGCAACTCCTCAAATTAAGGCAGACTCTCAAACTAAGGCAGACACTAAACTTAGGCAACTCCTCAAACTAAGGCAGATTCTCAAACGAAGGCAACCCCTCAAACTAAGGCAGACTCTCAAACTAAGGCAGACTCTCAAACTAAGGCAGATTCTCAAACGAAGGCAGCTCCTCAAACTAAGGCAGACTCTCAAACTAAGGCAGACTCGCAAACTAAGGCAGTTTCTCAAACGAAGGCAACTCCTCAAACTAAGGCAGATTCTCAAACGAAGGCAACTCCTCAAACTAAGGCAGACTCTCAAACTAAGGCAGACTCTAACACTAAGGCAGACTCTCAAACTGAGGCAGACTCTCAATCTAAGGCAGACTCTCAAACTAAGGCAGATTCTCAAACGAAGGCAGCTCCTCAAACTAAGGCAGAATCTCAAACGAAGGAAACTCCTCAAACTAAGGCAGACTCTCAAACTAAGGCTGACTCGCAAACTAAGGCAGTTTTTCAAACGAAGGCAATTCCTCAAACTGAGGCAGATTCTCAAACGAAGGCAACTCCTCAAACAAAGGCAGACTCTCAATCGAAGGCAGACTCTCAAACTAAGGCAGATTTTCAAACGACGGCAAATCCTGAAACTAAGGCAGACTCTCAAACTAAGGCAAACTCGCAAACTAAGGCAGTTTCTCATACGAAGGCAACTCCTGAAACTAAGGAAGATTCTCAAACGAAGGAAACTCCTCAAACTAAGGCAGACTCTCAAACTAAGGCAGACTCTAAAACTAAGGCAGAATCTCAAACCGAGGCAGACTCTCAATCTAAGGCAGACTCTCAAACTAAGGCAGATTCTCAAACGAAGGCAGCTCCTCAAACTAAGGCAGAAACTCAAACGAAGGAAACTCCTCAAACTAAGGCAGACTCTCAAACTAAGGCAGACTCGCAAACTAAGGCAGTTTCTCAAACGAAGGCTGTTCCTCAAACGAAGGCAGATTCTCAAACGAAGGCAACTCCTCAAACAAAGGCAGACTCTCAAACTGAGACAGACTCTCAAACTAAGGCAGATTCTCAAACGAAGGCAACTCTTCAAAAGAAGGCGGACTCTCTAACTAAGGCAGACTCTCAAACTAAGGCAACCCCTCAAACTAAGGCAGACTCTCAAACGAAGGTAGAATCTCAAACTAAGGCAGACTTTCAAACTAAGGCAACTCCTCAAAATAAGGCAGATTCTCCAACGAAGGCAATCCCTCAAACTAAGGCAGACTCTCAAACTAAGGCAGACTCTCAAACTAAGGAAGACTTCAAATTAAGGCAGATTCTCAAACGAAGACAACCCCTCAAACTAAGGCAACCCCTCAAACTAAGGCAGACTCTCGAAGTCAGCCAAATCCTCAAACTAAGGCAACCCCTCAAACTAAGGCAGATTCTCAAACTAAGGCAGTCCCTCAAAGTAAGGCAACCCCTCAATCTAAGGCAACCCCTCAAACTAAGGCAGACTATCAAACTCAGGCAACTCCTCAAACTAAGGCAACTGCTCAAACTAATGCAGATTCTCAAACAAAGGCAACCCCTCAAGCTAAGGCAACCCCTCAATCTGAGGCAGACTCTCAAAAAAAGGCAACCCCTCAAACTAAGGCAACCCCTCAAACTAAGGCAGATTCTCAAACAAAGGTCCCTCTCAAACTGAGGCAACCCCTCAAACTAAGGCAGACTCTCAAACTAAGGCAACCCCTCAAACTAAGGCAACCCCTCAAACTAATGCAGACTCTCAAACTAAGGCAACTCCTCAAACTAAGGCAATCCCACAAACTAAAGCAACTGCTCAAACTAAGGCAGATTCTCAAACGAAGGCAACTCCTCAAACTAAGGCAGTCTCTCAAACTGAGGGAACGGCTCAAACAAAGGCATATTCTCAAACTGAGGCAGATTCTCAAACAAAGGCAACTCCTCAAACTGAGGCAGACTCTCAAACTAAGGCAACTCCTCAAACTAAGGCAGACTCTCAAACTAAGGCAGACTCTCAAACTTAGGCAACTCCTCAAACTAAGGCAGATTCTCAAACGAAGGCAACTCCTCAAACTGAGGCAGACGCTCAAACTAAGGCAGACTCTCAAACTAAGGCAACTCCTCAAACTAAGGCAGAATCTCAAACTAAGGCAGACTCTCAAACTAAGGCAACTCCTCAAACTAAGGCAGAATCTCAAACGAAGGCAAACCCATAAACTAAGGCAGACTCTCAAACTAAGGCAGAGTCTAAAACTAAGGCAGATTCTCAAACGAAGGCAACTCCTCAAAATAAGGCAGACTCTCAAACTAAGGCAGACTCTCAAACTAAGGCAGATTCTCAAACGAAGGCAACTCCTCAAAAGAAGGCAGACTCTCAAACTACGGCAGACTCTCAAACTTAGGCAGACTCTCAAATTAAGGCATCCCCTCAAACTAAGGCAGACTCTCAAACGAAGGCAGAATCTCAAACTAAGGCAGACTCTCAAACTAAGGCAACTCCTCAAAATAAGGCAGATTCTCCAACGTAGGCAAACCCTCAAACTAAGGCAGACTCTCAAACTAAGGCAGACTCTCAAACTAAGGCAGACTCCAAATTAAGGCAGACTCTCAAACGAACGGAACCCCTCAAACTAAGGCAGACTCTAAAACTAAGGCAGACTCTCAAACTGAGGCAGACTCTCAATCTAAGGCAGACTCTCAAACTAAGGCAGATTCTCAAACGAAGGCAGCTCCTCAAACTAAGGCAGAATCTAAAACGAAGAAACTCCTCAAACTATGCAGACTCTCAAACTAAGGCAGACTCGCAAACTAAGGCAGTTTCTCAAACTAAGGCATCTCCTCAAACTAAGGCAGATTCTCAAACTAAGGCAACTCCTCAAACAAAGGCAGACTCTCAATCTGAGGCAGACTCTCAAACTAAGGCAGATTTTCGAACGAGGGCAACTCCTCAAACTAAGGCAGACTCTCAAACCAAGGCAGACTCAAAAACTAAGGCAGATTCTCAAACGAAGGCAACTCCTCAAAATAAGGCAGACTCTCAAACTAAGGCAGACTCTCAAACTAAGGCAGATTCTCAAACGAAGGCAACGCCTCAAACTAAGGCAACTCCTCAAACTAAGGCAACCCCTCAAACTAAGGCAGATTCTCAAACGAAGGCAACTCCTCAAACTAAGGCAGTCTCTCAAACTAAGGCAACTGCTCAAACTAAGGCATTTTCTCAAACTGAGGCAGATTCTCAAATGAAGGCAACTCCTCAAACTAAGGCAGACTCTCAAACTAAGGCAGTCTCTTAAACTAAGGCAGACTCTAAACTTAGGCAACTCCTCAAACTAAGGCAGATTCTCAAACGAAGGCAACTCCTCAAACTAAGGCAGACTCTCAAACTAAGGCAGACTCTAAAACTAAGGCAGACTCTCAAATTGATGCAGACTCTCAATCGAAGGCAGACTCTCAAACTGAGGCAGATTCTCAAACGAAGGCAGCTCCTCAAACTAAGGCAGAATCTCAAACAAAGGAAACTCTTCAAACTAAGGCAGACTCTCAAACTAAGGCAGACTCGCAAACTAAGGGAGTTTATCAAACGAAGGCAATTCCTCAAACTGAGGCAGATTCTCAAACGAAGGCAACTCCTCAAACGAAGGCAACTCTCAATCTCAGGCAGATTCTCAAACTAAGGCAGATTTTCAAACGACGGCAACTCCTCAAACTAAGGCAGACTCTCAAACTAAGGCAGACTCGCAAACTAAGGCAGTTTCTCAAACGAAGGCAACTCCTCAAACTAAGGCAGATTCTCAAACGAAGGCAACTCCTCAAACTAAGGCAGACTCTCAAACTAAGGCAGACTCTAAAACTAAGGCAGACTCTCAAACTGAGGCAGACTCTCAATCTAAGGCAGACTCTCAAACTAAGGCAGAATCTCAAACGAAGGAAACTCCTCAAACTAAGGCAGACTCTCAAACTAAGGCAGACTCGCAAATGAAGGCAGTTTCTCAAACGAAGGCTATTCCTCAAACTAAGGCAGATTCTCAAACGAAGGCAACTCCTCAAACAAAGGCAGACTCTCAATCTGAGGCAGAGTCTCAAACTAAGGCAGATTTTCAAATGAGGGTAACTCCTCAAACTAAGGCAGACTCTCAAACTAAGGCAGACTCTAAAACTAAGGCAGATTCTCAAACGAAGGCAACTCCTCAAAATAAGGCAGAATCTCAAACTAAGGCAGACTCTCAAACTGAGGCAGATTCTCAAACGAAGGCAACTCCTCAAAAGAAGGCAGACTCTCAAACTAAGGCAGACTCTCAAACTAAGGCAGACTCTCAAACTAAGGCAACCCCTCAAACTAAGGCAGACTCTCAAACGAAGGCAGAATCTCAAACTAAGGCAGACTCTCAAACTAAGGCAACTCCTCAAAATAAGCAGATTCTCCAACAAAGGCAATCCCTCAAACTAAGGCAGACTCTCAAACTAAGGCAGACTCTCAAACTAAGGCAGACTTCAAATTAAGGCAGATTCTCAAACGAAGGCAACCCCTTAAACTAAGGCAGGCTCTCAAACTAAGTCAATTCCTCAATCTAAGGCAACCCCTCAAACTAAGGCTACCCCTCAAACTAAGGCAGACTCTCAAACTAAGGCAAATCCTCAAACTCAGGCAACCCCTCAAACTAAGGCAGATTCTCAAACTAAGGCAGTCCCTCCAAGTAAGGCAACCCCTCAAACTAAGGCAACCCCTCAAACTAAGGCAGACTATCAAACTCAGGCAACTCCTCAAACTAAGGCAACTCCTCAAACTAAGGCAGATTCTCAAACTAAGGCAACCCCTCAAACTAAGGCAACTCCTCAATCTAAGGCAGACTCTCAAACTAAGGCAACCCCTCAAACTAAGGCAACCCCTCAAACTGAGGCAGACTCTCAAAAAAAGGCAACCCCTCAAACTAAGGCAACCCCTCAAACTAAGGCAGACTCTCAAACTAAGGTAACCCCTCAAACTAAGGCAACGCCTCAAACTAATGCAGACTCTCAAACTGAGGCAACTCCTCACACTAAGGCAATCCCACAAACTAAAGCAAGTCCTCAAACTAAGGCAGATTCTCAAACGAAGGCAACTCCTCAAAGTAAGGCAGTCTCCCAAACTAAGGCAACTGCTCAAACTAAGGCAGATTCTCAAACTGAGGCAGATTCTCAAACGAAGGCAACTCCTCAAACTAAGGCAGATTCTCAAACTAAGGCAACTCCTCAAACTAAGGCAGACTCTCAAACTAAGGCAGACTCTCAAACTTAGGCAACTCCTCAAACTAAGGCAGATTCTCAAACGAAGGCAACTCCTCAAACTAAGGCATACTCTCAAACGAAGGCAGACTCTCAAACTAAGGCAACTCCTCAAACTAAGGCAGAATCTCAAACTAAGGCAGACTCTCAAAAGAAGGCAACTCCTCAAACTAAGGCAGACTCTCAAACGAAGGCAGACTCTCAAACTAAGGCCGATTCTCAAACGAAGGCAACCCCTCAAACTAAGGCAGACTCTCAAACTAAGGCAGACTCTAAAACTAAGGCAGATTCTCAAACGAAGGCAACTCCTCAAAAGAAGGCAGACTCTCAAACGAAGGCAGACTCTCAAACTAAGGCAGAATCTCAAATTAAGGCAACCCCTCAATCTAAGGCAGACTCTCCAACGAAGGCAGAATCTCAAACTAAGGCAGACTCTCAAACTAAGGCAACTGCTCAAAATAAGGCAGATTCTCCAACGAAGGCAATCCCTCAAACTAAGGCAGACTCTCAAACTGAGGCAGACTCTCAATCTAAGGCAGACTCTCAAACTAAGGCAGATTCTCAAACGAAGGCAGCTCCTCAAACTAAGGCAGAATCTCAAACGAATGAAACTCCTCAAACTAAGGCAGACTCTCAAATTAAGGCAGACTCGCAAACTAAGGCAGTTTCTCGAACTAAGGCAACTCGACAAAATAAGGCAGACTCTCAAACTGAGGCAGACTCTCAAACTAAGGCAGATTCTCAAACGAAGGCAACTCTTCAAAAGAAGGCGGACTCTCAAACTAAGGCAGACTCTCAAACTAAGGCAACCCCTCAAACTAAGGCAGACTCTCAAACGAAGGTGGAATCTCAAACTAAGGCAGACTCTAAAATTAAGGCAGATTCTCAGCCGAAGGCAACTCCTCAAAATAAGGCAGACTCTCAAACTGAGGCAGACTCTCAAACTAAGTCAGATTTTCAAATGAAGGCAACTCTTCAAAAGAAGGCGGACTCTCAAACTAAGGCAGACTCTCAAACTAAGGCAACTCCTCAAACTAAGGCAGTCTCTCAAACTAAGGCAATTGCTCAAACTAAGGCAGATTCTCAAACTGAGGCAGATTCTCAGACGAAGGCAACTCCTCAAACTAAGGCAGACTCTCAAACTGAGGCAACTCCTCAAAAGAAGGCAGACTCTCAAACTAAGGCAGACACTGAACTTAGGCAACTCCTCAAACTAAGGCAGATTCTCAAACGAAGGCAACCCCTCAAACTAAGGCAGACTCTCAAACTAAGGCAGACTCTCAAACTAAGGCAGACTCTCAAACTAAGGCTGACTCTCAAACTGAGGCAGACTCTCAATCTAAGGCAGACTCTCAAACTAAGGCAGATTCTCAAACGAAGGCAGCTCCTCAAACTAAGGCAGAATCTCAAACGAAGGAAACTCCTCAAACTAAGGCAGACTCTCAAACTAAGGCTGACTCGCAAACTGAGGCAGTTTTTCAAACGAAGGCAATTCCTCAAACTGAGGCAGATTCTCAAACGAAGGCAACTCCTCAAACAAAGGCAGACTCTCAATCGAAGGCAGACTCTCAAACTAAGGCAGATTTTCAAACGACGGCAAATCCTGAAACTAAGGCAGACTCTCAAACTAAGGCAAACTCGCAAACTAAGGCAGTTTCTCATACGAAGGCAGACTCTCAAACTAAGGCAGATTCTCAAACGAAGGCAGCTCCTCCAACTAAGGCAGACTCTCAAACTAAGGCAGACTCGCAAACTAAGGCAGTTTCTCAAACGAAGGCAACTCCTCAAACTAAGGCAGATTCTCAAACGAAGGCAACTCCTCAAACTAAGGCAGACTCTCAAACTAAGGCAGACTCTAAAACTAAGGCAGAATCTCAAACCGAGGCAGACTCTCAATCTAAGGCAGACTCTCAAACTAAGGCAGTTTCTCAAACGAAGGCTATTCCTCAAACGAAGGCAGATTCTCAAACGATGCAACTCCTCAAACAAAGGCAGACTCTCAAACTGAGACAGACTCTCAAACTAAGGCAGATTCTCAAACGAAGGCAACTCTTCAAAAGAAGGCGGACTCTCTAACTAAGGCAGACTCTCAAACTAAGGCAACCCCTCAAACTAAGGCAGACTCTCAAACGAAGGTAGAATCTCAAACTAAGGCAGACTTTCAAACTAAGGCAACTCCTCAAAATAAGGCAGCTTCTCCAACGAAGGCAATCCCTCAAACTAAGGCAGACTCTCAAACTAAGGCAGACTCTCAAACTAAGGAAGACTTCAAATTAAGGCAGATTCTCAAACGAAGGCAACCCCTCAAACTAAGGCAACCCCTCAAACTAAGGCAGACTCTCGAAGTAAGCCAAATCCTCAAACTAAGGCAACCCCTCAAACTAAGGCAGATTCTCAAACTAAGGCAGTCCCTCAAAGTAAGGCAACCCCTCAATCTAAGGCAACCCCTCAAACTAAGGCAGACTATCAAACTCAGGCAACTCCTCAAACTAAGGCAACTCCTCAAACTCATGCAGATTCTCAAACAAAGGCAACCCCTCAAGCTAAGGCAACCCCTCAATCTGAGGCAGACTCTCAAAAAAAGGCAACCCCTCAAACTAAGGCAACCCCTCAAACTAAGGCAGATTCTCAAACAAAGGTCCCTCTCAAACTGAGGCAACCCCTCAAACTAAGGCAGACTCTCAAACTAAGGCAACCCCTCAAAGTAAGGCAGATTCTCCAACGAAGGCAATCCCTCAAACTAAGGCAGACTCTCAAACTGAGGCAGACTCTCAATCTAAGGCAGACTCTCAAACTAAGGCAGATTCTCAAACGAAGGCAGCTCCTCAAACTAAGGCAGAATCTCAAACGAATGAAACTCCTCAAACTAAGGCAGACTCTCAAATTAAGGCAGACTCGCAAACTAAGGCAGTTTCTCGAACTAAGGCAACTCGACAAAATAAGGCAGACTCTCAAACTGAGGCAGACTCTCAAACTAAGGCAGATTCTCAAACGAAGGCAACTCTTCAAAAGAAGGCGGACTCTCAAACTAAGGCAGACTCTCAAACTAAGGCAACCCCTCAAACTAAGGCAGACTCTCAAACGAAGGTGGAATCTCAAACTAAGGCAGACTCTAAAATTAAGGCAGATTCTCAGCCGAAGGCAACTCCTCAAAATAAGGCAGACTCTCAAACTGAGGCAGACTCTCAAACTAAGTCAGATTTTCAAATGAAGGCAACTCTTCAAAAGAAGGCGGACTCTCAAACTAAGGCAGACTCTCAAACTAAGGCAACTCCTCAAACTAAGGCAGTCTCTCAAACTAAAGCAATTGCTCAAACTAAGGCAGATTCTCAAACTGAGGCAGATTCTCAGACGAAGGCAACTCCTCAAACTAAGGCAGACTCTCAAACTGAGGCAACTCCTCAAAAGAAGGCAGACTCTCAAACTAAGGCAGACACTAAACTTAGGCAACTCCTCAAACTAAGGCAGATTCTCAAACGAAGGCAACCCCTCAAACTAAGGCAGACTCTCAAACTAAGGCAGACTCTCAAACTAAGGCAGACTCTCAAACTAAGGCTGACTCTCAAACTGAGGCAGACTCT
The DNA here is from genome assembly GCF_036365525.1 of Heterodontus francisci. NCBI lineage: Eukaryota > Metazoa > Chordata > Chondrichthyes > Heterodontiformes > Heterodontidae > Heterodontus > Heterodontus francisci. Next base: position 7,501,019 of record NC_090403.1, on the reverse strand, counting down.
CAATCTAAGGCAGACTCTCAAACTAAGGCACATTCTCAAACGAAGGCAGCTCCTCAAACTAAGGCAGAATCTCAAACGAAGGAAACTCCTCAAACTAAGGCAGACTCTCAAACTAAGGCTGACTCGCAAACTGAGGCAGTTTTTCAAACGAAGGCATTTCCTCAAACTGAGGCAGATTCTCAAACGAAGGCAACTCCTCAAACAAAGGCAGACTCTCAATCGAAGGCAGACTCTCAAACTAAGGCAGATTTTCAAACGACGGCAAATCCTGAAACTAAGGCAGACTCTCAAACTAAGGCAAACTCGCAAACTAAGGCAGTTTCTCATACGAAGGCAGACTCTCAAACTAAGGCAGATTCTCAAACGAAGGCAGCTCCTCCAACTAAGGCAGACTCTCAAACTAAGGCAGACTCGCAAACTAAGGCAGTTTCTCAAACGAAGGCAACTCCTCAAACTAAGGCAGATTCTCAAACGAAGGCAACTCCTCAAACTAAGGCAGACTCTCAAACTAAGGCAGACTCTAAAACTAAGGCAGAATCTCAAACCGAGGCAGACTCTCAATCTAAGGCAGACTCTCAAACTAAGGCAGTTTCTCAAACGAAGGCTATTCCTCAAACGAAGGCAGATTCTCAAACGAAGGCAACTCCTCAAACAAAGGCAGACTCTCAAACTGAGACAGACTCTCAAACTAAGGCAGATTCTCAAACGAAGGCAACTCTTCAAAAGAAGGCGGACTCTCTAACTAAGGCAGACTCTCAAACTAAGGCAACCCCTCAAACTAAGGCAGACTCTCAAACGAAGGTAGAATCTCAAACTAAGGCAGACTTTCAAACTAAGGCAACTCCTCAAAATAAGGCAGCTTCTCCAACGAAGGCAATCCCTGAAACTAAGGCAGACTCTCAAACTAAGGCAGACTCTCAAACTAAGGAAGACTTCAAATTAAGGCAGATTCTCAAACGAAGGCAAACCCTCAAACTAAGGCAACCCCTCAAACTAAGGCAGACTCTCGAAGTAAGCCAAATCCTCAAACTAAGGCAACCCCTCAAACTAAGGCAGATTCTCAAACTAAGGCAGTCCCTCAAAGTAAGGCAACCCCTCAATCTAAGGCAACCCCTCAAACTAAGGCAGACTATCAAACTCAGGCAACTCCTCAAACTAAGGCAACTCCTCAAACTCATGCAGATTCTCAAACAAAGGCAACCCCTCAAGCTAAGGCAACCCCTCAATCTGAGGCAGACTCTCAAAAAAAGGCAACCCCTCAAACTAAGGCAACCCCTCAAACTAAGGCAGATTCTCAAACAAAGGTCCCTCTCAAACTGAGGCAACCCCTCAAACTAAGGCAGACTCTCAAACTAAGGCAACCCCTCAATCTAAGGCAAGCCCTCAAACTAAGGCAGACTCTCAAACTAAGGCAACTCCTCAAACTAAGGCAATCCCACAAACTAAAGCAACTACTCAAACTAAGGCAGATTCTCAAACGAAGGCAACTCCTCAAACTAAGGCAGTCTCTCAAACTGAGGGAACGGCTCAAACAAAGGCATATTCTCAAACTGAGGCAGGTTCTCAAACAAAGGCAACTCCTCAAACTGAGGCAGACTCTCAAACTAAGGCAACTCCTCAAACTAAGGCAGACTCTCAAACTAAGGCAGACTCTCAAACTTAGGCAACTCTTCAAACGAAGGCAGATTCTCAAACGAAGGCAACTCCTCAAACTGAGGCAGACGCTCAAACTAAGGCACACTCTCAAACTAAGGCAACTCCTCAAACTCAGGCAGAATCTCAAACTAAGGCAGACTCTCAAACTAAGGCAACTCCTCAAACTAAGGCAGACTCTCAAACGAAGGCAGAATCTCAAACTAAGGCAGATTCTCAAACGAAGGCAAACCCTCAAACTAAGGCAGACTCTCAAACTAAGGCAGACTCTAAAACTAAGGCAGATTCTCAAACGAAGGCAACTCCTCAAAATAAGGCAGACTCTCAAACTAAGGCAGACTCTCAAACTAAGGCAGATTCTCAAACGAAGGCAACTCCTCAAAAGAAGGCAGGCTCTCAAACTAAGGCAGACTCTCAAACTTAGGCAGACTCTCAAATTAAGGCATCCCCTCAAACTAAGGCAGACTCTCAAACGAAGGCAGAATCTCAAACGAAGGCAGACTCTCAAACTAAGGCATCCCCTCAAACTAAGGCAGACTCTAAAACTAAGACAGACTCTCAAACTGAGGCAGACTCTCAATCTAAGGCAGACTCTCAAACTAAGGCAGATTCTCAAACGAAGGCAGCTCCTCAAACTAAGGCAGAATCTAAAACGAAGGAAACTCCTCAAACTATGCAGACTCTCAAACTAAGGCAGACTCGCAAACTAAGGCAGTTTCTCAAACTAAGGCAACTCCTCAAACTATGGCAGATTCTCAAACTAAGGCAACTCCTCAAACAAAGGCAGACTCTCAATCTGAGGCAGACTCTCAAACTAAGGCAGATTTTCGAACGAGGGCAACTCCTCAAACTAAGGCAGACTCTCAAACCAAGGCAGACTCAAAAACTAAGGCAGATTCTCAAACGAAGGCAACTCCTCAAAATAAGGCAGACTCTCAAACTAAGGCAGACTCTCAAACTAAGGCAGATTCTCAAACGAAGGCAACGCCTCAAACTAAGGCAACTCCTCAAACTAAGGCAACCCCTCAAACTAAGGCAGATTCACAAACGAAGGCAACTCCTCAAACTAAGGCAGTCTCTCAAACTAAGGCAACTGCTCAAACTAAGGCAGACTCTCAAACTAAGGCAGATTCTCAAACGAAGGCAACTCCTCAAAAGAAGGCAGGCTCTCAAACTAAGGCAGACTCTCAAACTTAGGCAGACTCTCAAATTAAGGCATCCCCTCAAACTAAGGCAGACTCTCAAACGAAGGCAGAATCTCAAACGAAGGCAGACTCTCAAACTAAGGCATCCCCTCAAACTAAGGCAGACTCTAAAACTAAGACAGACTCTCAAACTGAGGCAGACTCTCAATCTAAGGCAGACTCTCAAACTAAGGCAGATTCTCAAACGAAGGCAGCTCCTCAAACTAAGGCAGAATCTAAAACGAAGGAAACTCCTCAAACTATGCAGACTCTCAAACTAAGGCAGACTCGCAAACTAAGGCAGTTTCTCAAACTAAGGCAACTCCTCAAACTATGGCAGATTCTCAAACTAAGGCAACTCCTCAAACAAAGGCAGACTCTCAATCTGAGGCAGACTCTCAAACTAAGGCAGATTTTCGAACGAGGGCAACTCCTCAAACTAAGGCAGACTCTCAAACCAAGGCAGACTCAAAAACTAAGGCAGATTCTCAAACGAAGGCAACTCCTCAAAATAAGGCAGACTCTCAAACTAAGGCAGACTCTCAAACTAAGGCAGATTCTCAAACGAAGGCAACGCCTCAAACTAAGGCAACTCCTCAAACTAAGGCAACCCCTCAAACTAAGGCAGATTCACAAACGAAGGCAACTCCTCAAACTAAGGCAGACTCTCAAACTAAGGCAACTGCTCAAACTAAGGCATTTTCTCAAACTGAGGCAGATTCTCAAATGAAGGCAACTCCTCAAACGAAGGCAGACTCTCAAACTAAGGCAGACTCTTAAACTAAGGCAGACTCTAAACTTAGGCAACTCCTCAAACTAAGGCAGATTCTCAAACGAAGGCAACTCCTCAAACTAAGGCAGACTCTCAAACTAAGGCAGACTCTAAAACTAAGGCAGACTCTCAAATTGATGCAGACTCTCAATCGAAGGCAGACTCTCAAACTAAGGCAGATTCTCAAACGAAGGCAGCTCCTCAAACTAAGGCAGAATCTCAAACAAAGGAAAATCTTCAAACTAAGGCAGACTCTCAAACTAAGGCAGACTCGCAAACTAAGGGAGTTTCTCAAACGAAGGCAACTCCTCAAACTAAGGCAGATTCTCAAACGAAGGCAACTCCTCAAACTAAGGCAGACTCTCCAACTAAGGCAGACTCTAAAACTAAGGCAGACTCTCAAACTGAGGCAGACTCTCAATCTAAGGCAGACTCTCAAACTAAGGCAGAATCTCAAACGAAGGAAACTCCTCAAACTAAGGCAGACTCTCAAACTAAGGCAGACTCGCAAATGAAGGCAGTTTCTCAAACGAAGGCTATTCCTCAAACTAAGGCAGATTCTCAAACGAAGGCAACTCCTCAAACAAAGGCAGACTCTCAATCTGAGGCAGAGTCTCTAACTAAGGCAGATTTTCAAATGAGGGTAACTCCTCAAACTAAGGCAGACTCTAAAACTAAGGCAGATTCTCAAACGAAGGCAACTCCTCAAAAGAAGGCAGAATCTCAAACTAAGGCAGACTCTCAAACTAAGGCAGATTCTCAAACGAAGGCAACTCCTCAAAAGAAGACAGACTCTCAAACTAAGGCAACCCCTCAAACTAAGGCAGTTTCTCAAACGAAGGCAGAATCTCAAACTAAGGCAGACTCTCAAACTAAGGCAACTCCTCAAAATAAGCAGATTCTCCAACGAAGGCAATCCCTCAAACTAAGGCAGACTCTCAAACTCAGGCAGACTCTCAAACTAAGGCAGACTTCAAATTAAGGCAGATTCTCAAACGAAGGCAACCCCTCAAACTAAGGCAGGCTCTCAAACTAAGTCAACTCCTCAATCTAAGGCAACCCCTCAAACTAAGGCAACCCCTCAAACTAAGGCAGACTCTCAAACTAAGGCAAATCCTCAAACTCAGGCAACCCCTCAAACTAAGGCAGATTCTCAAACTAAGGCAGTCCCTCAAAGTAAGGCAACCCCTCAAAGTAAGGCAACCCCTCAAACTAAGGCAGACTATCAAACTCAGGCAACTCCTCAAACTAAGGCAACTCCTCAAACTAAGGCAGATTCTCAAACTAAGGCAACCCCTCAAACAAAGGCAACTCCTCAATCTAAGGCAGACTCTCAAACTAAGGCAACCCCTCAAACTAAGGCAACCCCTCAAACTGAGGCAGACTCTCAAAAAAAGGCAACCCCTCAAACTAAGGCAACCCCTCAAACTAAGGCAGATTCTCAAACAAAGGTCCCTCTCAAACTAAGGCAACCCCTCAAACTAAGGCAGACTCTCAAACTAAGGCAACCCCTCAAACTAAGGCAACGCCTCAAACTAATGCAGACTGTCAAACTGAGGCAACTCCTCACACTAAGGCAATCCCACAAACTAAAGCACTCCTCAAACTAAGGCAGATTCTCAAACGAAGGCAACTCCTCAAAGTAAGGCAGTCTCCCAAACTAAGGCAACTGCTCAAACTAAGGCAGATTCTCAAACTGAGGCAGATTCTCAAACGAAGGCAACTCCTCAAACTAAGGCAGATTCTCAAACTAAGGCAACTCCTCAAACTAAGGCAGACTCTCAAACTAAGGCAGACTCTCAAACTTAGGCAACTCCTCAAACTAAGGCAGATTCTCAAACGAAGGCAACTCCTCAAACTAAGGCAGACTCTCAAACGAAGGCAGACTCTCAAACTAAGGCAACTCCTCAAACTAAGGCAGAATCTCAAACGAAGGCAGACTCTCAAACGAAGGCAACTCCTCAAACTAAGGCAGACTCTCAAACTAAGGCAGACTCTCAAACTAAGGCAGATTCTCAAACGAAGGCAACCCCTCAAACTAAGGCAGACTCTCAAACTAAGGCAGACTCTAAAACTATGGCAGATTCTCAAACGAAGGCAACTCCTCAAAAGAAGGCAGACTCTCAAACGAAGGCAGACTCTCAAACTAAGGCAGACTCTCAAATTAAGGCAACCCCTCAATCTAAGGCAGACTCTCAAACGAAGGCAGAATCTCAAACTAAGGCAGACTCTCAAACTAAGGCAACTCCTCAAAATAAGGCAGATTCTCCAACGAAGGCAATCCCTCAAACTAAGGCAGACTCTCAAACTGAGGCAGACTCTCAATCTAAGGCATACTCTCAAACTAAGGCAGATTCTCAAACGAAGGCAGCTCCTCAAACTAAGGCAGAATCTCACACGAATGAAACTCCTCAAACTAAGGCAGACTATCAAATTAAGGCAGACTCGCAAACTAAGGCAGTTTCTCGAACTAAGGCAACTCGACAAAATAAGGCAGATTCTCAAACGAAGGCAACTCCTCAAACAAAGGCAGACTCTCAAACTCAGGCAGACTCAAAAACTAAGGCAGAATCGCAAACGATGGCAACTCCTCAAACTAAGGCAGTCTCTCAAACTAAGGCTACTGCTCAAACTGAGGCAGATTCTCAAACTGAGGCAGATTCTCAAACGAAGGCAACTCCTCAAATTAAGGCAGACTCTCAAACTAAGGCAGTCTCTCAAACTAAGGCAACTGCTCAAACTAAGGCAGACTCTCAAACTAAGGCAGATTCTCAAACGAAGGCAGCTCCTCAAACTAAGGCGACCACTCAAACTAAGGCAGATTCTCAAACGAAGGCAACTCCTCAAACTAAGGCAGTCTCTCAAACTAAGGCTACTGCTCAAACTAAGGCAGATTCTCAAACTGAGGCAGATTCTCAAACGAAGGCAACTCCTCAAACTAAGGCAGACTCTCAAACTAAGGCAGTCTCTCAAACTAAGGCAACTGCTCAAACTAAGGCATTTTCTCAAACTGAGGCAGATTCTCAAACGAAGGCAACTCCTCAAACTAAGGCAGACTCTCAAACTAAGGCAGACTCTTAAACTCAGGCAGACTCTAAACTTAGGCAACTCCTCAAACTAAGGCAGATTCTCAAACGAAGGCAACTCCTCAAACTAAGGCTGACTCTCAAACTAAGGCAGACTCTAAAACTAAGGCAGACTCTCAAATTGATGCAGACTCTCAATCGAAGGCAGACTCTCAAACTAAGGCAGATTCTCAAACTAAGGCAGCTCCTCAAACTAAGGCAGAATCTCAAACGAAGGAAACTCTTCAAACTAAGGCAGACTCTCAAACTGAAGGAGTTTCTCAAACGAAGGCAATTCCTCAAACTGAGGCAGATTCTCAAACGAAGGCAACTCCTCAAACAAAGGGAGACTCTCAATCTAAGGCAGATTCTCAAACTAAGGCAGATTTTCAAACGACGGCAACTCCTCAAACTAAGGCAGACTCTCAAACTAAGGCAGACTCGCAAACTAAGGCAGTTTCTCAAACGAAGGCAACTCCTCAAACTAAGGCAGATTCTCAAACGAAGGCAACTCCTCAAACTAAGGCAGACTCTCAAACTAAGGCAGTCTCTAAAACTAAGGAAGACTCTCAAACTGAGGCAGACTCTCAATCTAAGGCAGACTCTCAAACTAAGGCAGAATCTCAAACGAAGGAAACTCCTCAAACTAAGGCAGACTCTCAAACTAAGGCAGACTCGCAAATGAAGGCAGTTTCTCAAACGAAGGCTATTCCTCAAACTAAGGCAGATTCTCAAACGAAGGCAACTCCTCAAACAAAGGCAGACTCTCAATCTGAGGCAGAGTCTCAAACTAAGGCAGATTTTCAAATGAGGGTAACTCCTCAAACTAAGGCAGACTCTCAAACTAAGGCAGACTCTAAAACTAATGCAGATTCTCAAACGAATGCAACTCCTCAAAATAAGGCAGACTCTCAAACTAAGGCAGACTCTCAAACTAAGGCAGATTCTCAAACGAAGGCAACTCCTCAAAAGAAGGCAGACTCTCAAACTAAGGCAGACTCTCAAACTAAGGCAGACTCTCAAACTAAGGCAACCCCACAAACTAAGGCAGACTCTCAAACGAAGGCAGAATCTCAACCTAAGGCAGACTCTCAAACTAAGGCAACTCCTCAAAATAAGCAGATTCTCCAACGAAGGCAATCCCTCAAACTAAGGCAGACTCTCAAACTAAGGCAGACTCTCAAACTAAGGCAGACTTCAAATTAAGGCAGATTCTCAAACGAAGGCACCCCCTCAAACTAAGGCAGGCTCTCAAACTAAGTCAACTCCTCAATCTAAGGCAGCCCCTCAAACTAAGGCAACCCCTCAAACTAAGGCAGACTCTCAAACTAAGGCAAATCCTCAAACTCAGGCAACCCCTCAAACTAAGGCAGATTCTCAAACTAAGGCAGTCCCTCAAAGTAAGGCAACCCCTCAAACTAAGGCAACCCCTCAAACTAAGGCAGACTATCAAACTCAGGCAACTCCTCAAACTAAGGCAACTCCTCAAACTCAGGCAGATTCTCAAACTAAGGCAACCCCTCAAACTAAGGCAACTCCTCAATCTAAGGCAGACTCTTAAACTAAGGCAACCCATCAAACTAAGGCAACCCCTCAAACTGAGGCAGACTCTCAAAAAAAGGCAACCCCTCAAACTAAGGCAACCCCTCAAACTAAGGCAGATTCTCAAACAAAGGTCCCTCTCAAACTAAGGAAACCCCTCAAACTAAGGCAGACTCTCAAACTAAGGCAACCCTTCAAACTAAGGCAACCCCTCAAACTAATGCAGACTCTCAAACTGAGGCAACTCCTCACACTAAGGCAATCCCACAAACTAAAGCAACTCCTCAAACTAAGGCAGATTCTCAAACGAAGGCAACTCCTCAAACTAAGGCAGTCTCCCAAACTAAGGCAACTGCTCAAACTAAGGCAGAATCTCAAACTGAGGCAGATTCTCAAACGAAGGCAACTCCTCAAACTAAGGCAGATTCTCAAACTACGGCAACTCCTGAAACTAAGGCAGACTCTCAAACTAAGGCAGACTCTCAAACTTAGGCAACTCCTCAAACTAAGGCAGATTCTCAAACGAAGGCAACTCCTCAAACTAAGGCAGACTCTCAAACGAAGGCAGACTCTCAAACTAAGGCAACTCCTCAAACGAAGGCAGAATCTCAAACTAAGGCAGACTCTCAAACGAAGGCAACTCCTCAAACTAAGGCAGACTCTCAAACTAAGGCAGACTTTCAAAAAAAGGCAGATTCTCAAACGAAGGCAACCCCTCAAACTAAGGCAGACTCTCAAACTAAGGCAGACTCTAAAACTAAGGCAGATTCTCAAACGAAGGCAACTCCTCAAAAGAAGACAGACTCTCAAACGAAGGCAGACTCTCAAACTAAGGCAGACTCTCAAATTAAGGCAACCCCTCAATCTAAGGCAGACTCTCAAACGAAGGCAGAATCTCAAACTTAGGCACACTCTCAAATTAAGGCAACTCCTCAAAATAAGGCAGATTCTCCAACGAAGGCAATCCCTTAAACTAAGGCAGACTCTCAAACTGAGGCAGACTCTCAATCTAAGGCAGACTCTCAAACTAAGGCAGATTCTCAAACGAAGGCAGCTCCTCAAACCAAGGCAGAATCTCAAACGAATGAAACTCCTCAAACTAAGGCAGACTCTCAAATTAAGGCAGACTCGCAAACTAAGGCAGTTTCTCAAACTAAGGCAACTCGACAAAATAAGGCAGATTCTCAAACGAAGGCAACTCCTCAAACAAAGGCAGACTCTCAATCTAAGGCAGACTCTCAAACTAAGGCAGATTTTCGAACGAGGGCAACTCCTCAAACTAAGGCAGACTCTCAAACTCAGGCAGACTCAAAAACTAAGGCAGAATCTCAAACTAAGGCAGACTCTCAAACTGAGGCAACTCCTCAAACTAAGGTAGATTCTCAAACGAAGGCAACTCCTCAAACTAAGGCAGACTCTCAAACTAAGGCAGATTCTCAAACTAAGGAAGATTCTCAAACGAAGGCAACCCCTCAAACTAAGGCAGACTCTCAAACTAAGGCAGACTCTCAAACTGAGGCAGATTCTCAAACTAAGGCAGCTCCTCAAACTAAGGCAGACTCTCAAACTAAGGCAGACTCGCAAACTAAGGCAGTTTCTCAAACGAAGGCAACTCCTCAAACTAAGGCAGATTCTCAAACGAAGGCAACTCCTCAAACTAAGGCAGACTCTCAAACTAAGGCAGACTCTAAAACAAAGGCAGACTCTCAAACTGAGGCAGACTCTCAATCTAAGGCAGACTCTCAAACTAAGGCAGATTCTCAAACGAAGGCAGCTCCTCAAACTAAGGCAGAATCTCAAACGAAGGAAACTCCTCAAACGAAGGCAGATTCTCCAACTAAGGCAGACTAGCAAACTAAGGCAGATTCTCAAACGAAGGCATCTCCTCAAACTAAGGCAGAATCTCAAACGAAGGGAACCCCTCAAACTAAGGCAGACTCTCAAACTAAGGCAGACTCTCAAACTGAGGCAGATTCTCAAACTAAGGCAGCTCCTCAAACTAAGGCAGACTCTCAAACGAAGGCAGACTCGCAAACTAAGGCAGTTTCTCAAACGAAGGCAACTCCTCAAACTAAGGCAGATTCTCAAACGAAGGCAACTACTCACACTAAGGCAGACTCTCAAACTAAGGCAGACTCTAAAACTAAGGCAGACTCTCAAACTGAGGCAGACTCTCAATCTAAGGCAGACTCTCAAACTAAGGCAGATTTTCAAATGAGGGTAACTCCTCAAACTAAGGCACACTCTCAAACTAAGGCAGACTGTAAAACTAATGCAGATTCTCAAACGAATGCAACTCCTCAAAATAAGGCAGACTCTCAAACTAAGGCAGACTCTCAAACTAAGGCAGATTCTCAAACGAAGGCAACTCCTCAAAAGAAGGCAGACTCTCAAACTAAGGCAGACTCTCAAACTAAGGCAGACTCTCAAACTAAGGCAACCCCACAAACTAAGGCAGACTCTCAAACGAAGGCAGAATCTCAAACTAAGGCAGACTCTCAAACTAAGGCAACTCCTCAAAATAAGCAGATTCTCCAACGAAGGCAATCCCTCAAACTGAGGCAGACTCTCAAACTAAGGCAGACTTCAAATTAAGGCAGATTCTCAAACGAAGGCACCCCCTCAAACTAAGGCAGGCTCTCAAACTAAGTCAACTCCTCAATCTAAGGCAACCCCTCAAACTAAGGCAACCCCTCAAACTAAGGCAGACTCTCAAACTAAGGCAAATCCTCAAACTCAGGCAACCCCTCAAACTAAGGCAGATTCTCAAACTAAGGCAGTCCCTCAAAGTAAGGCAACCCCTCAAACTAAGGCAACCCCTCAAACTAAGGCAGACTATCAAACTCAGGCAACTCCTCAAACTAAGGCAACTCCTCAAACTAAGGCAGATTCTCAAACTAAGGCAACCCCTCAAACTAAGGCAACTCCTCAATCTAAGGCAGTCTCTCAAACTAAGGCAACCCCTCAAACTAAGGCAACCCCTCAAACTGAGGCAGACTCTCAAAAAAAAGCAACCCCTCAAACTAAGGCAACCCCTCAAACTAAGGCAGATTCTCAAACAAAGGTCCCTCTCAAACTAAGGCAACCCCTCAAACTAAGGCAGACTCTCAAACTGAGGCAACCCCTCAAACTAAGGCAACCCCTCAAACTAATGCAGACTCTCAAACTGAGGCAACTCCTCACACTAAGGCAATCCCACAAACTAAAGCAACTCCTCAAACTAAGGCAGATTCTCAAACGAAGGCAACTCCTCAAACTAAGGCAGTCTCCCAAACTAAGGCAACTGCTCAAACTAAGGCAGATTCTCAAACTGAGGCAGATTCTCAAACGAAGGCAACTCCTCAAACTAAGGCAGATTCTCAAACTACGGCAACTCCTCAAACTAAGGCAGACTCTCAAACTAAGGCAGACTCTCAAACTTAGGCAACTCCTCAAACTAAGGCAGATTCTCAAACGAAGGCAACTCCTCAAACTAAGGCAGACTCTCAAACGAAGGCAGACTCTCAAACTAAGGCAACTCCTCAAACTAAGGCAGAATCTCAAACTAAGGCAGACTCTCAAACGAAGGCAACTCCTCAAACTAAGGCAGACTCTCAAACTAAGGCAGACTCTCAAACTAAGGCAGATTCTCAAACGAAGGCAACCCCTCAAACTAAGGCAGTCTCTCAAACTAAGGCAGACTCTAAAACTAAGGCAGATTCTCAAACGAAGGCAACTCCTCAAAAGAAGGCAGACTCTCAAACGAAGGCAGACTCTCAAACTAAGGCAGACTCTCAAATTAAGGCAACCCCTCAATCTAAGGCAGACTCTCAAACGAAGGCAGAATCTCAAACTAAGGCACACTCTCAAATTAAGGCAACTCCTCAAAATAAGGCAGATTCTCCAACGAAGGCAATCCCTTAAACTAAGGCAGACACTCAAACTGAGGCAGACTCTCAATCTAAGGCAGACTCTCAAACTAAGGCAGATTCTCAAACGAAGGCAGCTCCTCAAACTAAGGCAGAATCTCAAACGAATGAAACTCCTCAAACTAAGGCAGACTCTCAAATTAAGGCAGACTCGCAAACTAAGGCAGTTTCTCAAACTAAGGCAACTCGACAAAATAAGGCAGATTCTCAAACGAAGGCAACTCCTCAAACAAAGGCAGACTCTCAATCTAAGGCAGACTCTCAAACTAAGGCAGATTTTCGAACGAGGGCAACTCCTCAAACTAAGGCAGACTCTCAAACTCAGGCAGACTCAAAAACTAAGGCAGAATCTCAAACTAAGGCAGACTCTCAAACTGAGGCAACTCCTCAAACTAAGGCTACTGCTCAAACTGAGGCAGATTCTCAAACTGAGGCAGATTCTCAAACGAAGGCAACTCCTCAAATTAAGGCAGACTCTCAAACTAAGGCAGTCTCTCAATCTAAGGCAACTGCTCAAACTAAGGCAGACTCTCAATCTAAGGCAGATTCTCAAACGAAGGCAGCTCCTCAAACTAAGGCGACCACTCAAACTAAGGCAGATTCTCAAACGAAGGCAACTCCTCAAACTAAGGCAGTCTCTCAAACTAAGGCTACTGCTCAAACTGAGGCAGATTCTCAAACTGAGGCAGATTCTCAAACGAAGGCAACTCCTCAAACTAAGGCAGACTCTCAAACTAAGGCAGTCTCTCAAACTAAGGCAACTGCTCAAACTAAGGCATTTTCTCAAACTGAGGCAGATTCTCAAACCAAGGCAACTCCTCAAACTAAGGCAGACTCTCAAACTAAGGCAGACTCTTAAACTCAGGCAGACTCTAAACTTACGCAACTCCTCAAACTAAGGCAGATTTTCAAACGAAGGCAACTCCTCAAACTAAGGCAGACTCTCAAACTAAGGCAGACTCTAAAACTAAGGCACACTCTCAAATTGATGCAGACTCTCAATCGAAGGCAGACTCTCAAACTAAGGCAGATTCTCAAACAAAGGCAGCTCCTCAAACTAAGGCAGAATCTCAAACGAAGGAAACTCCTCAAACTAAGGCAGACTCTCAAACTGAGGCAGACTCGCAAACTAAGGGAGTTTCTCAAACGAAGGCAATTCCTCAAACTGAGGCAGATTCTCAAACGAAGGCAACTCCTCAAACAAAGGGAGACTCTCAATCTAAGGCAGATTCTCAAACTAAGGCAGATTTTCAAACGACGGCAACTCCTCAAACTAAGGCAGACTCTCAAACTAAGGCAGACTCGCAAACTAAGGCAGTTTCTCAAACGAAGGCAACTCCTCAAACTAAGGCAGATTCTCAAACGAAGGCAACTCCTCAAACTAAGGCAGACTCTCAAACTAAGGCAGACTCTAAAACTAAGGCAGATTCTCAAACTGAGGCAGACTCTCAATCTAAGGCAGACTCTCAAACTAAGGCAGATTCTCAAACGAAGGCAACTCCTCAAACAAAGGCAGACTCTCAATCTGAGGCAGAGTCTCAAACTAAGGCAGATTTTCAAATGAGGGTAACTCCTCAAACTAAGGCAGACTCTCAAACTAAGGCAGACTCTAAAACTAATGCAGATTCTCAAACGAATGCAACTCCTCAAAATAAGGCAGACTCTCAAACTAAGGCAGACTCTCAAACTAAGGCAGATTCTCAAACAAAGCCAACTCCTAAAAAGAAGGCAGACTCTCACACTAAGGCAGACTCTCAAACTAAGGCAGACTCTCAAACTAAGGCAACCCCACAAACTAAGGCAGACTCTCAAACGAAGGCAGAATCTCAAACTAAGGCAGACTCTCAAACTAAGGCAACTCCTCAAAATAAGCAGATTCTCCAACGAAGGCAATCCCTCAAACTAAGGCAGACTCTCAAACTAAGGCAGACTCTCAAACTAAGGCAGACTTCAAATTAAGGCAGATTCTCAAACGAAGGCACCCCCTCAAACTAAGGCAGGCTCTCAAACTAAGTCAACTCCTCAATCTAAAGCAGCCCCTCAAACTAAGGCAACCCCTCAAACTAAGGCAGACTCTCAAACTAAGGCAAATCCTCAAACTCAGGCAACCCCTCAAACTAAGGCAGATTCTCAAACTAAGGCAGTCACTCAAAGTAAGGCAACCCCTCAAACTAAGGCAACCCCTCAAACTAAGGCAGACTATCAAGCTCAGGCAACTCCTCAAACTAAGGCAACTCCTCAAACTAAGGCAGATTCTCAAACTAAGGCAACCCCTCAAACTAAGGCAACTCCTCAATCTAAGGCAGACTCTCAAACTAAGGCAACCCCTCAAACTAAGGCAACCCCTCAAACTGAGGCAGACTCTCAAAAAAAGGCAACCCCTCAAACTAAGGCAACCCCTCAAACTAAGGCAGATTCTCAAAAAAAGGTCCCTCTCAAACTAAGGCAACCCCTCAAACTAAGGCAGACTCTCAAACTAAGGCAACCCCTCAAACTAAGGCAACCCCTCAAACTAATGCAGACTCTCAAACTGAGGCAACTCCTCACTCTAAGGCAATCCCACAAACTAAAGCACTCCTCAAACTAAGGCAGATTCTCAAACGAAGGCAACTCCTCAAACTAAGGCAGTCTCCAAAACTAAGGCAACTGCTCAAACTAAGGCAGATTCTCAAACTGAGGCAGATTCTCAAACGAAGGCAACTCCTCAAACTAAGGCAGATTCTCAAACTAAGGCAACTCCTCAAACTAAGGCAGACTCTCAAACTAAGGCAGACTCTCAAACTTAGGCAACTCCTCAAACTAAGGCAGATTCTCAAACGAAGGCAACTCCTCAAACTAAGGCAGACTCTCAAACGAAGGCAGACTCTCAAACTAAGGCAACTCCTCAAACTAAGGCAGAATCTCAAACTAAGGCAGACTCTCAAACGAAGGCAACTCCTCAAACTAAGGCAGACTCTCAAACTAAGGCAGACTCTCAAACTAAGGCAGATTCTCAAACTAAGGCAACCCCTCAAACTAAGGCAACCCCTCAAACTGAGGCAGACTCTCAAAAAAAGGCAACCCCTCAAACTAAGGCAACCCCTCAAACTAAGGCAGATTCTCAAACAAAGGTCCCTCTCAAACTAAGGCAATCCCTCAAACTAAGGCAGACTCTCAAACTAAGGCAACCCCTCAAACTAAGGCAACCCCTCAAACTAATGCAGACTCTCAAACTGAGGCAACTCCTCACACTAAGGCAATCCCACAAACTAAAGCAACTCCTCAAACTAAGGCAGATTCTCAAACGAAGGCAACTCCTCAAACTAAGGCAGTCTCCCAAACTAAGGCAACTGCTCAAACTAAGGCAGATTCTCAAACTGAGGCAGATTCTCAAACGAAGGCAACTCCTCAAACTAAGGCAGATTCTCAAACTAAGGCAACTCCTCAAACTAAGGCAGACTCTCAAACTAAGGCAGACTCTCAAACTTAGGCAACTCCTCAAACTAAGGCAGATTCTCAAACGAAGGCAACTCCTCAAACTAAGGCAGACTCTCAAACGAAGGCAGACTCTCAAACTAAGGCAACTCCTCAAACTAAGGCAGAATCTCAAACTAAGGCAGACTCTCAAACGAAGGCAACTCCTCAAACTAAGGCAGACTCTCAAACTAAGGCAGACTCTCAAACTAAGGCAGATTCTCAAACGAAGGCAACCCCTCAAACTAAGGCAGACTCTCAAACTAAGGCAGACTCTAAAACTAAGGCAGATTCTCAAACGAAGGCAACGCCTCAAAAGAAGGCAGACTCTCAAACGAAGGCAGACTCTCAAACTAAGGCAGACTCTCAAATTAAGGCAACCCCTCAATCTAAGGCAGACTCTCAAACGAAGGCAGAATCTCAAACTAAGGCAGACTCTCAAACTAAGGCAACTCCTCAAAATAAGGCAGACTGTCAAACTGAGGCAGACTCTCAATCTAAGGCAGACTCTCAAACTAAGGCAGATTCTCAAACGAAGGCAGCTCCTCAAACTAAGGCAGAATCTCAAACGAATGAAACTCCTCAAACTAAGGCAGACTCTCAAATTAAGGCAGACTCGCAAACTAAGGCAGTTTCTCGAACTAAGGCAACTCGACAAAATAAGGCAGATTCTCAAACGAAGGCAACTCCTCAAACAAAGGCAGAATCTCAATCTAAGGCAGACTCTCAAACTAAGGCAGATTTTCGAACGAGGGCAACTCCTCAAACTAAGGCAGACTCTCAAACTCAGGCAGACTCAAAAACTAAGGCAGAATCTCAAACGAAGGCAACTCCTCAAACTAAGGCAGTCTCTCAAACTAAGGCTACTGCTCAAACTGAGGCAGATTCTCAAACTGAGGCAGATTCTCAAACGAAGGCTACTCCTCAAATTAAGGCAGACTCTCAAACTAAGGCAGTCTCTCAAACTAAGGCAACTGCTCAAACTAAGGCAGACTCTCAAACTAAGGCAGATTCTCAAACGAAGGCAGCTCCTCAAACTAAGGCGACCACTCAAACTAAGGCAGATTCTCAAACGAAGGCAACTCCTCAAACTAAGGCAGTCGCTCAAACTAAGGCTACTGCTCAAACTAAGGCAGATTCTCAAACTGAGGCCGATTCTCAAACTAAGGCAACTCCTCAAACTAAGGCAGATTCTCAAACTAAGGCAACCCCTCAAACTAAGGCAACTCCTCAATCTAAGGCAGACTCTCAAACTCAGGCAACCCATCAAACTAAGGCAACCCCTCAAACTGAGGCAGACTCTCAAAAAAAGGCAACCCCTCAAACTAAGGCAAGCCCTCAAACTAAGGCAGATTCTCAAACAAAGGTCCCTCTCAAACTAAGGCAACCCCTCAAACTAAGGCAGACTCTCAAACTAAGGCAACCCCTCAAACTAAGGCAACCCCTCAAACTAATGCAGACTCTCAAACTGAGGCAACTCCTCACACTAAGGCAATCCCACAAACTAAAGCAACTCCTCAAACTAAGGCAGATTCTCAAACGAAGGCAACTCCTCAAACTAAGGCAGTCTCCCAAACTATGGCAGCTGCTCAAACTAAGGCAGATCCTCAAACTGAGGCAGATTCTCAAACGAAGGCAACTCCTCAAACTAAGGCAGATTCTCAAACTACGGCAACTCCTCAAACTAAGGCAGACTCTCAAACTAAGGCAGACTCTCAAACTTAGGCAACTCCTCAAACTAAGGCAGATTCTCAAACGAAGGCAACTCCTCAAACTAAGGCAGACTCTCAAACGAAGGCAGACTCTCAAACTAAGGCAACTCCTCAAACGAAGGCAGAATCTCAAACTAAGGCAGACTCTCAAACGAAGGCAACTCCTCAAACTAAGGCAGACTCTCAAACTAAGGCAGACTTTCAAAAAAAGGCAGATTCTCAAACGAAGGCAACCCCTCAAACTAAGGCAGACTCTCAAACTAAGGCAGACTCTAAAACTAAGGCAGATTCTCAAACGAAGGCAACTCCTCAAAAGAAGGCAGACTCTCAAACGAAGGCAGACTCTCAAACTAAGGCAGACTCTCAAATTAAGGCAACCCCTCAATCTAAGGCAGACTCTCAAACGAAGGCAGAATCTCAAACTAAGGCACACTCTCAAATTAAGGCAACTCCTCAAAATAAGGCAGATTCTCCAACGAAGGCAATCCCTTAAACTAAGGCAGACTCTCAAACTGAGGCAGACTCTCAATCTAAGGCAGACTCTCAAACTAAGGCAGATTCTCAAACGAAGGCAGCTCCTCAAAGCAAGGCAGAATCTCAAACGAATGAAACTCCTCAAACTAAGGCAGACTCTCAAATAAAGGCAGACTCGCAAACTAAGGCAGTTTCTCAAACTAAGGCAACTCGACAAAATAAGGCAGATTCTCAAACGAAGGCAACTCCTCAAGCAAAGGCAGACTCTCAATCTAAGGCAGACTCTCAAACTAAGGCAGATTTTCGAACGAGGGCAACTCCTCAAACTAAGGCAGACTCTCAAACTCAGGCAGACTCAAAAACTAAGGCAGAATCTCAAACTAAGGCAGACTCTCAAACTGAGGCAACTCCTCAAACTAAGGTAGATTCTCAAACGAAGGCAACTCCTCAAACTAAGGCAGACTCTCAAACTAAGGCAGATTCTCAAACTAAGGCAGATTCTCAAACGAAGGCAACCCCTCAAACTAAGGCAGACTCTCAAACTAAGGCAGACTCTCAAACTGAGGCAGATTCTCAAACTAAGGCAGCTCCTCAAACTAAGGCAGACTCTCAAACTAAGGCAGACTCGCAAACTAAGGCAGTTTCTCAAACGAAGGCAACTCCTCAAACTAAGGCAGACTCTAAAACAAAGGCAGACTCTCAAACTGAGGCAGACTCTCAATCTAAGGCAGACTCTCAAACTAAGGCAGATTCTCAAACGAAGGCAGCTCCTCAAACTAAGGCAGAATCTCAAACGAAGGAAACTCCTCAAACGAAGGCAGACTCTCCAACTAAGGCAGACTAGCAAACTAAGGCAGATTCTCAAACGAAGGCAGCTCCTCAAACTAAGGCAGAATCTCAAACGAAGGGAACCCCTCAAACTAAGGCAGACTCTCAAACTAAGGCAGACTCTCAAACTGAGGCAGATTCTCAAACTAAGGCAGCTCCTCAAACTAAGGCAGACTCTCAAACTAAGGCAGACTCGCAAACTAAGGCAGTTTCTCAAACGAAGGCAACTCCTCAAACTAAGGCAGATTCTCAAACGAAGGCAACTCCTCAAACTAAGGCAGACTCTCAAACTAAGGCAGACTCTAAAACTAAGGCAGACTCTCAAACTGAGGCAGACTCTCAATCTAAGGCAGACTCTCAAACTAAGGCAGATTTTCAAATGAGGGTAACTCCTCAAACTAAGGCAGACTCTCATACTAAGGCAGACTCTAAAACTAATGCAGATTCTCAAACGAATGCAACTCCTCAAAATAAGGCAGACTTTCAAACTAAGGCAGACTCTCAAACTAAGGCAGATTCTCAAACGAAGGCAACTCCTCAAAAGAAGGCAGACTCTCAAACTAAGGCAGACTCTCAAACTAAGGCAGACTCTCAAACTAAGGCAACCCCACAAACTAAGGCAGACTCTCAAACGAAGGCAGAATCTCAAACTAAGGCAGACTCTCAAACTAAGGCAACTCCTCAAAATAAGCAGATTCTCCAACGAAGGCAATCCCTCAAACTAAGGCAGACTCTCAAACTAAGGCAGACTTCAAATTAAGGCAGATTCTCAAACGAAGGCACCCCCTCAAACTAAGGCAGGCTCTCAAACTAAGTCAACTCCTCAATCTAAGGCAACCCCTCAAACTAAGGCAACCCCTCAAACTAAGGCAGACTCTCAAACTAAGGCAAATCCTCAAACTCAGGCAACCCCTCAAACTAAGGCAGATTCTCAAACTAAGGCAGTCCCTCAAAGTAAGGCAACCCCTCAAACTAAGGCAACCCCTCAAACTAAGGCAGACTATCAAACTCAGGCAACTCCTCAAACTAAGGCAACTCCTCAAAATAAGGCAGATTCTCAAACTAAGGCAACCCCTCAAACTAAGGCAACTCCTCAATCTAAGGCAGACTCTCAAACTAAGGCAACCCCTCAAACTAAGGCAACCCCTCAAACTGAGGCAGACTCTCAAAAAAAGGCAACCCCTCAAACTAAGGCAACCCCTCAAACTAAGGCAGATTCTCAAACAAAGGTCCCTCTCAAACTAAGGCAACCCCTCAAACTAAGGCAGACTCTCAAACTAAGGCAACCCCTCAAACTAAGGCAACCCCTCAAACTAATGCAGACTCTCAAACTGAGGCAACTCCTCACACTAAGGCAATCCCACAAACTAAAGCAACTCCTCAAACTAAGGCAGATTCTCAAACGAAGGCAACTCCTCAAACTAAGGCAGTCTCCCAAACTAAGGCAACTGCTCAAACTAAGGCAGATTCTCAAACTGAGGCAGATTCTCAAACGAAGGCAACTCCTCAAACTAAGGCAGATTCTCAAACTACGGCAACTCCTCAAACTAAGGCAGACTCTCAAACTAAGGCAGACTCTCAAACTTAGGCAACTCCTCAAACTAAGGCAGATTCTCAAACGAAGGCAACTCCTCAAACTAAGGCAGACTCTCAAACGAAGGCAGACTCTCAAACTAAGGCAACTCCTCAAACTAAGGCAGAATCTCAAACTAAGGCAGACTCTCAAACGAAGGCAACTCCTCAAACTAAGGCAGACTCTCAAACTAAGGCAGACTCTCAAACTAAGGCAGATTCTCAAACGAAGGCAACCCCTCAAACTAAGGCAGACTCTCAAACTAAGGCAGACTCTAAAACTAAGGCAGATTCTCAAACGAAGGCAACTCCTCAAAAGAAGGCAGACTCTCAAACGAAGGCAGACTCTCAAACTAAGGCAGACTCTCAAATTAAGGCAACCCCTCAATCTAAGGCAGACTCTCAAACGAAGGCAGAATCTCAAACTAAGGCACACTCTCAAATTAAGGCAACTCCTCAAAATAAGGCAGATTCTCCAACGAAGGCAATCCCTTAAACTAAGGCAGACTCTCAAACTGAGGCAGACTCTCAATCTAAGGCAGACTCTCAAACTAAGGCAGATTCTCAAACGAAGGCAGCTCCTCAAACTAAGGCAGAATCTCAAACGAATGAAACTCCTCAAACTAAGGCAGACTCTCAAATTAAGGCAGACTCGCAAACTAAGGCAGTTTCTCAAACTAAGGCAACTCGACAAAATAAGGCAGATTCTCAAACGAAGGCAACTCCTCAAACAAAGGCAGACTCTCAATCTAAGGCAGACTCTCAAACTAAGGCAGATTTTCGAACGAGGGCAACTCCTCAAACTAAGGCAGACTCTCAAACTCAGGCAGACTCAAAAACTAAGGCAGAATCTCAAACGAAGGCAGACTCTCAAACTGAGGCAACTCCTCAAACTAAGGTAGATTCTCAAACGAAGGCAACTCCTCAAACTAAGGCAGACTCTCAAACTAAGGCAGATTCTCAAACTAAGGCAGACTCTCAAACTAAGGCAGACTCTCAAACTGAGGCAGATTCTCAAACTAAGGCAGCTCCTCAAACTAAGGCAGTCTCTCAAACTAAGGCAGACTCGCAAACTAAGGCAGTTTCTCAAACGAAGGCAACTCCTCAAACTAAGGCAGATTCTCAAACGAAGGCAACTCCTCAAACTAAGGCAGACTCTCAAACTAAGGCAGACTCTAAAACAAAGGCAGACTCTCAAACTGAGGCAGACTCTCAATCTAAGGCAGACTCTCAAACTAAGGCAGATTCTCAAACGAAGGCAGCTCCTCAAACTAAGGCAGAATCTCAAACGAAGGAAACTCCTCAAACTAAGGCAGACTCTCAAACTAAGGGTTGGTACCTGGGATCCTGATGTTGTGGCCATTTCGGAGACATGGGTAGAGCAGGGGCAGGAATGGATGTTGCAGGTTCCGGGATTTAGATGTTTCAGAAAGAACAGAGAAGAGGGTAAAAGAGGGGGGGGTGTGGCATTGTTAATCAAGGAAAGTATTACAGCGGCAGAAAGGACGTTTGAGGACTCGTCTACTGAGGTAGTATGGGCCGAGGTTAGAAACAGGAGAGGAGAGGTCACCCTGTTGGGAGTTTTCTATAGACCTCCGAATAGTTCCAGAGATGTAGAGGAAAGGATAGCGAAGATGATTCTCGACAGGAGCGAGAGTAACAGGGTAGTGGTTATGGGGGACTTTAACTTTCCAAATATTGACTGGAAATACTATAGTTCGAGTACTTTAGATGGGTCTGTTTTTGTCCAGTGTGTGCAGGAGGGTTTTCTGACACAGTATGTGGACAGGCCAACCAGGGGCGATGCCACATTGGATTTGGTACTGGGTAATGAACCCGGCCAGGTGTTCGATTTAGATGTAGGTGAGCACTTTGGCGATAGTGATCACAATTCGGTTAGGTTTACCTTAGCGATGGGCAGGGACAGGTATATACCGCAGGGCAAGAATTATAGCTGGGGGAAAGGAAATTATGACGCGATTAGGCAAGATTTAGGATGTGTAGGATGGGGAAGGAAACTGCAGGGGATGGGCACAAACGAAATGTGGAGCTTATTCAAGGAGCAGCTAATGCGTGTCCTTGATAAGTATGTACCTGTCAGGCAGGGAGGAAGTTGTCGAGCAAGGGAGCCGTGGTTTACTCAAGAAGTTGAAGCGCTTGTCAAGAGGAAGAGGGCGGCTTATGTTAGGATGAGACGTGAAGGCTCAGTTAGGGCGCTTGAGAGTTACAAGCTAGCCAGGAAGGATCTAAAGGGAGGGCTAAGAAGAGCAAGGAGAGGACACGAGAAGTCATTGGCGGATAGGATCAAAGAAAACCCTAAGGCTTTCTATAGGTATATCAGGAATAAACGAATGATAAGAGTTAGAACAGGGCCAATCAAGGATAGTAGTGGGAAGTTGTGTGCGGAATCAGAGGAGATAGGGGAAGCGTTAAATGAATATTTTTCGTCAGTATTTACAGTAGAGAAAGAAAATGTTGCCGAGGAGATTACTGAGATACAGCCTACTAGGCTAGATGGGATTGAGATTCACAAGGAGGAGGTGTTAGCAATTTTGGAAAGAGTGAAAATAGATAAGTCCCCTGGGCCAGATGGGATTTATCCTAGGATTCTCTGGGAAGCCAGGGAGGAGATTGCAGAGCCGTTGTTGTTGATCTTTAAGTCGTCATTGTCGACAGGAGGAGTGCCGGAGGACTGGAGGATAGCAAATGTTGTCCCCTTGTTCAAGAAGGGGAGTAGAGACAGCCCTGGTAATTATAGACCTGTGAGCCTTACTTCGGTTGTGGGTAAAATGTTGGAAAAGGTTATAAGAGACAGGATTTATAATCATCTTGAAAAGAATAAGTTCATTTGCGATAGTCAGCACGGTTTTGTGAAAGGTAGGTCGTGCCTCACAAACCTTATTGAGTTTTTCGAGAAGGTGACCAAACAGGTGGATGAGGGTAAAGCCGTGGATGTGGTGTATATGGATTTCAGTAAGGCGTTTGATAAGGTTCCCCACGGTAGGCTATTGCAGAAAATACGCAAGTATGGGGTTGAAGGTGATTTAGAGCTTTGGATCAGAAATTGGCTAGCTGAAAGAAGACAGAGGGTGGTGGTTGATGGCAAATGTTCATCCTGGAGTTTAGTTACTAGTGGTGTACCGCAAGGTTCTGTTTTGGGGCCACTGCTGTTTGTCATTTTTATAAACGACCTGGATGAGGGTGCAGAAGGGTGGGTTAGTAAATTTGCGGATGACACGAAGGTCGGTGGAGTTGTGGATAGTGTCGAAGGGTGTTGTAGGGTACAGAGGGACATAGATAGGCTGCAGAGCTGGGCTGAGAGATGGCAAATGGAGTTTAATGCAGAGAAGTGTGAGGTGATTCACTTTGGAAGGAGTAACAGCAATGCAGAGTACTGGGCTAATGGGAAGATTCTTGGTAGTGTAGATGAGCAGAGAGATCTTGGTATCCAGGTACATAAATCCCTGAAAGTTGCTACCCAGGTTAATAGGGCTGTTAAGAAGGCATATGGTGTGTTAGCCTTTATTAGTAGGGGGATCGAGTTTCAGAGCCACGGGGTCATGATGCAGCTGTACAAAACTCTGGTGAGGCCGCACCTGGAGTATTGCGTGCAGTTCTGGTCACCGCATTATAGGAAGGATGTCGCTTTGGAAAGGGTGCAGAGGAGATTTACTAGGATGTTGCCTGGTATGGAAGGAAGGTCTTACGAGGAAAGGCTGAGGGACTTGGGGTTGTTTTCGTTAGAGAGAAGGAGGAGGAGAGGTGACTTAATAGAGACATACAAGATAATCAGAGGGTTAGATAGGGTGGATAGTGAGAGTCTTTTTCCTCGGATGAGGATGGCAAACACGAGGGGACATAGCTTTAAGTTGAGGGGTGAAAGATATAGGACAGATGTCAGAGGTAGTTTCTTTACGCAGAGAGTAGTAGGGGCGTGGAACGCCCTGCCTGCAACAGTAGTAGACTCGCCAACTTTAAGGGCATTTAAGTGGTCATTGGATAGACATATGGATGTAAATGGAATAGTGTAGGTCAGATGATCGGCGCAACATCGAGGGCCGAAGGGCCTGTACTGCGCTGTAATATTCTAATTCTAATTCTAATTCTAATTCTAAAGGCAGACTAGCAAACTAAGGCAGATTCTCAAACGAAGGCAGCTCCTCAAACTAACGCAGAATCTCAAACGAAGGCAACCCCTCAAACTAAGGCAGACTCTCAAACTAAGGCAGACTCTCAAACTGAGGCAGATTCTCAAACTAAGGCAGCTCCTCAAACTAAGGCAGACTCTCAAACTAAGGCAGACTCGCAAACTAAGGCAGTTTCTCAAACGAAGGCAACTCCTCAAACTAAGGCAGATTCTCAAACGAAGGCAACTCCTCAAACTAAGGCAGACTCTCAAACTAAGGCAGACTCTAAAACTAAGGCAGACTCTCAAACTGAGGCAGACTCTCAATCTAAGGCAGACTCTCAAACTAAGGCAGATTCTCAAACGAAGGCAGCTCCTCAAACTAAGGCAGAATCTCAAACGAAGGAAACTCCTCAAACTAAGGCAGACTCTCAAACTAAGGCAGACTTCAAATTAAGGCAGATTCTCAAACGAAGGCAACCCCTCAAACTAAGGCAGGCTCTCAAACTAAGTCAACTCCTCAATCTAAGGCAACCCCTCAAACTAAGGCAACCCCTCAAACTAAGGCAGACTCTCAAACTAAGGCAAATCCTCAAACTAAGGCAACTGCTCAAACTAAGGCAGATTCTCAAACTAAGGCATTCCCTCAAAGTAAGGCAACCCCTCAAACTAAGGCAACCCCTCAAACTAAGGCAGACTATCAAACTCAGGCAACTCCTCAAACTAAGGCAACTCCTCAAACTAAGGCAGATTCTCAAACTAAGGCAACGCCTCAAACTAAGGCAACTCCTCAATCTAAGGCAGACTCTCAAACTAAGGCAACCCCTCAAACTAAGGCAACCCCTCAAACTGAGGCAGACTCTCAAAAAAAGGCAACCCCTCAAACTAAGGCAACCCCTCAAAATAAGGCAGATTCTCAAACAAAGGTCCCTCTCAATTAAGGCAACCCCTCAAACTAAGGCAGACTCTCAAACTAAGGCAACCCCTCAAACTAAGGCAACTCCTCAAACTAAGGCAGACTCTCAAACTGAGGCAACTCCTCACACTAAGGC
The DNA here is from genome assembly GCF_036365525.1 of Heterodontus francisci. Lineage (NCBI taxonomy): Eukaryota > Metazoa > Chordata > Chondrichthyes > Heterodontiformes > Heterodontidae > Heterodontus > Heterodontus francisci. Next base: position 7,475,678 of record NC_090403.1, on the reverse strand, counting down.
AATCCCACAAACTAAAGCAATTCCTCAAACTAAGGCAGATTCTCAAACGAAGGCAACTCCCCAAACTAAGGCAGTCTCCCAAACTAAGGCAACTGCTCAAACTAAGGCAGATTCTCAAACTGAGGCAGATTCTCAAACGAAGGCAACTCCTCAAACTCAGGCAGACTCTCAAACTAAGGCAACCCCTCAAACTAAAGCAGACTCTCAAACTAAGGCAGACTCTCAAACTTAGGCAACTCCTCAAACTAAGGCAGATTCTCAAACGAAGGCAACTCCTCAAACTAAGGCAGACTCTCAAACTTAGGCAACTCCTCAAACTAAGGCAGAATCTCAAACGAAGGCAGACTCTCAAAATAAGGCAACTCATCAAACTAAGGCAGACTCTCAAACTAAGGCAGACTCTCAAACTAAGGCAGATTCTCAAACGAAGGCAACCCCTCAAACTAAGGCAGACTCTCAAACTAAGGCAGACTCTAAAACTAATGCAGATTCTCAAACGAAGGCAACTCCTCAAAATAAGGCAGACTCTCAAACTAAGGCAGACTCTCAAACTAAGGCAGATTCTCAAACGAAGGCAACTCCTCAAAAGAAGGCAGACTCTCAAACGAAGGCAGACTCTCAAACTAAGGCAGACTCTCAAATTAAGGCAACCCCTCAAACGAAGGCAGACTCTCAAACGAAGGCAGAATCTCAAATTAAGGCAGACTCTCAAACTAAGGCAACTCCTCAAAATAAGGCAGACTCTCAAACTAAGGCAGACTCTAAAACTAAGGCAGACTCTCAAACTGAGGCAGACTCTCAATCTAAGGCAGACTCTCAAACTAAGGCAGATTCTCAAACGAAGGCAGCTCCTCAAACTAAGGCAGAATCTCAAACGAAGGAAACTCCTCAAACTAAGGCAGACTCTCAAACTAAGGCAGACTTCAAATTAAGGCAGATTCTCAAACGAAGGCAACCCCTCAAACTAAGGCAGGCTCTCAAACTAAGTCAACTCCTCAATCTAAGGCAACCCCTCAAACTAAGGCAACCCCTCAAACTAAGGCAGACTCTCAAACTAAGGCAAATCCTCAAACTAAGGCAACTGCTCAAACGAAGGCAGATTCTCAAACTAAGGCATTCCCTCAAAGTAAGGCAACCCCTCAAACTAAGGCAACCCCTCAAACTAAGGCAGACTATCAAACTCAGGCAACTCCTCAAACTAAGGCAACTCCTCAAACTAAGGCAGATTCTCAAACTAAGGCAACGCCTCAAACTAAGGCAACTCCTCAATCTAAGGCAGACTCTCAAACTAAGGCAACCCCTCAAACTAAGGCAACCCCTCAAACTGAGGCAGACTCTCAAAAAAAGGCAACCCCTCAAACTAAGGCAACCCCTCAAACTAAGGCAGATTCTCAAACAAAGGTCCCTCTCAATTAAGGCAACCCCTCAAACTAAGGCAGACTCTCAAACTAAGGCAACCCCTCAAACTAAGGCAACTCCTCAAACTAAGGCAGACTCTCAAACTGAGGCAACTCCTCACACTAAGGCAATCCCACAAACTAAAGCAACTCCTCAAACTAAGGCAGATTCTCAAACGAAGGCAACTCCCCAAACTTAGGCAGTCTCCCAAACTAAGGCAACTGCTCAAACTAAGGCAGATTCTCAAACTGAGGCAGATTCTCAAACGAAGGCAACTCCTCAAACTCAGGCAGACTCTCAAACTAAGGCAACTCCTCAAACTAAAGCAGACTCTCAAACTAAGGCAGACTCTCAAACTTAGGCAACTCCTCAAACTAAGGCAGATTCTCAAACGAAGGCAACTCCTAAAACTAAGGCAGACTCTCAAACTTAGGCAACTCCTCAAACTAAGGCAGAATCTCAAACGAAGGCAGACTCTCAAAATAAGGCAACTCATCAAACTAAGGCAGACTCTCAAACTAAGGCAGACTCTCAAACTAAGGCAGATTCTCAAACGAAGGCAACCCCTCAAACTAAGGCAGACTCTCAAACTAAGGCAGACTCTAAAACTAATGCAGATTCTCAAACGAAGGCAACTCCTCAAAATAAGGCAGACTCTCAAACTAAGGCAGACTCTCAAACTAAGGCAGATTCTCAAACGAAGGCAACTCCTCAAAAGAAGGCAGACTCTCAAACGAAGGCAGACTCTCAAACTAAGGCAGACTCTCAAATTAAGGCAACCCCTCAAACGAAGGCAGACTCTCAAACGAAGGCAGAATCTCAAATTAAGGCAGACTCTCAAACTAAGGCAACTCCTCAAAATAAGGCAGATTCTCCAACGAAGGCAATCCCTCAAACTAAGGCAGACTCTCAAACTGAGGCAGACTCTCAATCTAAGGCAGACTCTCAAACTAAGGCAGATTCTCAAACGAAGGCAGCTCCTCAAACTGAGGCAGAATCTCAAACGAATGAAACTCCTCAAACTAAAGCAGACTCTCAAATTAAGGCAGACTCGCAAACTAAGGCAGTTTCTCAAACTAAGGCAACTCCTCAAAATAAGGCAGATTCTCAAACGAAGGCAAATCCTCAAACAACGGCAGACTCTCAATCTACGGCAGACTCTCAAACTAAGGCAGATTTTCGACGGAGGGCAACTCCTCAAACTAAGGCAGACTCTCAAACTCAGGCAGACTCAAAAACTAAGGCAGAATCCCAAACGAAGGCAACGCCTCAAACTAAGGAATCTCCTCAACCTAAGGCAACCGCTCAAACTAAGGCAGATTCTCAAACGAAGGCAACTCCTCAAACTAAGGCAGTCTCTCAAACTAAGGCAACTGCTCAAACTAAGGCAGATTCTCAAACTGAGGCAGATTCTCAAACGAAGGCAACTCCTCAAACAAAGGCAGACTCTCAAACTAAGGCAACTCCTCAAACTGAGGCAGACTCTCAAAGTAAGGCAGACTCTAAACTTAGGCAACTCCTCAAACTAAGGCAGATTCTCAAACGAAGGCAACTCCTCAAACTAAGGCAGACTCTCAAACTAAGGCATACTCTCAAACTAAGGCAACTCCTCAAACTAAGGCAGAATCTCAAACTAAGGCAGACTCTCAAACTGAGGTAACTCCTCAATCAAAGGTAGATTCTCAAACGAAGGCAACTCCTCAAACTAAGGCAGACTCTCAAACTAAGGCAGATTCTCAAACTAAGGCAGATTCTCAAACGAAGGCAACCCCTCAAACTAAGGCAGACTCTCAAACTAAGGCAGACTGTCAAACTGAGGCAGATTCTCCATCTAAGGCAGCTCCTCAAACTAAGGCAGACTCTCAAACTAAGGAAGATTCTCAAACTAAGGCAGATTCTCAAACGAAGGCAACCCCTCAAACTAAGGCAGACTCTCAAATTAAGGCAGACTCTCAAACTGAGGCAGATTCTCAAACTAAGGCAGCTCCTCAAACTAAGGCAGACTCTCAAAGTAAGGCAGACTCTCAAACTAAGGCAGATTCTCAAACGAAGGCAACTCCTCAAAAGAAGGCAGACTCTCAAACTAAGGCAGACTCTCAAACTAAGGCAGACTCTCAAACTAAGGCAACCCCTCAAACTAAGGCAGACTCTCAAACTGAGGCAGACTCTCAATCTAAGGCAGAATCTCAAACTAAGGCAGATTCTCAAACGAAGGCAGCTCCTCAAACTAAGGCAGAATCTCAAACGAAGAAAACTCCTCAAACTAAGGCAGACTCTCAAATTAAGGCAGACTCGCAAACTAAGGCAGTTCTCAAACGAAGGCTATCCCTCAAACTAAGGCAGGCTGTCATACTAAGTCAACTCCTCAAACTAAGGCAACCCCTCAAACTAAGGCAACCCCTCAAACTAAGGCAGACTCTCAAACTAAGGCAGACTCTCAAAATAAGGCAACCCCTCAAACTAAGGCAGACTATCAAACTCAGGCATCTCCCCAAACTAAGGCAACTCCTCAAACAAAGGCAGATTTTCAAACTAAGGCAACCCCTCAAACTAAGTCAACCCCTCAATCTAAGGCAGACTCTCAAACTAAGGCAACCCCTCAAACTAAGGCAGACTCTCAAACTAAGGCAGATTCTCAAACGAAGGCAACTCCTCAAACTAAGGCAGAATCTCAAACGAAGAAAACTCCTCTAACTAAGGCAGACTCTCAAACTAAGGCAACTCCTCAAACTAAGGCAGAATCTCAAACTAAGGCAGACTCTCAAACTAAGGCAACTCCTCAAACTAAGGCATATTCTCAAACGAAGGCAGCTCCTCAAACTAAGGCAGAATCTCAAACGAAGGAAACTCCTCAAACTAAGGCAGACTCTCAAACTAAGGCAGACTAGCAAACTAAGGCAGATTCTCAAACGAAGGCTGCTCCTCAAAATAAGGCAGACTCTCAAACTAAGGCAGACTCTCAATCTAAGGCAGATTCTCAAACGAAGGCAGCTCCTCAAACTAAGGCAGAATCTCAAACGAAGGAAACTCCTCAAACTAAGGCAGACTCTCAAACTAAGGCAGACTAGCAAACTAAGGCAGATTCTCAAACGAAGGCTGCTCCTCAAAATAAGGCAGACTCTCAAACTAAGGCAGACTCTCAAACTAAGGCAACCCCTCAAACTAAGGCAGAGTCTCAAACTGAGGCAGACTCTCAATCTAAGGCAGACTCTCAAACTAAGGCAGATTCTCAAACGAAGGCAGATCCTCAAACTAAGGCAGAATCTCAAACGAAGAAAACTCCTCAAACTAAGGCAGACTCTCAAATTAAGGCAGACTCGCAAACTAAGGCAGTTCTCAAACGAAGGCTATCCCTCAAACTAAGGCAGACTCTCAAACTAAGTCAACTCCTCAAACTAAGGCAACCCCTCAAACTAAGGCAACCCCTCAAACTAAGGCAGACTCTCAAACTAAGGCAGACTCTCAAACTAAGGCAACCCCTCAAACTAAGGCAGACTATCAAACTCAGGCATCTCCCCAAACTAAGGCAACTCCTCAAACAAAGGCAGATTCTCAACTAAGGCAACCCCTCAAACTAAGTCAACCCCTCAATCTAAGGCAGACTCTCAAACTAAGGCAACCCCTCAAACTAAGGCAGACTCTCAAACTAAGGCAGATTCTCAAACGAAGGCAACTCCTCAAACTAAGGCAGAATCTCAAACGAAGAAAACTCCTCAAACTAAGGCAGACTCTCAAACTAAGGCAACTCCTCAAACTAAGGCAGAATATCAAACTAAGGCAGACTCTCAAACTAAGGCAACTCCTCAAACTAAGGCATATTCTCAAACGAAGGCAGCTCCTCAAACTAAGGCAGAATCTCAAACGAAGGAAACTCCTCAAACTAAGGCAGACTCTCAAACTAAGGCAGATTCTCAAACGAAGGCAGCTCCTCAAAATAAGGCAGACTCTCAAACTAAGGCAGACTCTCAAACTAAGGCAGATTCTCAAACGAAGGCAGCTCCTCAAAATAAGGCAGACTCTCAAACTAAGGCAGACTCTCAAACTAAGGCAGATTCTCAAACGAAGGCAGATCCTCAAACTAAGGCAGAATCTCAAACGAAGAAAACTCCTCAAACTAAGGCAGACTCTCAAATTAAGGCAGACTCGCAAACTAAGGCAGTTCTCAAACGAAGGCTATCCCTCAAACTAAGGCAGACTCTCAAACTAAGTCAACTCCTCAAACTAAGGCAACCCCTCTAACTAAGGCAACCCCTCAATCTAAGGCAGACTCTCAAACTAAGGCAACCCCTCAAACTAAGGCAGACTCTCAAACTAAGGCAGATTCTCAAACGAAGGCAACTCCTCAAACTAAGGCAGAATCTCAAACGAAGAAAACTCCTCAAACTAAGGCAGACTCTCAAACTAAGGCAACTCCTCAAACTAAGGCAGAATCTCAAACTAAGGCAGACTCTCAAACTAAGGCAACTCCTCAAACTAAGGCATATTCTCAAACGAAGGCAGCTCCTCAAACTAAGGCAGAATCTCAAACGAAGGAAACTCCTCAAACTAAGGCAGACTCTCAAACTAAGGCAGATTCTCAAACGAAGGCAGCTCCTCAAAATAAGGCAGACTCTCAAACTAAGGCAGACTCTCAAACTAAGGCAGATTCTCAAACGAAGGCAGCTCCTCAAAATAAGGCAGACTCTCAAACTAAGGCAGACTCTCAAACTAAGGCAGATTCTCAAACGAAGGCAGATCCTCAAACTAAGGCAGAATCTCAAACGAAGAAAACTACTCAAACTAAGGCAGACTCTCAAATTAAGGCAGACTCGCAAACTAAGGCAGTTCTCAAACGAAGGCTATCCCTCAAACTAAGGCAGACTCTCAAACTAAGTCAACTCCTCAAACTAAGGCAACCCCTCAAACTAAGGCAACCCCTCAAACTAAGGCAGACTCTCAAACTAAGGCAGACTCTCAAACTAAGGCAACCCCTCAAACTAAGGCAGACTATCAAACTCAGGCATCTCCCCAAACTAAGGCAACTCCTCAAACAAAGGCAGATTCTCAACTAAGGCAACCCCTCAAACTAAGTCAACCCCTCAATCTAAGGCAGACTCTCAAACTAAGGCAACCCCTCAAACTAAGGCAGACTCTCAAACTAAGGCAGATTCTCAAACGAAGGCAACTCCTCAAACTAAGGCAGAATCTCAAACGAAGAAAACTCCTCAAACTAAGGCAGACTCTCAAACTAAGGCAACTCCTCAAACTAAGGCAGAATCTCAAACTAAGGCAGACTCTCAAACTAAGGCAACTCCTCAAACTAAGGCATATTCTCAAACGAAGGCAGCTCCTCAAACTAAGGCAGAATCTCAAACGAAGGAAACTCCTCAAACTAAGGCAGACTCTCAAACTAAGGCAGATTCTCAAACGAAGGCAGCTCCTCAAAATAAGGCAGACTCTCAAACTAAGGCAGACTCTCAAACTAAGGCAGATTCTCAAACGAAGGCAGCTCCTCAAAATAAGGCAGACTCTCAAACTAAGGCAGACTCTCAAACTAAGGCAGATTGTCAAACGAAGGCAACTCCTCAAAAGAAGGCAGACTCTCAAACGAAGGCAGACTCTCAAACTAAGGCAGACTCTCAAATTAAAGCAACCCCTCAAACTAAGGCAGACTCTCAAACGAAGGCAGAATCTCAATCTAAGGCAGACTCTCAAACTAAGGCAACTCCTCAAAATAAGGCAGATTCTCCAACGAAGGCAATCCCTCAAACTAAGGCAGACTCTCAAACTGAGGCAGACTCTCAATCTAAGGCAGACTCTCAAACTAAGGCAGATTCTCAAACTAAGGCAGATTCTCAAACTGAGGCAGATTCTCAAACGAAGGCAACTCCTCAAACTAAGGCAGATTCTCAAACGAAGGCAACTCCTCAAACTAAGGCAGACTCTCAAACTAAGAAAACTCCTCAATCTAAGGCAGACTCTCAAACTAATGCAGACCCTAAAACTAAGGCAGACTCTCAAACTGAGGCAGACTCTCAATCTAAGGCAGACTCTCAAACTAAGGCAGATTCTCAAACGAAGGCAGCTCCTCAAACTAAGGCAGAATCTCAAACGAAGGAAACTCCTCAAAATAAGGCAGACTCTCAAACTAAGGCAGACTAGCAAACTAAGGCAGTTTCTCAAACGAAGGCTATTCCTCAAACTAAGGCAGATTCTCAAACGAAGGCAACTCCTCAAACAAAGGCAGACTCTCAATCTAAGGCAGACTCTCAAATTAAGGCAGATTTTCAAACGAGGGCAACTCCACAAACTAAGGCAGACTCTCAAACTAAGGCAGACTCTAAAACTAAGGCAGATTCTCAGACGAAGGCAACTCCTCAAAATAAGGCAGACTCTCAAAGTAAGGCAGACTCTCAAACTAAGGCAGATTCTCAAACTAAGGCAACTCCTCAAAATAAGGCAGATTCTCCAACGAAGGCAATCCCTCAAACTAAGGCAGACTCTCAAACTGAGGCAGACTCTCAATCTAAGGCAGACTCTCAAACTAAGGCAGATTCTCAAACGAAGGCAGCTCCTCAAACTAAGGCAGATTCTCAAACGAAGGCAACTCCTCAAACTAAGGCAGTCTCTCAAACTAAGGCAACTGCTCAAACTAAGGCAGATTCTCAAACTGAGGCAGATTCTCAAACGAAGGCAACTCCTCAAACTAAGGCAGACTCTCAATCTAAGGCAGACTCTCAAACTAAGGCATATTCTCAAACGAAGGCAGCTCCTCAAACTAAGGCAGAATCTCAAACGAAGGAAACTCCTCAAACTAAGGCAGACTCTCAAACTAAGGCAGATTCTCAAACGAAGGCAGCTCCTCAAAATAAGGCAGACTCTCAAACTAAGGCAGACTCTCAAACTAAGGCAGATTCTCAAACGAAGGCAGCTCCTCAAAATAAGGCAGACTCTCAAACTAAGGCAGACTCTCAAACTAAGGCAGATTCTCAAACGAAGGCAGATCCTCAAACTAAGGCAGAATCTCAAACGAAGAAAACTACTCAAACTAAGGCAGACTCTCAAATTAAGGCAGACTCGCAAACTAAGGCAGTTCTCAAACGAAGGCTATCCCTCAAACTAAGGCAGACTCTCAAACTAAGTCAACTCCTCAAACTAAGGCAACCCCTCAAACTAAGGCAACCCCTCAAACTAAGGCAGACTCTCAAACTAAGGCAGACTCTCAAACTAAGGCAACCCCTCAAACTAAGGCAGACTATCAAACTCAGGCATCTCCCCAAACTAAGGCAACTCCTCAAACAAAGGCAGATTCTCAACTAAGGCAACCCCTCAAACTAAGTCAACCCCTCAATCTAAGGCAGACTCTCAAACTAAGGCAACCCCTCAAACTAAGGCAGACTCTCAAACTAAGGCAGATTCTCAAACGAAGGCAACTCCTCAAACTAAGGCAGAATCTCAAACGAAGAAAACTCCTCAAACTAAGGCAGACTCTCAAACTAAGGCAACTCCTCAAACTAAGGCAGAATCTCAAACTAAGGCAGACTCTCAAACTAAGGCAACTCCTCAAACTAAGGCATATTCTCAAACGAAGGCAGCTCCTCAAACTAAGGCAGAATCTCAAACGAAGGAAACTCCTCAAACTAAGGCAGACTCTCAAACTAAGGCAGATTCTCAAACGAAGGCAGCTCCTCAAAATAAGGCAGACTCTCAAACTAAGGCAGACTCTCAAACTAAGGCAGATTCTCAAACGAAGGCAGCTCCTCAAAATAAGGCAGACTCTCAAACTAAGGCAGACTCTCAAACTAAGGCAGATTGTCAAACGAAGGCAACTCCTCAAAAGAAGGCAGACTCTCAAACGAAGGCAGACTCTCAAACTAAGGCAGACTCTCAAATTAAAGCAACCCCTCAAACTAAGGCAGACTCTCAAACGAAGGCAGAATCTCAATCTAAGGCAGACTCTCAAACTAAGGCAACTCCTCAAAATAAGGCAGATTCTCCAACGAAGGCAATCCCTCAAACTAAGGCAGACTCTCAAACTGAGGCAGACTCTCAATCTAAGGCAGACTCTCAAACTAAGGCAGATTCTCAAACTAAGGCAGATTCTCAAACTGAGGCAGATTCTCAAACGAAGGCAACTCCTCAAACTAAGGCAGATTCTCAAACGAAGGCAACTCCTCAAACTAAGGCAGACTCTCAAACTAAGAAAACTCCTCAATCTAAGGCAGACTCTCAAACTAATGCAGACCCTAAAACTAAGGCAGACTCTCAAACTGAGGCAGACTCTCAATCTAAGGCAGACTCTCAAACTAAGGCAGATTCTCAAACGAAGGCAGCTCCTCAAACTAAGGCAGAATCTCAAACGAAGGAAACTCCTCAAAATAAGGCAGACTCTCAAACTAAGGCAGACTAGCAAACTAAGGCAGTTTCTCAAACGAAGGCTATTCCTCAAACTAAGGCAGATTCTCAAACGAAGGCAACTCCTCAAACAAAGGCAGACTCTCAATCTAAGGCAGACTCTCAAATTAAGGCAGATTTTCAAACGAGGGCAACTCCACAAACTAAGGCAGACTCTCAAACTAAGGCAGACTCTAAAACTAAGGCAGATTCTCAGACGAAGGCAACTCCTCAAAATAAGGCAGACTCTCAAAGTAAGGCAGACTCTCAAACTAAGGCAGATTCTCAAACTAAGGCAACTCCTCAAAATAAGGCAGATTCTCCAACGAAGGCAATCCCTCAAACTAAGGCAGACTCTCAAACTGAGGCAGACTCTCAATCTAAGGCAGACTCTCAAACTAAGGCAGATTCTCAAACGAAGGCAGCTCCTCAAACTAAGGCAGATTCTCAAACGAAGGCAACTCCTCAAACTAAGGCAGTCTCTCAAACTAAGGCAACTGCTCAAACTAAGGCAGATTCTCAAACTGAGGCAGATTCTCAAACGAAGGCAACTCCTCAAACTAAGGCAGACTCTCAAACTAAGGCAACTCCTCAAACTGAGGCAGACTCTCAAAGTAAGGCAGACTCTAAACTTAGGCAACTCCTCAAACTAAGGCAGATTCTCAAACGAATGCAACTCCTCAAACTAAGGCAGACTCTCAAACTAAGGCAGACTCTCAAACTAAGGCAACTCCTCAAACTAAGGCAGAATCTCAAACTAAGGCAGACTCTCAAACTGAGGCAACTCCTCAATCAAAGGTAGATTCTCAAACGAAGGCAACTCCTCAAACTAAGGCAGACTCTCAAACTAAGGCAGATTCTCAAACTAAGGCAGATTCTCAAACGAAGGCAACCCCTCAAACTAAGGCAGACTCTCAAACTAAGGCAGACTCTCAAACTGAGGAAGATTCTCAAACTAAGGCAGCTCCTCAAACTAAGGCAGACTCTCAAACTAAGGCAGACTCGCAAACTAAGGCAGTTTCTCAAACGAAGGCAACTCCTCAAACTAAGGCAGATTCTCAAACGAAGGCAACTCCTCAAACTAAGGCAGACTCTCAAACTAAGGCAGACCCTAAAACTAAGGCAGACTCTCAAACTGAGGCAGACTCTCAATCTAAGGCAGACTCTCAAACTAAGGCAGATTCTCAAACGAAGGCAGCTACTCAAACTAAGGCAGAATCTCAAACGAAGGAAACTCCTCAAACTAAGGCAGACTCTCAAACTCAGGCAGACTAGCAAACTAAGGCAGTTTCTCAAACGAAGGCTATTCCTCAAACTAAGGCAGATTCTCAAACGAAGGCAACTCCTCAAACAAAGGCAGACTCTCAATCTAAGGCAGACTCTCAAATTAAGGCAGATTTTCAAACGAGGGCAACTCCACAAACTAAGGCAGACTCTCAAACTAAGGCAGACTCTAAAACTAAGTCAGATTCTCAGACGAAGGCAACTCCTCAAAATAAGGCAGACTCTCAAAGTAAGGCAGACTCTCAAACTAAGGCAGACTCTCAAACTAAGGCAGACTTCAAATTAAGGCAGATTCTCAAACGAAGGCAACCCCTCAAACTAAGGCAGGCTCTCAAACTAAGTCAACCCCTCAATCTAAGGCAACCCCTCAAACTAAGGCAACCCCTCAAACTAAGGCAGACTCTCAAACTAAGGCAAATCCTCAAACTAAGGCAACCCCTCAAACTAAGGCAGATTCTCAAACTAAGGCATTCCCTCAAAGTAAGGCAACCCCTCAAACTAAGGCAACCCCTCAAACTAAGGCAGACTATCAAACTCAGGCAACTCCTCAAACTAAGGCAACTCCTCAAACTAAGGCAGATTCTCAAACTAAGGCAACGCCTCAAACTAAGGCAACTCCTCAATCTAAGGCAGACTCTCAAACTAAGGCAACCCCTCAAACTAAGGCAACCCCTCAAACTGAGGCAGACTCTCAAAAAAAGGCAACCCCTCAAACTAAGGCAACCCCTCAAACTAAGGCAGATTCTCAAACAAAGGTCCCTCTCAATTAAGGCAACCCCTCAAACTAAGGCAGACTCTCAAACTAAGGCAACCCCTCAAACTAAGGCAACTCCTCAAACTAAGGCAGACTCTCAAACTGAGGCAACTCCTCACACTAAGGCAATCCCACAAACTAAAGCAACTCCTCAAACTAAGGCAGATTCTCAAACGAAGACAACTCCCCAAACTAAGGCAGTCTCCCAAACTAAGGCAACTGCTCAAACTAAGGCAGATTCTCAAACTGAGGCAGATTCTCAAACGAAGGCAACTCCTCAAACTCAGGCAGACTCTCAAACTAAGGCAACTCCTCAAACTAAAGCAGACTCTCAAACTAAGGCAGACTCTCAAACTTAGGCAACTCCTCAAACTAAGGCAGATTCTCAAACGAAGGCAACTCCTCAAACTAAGGCAGACTCTCAAACGAAGGCAGACTCTCAAAATAAGGCAACTCATCAAACTAAGGCAGACTCTCAAACTAAGGCAGACTCTCAAACTAAAGCAGATTCTCAAACGAAGGCATCCCCTCAAACTAAGGCAGACTCTCAAACTAAGGCAGACTCTAAAACTAATGCAGATTCTCAAACGAAGGCAACTCCTCAAAATAAGGCAGACTCTCAAACTAAGGCAGACTCTCAATCTAAGGCAGATTCTCAAACGAAGGCAACTCCTCAAAAGAAGGCAGACTCTCAAACGAAGGCAGACTCTCAAACTAAGGCAGACTCTCAAATTAAGGCAACCCCTCAAACGAAGGCAGACTCTCAAACGAAGGCAGAATCTCAAACTAAGGCAGACTCTCAAACTAAGGCAACTCCTCAAAATAAGGCAGATTCTCCAACGAAGGCAATCCCTCAAACTAAGGCAGACTCTCAAACTGAGGCAGACTCTCAATCTAAGGCAGACTCTCAAACTAAGGCAGATTCTCAAACGAAGGCAGCTCCTCAAACTGAGGCAGAATCTCAAACGAATGAAACTCCTCAAACTAAAGCAGACTCTCAAATTAAGGCAGACTCGCAAACTAAGGCAGTTTCTCAAACTAAGGCAACTCCTCAAAATAAGGCAGATTCTCAAACGAAGGCAAATCCTCAAACAACGGCAGACTCTCAATCTACGGCAGACTCTCAAACTAAGGCAGATTTTCGAAGGAGGGCAACTCCTCAAACTAAGGCAGACTCTCAAACTCAGGCAGACTCAAAAACTAAGGCAGAATCCCAAACGAAGGCAACGCCTCAAACTAAGGAATCTCCTCAAACTAAGGCAACCCCTCAAACTAAGGCAGATTCTCAAACGAAGGCAACTCCTCAAACTAAGGCAGTCTCTCAAACTAAGGCAACTGCTCAAACTAAGGCAGATTCTCAAACTGAGGCAGATTCTCAAACGAAGGCAACTCCTCAAACAAAGGCAGACTCTCAAACTAAGGCAACTCCTCAAACTGAGGCAGACTCTCAAAGTAAGGCAGACTCTAAACTTAGGCAACTCCTCAAACTAAGGCAGATTCTCAAACGAAGGCAACTCCTCAAACTAAGGCAGACTCTCAAACTAAGGCAGACTCTCAAACTAAGGCAACTCCTCAAACTAAGGCAGAATCTCAAACTAAGGCAGACTCTCAAACTGAGGCAACTCCTCAATCAAAGGTAGATTCTCAAACGAAGGCAACTCCTCAAACTAAGGCAGACTCTCAAACTAAGGCAGATTCTCAAACTAAGGCAGATTCTCAAACGAAGGCAACCCCTCAAACTAAGGCAGACTCTCAAACTAAGGCAGACTCTCAAACTGAGGCAGATTCTCAAACTAAGGCAGCTCCTCAAACTAAGGCAGACTCTCAAACTAAGGCAGATTCTCAAACTAAGGCAGATTCTCAAACGAAGGCAACCCCTCAAACTAAGGCAGACTCTCAAACTAGGGCAGACTCTCAAACTGAGGCAGATTCTCAAACTAAGGCAGCTCCTCAAACTAAGGCAGACTCTCAAAGTAAGGCAGACTCTCAAACTAAGGCAGATTCTCAAACGAAGGCAACTCCTCAAAAGAAGGCAGACTCTCAAACTAAGGCAGACTCTCAAACTAAGGCAGACTCTCAAACTAAGGCAACCCCTCAAACTAAGGCAGACTCTCAAGCTGAGGCAGACTCTCAATCTAAGGCAGAATCTCAAACTAAGGCAGATTCTCAAACGAAGGCAGCTCCTCAAACTAAGGCAGAATCTCAAACGAAGAAAACTCCTCAAACTAAGGCAGACTCTCAAATTAAGGCAGACTCGCAAACTAAGGCAGTTCTCAAACGAAGGCTATCCCTCAAACTAAGGCAGGCTGTCAAACTAAGTCAACTCCTCAAACTAAGGCAACCCCTCAAACTAAGGCAACCCCTCAAACTAAGGCAGACTCTCAAACTAAGGCAGACTCTCAAAATAAGGCAACCCCTCAAACTAAGGCAGACTATCAAACTCAGGCATCTCCCCAAACTAAGGCAACTCCTCAAACAAAGGCAGATTTTCAAACTAAGGCAACCCCTCAAACTAAGTCAACCCCTCAATCTAAGGCAGACTCTCAAACTAAGGCAACCCCTCAAACTAAGGCAGACTCTCAAACTAAGGCAGATTCTCAAACGAAGGCAACTCCTCAAACTAAGGCAGAATCTCAAACGAAGAAAACTCCTCTAACTAAGGCAGACTCTCAAACTAAGGCAACTCCTCAAACTAAGGCAGAATCTCAAACTAAGGCAGACTCTCAAACTAAGGCAACTCCTCAAACTAAGGCATATTCTCAAACGAAGGCAGCTCCTCAAACTAAGGCAAAATCTCAAACGAAGGAAACTCCTCAAACTAAGGCAGACTCTCAAACTAAGGCAGACTAGCAAACTAAGGCAGATTCTCAAACGAAGGCTGCTCCTCAAAATAAGGCAGACTCTCAAACTAAGGCAGACTCTCAATCTAAGGCAGATTCTCAAACGAAGGCAACTCCTCAAAAGAAGGCAGACTCTCAAACTAAGGCAGACTCTCAAACTAAGGCAGACTCTCAAACTAAGGCAACCCTTCAAACTAAGGCAGAGTCTCAAACTGAGGCAGACTCTCAATCTAAGGCAGACTCTCAAACTAAGGCAGATTCTCAAACGAAGGCAGCTCCTCAAACTAAGGCAGAATCTCAAACGAAGAAAACTCCTCAAACTAAGGCAGACTCTCAAATTAAGGCAGACTCGCAAACTAAGGCAGTTCTCAAACGAAGGCTATCCCTCAAACTAAGGCAGACTCTCAAACTAAGTCAACTCCTCAAACTAAGGCAACCCCTCAAACTAAGGCAACCCCTCAAACTAAGGCAGACTCTCAAACTAAGGCAGACTCTCAAACTAAGGCAACCCCTCAAACTAAGGCATACTATCAAACTCAGGCATCTCCCCAAACTAAGGCAACTCCTCAAACAAAGGCAGATTCTCAACTAAGGCAACCCCTCAAACTAAGTCAACCCCTCAATCTAAGGCAGACTCTCAAACTAAGGCAACCCCTCAAACTAAGGCAGACTCTCAAACTAAGGCAGATTCTCAAACGAAGGCAACTCCTCAAACTAAGGCAGAATCTCAAACGAAGAAAACTCCTCAAACTAAGGCAGACTCTCAAACTAAGGCAACTCCTCAAACTAAGGCAGAATCTCAAACTAAGGCAGACTCTCAAACTAAGGCAACTCCTCAAACTAAGGCATATTCTCAAACGAAGGCAGCTCCTCAAACTAAGGCAGAATCTCAAACGAAGGAAACTCCTCAAACTAAAGCAGACTCTCAAACTAAGGCAGATTCTCAAACGAAGGCAGATCCTCAAAATAAGGCAGACTCTCAAACTAAGGCAGACTCTCAAACTAAGGCAGATTCTCAAACGAAGGCAGCTCCTCAAAATAAGGCAGAATCTCAAACTAAGGCAGACTCTCAAACTAAGGCAGATTCTCAAACGAAGGCAACTCCTCAAAAGAAGGCAGACTCTCAAACGAAGGCAGACTCTCAAACTAAGGCAGACTCTCAAATTAAAGCAACCCCTCAAACTAAGGCAGAGTCTCAAACGAAGGCAGAATCTCAAACTAAGGCAGACTCTCAAACTAAGGCAACTCCTCAAAATAAGGCAGATTCTCCAACGAAGGCAATCCCTCAAACTAAGGCAGACTCTCAAACTGAGGCAGACTCTCAATCTAAGGCAGACTCTCAAACTAAGGCAGATTCTCAAACTAAGGCAGATTCTCAAACTGAGGCAGATTCTCAAACGAAGGCAACTCCTCAAACTAAGGCAGATTCTCAAACGAAGGCAACTCCTCAAACTAAGGCAGACTCTCAAACTAAGAAAACTCCTCAAACTAAGGCAGACTCTCAAACTAATGCAGACCCTAAAACTAAGGCAGACTCTCAAACTGAGGCAGACTCTCAATCTAAGGCAGACTCTCAAACTAAGGCAGATTCTCAAACGAAGGCAGCTCCTCAAACTAAGGCAGAATCTCAAACGAAGGAAACTCCTCAAAATAAGGCAGACTCTCAAACTAAGGCAGACTAGCAAACTAAGGCAGTTTCTCAAACGAAGGCTATTCCTCAAACTAAGGCAGATTCTCAAACGAAGGCAACTCCTCAAACAAAGGCAGACTCTCAATCTAAGGCAGACTCTCAAATTAAGGCAGATTTTCAAACGAGGGCAACTCCACAAACTAAGGCAGACTCTCAAACTAAGGCAGACTCTAAAACTAAGGCAGATTCTCAGACGAAGGCAACTCCTCAAAATAAGGCAGACTCTCAAAGTAAGGCAGACTCTCAAACTAAGGCAGATTCTCAAACGAAGGCAACTCCTCAAAAGAAGGCAGACTCTCAAACTTAGGCAGACTCTCAAACTAAGGCAGACTCTCAAACTAATGCAACCCCTCAAACTAAGGCAGACTCTCAAACTGAGGCAGACTCTCAATCTAAGGCAGACTCTCAAACTAAGGCAGATTCTCAAACGAAGGCAGCTCCTCAAACTAAGGCAGAATCTCAAACGAAGAAAACTCCTCAAACTAAGGCAGACTCTCAAACTAAGGCAGACCCTAAAACTAAGGCAGACCCTCAAACTGAGGCAGACTCTCAATCTAAGGCAGACTCTCAAACTAAGGCAGATTCTCAAACGAAGGCAGCTCCTCAAACTAAGGCAGAATCTCAAACGAAGGAAACTCCTCAAACTAAGGCAGACTCTCAAACTAAGGCAGACTAGCAAACTAAGGCAGTTTCTCAAACGAAGGCTATTCCTCAAACTAAGGCAGATTCTCAAACGAAGGCAACTCCTCAAACAAAGGCAGACTCTCAATCTAAGGCAGACTCTCAAATTAAGGCAGATTTTCAAACGAGGGCAACTCCACAAACTAAGGCAGACTCTCAAACTAAGGCAGACTCTAAAACTAAGGCAGATTCTCAGAAGAAGGCAACTCCTCAAAATAAGGCAGACTCTCAAAGTAAGGCAGACTCTCAAACTAAGGCAGATTCTCAAACTAAGGCAACTCCTCAAAATAAGGCAGATTCTCCAACGAAGGCAATCCCTCAAACTAAGGCAGACTCTCAAACTGAGGCAGACTCTCAATCTAAGGCAGACTCTCAAACTAAGGCAGATTCTCAAACGAAGGCAGCTCCTCAAACTAAGGCAGATTCTCAAACGAAGGCAACTCCTCAAACTAAGGCAGTCTCTCAAACTAAGGCAACTGCTCAAACTAAGGCAGATTCTCAAACTGAGGCAGATGCTCAAACGAAGGCAACTCCTCAAACTAAGGCAGACTCTCAAACTAAGGCAACTCCTCAAACTGAGGCAGACTCTCAAAGTAAGGCAGACTCTCAAACTTAGGCAACTCCTCAAACTAAGGCAGATTCTCAAACGAAGGCAACTCCTCAAACTAAGGCAGACTCTCAAACTAAGGCAGACTCTCAAACTAAGGCAACTCCTCAAACTAAGGCAGAATCTCAAACTAAGGCAGACTCTCAAACTGAGGCAACTCCTCAATCAAAGGTAGATTCTCAAACGAAGGCAACTCCTCAAACTAAGGCAGACTCTCAAACTAAGGCAGATTCTCAAACTAAGGCAGATTCTCAAACGAAGGCAACCCCTCAAACTAAGGCTGACTCTCAAACTAAGGCAGACTCTCAAACTGAGGCAGATTCTCAAACTAAGGCAGCTCCTCAAACTCAGGCAGACTCTCAAACTAAGGCAGACTCGCAAACTAAGGCAGTTTCTCAAACGAAGGCAACTCCTCAAACTAAGGCAGACTCTCAAACTAAGGCAGACTCTCAAACTGAGGCAGATTCTCAAACTAAGGCAGCTCCTCAAACTAAGGCAGACTCTCAAACTAAGGCAGACTCGCAAACTAAGGCAGTTTCTCAAACGAAGGCAACTCCTCAAACTAAGGCAGATTCTCAAACGAAGGCAACTCCTCAAACTAAGGCAGACTCTCAAACTAAGGCAGAGCCTAAAACTAAGGCAGACTCTCAAACTGAGGCAGACTCTCAATCTAAGGCAGACTCTCAAACTAACGCAGATTCTCAAATGAAGGCAGCTCCTCAAACTAAGGCAGAATCTCAAACGAAGGAAACTCCTCAAACTAAGGCAGACTCTCAAACTAAGGCAGACTAGCAATCTAAGGCAGTTTCTCAAACGAAGGCTATTCCTCAAACTAAGGCAGATTCTCACACGAAGGCAACTCCTCAAACAAAGGCAGACTCTCAATCTAAGGCAGACTCTCAAATTAAGGCAGATTTTCAAACGAGGGCAACTCCACAAACTAAGGCAGACTCTCAAACTAAGGCAGACTCTAAAACTAAGGCAGATTCTCAGACGAAGGCAACTCCTCAAAATAAGGCAGACTCTCAAAGTAAGGCAGACTCTCAAACTAAGGCAGATTCTCAAACTAAGGCAGATTCTCCAACGAAGGCAATCCCTCAAACTAAGGCAGACTCTCAAACTGAGGCAGACTCTCAATCTAAGGCAGACTCTCAAACTAAGGCAGATTCTCAAATGAAGGCAGCTCCTCAAACTAAGGCAGATTCTCAAACGAAGGCAACTCCTCAAACTAAGGCAGTCTCTCAAACTAAGGCAACTGCTCAAACTAAGGCAGATTCTCAAACTGAGGCAGATTCTCAAACGAAGGCAACTCCTCAAACTAAGGCAGACTCTCAAACTAAGGCAACTCCTCAAACTGAGGCAGACTCTCAAAGTAAGGCAGACTCTAAACTTAGGCAACTCCTCAAACTAAGGCAGATTCTCAAACGAAGGCAACTCCTCAAACTAAGGCAGAATCTCAAACTAAGGCAGACTCTCAAACTGAGGCAACTCCTCAATCAAAGGTAGATTCTCAAACGAAGGCAATTCCTCAAACTAAGGCAGACTCTCAAACTAAGGCAGATTCTCAAACTAAGGCAGATTCTCAAACGAAGGCAACCCCTCAAACTAAGGCAGACTCTCAAACTAAGGCAGACTCTCAAACTGAGGCAGATTCTCAAACTAAGGCAGCTCCTCAAACTAAGGCAGATTCTCAAACTAAGGCAGACTCGCAAACTAAGGCAGTTTCTCAAACGAAGGCAACTCCTCAAACTAAGGCAGATTCTCAAACGAAGGCAACTCCTCAAACTAAGGCAGACTCTCAAACTAAGGCAGACCCTAAAACTAAGGCAGACTCTCAAACTGAGGCAGACTCTCAATCTAAGGCAGACTCTCAAACTAAGGCAGATTCTCAAACGAAGGCAGCTACTCAAACTAAGGCAGAATCTCAAACGAAGGAAACTCCTCAAACTAAGGCAGACTCTCAAACTCAGGCAGACTAGCAAACTAAGGCAGTTTCTCAAACGAAGGCTATTCCTCAAACTAAGGCAGATTCTCAAACGAAGGCAACTCCTCAAACAAAGGCAGACTCTCAATCTAAGGCAGACTCTCAAATTAAGGCAGATTTTCAAACGAGGGCAACTCCACAAACTAAGGCAGACTCTCAAACTAAGGCAGACTCTAAAACTAAGGCAGATTCTCAGACGAAGGCAACTCCTCAAAATAAGGCAGACTCTCAAAGTAAGGCAGACTCTCAAACTAAGGCAGATTCTCAAACGAAGGCAACTCCTCAAAAGAAGGCAGACTCTCAAACTTAGGCAGACTCTCAAACTAAGGCAGACTCTCAAACTAAGGCAACCCCTCAAACTAAGGCAGACTCTCAAACTGAGGCAGACTCTCAATCTAAGGCAGACTCTCAAACTAAGGCAGATTCTCAAACGAAGGCAGCTCCTCAAACTAAGGCAGAATCTCAAACGAAGAAAACTCCTCAAACTAAGGCAGACTCTCAAACTAAGGCAGACCCTAAAACTAAGGCAGACCCTCAAACTGAGGCAGACTCTCAATCTAAGGCAGACTCTCAAACTAAGGCAGATTCTCAAACTAAGGCAGCTCCTCAAACTAAGGCAGAATCTCAAACGAAGGAAACTCCTCAAACTAAGGCAGACTCTCAAACTAAGGCAGACTAGCAAACTAAGGCAGTTTCTCAAACGAAGGCTATTCCTCAAACGAAGGCAGATTCTCAAACGAAGGCAACTCCTCAAACAAAGGCAGACTCTCAATCTAAGGCAGACTCTCAAATTAAGGCAGATTTTCAAACGAGGGCAAATCCACAAACTAAGGCAGACTCTCAAACTAAGGCAGACTCTAAAACTAAGGCAGATTCTCAGACGAAGGCAACTCCTCAAAATAAGGCAGACTCTCAAAGTAAGGCAGACTCTCAAACTAAGGCAGATTCTCAAACTAAGGCAACTCCTCAAAATAAGGCAGATTCTCCAACGAAGGCAATCCCTCAAACTAAGGCAGACTCTCAAACTGAGGCAGACTCTCAATCTAAGGCAGACTCTCAAACTAAGGCAGATTCTCAAACGAAGGCAGCTCCTCAAACTAAGGCAGATTCTCAAACGAAGGCAACTCCTCAAACTAAGGCAGTCTCTCAAACTAAGGCAACTGCTCAAACTAAGGCAGATTCTCAAACTGAGGCAGATGCTCAAACGAAGGCAACTCCTCAAACTAAGGCAGACTCTCAAACTAAGGCAACTCCTCAAACGGAGGCAGACTCTCAAAGTAAGGCAGACTCTAAACTTAGGCAACTCCTCAAACTAAGGCAGATTCTCAAACGAAGGCAACTCCTCAAACTAAGGCAGACTCTCAAACTAAGGCAGACTCTCAAACTAAGGAAACTCCTCAAACTAAGGCAGAATCTCAAACTAAGGCAGACTCTCAAACTGAGGCAACTCCTCAATCAAAGGTAGATTCTCAAACGAAGGCAACTCCTCAAACTAAGGCAAACTCTCAAACTAAGGCAGATTCTCAAACTAAGGCAGTTTCTCAAACGAAGGCAACCCCTCAAACTAAGGCTGACTCTCAAACTAAGGCAGACTCTCAAACTGAGGCAGATTCTCAAACTAAGGCAGCTCCTCAAACTCAGGCAGACTCTCAAACTAAGGCAGACTCGCAAACTAAGGCAGTTTCTCAAACGAAGGCAACTCCTCAAACTAAGGCAGATTCTCAAACGAAGGCAACTCCTCAAACTAAGGCAGACTCTCAAACTAAGGCAGACCCTAAAACTAAGGCAGACTCTCAAACTGAGGCAGACTCTCAATCTAAGGCAGACTCTCAAACTAAGGCAGATTCTCAAACGAAGGCAGCTCCTCAAACTAAGGCAGAATCTCAAACGAAGGAAACTCCTCAAACTAAGGCAGACTCTCAAACTAAGGCAGAATAGCAAACTAAGGCAGTTTCTCAAACGAAGGCTATTCCTCAAACTAAGGCAGATTCTCAAACGAAGGCAACTCATCAAACAAAGGCAGACTCTCAATCTAAGGCAGACTCTCAAATTAAGGCAGATTTTCAAACGAGGGCAACTCCACAAACTAAGGCAGACTCTCAAACTAAGGCAGACTCTAAAACTAAGGCAGATTCTCAGACGAAGGCAACTCCTCAAAATAAGGCAGACTCTCAAAGTAAGGCAGACTCTCAAACTAAGGCAGATTCTCAAACGAAGGCAA
Organism: Heterodontus francisci; assembly: GCF_036365525.1. Classification (NCBI taxonomy): domain Eukaryota; kingdom Metazoa; phylum Chordata; class Chondrichthyes; order Heterodontiformes; family Heterodontidae; genus Heterodontus; species Heterodontus francisci. The sequence continues at coordinate 7,453,846 of NC_090403.1, read as the reverse complement.
CTCCTCAAAAGAAGGCAGACTCTCAAATTAAGGCAGACTCGCAAACTAAGGCAGTTCTCAAACGAAGGCTATCCCTCAAACTAAGGCAGGCTGTCAAACTAAGTCAACTCCTCAATCTAAGGCAACCCCTCAAACTAAGGCAACCCCTCAAACTAAGGCAGACTCTCAAACTAAGGCAGACTCTCAAACTAAGGCAACCCCTCAAACTAAGGCAGACTATCAAACTCAGGCATCTCCCCAAACTAAGGCAACTCCTCAAACAAAGGCAGATTCTCAAACTAAGGCAACCCCTCAAACTAAGTCAACCCCTCAATCTAAGGCAGACTCTCAAACAAAGGCAACCCCTCAAACTAAGGCAGACTCTCAAACTAAGGCAGATTCTCAAACGAAGGCAACTCCTCAAACTAAGGCAGACTCTCAAACGAAGGCAACTCCTCAAAATAAGGCAGACTCTCAAACTAAGGCAGACTCTCAAACTAAGGCAGACTCTCAAACTAAGGCAACCCCTCAAACTAAGGCAGACTCTCAAACTGAGGCAGACTCTCAATCTAAGGCAGACTCTCAAACTAAGGCATATGCTCAAACGAAGGCAGCTCCTCAAACTAAGGCAGAATCTCAAACGAAGGAAACTCCTCAAACTAAGGCAGACTCTCAAACTAAGGCAGACTAGCAAACTAAGGCAGATTCTCAAACGAAGGCAGCTCCTCAAAATAAGGCAGACTCTCAAACTAAGGCAGACTCTCAAACTAAGGCAGATTCTCAAACGAAGGCAACTCCTCAAAAGAAGGCAGACTCTCAAACTAGGGCAGACTCTCAAACTAAGGCAGACTCTCAAACTAAGGCAACCCCTCAAACTAAGGCATACTCTCAAACTGAGGCAGACTCTCAATCTGAGGCAGACTCTCAAACTAAGGCAGATTCTCAAACGAAGGCAGCTCCTCAAACTAAGGCAGAATCTCAAACGAAGAAAACTCCTCAAACTAAGGCAGACTCTCAAATTAAGGCAGACTCGCAAACTAAGGCAGTTCTCAAACGAAGGCTATCCCTCAAACTAAGGCAGATTCTCAAACTAAGTCAACTCCTCAAACTAAGGCAACCCCTCAAACTAAGGCAACCTCTCAAACTAAGGCAGACTCTCAAACTAAGGCAGACTCTCAAACTAAGGCAACCCCTCAAACTAAGGCAGACTATCAAACTCAGGCATCTCCCCAAACTAAGGCAACTCCTCAAACAAAGGCAGATTCTCAACTAAGGCAACCCCTCAAACTAAGTCAACCCCTCAATCTAAGGCAGACTCTCAAACTAAGGCAACCCCTCAAACTAAGGCAGACTCTCAAACTAAGGCAGATTCTCAAACGAAGGCAACTCCTCAAACTAAGGCAGAATCTCAAACGAAGAAAACTCCTCAAACTAAGGCAGACTCTCAAACTAAGGCAACTCCTCAAACTAAGGCAGAATCTCAAACTAAGGCAGACTCTCAAACTAAGGCAACTCCTCAAACTAAGGCATATTCTCAAACGAAGGCAGCTCCTCAAACTAAGGCAGAATCTCAAACGAAGGAAACTCCTCAAACTAAGGCAGACTCTCAAACTAAGGCAGACTAGCAAACTAAGGCAGATTCTCAAACGAAGGCAGCTCCTCAAAATAAGGCAGACTCTCAAACTAAGGCAGACTCGCAAACTAAGGCAGATTCTCAAACGAAGGCAACTCCTCAAAAGAAGGCAGACTCTCAAACGAAGGCAGACTCTCAAACTAAGGCAGACTCTCAAATTAAAGCAACCCCTCAAACTAAGGCAGACTCTCAAACGAAGGCAGAATATCAAACTAAGGCAGACTCTCAAACTAAGGCAACTCCTCAAAATAAGGCAGATTCTCCAATGAAGGCAATCCCTCAAACTAAGGCAGACTCTCAAACTGAGGCAGACTCTCAATCTAAGGCAGACTGTCAAACTAAGACAGATTCTCAAACGAAGGCAGCTCCTCAAACTAAGGCAGAATCTCAAACGAATGAAACTCCTCAAACTAAGGCAGACTCTCAAATTAAGGCAGTCTCGCAAACTAAGGCAGTTTCTGAAACTAAGGCAACTCCTCAAAATAAGGCAGATTCTCAAACGAAGGCAACCCCTCAAACAAAGGCAGACTCTCAATCTAAGGCAGACTCTCAAACTAAGGCAGATTTTCGAACGAGGGCAACTCCTCAAACTAAGGCAGACTCTCAAACTCAGGCAGACTCAAAAACTAAGGCAGAATCTCAAACGAAGGCAACGCCTCAAACTAAGGCAGATTCTCAAACGAAGGCAACTCCTCAAACTAAGGCAGTCTCTCAAATTAAGGCAACTGCTCAAACTAAGGCAGATTCTCAAACTGAGTCAGATTCTCAAACGAAGGCAACTCCTCAAACTAAGGCAGACTCTCAAACTAAGGCAACTCCTCAAACTGAGGCAGACTCTCAAAGTAAGGCAGACTCTAAACTTAGGCAACTCCTCAAAGTACGGCAGATTCTCAAACGAAGGCAACTCCTCAAACGAAGGCAGACTCTCAAACTAAGGCAGACTCTCAAACTAAGGCAACTCCTCAAACTAAGGCAGATTCTCAAACTAAGGCAGACTCTCAAACTGAGGCAACTCCTCAAACTAAGGTAGATTCTCAAACGAAGGCAACCCCTCAAACTAAGGCAGACTCTCAAACTAAGGCAAACTCTCAAACTGAGGCAGATTCTCAAACTAAGGCAGCTCCTCAAACTAAGGCAGACTCTCAAACTAAGGCAGACTCGCAAACTAAGGCAGATTCTCAAACGAAGGCAGCTCCTCAAACTAAGGCAGAATCTCAAACGAAGAAAGCTCCTCAAACTAAGGCAGACTCTCAAACTAAGGCAACTCCTCAAACTAAGGCAGAATCTCAAACTAAGGCAGACTCTCAAACTAAGGCAACTCCTCAAACTAAGGCAGACTCTCAAACTAAGGCAGACTCTCAAACTAAGGCAGATTCTCAAACGAAGGCAACCCCTCAAACTAAGGCAGACTCTCAAACTAAGGCAGACTCTAAAACTAAGGCAGATTCTCAAACGAAGGCAACTCCTCAAAATAAGGCAGACTCTCAAACTAAGGCAGACTCTCAAACTAAGGCAACTCCTCAAACTAAGGCAGAATCTCAAACTAAGGCAGACTCTCAAACTGAGGCAACTCCTCAAATTAAGGCAACCCCTCAAACTAAGGCAGACTCTCAAACAAAGGCAGAATCTCAAACTAAGGCAGACTCTCAAACTAAGGCAACTCCTCAAAATAAGGCAGATTCTCCAACGAAGGCAACTCCTCAAACTAAGGCAGTCTCTCAAACTAAGGCAACTGCTCAAACTAAGGCAGATTCTCAAACTGAAGCAGATTCTCAAACGAAGGCAACTCCTCAAACTAAGGCAGACTCTCAAACTAAGGCAACTCCTCAAACTGAGACAACTCCTCAAACTAAGGCAGAATCTCAAACTAAGGCAGACTCTCAAACTGAGGCAACTCCTCATACTAAGGTAGATTCTCAAACGAAGGCAACACCTCAAACTAAGGCAGACTCTCAAACTAAGGCAGATTCTCAAACTAAGGCAGATTGTCAAACGAAGGCAACCCCTCAAACTAAGGCAGACTCTCAAACTAAGGCAGACTCTCAAACTGAGGCAGATTCTCAAACTAAGGCAGCTCCTCAAACTAAGGCAGACTCTCAAACTAAGGCAGACTAGCAAACTAAGGCAGATTCTCAAACGAAGGCAGCTCCTCAAAATAAGGCAGACTCTCAAACTAAGGCAGACTATCAAACTAAGGCAGATTCTCAAACGAAGGCAACTCCTCAAAAGAAGGCAGACTCTCAAACTAGGGCAGACTCTCAAACTAAGGCAGACTCTCAAACTAAGGCAACCCCTCAAACTAAGGCATACTCTCAAACTGAGGCAGACTCTCAATCTGAGGCAGACTCTCAAACTAAGGCAGATTCTCAAACGAAGGCAGCTCCTCAAACTAAGGCAGAATCTCAAACGAAGAAAACTCCTCAAACTAAGGCAGACTCTCAAAATAAGGCAGACTCGCAAACTAAGGCAGTTCTCAAACGAAGGCTATCCCTCAAACTAAGGCAGACTCTCAAACTAAGTCAACTCCTCAAACTAAGGCAACCCCTCAAACTAAGGCAACCTCTCAAACTAAGGCAGACTCTCAAACTAAGGCAGACTCTCAAACGAAGGCAACCCCTCAAACTAAGGCAGACTATCAAACTCAGGCATCTCCCCAAACTAAGGCAACTCCTCAAACAAAGGCAGATTCTCAACTAAGGCAACCCCTCAAACTAAGTCAAGCCCTCAATCTAAGGCAGATTCTCAAACGAAGGCAACTCCTCAAACTAAGGCAGAATCTCAAACGAAGAAAACTCCTCAAACTAAGGCAGACTCTCAAACTAAGGCAACTCCTCAAACTAAGGCAGAATCTCAAACTAAGGCAGACTCTCAAACTAAGGCAACTCCTCAAACTAAGGCATATTCTCAAACGAAGGCAGCTCCTCAAACTAAGGCAGAATCTCAAACGAAGGAAACTCCTCAAACTAAGGCAGACTCTCAAACTAAGGCAGACTAGCAATCTAAGGCAGATTCTCAAACGAAGGCAGCTCCTCAAAATAAGGCAGACTCTCAAACTAAGGCAGACTCTCAAACTAAGGCAGATTCTCAAACGAAGGCAACTCCTCAAGAGAAGGCAGACTCTCAAACGAAGGCAGACTCTCAAACTAAGGCAGACTCTCAAATTAAAGCAACCCCTCAAACTAAGGCAGACTCTCAAACGAAGGCAGAATCTCAAACTAAGGCAGACTCTCAAACGAAGGCAACTCCTCAAAATAAGGCAGATTCTCCAATGAAGGCAATCCCTCAAACTAAGGCAGACTCTCAAACTGAGGCAGACTCTCAATCTAAGGCAGACTCTCAAACTAAGGCAGATTCTCAAACGAAGGCAGCTCCTCAAACTAAGGCAGAATCTCAAACGAATGAAACTTCTCAAACTAAGGCAGACTCTCAAATTAAGGCAGTCTCGCAAACTAAGGCAGTTTCTCAAACTAAGGCAACTCCTCAAAATAAGGCAGATTCTCAAACGAAGGCAACCCCTCAAACAAAGGCAGACTCTCAATCTAAGGCAGACTCTCAAACTAAGGCAGATTTTCGAACGAGGGCAACTCCTCAAACTAAGGCCGACTCTCAAACTCAGGCAGACTCAAAAACTAAGGCAGAATCTCAAACGAAGGCAACGCCTCAAACTAAGGAATCTCCTCAAACTAAGGCAACTGCTCAAACTAAGGCAGATTCTCAAACGAAGGCAACTTCTCAAACTAAGGCAGTCTCTCAAATTAAGGCAACTGCTCAAACTAAGGCAGATTCTCAAACTGAGTCAGATTCTCAAACGAAGGCAACTCCTCAAACTAAGGCAGACTCTCAAACTAAGGCAACTCCTCAAACTGAGGCAGACTCTCAAAGTAAGGCAGACTCTAAACTTAGGCAACTCCTCAAAGTACGGCAGATTCTCAAACGAAGGCAACTCCTCAAACGAAGGCAGACTCTCAAACTAAGGCAGACTCTCAAACTAAGGCAACTCCTCAAACTAAGGCAGAATCTCAAACTAAGGCAGACTCTCAAACTGAGGCAACTCCTTAAACTAAGGTAGATTCTCAAACGAAGGCAACCCCTCAAACTAAGGTAGACTCTCAAACTAAGGCAGACTCTCAAACTGAGGCAGATTCTCAAACTAAGGCAGCTCCTCAAACTAAGGCAGACTCTCAAACTAAGGCAGACTCGCAAACTAAGGCAGATTCACAAACGAAGGCAGCTCCTCAAACTAAGGCAGAATCTCAAACGAAGAAAGCTCCTCAAACTAAGGCAGACTCTCAAACTAAGGCAACTCCTCAAACTAAGGCAGAATCTCAAACTAAGGCAGACTCTCAAACTAAGGCAACTCCTCAAACTAAGGCAGACTCTCAAACTAAGGCAGACTCTCAAACTAAGGCAGATTCTCAAACGAAGGCAACCCCTCAAACTAAGGCAGACTCTCAAACTAAGGCAGACTCTAAAAATAAGGCAGACTCTCAAACTAAGGCAGACTCTCAAACTAAGGCAACTCCTCAAACTAAGGCAGAATCTCAAACTAAGGCAGACTCTCAAACTGAGGCAACTCCTCAAATTAAGGCAACCCCTCAAACTAAGGCAGACTCTCAAAGAAGGCAGAATCTCAAACTAAGGCAGACTCTCAAACTAAGGCAACTCCTCAAAATAAGGCAGATTCTCCAACGAAGGCAACTCCTCAAACTAAGGCAGTCTCTCAAACTAAGGCAACTGCTCAAACTAAGGCAGATTCTCAAACTGAAGCAGATTCTCAAACGAAGGCAACTCCTCAAACTAAGGCAGACTCTCAAACTAAGGCAACCCCTCAAACTGAGGCAACTCCTCAAACTAAGGCAGAATCTCAAACTAAGGCAGACTCTCAAACTGAGGCAACTCCTCAAACTAAGGTAGATTCTCAAAGGAAGGCAACACCTCAAACTAAGGCAGACTCTCAAACTAAGGCAGATTCTCAAACGAAGGCAGATTGTCAAACGAAGGCAACCCCTCAAACTAAGGCAGACTCTCAAACTAAGGCAGACTCTCAAACTGAGGCAGATTCTCAAACTAAGGCAGCTCCTCAAACTAAGGCAGACTCTCAAACTAAGGCAGACTCGCAAACTAAGGCAGTTTCTCAAACGAAGGCAACTCCTCAAACTAAGGCAGATTCTCAAACGAAGGCAACTCCTCAAACTAAGGCTGACTCTCAAACTAAGGCAGACTCTAAAACTAAGGCAGACTCTCAAACTGAGGCAGACTCTCAATCTAAGGCAGACTCTCAAACTAAGGCAGATCCTCAAACTAAGTCAACCCCTCAATCTAAGGCAGATTCTCAAACGAAGGCAACTCCTCAAACTAAGGCAGAATCTCAAACGAAGAAAACTCCTCAAACTAAGGCAGACTCTCAAACTAAGGCAACTCCTCAAACTAAGGCAGAATCTCAAACTAAGGCAGACTCTCAAACTAAGGCAACTCCTCAAACTAAGGCATATTCTCAAACGAAGGCAGCTCCTCAAACTAAGGCAGAATCTCAAACGAAGGAAACTCCTCAAACTAAGGCAGACTCTCAAACTAAGGCAGACTAGCAATCTAAGGCAGATTCTCAAACGAAGGCAGCTCCTCAAAATAAGGCAGACTCTCAAACTAAGGCAGACTCTCAAACTAAGGCAGATTCTCAAACGAAGGCAACTCCTCAAAAGAAGGCAGACTCTCAAACGAAGGCAGACTCTCAAACTAAGGCAGACTCTCAAATTAAAGCAACCCCTCAAACTAAGGCAGACTCTCAAACGAAGGCAGAATCTCAAACTAAGGCAGACTCTCAAACGAAGGCAACTCCTCAAAATAAGGCAGATTCTCCAATGAAGGCAATCCCTCAAACTAAGGCAGACTCTCAAACTGAGGCAGACTCTCAATCTAAGGCAGACTCTCAAACTAAGGCAGATTCTCAAACGAAGGCAGCTCCTCAAACTAAGGCAGAATCTCAAACGAATGAAACTTCTCAAACTAAGGCAGACTCTCAAATTAAGGCAGTCTCGCAAACTAAGGCAGTTTCTCAAACTAAGGCAACTCCTCAAAATAAGGCAGATTCTCAAACGAAGGCAACCCCTCAAACGAAGGCAGACTCTCAATCTAAGGCAGAATCTCAAACTAAGGCAGATTTTCGAACGAGGGCAACTCCTCAAACTAAGGCAGACTCTCAAACTCAGGCAGACTCAAAAACTAAGGCAGAATCTCAAACGAAGGCAACGCCTCAAACTAAGGAATCTCCTCAAACTAAGGCAACCCCTCAAACTAAGGCAGATTCTCAAACGAAGGCAACTCCTCAAACTAAGGCAGTCTCTCAAATTAAGGCAACTGCTCAAACTAAGGCAGATTCTCAAACTGAGTCAGATTCTCTAACGAAGGCAACTCCTCAAACTAAGGCAGACTCTCAAACTAAGGCAACTCCTCAAACTGAGGCAGACTGTCAAAGTAAGGCAGACTCTAAACTTAGGCAACTCCTCAAAGTACGGCAGATTCTCAAACGAAGGCAACTCCTCAAACGAAGGCAGACTCTCAAACTAAGGCAGACTCTCAAACTAAGGCAACTCCTCAAACTAAGGCAGAATCTCAAACTAAGGCAGACTCTCAAACTGAGGCAACTCCTCAAACTAAGGTAGATTCTCAAACGAAGGCAACCCCTCAAACTAAGGTAGACTCTCAAACTAAGGCAGACTCTCAAACTGAGGCAGATTCTCAAACTAAGGCAGCTCCTCAAACTAAGGCAGACTCTCAAACTAAGGCAGACTCGCAAACTAAGGCAGATTCTCAAACGAAGGCAGCTCCTCAAACTAAGGCAGAATCTCAAACGAAGAAAGCTCCTCAAACTAAGGCAGACTCTCAAACTAAGGCAACTCCTCAAACTAAGGCAGAATCTCAAACTAAGGCAGACTCTCAAACTAAGGCAACTCCTCAAACTAAGGCAGACTCTCAAACTAAGGCAGACTCTCAAACTAAGGCAGATTCTCAAACGAAGGCAACCCCTCAAACTAAGGCAGACTCTCAAACTAAGGCAGACTCTAAAACTAAGGCAGATTCTCAAACGAAGGCAACTCCTCAAAATAAGGCAGACTCTCAAACTAAGGCAGACTCTCAAACTAAGGCAACTCCTCAAACTAAGGCAGAATCTCAAACTAAGGCAGACTCTCAAACTGAGGCAACTCCTCAAATTAAGGCAACCCCTCAAACTAAGGCAGACTCTCAAACGAAGGCAGAATCTCAAACTAAGGCAGACTCTCAAACTAAGGCAACTCCTCAAAATAAGGCAGATTCTCCAACGAAGGCAACTCCTCAAACTAAGGCAGTCTCTCAAACTAAGGCAACTGCTCAAACTAAGGCAGATTCTCAAACTGAAGCAGATTCTCAAACGAAGGCAACTCCTCAAACTAAGGCAGACTCTCAAACTAAGGCAACTCCTCAAACTGAGGCAACTCCTCAAACTAAGGCAGAATCTCAAACTAAGGCAGACTCTCAAACTGAGGCAACTCCTCAAACTAAGGTAGATTCTCAAACGAAGGCAACACCTCAAACTAAGGCAGACTCTCAAACTAAGGCAGATTCTCAAACTAAGGCAGATTGTCAAACGAAGGCAACCCCTCAAACTAAGGCAGCTCCTCAAACTAAGGCAGACTCTCAAACTAAGGCAGACTCGCAAACTAAGGCAGTTTCTCAAACGAAGGCAACTCCTCAAACTAAGGCAGATTCTCAAACGAAGGCAACTCCTCAAACTAAGGCTGACTCTCAAACTAAGGCAGACTCTAAAACTAAGGCAGACTCTCAAACTGAGGCAGACTCTCAATCTAAGGCAGACTCTCAAACTAAGGCAGATCCTCAAACTAAGGCAGAATCTCAAACGAAGGAAACTCCTCAAACTAAGGCAGACTCTCAAACTAAGGCAGACTAGCAAACTAAGGCAGTTTCTCAAACGAAGGCTATTCCTCAAACTAAGGCAGATTCTCAAACGAAGGCAACTCCTCAAACTAAGGCAGACTCTCAATATAAGGCAGACTCTCAAACTAAGGCAGATTTTCAAACGAGGGCAACTCCTCAAACTAAGGCAGTCTCTCAAACTAAGGCAGACTGTAAAACTAAGGCAGATTCTCAAACGAAGGCAACTCCTCAAAATAAGGCAGACTCTCAAACTAAGGCAGATTCTCAAACTAAGGCAGATTCTCAAACGAAGGCAACCCCTCAAACTAAGGCAGACTCTCAAACTAAGGCAGACTCTCAAACTGAGGCAGATTCTCAAACTAAGGCAGCTCCTCAAACTAAGGCAGACTCTCAAACTAAGGCAGACTCGCAAACTAAGGCAGTTTCTCAAACGAAGGCAACTCCTCAAACTAAGGCAGATTCTCAAACGAAGGCAACTCCTCAAACTAAGGCTGACTCTCAAACTAAGGCAGACTCTAAAACTAAGGCAGACTCTCAAACTGAGGCAGACTCTCAATCTAAGGCAGACTCACAAACTAAGGCAGATTCTCAAACGAAGGCAGCTCCTCAAACTAAGGCAGAATCTCAAACGAAGGAAACTCCTCAAACTAAGGCAGACTCTCAAACTAAGGCAGACTAGCAAACTAAGGCAGTTTCTCAAACGAAGGCTATTCCTCAAACTAAGGCAGATTCTCAAACGAAGGCAACTCCTCAAACAAAGGCAGACTCTCAATATAAGGCAGACTCTCAAACTAAGGCAGATTTTCAAATGAGGGCAACTCCTCAAACTAAGGCAGTCTCTCAAACTAAGGCAGACTGTAAAACTAAGGCAGATTCTCAAACGAAGGCAACTCCTCAAAATAAGGCAGACTCTCAAACTAAGGCAGACTCTCAAACTAAGGCAACCCCTCAAACTAAGGCAGACTCTCACACTGAGGTAGACTCTCAATCTAAGGCAGACTCTCAAACTAAGGCAGATTCTCAAACGAAGGCAACCCCTCAAACTAAGGCAACCCCTCAAATTAAGGCAGACTATCAAACTCAGGCATCTCCCCAAACTAAGGCAACTCCTCAAACAAAGGCAACCCCTCAAACTAAGGCAACCCCTCAAACTAAGGCAGACTCTCAAATTAAGGCAGACTTGCAAACTAAGGCAGTTTCTCAAACGAAGGCTATCCCTCAAACTAAGGCAGCCTCTCAAACTAAGTCAACTCCTCAAACTAAGGCAACCCCTCAAACTAACACAACCCCTCAAACTAAGGCAGACTCTCAAACTAAGGCAACCCCTCAAACTAAGGCAACCCCACAAACTAAGGCAGACTATCAAACTCAGGCAACTCCTCAAACTAAGGCAACTCCTCAAACTAAGGCAACCCCTCAAACTAAGGAAACGCCTCAAACTAAGGCAGACTATCAAACTCAGGCAACTCCTCAAACTAAGGCATCTCTTCAAACTAAGGCAGATTCTCAAACTAAGGCAACCCCTCAAACTAAGGCAGCTCCTCAAACTAAGGCAGACTCTCAAACTAAGGCAGAATCTCAAACTAAGGCAGTTTCTCAAACGAAGGCAACTCCTCAAACTAAGGCAGATTCTCAAACGAAGGCAGACTCTCAAACTAAGGCAGACTCTCAAACTAAGGCAGACTCTAAAACGAAGGCAGGCTCTCAAACTGAGGCAGACTCTCAATCTAAGGCAGACTCTCAAACTAAGGCAGATTCTCAAACGAAGGCAGCTCCTCAAACTAAGGCAGAATCTCAAACGAAGGAAACTCCTCAAACTAAGGCAGACTCTCAAACTAAGGCAGACTCGCAAACTAAGGCAGTTTCTCAAACTAAGGCTTTTCCTCAAACTAAGGCAGATTCTCAAACGAAGGCAACTCCTCAAACAAAGGCAGAATGTCAAACTAAGGCAGACTCTCAAACTAAGGCAACTCCTCAAACTAAGGCATATTCTCAAACGAAGGCAGCTCCTCAAACTAAGGCAGAATCTCAAACGAAGGAAACTCCTCAAACTAAGGCAGACTCTCAAACTAAGGCAGACTAGCAAACTAAGGCAGATTCTCAAACGAAGGCAGCTCCTCAAAATAAGGCAGACTCTCAAACTAAGGCAGACTCTCAAACTAAGGCAGATTCTCAAACGAAGGCAACTCCTCAAAAGAAGGCAGACTCTCAAACTAGGGCAGACTCTCAAACTAAGGCAGACTCTCAAACTAAGGCAACCCCTCAAACTAAGGCAGACTGTCAAACTGAGGCAGACTCTCAATCTAAGGCAGACTCTCAAACTAAGGCAGATTCTCAAACGAAGGCAGCTCCTCAAACTAAGGCAGAATCTCAAACGAAGAAAACTCCTCAAACTAAGGCAGACTCTCAAATTAAGGCAGACTCGCAAACTAAGGCAGTTCTCAAACGAAGGCTATCCCTCAAACTAAGGCAGACTCTCAAACTAAGTCAACTCCTCAAACTAAGGCAACCCCTCAAACTAAGGCAACCTCTCAAACTAAGGCAGACTCTCAAACTAAGGCAGACTCTCAAACGAAGGCAACCCCTCAAACTAAGGCAGACTATCAAACTCAGGCATCTCCCCAAACTAAGGCAACTCCTCAAACAAAGGCAGATTCTCAACTAAGGCAACCCCTCAAACTAAGTCAACCCCTCAATCTAAGGCAGACTCTCAAACTAAGGCAACCCCTCAAACTAAGGCAGACTCTCAAACTAAGGCAGATTCTCAAACGAAGGCAACTCCTCAAACTAAGGCAGAATCTCAAACGAAGAAAACTCATCAAACTAAGGCAGACTCTCAAACTAAGGCAACTCCTCAAACTAAGGCAGAATCTCAAACTAAGGCAGACTCTCAAACTAAGGCAACTCCTCAAACTAAGGCATATTCTCAAACGAAGGCAGCTCCTCAAACTAAGGCAGAATCTCAAACGAAGGAAACTCCTCAAACTAAGGCAGACTCTCAAACTAAGGCAGACTCTCAAACTAAGGCAGATTCTCAAACGAAGGCAACTACTCAAAAGAAGGCAGACTCTCAAACGAAGGCAGACTCTCAAACTAAGGCAGACTCTCAAATTAAAGCAACCCCTCAAACTAAGGCAGACTCTCAAACGAAGGCAGAATCTCAAACTAAGGCAGACTCTCAAACTAAGGCAACTCCTCAAAATAAGGCAGATTCTCCAATGAAGGCAATCCCTCAAACTAAGGCAGACTCTCAAACTGAGGCAGACTCTCAATCTAAGGCAGACTCTCAAACTAAGGCAGATTCTCAAACGAAGGCAGCTCCTCAAACTAAGGCAGAATCTCAAACGAATGAAACTCCTCAAACTAAGGCAGTCTCCCAAACTAAGGCAACTGCTCAAACTAAGGCAGATTCTCAAACTGAGGCAGATTCTCAAATGAAGGCAACTCCTCAAACTAAGGCAGATTTTCAAACGAAGGCAACTCCTCAAACTAAGGCAGACTCTCAAACTAAGGCAGACTCTCAAACTAAGGCAACTCCTCAAACTAAGGCAGAATCTCAAACTAAGGCAGACTCTCAAACTAAGGCAACTCCTCAAACTAAGTCAGACTCTCAAACTAAGGCAGACTCTCAAACTGGCAGATTCTCAAACGAAGGCAACCCCTCAAACTAAGGCAGACTCTCAAACTAAGGCAGACTCTCAAACTAAGGCAACTCCTCAAACTAAGGCAGAATCTCAAACTAAGGCAGACTCTCAAACTGAGGCAACTCCTCAAACTAAGGTAGATTCTCAAACAATGGCAACTCCTCAAAAGAAGTCAGACTCTCAAACGAAGGCAGACTCTCAAACTAAGGCAGACTCTCAAATTAAGGCAACCCCTCAAACTAAGGCAGACTCTCAAACGAAGGCAGAATCTCAAACTAAGGCAGACTCTCAAACTAAGGCAACTCCTCAAATTAAGGCAGATTCTCCAACGAAGGCAATCCCTCAAACGAAGGCAGACTCTCAAACTGAGGCAGACTCTCAATCTAAGGCAGACTCTCAAACTAAGGCAGATTCTCAAACGAAGGCAGCTCCTCAAACTAAGTCAGAATCTCAAATGAATGAAACTCCTCAAAGTAAGGCAGACTCTCAAATTAAGGCAGACTCGCAAACTAAGGCAGTTTCTCAAACTAAGGCAACTCCTCAAAATAAGGCAGATTCTCAGACGAAGGCAACTCCTCAAACAAAGGCAGACTCTCAATCTAAGGCAGACTCTCAAACTAAGGCAGATTTTCGAACGAGGGCAACTCCTCAAACTCAGGCAGACTCAAAAACTAAGGCAGAATCTCAAACGAAGGCAACGCCTCAAACTAAGGAATCTCCTCAAACTAAGGCAACCCCTCAAACTAAGGCAGATTCTCAAACGAAGGCAACTCCTCAAACTAAGGCAGTCTCTCAAACTAAGGCAACTGCTCAAACTAAGGCAGATTCTCAAACTGAAGCAGATTCTCAAACGAAGGCAACTCCTCAAACTAAGGCAGACTCTCAAACTAAGGCAACTCCTCAAACTGAGGCAGACTCTCAAAGTAAGGTAGACTCTAAACTTATGCAACTCCTCAAACTAAGGCAGATTCTCAAACAAAGGCAACTCCTCAAACTAAGGCAGACTCTCAAACTAAGGCAGACTCTCAAACTAAGGCAACTCCTCAAACTAAGGCAGAATCTCAAACTAAGGCAGACTCTCAAACTGAGGCAACGCCTCAAACTAAGGTAGATTCTCAAACGAAGGCAACACCTCAAACTAAGGCAGACTCTCAAACTAAGGCAGATTCTCAAACTAAGGCAGATTCTCAAACGAAGGCAACCCCTCAAACTAAGGCAGACTCTCAAACTAAGGCAGACTCTCAAACTGAGGCAGATTCTCAAACTAAGGCAGCTCCTCAAACTAAGGCAGACTCTCAAACTAAGGCAGACTCGCAAACTAAGGCAGTTTCTCAAACGAAGGCAACTCCTCAAACTAAGGCAGATTCTCAAATGAAGGCAACTCCTCAAACTAAGGCTGACTCTCAAACTAAGGCAGACTCTAAAACTAAGGCAGACTCTCAAACTGAGGCAGACTCTCAATCTAAGGCAGACTCTCAAACTAAGGCAGATTCTCAAACGAAGGCAGCTCCTCAAACTAAGGCAGAATCTCAAACGAAGGAAACTCCTCAAACTAAGGCAGACTCTCAAACTAAGGCAGACTAGCAATCTAAGGCAGTTTCTCAAACGAAGGCTATTCCTCAAACTAAGGCAGATTCTCAAACGAAGGCAACTCCTCAAACAAAGGCAGACTCTCAATATAAGGCAGACTCTCAAACTAAGGCAGATTTTCAAACGAGGGCAACTCCTCAAACTAAGGCAGTCTCTCAAACTAAGGCAGACTGTAAAACTAAGGCAGATTCTCAAACGAAGGCAACTCCTCAAAATAAGGCAGACTCTCAAACTAAGGCAGACTCTCAAACTAAGGCAGACTCTCAAACTAAGGCAGCCCCTCAAACTAAGGCAGACTCTCAAACTGAGGCAGACTCTCAATCTAAGGCAGACTCTCAAACTAAGGCAGATTCTCAAACGAAGGCAGCTCCTCAAACTAAGGCAGAATCTCAAACGAAGAAAACTCCTCAAACTAAGGCAGACTCTCAAATTAAGGCAGACTCGCAAACTAAGGCAGTTCTCAAACGAAGGCTATCCCTCAAACTCAGGCAGGCTCTCAAACTAAGTCAACTCCTCAAAATAAGGCAACCTCTCAAACTAAGGCAACCCATCAAACTAAGGCAGACTCTCAAACAAAGTCAACCCCTCAAACTAAGGCAACCCCTCAAATTAAGGCAGACTATCAAACTCAGGCATCTCCCTAAACTAAGGCAACTCCTCAAACTAAGGCAGATTCTCAAACTAAGGCAACCCCTCAAACTAAGGCAACCCCTCAATCTAAGGCAGACTCTCAAACTAAGGCAACCCCTCAAACTAAGGCAGACTCCAAACTAAGGCAGATTCTCAAACGAAGGCAGCTCCTCAAACTAAGGCAGAATCTCAAACGAAGAAAACTCCTCAAACTAAGGCAGATTCTCAAATTAAGGCAGACTCGCAAACTAAGGCAGTTTCTCAAACGAAGGCTATCCCTCAAACTAAGGCAGGCTCTCAAACTAAGTCAACTCCTCAAACTAAGGCAACCCCTCAAACTAACACAACCCCTCAAACTAAGGCAGACTCTCAAACTAAGGCAACCCCTCAAACTAAGGCAACCCCTCAAACTAAGGCAGACTATCAAACTCAGGCAACTCCTCAAACTAAGGCAACTCCTCAAACTAAGGCAACCCCTCAAACTAAGGAAACCCCTCAAACTAAGGCAGACTATCAAACTCAGGCAACTCCTCAAACTAAGGCAACTCTTCAAACTAAGGCAGATTCTCAAACTAAGGCAACCCCTCAAACTAAGGCAGCTCCTCAAACTAAGGCAGACTCTCAAACTAAGGCAGACTCGCAAACTAAGGCAATTTCTCAAACAAAGGCAACTCCTCAAACTAAGGCAGATTCTCAAACGAAGGCAGACTCTCAAACTAAGGCAGACTCTCAAACTAAGGCAGACTCTAAAACTAAGGCAGGCTCTCAAACTGAGGCAGACTCTCAATCTAAGGCAGACTCTCAAACTAAGGCAGATTCTCAAACGAAGGCAGCTCCTCAAACTAAGGCAGAATCTCAAACGAAGGAAACTCCTCAAACTAAGGCAGACTCTCAAACTAAGGCCGACACGCAAACTAAGGCAGTTTCTCAAACGAAGGCTATTCCTCAAACTAAGGCAGATTCTCAAACGAAGGCAACTCCTCAAACAAAGGCAGACTCTCAATCTAAGGCAGACTCTCAAACTGAGGCAGATTCTCAAACGAAGGCAACTCCTCAAACTAAGGCAGACTCTCAAACTAAGGCATACTCTTAAACTAAGGCAGACTCTAAACTTAGGAAACTCCTCAAACTAAGGCAGATTCACAAACGAAGGCAACTCCTCAAACTAAGGCAGATTCTCAAACGAAGGCAACTCCTCAAACTAAGGCAGATTCTCAAACGAAGGCAACTCCTCAAACAAAGGCAGACTCTCAATCTAAGGCAGACTCTCAAACTAAGGCAGATTTTCAAACGAGGGCAACTCCTCAAACGAAGGCAGACTCTCAAACTAAGGCAGACTCTAAAACTAAGGCAGATTCTCAAACGAAGGCAACTCCTCAAAATAAGGCAGACTCTCAAACTAAGGCAGACTCTCAAACTAAGGCAGATTCTCAAACGAAGGCAGACTCTCAAACTAAGGCAACCCCTCAAACTAAGGCAGACTCTCAAACTGAGGCAGACTCTCAATCTAAGGCAGACTCTCAAACTAAGGCAGATTCTCAAACGAAGGCAGCTCCTCAAACTAAGGCAGAATCTCAAACGAAGAAAACTCCTCAAACTAAGGCAGACTCTCAAATTAAGGCAGACTCGCAAACTAAGGCAGTTCTCAAACGATTGGCTATCCCTCAAACTAAGGCAGGCTCTCAAACTAAGTCAACTCCTCAAACTAAGGCAATCCCTCAAACTAAGGCAACCCCTCAAACTAAGGCAGACTCTCAAACAAAGGCAACCCCTCAAACTAATGCAACCCCTCAAACTAAGGCAGACTATCAAACTCAGGCATCTCCCCAAACTAAGGCAACTCCTCAAACTAAGGCAGACTCTCAAACTAAGGCAACCCCTCAAACTAAGGCAACCCCTCAATCTAAGGCAGACTCTCAAACTAAGGCAACCCCTCAAACTAAGGCAGACTCTCAAACTAAGGCAGATTCTCAAACGAAGGCAGCTCCTCAAACTAAGGCAGAATCTCAAACGAAGAAAACTCCTCAAACTAAGGCAGACTCTCAAATTAAGGCAGACTCGCTAACTAAGGCAGTTTCTCAAACGAAGGCTGTCCCTCAAACTAAGGCAGCCTCTCAAACTAAGTCAACTCCTCAAACTAAGGCAACCCCTCAAACTAACACAACCCCTCAAACTAAGGCAGACTCTCAAACTAAGGCAACCCCTCAAACTAAGGCAACCCCTCAAACTAAGGCAGACTATCAAACTCAGGCAACTCCTCAAACTAAAGCAACTCTTCAAACTAAGGCAGATTCTCAAACTAAGGCAACCCCTCAAACTAAGGCAGCTCCTCAAACTAAGGCAGACTCTCAAACTAAGGCAGAATCTCAAACTAAGGCAGTTTCTCAAACGAAGGCAACTCCTCCAACTAAGGCAGATTCTCAAACGAAGGCAGACTCTCAAACTAAGGCAGACTCTCAAACTAAGGCAGACTCTAAAACTAAGGCAGGCTCTCAAACTGAGGCAGACTCTCAATCTAAGGCAGACTCTCAAACTAAGGCAGATTCTCAAACTAAGGCAGCTCCTCAAACTAAGGCAGAATCTCAAACGAAGGAAACTCCTCAAACTAAGGCAGACTCTCAAACTAAGGCAGACTCGCAAACTAAGGCAGTTTCTCAAACGAAGGCTATTCCTCAAACTAAGGCAGATTCTCAAACGAAGGCAACTTCTCAAACAAAGGCAGACTCTCAATCTAAGGCAGACTCTCAAACTGAGGCAGATTCTCAAACGAAGGCAACTCCTCAAACTAAGGCAGACTCTCAAACTAAGGCATACTCTTAAACTAAGGCAGACTCTAAACTTAGGCAACTCCTCAAACTAAGGCAGATTCTCAAACGAAGGCAACTCCTCAAACAAAGGCAGACTCTCAATCTAAGGCAGACTCTCAAACTGAAGCAGATTTTCAAACTAAGGCAGACTCTCAAACTAAGGCATACTCTTAAACTAAGGCAGACTCTAAACTTAGGCAACTCCTCAAACTAAGGCAGATTCTCAAACGAAGGCAACTCCTCAAACTAAGGCAGATTCTCAAACGAAGGCAACTCCTCAAACTAAGGCAGATTCTCAAACGAAGGCAACTCCTCAAACTAAGGCATACTCTCAAACTATGGCAGACTCTAAAACTAAGGCAGACTCTCAAATTGAGGCAGACTCTCAATCGAAGGCAGACACTCAAACTAAGGCAGATACTCAAACGAAGGCAGCTCCTCAAACTAAGGCAGAATCTCAAACGAAGGAAACTCCTCAAACTAAGGCAGACTCACAAACTAAGGCAGACTCGCAAACTAAGGCAGTTTCTCAAACGAAGGCAATTCCTCAAACTGAGGCAGATTCTCAAACGAAGGCAACTCCTCAAACAAAGGGAGACTCTCAATCTAAGGCAGACTCTCAAACTAAGGCAGATTTTCAAACGACGGCAACTCCTGAAACTAAGGCAGACTCTCAAACTAAGGCAGACTCGCAAACTAAGGCAGTTTCTCAAACGAAGCCAACTCCTCAAACAAAGGCAGATTCTCAAAAGAAGGCAACTCCTCAAACTGAGGCAGACTCTCAAACTAAGGCAGACTCTAAAACTAAGGCAGACTCTCAAACTGAGGCTGACTCTCAAACTAAGGCAGACTCGCAAACTAAGGCAGTTTCTCAAACGAAGGCTATTCCTCAAACTAAGGCAGATTCTCAAACGAAGGCAACTCCTCAAACAAAGGCAGACTCTCAAACTAAGGCAACCCCTCAAACTAAGGCAGACTCTCAAACAAAGGCAACCCCTCAAACTAAGGCAACCCCTCAAACTAAGGCAGACTCTCAAACTAAGGCAACCCCTCAAACTAAGGCAACCCCTCAAACTAAGGCAGACTATCAAACTCAGGCAACTCCTCAAACTAAGGCAACTCTTCAAACTAAGGCAGATTCTCAAACTAAGGCAACCCCTCAAACTAAGGCAGCTCCTCAAACTAAGGCAGACTCTCAAACTAAGGCAGAATCTCAAACTAAGGCAGTTTCTCAAACGAAGGCAACTCCTCCAACTAAGGCAGATTCGCAAACGAAGGCAGACTCTCAAACTAAGGCAGACTCTCAAACTAAGGCAGACTCTAAAACTAAGGCAGGCTCTCAAACTGAGGCAGACTCTCAATCTAAGGCAGACTCTCAAACTAAGGCAGATTCTCAAACTAAGGCAGCTCCTCAAACTAAGGCAGAATCTCAAACGAAGGAAACTCCTCAAACTAAGGCAGACTCTCAAACTAAGGCAGACTCGCAAACTAAGGCAGTTTCTCAAACGAAGGCTATTCCTCAAACTAAGGCAGATTCTCAAACGAAGGCAACTCCTCAAACAAAGGCAGACTCTCAATCTAAGGCAGACTCTCAAACTGAGGCAGATTCTCAAACGAAGGCAACACCTCAAACTAAGGCAGAATCTCAAACTAAGGCAGTTTCTCAAACGAAGGCAACTCCTCCAACTAAGGCAGATTCTCAAACGAAGGCAGACTCTCAAACTAAGGCAGACTCTCAAACTAAGGCAGACTCTAAAACTAAGGCAGGCTCTCAAACTGAGGCAGACTCTCAATCTAAGGCAGACTCTCAAACTAAGGCAGATTCTCAAACTAAGGCAGCTCCTCAAACTAAGGCAGAATCTCAAACGAAGGAAACTCCTCAAACTAAGGCAGACTCTCAAACTAAGGCAGACTCGCAAACTAAGGCAGTTTCTCAAACGAAGGCAACTCCTCAAACTAAGGCAGATTCTCAAACGAAGGCAACTCCTCAAACAAAGGCAGACTCTCAATCTAAGGCAGACTCTCAAACTGAAGCAGATTTTCAAACTAAGGCAGACTCTCAAACTAAGGCATACTCTTAAACTAAGGCAGACTCTAAACTTCGGCAACTCCTCAAACTAAGGCAGATTCTCAAACGAAGGCAACTCCTCAAACTAAGGCAGATTCTCAAACGAAGGCAACTCCTCAAACTAAGGCAGATTCTCAAACGAAGGCAACTCCTCAAACTAAGGCATACTCTCAAACTATGGCAGACTCTAAAACTAAGGCAGACTCTCAAATTGAGGCAGACTCTCAATCGAAGGCAGACACTCAAACTAAGGCAGATACTCAAACGAAGGCAGCTCCTCAAACTAAGGCAGAATCTCAAACGAAGGAAACTCCTCAAACTAAGGCAGACTCTCAAACTAAGGCAGACTCGCAAACTAAGGCAGTTTCTCAAACGAAGGCAATTCCTCAAACTGAGGCAGATTCTCAAACGAAGGCAACTCCTCAAACAATGGGAGACTCTCAATCTAAGGCAGACTCTCAAACTAAGGCAGATTTTCAAACGACGGCAACTCCTGAAACTAAGGCAGACTCTCAAACTAAGGCAGACTCGCAAACTAAGGCAGTTTCTCAAACGAAGGCAACTCCTCAAACAAAGGCAGATTCTCAAACGAAGGCAACTCCTCAAACTGAGGCAGACTCTCAAACTAAGGCAGACTCTAAAACTAAGGCAGACTCTCAAACTGAGGCAGACTCTCAAACTAAGGCAGACTCGCAAACTAAGGCAGTTTCTCAAACGAAGGCTATTCCTCAAACTAAGGCAGATTCTCAAACGAAGGCAACTCCTCAAACAAAGGCAGACTCTCAAACTAAGGCAGACTCTAAAATTAAGGCAGATTCTCAGCCGAATGCAACTCCTCAAAATAAGGCAGACTCTCAAACTAAGGCAGACTCTCAAACTAAGGCAGATTCTCAAACGAAGGCAGACTCTCAAACTAAGGCAACCCCTCAAACTAAGGCAGACTCTCAAACTGAGGCAGACTCTCAATCTAAGGCAGACTCTCAAACTAAGGCAGATTCTCAAACGAAGGCAGCTCCTCAAACTAAGGCAGAATCTCAAACGAAGAAAACTCCTCAAACTAAGGCAGACTCTCAAATTAAGGCAGACTCGCAAACTAAGGCAGTTCTCAAACGAAGGCTATCCCTCAAACTAAGGCAGGCTCTCAAACTAAGTCAACTCCTCAAACTAAGGCAACCCCTCAAACTAAGGCAACCCCTCAAACTAAGGCAGACTCTCAAACGAAGGCAACTCCTCAAACTAAGGCATACTCAAACTATGGCAGACTCTAAAACTAAGGCAGACTCTCAAATTGAGGCAGACTCTCAATCGAAGGCAGACACTCAAACTAAGGCAGATACTCAAACGAAGGCAGCTCCTCAAACTAAGGCAGAATCTCAAATGAAGGAAACTCCTCAAACTAAGGCAGACTCTCAAACTAAGGCAGACTCGCAAACTAAGGCAGTTTCTCAAACGAAGGCAATTCCTCAAACTGAGGCAGATTCTCAAACGAAGGCATCTCCTCAAACAAAGGGAGACTCTCAATCTAAGGCAGACTCTCAAACTAAGGCAGATTTTCAAACGACGGCAACTCCTGAAACTAAGGCAGACTCTCAAACTAAGGCAGACTCGCAAACTAAGGCAGTTTCTCAAACGAAGGCAACTCCTCAAACAACGGCAGATTCTCAAACGAAGGCAACTCCTCAAACTAAGGCAGATTCTCAAACGAAGGCAACTCCTCAAACAAAGGCAGACTCTCAATATAAGGCAGACTCTCAAACTAAGGCAGATTTTCAAACGAGGGCAACTCCTCAAACTAAGGCAGTCTCTCAAACTAAGGCAGACTGTAAAACTAAGGCAGATTCTCAAACGAAGGCAACTCCTCAAAATAAGGCAGACTCTCAAACTAAGGCAGACTCTCAAACTAAGGCAGACTCTCAAACTAAGGCAACCCCTCAAACTAAGGCAGACTCTCAAACTGAGGCAGACTCTCAATCTAAGACAGACTCTCAAACTAAGGCAGATTCTCAAACGAAGGCAGCTCCTCAAACTAAGGCAGAATCTCAAACGAAGAAAACTCCTCAAACTAAGGCAGACTCTCAAATTAAGGCAGACTCGCAAACAAAGGCAGTTCTCAAACGAAGGCTATCCCTCAAACTCAGGCAGGCTCTCAAACTAAGTCAACTCCTCAAAATAAGGCAACCTCTCAAACTAAGGCAACCCATCAAACTAAGGCAGACTCTCAAACAAAGTCAACCCCTCAAACTAAGGCAACCCCTCAAATTAAGGCAGACTATCAAACTCAGGCATCTCCCTAAACTAAGGCAACTCCTCAAACTAAGGCAGATTCTCAAACTAAGGCAACCCCTCAAACTAAGGCAACCCCTCAATCTGAGGCAGACTCTCAAACTAAGGCAACCCCTCAAACTAAGGCAGACTCCAAACTAAGGCAGATTCTCAAACGAAGGCAGCTCCTCAAACTAAGGCAGAATCTCAAACGAAGAAAACTCCTCAAACTAAGGCAGATTCTCAAATTAAGGCAGACTCGCAAACTAAGGCAGTTTCTCAAACGAAGGCTATCCCTCAAACTAAGGCAGGCTCTCAAACTAAGTCAACTCCTCAAACTAAGGCAACCCCTCAAACTAACACAACCCCTCAAACTAAGGCAGACTCTCAAACTAAGGCAACCCCTCAAACTAAGGCAACCCCTCAAACTAAGGCAGACTATCAAACTCAGGCAACTCCTCAAACTAAGGCGACTCATCAAACTAAGGCAACCCCTCAAACTAAGGAAACCCCTCAAACTAAGGCAGACTATCAAACTCAGGCAACTCCTCAAACTAAGGCAACTCTTCAAACTAAGGCAGATTCTCAAACTAAGGCAACCCCTCAAACTAAGGCAGCTCCTCAAACTAAGGCAGACTCTCAAACTAAGGCAGACTCGCAAACTAAGGCAATTTCTCAAACAAAGGCAACTCCTCAAACTAAGGCAGATTCTCAAACGAAGGCAGACTCTCAAACTAAGGCAGACTCTCAAGCTAAGGCAGAATCTAAAACTAAGGCAGGCTCTCAAACTGAGGCAGACTCTCAATCTAAGGCAGACTCTCAAACTAAGGCAGATTCTCAAACGAAGGCAGCTCCTCAAACTAAGGCAGAATCTCAAACGAAGGAAACTCCTCAAACTAAGGCAGACTCTCAAACTAAGGCCGACTCGCAAACTAAGGCAGTTTCTCAAACGAAGGCTATTCCTCAAACTAAGGCAGATTCTCAAACGAAGGCAACTCCTCAAACAAAGGCAGACTCTCAATCTAAGGCAGACTCTCAAACTGAGGCAGATTCTCAAACGAAGGCAACTCCTCAAACTAAGGCAGACTCTCAAACTAAGGCATACTCTTAAACTAAGGCAGACTCTAAACTTAGGAAACTCCTCAAACTAAGGCAGATTCACAAACGAAGGCAACTCCTCAAACTAAGGCAGATTCTCAAACGAAGGCAACTCCTCAAACTAAGGCAGATTCTCAAACGAAGGCAACTCCTCAAACAAAGGCAGACTCTCAATCTAAGGCAGACTCTCAAACTAAGGCAGATTTTCAAACGAGGGCAACTCCTCAAACTAAGGCAGACTCTCAAACTAAGGCAGACTCTAAAACTAAGGCAGATTCTCAAACGAAGGCAACTCCTCAAAATAAGGCAGACTCTCAAACTAAGGCAGACTCTCAAACTAAGGCAGATTCTCAAACGAAGGCAGACTCTCAAACTAAGGCAACCCCTCAAACTAAGGCAGACTCTCAAACTGAGGCAGACTCTCAATCTAAGGCAGACTCTCAAACTAAGGCAGATTCTCAAACGAAGGCAGCTCCTCAAACTAAGGCAGAATCTCAAACGAAGAAAACTCCTCAAACTAAGGCAGACTCTCAAATTAAGGCAGACTCGCAAACTAAGGCAGTTCTCAAACGATTGGCTATCCCTCAAACTAAGGCAGGCTCTCAAACTAAGTCAACTCCTCAAACTAAGGCAATCCCTCAAACTAAGGCAACCCCTCAAACTAAGGCAGACTCTCAAACAAAGGCAACCCCTCAAACTAAGGCAACCCCTCAAACTAAGGCAGACTATCAAACTCAGGCATCTCCCCAAACTAAGGCAACTCCTCAAACTAAGGCGGACTCTCAAACTAAGGCAACCCCTCAAACTAAGGCAACCCCTCAATCTAAGGCAGACTCTCAAACTAAGGCAGATTCTCAAACGAAGGCAGCTCCTCAAACTAAGGCAGAATCTCAAACGAAGAAAACTCCTCAAACTAAGGCAGACTCTCAAATTAAGGCAGACTCGCTAACTAAGGCAGTTTCTAAAACGAAGGCTGTCCCTCAAACTAAGGCAGCCTCTCAAACTAAGTCAACTCCTCAAACTAAGGCAACCCCTCAAACTAACACAACCCCTCAAACTAAGGCAGACTCTCAAACTAAGGCAACCCCTCAAACTAAGGCAACCCCTCAAACTAAGGCAGACTATCAAACTCAGGCAACTCCTCAAACTAAGGCAACTCTTCAAACTAAGGCAGATTCTCAAACTAAGGCAACCCCTCAAACTAAGGCAGCTCCTCAAACTAAGGCAGACTCTCAAACTAAGGCAGAATCTCAAACTAAGGCAGTTTCTCAAACGAAGGCAACTCCTCCAACTAAGGCAGATTCTCAAACGAAGGCAGACTCTCAAACTAAGGCAGACTCTCAAACTAAGGCAGACTCTAAAACTAAGGCAGGCTCTCAAACTGAGGCAGACTCTCAATCTAAGGCAGACTCTCAAACTAAGGCAGATTCTCAAACTAAGGCAGCTCCTCAAACTAAGGCAGAATCTCAAACGAAGGAAACTCCTCAAACTAAGGCAGACTCTCAAACTAAGGCAGACTCGCAAATTAAGGCAGTTTCTCAAACGAAGGCTATTCCTCAAACTAAGGCAGATTCTCAAACGAAGGCAACTTCTCAAACAAAGGCAGACTCTCAATCTAAGGCAGACTCTCAAACTGAGGCAGATTCTCAAACGAAGGCAACTCCTCAAACTAAGGCAGACTCTCAAACTAAGGCATACTCTTAAACTAAGGCAGACTCTAAACTTAGGCAACTCCTCAAACAAAGGCAGATTCTCAAACGAAGGCAACTCCTCAAACAAAGGCAGACTCTCAATCTAAGGCAGACTCTCAAACTGAAGCAGATTTTCAAACTAAGGCAGACTCTCAAACTAAGGCATACTCTTAAACTAAGGCAGACTCTAAACTTAGGCAACTCCTCAAACTAAGGCAGATTCTCAAACGAAGGCAACTCCTCAAACTAAGGCAGATTCTCAAACGAAGGCAACTCCTCAAACTAAGGCAGATTCTCAAACGAAGGCAACTCCTCAAACTAAGGCATACTCTCAAACTATGGCAGACTCTAAAACTAAGGCAGACTCTCAAATTGAGGCAGACTCTCAATCGAAGGCAGACACTCAAACTAAGGCAGATACTCAAACGAAGGCAGCTCCTCAAACTAAGGCAGAATCTCAAACGAAGGAAACTCCTCAAACTAAGGCAGACTCACAAACTAAGGCAGACTCGCAAACTAAGGCAGTTTCTCAAACGAAGGCAATTCCTCAAACTGAGGCAGATTCTCAAACGAAGGCAACTCCTCAAACAAAGGGAGACTCTCAATCTAAGGCAGACTCTCAAACTAAGGCAGATTTTCAAACGACGGCAACTCCTGAAACTAAGGCAGACTCTCAAACTAAGGCAGACTCGCAAACTAAGGCAGTTTCTCAAACGAAGGCAACTCCTCAAACAAAGGCAGATTCTCAAACGAAGGCAACTCCTCAAACTGAGGCAGACTCTCAAACTAAGGCAGACACTAAAACTAAGGCAGACTCTCAAACTGAGGCTGACTCTCAAACTAAGGCAGACTCGCAAACTAAGGCAGTTTCTCAAACGAAGGCTATTCCTCAAACTAAGGCAGATTCTCAAACGAAGGCAACTCCTCAAACAAAGGCAGACTCTCAAACTAAGGCAGACTCTAAAATTAAGGCAGATTCTCAGCCGAAGGCAACACCTCAAAATAAGGCAGACTCTCAAACTAAGGCAGACTCTCAAACTAAGGCAGATTCTCAAACGAAGGCAGACTCTCAAACTAAGGCAACCCCTCAAACTAAGGCAGACTCTCAAACTGAGGCAGACTCTCAATCTAAGGCAGACTCTCAAACTAAGGCAGATTCTCAAACGAAGGCAGCTCCTCAAACTAAGGCAGAATCTCAAACGAAGAAAACTCCTCAAACTAAGGCAGACTCTCAAATTAAGGCAGACTCGCAAACAAAGGCAGTTCTCAAACGAAGGCTATCCCTCAAACTAAAGCAGGCTCTCAAACTAAGTCAACTCCTCAAACTAAGGCAACCCCTCAAACTAAGGCAACCCCTCAAACTAAGGCAGACTCTCAAACAAAGGCAACCCCTCAAACTAAGGCAACCCCTCAAACTAAGGCAGACTATCAAACTCAGGCATCTCCCCAAACTAAGGCAACTCCTCAAACTAAGGCAGACTCTCAAACTAAGGCAACCCCTCAAACTAAGGCAACCCCTCAATCTAAGGCAGACTCTCAAACTAAGGCAACCCCTCAAACTAAGGCAGACTCTCAAACTAAGGCAGATTCTCAAACGAAGGCAGCTCCTCAAACTAAGGCAGAATCTCAAACGAAGAAAACTCCTCAAACTAAGGCAGACTCTCAAATTAAGGCAGACTCGCTAACTAAGGCAGTTTCTCAAACGAAGGCTGTCCCTCAAACTAAGGCAGCCTCTCAAACTAAGTCAACTCCTCAAACTAAGGCAACCCCTCAAACTAACACAACCCCTCAAACTAAGGCAGACTCTCAAACTAAGGCAACCCCTCAAACTAAGGCAACCCCTCAAACTAAGGCAGACTATCAAACTCAGGCAACTCCTCAAACTAAGGCAACTCTTCAAACTAAGGCAGATTCTCAAACTAAGGCAACCCCTCAAACTAAGGCAGCTCCTCAAACTAAGGCAGACTCTCAAACTAAGGCAGAATCTCAAACTAAGGCAGTTTCTCAAACGAAGGCAACTCCTCCAACTAAGGCAGATTCTCAAACGAAGGCAGACTCTCAAACTAAGGCAGACTCTCAAACTAAGGCAGACTCTAAAACTAAGGCAGGCTCTCAAACTGAGGCAGACTCTCAATCTAAGGCAGACTCTCAAACTAAGGCAGATTCTCAAACTAAGGCAGCTCCTCAAACTAAGGCAGAATCTCAAACGAAGGAAACTCCTCAAACTAAGGCAGACTCTCAAACTAAGGCAGACTCGCAAACTAAGGCAGTTTCTCAAACGAAGGCTATTCCTCAAACTAAGGCAGATTCTCAATCTAAGGCAACTCCTCAAACAAAGGGAGACTCCCAATCTAAGGCAGACTCTCAAACTAAGGCAGATTTTCAAACGACGGCAACTCCTGAAACTAAGGCAGACTCTCAAACTAAGGCAGACTCGCAAACTAAGGCAGTTTCTCAAACGAAGGCAACTCCTCAAACAAAGGCAGATTCTCAAACGAAGGCAACTCCTCAAACTGAGGCAGACTCTCAAACTAAGGCAGACTCTAAAACTAAGGCAGACTCTCAAACTGAGGCTGACTCTCAAACTAAGGCAGACTCGCAAACTAAGGCAGTTTCTCAAACGAAGGCTATTCCTCAAACTAAGGCAGATTCTCAAACGAAGGCAACTCCTCAAACAAAGGCAGACTCTCAAACTAAGGCAGACTCTAAAATTAAGGCAGATTCTCAGCCGAAGGCAACTCCTCAAAATAAGGCAGACTCTCAAACTAAGGCAGACTCTCAAACTAAGGCAGATTCTCAAACGAAGGCAGACTCTCAAACTAAGGCAACCCCTCAAACTAAGGCAGACTCTCAAACTGAGGCAGACTCTCAATCTAAGGCAGACTCTCAAACTAAGGCAGATTCTCAAACGAAGGCAGCTCCTCAAACTAAGGCAGAATCTCAAACGAAGAAAACTCCTCAAACTAAGGCAGACTCTCAAATTAAGGCAGACTCGCAAACTAAGGCAGTTCTCAAACGAAGGCTATCCCTCAAACTAAGGCAGGCTCTCAAACTAAGTCAACTCCTCAAACTAAGGCAACCCCTCAAACTAAGGCAACCCCTCAAACTAAGGCAGACTCTCAAACAAAGGCAACCCCTCAAACTAAGGCAACCCCTCAAACTAAGGCAGACTATCAAACTCAGGCATCTCCCCAAACTAAGGCAACTCCTCAAACTAAGGCAGACTCTCAAACTAAGGCAACCCCTCAAACTAAGGCAACCCCTCAATCTAAGGCAGACTCTCAAACTAAGGCAACCCCTCAAACTAAGGCAGACTCTCAAACTAAGGCAGATTCTCAAACGAAGGCAGCTCCTCAAACTAAGGCAGAATCTCAAACGAAGAAAACTCCTCAAACTAAGGCAGACTCTCAAATTAAGGCAGACTCGCTAACTAAGGCAGTTTCTCAAACGAAGGCTGTCCCTCAAACTAAGGCAGCCTCTCAAACTAAGTCAACTCCTCAAACTAAGGCGACCCCTCAAACTAACACAACCCCTCAAACTAAGGCAGACTCTCAAACTAAGGCAACCCCTCAAACTAAGGCAACCCCTCAAACTAAGGCAGACTATCAAACTCAGGCAACTCCTCAAACTAAGGCAACTCTTCAAACTAAGGCAGATTCTCAAACTAAGGCAACCCCTCAAACTAAGGCAGCTCCTCAAACTAAGGCAGACTCTCAAACTAAGGCAGAATCTCAAACTAAGGCAGTTTCTCAAACGAAGGCAACTCCTCCAACTAAGGCAGATTCTCAAACGAAGGCAGACTCTCAAACTAAGGCAGACTCTCAAACTAAGGCAGACTCTAAAACTAAGGCAGGCTCTCAAACTGAGGCAGACTCTCAATCTAAGGCAGACTCTCAAACTAAGGCAGATTCTCAAACTAAGGCAGCTCCTCAAACTAAGGCAGAATCTCAAACGAAGGAAACTCCTCAAACTAAGGCAGACTCTCAAACTAAGGCAGACTCGCAAACTAAGGCAGTTTCTCAAACGAAGGCTATTCCTCAAACTAAGGCAGATTCTCAAACGAAGGCAACTCCTCAAACAAAGGCAGACTCTCAATCTAAGGCAGACTCTCAAACTGAGGCAGATTCTCAAACGAAGGCAACACCTCAAACTAAGGCTGAATCTCAAACTAAGGCAGTTTCTCAAACGAAGGCAACTCCTCCAACTAAGGCAGATTCTCAAACGAAGGCAGACTCTCAAACTAAGGCAGACTCTCAAACTAAGGCAGACTCTAAAACTAAGGCAGGCTCTCAAACTGAGGCAGACTCTCAATCTAAGGCAGACTCTCAAACTAAGGCAGATTCTCAAACTAAGGCAGCTCCTCAAACTAAGGCAGAATCTCAAACGAAGGAAACTCCTCAAACTAAGGCAGACTCTCAAACTAAGGCAGACTCGCAAACTAAGGCAGTTTCTCAAACGAAGGCAACTCCTCAAACTAAGGCAGATTCTCAAACGAAGGCAACTCCTCAAACAAAGGCAGACTCTCAATCTAAGGCAGACTCTCAAACTGAAGCAGATTTTCAAACTAAGGCAGACTCTCAAACTAAGGCATACTCTTAAACTAAGGCAGACTCTAAACTTCGGCAACTCCTCAAACTAAGGCAGATTCTCAAACGAAGGCAACTCCTCAAACTAAGGCAGATTCTCAAACGAAGGCAACTCCTCAAACTAAGGCAGATTCTCAAACGAAGGCAACTCCTCAAACTAAGGCATACTCTCAAACTATGGCAGACTCTAAAACTAAGGCAGACTCTCAAATTGAGGCAGACTCTCAATCGAAGGCAGACACTCAAACTAAGGCAGATACTCAAACGAAGGCAGCTCCTCAAACTAAGGCAGAATCTCAAACGAAGGAAACTCCTCAAACTAAGGCAGACTCTCAAACTAAGGCAGACTCGCAAACTAAGGCAGTTTCTCAAACGAAGGCAATTCCTCAAACTGAGCCAGATTCTCAAACGAAGGCAACTCCTCAAACAAAGGGAGACTCTCAATCTAAGGCAGACTCTCAAACTAAGGCAGATTTTCAAACGACGGCAACTCCTGAAACTAAGGCAGACTCTCAATCTAAGGCAGACTCGCAAACTAAGGCAGTTTCTCAAACGAAGGCAACTCCTCAAACAAAGGCAGATTCTCAAACGAAGGCAACTCCTCAAACTGAGGCAGACTCTCAAACTAAGGCAGACTCTAAAACTAAGGCAGACTCTCAAACTGAGGCAGACTCTCAAACTAAGGCAGACTCGCAAACTAAGGCAGTTTCTCAAACGAAGGCTATTCCTCAAACTAAGGCAGATTCTCAAACGAAGGCAACTCCTCAAACAAAGGCAGACTCTCAAACTAAGGCAGACTCTAAAATTAAGGCAGATTCTCAGCCGAAGGCAACTCCTCAAAATAAGGCAGACTCTCAAACTAAGGCAGACTCTCAAACTAAGGCAGATTCTCAAACGAAGGCAGACTCTCAAACTAAGGCAACCCCTCAAACTAAGGCAGACTCTCAAACTGAGGCAGACTCTCAATCTAAGGCAGACTCTCAAACTAAGGCAGATTCTCAAACGAAGGCAGCTCCTCAAACTAAGGCAGAATCTCAAACGAAGAAAACTCCTCAAACTAAGGCAGACTCTCAAATTAAGGCAGACTCGCAAACTAAGGCAGTTCTCAAACGAAGGCTATCCCTCAAACTAAGGCAGGCATTCAAACTAAGTCAACTCCTCAAACTAAGGCAACCCCTCAAACTAAGGCAACCCCTCAAACTAAGGCAGACTCTCAAACGAAGGCAACTCCTCAAACTAAGGCATACTCTCAAACTATGGCAGACTCTAAAACTAAGGCAGACTCTCAAATTGAGGCAGACTCTCAATCGAAGGCAGACACTCAAACTAAGGCAGATACTCAAACGAAGGCAGCTCCTCAAACTAAGGCAGAATCTCAAACGAAGGAAACTCCTCAAACTAAGGCAGACTCTCAAACTAAGGCAGACTCGCAAACTAAGGCAGTTTCTCAAACGAAGGCAATTCCTCAAACTGAGGCAGATTCTCAAACGAAGGCATCTCCTCAAACAAAGGGAGACTCTCAATCTAAGGCAGACTCTCAAACTAAGGCAGATTTTCAAACGACGGCAACTCCTGAAACTAAGGCAGACTCTCAAACTAAGGCAGACTCGCAAACTAAGGCAGTTTCTCAAACGAAGGCAACTCCTCAAACAACGGCAGATTCTCAAACGAAGGCAACTCCTCAAACTGAGGCAGACTCTCAAACTAAGGCAGACTCTAAAACTAAGGCAGACTCTCAAACTGAGGCAGACTCTCAAACTAAGGCAGACTCGCAAACTAAGGCAGTTTCTCAAACGAAGGCTATTCCTCAAACTAAGGCAGATTCTCAAACGAAGGCAACTCCTCAAACAAAGGCAGACTCTCAAACTAAGGCAGACTCTAAAATTAAGGCAGATTCTCAGCCGAAGGCAACTCCTCAAAATAAGGCAGACTCTCAAACTAAGGCAGACTCTCAAACTAAGGCAGATTCTCAAACGAAGGCAACTCCTCAAAAGAAGGCGGACTCTCAAACTAAGGCAGACTCTCAAACTAAGGCAACCCCTCAAACTTAGGCAGACTCTCAAACTAAGGCAGACTCTCCAACTAAGGCTGACTCTAAAACTAAGGCAGGCTCTCAAACTGAGGCAGACTCTCAATCTAAGGCAGACTCTCAAACTAAGGCAGATTCTCAAACGAAGGCAGCTCCTCAAACTAAGGCAGAATCTCAAACGAAGGAAACTCCTCAAACTAAGGCAGACTCTCAAACTAAGGCAGACTCGCAAACTAAGGCAGTTTCTCAAACGAAGGCTATTCCTCAAACTAAGGCAGATTCACAAACGAAGGCAACTCCTCAAACAAAGGCAGACTCTCAATCTAAGGCAGACTCTCAAACTGAGGCAGATTCTCAAACGAAGGCAACTCCTCAAACTAAGGCAGACTCTCAAACTAAGGCATACTCTTAAACTAAGGCAGACTCTAAACTTAGGCAACTCCTCAAACTAAGGCAGATTCTCAAACGAAGGCAACTCCTCAAACTAAGGCAGATTCTCAAACGAAGGCAACTCCTCAAACTAAGGCAGATTCTCAAACGAAGGCAACTCCTCAAACTAGGGCAGACTCTCAAACTAAGGCAGACTCTAAAACTAAGGCAGACTCTCAAATTGAGGCAGACTCTCAATCGAAGGCAGACTCTCAAACTAAGGCAGATACTCAAACGAAGGAAACTCCTCAAACTAAGGCAGACTCTCAAACTAAGGCAGATTCTCAAACGAAGGCAACTCCTCAAAAGAAGGCGGACTCTCAAACTAAGGCAGACTCTCAAACTAAGGCAACCCCACAAACTAAGGCAGACTCTCAAACGAAGGCAGAATCTCAAACTAAGGCAGACTCTCAAACTAAGGCAACTCCTCAAAATAAGGCAGATTCTCCAACGAAGGCAATCCCTCAAACTAAGGCAGACTCTCAAACTAAGGCAGACTCTCAAACTAAGGAAGACTTCAAATTAAGGCAGATTCTCAAACGAAGGCAAACCCTCAAACTAAGGCAACCCCTCAAACTAAGGCAACTCCTCAAACAAAGGCAGACTCTCAATCTAAGGCAGACTCTCAAACTGAGGCAGATTCTCAAACGAAGGCAACTCCTCAAACTAAGGCAGACTCTCAAACTAAAGCATACTCTTAAACTAAGGCAGACTCTAAACTTAGGCAACTCCTCAAACTAAGGCAGATTCTCAAACGAAGGCAACTCCTCAAACAAAGGCAGACTCTCAATCTAAGGCAGACTCTCAAACTGAAGCAGATTTTCAAACTAAGGCAGACTCTCAAACTAAGGCATACTCTTAAACTAAGGCAGACTCTAAACTTAGGCAACTCCTCAAACTAAGGCAGATTCTCAAACGAAGGCAACTCCTCAAACTAAGGCAGATTCTCAAACGAAGGCAACTCCTCAAACTAAGGCAGATTCTCAAACGAAGGCAACTCCTCAAACTAAGGCATACTCTCAAACTATGGCAGACTCTAAAACTAAGGCAGACTCTCAAATTGAGGCAGACTCTCAATCGAAGGCAGACACTCAAACTAAGGCAGATACTCAAACGAAGGCAGCTCCTCAAACTAAGGCAGAATCTCAAACGATGGAAACTCCTCAAACTAAGGCAGACTCTCAAACTAAGGCAGACTCGCAAACTAAGGCAGTTTCTCAAACGAAGGCAATTCCTCAAACTGAGGCAGATTCTCAAACGAAGGCAACTCCTCAAACAAAGGGAGACTCTCAATCTAAGGCAGACTCTCAAACTAAGGCAGATTTTCAAACGACGGCAACTCCTGAAACTAAGGCAGACTCTCAAACTAAGGCAGACTCGCAAACTAAGGCAGTTTCTCAAACGAAGGCAACTCCTCAAACAAAGGCAGATTCTCAAACGAAGGCAACTCCTCAAACTGAGGCAGACTCTCAAACTAAGGCAGACTCTAAAACTAAGGCAGACTCTCAAACTGAGGCAGACTCTCAAACTAAGGCAGACTCGCAAACTAAGGCAGTTTCTCAAACGAAGGCTATTCCTCAAACTAAGGCAGATTCTCAAACGAAGGCAACTCCTCAAACAAAGGCAGACTCTCAAACTAAGGCAGACTCTAAAATTAAGGCAGATTCTCAGCCGAATGCAACTCCTCAAAATAAGGCAGACTCTCAAACTAAGGCAGACTCTCAAACTAAGGCAGATTCTCAAACGAAGGCTGACTCTCAAACTAAGGCAACCCCTCAAACTAAGGCAGACTCTCAAACTGAGGCAGACTCTCAATCTAAGGCAGACTCTCAAACTAAGGCAGATTCTCAAACGAAGGCAGCTCCTCAAACTAAGGCAGAATCTCAAACGAAGAAAACTCCTCAAACTAAGGCAGACTCTCAAATTAAGGCAGACTCGCAAACTAAGGCAGTTCTCAAACGAAGGCTATCCCTCAAACTAAGGCAGGCTCTCAAACTAAGTCAACTCCTCAAACTAAGGCAACCCCTCAAACTAAGGCAACCCCTCAAACTAAGGCAGACTCTCAAACAAAGGCAACCCCTCAAACTAAGGCAACCCCTCAAACTAAGGCAGACTATCAAACTCAGGCATCTCCCCAAACAAAGGCAACTCCTCAAACTAAGGCAGACTCTCAAACTAAGGCAACCCCTCAAACTAAGGCAACCCCTCAATCTAAGGCAGACTCTCAAACTAAGGCAACCCCTCAAACTAAGGCAGACTCTCAAACTAAGGCAGATTCTCAAACGAAGGCAGCTCCTCAAACTAAGGCAGAATCTCAAACGAAGAAAACTCCTCAAACTAAGGCAGACTCTCAAATTAAGGCAGACTCGCTAACTAAGGCAGTTTCTCAAACGAAGGCTGTCCCTCAAACTAAGGCAGCCTCTCAAACTAAGTCAACTCCTCAAACTAAGGCAACCCCTCAAACTAACACAACCCCTCAAACTAAGGCAGACTCTCAAACTAAGGCAACCCCTCAAACTAAGGCAACCCCTCAAACTAAGGCAGACTATCAAACTCAGGCAACTCCTCAAACTAAGGCAACTCTTCAAACTAAGGCAGATTCTCAAACTAAGGCAACCCCTCAAACTAAGGCAGCTCCTCAAACTAAGGCAGACTCTCAAACTAAGGCAGAATCTCAAACTAAGGCAGTTTCTCAACCGAAGGCAACTCCTCCAACTAAGGCAGATTCTCAAACGAAGGCAGACTCTCAAACTAAGGCAGACTCTCAAACTAAGGCAGACTCTAAAAGTAAGGCAGGCTCTCAAACTGAGGCAGACTCTCAATCTAAGGCAGACTCTCAAACTGAGGCAGATTCTCAAACTAAGGCAGCTCCTCAAACTAAGGCAGAATCTCAAACGAAGGAAACTCCTCAAACTAAGGCAGACTCTCAAACTAAGGCAGACTCGCAAACTAAGGCAGTTTCTCAAACGAAGGCTATTCCTCAAACTAAGGCAGATTCTCAAACGAAGGCAACTCCTCAAACAAAGGCAGACTCTCAATCTAAGGCAGACTCTCAAACTGAGGCAGATTCTCAAACGAAGGCAACACCTCAAACTAAGGCAGAATCTCAAACTAAGGCAGTTTCTCAAACGAAGGCAACTCCTCCAACTAAGGCAGATTCTCAAACGAAGGCAGACTCTCAAACGAAGGCAGACTCTCAAACTAAGGCAGACTCTAAAACTAAGGCAGGCTCTCAAACTGAGGCAGACTCTCAATCTAAGGCAGACTCTCAAACTAAGGCAGATTCTCAAACTAAGGCAGCTCCTCAAACTAAGGCAGAATCTCAAACGAAGGAAACTCCTCAAACTAAGGCAGACTCTCAAACTAAGGCAGACTCGCAAACTAAGGCAGTTTCTCAAACGAAGGCTATTCCTCAAACTAAGGCAGATTCTCAAACGAAGGCAACTCCTCAAACAAAGGCAGACTCTCAATCTAAGGCAGACTCTCAAACTGAGGCAGACTCTCAAACTAAGGCATACTCTTAAACTAAGGCAGACTCTAAACTTAGGCAACTCCTCAAACTAAGGCAGATTCTCAAACGAAGGCAACTCCTCAAACAAAGGCAGACTCTCAATCTAAGGCAGACTCTCAAACTGAAGCAGATTTTCAAACTAAGGCAGACTCTCAAACTAAGGCATACTCTTAAACTAAGGCAGACTCTAAACTTAGGCAACTCCTCAAACTAAGGCAGATTCTCAAACGAAGGCAACTCCTCAAACTAAGGCAGATTCTCAAACGAAGGCAACTCCTCAAACTAAGGCAGATTCTCAAACGAAGGCTACTCCTCAAACTAAGGCATACTCTCAAACTATGGCAGACTCTAAAACTAAGGCAGACTCTCAAATTGAGGCAGACTCTCAATCGAAGGCAGACACTCAAACTAAGGCAGATACTCAAACGAAGGCAGCTCCTCAAACTAAGGCAGAATCTCAAACGAAGGAAACTCCTCAAACTAAGGCAGACTCTCAAACTAAGGCAGACTCGCAAACTAAGGCAGTTTCTCAAACGAAGGCAATTCCTCAAACTGAGGCAGATTCTCAAACGAAGGCAACTCCTCAAACAAAGGGAGACTCTCAATCTAAGGCAGACTCTCAAACTAAGGCAGATTTTCAAACGACGGCAACTCCTGAAACTAAGGCAGACTCTCAAACTAAGGCAGACTCGCAAACTAAGGCAGTTTCTCAAACGAAGGCAACTCCTCAAACAAAGGCAGATTCTCAAACGAAGGCAACTCCTCAAACTGAGGCAGACTCTCAAACTAAGGCAGACTCTAAAACTAAGGCAGACTCTCAAACTGAGGCAGACTCTCAAACTAAGGCAGACTCGCAAACTAAGGCAGTTTCTCAAACGAAGGCTATTCCTCAAACTAAGGCAGATTCTCAAACGAAGGGAACTCCTCAAACAAAGGCAGACTCTCAAACTAAGGCAGACTCTAAAATTAAGGCAGATTCTCAGCCGAAGGCAACTCCTCAAAATAAGGCAGACTCTCAAACTAAGGCAGACTCTCAAACTAAGGCAGATTCTCAAACGAAGGCAGACTCTCAAACTAAGGCAACCCCTCAAACTAAGGCAGACTCTCAAACTGAGGCAGACTCTCAATCTAAGGCAGACTCTCAAACTAAGGCAGATTCTCAAACGAAGGCAGCTCCTCAAACTAAGGCAGAATCTCAAACGAAGAAAACTCCTCAAACTAAGGCAGACTCTCAAATTAAGGCAGTCTCGCAAACTAAGGCAGTTCTCAAACGAAGGCTATCCCTCAAACTCAGGCAGGCTCTCAAACTAAGTCAACTCTTCAAACTAAGGCAACCCCTCAAACTAAGGCAGACTCTCAAACAAAGGCAACCCCTCAAACTAAGGCAACCCCTCAAACTAAGGCAGACTATCAAACTCAGGCATCTCCCCAAACTAAGGCAACTCCTCAAACTAAGGCAGACTCTCAAACTAAGGCAACCCCTCAAACTAAGGCAACCCCTCAATCTAAGGCAGACTCTCAAACTAAGGCAACCCCTCAAACTAAGGCAGACTCTCAAACTAAGGCAGATTCTCAAACGAAGGCAGCTCCTCAAACTAAGGCAGAATCTCAAACGAAGAAAACTCCTCAAACTAAGGCAGACTCTCAAATTAAGGCAGACTCGCTAACTAAGGCAGTTTCTCAAACGAAGGCTGTCCCTCAAACTAAGGCAGCCTCTCAAACTAAGTCAACTCCTCAAACTAAGGCAACCCCTCAAACTAACACAACCCCTCAAACTAAGGCAGACTCTCAAACTAAGGCAACCCCTCAAACTAAGGCAACCCCTCAAACTAAGGCAGACTATCAAACTCAGGCAACTCCTCAAACTAAGGCAACTCTTCAAACTAAGGCAGATTCTCAAACTAAGGCAACCCCTCAAACTAAGGCAGCTCCTCAAACTAAGGCAGACTCTCAAACTAAGGCAGAATCTCAAACTAAGGCAGTTTCTCAAACGAAGGCAACTCCTCCAACTAAGGCAGACTCTCAAACTAAGGCAGACTCTCAAACTAAGGCAGATTCTCAAACGAAGGCAGCTCCTCAAACTAAGGCAGAATCTCAAACGAAGAAAACTCCTCAAACTAAGGCAGACTCTCAAATTAAGGCAGACTCGCTAACTAAGGCAGTTTCTCAAACGAAGGCTGTCCCTCAAACTAAGGCAGCCTCTCAAACTAAGTCAACTCCTCAAACTAAGGCAACCCCTCAAACTAACACAACCCCTCAAACTAAGGCAGACTCTCAAACTAAGGCAACCCCTCAAACTAAGGCAACCCCTCAAACTAAGGCAGACTATCAAACTCAGGCAACTCCTCAAACTAAGGCAACTCTTCAAACTAAGGCAGATTCTCAAACTAAGGCAACCCCTCAAACTAAGGCAGCTCCTCAAACTAAGGCAGACTCTCAAACTAAGGCAGAATCTCAAACTAAGGCAGTTTCTCAAACGAAGGCAACTCCTCCAACTAAGGCAGATTCTCAAACGAAGGCAGACTCTCAAACTAAGGCAGACTCTCAAACTAAGGCAGACTCTAAAACTAAGGCAGGCTCTCAAACTGAGGCAGACTCTCAATCTAAGGCAGACTCTCAAACTAAGGCAGATTCTCAAACTAAGGCAGCTCCTCAAACTAAGGCAGAATCTCAAACGAAGGAAACTCCTCAAACTAAGGCAGACTCTCAAACTAAGGCAGACTCGCAAACTAAGGCAGTTTCTCAAACGAAGGCTACTCCTCAAACTAAGGCAGATTCTCAAACGAAGGCAACTCCTCAAACAAAGGCAGACTCTCAATCTAAGGCAGACTCTCAAACTGAGGCAGATTCTCAAACGAAGGCAACTCCTCAAACTAAGGCAGACTCTCAAACTAAGGCATACTCTTAAACTAAGGCAGACTCTAAACTTAGGCAACTCCTCAAACTAAGGCAGATTTTCAAACGAAGGCAACTCCTCAAACAAAGGCAGACTCTCAATCTAAGGCAGACTCTCAAACTGAAGCAGTTTTTCAAACTATGCAGACTCTCAAACTAAGGCATACTCTTAAACTAAGGCAGACTCTAAACTTAGGCAACTCCTCAAACTAAGGCAGATTCTCAAACGAAGGCAACTCCTCAAACTAAGGCAGATTCTCAAACGAAGGCAACTCCTCAAACTAAGGCAGATTCTCAAACGAAGGCAACTCCTCAAACTAAGGCATACTCTCAAACTATGGCAGACTCTAAAACTAAGGCAGACTCTCAAATTGAGGCAGACTCTCAATCGAAGGCAGACACTCAAACTAAGGCAGATACTCAAACGAAGGCAGCTCCTCAAACTAAGGCAGAATCTCAAACGAAGGAAACTCCTCAAACTAAGGCAGACTCTCA
This sequence comes from Heterodontus francisci, assembly GCF_036365525.1. Lineage (NCBI taxonomy): Eukaryota > Metazoa > Chordata > Chondrichthyes > Heterodontiformes > Heterodontidae > Heterodontus > Heterodontus francisci. The sequence continues at coordinate 7,414,570 of NC_090403.1, read as the reverse complement.
AACTAAGGCAGACTCGCCAACTAAGGCAGTTTCTCAAACGAAGGCAATTCCTCAAACTGAGGCAGATTCTCAAACGAAGGCATCTCCTCAAACAAAGGGAGACTCTCAATCTAAGGCAGACTCTCAAACTAAGGCAGATTTTCAAACGACGGCAACTCCTGAAACTAAGGCAGACTCTCAAACTAAGGCAGACTCGCAAACTAAGGCAGTTTCTCAAACGAAGGCAACTCCTCAAACAACGGCAGATTCTCAAACGAAGGCAACTCCTCAAACTGAGGCAGACTCTCAAACTAAGGCAGACTCTAAAACTAAGGCAGACTCTCAAACTGAGGCAGACTCTCAAACTAAGGCAGACTCGCAAACTAAGGCAGTTTCTCAAACGAAGGCTATTCCTCAAACTAAGGCAGATTCTCAAACGAAGGCAACTCCTCAAACAAAGGCAGACTCTCAAACTAAGGCAGACTCTAAAATTAAGGCAGATTCTCAGCCGAAGGCAACTCTTCAAAATAAGGCAGACTCTCAAACTAAGGCAGACTCTCAAACTAAGGCAGATTCTCAAACGAAGGCAACTCCTCAAAAGAAGGCGGACTCTCAAACTAAGGCAGACTCTCAAACTAAGGCAACCCCTCAAACTAAGGCAGACTCTCAAACTAAGGCAGACTCGCAAACTAAGGCAGTTTCTCAAACGAAGGCAACTCCTCAAACTAAGGCAGATTCTCAAACTTAGGCAGACTCTCAAACTAAGGCAGACTCTCCAACTAAGGCTGACTCTAAAACTAAGGCAGGCTCTCAAACTGAGGCAGACTCTCAATCTAAGGCAGACTCTCAAACTAAGGCAGATTCTCAAACGAAGGCAGCTCCTCAAACTAAGGCAGAATCTCAAACGAAGGAAACTCCTCAAACTAAGGCAGACTCTCAAACTAAGGCAGACTCGCAAACTCAGGCAGTTTCTCAAACGAAGGCTATTCCTCAAACTAAGGCAGATTCTCAAACGAAGGCAACTCCTCAAACAAAGGCAGACTCTCAATCTAAGGCAGACTCTCAAACTGAGGCAGATTCTCAAACGAAGGCAACTCCTCAAACTAAGGCAGACTCTCAAACTAAGGCATACTCTTAAACTAAGGCAGACTCTAAACTTAGGCAACTCCTCAAACTAAGGCAGATTCTCAAACGAAGGCAACTCCTCAAACTAAGGCAGATTCTCAAACGAAGGCAACTCCTCAAACTAAGGCAGATTCTCAAACGAAGGCAACTCCTCAAACTAGGGCAGACTCTCAAACTAAGGCAGACTCTAAAACTAAGGCAGACTCTCAAATTGAGGCAGACTCTCAATCGAAGGCAGACACTCAAACTAAGGCAGATACTCAAACGAAGGAAACTCCTTAAACTAAGGCAGACTCTCAAACTAAGGCAGATTCTCAAACGAAGGCAACTCCTCAAAAGAAGGCGGACTCTCAAACTAAGGCAGACTCTCAAACTAAGGCAACCCCACAAACTAAGGCAGGCTCTCAAACGAAGGCAGAATCTCAAACTAAGGCAGACTCTCAAACTAAGGCAACTCCTCAAAATAAGGCAGATTCTCCAACGAAGGCAATCCCTCAAACTAAGGCAGACTCTCAAACTAAGGCAGACTCTCAAACTAAGGAAGACTTCAAATTAAGGCAGATTCTCAAACGAAGGCAAACCCTCAAACTAAGGCAACCCCTCAAACTAAGGCAACCCCTCAAACTAAGGCAGACTCTCAAGATAAGCCAAATCCTCAAACTAAGGCAACCCCTCAAACTAAGGCAGATTCTCAAACTAAGGCAGTCCCTCAAAGTAAGGCAACCCCTCAATCTAAGGCAACTCCTCAAACTAAGGCAGATTCTCAAACAACGGCAACCCCTCAAACTAAGGCAACCCCTCAATCTGAGGCAGACTATCAAAAAAAGGCAACCCCTCAAACTAAGGCAGATTCTCAAACAAAGGTCCATCTCAAACTAAGGCAACCCCTCAAACTAAGGCAGACTCTCAAACTAAGGCAACCCCTCAAACTAAGGCAACCCCTGAAACTAAGGCAGACTCTCAAACTAAGGCAACTCCTCAAACTAATGCAATCCCACAAACTAAAGCAACTACTCAAACTAAGGCAGATTCTCAAACTAAGGCAACTCCTCAAACTAAGGCAGTCTCTCAAAGTAAGGCAACTGCTCAAACTAAGGTAGATTCTCAAACTGAGGCAGATTCTCAAACGAAGGCAGCTCCTCAAACTAAGGCAGACTCTCAAACTAAGGCAACTCCTCAAACTAAGGCAGACTCTCAAAATAAGGCAGACTCTCAAACTTAGGCAACTCCTCAAACTAAGGCAGATTCTCAAACGAAGGCAACTCCTTAAACTGAGGCAGACTCTCAAACTAAGGCAGACTCTCAAACTGAGGCAACTCCTCAAACTGAGGCAACTCCGCAAACTAAGGCAGACTATCAAACTAAGGCAACTCCTCAAACTAAGGCAGACTCTCAAACTAAGGCAGACTCTCAAACTAAGGCAGATTCTCAAACGAAGGCAAACCCTCAAACTAAGGCAGACTCTCAAACTGAGGCAGACTCCAAAACTAAGGCAGATTCTCAAACGAAGGCAACTCCTCAAAATAAGGCAGACTCTCAAACTAAGGCAGACTCTCAAACTAAGGCAGATTCTCAAACTAAGGCAGACTCTCAAACTTAGGCAGACTCTCAAATTAAGGCATCCCCTCAAACTGAGGCAGACTCTCAAACGAAGGCAGAATCTCAAACTAAGGCAGACTCTCAAACTAAGGCAACTCCTCAAAATAAGGCAGATTCTCCAACGAAGGCAATCCCTCAAACTAAGGCAGACTCTCAAACTAAGGCAGACTCTCAAACTAAGGCAGACTTCAAATTAAGGCAGACTCTCAACCGAACGCAACCCCTCAATCTAAGGCAGACTCTAAAACTAAGGCAGACTCTCAAACTGAGGCAGACTCTCAATCTAAGGCAGACTCTCAAACTAAGGCAGATTCTCAAACGAAGGCAGCTCCTCAAACTAAGGCAGAATCTAAAACGAAGGAAACTCCTCAAACTAAGGCAGACTCTCAAACTAAGGCAGACTCGCAAACTAAGACAGTTTCTCAAACTAAGGCAACTCCTCAAACTAAGGCAGATTCTCAAACGAAGGCAACTCCTCAAACAAAGGCAGACTCTCAATCGAAGGCAGACTCTCAAACTAAGGCAGATTTTCGAACGAGGGCAACTCCTCAAACTAAGGCAGACTCTCAAACTAAGGCAGACTCAAAAACTAAGGTAGATTCTCAAACGAAGGCAACTCCTCAAAATAAGGCAGACTCTCAAACTGAGGCAGACTCTCAAACTAAGGCAGATTCTCAAACTAAGGCAGAATCTCAAACTAACGCAGACTCTCAAACTAAGGCAGACTCGCAAACTAAGGCAGTTTCTCAAACGAAGGCTATTCCTCAAACTAAGGCAGATTCTCAAACGAAGGCAACTCCTCAAACAAAGGCAGACTCTCAATCTAAGGCAGACTCTCAAACTGAGGCAGACTCTCAATCTAAGGCAGACTCTCAAACTAAGGCAGATTCTCAAACGAAGGCAGCTCCTCAAACTAAGGCAGAATCTCAAACCAAGGAAACTCCTCAAACTAAGGCAGACTCTCAAACTAAGGCAGACTCGCAAACTAAGGCAGTTTCTCAAACGAAGGCTATTCCTCAAACTAAGGCAGATTCTCAAACGAAGGCAACTCCTCAAACAAAGGCAGACTCTCAATCTAAGGCAGACTCTCAAACTGAGGCAGATTCTCAAACGAAGGCAACTCCTCAAACTAAGGCAGACTCTCAAACTAAGGCATACTCTTAAACTAAGGCAGACTCTAAACTTAGGCAACTCCTCAAACTAAGGCAGATTCTCAAACGAAGGCAACTCCTCAAACTAAGGCAGATTCTCAAACGAAGGCAACTCCTCAAACTAAGGCAGATTCTCAAACGAAGGCAACTCCTCAAACTAGGGCAGACTCTCAAACTAAGGCAGACTCTAAAACTAAGGCAGACTCTCAAATTGAGGCAGACTCTCAATTGAAGGCAGACACTCAAACTAAGGCAGATACTCAAACGAAGGCAGCTCGTCAAACTAAGGCAGAATCTCAAACGAAGGAAACTCCTCAAACTAAGGCAGACTCTCAAACTAAGGCAGACTCGCAAACTAAGGCAGTTTCTCAAACGAAGGCAATTCCTCAAACTGAGGCAGATTCTCAAACGAAGGCAACTCCTCAAACAAAGGGAGACTCTCAATCTAAGGCAGACTCTCAAACTAAGGCAGATTTTCAAACGACGGCAACTCCTGAAACTAAGGCAGACTCTCAAACTAAGGCAGACTCGCAAACTAAGGCAGTTTCTCAAACGAAGGCAACTCCTCAAACTAAGGCAGATTCTCAAACGAAGGCAACTCCTCAAACTGAGGCAGACTCTCAAACTAAGGCAGACTCTAAAACTAAGGCAGAGTCTCAAACTGAGGCAGACTCTCAAACTAAGGCAGACTCGCAAACTAAGGCAGTTTCTCAAACGAAGGCTATTCCTCAAACTAAGGCAGAATCTCAAACGAAGGCAACTCCTCAAACAAAGGCAGACTCTCAAACTAAGGCAGACTCTAAAATTAAGGCAGATTCTCAGCCGAAGGCAACTCCTCAAAATAAGGCAGACTCTCAAACGAAGGCAGACTCTCAAACTAATGCAGATTCTCAAACGAAGGCAACTCCTCAAAAGAAGGCGGACTCTCAAACTAAGGCAGACTCTCAAACTAAGGCAACCCCACAAACTAAGGCAGACTCTCAAACGAAGGCAGAATCTCAAACTAAGGCAGACTCTCAAACTAAGGCAACTCCTCAAAATAAGGCAGATTCTCCAACGAAGGCAATCCCTCAAACTAAGGCAGACTCTCAAACTAAGGCAGACTCTCAAACTAAGGAAGACTTCAAATTAAGGCAGATTCTCAAACGAAGGCAAACCCTCAAATTAAGGCAACACCTCAAACTAAGGCAACCCCTCAAACTAAGGCAGACTCTCGAAGTAAGCCAAATCCTCAAACTAAGGCAACCCCTCAAACTAAGGCAGATTCTCAAACTAAGGCAGTCCCTCAAAGTAAGGCAACCCCTCAATCGAAGGCAACTCCTCAAACTAAGGCAGATTCTCAAACAACGGCAACCCCTCAAACTAAGGCAACCCCTCAATCTGAGGCAGACTCTCAAAAAAAGGCAACCCCTCAAACTAAGGCAGATTCTCAAACAAAGGTCCATCTCAAACTAAGGCAACCCCTCAAACTAAGGCAGACTCTCAAACTGAGGCAACCCCTCAAACTAAGGCAACCCCTGAAACTAAGGCAGACTCTCAAACTAAGGCAACTCCTCAAACTAAGGCAATCCCACAAACTAAAGCAACTACTCAAACTAAGGCAGATTCTCAAACTAAGGCAACTCCTCAAACTAAGGCAGTCTCTCAAACTAAGGCAACTGCTCAAACTAAGGTAGATTCTCAAACTGAGGCAGATTCTCAAACGAAGGCAACTCCTCAAACTAAGGCAGACTCTCAAACTAAGGCAACTCCTCAAACTAAGGCAGACTCTCAAAATAAGGCAGACTCTCAAACATAGGCAACTCCTCAAACTAAGGCAGATTCTCAAACGAAGGCAACTCCTTAAACTGAGGCAGACTCTCAAACTAAGGCAGACTCTCAAACTGAGGCAACTCCTCAAACTGAGGCAACTCCGCAAACTAAGGCAGACTATCAAACTAAGGCAACTCCTCAGACTAAGGCAGACTCTCAAACTAAGGCAGACTCTCAAACTAAGGCAGATTCTCAAACGAAGGCAAACCCTCAAACTAAGGCAGACTCTCAAACTGAGGCAGACTCCAAAACTGAGGCAGATTCTCAAACGAAGGCAACTCCTCAAAATAAGGCAGACTCTCAAACTAAGGCAGACTCTCAAACTAAGGCTGATTCTCAAACGAAGGCAACTCCTCAAAAGAAGGCAGCCTCTCAAACTAAGGCAGACTCTCAAACTTAGGCAGACTCTCAAATTAAGGCATCCCCTCAAACTAAGGCAGACTCTAAAACGAAGGCAGAATCTCAAACTAAGGCAGACTCTCAAACTAAGGCAACTCCTCAAAATAAGGCAGATTCTCCAACGAAGGCAATCCCTCAAACTAAGGCAGACTCTCAAACTAAGGCAGACTCTCAAACTAAGGCAGACTTCAAATAAAGGCAGACTCTCAACCGAACGCAACCCCTCAATCTAAGGCAGACTCTAAAACTAAGGCAGACTCTCAAACTGAGGCAGACTCTCAATCTAAGGCAGACTCTCAAACTAAGGCAGATTCTCAAATGAAGGCAGCTCCTCAAACTAAGGCAGAATCTAAAACGAAAGAAACTCCTCAAACTAAGGCAGACTCTCAAACTAAGGCAGACTCGCAAACTAAGGCAGTTTCTCAAACTAAAGCAACTCCTCAAACTAAGGCAGATTCTCAAACGAAGGCAACTCCTCAAACAAAGGCAGACTCTCAATCTAAGGCAGACTCTCAAACTAAGGCAGATTTTCGAACGAGGGCAACTCCTCAAACTAAGGCAGACTCTCAAACTAAGGCAGACTCAAAAACTAAGGTAGATTCTCAAACGAAGGCAACTCCTCAAAATAAGGCAGACTCTCAAACTGAGGCAGACTCTCAAACTAAGGCAGATTCTCAAACTAAGGCAACGCCTCAAACTAAGGCAACTCCTCAAACTAAGGCAACCCCTCAAACTAAGGCAGATTCTCAAACGAAGGCAACTCCTCAAACTAAGGCAGTCTCTCAAACTAAGGCAACTGCTCAAACTAAGGCAGATTCTCAAACTGAGGCAGATTCTCAAACGAAGGCAACTCCTCAATCTAAGGCAGACTCTCAAACTAAGGCAGACTCTTAAACTAAGGCAGACTCTAAACTTAGGCAACTCCTCAAACTGAGGCAGATTCTCAAACGAAGGCAGCTCCTCAAACTAAGGCAGACTCTCAAACTGAGGCAGACTCTAAAACTAAGGCAGATTCTCAAATTGATGCAGACTCTCAATCGAAGGAAGTCTCTCAAACTGAGGCAGATTCTCAAACTCAGGCAGCTCCTCAAACTAAGGCAGAATCTCAAACGAAGGAAACTCTTCAAACTAAGGCAGACTCTCAAACTAAGGCAGACTTGCAAACCAAGGGAGTTTCTCAAACGAAGGCAATTCCTCAAACTGAGGCAGATTCTCAAATGAAGGCAACTCCTCAAACAAAGGCGGACTCTCAATCTAAGGCAGACTCTCAAACTAAGGCAGATTTTCAAACGACGGCAACTGCTCAAACTAAGGCAGACTCTCAAACTAAGGCAGACTCGCAAACTAAGGCAGTTTCTCAAACGAAGGCAACTCCTCAAACTAAGGCAGATTCTCAAACGAAGGCAACTCCTCAAACTAAGGCAGACTCTCAAACTAAGGCAGACTCTAAAACTAAGGCAGACTCTCAAACTGAGGCAGACTCGCAAACGAAGGCAGTTTCTCAAACGAAGGCTATTCCTCAAACTAAGGCAGATTCTCAAACGAAGGCAACTCCTCAAACAAAGGCAGACTCTCAATCTGAGGCAGACTCTCAAACTAAGGCAGATTTTCAAATGAGGGTAACTCCTCAAACTAAGGCAGACTCTCAAACTAAGGCAGACTCGCAAACGAAGGCAGTTTCTCAAACGAAGGCTATTCCTCAAACTAAGGCAGATTCTCAAACGAAGGCAACTCCTCAAACAAAGGCAGACTCTCAATCTGAGGCAGACTCTCAAACTAAGGCAGATTTTCAAATGAGGGTAACTCCTCAAACTAAGGCAGACTCTCAAACTAAGGCAGACTCTAAAACTAAGGCAGATTCTCAAACGATGCAACTCCTCAAAATAAGGCAGGCTCTCAAACTAAGGCAGACTCTCAAACTAAGGCAGATTCTCAAACGAAGGCAACTCCTCAAAAGAAGGCAGACTCTCAAACTAAGGCAGACTCTCAAACTAAGGCAGACTCTCAAACTAAGGCAACCCCTCAAACTAAGGCAGTCTCTCAAACGAAGGCAGAATCTCAAACTAAGGCAGACTCTCAAACTAAGGCAACTCCTCAAAATAAGCAGATTCTCCAACGAAGGCAATCCCTCAAACTAAGGAAGACTCTCAAACTAAGGCAGACTCTCAAACTAAGGCAGACTTCAAATTAAGGCAGATTCTCAAACGAAGGCAACCCCTCAAACTAAGGCAGGCTCTTAAACTAAGTCAACTCCTCAATCTAAGGCAACCCCTCAAACTAAGGCAACCCCTCAAACTAAGGCAGACTCTCAAACTAAGGCAAATCCTCAAACTAAGGCAACTCCTCAAACTAAGGCAGATTCTCAAACTAAGGCAGTCCCTCAAAGTAAGGCAACCCCTCAAACTAAGGCAACCTCTCAAACTAAGGCAGACTATCAAACTAAGGCAACTCCTCAAACTAAGGCAACTCCTCAAACTAAGGCAGATTCTCAAACTAAGGCAACCCCTCAAACTAAGGCAACTCCTCAATCTAAGGCAGACTCTCAAACTACGGCAACCCCGCAAACTAAGGCAACCCCTCAAAATGAGGCAGACTCTCAAAAAAAGGCAACCCCTCAAACTAAGGCAACCCCTCAAACTAAGGCAGATTCTCAAACAAAGGTCCCTCTCAAACTAAGGCAACCCCTCAAACTAAGGCAGACTCTCAAACTAAGGCAACTCCTCAAACTATGGCAACCCCTCAAACTAAGGCAGACTCTCAAACTAAGGCAACTCCTCACACGAAGGCAATCCCACAAACTAAAGCAACTCCTCAAACTCAGGCAGATTCTCAAACGAAGGCAACTCCTCAAACTAAGGCAGTCTCCCAAACTAAGGCAACTGCTCAAACTGAGGCAGATTCTCAAACTGAGGCACATTCTCAAACGAAGGCAACTCCTCAAACTAAGGCAGACTCTCAAACTAAGGCAGACTCTCAAATTAAGGCAGATTCTCAAACTAAGGCAACGCCTCAAACTAAGGCAACTCCTCAAACTAAGGCAACCCCTCAAACTAAGGCAGACTCTCAAACTAAGGCAGACTCTTAAACTAAGGCAGACTCTAAACTTAGGCAGCTCCTCAAACTAAGGCAGATTCTCAAACGAAGGCAACTCCTCAAACTAAGGCAGACTCTCAAACTAAGGCAGTCACTAAAACTAAGGCAGACTCTCAAATTGATGCAGACTCTCAATCGAAGGCAGACTCTCAAACTAAGACAGATTCTCAAACGAAGGCAGCTCCTCAAACTAAGGCAGAATCTCAAACGAAGGAAACTCTTCAAACTAAGGCAGACTCTCAAACTAAGGCAGACTCGCAAACTAAGGCAGTTTCTCAAACGAAGGCAATTCCTCAAACTGAGGCAGATTCTCAAACGAAGGCAACTCCTCAAACAAAGGCAGACTCCCAATCTAAGGCAGACTCTCAAGCTAAGGCAGATTTTCAAACGACGGCAACTCCTCAAAATAAGGCAGTTTCTCAAACGAAGGCAACTCCTCAAACTAAGGCAGATTCTCAAACGAAGGCAACTCCTCAAACTGAGGCAGACTCTCAAACTGAGGCAGACTCTAAAACTAAGGCAGACTCTCAAACTGAAGCAGACTCTCAATCTAAGGCAGACTCTCAAACTAAGGCAGAATCTCAAACGAAGGAAACTCCTCAAACTAAGGCAGACTCGCAAACGAAGGCAGTGTCTCAAACGAAGTCTATTCCTCAAACTAAGGCAGATTCTCAAACGAAGGCAACTCCTCAAACAAAGGCAGACTCTCAATCTGAGGCAGACTCTCAAACTAAGGCAGATTTTCAAATGAGGGTAACTCCTCAAACTAAGGCAGACTCTCAAACTAAGGCAGACTCTAAAACTAAGGCAGATTCTCAAACGAAGGCAACTCCTCAAAATAAAGCAGACTCTCATACTAAGGCAGACTGTAAAACTAAGGCAGATTCTCAAACGAAGGCAACTCCTCAAAATAAGGCAGACTCTCAAACTAAGGCAGACTCTCAAACTAAGGCAACCCCTCAAACTAAGGCAGACTCTCAAAGGAAGGCAGAATCTCAAACTGCGGCAGACTCTCAAACTAAGGCAACTCCTCAAAATAAGCAGATTCTCCAACGAAGGCAATCTATCAAACTAAGGCAGACTCTCAAACTAAGGCAGGCTCTCAAACTAAGTCAACTCCTCAATCTAAGGCAACCCCTCAAACTAAGGCAACCCCTCAAACCAAGGCAGACTCTCAAACTAAGGCAACTCCTCAAACTAAGGCAGAATCTCAAACTAAGGCAGATTCTCAAACTAAGGCAACCCCTCAAACTAAGGCAACTCCTCAATTTAAGGCAGACTCTCAAACTAAGGCAACCCCTCAAACTAAGGCAACCCCTCAAACTGAGGCAGACTCTCAAAAAAAGGCAGACCCTCAAACTAAGGCAACCCCTCAAACTAAGGCAGATTCTCAAACAAAGGTCCCTCTCAAACTAAGGCAACCCCTCAAACTAAGGCAGACTCTCAAACTAAGGCAACCCCTCAAACTAAGGCAACCCCTCAAACTAAGGCAGACTCTCAAACTAAGGCAACTCCTCACACTAAGGCAATCCCACAAACTAAAGCAACTCCTCAAACTAAGGCAGATTCTCAAACGAAGGCAACTCCTCAAACTAAGGCAGTCTACCAAACTAAGGCAACTGCTCAAACTAAGGCAGATTCTCAAACTGAGGCAGATTCTCAAATGAAGGCAACTCCTCAAACTAAGGCAGATTCTCAAACGAAGGCAACTCCTCAAACTAAGGCAGACTCTCAAACTAAGGCAGACTCTCAAACTAAGGCAACTCCTCAAACTAAGGCAGAATCTCAAACTAAGGCAGACTCTCAAACTAAGGCAACTCCTCAAACTAAGTCAGACTCTCAAACTAAGGCAGACTCTCAAACTACGGCAGATTCTCAAACGAAGGCAACCCCTCAAACTAAGTCAGACTCTCAAACTAAGGCTAGACTCTAAAACTAAGGCAGATTCTCAAACGAAGGCAACTCCTCAAAATAAGGCAGACTCTCAAACTAAGGCAGACTCTCAAACTAAGGCAGATTCTCAAATGAAGGCAACTCCTCAAAACAAGGCAGACTCTCAAACTATGGCTGACTCTCAAATTAAGGCAACCCCTCAGACTAAGGCAGACTCTGAAACGACGGCAGAATCTCAAACTAGTGCAGACTCTCAAACTAAGGCAACTCCTCAAAATAAGGCAGATTCTCCAACGAAGGCAATCCCTCAAACTAAGGCAGACTCTCAAACTGAGGCAGACTCTCAATCTAAGGCAGACTCTCAAACTAAGGCAGATTCTCAAACGAAGGCAGCTCCTCAAACTAAGGCAGAATCTCAAACGAATGAAACTCCTCAAACTAAGGCAGACTCTCAAATTAAGGCAGACTCGCAAACTAAGGCAGTTTCTCAAACTAAGGCAACTCCTCAAAATAAGGGAGATTCTCAAACGAAGGCAACTCCTCAAACAAAGGCAGACTCTCAATCTAATGCAGACTCTCAAACTAAGGCAGACTCTCAAACTAAGGCAACTCCTCAAACTGAGGCAGACTCTCAAAGTAAGGCAGACTCTAAACTTAGGCAACTCCTCAAACTAAGGCAGATTCTCAAACGAAGGCAACTCCTCAAACTAAGGCAGACTCTCAAACTAAGGCAGACTCTCAAACTAACGCAACTCCTCAAACTAAGGCAGAATCTCAAACTAAGGCAGACTCTCAAACTGAGGCAACTCCTCAAACTAAGTTAGATTCTCAAACGAAGGCAACTCCTCAAACTAAGGCAGATTCTCAAACTAAGGCAGATTCTCAAACGAAGGCAACCCCTCAAACTAAGGCAGACTCTCAAACTAAGGCAGACTCTCAAACTGAGGCAGATTCTCAAACTGAGGCAGCTCCTCAAACTAAGGCAGACTCTCAAACTAAGGCAGACTCGCAAACTAAGGCAGTTTCTCAAACGAAGGCAACTCCTCAAACTAAGGCAGATTCTCAAACGAAGGCAAGTCCTCAAATTAAGGCAGACTCTCAAACTAAGGCAGACTGTAAAACTAAGGCAGACTCTCAAACTGAGGCAGACTCTCAATCTAAGGCAGACTCTCGAACTAAGGCAGATTCTCAAACGAAGGCAGCTCCTCAAACTAAGGCAGAATCTCAAACGAAGGAAACTCCTCAAACTAAGGCAGACTCTCAAACTAAGGCAGACTCGCAAACTAAGGCAGTTTCTCAAACGAAGGCTATTCCTCAAACTAAGGCAGATTCTCAAACGAAGGCAACTCCTCAAACAAAGGCAGATCTCAATCTAAGGCAGACTCTCAAACTAAGGCAGATTTTCAAACGAGGGCAACTCCTCAAACTAAGGCAGACTCTCAAACTAAGGCAGACTCTCAAACTAAGGCAGATTCTCAAACGAAGGCAACTCCTCAAAAGAAGGCAGACTCTCAAACTAAGGCAGACTCTCAAACTAAGGCAGACTCTCAAATTAAGGCAACCCCTCAAACTAAGGCAGACTCTCAAACTGAGGCAGAGTCTCAATCTAAGGCAGACTCTCAAACTAAGGCAGATTCTCAAACGAAGGCAGCTCCTCAAACTAAGGCAGAATCTCAAACGAAGGAAACTCTTCAAACTAAGGCAGACTCTCAAATTAAGGCAGACTCGCAAACTAAGGCAGTTTCTCAAACGAAGGCTATCCCTCAAACTAAGGCAGGCTCTCAAAGTAAGTCAACTCCTCAAACTAAGGCAACCCCTCAAACTAAGGCAACCCCTCAAACTAAGGCAGACTCTCAAACTAAGGCAACCCCTCAAACTTAGGCAACCCCTCAAACTAAGGCAGACTATCAAACTCAGGCAACTCCTCAAACTAAGGCAACTCCTCAAACTAAGGCAGATTCTCAAACTAAGGCAAACCCTCAAACTAAGGCAACCCCTCAATCTAAGGCAGACTCTCAAACTAAGGCAACCCCTCAAACTAAGGCAGACTCTCAAAAAAAGGTCCCTCTCAAACTAAGGCAACCCCTCAAACTAAGGCAGACTCTCAAACTAAGGCAACCCCTCAAACTAAGGCAACCCCTCAAACTAAAGCAGATTCTCAAACAAAGGTCCCTCTCAAACTAAGGCAACCCCTCAAACTAAGGCAGACTCTCAAACTAAGGCAACCGCTCAAACTAAGGCATCCCCTCAAACTAAGGCAGACTCTCAAACTAAGGCAACTCCTCAAACTAAGGCAACCCCACAAACTAAAGCAACTCCTCAAACTAAGGCAGATTCTCAAACGAAGGCAACTCCTCAAACAAAGGCAGACTCTCAATCTAAGGCAGACTCTCAAACTAAGGCAGATTTTCAAACGAGGGCAACTCCTCAAACTAAGGCAGACTCTCAAACTAAGGTCAGACTCTCAAACTAAGGCAGACTCTCAAACTAAGGCAACCCCTCAAACTAAGGCAGACTCTCAAACTGAGGCAGACTCTCAATCTAAGGCAGACTCTCAAACTAAGGCAGATTCTCAAACGAAGGCAGCTCCTCAAACTAAGGCAGAATCTCAAACTAAGGCAACTGCTCAAACTAAGGCAGATTCTGAAACTGAGGCAGATTCTCAAACGAAGGCAACTCCTCAAACTAAGGCAGACGCTCAAGCTAAGGCAGACTCTCAAACTTAGGCAACTCCTCAAACTAAGGCAGATGCTCAAACGAAGGCAACTCCTCAAACTAAGGCAGACTCTCAAACTAAGGCAGAGTCTCAAACTAAAGCACCTCCTCAAACTAAGGCAGAATCTCAAACTAAGGCAGACTCTCAAACTAAGGGAACTCCTCAAACTAAGGCAGACTCTCAAACTAAGGCAGACTCTCAAACTAAGGCAGATTCTCCAACGAAGGCAACCCATCAAACTAAGGCAGTCTCTCAAACTAAGGCAGACTCTCAAACTAAGGCAGATTCTCAAACGAAGGCAGCTCCTCAAACTACGGCAGACTCTCAAACTAAGGCAGACTCGCAAACTAAGGCAGTTTCTCAAACGAAGGCAACTCCTCAAACTAAGGAAGATTCTCATACGAAGGCAACTCCTCAAACTAAGGCAGACTCTCAAACTAAGGCAGACTCTAAAACTAAGGCAGATTCTCAAACTGAGGCAGACTCTCAATCGAAGGCAGACTCTCAAACTAAGGCAGATTCTCAAACGAAGGCAGCTCCTCAAACAAAGGCAGAATCTCAAACGAAGGAATCTCCTCAAACTAAGGCAGACTCTCAAACTAAGGCAGACTCGCAAACTGAGGCATTTTCTCAAACGAAGGCAATTCCTCAAACTGAGGCAGATTCTCAAACGAAGGCAACTCCTCAAACAAAGGCAGACTCTCAATCTAAGGCAGACTCTCAAACTAAGGCAAATTTTCAAACGAAGGCAACTACTCAAACTAAGGCAGACTCTCAAACTAAGGCAGACTCTCAAATTTAGGCAACTCCTCAAACTAAGGCAGATTCTCAAACGAAGGCAACTACTCAAACTAAGGCAGACTCTCAAACTAAGGCAGACTCTCAAACTAAGGCAGACTCTCAAACTAAGGCAACTCCTCAAACTCAGGCAGAATCTCAAACTAAGGCAGACTCTCAAACTAAGGCAGACTCTCAAACTAAGGCAGATTCTCAAACGAAGGCAACCCCTCAAACTAAGGCAGACTCTCAAACCAAGGCAGACTCTCAAACTAAGGCAGAGTCTCAAACGAAGGCAGCTCCTCAAACTAAGGCAGACTCTCAAACTGAGGCAGACTCGCAAACTAAGGCAGTTTCTCAAACGAAGGCAACTCCTCAAACTAAGGCAGGTTCTCAAACGAAGGCAACTCCTCAAACTAAGGCAGACTCTCAAACTAAGGCAGACTCTAAAACTAAGGCAGACTCTAAAACTAAGGCAGATTCTCAAACGAAGGCAACTCCTCAAAATAAGGCAGACTCTCAAACTAAGGCAGACTCTCAAACTAAGGCAGATTCTCAAACGAAGGCAAGTCCTCAAAAGAAGGCAGACTCTCAAACTAAGGCAGACACTCAAACTAAGGCAGACTCTCAAACTGAGGCAACCCCTCAAACTAAGGCAGACTCTCAAACTAAGGCAGAATCTCAAACTAAGGCAGACTCTCAAACTAAGGCAGACTCTCAAACTAAGGCAGACTTCAAATTAAGGCAGACTCTCAAACTAAGGCAACCCCTCAAACTAAGGCAACCCCTCAAACTAAGGCAGATTCTCAAACTAAGGCAGTCCCTCAAAGTAAGGCAACCCCTCAAACTAACGCAACACCTCAAACTAAGGCAGACTATCAAACTCAGGCAACTCCTCAAACTAAGGCAACTCCTCAAACTAAGTCAGATTCTCAAACGAAGGCAACTCCTCAAACAAAGGCAGACTCTCAATCGAAGGCAGACTCTCAAACTAAGGCAGATTTTCAAAAGAGGGCAACTCCTCAAAGTGAGGCAGACTCTCAAAATAAGGCAGACTCAAAAACTAAGGCAGATTCTCAAACGAAGGCAACACCTCAAAATAAGGCAGACTCTCAAACTGAGGCAGACTCTCAAACTAAGGCAGATTCTCAAACGAAGGCAACTCCTCAAAAGAAGGCAGACTCTCAAACTGAGGCAGATTCTCAAACTAAGGCAGACTCTCAAACTAAGGCAACCCCTCAAACTAAGGCAGACTCTCAAACGAAGGCAGAATTTCAAACTAAGGCAGACTCTCAAACTAAGACAACTCCTCAAAATAAGGCAGATTCTCCAACGAAGGCAATCCCTCAAACTAAGGCAGGCTCTCAAACGAAGTCAACTCATCAAACTAAGTCGACCCCTCAAACTAAGGCAACCCCTCAAACTAAGGCAGATTCTCAAACTAAGGCAGTCCCTCAAAGTAAGGCAACCCCTCAAACTAAGGCAACCCCTCAAACTAAGGCAGACTATTAAACTCAGGCAACTCCTCAAACTAAGGCAGATTCTCAAACTAAGGCAACCCTTCAAACTAAGGCAACACCTCAATCTAAGGCAGACTCTCAAACATAGGCAACCCCTCAAACTAAGGCAAACTCTCAATAAAAGGCAACCCCTCAAACTAAGGCAACCCCTCAAACTAAGGCAGACTCTCAAACTAAGGCAGACTCTCAAATTTAGGCAACTCCTCAAACTAAGGCAGATTCTCAAACGAAGGCAACTCCTCAAAATAAGCAGATTCTCCAACGAAGGCAATCTATCAAACTAAGGCAGACTCTCAAACTAAGGCAGGCTCTCAAACTAAGTCAACTCCTCAATCTAAGGCAACCCCTCAAACTAAGGCAACCCCTCAAACCAAGGCAGACTCTCAAACTAAGGCAACTCCTCAAACTAAGGCAACTCCTCAAACTAAGGCAGATTCTCAAACTAAGGCAACCCCTCAAACTAAGGCAACTCCTCAATTTAAGGCAGACTCTCAAACTAAGGCAACCCCTCAAACTAAGGCAACCCCTCAAACTGAGGCAGACTCTCAAAAAAAGGCAGACCCTCAAACTAAGGCAACCCCTCAAACTAAGGCAGATTCTCAAACAAAGGTCCCTCTCAAACTAAGGCAACCCCTCAAACTAAGGCAGACTCTCAAACTAAGGCAACCCCTCAAACTAAGGCAACCCCTCAAACTAAGGCAGACTCTCAAACTAAGGCAACTCCTCACACTAAGGCAATCCCACAAACTAAAGCAACTCCTCAAACTAAGGCAGATTCTCAAACGAAGGCAACTCCTCAAACTAAGGCAGTCTACCAAACTAAGGCAACTGCTCAAACTAAGGCAGATTCTCAAACTGAGGCAGATTCTCAAATGAAGGCAACTCCTCAAACTAAGGCAGATTCTCAAACGAAGGCAACTGCTCAAACTAAGGCAGACTCTCAAACTAAGGCAGACTCTCAAACTAAGGCAACTCCTCAAACTAAGGCAGAATCTCAAACTAAGGCAGACTCTCAAACTAAGGCAACTCCTCAAACTAAGTCAGACTCTCAAACTAAGGCAGACTCTCAAACTAAGGCAGATTCTCAAACGAAGGCAACCCCTCAAACTAAGGCAGACTCTCAAACTAAGGCAGACTCTAAAACTAAGGCAGATTCTCAAACGAAGGCAACTCCTCAAAATAAGGCAGACTCTCAAACTAAGGCAGACTCTCAAACTAAGGCAGATTCTCAAACGAAGGCAACTCCTCAAAAGAAGGCAGACTCTCAAACTATGGCAGACTCTCAAATTAAGGCAACCCCTCAGACTAAGGCAGACTCTCAAACGAAGGCAGAATCTCAAACTAAGGCAGACTCTCAAACTAAGGCAACTCCTCAAAATAAGGCAGATTCTCCAACGAAGGCAATCCCTCAAACTAAGGCAGACTCTCAAACTGAGGCAGACTCTCAATCTAAGGCAGACTCTCAAACTAAGGCAGATTCTCAAACGAAGGCAGCTCCTCAAACTAAGGCAGAATCTCAAATGAATGAAACTCCTCAAACTAAGGCAGACTCTCAAATTAAGGCAGACTCGCAAACTAAGGCAGTTTCTCAAACTAAGGCAACTCCTCAAAATAAGGCAGATTCTCAAACGAAGGCAACTCCTCAAACAAAGGCAGACTCTCAATCTAATGCAGACTCTCAAACTAAGGCAGATTTTCGAACGAGGGCAACTCCTCAAACTAAGGCAGACTCTCAAACTCAGGCAGACTCAAAAACTAAGGCAGAATCTCAAACGAAGGCAACGCCTCAAACTAAGGCATCTCCTCAAACTAAGGCAACTCCTCAAACTAAGGCAGTCTCTCAAACTAAGGCAACTGCTCAAACTAAGGCAGATTCTCAAACTGAGGCAGATTCTCAAACGAAGGCAACTCCTCAAACTAAGGCAGACTCTCAAACTAAGGCAACTCCTCTAACTGAGGCAGACTCTCAAAGTAAGGCAGACTCTAAACTTAGGCAACTCCTCAAACTAAGGCAGATTCTCAAACGAAGGCAACTCCTCAAACTAAGGCAGACTCTCAAACTAAGGCAGACTCTCAAACTAACGCAACTCCTCAAACTAAGGCAGAATCTCAAACTAAGGCAGACTCTCAAACTGAGGCAACTCCTCAAACTAAGGTAGATTCTCAAACGAAGGCAACTCCTCAAACTAAGGCAGATTCTCAAACTAAGGCAGATTCTCAAACGAAGGCAACCCCTCAAACTAAGGCAGACTCTCAAACTAAGGCAGACTCTCAAACTGAGGCAGATTCTCAAACTGAGGCAGCTCCTCAAACTAAGGCAGACTCTCAAACTAAGGCAGACTCGCAAACTAAGGCAGTTTCTCAAACGAAGGCAACTCCTCAAACTAAGGCAGATTCTCAAACGAAGGCAAGTCCTCAAATTAAGGCAGACTCTCAAACTAAGGCAGACTGTAAAACTAAGGCAGACTCTCAAACTGAGGCAGACTCTCAATCTAAGGCAGACTCTCGAACTAAGGCAGATTCTCAAACGAAGGCAGCTCCTCAAACTAAGGCAGAATCTCAAACGAAGGAAACTCCTCAAACTAAGGCAGACTCTCAAACTAAGGCAGACTCGCAAACTAAGGCAGTTTCTCAAACGAAGGCTATTCCTCAAACTAAGTCAGATTCTCAAACGAAGGCAACTCCTCAAACAAAGGCAGACTCTCAATCTAAGGCAGACTCTCAAACTAAGGCAGATTTTCAAACGAGGGCAACTCCTCAAACTAAGGCAGACTCTCAAACTAAGGCAGACTCTCAAACTAAGGCAGATTCTCAAACGAAGGCAACTCCTCAAAAGAAGGCAGACTCTCAAACTAAGGCAGACTCTCAAACTAAGGCAACCCCTCAAACTAAGGCAGACTCTCAAACTGAGGCAGACTCTCAATCTAAGGCAGACTCTCAAACTAAGGCAGATTCTCAAACGAAGGCAGCTCCTCAAACTAAGGCAGAATCTCAAACGAAGGAAACTCTTCAAACTAAGGCAGACTCTCAAATTAAGGCAGACTCGCAAACTAAGGCAGTTTCTCAAACGAAGGCTATCCCTCAAACTAAGGCAGGCTCTCAAAGTAAGTCAACTCCTGAAACTAAGGCAACCCCTCAAACTAAGGCAACCCCTCAAACTAAGGCAGACTCTCAAACTAAGGCAACCCCTCAAACTAAGGCAACCCCTCAAACTAAGGCAGACTATCAAACTCAGGCAACTCCTCAAACTAAGGCAACTCCTCAAACTAAGGCAGATTCTCAAACTAAGGCAACCCCTCAAACTAAGGCAACCCCTCAATCTAAGGCAGACTCTCAAACTAAGGCAACCCCTCAAACTAAGGCAGACTCTCAAAAAAAGGTCCCTCTCAAACTAAGGCAACCCCTCAAACTAAGGCAGACTCTCAAACTAAGGCAACCCCTCAAACTAAGGCAACCCCTCAAACTAAGGCAGATTCTCAAACAAAGGTCCCTCTCAAACTAAGGCAACCCCTCAAACTAAGGCAGACTCTCAAACTAAGGCAACCGCTCAAACTAAGGCAACCCCTCAAAATAAGGCAGACTCTCAAACTAAGGCAACTCCTCAAACTAAGGCAACCCCACAAACTAAAGCAACTCCTCAAACTAAGGCAGATTCTCAAACGAAGGCAACTCCTCAAACAAAGGCAGACTCTCAATCTAAGGCAGACTCTCAAACTAAGGCAGATTTTCAAACGAGGGCAACTCCTCAAACTAAGGCAGACTCTCAAACTAAGGCAGACTCTAAAACTAAGGCAGATTCTCAAACGAAGGCAACTCCTCAAAATAAGGCAGACTCTCAAACTAAGGCAGACTCTCAAACTAAGGCAGATTCTCAAACGAAGGCAACTCCTCAAAAGAAGGCAGACTCTCAAACTAAGGTCAGACTCTCAAACTAAGGCAGACTCTCAAACTAAGGCAACCCCTCAAACTAAGGCAGACTCTCAAACTGAGGCAGACTCTCAATCTAAGGCAGACTCTCAAACTAAGGCAGATTCTCAAACGAAGGCAGCTCCTCAAACTAAGGCAGAATCTCAAACGAAGGAAACTCCTCAAACTAAGGCAGACTCTCAAACTAAGGCAGACTCGCAAACTAAGGCAGTTTCTCAAACGAAGGCAACTCCTCAAAATAAGGCAGATTCTCCAACGAAGTCTATCCCTCAAACTAAGGCAGGCTCTCAAACTAAGTCAACTCCTCAAACTAAGGCAACCCCTCAAACGAAGGCAACCCCTCAAACTAAGGCAGAATCTCAAACTAAGGCTACCCCTCAAACTAAGGCAGACTATCAAACTCAGGCAACTCCTCAAATTAAGGCAACTCCTCAAACTAAGGAAGATTCTCAAACTAAGGCAACCCCTCAAACTAAGGCAACCCCTCAATCTAAGGCAGACTCTCAAACTAAGGCAACCCCTCAAACTAAGGCAGACTCTCAAAAAAAGACAACCCCTCAAACTAAGGCAACCCGTCAAACTAAGGCAGATTCTCAAACAAAGGTCCCTCTCAAACTAAGGCAACCCCTCAAACTAAGGCAGACTTTCAAACTAAGGCAACCCCTCAAACTAAGGCAACCCCTCAAACTAAGGCAGTCTCTCAAACTAAGGCAACTCCTCAAACTAAGGCAACCCCACAAACTAAAGCAACTCCTCAAACTAAGGCAGATTCTCAAACAAAGGCAACTCCTCAAACTAAGGCAGTCTCTCAAACTAAGGCAACTGCTCAAACTAAGGCAGATTCTGAAACTGAGGCAGATTCTCAAACGAAGGCAACTCCTCAAACTAAGGCAGACGCTCAAGCTAAGGCAGACTCTCAAACTTAGGCAACTCCTCAAACTAAGGCAGATGCTCAAACGAAGGCAACTCCTCAAACTAAGGCAGACTCTCAAACTAAGGCAGAGTCTCAAACTAAGACACCTCCTCAAACTAAGGCAGAATCTCAAACTAAGGCAGACTCTCAAACTAAGGGAACTCCTCAAACTAAGGCAGACTCTCAAACTAAGGCAGACTCTCAAACTAAGGCAGATTCTCAAACGAAGGCATCCCCTCAAACTAAGGCAGTCTCTCAAACTAAGGCAGACTCTCAAACTAAGGCAGATTCTCAAACGAAGGCATCCCCTCAAACTAAGGCAGTCTCTCAAACTAAGGCAGACTCTCAAACTAAGGCAGATTCTCAAACGAAGGCAGCTCCTCAAACTACGGCAGACTCTCAAACTAAGGCAGACTCGCAAACTAAGGCAGTTTCTCAAACGAAGGCAACTCCTCAAACTAAGGAAGATTCTCATACGAAGGCAACTCCTCAAACTAAGGCAGACTCTCAAACTAAGGCAGACTCTAAAACTAAGGCAGATTCTCAAACTGAGGCAGACTCTCAATCGAAGGCAGACTCTCAAACTAAGGCAGATTCTCAAACGAAGGCAGCTCCTCAAACAAAGGCAGAATCTCAAACGAAGGAATCTCCTCAAACTAAGGCAGACTCTCAAACTAAGGCAGACTCGCAAACTGAGGCAGTTTCTCAAACGAAGGCAATTCCTCAAACTGAGGCAGATTCTCAAACGAAGGCAACTCCTCAAACAAAGGCAGACTCTCAATCTAAGGCAGACTCTCAAACTAAGGCAAATTTTCAAACGAAGGCAACTACTCAAACTAAGGCAGACTCTCAAACTAAGGCAGACTCTCAAATTTAGGCAACTCCTCAAACTAAGGCAGATTCTCAAACGAAGGCAACTACTCAAACTAAGGCAGACTCTCAAACTAAGGCAGACTCTCAAACTAAGGCAACTCCTCAAACTCAGGCAGAATCTCAAACTAAGGCTGACTCTCAAACTAAAGCAACTCCTCAAACTAAGGCAGACTCTCAAACTAAGGCAGACTCTCAAACTAAGGCAGATTCTCAAACGAAGGCAACCCCTCAAACTAAGGCAGACTCTCAAACCAAGGCTAACTCTCAAACTAAGGCAGAGTCTCAAACGAAGGCAGCTCCTCAAACTAAGGCAGAGTCTCAAACTGAGGCAGACTCGCAAACTAAGGCAGTTTCTCAAACGAAGGCAACTCCTCAAACTAAGGCAGACTCTCAAACTGAGGCAACCCCTCAAACTAAGGCAGACTCTCAAACTAATGCAGAATCTCAAACTAAGGCAGACTCTCAAACTAAGGCAGACTCTCAAACTAAGGCAGACTTCAAATTAAGGCAGACTATCAAACTAAGGCAACCCCTCAAACTAAGGCAACCCCTCAAACTAAGGCAGATTCTCAAACTAAGGCAGTCCCTCAAAGTAAGGCAACCCCTCAAACTAAGGCAACACCTCAAACTAAGGCAGACTATCAAACTCAGGCAGATTTTCAAAAGAGGGCAACTCCTCAAAGTGAGGCAGACTCTCAAAATAAGGCAGACTCAAAAACTAAGGCAGATTCTCAAACGAAGGCAACACCTCAAAATAAGGCAGACTCTCAAACTGAGGCAGACTCTCAAACTAAGGCAGATTCTCAAACGAAGGCAACTCCTCAAAAGAAGGCAGACTCTCAATCGAAGGCAGACTCTCAAACTAAGGCAGATTTTCAAAAGAGGGCAACTCCTCAAAGTGAGGCAGACTCTCAAAATAAGGCAGACTCAAAAACTAAGGCAGATTCTCAAACGAAGGCAACACCTCAAAATAAGGCAGACTCTCAAACTGAGGCAGACTCTCAAACTAAGGCAGATTCTCAAACGAAGGCAACTCCTCAAAAGAAGGCAGACTCTCAAACTAAGGCAGATTCTCAAACTAAGGCAGACTCTCAAACTAAGGCAACCCCTCAAACTAAGGCAGACTCTCAAACGAAGGCAGAATTTCAAACTAAGGCAGACTCTCAAACTAAGACAACTCCTCAAAATAAGGCAGATTCTCCAACGAAGGCAATCCCTCAAACTAAGGCAGGCTCTCAAACGAAGTCAACTCATCAAACTAAGTCGACCCCTCAAAATAAGGCAACCCCTCAAACTAAGGCAGATTCTCAAACTAAGGCAGTCCCTCAAAGTAAGGCAACCCCTCAAACTAAGGGAACCCCTCAAACTAAGGCAGACTATTAAACTCAGGCAACTCCTCAAACTAAGGCAGATTCTCAAACTAAGGCAACCCTTCAAACTAAGGCAACACCTCAATCTAAGGCAGACTCTCAAACATAGGCAACCCCTCAAACTAAGGCAAACTCTCAATAAAAGGCAACCCCTCAAACTAAGGCAACCCCTCAAACTAAGGCAGACTCTCAAACTAAGGCAGACTCTCAAATTTAGGCAACTCCTCAAACTAAGGCAGATTCTCAAACGAAGGCAACTACTCAAACTAAGGCAGACTCTCAAACTAAGGCAGACTCTCAAACTAAGGCAACTCCTCAAACTCAGGCAGAATCTCAAACTAAGGCAGACTCTCAAACTAAGGCAACTCCTCAAACTAAGGCAGACTCTCAAACTAAGGCAGACTCTCAAACTAAGGCAGATTCTCAAACGAAGGCAACCCCTCAAACTAAGGCAGACTCTCAAACCAAGGCAGACTCTCAAACTAAGGCAGAGTCTCAAACGAAGGCAGCTCCTCAAACTAAGGCAGACTCTCTAACTGAGGCAGACTCGCAAACTAAGGCAGTTTCTCAAACGAAGGCAACTCCTCAAACTAAGGCAGGTTCTCAAACGAAGGCAACTCCTCAAACTAAGGTAGACTCTCAAACTAAGGCGGACTCTAAAACTAAGGCAGACTCTAAAACTAAGGCAGATTCTCAAACGAAGGCAACTCCTCAAAATAAGGCAGACTCTCAAACTAAGGCAGACTCTCAAACTAAGGCAGACTCTCAAACTGAGGCAACCCCTCAAACTAAGGCAGACTCTCAAACTAAGGCAGAATCTCAAACTAAGGCAGACTCTCAAACTAAGGCAACTCCTCAAAATAAGGCAGATTCTCCAACGAAGGCAATCCCTCAAACTAAGGCAGACTCTCAAACTAAGGCAGACTCTCAATCTAAGGCAGACTCTCAAACTAAGGCAGATTCTCAAACGAAGGCTATCCCTCAAACTAAGGCAGGCTCTCAAAGTAAGTCAACTCCTGAAACTAAGGCAACCCCTCAAACTAAGGCAACCCCTCAAACTAAGGCAGACTATCAAACTCAGGCAACCCCTCAAACTAAGGCAACTCCTCAAACTAAGGCAGATTCTCAAACTAAGGCAACCCCTCAAACTAAGGCAACCCCTCAAACTAAGGCAGACTCTCAAACTAAGGCAACCCCTCAAGCTAAGGCAGACTCTCAAAAAAAGGTCCCTCTCAAACTAAGGCAACCCCTCAAACTAAGGCAGACTCTCAAACTAAGGCAACCCCTCAAACTAAGGCAACCCCTCAAACTAAGGCAGATTCTCAAACAAAGGTCCCTCTCAAACTAAGGCAACCCCTCAAACTAAGGCAGACTCTCAAACTAAGGCAACCGCTCAAACTAAGGCAACCCCTCAAAATAAGGCAGACTCTCAAACTAAGGCAACTCCTCAAACTAAGGCAACCCCACAAACTAAAGCAACTCCTCAAACTAAGGCAGATTCTCAAACGAAGGCAACTCCTCAAACAAAGGCAGACTCTCAATCTAAGGCAGACTCTCAAACTAAGGCAGATTTTCAAACGAGGGCAACTCCTCAAACTAAGGCAGACTCTCAAACTAAGGCAGACTCTAAAACTAAGGCAGATTCTCAAACGAAGGCAACTCCTCAAAATAAGGCAGACTCTCAAACTAAGGCAGACTCTCAAACTAAGGCAGATTCTCAAACGAAGGCAACTCCTCAAAAGAAGGCAGACTCTCAAACTAAGGTCAGACTCTCAAACTAAGGCAGACTCTCAAACTAAGGCAACCCCTCAAACTAAGGCAGACTCTCAAACTGAGGCAGACTCTCAATCTAAGGCAGACTCTCAAACTAAGGCAGATTCTCAAACGAAGGCAGCTCCTCAAACTAAGGCAGAATCTCAAACGAAGGAAACTCCTCAAACTAAGGCAGACTCTCAAACTAAGGCAGACTCGCAAACTAAGGCAGTTTCTCAAACGAAGGCAACTCCTCAAAATAAGGCAGATTCTCCAACGAAGTCTATCCCTCAAACTAAGGCAGGCTCTCAAACTAAGTCAACTCCTCAAACTAAGGCAACCCCTCAAACGAAGGCAACCCCTCAAACTAAGGCAGAATCTCAAACTAAGGCTACCCCTCAAACTAAGGCAGACTATCAAACTCAGGCAACTCCTCAAATTAAGGCAACTCCTCAAACTAAGGAAGATTCTCAAACTAAGGCAACCCCTCAAACTAAGGCAACCCCTCAATCTAAGGCAGACTCTCAAACTAAGGCAACCCCTCAAACTAAGGCAGACTCTCAAAAAAAGACAACCCCTCAAACTAAGGCAACCCGTCAAACTAAGGCAGATTCTCAAACAAAGGTCCCTCTCAAACTAAGGCAACCCCTCAAACTAAGGCAGACTTTCAAACTAAGGCAACCCCTCAAACTAAGGCAACCCCTCAAACTAAGGCAGTCTCTCAAACTAAGGCAACTCCTCAAACTAAGGCAACCCCACAAACTAAAGCAACTCCTCAAACTAAGGCAGATTCTCAAACAAAGGCAACTCCTCAAACTAAGGCAGTCTCTCAAACTAAGGCAACTGCTCAAACTAAGGCAGATTCTGAAACTGAGGCAGATTCTCAAACGAAGGCAACTCCTCAAACTAAGGCAGACGCTCAAGCTAAGGCAGACTCTCAAACTTAGGCAACTCCTCAAACTAAGGCAGATGCTCAAACGAAGGCAACTCCTCAAACTAAGGCAGACTCTCAAACTAAGGCAGAGTCTCAAACTAAGACACCTCCTCAAACTAAGGCAGAATCTCAAACTAAGGCAGACTCTCAAACTAAGGGAACTCCTCAAACTAAGGCAGACTCTCAAACTAAGGCAGACTCTCAAACTAAGGCAGATTCTCAAACGAAGGCATCCCCTCAAACTAAGGCAGTCTCTCAAACTAAGGCAGACTCTCAAACTAAGGCAGATTCTCAAACGAAGGCAGCTCCTCAAACTACGGCAGACTCTCAAACTAAGGCAGACTCGCAAACTAAGGCAGTTTCTCAAACGAAGGCAACTCCTCAAACTAAGGAAGATTCTCATACGAAGGCAACTCCTCAAACTAAGGCAGACTCTCAAACTAAGGCAGACTCTAAAACTAAGGCAGATTCTCAAACTGAGGCAGACTCTCAATCGAAGGCAGACTCTCAAACTAAGGCAGATTCTCAAACGAAGGCAGCTCCTCAAACAAAGGCAGAATCTCAAACGAAGGAATCTCCTCAAACTAAGGCAGACTCTCAAACTAAGGCAGACTCGCAAACTGAGGCAGTTTCTCAAACGAAGGCAATTCCTCAAACTGAGGCAGATTCTCAAACGAAGGCAACTCCTCAAACAAAGGCAGACTCTCAATCTAAGGCAGACTCTCAAACTAAGGCAAATTTTCAAACGAAGGCAACTACTCAAACTAAGGCAGACTCTCAAACTAAGGCAGACTCTCAAATTTAGGCAACTCCTCAAACTAAGGCAGATTCTCAAACGAAGGCAACTACTCAAACTAAGGCAGACTCTCAAACTAAGGCAGACTCTCAAACTAAGGCAACTCCTCAAACTCAGGCAGAATCTCAAACTAAGGCTGACTCTCAAACTAAAGCAACTCCTCAAACTAAGGCAGACTCTCAAACTAAGGCAGACTCTCAAACTAAGGCAGATTCTCAAACGAAGGCAACCCCTCAAACTAAGGCAGACTCTCAAACCAAGGCTAACTCTCAAACTAAGGCAGAGTCTCAAACGAAGGCAGATCCTCAAACTAAGGCAGAGTCTCAAACTGAGGCAGACTCGCAAACTAAGGCAGTTTCTCAAACGAAGGCAACTCCTCAAACTAAGGCAGACTCTCAAACTGAGGCAACCCCTCAAACTAAGGCAGACTCTCAAACTAATGCAGAATCTCAAACTAAGGCAGACTCTCAAACTAAGGCAGACTCTCAAACTAAGGCAGACTTCAAATTAAGGCAGACTATCAAACTAAGGCAACCCCTCAAACTAAGGCAACCCCTCAAACTAAGGCAGATTCTCAAACTAAGGCAGTCCCTCAAAGTAAGGCAACCCCTCAAACTAAGGCAACACCTCAAACTAAGGCAGACTATCAAACTCAGGCAGATTTTCAAAAGAGGGCAACTCCTCAAAGTGAGGCAGACTCTCAAAATAAGGCAGACTCAAAAACTAAGGCAGATTCTCAAACGAAGGCAACACCTCAAAATAAGGCAGACTCTCAAACTGAGGCAGACTCTCAAACTAAGGCAGATTCTCAAACGAAGGCAACTCCTCAAAAGAAGGCAGACTCTCAATCGAAGGCAGACTCTCAAACTAAGGCAGATTTTCAAAAGAG
The DNA here is from genome assembly GCF_036365525.1 of Heterodontus francisci. Lineage (NCBI taxonomy): Eukaryota > Metazoa > Chordata > Chondrichthyes > Heterodontiformes > Heterodontidae > Heterodontus > Heterodontus francisci. The sequence continues at coordinate 7,387,052 of NC_090403.1, read as the reverse complement.
GGCAACTCCTCAAATTGAGGCAGACTCTCAAAATAAGGCAGACTCAAAAACTAAGGCAGATTCTCAAACGAAGGCAACACCTCAAAATAAGGCAGACTCTCAAACTGAGGCAGACTCTCAAACTAAGGCAGATTCTCAAACGAAGGCAACTCCTCAAAAGAAGGCAGACTCTCAAACTAAGGCAGATTCTCAAACTAAGGCAGACTCTCAAACTAAGGCAACCCCTCAAACTAAGGCAGACTCTCAAACGAAGGCAGAATTTCAAACTAAGGCAGACTCTCAAACTAAGACAACTCCTCAAAATAAGGCAGATTCTCCAACGAAGGCAATCCCTCAAACTAAGGCAGGCTCTCAAACGAAGTCAACTCATCAAACTAAGTCGACCCCTCAAAATAAGGCAACCCCTCAAACTAAGGCAGATTCTCAAACTAAGGCAGTCCCTCAAAGTAAGGCAACCCCTCAAACTAAGGGAACCCCTCAAACTAAGGCAGACTATTAAACTCAGGCAACTCCTCAAACTAAGGCAGATTCTCAAACTAAGGCAACCCTTCAAACTAAGGCAACACCTCAATCTAAGGCAGACTCTCAAACATAGGCAACCCCTCAAACTAAGGCAAACTCTCAATAAAAGGCAACCCCTCAAACTAAGGCAACCCCTCAAACTAAGGCAGACTCTCAAACTAAGGCAGACTCTCAAATTTAGGCAACTCCTCAAACTAAGGCAGATTCTCAAACGAAGGCAACTACTCAAACTAAGGCAGACTCTCAAACTAAGGCAGACTCTCAAACTAAGGCAACTCCTCAAACTCAGGCAGAATCTCAAACTAAGGCAGACTCTCAAACTAAGGCAACTCCTCAAACTAAGGCAGACTCTCAAACTAAGGCAGACTCTCAAACTAAGGCAGATTCTCAAACGAAGGCAACCCCTCAAACTAAGGCAGACTCTCAAACCAAGGCAGACTCTCAAACTAAGGCAGAGTCTCAAACGAAGGCAGCTCCTCAAACTAAGGCAGACTCTCTAACTGAGGCAGACTCGCAAACTAAGGCAGTTTCTCAAACGAAGGCAACTCCTCAAACTAAGGCAGGTTCTCAAACGAAGGCAACTCCTCAAACTAAGGCAGACTCTCAAACTAAGGCGGACTCTAAAACTAAGGCAGACTCTAAAACTAAGGCAGATTCTCAAACGAAGGCAACTCCTCAAAATAAGGCAGACTCTCAAACTAAGGCAGACTCTCAAACTAAGGCAGACTCTCAAACTGAGGCAACCCCTCAAACTAAGGCAGACTCTCAAACTAAGGCAGAATCTCAAACTAAGGCAGACTCTCAAACTAAGGCAACTCCTCAAAATAAGGCAGATTCTCCAACGAAGGCAATCCCTCAAACTAAGGCAGACTCTCAAACTAAGGCAGACTCTCAAACTAAGGCAGACTTCAAATTAAGGCAGATTCTCAAACGAATGCAACCCCTCAAATTAAGGCAGGCTCTCAAAATAAGTCAACTCCTCAAACTAAGGCAACCCCTCAAACTAAGGCAACCCCTCAAACTAAGGCAGACTCTCAAACTAAGGCAACCCCTCAAACTAAGGCAACCCCTCAAACTAAGGCAGATTCTCAAACTAAGGCAGGCCCTCAAAGTAAGGCAACCCCTCAAACTAAGGCAACACCTCAAACTAAGGCAGACTATCAAACTCAGGCAAATCCTCAAACTAAGGCAACTCCTCAAACTAAGGCAGATTCTCAATCTAAGGCAACCCCTCAAACTAAGGCAACGCCTCAATCTAAGGCAGTTTCTCAAACGAAGGCAACTCCTCAAACTAAGGCAGATTCTCAAACGAAGGCAACTCCTCAAACAAAGGCAGACTCTCAATCGAAGGCAGACTCTCAAACTAAGGCAGATTTTCAAACGAGGGCAACTCCTCAAAGTAAGGCAGACTCTCAAAATAATGCAGACTCAAAAACTAAGGCAGATTCTCAAACGAAGGCAACACCTCAAAATAAGGCAGACTCTCAAACTGAGGCAGACTCTCAAACTAAGGCAGATTCTCAAACGAAGGCAACTCCTCAAAAGAAGGCAGACTCTCAAACTAAGGCAGTTTCTCAAACTAAGGCAGACTCTCAAACTAAGGCAACCCCTCAAACTAAGGCAGACTCTCAAACGAAGGCAGAATTTCAAACTAAGGCAGACTCTCAAACTAAGACAACTCCTCAAAATAAGGCAGATTCTTCAACGAAGGCAATCCCTCAAACTAAGGCAGGCTCTCAAACGAAGTCAACTCCTCAAACTAAGGCGACCCCTCAAACTCAGGCAACTCCTCAAACTAAGGCAACTCCTCAAACTAAGGCAGATGCTCAAACTGAGGCAACCCTTCAAACTAAGGCAACCCCTCAATCTAAGGCAGACTCTCAAACATAGGCAACCCCTCAAACTAAGGCAAACTCTCAATAAAAGGCAACCCCTCAAACTAAGGCAACCCCTCAAACTAAGGCAGACTCTCAAACTAAGGCAACCCCTCAAACTAAGGCAACCCTTCAAACTAAGGCAGACTCTCAAACTAAGGCAACTCCTCAAACGAAGTCAACCCCACAAACTAAAGCAACTCCTCAAACTAAGGCAGACTCTCAAACTAAGGCAGACTCTCAAAAGAAGGCAACCCCTCAAACTAAGGAAGATTCTCAAACGAAGGCAGATTCTCAAACTAAGGCAACTCCTCAAACTAAGTCAGACTCTCAAACGAAGGAAACCCCTCAAACTAAGGCAGACTCTCAAACTAAGGCAGACTCTCAAACTAAGGCTGACTCTCAAAATAAGGCAGATTCTCAAACGAAGGCAACCCTCAAACTAAGGTAGACTCTCAAACTAAGGCAGACTCTCAAACTAAGGCAGACTCTCAAACTAAGGCAGATTCTATAACGAAGGCAACCCCTCAAAATAAGGCTGACTCTCAAACTTAGCAGACTCTCAAACTAAGGCAGATTCTCAAACTAAGGCAACCACTCAAACTAAGGCAACCCCTCAAACGAAGGCAGACTCTCAAACGAAGGCAGAATCTCAAACTTACGCAGACTCTCAAACTAAGGCAACTCCTCAAAATAAGGCAGATTCTCCAATAAAGGCAATCCTTCAAACTAAGGCAGACTCTCAAACTGAGGCAGATTCTCAAACTAAGGCAGACTTCAAATTAAGGCAGATTCTCAAATGAAGGCAACCCCTGAAACTAAGGCAGACTCTCAAACTAAGGCAACTCCTGAAACTAAGGCAACCCCTCAAACTAAGGCAACCCCTCAAACTAAGGCAGATTCTCAAACTAAGGCACATTCTCAAACGAAGGCAGCTCCTCAAACAAGGCAACCCCTCAAACTAAGGCAGATTCTCAAACGAAGTCAACTCCTCAAACTAAGGCAACCGATCAAACTAAGGAAACACCTCAAACCATGGCAACCCCTCAAACTCAGGCAGATTCTCAAACGACGGCAACTCCTCAAACTAAGGCAGACTCTCAAACTAAGGCAGACTCTCAAACTAAGGCAACTCCTCAAACTAAAGCAACTCCTCAAACTAAGGCAACCCCTCAAACAAAGGCAAATTGTCAAACTAAGGCAACTCCTCAAACTAAGGCACCCCTCAAACTAAGGCAGATTCTCAAACGAAGGCAACTCCTCAAACTAAGGCAGTCTCTCAAACTAAGGCAACTGCTCAAACTAAGGCAGATTCTCAAACTGAGGCAGATTCTCAAACGAAGGCAAACTCTCAAACTAAGGCAGACTCTCAAACTCAGGCAGACTCTCAAACTAAGGCAACCCCTCAAACTAAGGCAGACTCTCAAACTAAGGCAGAATCTCAAACTAAGGCAGATCCTCAAACGAAGGCAGCTCCTCAAACTAAGGCAGACTCTCAAACTGAGGCAGACTCGCAAACTAAGGCAGTTTCTCAAACGAAGGCAACTCCTCAAACTAAGGCAGATTCTCAAACGAAGGCAACTCCTCAAATTAAGGCAGACTCTCAAACTAAGGCAGACTCTAAAACTAAGGCAGACTCTCAAACTGAGGCAGACTCTCAATCGAAGGCAAACTCTCAAACTAAGTCAGATTCTCAAACGAAGGCAGCTCCTCAAACTCAGGCAGAATCTCAAACGAAGGAAACTCCGCAAACAAAGGCAGACTCTCAAACTAAGGCAGACTCGCAAACTAAGGCAGTTTCTCAAACGAAGGCAACTCCTCAAACTAAGGCAGATTCTCAAACGAAGGCAACTCCTCAAACAAAGGCAGACTCTCAATCTAAGGCAGACTCTCAAACTAAGGCAGATTTTCAAACGAGGGCAACTCCTCAAACGAAGGCAGACTCTCAAACTAAGGCAGACTCGAAAACTAAGGCAGATTCTCAAACGAAGACAACTCCTCAAAATAAGGCAGACTCTCAAACTAAGGCAGACTCTCAAACTGGGGCAGATTCTCAAACGAAGGCAACTCCGCAAAAGAATGCAGACTCTCAAACTAAGGCAGACTCTCAAACGATGGCAGAATCTCAAACTAAGGCAGACTCTCAAACTAAGGCAACTCCTCAAAATAAGGCAGTTTCTCCAACGAAGGCAATCCCTCAAACTAAGGCAGACTCTCAAACTAAGGCAGACTCTCAAACTAAGGCAGATTTTCAAACGAGGGCAACACCTCAATCTAAAGCAGACTCTCAAACGAAGGCAGACTCTAAAACTAAGGCAGATTCGCAAACGAAGGCAACTCCTCAAAATAAGGCAGACTCTCAAACTAAGGCAGACTCTCAAACTAAGGCAGATTCTCAAACGAAGGCAACTCCTCAAAAGAAGGCAGACTCTCAAACTAAGGCAGACTTTCAAACTAAGGCAGACTCTCAAACTAAAGCAACCCCTCAAACTAAGGCAGACTCTCAAACGAAGGCAGAATCTCAAACGAAGGCTGACTCTCAAACTAAGGCAACTCCTCAAAATAAGGCAGATTCTCCAACGAAGGCAACCCCTCAAACTGAGGCAGACTCTCAAACTAAGGCAGACTCTCAAACTAAGGCAGACTTCAAATTGAGGCAGATTCTCAAACGAAGGCAACACCTCAAACTAAGGCAGGCTCTCAAACTAAGTCAACTCCTCAATCTAAGGCAACCCCTCAAACTAAGGCATCCCCTCAAACTAAGGCAGACTCTCAAACTGTCAAATCCTCAAACTAAGGCAACCCCTCAAACTAAGGCAGATTCTCAAACTAAGGCAGTCCCTCAAAGTAAGGCAATCCCTCAAACTAAGGCAACCCCTCAAAATAAGGCAGACTATCAAACTAAGGCAACTCCTCAAACTAAGGCAACTCCTCAAACTAAGGCAGATTCTCAAACTAAGGCAACCCCTCAAACTAAGGCAACCCCTCATACTAAGGCAGACTCTCAAAAAAAGGCAACCCCTCAAACTAAGGCAACCCCTCAAACTAAGGCAGATTCTCAAACAAAGGTCCCTCTCAAACTAAGGCAACCCCTGAAACTAAGGCAGACTCTCAAACTAAGGCAACCCCGAAAACTAAGGCATCCCCTCAAACTAAGGCAGACTCTCAAACTAAGGCAACTCCTCAAACTAAGGCAACCCCACAAACTAAAGCAACTCCTCAAACTAAGGCAGTCTCTCAAACTAAGGCAACTGCTCAAACTAAGGCAGATTCTCAATCTGAGGCAGACTCTCAAATTTAGGCAACTCCTCAAACTAAGTCAGATTCTCAAACGAAGGCAACTACTCAAACTAAGGCAGACTCTCAAACTAAGGCAGACTCTCAAACTAAGGCAACTCCTCAAACTAAGGCAACCCCACAAACTAAAGCAACTCCTCAAACTAAGGCAAACTCTCACATTAAGGCAACTCCTCAAACTAAGGCAGACTCTCAAACTAAGACAACTCCTCAAAATAAGGCAGATTCTCCAACGAAGGCAATCCCTCAAACAAAGGCAGGCTCTCAAACGAAGTCAACTCCTCAAACTAAGGCGACCCCTCAAACTAAGGCAACCCCTCAAACTAAGGCAGATTCTCAAACTAAGGCAGTCCCTCAAAGTAAGGCAACCCCTCAAACTAAGGCAACCCCTCAAACTAAGGCAGACTATTAAACTCAGGCAACTCCTCAAACTAAGGCAACTCCTCAAACTAAGGCAGATTCTCAAACTAAGGCAACCCCTCAAACTAAGGCAACCCCTCAATCTAAGGCAGACTCTCAAACATAGGCAACCCCTCAAACTAAGGCAAACTCTCAATAAAAGGCAACCCCTCAAACTAAGGCAATCCCTCAAACTAAGGCAGACTCTCAAACTAAGGCAACCCCTCAAACTAAGGCAACCCCTCAAACTAAGGCAGACTCTCAAACTAAGGCAACTCCTCAAACATAGGCAACCCCTCAAATTAAGGCAAACTCTCAATAAAAGGCAACCCCTCAAACTAAGGCAACCCCTCAAACTAAGGCAGACTCTCAAACTAAGGCAACCCCTCAAAATAAGGCAACTCCTCAAACTAAGGCAGACTCTCAAACTAAGGCAGACTCTAAAACTAAGGCAGACTCTCAAACTAAGGCAGACTCTCAAACGAAGGCAACCCCTCAAACTAAGGAAGATTCTCAAACGAAGGCAGACTCTCAAACTAAGGCAACTCCTCAAACTAAGTCAGACTCTCAAACGAAGGAAACCCCTCAAACTAAGGCAGACTCTCAAACTAAGGCAGACTCTCAAACTAAGGCTGACTCTCAAACTAACGCAGATTCTCAAACGAAGGCAACCCTCAAACTAAAGTAGACTCTCAAACTAAGGCAGACTCTCAAACTAAGGCAGACTCTCAAACTAAGGCAGATTCTCTAACGAAGGCAACCCCTCAAAATAAGGCTGACTCTCAAACTTAGCAGACTCTCAAACTAAGGCAGATTCTCAAACTAAGGCAACCACTCAAACTAAGGCAACCCCTCAAACGAAGGCAGACTCTCAAACGAAGGCAGAATCTCAAACTTACGCAGATTCTCAAACTAAGGCAACTCCGCAAAATAAGGCAGATTCTCCAATAAAGGCAATCCTTCAAACTAAGGCAGACTCTCAAACTGAGGCAGATTCTCAAACTACGGCAGACTTCAAATTAAGGCAGATTCTCAAACGAAGGCAACCCCTGAAACTAAGGCAGACTCTCAAACTAAGGCAACTCCTCAAACTAAGGCAACTCCTCAAACTAAGGCAACCCTCAAACTAAAGCAGATTCTCAAACTAAGGCACATTCTCAAACGAAGGCAACTCCTCAAACAAGGCAACCCCTCAAACTAAGGCAGATTCTCAAACGAAGTCAACTCCTCAAACTAAGGCAACCGATCAAACTAAGGAAACACCTCAAACCATGGCAACCCCTCAAACTCAGGCAGATTCTCAAACGAAGGCAACTCCTCAAACTAAGGCAGACTCTCAAACTAAGGCAGACTCTCAAACTAAGGCAACTCCTCAAACTAAAGCAACTCCTCAAACTAAGGCAACCCCTCAAACAAAGGCAAATTTTCAAACTGAGGCAACTCCTCAAACTAAGGCACCCCTCAAACTAAGGCAGATTCTCAAACGAAGGCAACTCCTCAAACTAAGGCAGTCTCTCAAACTAAGGCAACTGCTCAAACTAAGGCAGATTCTCAAACTGAGGCAGATTCTCAAACGAAGGCAGACTCTCAAACTAAGGCAGACTCTCAAACTCAGGCAACTCCTCAAACAGAGGCAGAATCTCAAACTAAGGCAGACTCTCAAACTAAGGCAGATTCTCAAACGAAGGCAACCCTCAAACTAAGGTAGACTCTCAAACTAAGGCAGACTCTCAAACTAAGGCAGACTCTCAAACTAAGGCAGATTCTATAACGAAGGCAACCCCTCAAAATAAGGCTGACTCTCAAACTTAGCAGACTCTCAAACTAAGGCAGATTCTCAAACTAAGGCAACCACTCAAACTAAGGCAACCCCTCAAACGAAGGCAGACTCTCAAACGAAGGCAGAATCTCAAACTTACGCAGACTCTCAAACTAAGGCAACTCCTCAAAATAAGGCAGATTCTCCAATAAAGGCAATCCTTCAAACTAAGGCAGACTCTCAAACTGAGGCAGATTCTCAAACTAAGGCAGACTTCAAATTAAGGCAGATTCTCAAATGAAGGCAACCCCTGAAACTAAGGCAGACTCTCAAACTAAGGCAACTCCTGAAACTAAGGCAACCCCTCAAACTAAGGCAACCCCTCAAACTAAGGCAGATTCTCAAACTAAGGCACATTCTCAAACGAAGGCAGCTCCTCAAACAAGGCAACCCCTCAAATTAAGGCAGATTCTCAAACGAAGTCAACTCCTCAAACTAAGGCAACCGATCAAACTAAGGAAACACCTCAAACCATGGCAACCCCTCAAACTCAGGCAGATTCTCAAACGACGGCAACTCCTCAAACTAAGGCAGACTCTCAAACTAAGGCAGACTCTCAAACTAAGGCAACTCCTCAAACTAAAGCAACTCCTCAAACTAAGGCAACCCCTCAAACAAAGGCAAATTGTCAAACTAAGGCAACTCCTCAAACTAAGGCACCCCTCAAACTAAGGCAGATTCTCAAACGAAGGCAACTCCTCAAACTAAGGCAGTCTCTCAAACTAAGGCAACTGCTCAAACTAAGGCAGATTCTCAAACTGAGGCAGATTCTCAAACGAAGGCAAACTCTCAAACTAAGGCAGACTCTCAAACTCAGGCAACTCCTCAAACTGAGGCAGAATCTCAAACTAAGGCAGACTCTCAAACTAAGGCAACCCCTCAAACTAAGGCAGACTCTCAAACTAAGGCAGAATCTCAAACTAAGGCAGATCCTCAAACGAAGGCAGCTCCTCAAACTAAGGCAGACTCTCAAACTGAGGCAGACTCGCAAACTAAGGCAGTTTCTCAAACGAAGGCAACTCCTCAAACTAAGGCAGATTCTCAAACGAAGGCAACTCCTCAAATTAAGGCAGACTCTCAAACTAAGGCAGACTCTAAAACTAAGGCAGACTCTCAAACTGAGGCAGACTCTCAATCGAAGGCAAACTCTCAAACTAAGTCAGATTCTCAAACGAAGGCAGCTCCTCAAACTCAGGCAGAATCTCAAACGAAGGAAACTCCGCAAACAAAGGCAGACTCTCAAACTAAGGCAGACTCGCAAACTAAGGCAGTTTCTCAAACGAAGGCAACTCCTCAAACTAAGGCAGATTCTCAAACGAAGGCAACTCCTCAAACAAAGGCAGACTCTCAATCTAAGGCAGACTCTCAAACTAAGGCAGATTTTCAAACGAGGGCAACTCCTCAAACGAAGGCAGACTCTCAAACTAAGGCAGACTCGAAAACTAAGGCAGATTCTCAAACGAAGACAACTCCTCAAAATAAGGCAGACTCTCAAACTAAGGCAGACTCTCAAACTGGGGCAGATTCTCAAACGAAGGCAACTCCGCAAAAGAATGCAGACTCTCAAACTAAGGCAGACTCTCAAACGATGGCAGAATCTCAAACTAAGGCAGACTCTCAAGCTAAGGCAACTCCTCAAAATAAGGCAGTTTCTCCAACGAAGGCAATCCCTCAAACTAAGGCAGACTCTCAAACTAAGGCAGACTCTCAAACTAAGGCAGATTTTCAAACGAGGGCAACTCCTCAATCTAAGGCAGACTCTCAAACGAAGGCAGACTCTAAAACTAAGGCAGATTCGCAAACGAAGGCAACTCCTCAAAATAAGGCAGACTCTCAAACTAAGGCAGACTCTCAAACTAAGGCAGATTCTCAAACGAAGGCAACTCCTCAAAAGAAGGCAGACTCTCAAACTAAGGCAGACTTTCAAACTAAGGCAGACTCTCAAACTAAAGCAACCCCTCAAACTAAGGCAGACTCTCAAACGAAGGCAGAATCTCAAACGAAGGCTGACTCTCAAACTAAGGCAACTCCTCAAAATAAGGCAGATTCTCCAACGAAGGCAACCCCTCAAACTGAGGCAGACTCTCAAACTAAGGCAGACTCTCAAACTAAGGCAGACTTCAAATTGAGGCAGATTCTCAAACGAAGGCAACACCTCAAACTAAGGCAGGCTCTCAAACTAAGTCAACTCCTCAATCTAAGGCAACCCCTCAAACTAAGGCATCCCCTCAAACTAAGGCAGACTCTCAAACTAAGTCAAATCCTCAATCTAAGGCAACCCCTCAAACTAAGGCAGATTCTCAAACTAAGGCAGTCCCTCAAAGTAAGGCAATCCCTCAAACTAAGGCAACCCCTCAAAATAAGGCAGACTATCAAACTAAGGCAACTCCTCAAACTAAGGCAACTCCTCAAACTAAGGCAGATTCTCAAACTAAGGCAACCCCTCAAACTAAGGCAACCCCTCATACTAAGGCAGACTCTCAAAAAAAGGCAACCCCTCAAACTAAGGCAACCCCTCAAACTAAGGCAGATTCTCAAACAAAGGTCCCTCTCAAACTAAGGCAACCCCTGAAACTAAGGCAGACTCTCAAACTAAGGCAACCCCGAAAACTAAGGCATCCCCTCAAACTAAGGCAGACTCTCAAACTAAGGCAACTCCTCAAACTAAGGCAACCCCACAAACTAAAGCAACTCCTCAAACTAAGGCAGTCTCTCAAACTAAGGCAACTGCTCAAACTAAGGCAGATTCTCAATCTGAGGCAGACTCTCAAATTTAGGCAACTCCTCAAACTAAGTCAGATTCTCAAACGAAGGCAACTACTCAAACTAAGGCAGACTCTCAAACTAAGGCAGACTCTCAAACTAAGGCAACTCCTCAAACTAAGGCAACCCCACAAACTAAAGCAACTCCTCAAACTAAGGCAAACTCTCACATTAAGGCAACTCCTCAAACTAAGGCAGACTCTCAAACTAAGACAACTCCTCAAAATAAGGCAGATTCTCCAACGAAGGCAATCCCTCAAACAAAGGCAGGCTCTCAAACGAAGTCAACTCCTCAAACTAAGGCGACCCCTCAAACTAAGGCAACCCCTCAAACTAAGGCAGATTCTCAAACTAAGGCAGTCCCTCAAAGTAAGGCAACCCCTCAAACTAAGGCAACCCCTCAAACTAAGGCAGACTATTAAACTCAGGCAACTCCTCAAACTAAGGCAACTCCTCAAACTAAGGCAGATTCTCAAACTAAGGCAACCCCTCAAACTAAGGCAACCCCTCAATCTAAGGCAGACTCTCAAACATAGGCAACCCCTCAAACTAAGGCAAACTCTCAATAAAAGGCAACCCCTCAAACTAAGGCAATCCCTCAAACTAAGGCAGACTCTCAAACTAAGGCAACCCCTCAAACTAAGGCAACCCCTCAAACTAAGGCAGACTCTCAAACTAAGGCAACTCCTCAAACATCGGCAACCCCTCAAACTAAGGCAAACTCTCAATAAAAGGCAACCCCTCAAAGTAAGGCAACCCCTCAAACTAAGGCAGACTCTCAAACTAAGGCAACCCCTCAAAATAAGGCAACTCCTCAAACTAAGGCAGACTCTCAAACTAAGGCAGACTCTAAAACTAAGGCAGACTCTCAAACTAAGGCAGACTCTCAAACGAAGGCAACCCCTCAAACTAAGGAAGATTCTCAAACGAGGGCAGACTCTCAAACTAAGGCAACTCCTCAAACTAAGTCAGACTCTCAAACGAAGGAAACCCCTCAAACTAAGGCAGACTCTCAAACTAAGGCAGACTCTCAAACTAAGGCTGACTCTCAAACTAACGCAGATTCTCAAACGAAGGCAACCCTCAAACTAAAGTAGACTCTCAAACTAAGGCAGACTCTCAAACTAAGGCAGACTCTCAAACTAAGGCAGATTCTCTAACGAAGGCAACCCCTCAAAATAAGGCTGACTCTCAAACTTAGCAGACTCTCAAACTAAGGCAGATTCTCAAACTAAGGCAACCACTCAAACTAAGGCAACCCCTCAAACGAAGGCAGACTCTCAAACGAAGGCAGAATCTCAAACTTACGCAGATTCTCAAACTAAGGCAACTCCGCAAAATAAGGCAGATTCTCCAATAAAGGCAATCCTTCAAACTACGGCAGACTCTCAAACTGAGGCAGATTCTCAAACTACGGCAGACTTCAAATTAAGGCAGATTCTCAAACGAAGGCAACCCCTGAAACTAAGGCAGACTCTCAAACTAAGGCAACTCCTCAAACTAAGGCAACCCCTCAAACTAAGGCAACCCTCAAACTAAAGCAGATTCTCAAACTAAGGCACATTCTCAAACGAAGGCAACTCCTCAAACAAGGCAACCCCTCAAACTAAGGCAGATTCTCAAACGAAGTCAACTCCTCAAACTAAGGCAACCGATCAAACTAAGGAAACACCTCAAACCATGGCAACCCCTCAAACTCAGGCAGATTCTCAAACGAAGGCAACTCCTCAAACTAAGGCAGACTCTCAAACTAAGGCAGACTCTCAAACTAAGGCAACTCCTCAAACTAAAGCAACTCCTCAAACTAAGGCAACCCCTCAAACAAAGGCAAATTTTCAAACTGAGGCAACTCCTCAAACTAAGGCACCCCTCAAACTAAGGCAGATTCTCAAACGAAGGCAACTCCTCAAACTAAGGCAGTCTCTCAAACTAAGGCAACTGCTCAAACTAAGGCAGATTCTCAAACTGAGGCAGATTCTCAAACGAAGGCAGACTCTCAAACTAAGGCAGACTCTCAAACTCAGGCAACTCCTCAAACTGAGGCAGAATCTCAAACTAAGGCAGACTCTCAAACTAAGGCAACTCCTCAAACTAAGGTAGATTCTCAAACGAAGGCAACTCCTCAAACTAAGGCAGACTCTCAAACTAAGGCAGACTCTCAAACTAAGGCAGATTCTCAAACGAAGGCAACCCCTCAAACTAAGGCAGACTCTATAAACTAAGGCAGAATCTCAAACTAAGGCAGATCCTCAAACGAAGGCAGCTCCTCAAACTAAGGCAGACTCTCAAACTGAGGCAGACTCGCAAACTAAGGCAGTTTCTCAAACGAAGGCAACTCCTCAAACTAAGGCAGATTCTCAAACGAAGGCAACTCCTCATATTAAGGCAGACTCTCAAACTAAGGCAGACTCTAAAACTAAGGCAGACTCTCAAACTGAGGCAGACTCTCAATCGAAGGCAAACTCTCAAACTAAGTCAGATTCTCAAACGAAGGCAGCTCCTCAAACTAAGGCAGAATCTCAAACGAAGGAAACTCCGCAAACAAAGGCAGACTCTCAAACTAAGGCAGACTCGCAAACTAAGGCAGTTTCTCAAACGAAGGCAACTCCTCAAACTAAGGCAGATTCTCAAACGAAGGCAACTCCTCAAACAAAGGCAGACTCTCAATCTAAGGCAGACTCTCAAACTAAGGCAGATTTTCAAACGAGGGCAACTCCTCAAACTAAGGCAGACTCGAAAACTAAGGCAGACTCGAAAACTAAGGCAGATTCTCAAACGAAGGCAACTCCGCAAAAGAATGCAGACTCTCAAACTAAGGCAGACTCTCAAACGATGGCAGAATCTCAAACTAAGGCAGACTCTCAAACTAAGGCAACTCCTCAAAATAAGGCAGTTTCTCCAACGAAAGCAAACCCTCAAACTAAGGCAGACTCTCAAAGTAAGGCAGACTCTCAAACTAAGGCAGACTTCAAATTAAGGCAGATTCTCAAACGAAGGCGCCCCTCAAACTAAGGCAGACTCTCAAACTAAGTCAACTCCTCAAACTAAGGCAACCCCTCAAACTAAGGCAACCCCTCAAACTAAGTCAGTCCCTCAAACTAAGGCAACTCCTCAAACTAAGGCAACCCCTCAAACTAAGGCAGATTCTCATACCAAGGCAGTCCCTCAAAGTAAGGCAACCCCTCAAACTAAGGGAACCCCTCAATCTAAGGCAGACTATCAAACTCAGGCAACTCCTCAAACTAAGGCAACTCCTCAAACTAAGGCAGATTCTCAAACTAAGGCAACCCCTCAAACTAAGGCAACCCCTCAATCTAAGGCACACTCTCAAACTAAGGCAACCCCTCAAACTAAAGCAACCCCTCAAACTAAGGCAGACTCTCAAAAAAAGGCACCCCCTCAAACTGAGGCAACCCCTCAAACTAAGGCAGATTCTCAAATTAAGGTCCCTCTCAAACTAAGGCAACCCCTCAAACTAAGGCAGTCTCTCAACCTAAGGCAACCCCTCAAACTAAGGCAAACCCTCAAACTAAGGCAGACTCTCAAACTAAGGCAACTCCTCAAACTAAGGCAACCCCACAAACTAAAGCAACTCCTCAAACTAAGGCAGACTCTCAAACTGAGGCAGACTCTCAAACGAAGGCAACCCCTCAAACTCAGGAAGACTCTCAAACTGAGGCAGACTCTCAAACTAAGGCAAATCCTCAATCTAAGTCAGACTCTCAAACGAAGGCAACCCCTCAAACTAAGGCAGACTCTCAAACTGAGGCAGACTCTCAAACTAAGGCTGACAATCAAACTAAGGCAGATTCTCAAACGAAGGCACTCCTCAAACTAAGGTAGACACTCAAACTAAGGCTGACTCTCAAACTAAGGCAGACTCTCAAACTAAGGCAGATTCTCAAACGAAGGCAACCCCTCAAACTAAGGCTGACTCTCAAACTTAGCAGACTCTCAAACTAAGGCAACTCCTCAAACTAAGGCAGATTCTCAAACTAGGGCAACCACTCAAACTAAGGCAAACCCTCAAACTAAGGCAGACTCTCAAACTAAGGCAACTCCTCAAACTAAGGCAACCCCACAAACTAAAGCAACTCCTCAAACTAAGGCAGTCTCTCAAACATAGGCAACTGCTCAAACTAAGGCAGATTCTCAATCTGAGGCAGATTCTCAAACGAAGGCAACTCCTCAAACTAAGGCAGACTCTCAAATTAAGGCAACCCCACAAACTAAAGCAACTCCTCAAACTAAGGCAGACTCTCAAACTGAGGCAGACTCTCAAACGAAGGCAACCCCTCAAACTAAGGAAGACTCTCAAACTGAGGCAGACTCTCAAACTAAGGCAACTCCTCAATCTAAGTCAGACTCTCAAACGAAGGCAACCCCTCAAACTAAGGCAGACTCTCAAACTGAGGCAGACTCTCAAACTAAGGCTGACAATCAAACTAAGGCAGATTCTCAAACGAAGGCACTCCTCAAACTAAGGTAGACACTCAAACTAAGGCTGACTCTCAAACTAAGGCAGACTCTCAAACTAAGGCAGATTCTCAAACGAAGGCAACCCCTCAAACTAAGGCTGACTCTCAAACTTAGCAGACTCTCAAACTAAGGCAACTCCTCAAACTAAGGCAGATTCTCAAACTAGGGCAACCACTCAAACTAAGGCAACCCCTCAAACTAAGGCAGACTCTCAAACTAAGGCAACTCCTCAAACTAAGGCAACCCCACAAACTAAAGCAACTCCTCAAACTAAGGCAGTCTCTCAAACTAAGGCAACTGCTCAAACTAAGGCAGATTCTCAAACTAAGGCAGACTCTCAAATTTAGGCAACTCCTCAAACTAAGGCAGATTCTCAAACGAAGGCAGCTACTCAAACTAAGGCAGACTCTCAAACTAAGGCAGACTCTCAAACTAAGGCAACTCCTCAAACTCAGGCAGAATCTCAAACTAAGGCAGACTCTCAAACTAAGGCAACTCCTCAAACTAAGGCAGACTCTCAAACTAAGGCAGACTCTCAAACTAAGGCAGATTCTCAAACGAAGGCAACCCCTCAAACTAAGGCAGACTCTCAAACCAAGGCAGACTCTCAAACTAAGGCAGAGTCTCAAACGAAGGCAGCTCCTCAAACTAAGGCAGACTCTCAAACTGAGGCAGACTCGCAAACTAAGGCAGTTTCTCAAACGAAGGCAACTCCTCAAACTAAGGCAGGTTCTCAAACGAAGGCAACTCCACAAACTAAGGCAGACTCTCAAACTAAGGCAGACTCTAAAACTAAGGCAGACTCTAAAACTAAGGCTGATTCTCAAACGAAGGCAACTCCTCAAAATAAGGCAGACTCTCAAACTAAGGCAGAGTCTCAAACAAAGGCAGATTCTCAAATGAAGGCAACTCCTCAAAAGAAGGCAGACTCTCAAACTAAGGCAGACTCTCAAACTAAGGCAGACTCTCAAACTGAGGCAAACCCTCAAACTACGGCAGACTCTCAAACTAAGGCAGAATCTCAAACTAAGGCAGACTCTCAAATTAAGGCAACTCCTCAAAATAAGGCAGATTCTCCAACGAAGGCAATCCCTCAAACTAAGGCAGACTCTTAAACTAAGGCAGACTCTCAAACTAAGGCAGACTTCAAATTAAGGCAGATTCTCAAACGAATGCAACCCCTCAAATTAATCCAGGCTCTCAAACTAAGTCAACTCCTCAAACTAAGGCAACCCCTCAAACTAAGGCAACCCCTCAAACTAAGGCAGACTCTCAAACTAAGGCAACCCCTCAAACTAAGGCAACCCCTCAAACTAAGGCAGATTCTCAAACTAAGGCAGTCCCTCAAAGTAAGGCAACCCCTCAAACTAAGGCAACACCTCAAACTAAGGCAGACTATCAAACTCAGGCAACTCCTCAAACTGAGGCAATTCCTCAAACTAAGGCAGATTCTCAATCTAAGGCAACCCCTCAAACTAAGGCAACGCCTCAATCTAAGGCAGTTTCTCAAACGAAGGCAACTCCTCAAACTAAGGCAGATTCTCAAACGAAGGCAACTCCTCAAACAAATGCAGACTCTCAATCGAAGGCAGACTCTCAAACTAAGGCAGATTTTCAAACGAGGGCAACTCCTCAAAGTAAGGCAGACTCTCAAAATAAGGCAGACTCTCAAACTAAGTCAAATCCTCAAACTAAGGCAACCCCTCAAACTAAGGCAGATTCTCAAACTAAGGCAGTCCCTCAAAGTAAGGCAACCCCTCAAACTAAGGCAACCCCTCAAAATAAGGCAGACTATCAAACTAAGGCAACTCCTCAAACTAAGGCAACTCCTCAAACTAAGGCAGATTCTCAAACTAAGGCAACCCCTCAAACTAAGGCAACCCCTCAATCTAAGGCAGACTCTCAAACTAAGGCAACCCCTCAAACTAAGGCAACCCCTCAAACTAAGGCAGACTCTCAAAAAAAGGCAACCCCTCAAACTAAGGCAACCCCTCAAACTAAGGCAGATTCTCAAACAAAGGTCCCTCTCAAACTAAGGCAACCCCTCAAACTAAGGCAGACTCTCAAACTAAGGCAACCCCGAAAACTAAGGCAACCCCACAAACTAAAGCAACTCCTCAAACTAAGGCAGTCTCTCAAACTAAGGCAACTGCTCAAACTAAGGCAGATTCTCAATCTGAGGCAGATTCTCAAACGAAGGCAACTCCTCAAACTAAGGCAAACTCTCAAATTAAGGCAACTCCTCAAACTAAGGCAGACTCTCAAACTAAGGCAGACTCTCAAATTTAGGCAACTCCTCAAACTAAGGCAGATTCTCAAACGAAGGCAACTACTCAAACTAAGGCAGACTCTCAAACTAAGGCAGACTCTCAAACTAAGGCAACTCCTCAAACTCAGGCAGAATCTCAAACTAAGGCAGACTCTCAAACTAAGGCAACTCCTCAAACTAAGGCAGACTCTCAAACTAAGGCAGACTCTCAAACTAAGGCAGATTCTCAAACGAAGGCAACCCCTCAAACTAAGGCAGACTCTCAAACCAAGGCACACTCTCAAACTAAGGCAGAGTCTCAAACGAAGGCAGCTCCTCAAACTAAGGCAGACTCTCAAACTGAGGCAGACTCGCAAACTAAGGCAGTTTCTCAAACGAAGGCAACTCCTCAAACTAAGGCAGATTCTCAAAATAAGGCAACTCCTCAAACTAAGGCAGACTCTCAAACTAAGGCAGACTCTAAAACTAAGGCAGACTCTAAAACTAAGGCAGATTCTCAAACGAAGGCAACTCCTCAAAATAAGGCAGACTCTCAAACTAAGGCAGACTCTCAAACTAAGGCAGATTCTCAAACGAAGGCAACTCCTCAAAGTAAGGCAGACTCTCAAACTAAGGCAAACTCTCAAACTAAGGCAGACTCTCAAACTGAGGCAACCCCTCAAACTAAGGCAGACTCTCAAACTAAGGCAGAATCTCAAACTAAGGCAGACTCTCAAACTAAAGCAACTCCTAAAAATAAGGCAGATTCTCCAACGAAGGCAATCCCTCAAACTAAGGCAGACTCTCAAACTAAGGCAGACTCTCAAACTAAGGCAGACTTCAAATCAAGGCAGATTCTCAAACGAATGCAACCCTTCAAATTAAGGCAGACTCTCAAACTAAGTCAACTCCTCAAACTAAGGCAACCCCTCAAACTAAGGCAACCCCTCAAACTAAGGCAGACTCTCAAACTAAGGCAACCCCTCAAACTAAGGCAACCCCTCAAACTAAGGCAGATTCTCAAACTAAGGCAGGCCCTCAAAGTAAGGCAACCCCTCAAACTAAGGCAACACCTCAAACTAAGGCAGGCTATCAAACTCAGGCAACTCCTCAAACTAAGGCAACTCCTCAAACTAAGGCAGATTCTCAATCTAAGGCAACCCCTCAAACTAAGGCAACGCCTCAATCTAAGGCAGTTTCTCAAACGAAGGCAACTCCTCAAACTAAGGCAGATTCTCAAACGAAGGCAACTCCTCAAACAAAGGCAGACTCTCAATCGAAGGCAGACTCTCAAACTAAGGCAGATTTTCAAACGAGGACAACTCCTCAAAGTAAGGCAGACTCTCAAAATAAGGCAGACTCAAAAACTAAGGCAGATTCTCAAACGAAGGCAACACCTCAAAATAAGGCAGACTCTCAAACTGAGGCAGACTCTCAAACTAAGGCAGATTCTCAAACGAAGGCAACTCCTCAAAAGAAGGCAGACTCTCAAACTAAGGCAGATTCTCAAACTAAGGCAGACTCTCAAACTAAGGCAACCCATCAAACTAAGGCAGACTCTCAAACGAAGGCAGAATTTCAAACTAAGGCAGACTCTCAAACTAAGACAACTCCTCAAAATAAGGCAGATTCTCCAACGAATGCAATCCCTCAAACAAAGGCAGGCTCTCAAACGAAGTCAACTCCTCAAACTAAGGCGACCCCTCAAACTAAGGCAACCCCTCAAACTAAGGCAGATTCTCAAACTAAGGCAGTCCCTCAAAGTAAGGCAACCCCTCAAACTAAGGCAACCCCTCAAACTAAGGCAGACTATTAAACTCAGGCAACTCCTCAAACTAAGGCAACCTCTCAAACTAAGGCAGATTCTCAAACTAAGGCAACCCCTCAAACTAAGGCAACCCCTCAATCTAAGGCAGACTCTCAAACATAGGCAACCCCTCAAACTAAGGCAAACTTTCAATAAAAGGCAACCCCTCAAACTAAGGCAACCCCTCAAATTAAGGCAGACTCTCAAACTAAGGCAACCCCTCAAACTAAGGCAACCCCTCAAACTAAGGCAGACTCTCAAACTAAGGCAACTCCTCAAACATAGGCAACCCCTCAAACTAAGGCAAACTCTCAATAAAAGGCAACCCCTCAAACTAAGGCAACCCCTCAAACTAAGGCAGACTCTCAAACTAAGGCAACCCCTCAAAATAAGGCAACTCCTCAAACTAAGGCAGACTCTCAAACTAAGGCAGACTCTAAAACTAAGGCAGACTCTCAAACTAAGGCAGACTCTCAAACGAAGGCAACCCCTCAAACTAAGGAAGATTCTCAAACGAAGGCAGACTCTCAAACTAAGGCAACTCCTCAAACTAAGTCAGACTCTCAAACGAAGGAAACCCCTCAAACTAAGGCAGACTCTCAAACTAAGGCAGACTCTCAAACTAAGGCTGACTCTCAAACTAAGGCAGATTCTCAAACGAAGGCAACCCTCAAACTAAGGTAGACTCTCAAACTAAGGCAGACTCTCAAACTTAGCAGACTCTCAAACTAAGGCAGATTCTCAAACTAAGGCAACCACTCAAACTAAGGCAACCCCTCAAACGAAGGCAGACTCTCAAACGAAGGCAGAATCTCAAACTTACGCAGACTCTCAAACTAAGGCAACTCTGCAAAATAAGGCAGATTCTCCAATAAAGGCAATCCTTCAAACTGAGGCAGACTCTCAAACTGAGGCAGATTCTCAAACTACGGCAGACTTCAAATTAAGGCAGATTCTCAAACGAAGGCAACCCCTGAAACTAAGGCAGACTCTCAAACTAAGGCAACTCCTCAAACTAAGGCAACCCCTCAAACTAAGGCAACCCTCAAACTAAGGCAGATTCTCAAACTAAGGCACATTCTCAAACGAAGGCAACGCCTCAAACAAGGCAACCCCTCAAACTAAGGCAGATTCTCAAACGAAGTCAACTCCTCAAACTAAGGCAACCGATCAAACTAAGGAAACACCTCAAACCATGGCAACCCCTCAAACTCAGGCAGATTCTCAAACGAAGGCAACTCCTCAAACTAAGGCAGACTCTCAAACTAAGGCAGACTCTCAAACTAAGGCAACTCCTCAAACTAAAGCAACTCCTCAAACTAAGGCAACCCCTCAAACAAAGGCAAATTGTCAAACTGAGGCAACTCCTCAAACTAAGGCACCCCTCAAACTAAGGCAGATTCTCAAACGAAGGCAACTCCTCAAACTAAGGCAGTCTCTCAAACTAAGGCAACTGCTCAAACTAAGGCAGATTCTCAAACTGAGGCAGATTCTCAAACGAAGGCAGACTCTCAAACTAAGGCAGACTCTCAAACTAAGGCAGATTCTCAAACGAAGGCAACCCCTCAAACTAAGGCAGACTCTATAAACTAAGGCAGAATCTCAAACTAAGGCAGATCCTCAAACGAAGGCAGCTCCTCAAACTAAGGCAGACTCTCAAACTGAGGCAGACTCGCAAACTAAGGCAGTTTCTCAAACGAAGGCAACTCCTCAAACTAAGGCAGATTCTCAAACGAAGGCAACTCCTCATATTAAGGCAGACTCTCAAACTAAGGCATACTCTAAAACTAAGGCAGACTCTCAAACTGAGGCAGACTCTCAATCGAAGGCAAACTCTCAAACTAAGTCAGATTCTCAAACGAAGGCAACACCTCAAAATAAGGCAGACTCTCAAACTGAGGCAGACTCTCAAACTAAGGCAGATTCTCAAACGAAGGCAACTCCTCAAAAGAAGGCAGACTCTCAAACTAAGGCAGATTCTCAAACTAAGGCAGACTCTCAAACTAAGGCAACCCATCAAACTAAGGCAGACTCTCAAACGAAGGCAGAATTTCAAACTAAGGCAGACTCTCAAACTAAGACAACTCCTCAAAATAAGGCAGATTCTCCAACGAATGCAATCCCTCAAACAAAGGCAGGCTCTCAAACGAAGTCAACTCCTCAAACTAAGGCGACCCCTCAAACTAAGGCAACCCCTCAAACTAAGGCAGATTCTCAAACTAAGGCAGTCCCTCAAAGTAAGGCAACCCCTCAAACTAAGGCAACCCCTCAAACTAAGGCAGACTATTAAACTCAGGCAACTCCTCAAACTAAGGCAACTCCTCAAACTAAGGCAGATTCTCAAACTAAGGCAACCCCTCAAACTAAGGCAACCCCTCAATCTAAGGCAGACTCTCAAACATAGGCAACCCCTCAAACTAAGGCAAACTCTCAATAAAAGGCAACCCCTCAAACTAAGGCAACCCCTCAAATTAAGGCAGACTCTCAAACTAAGGCAACCCCTCAAACTAAGGCAACCCCTCAAACTAAGGCAGACTCTCAAACTAAGGCAACTCCTCAAACATAGGCAACCCCTCAAACTAAGGCAAACTCTCAATAAAAGGCAACCCCTCAAACTAAGGCAACCCCTCAAACTAAGGCAGACTCTCAAACTAAGGCAACCCCTCAAAATAAGGCAACTCCTCAAACTAAGGCAGACTCTCAAACTAAGGCAGACTCTAAAACTAAGGCAGACTCTCAAACTAAGGCAGACTCTCAAACGAAGGCAACCCCTCAAACTAAGGAAGATTCTCAAACGAAGGCAGACTCTCAAACTAAGGCAACTCCTCAAACTAAGTCAGACTCTCAAACGAAGGAAACCCCTCAAACTAAGGCAGACTCTCAAACTAAGGCAGACTCTCAAACTAAGGCTGACTCTCAAACTAAGGCAGATTCTCAAACGAAGGCAACCCTCAAACTAAGGTAGACTCTCAAACTAAGGCAGACTCTCAAACTTAGCAGACTCTCAAACTAAGGCAGATTCTCAAACTAAGGCAACCACTCAAACTAAGGCAACCCCTCAAACGAAGGCAGACTCTCAAACGAAGGCAGAATCTCAAACTTACGCAGACTCTCAAACTAAGGCAACTCTGCAAAATAAGGCAGATTCTCCAATAAAGGCAATCCTTCAAACTGAGGCAGACTCTCAAACTGAGGCAGATTCTCAAACTACGGCAGACTTCAAATTAAGGCAGATTCTCAAACGAAGGCAACCCCTGAAACTAAGGCAGACTCTCAAACTAAGGCAACTCCTCAAACTAAGGCAACCCCTCAAACTAAGGCAACCCTCAAACTAAGGCAGATTCTCAAACTAAGGCACATTCTCAAACGAAGGCAACGCCTCAAACAAGGCAACCCCTCAAACTAAGGCAGATTCTCAAACGAAGTCAACTCCTCAAACTAAGGCAACCGATCAAACTAAGGAAACACCTCAAACCATGGCAACCCCTCAAACTCAGGCAGATTCTCAAACGAAGGCAACTCCTCAAACTAAGGCAGACTCTCAAACTAAGGCAGACTCTCAAACTAAGGCAACTCCTCAAACTAAAGCAACTCCTCAAACTAAGGCAACCCCTCAAACAAAGGCAAATTGTCAAACTGAGGCAACTCCTCAAACTAAGGCACCCCTCAAACTAAGGCAGATTCTCAAACGAAGGCAACTCCTCAAACTAAGGCAGTCTCTCAAACTAAGGCAACTGCTCAAACTAAGGCAGATTCTCAAACTGAGGCAGATTCTCAAACGAAGGCAGACTCTCAAACTAAGGCAGACTCTCAAACTAAGGCAGATTCTCAAACGAAGGCAACCCCTCAAACTAAGGCAGACTCTATAAACTAAGGCAGAATCTCAAACTAAGGCAGATCCTCAAACGAAGGCAGCTCCTCAAACTAAGGCAGACTCTCAAACTGAGGCAGACTCGCAAACTAAGGCAGTTTCTCAAACGAAGGCAACTCCTCAAACTAAGGCAGATTCTCAAACGAAGGCAACTCCTCATATTAAGGCAGACTCTCAAACTAAGGCATACTCTAAAACTAAGGCAGACTCTCAAACTGAGGCAGACTCTCAATCGAAGGCAAACTCTCAAACTAAGTCAGATTCTCAAACGAAGGCAGCTCCTCAAACTAAGGCAGAATCTCAAACGAAGGAAACTCCGCAAACAAAGGCAGACTCTCAAACTAAGGCAGACTCGCAAACTAAGGCAGTTTCTCAAACGAAGGCAACTCCTCAAACTAAGGCAGATTCTCAAACGAAGGCAACTCCTCAAACAAATGCACTCTCAATCTAAGGCAGACTCTCAAACTGAGGCAGATTTTCAAACGAGGGCAACTCCTCAAACTAAGGCAGACTCTCAAACTAAGGCAGACTCGAAAACTAAGGCAGATTCTCAAACGAAGGCAACTCCTCAAAATAAGGCAGACTCTCAAACTAAGGCAGACTCTCAAACTGGGGCAGATTCTCAAACGAAGGCAACTCCGCAAAAGAATGCAGACTCTCAAACTAAGGCAGACTCTGAAACGATGGCAGAATCTCAAACTAAGGCAGACTCTCAAACTAAGGCAACTCCTCAAAATAAGGCAGTTTCTCCAACGAAGGCAATCCCTCAAACTAAGGCAGACTCTCAAACTAAGGCAGACTCTCAAACTAAGGCAGAATTCAAATTAAGGCAGATTCTCAAACGAAGGCGCCCCTCAAACTAAGGCAGACTCTCAAACTAAGTCAACTCCTCAAACTAAGGCAACCCCTCAAACTAAGGCAACCCCTCAAACTAAGCCAGTCTCTCAAACTAAGGCAACTCCTCAAACTAAGGCAACCCCTCAAACTCAGGCAGATTCTCATACCAAGGCAGTCCCTCAAAGTAAGGCAACCCCTCAAACTAATGGAACCCCTCAATCTAAGGCAGACTATCAAACTCAGGCAACTCCTCAAACTAAGGCAACTCCTCAAACTAAGGCAGATTCTCAAACTAAGGCAACCCCTCAAACTAAGGCAACCCCTCAATCTAAGGCACACTCTCAAACAAAGGCAACCCCTCAAACTAAAGCAACCTCTCAAACTAAGTCAGACTCTCAAAAAAAGGCACCCCCTCAAACTGAGGCAACCCCTCAAACTAAGGCAGATTCTCAAACTAAGGTCCCTCTCAAACTAAGGCAACCCCTCAAACTAAGGCAGTCTCTCAACCTAAGGCAACCCCTCAAACTAAGGCAAACCCTCAAACTAAGGCAGACTCTCAAACTAAGGCAACTCCTCAAACTAAGGCAACCCCACAAACTAAAGCAACTCCTCAAACTAAGGCAGACTCTCAAACTGAGGCAGACTCTCAAACGAAGGCAACCCCTCAAACTAAGGAAGACTCTCAAACTGAGGCAGACTCTCAAACTAAGGCAACTCCTCAATCTAAGTCAGACTCTCAAACGAAGGCAACCCCTCAAACTAAGGCAGACTCTCAAACTGAGGCAGACTCTCAAACTAAGGCTGACTCTCAAACTAAGGCAGATTCTCAAACGAAGGCAATCCTCAAACTAAGGTAGACTCTCAAACTAAGGCTGACTCTCAAACTAAGGCAGACTCTCAAACTAAGGCAGATTCTCAAACGAAGGCAACCCCTCAAACTAAGGCTGACTCTCAAACTTAGCAGACTCTCAAACTAAGGCAACTCCTCAAACTAAGGCAGATTCTCAAACGAGGGCAACCACTCAAACTAAGGCAACCCCTCAAACTTGGACAGACTCTCAAACTAAGGCAACTCCTCAAACTAAGGCAACCCCACAAACTAAAGCAACTCCTCAAACTAAGGCAGTCTCTCAAACTAAGGCAACTGCTCAAACTAAGGCAGATTCTCAATCTGAGGCAGATTCTCAAACGAAGGCAACTCCTCAAACTAAGGCAGACTCTCAAATTAAGGCAACTCCTCAAACTAAGGCAGACTCTCAAACTAAGGCAGACTCTCAAATTTAGGCAACTCCTCAAACGAAGGCAGATTCTCAAACGAAGGCAGCTACTCAAACTAAGGCAGACTCTCAAACTAAGGCAGACTCTCAAACTAAGGCAACTCCTCAAACTCAGGCAGAATCTCAAACTAAGGCAGACTCTCAAACTAAGGCAACTCCTCAAACTAAGGCAGACTCTCAAACTAAGGCAGACTCTCAAACTAAGGCAGATTCTCAAACGAAGCCAACCCCTCAAACTAAGGCAGACTCTCAAACCAAGGCACACTCTCAAACTAAGGCAGAGTCTCAAACGAAGGCAGCTCCTCAAACTAAGGCAGACTCTCAAACTGAGGCAGACTCGCAAACTAAGGCAGTTTCTCAAACGAAGGCAACTCCTCAAGCTAAGGCAGGTTCTCAAACGAAGGCAACTCCTCAAACTAAGGCAGACTCTCAAACTAAGGCAGACTCTAAAACTAAGGCAGACTCTAAAACTAAGGCTGATTCTCAAACGAAGGCAACTCCTCAAAATAAGGCAGACTCTCAAACTAAGGCAGACTCTCAAACTAAGGCAGATTCTCAAACGAAGGCAACTCCTCAAAAGAAGGCAGACTCTCAAACTAAGGCAGACTCTCAAACTAAGGAAGACTCTCAAACTGAGGCAACCCCTCAAACTAAGGCAGACTCTCAAACTAAGGCAGAATCTCAAACTAAGGCAGACTCTCAAACTAAGGCAACTCCTCAAAATAAGGCAGATTCTCCAACGAAGGCAATCCCTCAAACTAAGGCAGACTCTCAAACTAAGGCAGACTCTCAAACTAAGGCAGATTTCAAATTAAGGCAGATTCTCAAACGAATGCAACCCCTCAAATTAAGGCAGGCTCTCAAACTAAGTCAACTCCTCAAACTAAGGCAACCCCTCAAACTAAGGCAACCCCTCAAACTAAGGCAGATTCTCAAACTAAGGCAGTCCCTCAAAGTAAGGCAACCCCTCAAACTAAGGCAACACCTCAAACTAAGGCAGACTATCAAACTCAGGCAACTCCTCAAACTAAGGCAACTCCTCAAACTAAGGCAGATTCTCAATCTAAGGCAACCCCTCAAACTAAGGCAACGCCTCAATCTAAGGCAGTTTCTCAAACGAAGGCAACTCCTCAAACTAAGGCAGATTCTCAAACGAAGGCAACTCCTCAAACAAAGGCAGACTCTCAATCGAAGGCAGACTCTCAAACTAAGGCAGATTTTCAAACGAGGGCAACTCCTCAAAGTAAGGCAGACTCTCAAAATAAGGCAGACTCTCAAACTAAGTCAAATCCTCAAACTAAGGCAACCCCTCAAACTAAGGCAGATTCTCAAACTAAGGCATTCCCTCAAAGTAAGGCAACCCCTCAAACTAAGGCAACCCCTCAAAATAAGGCAGACTATCAAACTAAGGCAACTCCTCAAACTAAGGCAACTCCTCAAACTAAGGCAGATTCTCAAACTAAGGCAACCCCTCAAACTAAGGCAACCCCTCAATCTAAGGCAGACTCTCAAACTAAGGCAACCCCTCAAACTAAGGCAACCCCTCAAACTAAGGCAGACTCTCAAAAAAAGGCAACCCCTCAAACTAAGGCAACCCCTCAAACTAAGGCAGATTCTCAAACAAAGGTCCCTCTCAAACTAAGGCAACCCCTCAAACTAAGGCAGACTCTCAAACTAAGGCAACCCCGAAAACTAAGGCAACCCCTCAAACTAAGGCAGACTATCAAACTAAGGCAACTCCTCAAACTAAGGCAACCCCACAAACTAAAGCAACTCCTCAAACTAAGGCAGTCTCTCAAACTAAGGCAACTGCTCAAACTAAGGCAGATTCTCAATCTGAGGCAGATTCTCAAACGAAGGCAACTCCTCAAACTAAGGCAAACTCTCAAATTAAGGCAACTCCTCAAACTAAGGCAGACTCTCAAACTAAGGCAGACTCTCAAATTTAGGCAACTCCTCAAACTAAGGCAGATTCTCAAACGAAGGCAACTACTCAAACTAAGGCAGACTCTCAAACTAAGGCAGACTCTCAAACTAAGGCAACTCCTCAAACTCAGGCAGAATCTCAAACTAAGGCAGACTCTCAAACTAAGGCAACTCCTCAAACTAAGGCAGACTCTCAAACTAAG
This sequence comes from Heterodontus francisci, assembly GCF_036365525.1. Classification (NCBI taxonomy): domain Eukaryota; kingdom Metazoa; phylum Chordata; class Chondrichthyes; order Heterodontiformes; family Heterodontidae; genus Heterodontus; species Heterodontus francisci. Next base: position 7,359,730 of record NC_090403.1, on the reverse strand, counting down.
GCAGACTCTCAAACTAAGGCAGATTCTCAAACGAAGGCAACCCCTCAAACTAAGGCAGACTCTCAAACCAAGGCAGACTCTCAAACTAAGGCAGAGTCTCAAACGAAGGTAGCTCCTCAAACTAAGGCAGACTCTCAAACTGAGGCAGACTCGCAAACTAAGGCAGTTTCTCAAACGAAGGCAACTCCTCAAACTAAGGCAGGTTCTCAAAATAAGGCAACTCCTCAAACTAAGGCAGACTCTCAAACTAAGGCAGACTCTAAAACTAAGGCAGACTCTAAAACTAAGGCAGATTCTCAAACGAAGGCAACTCCTCAAAATAAGGCAGACTCTCAAACTAAGGCAGACTCTCAAACTAAGGCAGATTCTCAAACGAAGGCAACTCCTCAAAAGAAGGCAGACTCTCAAACTAAGGCAGACTCTCAAACTAAGGCAGACTCTCAAATTGAGGCAACCCCTCAAACTAAGGCAGACTCTCAAACTAAGGCAGAATCTCAAACTAAGGCAGACTCTCAAACTAAGGCAACTCCTCAAAATAAGGCAGATACTCCAACGAAGGCAATCCCTCAAACTAAGGCAGACTCTCAAACTAAGGCAGACTCTCAAACTAAGGCAGACTTCAAATCAAGGCAGATTCTCAAACGAATGCAACCCCTCAAATTAAGGCAGACTCTCAAACTAAGTCAACTCCTCAAACTAAGGCAACCCCTCAAACTAAGGCAACCCCTCAAACTAAGGCAGACTCTCAAATTAAGGCAACCCCTCAAACTAAGGCAACCCCTCAAACTAAGGCAGATTCTCAAACTAAGGCAGGCCCTCAAAGTAAGGCAACCCCTCAAACTAAGGCAACACCTCAAACTAAGGCAGGCTATCAAACTCAGGCAACTCCTCAAACTAAGGCAACTCCTCAAACTAAGGCAGATTCTCAATCTAAGGCAACCCCTCAAACTAAGGCAACGCCTCAATCGAAGGCAGTTTCTCAAACGAAGGCAACTCCTCAAACTAAGGCAGATTCTCAAACGAAGGCAACTCCTCAAACAAAGGCAGACTCTCAATCGAAGGCAGACTCTCAAACTAAGGCAGATTTTCAAACGAGGGCAACTCCTCAAAGTAAGGCAGACTCTCAAAATAAGGCAGACTCTCAAACTAAGTCAAATCCTCAAACTAAGGCAACCCCTCAAACTAAGGCAGATTCTCAAACTAAGGCATTCCCTCAAAGTAAGGCAACCCCTCAAACTAAGGCAACCCCTCAAAATAAGGCAGACTATCAAACTAAGGCAACTCCTCAAACTAAGGCAGATTCTCAAACTAAGGCAACCCCTCAAACTAAGGCAACCCCTCAATCTAAGGCAGACTCTCAAACTAAGGCAACCCCTCAAACTAAGGCAACCCCTCAAACTAAGGCAGACTCTCAAAAAAAGGCAACCCCTCAAACTAAGGCAACCCCTCAAACTAAGGCAGATTCTCAAACAAAGGTCCCTCTCAAACTAAGGCAACCCCTCAAACTAAGGCAGACTCTCAAACTAAGGCAACCCCGAAAACTAAGGCAACCCCTCAAACTAAGGCAGACTATCAAACTAAGGCAACTCCTCAAACTAAGGCAACCCCACAAACTAAAGCAACTCCTCAAACTAAGGCAGTCTCTCAAACTAAGGCAACTGCTCAAACTAAGGCAGATTCTCAATCTGAGGCAGATTCTCAAACGAAGGCAACTCCTCAAACTAAGGCAAACTCTCAAATTAAGGCAACTCCTCAAACTAAGGCAGACTCTCAAACTAAGGCAAACTCTCAAATTTAGGCAACTCCTCAAACTAAGGCAGATTCTCAAACGAAGGCAACTACTCAAACTAAGGCAGACTCTCAAACTAAGGCAGACTCTCAAACTAAGGCAACTCCTCAAACTCAGGCAGAATCTCAAACTAAGGCAGACTCTCAAACTAAGGCAACTCCTCAAACTAAGGCAGACTCTCAAACTAAGGCAGACTCTCAAACTAAGGCAGATTCTCAAACGAAGCCAACCCCTCAAACTAAGGCAGACTCTCAAACCAAGGCAGACTCTCAAACTAAGGCAGAGTCTCAAACGAAGGCAGCTCCTCAAACTAAGGCAGACTCTCAAACTGAGGCAGACTCGCAAACTAAGGCAGTTTCTCAAACGAAGGCAACTCCTCAAACTAAGGCAGGTTCTCAAAATAAGGCAACTCCTCAAACTAAGGCAGACTCTCAAACTAAGGCAGACTCTAAAACTAAGGCAGACTCTAAAACTAAGGCAGATTCTCAAACGAAGGCAACTCCTCAAAATAAGGCAGACTCTCAAACTAAGGCAGACTCTCAAACTAAGGCAGATTCTCAAACGAAGGCAACTCCTCAAAAGAAGGCAGACTCTCAAACTAAGGCAGACTCTCAAACTAAGGCAGACTCTCAAATTGAGGCAACCCCTCAAACTGAGGCAGACTCTCAAACTAAGGCAGAATCTCAAACTAAGGCAGACTCTCAAACTAAGGCAACTCCTCAAAATAAGGCAGATACTCCAACGAAGGCAATCCCTCAAACTAAGGCAGACTCTCAAACTAAGGCAGACTCTCAAACTAAGGCAGACTTCAAATCAAGGCAGATTCTCAAACGAATGCAACCCCTCAAATTAAGGCAGACTCTCAAACTAAGTCAACTCCTCAAACTAAGGCAACCCCTCAAACTAAGGCAACCCCTCAAACTAAGGCAGACTCTCAAACTAAGGCAACCCCTCAAACTAAGGCAACCCCTCAAACTAAGGCAGATTCTCAAACTAAGGCAGGCCCTCAAAGTAAGGCAACCCCTCAAACTAAGGCAACACCTCAAACTAAGGCAGGCTATCAAACTCAGGCAACTCCTCAAACTAAGGCAACTCCTCAAACTAAGGCAGATTCTCAATCTAAGGCAACCCCTCAAACTAAGGCAACGCCTCAATCTAAGGCAGTTTCTCAAACGAAGGCAACTCCTCAAACTAAGGCAGATTCTCAAACGAAGGCAACTCCTCAAACAAAGGCAGACTCTCAATCGAAGGCAGACTCTCAAACTAAGGCAGATTTTCAAACGAGGACAACTCCTCAAAGTAAGGCAGACTCTCAAAATAAGGCAGACTCAAAAACTAAGGCAGATTCTCAAACGAAGGCAACACCTCAAAATAAGGCAGACTCTCAAACTGAGGCAGACTCTCAAACTAAGGCAGATTCTCAAACGAAGGCAACTCCTCAAAAGAAGGCAGACTCTCAAACTAAGGCAGATTCTCAAACTAAGGCAGACTCTCAAACTAAGGCAACCCCTCAAGCTAAGGCAGACTCTCAAACGAAGGCAGAATTTCAAACTAAGGCAGACTCTCAAACTAAGACAACTCCTCAAAATAAGGCAGATTCTCCAACGAAGGCAATCCCTCAAACTAAGGCAGGCTCTCAAACGAAGTCAACTCCTCAAACTAAGGCGACCCCTCAAACTAAGGCAACCCCTCAAACTAAGGCAGATTCTCAAACTAAGGCAGTCCCTCAAAGTAAGGCAACCCCTCAAACTAAGGCAACCCCTCAAACTAAGGCAGACTATTGAACTCAGGCAACTCCTCAAACTAAGGCAACTCCTCAAACTAAGGCAGATTCTCAAACTAAGGCAACCCCTCAAACTAAGGCAACCCCTCAATCTAAGGCAGACTCTCAAACATAGGCAACCCCTCAAACTAAGGCAAACTCTCAATAAAAGGCAACCCCTCAAACTAAGGCAACCCCTCAAACTAAGGCAGACTCTCAAACTAAGGCAACCCCTCAAACTAAGGCAACCCCTCAAACTAAGGCAGACTCTCAAACTAAGGCAACTCCTCAAACGAAGTCAACCCCACAAACTAAAGCAACTCCTCAAACTAAGGCAGACTCTCAAACTAAGGCAGACTCTCAAACGAAGGCAACCCCTCAAACTAAGGAAGATTCTCAAACGAAGGCAGACCTTCAAACTAAGGCAACTCCTCAAACTAAGTCAGACTCTCAAACGAAGGAAACCCCTCAAACTAAGGCAGACTCTCAAACTAAGGCAGACTCTCAAACTAAGGCTGACTCTCAAACTAAGGCAGATACTCAAACGAAGGCAACCCTCAAACTAAGGTAGACTCTCAAACTAAGGCAGACTCTCAAACTAAGGCAGACTCTCAAACTAAGGCAGATTCTCTAACGAAGGCAACCCCTCAAAATAAGGCTGACTGTCAAACTTAGCAGACTCTCAAACTAAGGCAGATTCTCAAACTAAGGCAACCACTCAAACTAAGGCAACCCCTCAAACGAAGGCAGACTCTCAAACGAAGGCAGAATCTCAAACTTACGCAGACTCTCAAACTAAGGCAACTCCGCAAAATAAGGCAGATTCTCCAATAAAGGCAATCCTTCAAACTAAGGCAGACTCTCAAACTGAGGCAGATTCTCAAACTACGGCAGACTTCAAATTAAGGCAGATTCTCAAACGAAGGCAGTCCCTCAAAGTAAGGCAACCCCTCAAACTAAGGCAACACCTCAAACTAAGGCAGACTATCAAACTCAGGCAACTCCTCAAACTAAGGCAACTCCTCAAACTAAGGCAGATTCTCAATCTAAGGCAACCCCTCAAACTAAGGCAACACCTCAATCTAAGGCAGTTTCTCAAACGAAGGCAACTCCTCAAAAGAAGGCAGACTCTCAAACTAAGGCAGACTCTCAAACTAAGGCAGACTCTCAAACTGAGGCAACCCCTCAAACTAAGGCAGACTCTCAAACTAAGGCAGAATCTCAAACTAAGGCAGACTCTCAAACTAAGGCAACTCCTCAAAATAAGGCAGATTCTCCAACGAAGGCAATCCCTCAAACTAAGGCAGACTCTCAAACTAAGGCAGACTCTCAAACTAAGGCAGATTTCAAATTAAGGCAGATTCTCAAACGAATGCAACCCCTCAAATTAAGGCAGGCTCTCAAACTAAGTCAACTCCTCAAACTAAGGCAACCCCTCAATCTAAGGCAACCCCTCAAACTAAGGCAGATTCTCAAACTAAGGCAGTCCCTCAAAGTAAGGCAACCCCTCAAACTAAGGCAACACCTCAAACTAAGGCAGACTATCAAACTCAGGCAACTCCTCAAACTAAGGCAACTCCTCAAACTAAGGCAGATTCTCAATCTAAGGCAACCCCTCAAACTAAGGCAACGCCTCAATCTAAGGCAGTTTCTCAAACGAAGGCAACTCCTCAAACTAAGGCAGATTCTCAAACGAAGGCAACTCCTCAAACAAAGGCAGACTCTCAATCGAAGGCAGACTCTCAAACTAAGGCAGATTTTCAAACGAGGGCAACTCCTCAAAGTAAGGCAGACTCTCAAAATAAGGCAGACTCTCAAACTAAGTCAAATCCTCAAACTAAGGCAACCCCTCAAACTAAGGCAGATTCTCAAACTAAGGCAGTCCCTCAAAGTAAGGCAACCCCTCAAACTAAGGCAACCCCTCAAAATAAGGCAGACTATCAAACTAAGGCAACTCCTCAAACTAAGGCAACTCCTCAAACTAAGGCAGATTCTCAAACTAAGGCAACCCCTCAAACTAAGGCAACCCCTCAATCTAAGGCAGACTCTCAAACTAAGGCAACCCCTCAAACTAAGGCAACCCCTCAAACTAAGGCAGACTCTCAAAAAAAGGCAACCCCTCAAACTAAGGCAACCCCTCAAACTAAGGCAGATTCTCAAACAAAGGTCCCTCTCAAACTAAGGCAACCCCTCAAACTAAGGCAGACTCTCAAACTAAGGCAACCCCGAAAACTAAGGCAACCCCTCAAACTAAGGCAGACTATCAAACTAAGGCAACTCCTCAAACTAAGGCAACCCCACAAACTAAAGCAACTCCTCAAACTAAGGCAGTCTCTCAAACTAAGGCAACTGCTCAAACTAAGGCAGATTCTCAATCTGAGGCAGATTCTCAAACGAAGGCAACTCCTCAAACTAAGGCAAACTCTCAAATTAAGGCAACTCCTCAAACTAAGGCAGACTCTCAAACTAAGGCAGACTCTCAAATTTAGGCAACTCCTCAAACTAAGGCAGATTCTCAAACGAAGGCAACTACTCAAACTAAGGCAGACTCTCAAACTAAGGCAGACTCTCAAACTAAGGCAACTCCTCAAACTCAGGCAGAATCTCAAACTAAGGCAGACTCTCAAACTAAGGCAACTCCTCAAACTAAGGCAGACTCTCAAACTAAGGCAGACTCTCAAACTAAGGCAGATTCTCAAACGAAGGCAACCCCTCAAACTAAGGCAGACTCTCAAACCAAGGCAGACTCTCAAACTAAGGCAGAGTCTCAAACGAAGGCAGCTCCTCAAACTAAGACAGACTCTCAAACTGAGGCAGACTCGCAAACTAAGGCAGTTTCTCAAAGGAATGCAACTCCTCAAACTAAGGCAGGTTCTCAAAATAAGGCAACTCCTCAAACTAAGGCAGACTCTCAAACTAAGGCAGACTCTAAAACTAAGGCAGACTCTAAAACTAAGGCAGATTCTCAAACGAAGGCAACTCCTCAAAATAAGGCAGACTCTCAAACTAAGGCAGACTCTCAAACTAAGGCAGATTCTCAAACGAAGGCAACTCCTCAAAAGAAGGCAGACTCTCAAACTAAGGCAGACTCTCAAACTAAGGCAGACTCTCAAATTGAGGCAACCCCTCAAACTAAGGCAGACTCTCAAACTAAGGCAGAATCTCAAACTAAGGCAGACTCTCAAACTAAGGCAACTCCTCAAAATAAGGCAGATACTCCAACGAAGGCAATCCCTCAAACTAAGGCAGACTCTCAAACTAAGGCAGACTCTCAAACTAAGGCAGACTTCAAATCAAGGCAGATTCTCAAACGAATGCAACCCCTCAAATTAAGGCAGACTCTCAAACTAAGTCAACTCCTCAAACTAAGGCAACCCCTCAAACTAAGGCAACCCCTCAAACTAAGGCAGACTCTCAAACTAAGGCAACCCCTCAAACTAAGGCAACCCCTCAAACTAAGGCAGATTCTCAAACTAAGGCAGGCCCTCAAAGTAAGGCAACCCCTCAAACTAAGGCAACACCTCAAACTAAGGCAGGCTATCAAACTCAGGCAACTCCTCAAACTAAGGCAACTCCTCAAACTAAGGCAGATTCTCAATCTAAGGCAACCCCTCAAACTAAGGCAACGCCTCAATCTAAGGCAGTTTCTCAAACGAAGGCAACTCCTCAAACTAAGGCAGATTCTCAAACGAAGGCAACTCCTCAAAGTAAGGCAGACTCTCAATCGAAGGCAGACTCTCAAACTAAGGCAGATTTTCAAACGAGGACAACTCCTCAAAGTAAGGCAGACTCTCAAAATAAGGCAGACTCAAAAACTAAGGCAGATTCTCAAACGAAGGCAACACCTCAAAATAAGGCAGACTCTCAAACTGAGGCAGACTCTCAAACTAAGGCAGATTCTCAAACGAAGGCAACTCCTCAAAAGAAGGCAGACTCTCAAACTAAGGCAGATTCTCAAACTAAGGCAGACTCTCAAACTAAGGCAACCCCTCAAGCTAAGGCAGACTCTCAAACGAAGGCAGAATTTCAAACTAAGGCAGACTCTCAAACTAAGACAACTCCTCAAAATAAGGCAGATTCTCCAACGAAGGCAATCCCTCAAACTAAGGCAGGCTCTCAAACGAAGTCAACTCCTCAAACTAAGGCGACCCCTCAAACTAAGGCAACCGCTCAAACTAAGGCAGATTCTCAAACTAAGGCAGTCCCTCAAAGTAAGGCAACCCCTCAAACTAAGGCAACCCCTCAAACTAAGGCAGACTATTAAACTCAGGCAACTCCTCAAACTAAGGCAACTCCTCAAACTAAGGCAGATTCTCAAACTAAGGCAACCCCTCAAACTAAGGCAACCCCTCAATCTAAGGCAGACTCTCAAACATAGGCAACCCCTCAAACTAAGGCAAACTCTCAATAAAAGGCAACCCCTCAAACTAAGGCAACCCCTCAAACTAAGGCAGACTCTCAAACTAAGGCAACCCCTCAAACTAAGGCAACCCCTCAAACTAAGGCAGACTCTCAAACTAAGGCAACTCCTCAAACGAAGTCAACCCCACAAACTAAAGCAACTCCTCAAACTAAGGCAGACTCTCAAACTAAGGCAGACTCTCAAACGAAGGCAACCCCTCAAACTAAGGAAGATTCTCAAACGAAGGCAGACTCTCAAACTAAGGCAACTCCTCAAACTAAGTCAGACTCTCAAACGAAGGAAACCCCTCAAACTAAGGCAGACTCTCAAACTAAGGCAGACTCTCAAACTAAGGCTGACTCTCAAACTAAGGCAGATTCTCAAACGAAGGCAAACCTCAAACTAAGGTAGACTCTCAAACTAAGGCAGACTCTCAAACTAAGGCAGACTCTCAAACTAAGGCAGATTCTCTAACGAAGGCAACCCCTCAAAATAAGGCTGACTGTCAAACTTAGCAGACTCTCAAACTAAGGCAACCACTCAAACTAAGGCAACCCCTCAAACGAAGGCAGACTCTCAAACGAAGGCAGAATCTCAAACTTACGCAGACTCTCAAACTAAGGCAACTCCGCAAAATAAGGCAGATTCTCCAATAAAGGCAATCCTTCAAACTAAGGCAGACTCTCAAACTGAAGCAGATTCTCAAACTACGGCAGACTTCAAATTAAGGCAGATTCTCAAACGAAGGCAACCCCTGAAACTAAGGCAGACTCTCAAACTAAGGCAACTCCTCAAACTAAGGCAACCCCTCAAACTAAGGCAACCCCTCAAACTAAGGCAGATTCTCAAACTAAGGCACATTCTCAAACGAAGGCAACTCCTCAAACAAGGCAACCCCTCAAACTAAGGCAGATTCTCAAACGAAGTCAACTCCTCAAACTAAGGCAACCGATCAAACTAAGGAAACACCTCAAACCATGGCAACCCCTCAAACTCAGGCAGATTCTCAAACGAAGGCAACTCCTCAAACTAAGGCAGACTCTCAAACTAAGGCAGACTCTCAAACTAAGGCAACTCCTCAAACTAAAGCAACTCCTCAAACTATGGCAACCCCTCAAACAAAGGCAAATTGTCAAACTGAGGCAACTCCTCAAACTAAGGCACCCCTCAAACTAAGGCAGATTCTCAAACGAAGGCAACTCCTCAAACTAAGGCAGTCTCTCAAACTAAGGCAACTGCTCAAACTAAGGCAGATTCTCAAACTGAGGCAGATTCTCAAACGAAGGCAGACTCTCAAACTAAGGCAGACTCTCAAACTCAGGCAACTCCTCAAACTGAGGCAGAATCTCAAACTAAGGCAGACTCTCAAACTAAGGCAACTCCTCAAACTAAGGTAGATTCTCAAACGAAGACAACTCCTCAAACTAAGGCAGACTCTCATACTAAGGCAGACTCTCAAACTAAGGCAGATTCTCAAACGAAGGCAACCCCTCAAACTAAGGCAGACTCTATAAACTAAGGCAGAATCTCAAACTAAGGCAGATCCTCAAACGAAGGCAGCTCCTCAAACTAAGGCAGACTCTCAAACTGAGGCAGACTCGCAAACTAAGGCAGTTTCTCAAACGAAGGCAACTCCTCAAACTAAGGCAGATTCTCAAACGAAGGCAACTCCTCAAATTAAGGCAGACTCTCAAACTAAGGCAGACTCTAAAACTAAGGCAGACTCTCAAACTGAGGCAGACTCTCAATCGAAGGCAAACTCTCAAACTAAGTCAGATTCTCAAACGAAGGCAGCTCCTCAAACTAAGGCAGAATCTCAAACGAAGGAAACTCCGCAAACAAAGGCAGACTCTCAAACTAAGGCAGACTCGCAAACTAAGGCCGTTTCTCAAACGAAGGCAACTCCTCAAACTAAGGCAGATTCTCAAACGAAGGCAACTACTCAAACAAAGGCAGACTCTCAATCTAAGGCAGACTCTCAAACTAAGGCAGATTTTCAAACGAGGGCAACTCCTCAAACTAAGGCAGACTCTCAAACTAAGGCAGACTCGAAAACTAAGGCAGATTCTCAAACGAAGGCAACTCCTCAAAATAAGGCAGACTCTCAAACTAAGGCAGACTCTCAAACTGGGGCAGATTCTCAAACGAAGGCAACTCCGCAAAAGAATGCAGACTCTCAAACTAAGGCAGACTCTCAAACGATGGCAGAATCTCAAACTAAGGCAGACTCTCAAACTAAGGCAACTCCTCAATATAAGGCAGTTTCTCCAACGAAGGCAATCCCTCAAACTAAGGCAGACTCTCAAACTAAGGCAGACTCTCAAACTAAGGCAGACTTCAAATTAAGGCAGATTCTCAAACGAAGGCGCCCCTCAAACTAAGGCAGACTCTCAAACTAAGTCAACTCCTCAAACTAAGGCAACCCCTCAAACTAAGGCAACCCCTCAAACTAAGCCAGTCTCTCAAACTAAGGCAACTCCTCAAACTAAGGCAACCCCTCAAACTAAGGCAGATTCTCATACCAAGGCAGTCCCTCAAAGTAAGGCAACCCCGCAAACTAAGGGAACCCCTAAATCTAAGGCAGACTATCAAACTCAGGCAACTCCTCAAACTAAGGCAACTCCTCAAACTAAAGCAGATTCTCAAACTAAGGCAACCCCTCAAACTAAGGCAACCCCTCAATCTAAGGCACACTCTCAAACTAAGGCAACCCCTCAAAATAAGGCAACCCCTCAAACTAAGGCAGACTCTCAAAAAAAGGCACCCCCTCAAACTGAGGCAACCCCTCAAACTAAGGCAGATTCTCAAACTAAGGTCCCTCTCAAACTAAGGCAACCCCTCAAACTAAGGCAGTCTCTCAACCTAAGGCAACCCCTCAAACTAAGGCAAACCCTCAAACTAAGGCAGACTCTCAAACTAAGGCAACTCCTCAAACTAAGGCAACCCCACAAACTAAAGCAACTCCTCAAACTAAGGCAGACTCACAAACTGAGGCAGACTCTCAAACGAAGGCAACCCCTCAAACTAAGGAAGACTCTCAAACTGAGGCAGACTCTCAAACTAAGGCAACTCCTCAATCTAAGTCAGACTCTCAAACGAAGGCAACCCCTCAAACTAAGGCAGACTCTCAAACTGAGGCAGACTCTCAAACTAAGGCTGACTCTCAAACTAAGGCAGATTCTCAAACGAAGGCAATCCTCAAACTAAGGTAGACTCTCAAACTAAGGCTGACTCTCAAACTAAGGCAGACTCTCAAACTAAGGCAGATTCTCAAACGAAGGCAACCACTCAAACTAAGGCTGACTCTCAAACTTAGCAGACTCTCAAACTAAGGCAACTCCTCAAACTAAGGCAGATTCTCAAACTAGGGCAACCACTCAAACTAAGGCAACCCCTCAAACTAAGGCAGACTCTCAAACTAAGGCAACTCCTCAAACTAAGGCAACCCCACAAACTAAAGCAACTCCTCAAACTAAGGCAGTCTCTCAAACGAAGGCAACTGCTCAAACTAAGGCAGATTCTCAATCTGAGGCAGATTCTCAAACGAAGGCAACTCCTCAAACTAAGGCAGACTCTCAAATTAAGGCAACTCCTCAAACTAAGGCAGACTCTCTAACTAAGGCAGACTCTCAAATTTAGGCAACTCCTCAAACTAAGGCAGATTCTCAAACGAAGGCAACTACTCAAACTAAGGCAGACTCTCAAACTAAGGCAGACTCTCAAACTAAGGCAACTCCTCAAACTCAGGCAGAATCTCAAACTAAGGCAGACTCTCAAACTAAGGCAACTCCTCAAACTAAGGCAGACTCTCAAACTAAGGCAGACTCTCAAACTAAGGCAGATTCTCAAACGAAGCCAACCCCTCAAACTAAGGCAGACTCTCAAACCAAGGCAGACTCTCAAACTAAGGCAGAGTCTCAAACGAAGGCAGCTCCTCAAACTAAGGCAGACTCTCAAACTGAGGCAGACTCGCAAACTAAGGCAGTTTCTCAAACGAAGGCAACTCCTCAAACTAAGGCAGGTTCTCAGACGAAGGCAACTCCTCAAACTAAGGCAGACTCTCAAACTAAGGCAGACTCTAAAACTAAGGCAGACTCTAAAACTAAGGCTGATTCTCAAACGAAGGCAACTCCTCAAAATAAGGCAGACTGTCAAACTAAGGCAGACTCTCAAACTAAGGCAGATTCTCAAACGAAGGCAACTCCTCAAAAGAAGGCAGACTCTCAAACTAAGGCAGACTGTCAAACTAAGGCAGACTCTCAAACTGAGGCAACCCCTCACACTAAGGCAGACTCTCAAACTAAGGCAGAATCTCAAACTAAGGCAGACTCTCAAACTAAGGCAACTCCTCAAAATAAGGCAGATTCTCCAACGAAGGCAATCCCTCAAACTAAGGCAGACTCTCAAACTAAAGCAGACTCTCAAACTAAGGCAGACTTCAAATTAAGGCAGATTCTCAAACGAAAGCAACCCCTCAAATTAAGGCAGGCTCTCAAACTAAGTCGACTCCTCAAACTAAGGCAACCCCTCAAACTAAGGCAACCCCTCAAACTAAGGCAGACTCTCAAACTAAGGAAACCCCTCAAACTAAGGCAACCCCTCAAACTAAGGCAGATTCTCAAACTAAGGCAGTCCCTCTAAGTAAGGCAACCCCTCAAACTAAGGCAACACCTCAAACTAAGGCAGACTATCAAACTCAGGCAACTCCTCAAACTAAGGCAACTCCTCAAACTAAGGCAGATTCTCAATCTAAGGCAACCCCTCAAACTAAGGCAACGCCTCAATCTAAGGCAGTTTCTCAAACGAAGGCAACTCCTCAAACTAAGGCAGATTCTCAAACGAAGGCAACTCCTCAAACAAAGGCAGACTCTCAATCGAAGGCAGACTCTCAAACTAAGGCAGACTCTCAAACGAGGGCAACTCCTCAAAGTAAGGCAGACTCTCAAAATAAGGCAGACTCTCAAACTAAGTCAAATCCTCAAACTAAGGCAACCCCTCAAACTCAGGCAGAATCTCAAACTAAGGCAGACTCTCAAACTAAGGCAACTCCTCAAACTAAGGCAGACTCTCAAACTAAGGCAGACTCTCAAACTAAGGCAGATTCTCAAACGAAGCCAACCCCTCAAACTAAGGCAGACTCTCAAACCAAGGCAGACTCTCAAACTAAGGCAGAGTCTCAAACGAAGGCAGCTCCTCAAACTAAGGCAGACTCTCAAACTGAGGCAGACTCGCAAACTAAGGCAGTTTCTCAAACGAAGGCAACTCCTCAAACTAAGGCAGGTTCTCAAACGAAGGCAACTCCTCAAACTAAGGCAGACTCTCAAACTAAGGCAGACTCTAAAACTAAGGCAGATTCTAAAACTAAGGCTGATTCGCAAACGAAGGCAACTCCTCAAAATAAGGCAGTCTCTCAAACTAAGGCAGACTCTCAAACTAAGGCAGATTCTCAAACGAAGGCAACTCCTCAAAAGAAGGCAGACTCTCAAACTAAGGCAGACTCTCAAACTAAGGCAGACTCTCAAACTGAGGCAACCCCTCAAACTAAGGCAGACTCTCAAACTAAGGCAGAATCTCAAACTAAGGCAGACTCTCAAACTAAGGCAACTCCTCAAAATAAGGCAGATTCTCCAACGAAGGCAATCCCTCAAACTAAGGCAGACTCTCAAACTAAAGCAGACTCTCAAACTAAGGCAGACTTCAAATTAAGGCAGATTCTCAAACGAAAGCAACCCCTCAAATTAAGGCAGGCTCTCAAACTAAGTCAACTCCTCAAACTAAGGCAACCCCTCAAACTAAGGCAACCCCTCAAACTAAGGCAGACTCTCAAACTAAGGAAACCCCTCAAACTAAGGCAACCCCTCAAACTAAGGCAGATTCTCAAACTAAGGCAGTCCCTCAAAGTAAGGCAACCCCTCAAACTAAGGCAACACCTCAAACTAAGGCAGACTATCAAACTCAGGCAACTCCTCAAACTAAGGCAACTCCTCAAACTAAGGCAGATTCTCAATCTAAGGCAACCCCTCAAACTAAGGCAACGCCTCAATCTAAGGCAGTTTCTCAAACGAAGGCAACTCCTCAAACTAAGGCAGATTCTCAAACGAAGGCAACTCCTCAAACAAAGGCAGACTCTCAATCGAAGGCAGACTCTCAAACTAAGGCAGATTTTCAAACGAGGGCAACTCCTCAAAGTATGGCAGACTCTCAAAATAAGGCAGACTCAAAAACTAAGGCAGATTCTCAAACCAAGGCAACACCTCAAAATAAGGCAGACTCTCAAACTGAGGCAGACTCTCAAACTAAGGCAGATTCTCAAACGAAGGCAACTCCTCAAAAGAAGGCAGACTCTCAAACTAAGGCAGTTTCTCAAACTAAGGCAGACTCTCAAACTAAGGCAACCCCTCAAACTAAGGCAGACTCTCAAACGAAGGCAGAATTTCAAACTAAGGCAGACTCTCAAACTAAGACAACTCCTCAAAATGAGGCAGATTCTCCAACGAAGGCAATCCCTCAAACTAAAGCAGGCTCTCAAACGAAGTCAACTCCTCAAACTAAGGCGACCCCTCAAACTAAGGCAACCCCTCAAACTAAGGCAGATTCTCAAACTAAGGCAGTCCCTCAAAGTAAGGCAACCCCTCAAACTAAGGCAACCCCTCAAACTAAGGCTGACTTTCAAACTCAGGCAACTCCTCAAACTAAGGCAACTCCACAAACTAAGGCAGATTCTCAAACTAAGGCAACCCCTCAAACTAAGGCAACCCCTCAATCTAAGGCAGACTCTTAAACATAGGCAACCACTCAAACTAAGACAAACTCTCAATAAAAGGCAACCCCTCAAACTAAGGCAACCCCTCAAACTAAGGCAGACTCTCAAACTAAGGCAACTCCTCAAAATAAGGCAGATTCTCCAACGAAGGCAATCCCTCAAACTAAGGCAGACTCTCAAACCAAAGCAGACTCTCAAACTAAGGCAGACTTCAAATTAAGGCAGATTCTCAAACGAAAGCAACCCCTCAAATTAAGGCAGGCTCTCAAACTAAGTCGACTCCTCAAACTAAGGCAACCCCTCAAACTAAGGCAACCCCTCAAACTAAGGCAGACTCTCAAACTAAGGAAACCCCTCAAACTAAGGCAACCCCTCAAACTAAGGCAGATTCTCAAACTAAGGCAGTCCCTCAAAGTAAGGCAACCCCTCAAACTAAGGCAACACCTCAAACTAAGGCAGACTATCAAACTCAGGCAACTCCTCAAACTAAGGCAACTCCTCAAACTAAGGCAGATTCTCAATCTAAGGCAACCCCTCAAACTAAGGCAACGCCTCAATCTAAGGCAGTTTCTCAAACGAAGGCAACTCCTCAAACTAAGGCAGATTTTCAAACGAGGGCAACTCCTCAAAGTAAGGCAGACTCTCAAAATAAGGCAGACTCTCAAACTAAGTCAAATCCTCAAACTAAGGCAACCCCTCAAACTCAGGCAGAATCTCAAACTAAGGCAGACTCTCAAACTAAGGCAACTCCTCAAACTAAGGCAGACTCTCAAACTAAGGCAGACTCTCAAACTAAGGCAGATTCTCAAACGAAGCCAACCCCTCAAACTAAGGCAGACTCTCAAACCAAGGCAGACTCTCAAACTAAGGCAGAGTCTCAAACGAAGGCAGCTCCTCAAACTAAGGCAGACTCTCAAACTGAGGCAGACTCGCAAACTAAGGCAGTTTCTCAAACGAAGGCAACTCCTCAAACTAAGGCAGGTTCTCAAACGAAGGCAACTCCTCAAACTAAGGCAGACTCTCAAACTAAGGCAGACTCTAAAACTAAGGCAGATTCTAAAACTAAGGCTGATTCTCAAACGAAGGCAACTCCTCAAAAGAAGGCAGACTCTCAAACTAAGGCAGACTCTCAAACTAAGGCAGACTCTCAAACTAAGGCAGATTCTCAAACGAAGGCAACTCCTCAAAAGAAGGCAGACTCTCAAACTAAGGCAGACTCTCAAACTAAGGCAGACTCTCAAACTAAGGCAGAATCTCAAACTAAGGCAGACTCTCAAACTAAGGCAACTCCTCAAAATAAGGCAGATTCTCCAACGAAGGCAATCCCTCAAACTAAGGCAGACTCTCAAACTAAAGCAGACTCTCAAACTAAGGCAGACTTCAAATTAAGGCAGATTCTCAAACGAAAGCAACCCCTCAAATTAAGGCAGGCTCTCAAACTAAGTCAACTCCTCAAACTAAGGCAACCCCTCAAACTAAGGCAACCCCTCAAACTAAGGCAGACTCTCAAACTAAGGAAACCCCTCAAACTAAGGCAACCCCTCAAACTAAGGCAGATTCTCAAACTAAGGCAGTCCCTCAAAGTAAGGCAACCCCTCAAACTAAGGCAACACCTCAAACTAAGGCAGACTATCAAACTCAGGCAACTCCTCAAACTAAGGCAACTCCTCAAACTAAGGCAGATTCTCAATCTAAGGCAACCCCTCAAACTAAGGCAACGCCTCAATCTAAGGCAGTTTCTCAAACGAAGGCAACTCCTCAGACTAAGGCAGATTCTCAAACGAAGGCAACTCCTCAAACAAAGGCAGACTGTCAATCGAAGGCAGACTCTCAAACTAAGGCAGATTTTCAAACGAGGGCAACTCCTCAAAGTAAGGCAGACTCTCAAAATAAGGCAGACTCAAAAACTAAGGCAGATTCTCAAACGAAGGCAACACCTCAAAATAAGGCAGACTCTCAAACTGAGGCAGACTCTCAAACTAAGGCAGATTCTCAAACGAAGGCAACTCCTCAAAAGAAGGCAGACTCTCAAACTAAGGCAGTTTCTCAAACTAAGGCAGACTCTCAAACTAAGGCAACCCCTCAAACTAAGGCAGACTCTCAAACGAAGGCAGAATTTCAAACTAAGGCAGACTCTCAAACTAGGACAACTCCTCAAAATGAGGCAGATTCTCCAACGAAGGCAATCCCTCAAACTAAAGCAGGCTCTCAAACGAAGTCAACTCCTCAAACTAAGGCGACCCCTCAAACTAAGGCAACCCCTCAAACTAAGGCAGATTCTCAAACTAAGGCAGTCCCTCAAAGTAAGGCAACCCCTCAAACTAAGGCAACCCCTCAAACTAAGGCTGACTATCAAACTCAGGCAACTCCTCAAACTAAGGCAACTCCACAAACTAAGGCAGATTCTCAAACTAAGGCAACCCCTCAAACTAAGGCAACCCCTCAATCTAAGGCAGACTCTTAAACATAGGCAACCACTCAAACTAAGACAAACTCTCAATAAAAGGCAACCCCTCAAACTAAGGCAACCCCTCAAACTAAGGCTGATTCTCAAACTAAGGTCCCTCTCAAACTAAGGCAACCCCTCAAACTAAGGCAGACTCTCAAACTAAGGAAACCCCTCAAACTAAGGCAACCCCTCAAACTAAGGCAGATTCTCAAACTAAGGCAGTCCCTCAAAGTAAGGCAACCCCTCAAACTAAGGCAACACCTCAAACTAAGGCAGACTATCAAACTCAGGCAACTCCTCAAACTAAGGCAACTCCTCAAACTAAGGCAGATTCTCAATCTAAGGCAACCCCTCAAACTAAGGCAACGCGTCAATCTAAGGCAGTTTCTCAAACGAAGGCAACTCCTCAAACTAAGGCAGATTCTCAAACGAAGGCAACTCCTCAAACAAAGGCAGACTCTCAATCGAAGGCAGACTCTCAAACTAAGGCAGATTTTCAAACGAGGGCAACTCCTCAAAGTAAGGCAGACTCTCAAAATAAGGCAGACTCAAAAACTAAGGCAGATTCTCAAACGAAGGCAACACCTCAAAATAAGGCAGACTCTCAAACTGAGGCAGACTCTCAAACTAAGGCAGATTCTCAAACGAAGGCAACTCCTCAAAAGAAGGCAGACTCTCAAACTAAGGCAGTTTCTCAAACTAAGGCAGACTCTCAAACTAAGGCAACCCCTCAAACTAAGGCAGACTCTCAAACGAAGGCAGAATTTCAAACTAAGGCAGACTCTCAAACTAAGACAACTCCTCAAAATGAGGCAGATTCTCCAACGAAGGCAATCCCTCAAACTAAAGCAGGCTCACAAACGAAGTCAACTCCTCAAACTAAGGCGACCCCTCAAACTAAGGCAACCCCTCAAACTAAGGCAGATTCTCAAACTAAGGCAGTCCCTCAAAGTAAGGCAACCCCTCAAACTAAGGCAACCCCTCAAACTAAGGCTGACTTTCAAACTCAGGCAACTCCTCAAACTAAGGCAACTCCACAAACTAAGGCAGATTCTCAAACTAAGGCAACCCCTCAAACTAAGGCAACCCCTCAATCTAAGGCAGACTCTTAAACATAGGCAACCACTCAAACTAAGACAAACTCTCAATAAAAGGCAACCCCTCAAACTAAGGCAACCCCTCAAACTAAGGAAGACTCTCAAACTAAGGCAACTCCTCAAAATAAGGCAGATTCTCCAACGAAGGCAATCCCTCAAACTAAGGCAGACTCTCAAACTAAAGCAGACTCTCAAACTAAGGCAGACTTCAAATTAAGGCAGATTCTCAAACGAAAGCAACCCCTCAAATTAAGGCAGGCTCTCAAACTAAGTCGACTCCTCAAACTAAGGCAACCCCTCAAACTAAGGCAACCCCTCAAACTAAGGCAGACTCTCAAACTAAGGAAACCCCTCAAACTAAGGCAACCCCTCAAACTAAGGCAGATTCTCAAACTAAGGCAGTCCCTCAAAGTAAGGCAACCCCTCAAACTAAGGCAACACCTCAAACTAAGGCAGACTATCAAACTCAGGCAACTCCTCAAACTAAGGCAACTCCTCAAACTAAGGCAGATTCTCAATCTAAGGCAACCCCTCAAACTAAGGCAACGCCTCAATCTAAGGCAGTTTCTCAAACGAAGGCAACTCCTCAAACTAAGGCAGATTTTCAAACGAGGGCAACTCCTCAAAGTAAGGCAGACTCTCAAAATAAGGCCGACTCTCAAACTAAGTCAAATCCTCAAACTAAGGCAACCCCTCAAACTCAGGCAGAATCTCAAACTAAGGCAGACTCTCAAACTAAGGCAACTCCTCAAACTAAGGCAGACTCTCAAACTAAGGCAGACTCTCAAACTAAGGCAGATTCTCAAACGAAGCCAACCCCTCAAACTAAGGCAGACTCTCAAACCAAGGCAGACTCTCAAACTAAGGCAGAGTCTCAAACGAAGGCAGCTCCTCAAACTAAGGCAGACTCTCAAACTGAGGCAGACTCGCAAACTAAGGCAGTTTCTCAAACGAAGGCTACTCCTCAAACTAAGGCAGGTTCTCAAACGAAGGCAACTCCTCAAACTAAGGCAGACTCTCAAACTAAGGCAGACTCTAAAACTAAGGCAGATTCTAAAACTAAGGCTGATTCTCAAACTAAGGCAACTCCTCAAAAGAAGGCAGACTCTCAAACTAAGGCAGACTCTCAAACTAAGGCAGACTCTCAAACTAAGGCAGATTCTCAAACGAAGGCAACTCCTCAAAAGAAGGCAGACTCTCAAACTAAGGCAGACTCTCAAACTAAGGCAGACTCTCAAACTGAGGCAACCCCTCAAACTAAGGCAGACTCTCAAACTAAGGCAGAATCTCAAACTAAGGCAGACTCTCAAACTAAGGCAACTCCTCAAAATAAGGCAGATTCTCCAACGAAGGCAATCCCTCAAACTAAGGCAGACACTCAAACTAAAGCAGACTCTCAAACTAAGGCAGACTTCAAATTAAGGCAGATTCTCAAACGAAAGCAACCCCTCAAATTAAGGCAGGCTCTCAAACTAAGTCAACTCCTCAAACTAAGGCAACCCCTCAAACTAAGGCAACCCCTCAAACTAAGGCAGACTCTCAAACTAAGGAAACCCCTCAAACTAAGGCAACCCCTCAAACTAAGGCAGATTCTCAAACTAAGGCAGTCCCTCAAAGTAAGGCAACCCCTCAAACTAAGGCAACACCTCAAACTAAGGCAGACTATCAAACTCAGGCAACTCCTCAAACTAAGGCAACTCCTCAAACTAAGGCAGATTCTCAATCTAAGGCAACCCCTCAAACTAAGGCAACGCCTCAATCTAAGGCAGTTTCTCAAACGAAGGCAACTCCTCAGACTAAGGCAGATTCTCAAACGAAGGCAACTCCTCAAACAAAGGCAGACTGTCAATCGAAGGCAGACTCTCAAACTAAGGCAGATTTTCAAACGAGGGCAACTCCTCAAAGTAAGGCAGACTCTCAAAATAAGGCAGACTCAAAAACTAAGGCAGATTCTCAAACGAAGGCAACACCTCAAAATAAGGCAGACTCTCAAACTGAGGCAGACTCTCAAACTAAGGCAGATTCTCAAACGAAGGCAACTCCTCAAAAGAAGGCAGACTCTCAAACTAAGGCAGTTTCTCAAACTAAGGCAGACTCTCAAACTAAGACAACTCCTCAAAATGAGGCAGATTCTCCAACGAAGGCAATCCCTCAAACTAAAGCAGGCTCTCAAACGAAGTCAACTCCTCAAACTAAGGCGACCCCTCAAACTAAGGCAACCCCTCAAACTAAGGCAGATTCTCAAACTAAGGCAGTCCCTCAAAGTAAGGCAACCCCTCAAACTAAGGCAACCCCTCAAACTAAGGCTGACTATCAAACTCAGGCAACTCCTCAAACTAAGGCAACTCCACAAACTAAGGCAGATTCTCAAACTAAGGCAACCCCTCAAACTAAGGCAACCCCTCAATCTAAGGCAGACTCTTAAACATAGGCAACCACTCAAACTAAGACAAACTCTCAATAAAAGGCAACCCCTCAAACTAAGGCAACCCCTCAAACTAAGGCTGATTCTCAAACTAAGGTCCCTCTCAAACTAAGGCAACCCCTCAAACTAAGGCAGACTCTCAAACTAAGGCAACCCCTCAAACTAAGGCAACCCCTCAAACTAAGGCAGACTCTCAAACTAAGGCAACTCCTCAAACGAAGTCAACCCCACAAACTAAAGCAACTCCTCAAACTAAGGCAGACTCTCAAACTAAGGCAGACTCTCAAACGAAGGCAACCCCTCAAACTAAGGAAGATTCTCAAACGAAGGCAGACTCTCAAACTAAGGCAACTCCTCAAACTAAGTCAGACTCTCAAACGAAGGCAACCCCTCAAACTAAGGCAGACTCTCAAACTAAGGCAGACTCTCAAACTAAGGCTGAATCTCAAACTAAGGCAGATTCTCAAACCAAGGCAACTCTCAAACTAAGGTAGACTCTCAAACTCAGGCAGACTCTCAAACTAAGGCAGACTGTCAAACTATGGCAGATTCGCTAACGAAGGCAACCCCTCAAAATAAGGCTGACTCTCAAACTTAGCAGACTCTCAAACTAAGGCAGATTCTCAAACTAAGGCAACCACTCAAACTAAGGCAACCCCTCAAACGAAGGCAGACTCTCAAACGAAGGCAGAATCTCAAACTTACGCAGACTCTCAAACTAAGGCAACTCCTCAAAATAAGGCAGATTCTCCAATAAAGGCAATCCCTCAAACTAAGGCAGACTCTCAAACTGAGGCAGATTCTCAAACTAAGGTAGACTTCAAATTAAGGCAGATTCTCAAACGAAGGCAACTCCTCAAACAGAGGCAGAATCTCAAACTAAGGCAGACTCTCAAACTAAGGCAACTCCTCAAACTAAGGTAGATTCTCAAACGAAGGCAACTCCTCAAACTAAGGCAGACTCTCAAACTAAGGCAGACTCTCAAACTAAGGCAGATTCTCAAACGAAGGCAACCCCTAAAACTAAGGCAGACTCTCAAACTAAGGCAGAATCTCAAACTAAGGCAGATCCTCAAACGAAGGCAGCTCCTCAAACTAAGGCAGACTCTCAAACTGAGGCAGACTCGCAAACTAAGGCAGTTTCTCAAACGAAGGCAACTCCTCAAACTAAGGCAGATTCTCAAACGAAGGCAACTCCTCAAATTAAGGCAGACTCTCAAACTAAGGCAGACTCTAATACTAAGGCAGACTCTCAAACTGAGGCAGACTCTCAATCGAAGGCAAACTCTCAAACTAAGTCAGATTCTCAAACGAAGGCAGCTCCTCAAACTAAGGCAGAATCTCAAACGAAGGAAACTCCGCAAACAAAGGCAGACTCTCAAACTAAGGCAGACTCGCAAACTAAGGCAGTTTCTCAAACTAAGGCAACTCCTCAAACTAAGGCAGATTCTCAAACGAAGGCAACTACTCAAACAAAGGCAGACTCTCAATCTAAGGCAGACTCTCAAACTAAGGGAGATTTTCAAACGAGGGCAACTCCTCAAACTAAGGCAGACTCTCAAACTAAGGCAGACTCGAAAACTAAGGCAGATTCTCAAACGAAGGCAACTCCTCAAAATAAGGCAGACTCTCAAACTAAGGCAGACTCTCAAACTGGGGCAGATTCTCAAACGAAGGCAACTCCGCAAAAGAATGCAGACTCTCAAACTAAGGCAGACTCTCAAACGATGGCAGAATCTCAAACTAAGGCAGACTCTCAAACTAAGGCAACTCCTCAAAATAAGGCAGTTTCTCCAACGAAGGCAATCCCTCAAACTAAGGCAGACTCTCAAACTAAGGCAGACTCTCAAACTAAGGCAGACTTCAAATTAAGGCAGATTCTCAAACGAAGGCAACCCCTCAAACTAAGGCAGACTCTCAAACTAAGTCAACTCCTCAAACCAAGGTAACCCCTCAAACTAAGGCAACCCCTCAAACTAAGGCAGACTATCAAACTAAGGCAACTCCTCAAACTAAGGCAACCCCTCCAACTAAGGCAGATTCTCAAACCAAGGCAGTCCCTCAAAGTAAGGCAACCCCTCAAACTAAGGGAACCCCTCAATCTAAGGCAGACTATCAAACTCAGGCAACTCCTCAAACTAAGGCAACTCCTCAAACTAAGGCAGATTCTCAAACTAAGGCAACCCCTCAAACTAAGGCAACCCCTCAATCTAAGGCAGACTCTCAAACTAAGGCAACCCCTCAAACTAAGGCAACCCCTCAAACTAAGGCAGACTCTCAAAAAAAGGCACCCCCTCAAACTGAGGCAACACCTCAAACTAAGGCAGATTCTCAAACTAAGGTCCCTCTCAAACTAAGGCAACCCCTCAAACTATGGCAGTCTCTCAACCTAAGGCAACCCCTCAAACTAAGGCAAACCCTCAAACTAAGGCAGACTCTCAAACTAAGGCAACTCCTCAAACTAAGGCAACCCCACAAACTAAAGCAACTCCTCAAACTAAGGCAGACTCTCAAACTGAGGCAGACTCTCAAACGAAGGCAAACCTTCAAACTAAGGAAGAATCTCAAACTAAGGCAGACTCTCAAACTAAGGCAACTCCTCAATCTAAGTCAGACTCTCAAACGAAGGCAACCCCTCAAACTAAGGCAGACTCTCAAACTGAGGCAGACTCTCAAACTAAGGCTGACTCTCAAACTAAGGCAGATTCTCAAACGAAGGCAATCCTCAAACTAAGGTAGACTCTCAAACTAAGGCAGACTCTCAAGCTAAGGCAGACTCTCAAACTAAGGCAGATTCTCAAACGAAGGCAACCCCTCAAACTAAGGCTGACTCTCAAACTTAGCAGACTCTCAAACTAAGGCAACTCCTCAAACTAAGGCAGATTCTCAAACTAGGGCAACCACTCAAACTAAGGCAACCCCTCAAACTAAGGCAGACTCTCAAACGAAGGCAACTCCTCAAACTAAGGCAACCCCTCAAACAAAGGCAACTCCTCAAACTAAGGCAGACTCTCAAACTGAGGCAGACTCGCAAACTAAGGCAGTTTCTCAAACGAAGGCAACTCCTCAAACTAAGGCAGATTCTCAAACGAAGGCAACTCCTCAAATTAAGGCAGACTCTCAAACTAAGGCAGACTCTAATACTAAGGCAGACTCTCAAACTGAGGCAGACTCTCAATCGAAGGCAAACTCTCAAACTAAGTCAGATTCTCAAACGAAGGCAGCTCCTCAAACTAAGGCAGAATCTCAAACGAAGGAAACTCCGCAAACAAAGGCAGACTCTCAAACTAAGGCAGACTCGCAAACTAAGGCAGTTTCTCAAACTAAGGCAACTCCTCAAACTAAGGCAGATTCTCAAACAAAGGCAACTACTCAAACAAAGGCAGACTCTCAATCTAAGGCAGACTCTCAAACTAAGGGAGATTTTCAAACGAGGGCAACTCCTCAAACTAAGGCAGACTCTCAAACTAAGGCAGACTCGAAAACTAAGGCAGATTCTCAAAAGAAGGCAACTCCTCAAAATAAGGCAGACTCTCAAACTAAGGCAGACTCTCAAACTGGGGCAGCTTCTGAAACGAAGGCAACTCCGCAAAAGAATGCAGACTCTCAAACTAAGGCAGACTCTCAAACGATGGCAGAATCTCAAACTAAGGCAGACTCTCAAACTAAGGCAACTCCTCAAAATAAGGCAGTTTCTCCAACGAAGGCAATCCCTCAAACTAAGGCAGACTCTCAAACTAAGGCAGACTCTCAAACTAAGGCAGACTTCAAATTAAGGCAGATTCTCAAACGAAGGCAACCCCTCAAACTAAGGCAGACTCTCAAACTAAGTCAACTCCTCAAACCAAGGTAACCCCTCAAACTAAGGCAACCCCTCAAACTAAGGCAGACTATCAAACTAAGGCAACTCCTCAAACTAAGGCAACCCCTCCAACTAAGGCAGATTCTCAAACCAAGGCAGTCCCTCAAAGTAAGGCAACCCCTCAAACTAAGGGAACCCCTCAATCTAAGGCAGACTATCAAACTCAGGCAACTCCTCAAACTAAGGCAACTCCTCAAACTAAGGCAGATTCTCAAACTAAGGCAACCCCTCAAACTAAGGCAACCCCTCAATCTAAGGCAGACTCTCAAACTAAGGCAACCCCTCAAACTAAGGCAACCCCTCAAACTAAGGCAGACTCTCAAAAAAAGGCACCCCCTCAAACTGAGGCAACACCTCAAACTAAGGCAGATTCTCAAACTAAGGTCCCTCTCAAACTAAGGCAACCCCTCAAACTAAGGCAGTCTCTCAACCTAAGGCAACCCCTCAAACTAAGGCAAACCCTCAAACTAAGGCAGACTCTCAAACTAAGGCAACTCCTCAAACTAAGGCAACCCCACAAACTAAAGCAACTCCTCAAACTAAGGCAGACTCTCAAACTGAGGCAGACTCTCAAACGAAGGCAACCCTTCAAACTAAGGAAGAATCTCAAACTAAGGCAGACTCTCAAACTAAGGCAACTCCTCAATCTAAGTCAGACTCTCAAACGAAGGCAACCCCTCAAACTAAGGCAGACTCTCAAACTGAGGCAGACTCTCAAACTAAGGCTGACTCTCAAACTAAGGCAGATTCTCAAACGAAGGCAATCCTCAAACTAAGGTAGACTCTCAAACTAAGGCAGACTCTCAAGCTAAGGCAGACTCTCAAACTAAGGCAGATTCTCAAACGAAGGCAACCCCTCAAACTAAGGCTGACTCTCAAACTTAGCAGACTCTCAAACTAAGGCAACTCCTCAAACTAAGGCAGATTCTCAAACTAGGGCAACCACTCAAACTAAGGCAACCCCTCAAACTAAGGCAGACTCTCAAACGAAGGCAACTCCTCAAACTAAGGCAACCCCTCAAACAAAGGCAACTCCTCAAACTAAGGCAGATTCTCAAACAAAGGCAACCCCTCAAACTAAGGCAACCCCTCAAACTAAGGCAAAACCTCAAACTAAGGCAGAGTCTCAAACTAAGGAAACCCGTCAAACTAAAGCAACTCCTCAAACTAAGGCAGATTCTCAAACGAAGGAAACCCCTCAAACAAAGGCAACATCTCAAACTAAGGCAACCCCTCAAACTAAGGCAACACCTCAAAGTAAGGCAACCCCTCAAACTAAAGCAACCCCTCAAACTGAGGCAACCCCTCAAACTAAGGCAAACCATCAAGCTAAGGCAGATTCTCAAACTAAGGCAACCCCTCAAACTAAGCCAACCCCTCAAACTAAGACAGACTCTCAAACTAAGGCAACCCCTCAAACTGAGGCAACCCCTGAAACTCAGGCAGACTCGCAAACTAAGGGAACCCCTCAAACTAAGGCAACCCCTCAAACTGAGGCAACACCTCAAACTAAGGCAGACTGTTAAACTAAGGCAACCCCTCAAACTAAGGCAGATTCTCAAACTAAGGACGATTTTCAAACGAAGGCAACCCCTCAAACTAAGGCAGTCTCTCAAACTAAGGCAGTCTCTCAAGCTAAGGCTGACTCTCAAACTAAGGCAGATTGTCAAACCAAGGCAACCCTCAAACTAAGGCTGACTCTCAAACTTAGCAGACTCTCAAACTAAGGCAACTCCTCAAACTAAGGCAGATTCTCAAACTAAGGCAACCACTCAAACTAAGGCAACCCCTCAAACGAAGGCAGACTCTCAAACGAAGGCAGAATCTCAAACTTACGCAGACTCTCAAACTAAGGCAACTCCTCAAAATAAGGCAGATTCTCCAACGAAGGCAATCCCTCAAACTAAGGCAACCTCTCAAACTAAGGCAACCCCTCAAACTAAGGCAGACTCTCAAACTAAGTCAACTCCTCAAACTAAGGCAACCCCTCAAACTAAGGCAACCCCTCAAACTAAGGCAGACTCTCAAACTAAGGCAACTCCTCAAACTAAGGCAAGCCCTCAAACTAAGGCAGATTCTCAAACCAAGACAGTCCCTCAAAGTAAGGCACCCCTCAAACTAAGGCAGACTCTCAAAAAAAGGCACCCCCTCAAACTGAGGCAACCCCTCAAACTAAGGCAGATTCTCAAACTAAGGTCCCTCTCAAACTAAGGCAACCCCTCAAACTAAGGCAGTCTCTCAACCTAAGGCAACCCCTCAAACTAAGGCAAACCCTCAAACTAAGGCAGACTCTCAAACTAAGGCAACTCCTCAAACTAAGGCAACCCCACAAACTAAAGCAACTCCTCAAACTAAGGCAGACTCTCAAACTGAGGCATACTCTCAAACGAAGGCAACCCCTCAAACTAAGGAAGACTCTCAAACTAAGGCAGACTCTCAAACTAATGCAACTCCTCAATCTAAGTCAGACTCTCAAACGAAGGCAACCCCTCAAACAAAGGCAGACTCTCAAACTGAGGCAGACTCTCAAACTAAGGCTGACTCTCAAACTAAGGCAGATTGTCAAACGAAGGCAATCCTCAAACTAAGGTAGACTCTCAAACTAAGGCAGACTCTCAAACTAAGGCAGACTCTCAAACTAAGGCAGATTCTCAAACGAAGGCAACCCCTCAAACTAAGGCTGACTCTCAAACTTAATAGACTCTCAAACTCAGGCAACTCCTCAAACTCAGGCAGATTCTCAAATTAGGGCAACCACTCAAACTAAGGCAACCCCTCAAACTAAGGCAGACTCTCAAACGAAGGCAACTCCTCAAACTAAGGCAACCCCTCAAACAAAGGCAACTCCTCAAACTAAGGCAGATTCTCAAACAAAGGCAACCCCTCAAACTAAGGCAACCCCTCAAACTAAGGCAAAACCTCAAACTAAGGCAGACTCTCAAACGAAGGAAACCCCTCAAACTAAAGCAACTCCTCAAACTAAGGCAGATTCTCAAACGAAGGAAACCCCTCAAACAAAGGCAACATCTCAAACTAAGGCAACCCCTCAAACTAAGGCAACACCTCAAAGTAAGGCAACCCCTCAAAATAAAGCAACCCCTCAAACTGAGGCAACCCCTCAAACTAAGGCAAACCATCAAGCTAAGGCAGATTCTCAAACTAAGGCAACCCCTCAAACTAAGCCAACCCCTCAAACTAAGACAGACTCTCAAACTAAGGCAACCCCTCAAACTGAGGCAACCCCTGAAACTCAGGCAGACTCGCAAACTAAGGGAACCCCTCAAACTAAGGCAACACCTCAAACTAAGGCAGACTGTCAAACTAAGTCAACCCCTCAAACTAAGGCAGATTCTCAAACTAAGGACGATTTTCAAACGAAGGCAACCCCTCAAACTAAGGCAGTCTCTCAAACTAAGGCAGACTCTCAAGCTAAGGCTGACTCTCAAACTAAGGCAGATTCTCAAACGAAGGCAACCCTCAAACTAAGGCAGACTCTCAAACCAAGGCAGACTCTCAAACTAAGGCAGATTCTCTAACGAAGGCAACCTCTCAAACTAAGGCTGACTCTCAAACTTAGCAGACTCTCAAACTAAGGCAACTCCTCAAACTAAGGCAGATTCTCAAACTAAGGCAACCACTCAAACTAAGGCAACCCCTCAAACGAAGGCAGACTCTCAAACGAAGGCAGACTCTCAAACTAAGGCAACTCCTCAAAATAAGGCAGATTCTCCAACGAAGGCAATCCCTCAAACTAAGGCAACCCCTCAAACTAAGGCAACCCCTCAAACTAAGGCAACCCCTCAAACTAAGGCAGACTCTCAAACTAAGTCAACTTCTCAAACTAAGGCAACCCCTCAAACTAAGGCAGACTATCAAACTCAGGCAACTCCTCAAACTAAGGCAGATTCTCAAACTAAGGCAACCCCTCAAACTAAGGCAACCCCTCAATCTAAGGCAGACTCTCAAAATAAGGCAACCCCTCAAACTAAGGCAACCCCTCAAACTAAGGCAGACTCTCAAAAAAAGGCAACCCCTCAAACTGAGGCAACCCCTCAAACTAAGGCAGATTCTCAAACTAAGGTCCCTCTCAAACTAAGGCAACCCCTCAAACTAAGGCAGTCTCTCAACCTAAGGCAACCCCTCAAACTAAGGCAAACCCTCAAACTAAGGCAGACTCTCAAACTAAGGCAACTCCTCAAACTAAGGCAACCCCACAAACTAAAGCAACTCCTCAAACTAAGGCAGACTCTCAAACTGAGGCAGACTCTCAAACGAAGGCAACCCCTCAAACTAAGGAAGACTCTCAAACTGAGGCAGACTCTCAAACTAAGGCAACTCCTCAATCTAAGTCAGACTCTCAAACGAAGGCAACCCCTCAAACTAAGGCAGACTCTCAAACTGAGGCAGACTCTCAAACTAAGGCTGACTCTCAAACTAAGGCAGATTCTCAAACGAAGGCAATCCTCAAACTAAGGTAGTCTCTCAACCTAAGGCAGACTCTCAAACTAAGGCAGACTCTCAAACTAAGGCAGATTCTCAAACGAAGGCAACAACTCAAACTAAGGCTGACTCTCAAACTTAGCAGACTCTCAAACTAAGGCAACTCCTCAAACTAAGGCAGATTCTCAAACTAGGGCAACCACTCAAACTAAGGCAACCCCTCAAACTAAGGCAGCCTCTCAAACGAAGGCAACTCCTCAAACTAAGGCAACCCCTCAAACAAAGGCAACTCCTCAAACTAAGGCAGATTCTCAAACAAAGGCAACCCCTCAAACTAAGGCAACCCCTCAAACTAAGGCAAAACCTCAAACTAAGGCAAACTCTCAAACTAAGGAAACCCCTCAGACTAAAGCAACTCCTCAAACTAAGGCAGATTCTCAAATGAAGGAAACCCCTCAAACTAAGGCAACATCTCAAACTAAGGCAACCCCTCAAACTAAGGCAACACCTCAAAGTAAGGCAACCCCTCAAACTAAAGCAACCCCTCAAACTGAGGCAACCCCTCAAACTAAGGCAGATTCTCAAACTAAGGCAACCCCTCAAACTAAGCCAACCCCTCAAACAAAGACAGACTCTCAAACTAAGGCAACCCCTCAAACTGAGGCAACCCCTGAAATTCAGGCAGACGCGCAAACTAAGGGAACCCCTCAAACTAAGGCAACCCCTCAAACTAAGGCAACACATCAAACTAAGGCAGACTGTCAAACGAAGGCAACCCCTCAAACTAAGGCAGATTCTCAAACTAAGGACGATTTTCAAACGAAGGCAACCCCTCAAACGAAGGCAGTCTCTCAAACTAAGTCAGACTCTCAAGCTAAGGTTGACTCTCAAACTAAGGCAGATTCTCAAACGAAGGCAACCCTCAAACTAAGGTAGACTCTCAAACTAAGGTAGACTCTCAAACTAAGGCAGACTCTCAAACTAAGGCAGATTCTCTAACGAAGGCAACCCCTCAAACTAAGGCTGACTCTCAAACTTAGCAGACTCTCAAACTAAGGCAACTCGTCAAACTAAGGCAGATTCTCAAACTAAGGCAACCACTCAAACTAAGGCAACCCCTCAAACGAAGGCAGACTCTCAAACGAAGGCAGAATCTCAAACTTACGCAGACTCTCAAACTAAGGCAACTCCTCAAAATAAGGCAGATTCTCCAACGAAGGCAATCCAACAAACTAAGGCAGACTCTCAAACTGAGGCAGACTCTCAAACTAAGGCAGACTTCAAATTAAGGCAGATTCTCAAACGAAGGCAACCCCTCAAACTAAGGCAGATTCTCAAACAAAGGCAACCCCTCAAACTAAGGCAACCCCTCAAACTAAGGCAAAAGCTCAAACTAAGGCAGACTCTCAAACTAAGGAAACCCCTCAAACTAAAGCAACTCCTCAAACTAAGGCAGATTCTCAAACTAAGGCAACCCCTCAAACTAAGCCAACCCCTCAAACTAAGACAGACTCTCAAACTAAGGCAACCCCTCAAACTGAGGCAACCCCTGAAACTCAGGCAGACTCGCAAACTAACGGAACCCCTCAAACTAAGGCAACCCCTCAAACTAAGGCAACACCTCAAACGAAGGCAGACTGTCAAACTAAGGCAACCCCTCAAACTAAGGCAGATTCTCAAACTAAGGACGATTTTCAAACGAAGGCAAACGCTCAAACTAAGGCAGTCTCTCAAACTAAGGCAGACTCTCAAACTAAGGCAACCCCTCAAACTAAGGCAACACCTCAAACTAAGGCAGACTCTCAAACTAAGGCAACCCTTCAAACTAAGGCAACACCTCAAACTAAGGCAGACTCTCTAACTAAGGCAACCCCTCAAACTAAGGCAACCCCACAAACTAAGGCAGATTCTCAAACGAAGGCAACCCCTCAAACTAAGGCAACCCATCAAACGAAGGCAGACTCTGAAACTAAGGCAACCCCTCACACGAAGGCAACTGCTCAAACTAATGCAGATTCTCAAACTAAGGCAACACCTCAAACTAAGGCAACCCTTCAAGCTAAGGCAGACTCTCAAAATAAGGCAACCCCTCAAACTAATGCAACCCCTAAAACTAAGGAAGATTCTCAAACGAAGGCAACTCCTCAAACTAAGGCAGACACTCAAACTAAGGCAACTCCTCAAACTAAGGGAGACTCTCAAACGAAGGCAGAATCTCAAACTAAGGCAGACTCTCAAACTAAGGCAACTCCTCAAAATAAGGCAGATTCTCCAACGAAGGCAATCCCTCAAATTAAGGCAGGCTCTCAAACAAAGTCAACTCCTCAAACTAAGGCGACCCCTCAAACTAAGGCAACCCCTCAAACTAAGGCAGACTCTCAAACTAAGGCAAAACCTCAAACTAAGGCAACCCCTCAAACGAAGGCAGATTCTCAAACTAAGGCAGTCCCTCAAAGTAAGGCAACCCCTCAAACTAAGGTAACCCTTCAAACTAAGGCAGACTATCAAACTCAGGCAACTCCTCAATCTAAGGCAACTCTTCAAACTAAGGCAGATTCTCAAACTAAGGCAACCCCTCAAATTAAGGCAACCCCTCAATCTAAGGCAGACTCTCAAACATAGGCAACCCCTCAAACTAAGGTCCCTCTCAAACTAAGGCAACCCCTCAAACTAAGACAGACTCTCAAACTAAGGCAACCCCTCAAACTAAGGCAACCCCTCAAACTAAGGCAGACTCTCAAACTAAGGCAACTCCTCAAACTAATGCAACCCCAAAAACTAAAGCAACTCCTCAAACTAAGGCAGACTCGCAAACTAAGGCAGACTCTCAAACTAAGGCAACCCCTCAAACTAAGGAAGACTCTAAAACTAAGGCAGACTCTCAAACTAAGGCTGACTCTCAAACGAAGGCAGATTCTCAAACGAAGGCAACCCTCAAACTAAGGTAGACTCTCAAACTAAGGCAGACTCTCAAACTAAGGCAGACTCTCAAACTAAGGCTGATTCTCTAACGAAGGCAGCCCCTCAAACTAAGGCTGACTCTCAAACTTAGCAGACTCTCAAACTAAGGCAGACTTCAAATTAAGGCAGATTCTCAAACGAAGGCAACCCCTCAAACTAAGGCAGACTCTCAAACGAAGGCAACTCCTCAAACTAAGGCAACCCCTTAAACTAAGGCAACCCCTCAAACTAAGGCAGATTCTCAAACGAAGGCACATTCTCAAACGAAGGCAACTCCTCAAACAAGGCGACCCCTCAAACTAAGGCAGATTCTCAAACGAAGGCAGCTCCTCAAACTAAGGCAACCGATCAAACTAAGGCAACTCTTCAAACCATGGCAACCCCTCAAACTAATGCAGATTCTCAAACGACGGCAACTCCTCAAACTAAGGCAGACTCTCAAACTAAGGCAGACTGTCAACCTAAGGCAACTCCTCAAACTAAAGCAACTCCTCAAACTAAGGCAACCCCACAAACTAAGGCAAATTGTCAAACTAAGGCAACTCCTCAAACTAAGGCAACTCCTCAAACGAAGGCAGCCCCTCAAACTAAGGCTGACTCTCAAACTTAGCAGACTCTCAAACTAAGGCAGACTTCAAATTAAGGCAGATTCTCAAACGAAGGCAACCCCTCAAACTAAGGCAGACTCTCAAACGAAGGCAACTCCTCAAACTAAGGCAACCCCTTAAACTAAGGCAACCCCTCAAACTAAGGCAGATTCTCAAACGAAGGCACATTCTCAAACGAAGGCAACTCCTCAAACAAGGCGACCCCTCAAACTAAGGCAGATTCTCAAACGAAGGCAGCTCCTCAAACTAAGGCAACCGATCAAACTAAGGCAACTCTTCAAACCATGGCAACCCCTCAAACTAATGCAGATTCTCAAACGACGGCAACTCCTCAAACTAAGGCAGACTCTCAAACTAAGGCAGACTGTCAACCTAAGGCAACTCCTCAAACTAAAGCAACTCCTCAAACTAAGGCAACCCCACAAACTAAGGCAAATTGTCAAACTAAGGCAACTCCTCAAACTAAGGCAACTCCTCAAACTAAGGCATCCCCTCAAACTAAGGCAGATTCTCAAACTAAGGCAACCCCAAAAACTAAAGCAACTCCTCAAACTAAGGCAGACTCTCAAACGAAGGCAACCCCTCAAACTAAGGAACACTCTCAAACTAACGCAGACTCTCAAACGAAGGCAACTCCTCAATCTAAGTCAGACTCTCAAACGAAGGCAACCCCTCAAACTAAGGCTGACTCTTTAACTTAGGCAGACTCTCAAACTATGGCAGATTCTCAAATGAAGGAAACTCTGCAAACAAAGGCAGACTCTCAAACTAAGGCAGACCCGCAATCTAAGGCATTTTCTCAAACGAAGGCAACTCCTCAAACTAAGGCAGATTCTCAAACGAAGGCATCTCCTCAAACAAAGGCAGACTCTCAATCTAAGGCAGACTCTCAAACTAAGGCAGATTTTCAAACGAGGGCAACTCCTCAAACTAAGGCAGACTCTCAAACTAAGGCAGACTCTAAAACTTGGGCAGATTCTCAAACTAAGGCAACTCCTCAAACTAAGGCAACTCCTCAAACTAAGGCATCCCCTCAAACTAAGGCAGATTCTCAAACTAAGGCAACCCCACAAACTAAAGCAACTCCTCAAACTAAGGCAGACTCTCAAACTAAGGCAGACTCTCAAACGAAGGCAACCCCTCAAACTAAGGAACACTCTCAAACTAACGCAGACTCTCAAACTAACGCAACTCCTCAATCTAAGTCAGACTCTCAAACGAAGGCAACCCCTCAAACTAAGGCAGACTCTCAAACTGAGGCAGACTCTCAAACTAAGGCTGACTCTCAAACTAAGGCAGATTCTCAAACGAAGGCAACCCTCAAACTAAGATTAGATTAGAGATACAGCACTGAAACAGGCCCTTCGGCCCACCGAGTCTGTGCCGAACATCAACCACCCATTTATACTAATCCTACACTAATCCCATATTCCTACCAAACATCCCCACCTGTCCCTATATTTCCCTACCACCTACCTATACTAGTGACAATTTATCATGGCCAATTTACCTATCAACCTGCAAGTCTTTTGGTAGACTCTCAAACTAAGGCAGACTCTCAAACTTAGGCAGACTCTCAAACTAAGGCAGATTCTCAAACGAAGGCAACCCCTCAAACTAAGGCTGACTCTCAAACTTAGCAGACTCTCAAACTAAGGCAACTCCTCAAACTAAGGCAGATTCTCAAACTAGGGCAACCACTCAAACTAAGGCAACCCCTCAAACTAAGGCAGACTCTCAAACGAAGGCAACTCCTCAAACTAAGGCAGCCCCTCAAACAAAGGCAACTCCTCAAACTAAGGCAGATTCTCAAACAAAGGCAACCGCTCAAACTAAGGCAACCCCTCAAACTAAGGCAAAACCTCAAACTAAGTCAGACTCTCAAACTAAGGAAACCCCTCCATCTGAAGCAACTTCTCAAACTAAGGCAGATTCTGAAACGATGGAAACCCCTCAAACTAAGGCAACATCTCAAACTAATTCAACCCCTCAAACTAAGGCAACACCTCAAACTAAAGCAACCCCTCAAACTGAGGCAACCCCTCAAACTAAGGCAAACCATCAAGCTAAGGCAGATTCTCAAACTAAGGCAACCCCTCAAACTGAGGCAACCCCTGAAACTCAGGCAGACTCGCAAACTAAGGGAACCCCTCAAACTAAGGCAACCCCTCAAACTAAGGCAACACCTCAAACTAAGGCAGACTGTCAAACTAAGGCAACCCCTCAAACTCAGGCAGATTCTCAAACTAAGGACGATTTTCAAACGAAGGCAACCCCTCAAACTAAGGCAGTCTCTCAAACTAAGGCAGACTCTCAAACTGAGGCAACCCCTCAAACTAAGGCAACACCTCAAACTAAGGCAGACTCTCTAACTAAGGCAACCCCTCAAACTAAGGCAACCCCACAAACTAAGGCAGATTCTCAAACGAAGGTAACCCCTCAAACTAAGGCAACCCATCAAACTAAGGCAGACTCTGAAACTAAGGCAATCCCTCACACTTAGGCAAATGCTCAAACTAATGCAGATTCTCAAACTAAGGCAAACCCTCAAACTAAAGCAACCCTTCAAGCTAAGGCAGACTCTCAAAATAAGGCAACCCCTCAAACTAATGCAACCCCGAAAACTAAGGAAGATTCTCAAACGAAGGCAACTCCTCAAACTAAGGCAGACTCTCAAACTCAGGCAGATTCGCAAACAAATGCAACACCTCAAACTAAGGCAGATTCTCAAACGAAGGCAACTCCTCAAATTAAGGCAGACTCTCAAACTAAGGCAGACTCGAAAACTAAGGCAGACTCTCAAACTGAGGCAGACTCTCAATCTAAGGCAGACTCTCAAACTAAGGCAGATTCTCAAACGAAGGCAGCTCCTCAAACTAAGGCAGATTCTCAAATGAAGGAAACTCTGCAAAAAAAGGCAGACTCTCAAACTAAGGCAGACCCGCAATCTAAGGCATTTTCTCAAACGAAGGCAACTCCTCAAACTAAGGCAGATTCTCAAACGAAGGCATCTCCTCAAACAAAGGCAGACTCTCAATCTAAGGCAGACTCTCAAACTAAGGCAGATTTTCAAACGAGGGCAACTGCTCAAACTAAGGCAGACTCTCAAACTAAGGCAGACTCTAAAACTTAGGCAGATTCTCAAACGAAGGCAACTCCTCAAAATAAGGCAGACTCTCAAACTAAGGCAGACTCTCAAACTAGGGCAGATTCTCAAACGAAGGCAACTCCGCAAAAGAATGCAGACTCTCAAACTAAGGCAGACTCTCAAACGAAGGCAGAATCTCAAACTAAGTCAGACTCTCAAACTAAGGCAACTCCTCAAAATAAGGCAGATTCTCCAACGAATGCAACCCCTCAAACTAAGGCAACCCCACAAACTAAGGCAGATTCTCAAACGAAGGTAACCCCTCAAACTAAGGCAACCCATCAAACTAAGGCAGACTCTGAAACTAAGGCAATCCCTCACACGAAGGCAACTGCTCAAACTAATGCAGATTCTCAAACTAAGGCAACCCCTCAAACTAAGGCAACCCTTCAAGCTAAGGCAGACTCTCAAAATAAGGCAACCCCTCAAACTAATGCAACCCCTAAAACTAAGGAAGATTCTCAAACGAAGGCAACTCCTCAAACTAAGGCAGACTCTCAAACTCAGGCAGATTCTCAAACGAAGGCAACTCCTCAAACTAAGGCAGACTTTCAACCGAAGGCAACTCCTCAAACTAAAACAGACTCTCAAACTAAGGCAGACTCTCAAAACAAGGCAGATTCTCAAACGAAGGCAACTCCTCAAACTAAGGCATATTCTCACACAAAGGCAACTCCTCAAACTAAGGCAGACTCTCAAACTAAGGCAGACTCTCAAACTAAGGCAGATTCTCAAACGTAGGCAACTCCTCAAACTGAGGCAGACTCTCAAACTAAGGCAGACTCGCAAACTAAGGCAGTTTCTCAAACGAAGGCAACTCCTCAAACTAAGGCAGATTCTCAAACGAAGGCAACTCTTCAAACAAAGGCAGACTCTCAATCTAAGGCAGACTCTCAAACTAAGGAAGATTTTCAAACGAGGGCAACTCCTCAAACTAAGGCAGACTCTCAAACTAAGGCAGACTCTAAAACTAAGGCAAATTCTCAAACGAAGGCAATCCCTCAAACTAAGGCAGACTCTCAAACGAAGGCAGAATCTCAAACTAAGGCAGACTCTCAAACTAAGGCAACTCCTCAAAATAAGGCAGATTCTCCAACGAAGGCAATCCCTCAAACTAAGGCAGGCTCTCTAACAAAGTCAACTCCTCAAACTAAGGCGACCCGTCAAACTAAGGCAACCCCTCAAACTAAGGCAGACTCTCAAACTAAGGCAAAACCTCAAACTAAGGCAACCCCTCAAACGAAGGCAGATTCTCAAACTAAGGCAGTCCCTCAACGTAAGGCAACACCTCAAACTATGGCAACCCCTCAAACTAAGGCAGACTATCAAACTCAGGCAACTCCTCAAACTGAGGCAACTCCTCAAACTAAGGCAGATTCTCAAACTAAGGCAACCCCTCAAACTAAGGCAACCCCTCAATCTAAGGCAGACTCTCAAACATAGGCAACCCCTCAAACTAAGGCAGACTCTCAAAAACAGGCAACCCCTCAAACTAAGGCAACCCCTCAAACTAATGCAGATTCTCAAACTAAGGTCCCTCTCAAACTAAGGCAACCCCTCAAACTAAGACAGACTCTCAAACTAAGGCAACCCCTCAAACTAAGGCAACCCCTCAAACTAAGGCAGACTCTCAAACTAAGGCAACTCCTCAAACTAAGGCAACCCCAAAAACTAAAGCAACTCCTCAAACTAAGGCAGACTCTCAAACTAAGGCAGACTCTCAAACGAAGGCAACCCCTCAAACTAAGGAAGACTCTCAAACTAAGGCAGACTCTCAAACTAAGGCAACTCCTCAAACTAAGTCAGACTCTCAAACGAAGGCAACCCCTCAAACTAAGGCAGACTCTCAGACTAAGGCAGACTCTCAAACTAAGGCTGACTCTCAAACTAAGGCAGATTCTCAAACGAAGGCAACCCTCAAACTAAGGTAGACTCTCAAACTAAGGCAGACTCACAAACTAAGGCAGACTCTCAAACTAAGGCAAATTCTCATACGAAGGCAACCCCTTTAACTAAGGCTGACTCTCAAACTTAGCAGACTCTCAAACTAAGGCAACTCCTCAAACTCAGGCAGATTCTCAAACTAGGGCAACCACTCAAACTAAGGCAACCCCTCAAACTAAGGCAGACTCTCAAACGAAGGCAGAATCTCAAACTGACGCATACTCTCAAACTAAGGCAACTCCTCAAAATAAGGCAGATTCTCCAACGAAGGCAATCCCTCAAACTAAGGCAGACTCTCAAACTGAGGCAGACTCACAAACTAAGGCAGACTTCAAATTAAGGCAGATTCTCAAACGAAGGCAAACCCTCAAACTAAGGCAGACTCTCAAACTAAGGCAACTCCTCAAACTAAGGCAATCCCTCAAACTAATGAAACCCCTCAAACTAAGGCAGATTCTCAAACTAAGGCACATTCTCAAACGATGGCAACTCCTCAAACAAGGCGACCCCTCAAACTAAGGCAGATTCTCAAACGAAGGCAACTTCTCAAACTAAGGCAACCGATCAAATTAAGGCAACTCCTCAAACCATGGCAACCCCTCAAACTAAGGCAGATTCTCAAACGACGGCAACTCCTCAAACAAAGGCAGACTCTCAAACTAAGGCAGACTCTCAAACTAAGGCAACTCCTCAAACTAAAGAAACTCCTCAAACTAAGGCAACCCCTCAAACAAAGGCAAATTGTCAAACTAAGGCAACTCCTCAAACTAAGGCAGCTCCTCAAACTAAGGCAACCGCTCAAACTAAGGCAGATTGTCAAACCGAGGCAGATTCTCAAACGAAGGCAGACTCTCAAACTAAGGCAGACTCTCAAACTAAGGCAACCCCTCAAACTAAGGCAACCCTTCAAGCTAAGGCAGACTCTCAAAATAAGGCAACCCCTCAAACTAATGCAACCTCTAAAACTAAGAAAGACTCTCAAACGAAGGCAACTCCTCAAACTAAGGCAGACTCTCAAACTCAGGCAGATTCTCAAACGAAGGCAACTCCTCAAACTGAGGCAGACTCTCAAACTGAGGCAGACTCTCAAACTAAGGCAGATTCTCAAACGAAGGCAACTCCTCAAACTAAGGCAGACTCTCCAACTAAGGCAGACTCTAAAACTAAGGCAAATTCTCATACGAAGGCAACCCCTCAAACTAAGGCAGACTCTCAAACGAAGGCAGAATCTCAAACTATGGCAGACTCTCAAACTAAGGCAACTCCTCAAAATAAGGCAGATTCTCCAACAAAGGCAATCCCTCAAACTAAGGCAGGCTCTCTAACAAAGTCAACTCCTCAAACTAAGGCGACCCCTCAAACTAAGGCAACCCCTCAAACTAAGGGAGACTCTCAAACTAAGGCAAAACCTCAAACTAAGGCAACCCCTCAAACGAAGGCAGATTCTCAAACTAAGGCAGTCCCTCAAAGTAAGGCAACACCTCAAACTAAGGCAACCCCTCAAACTAAGGCAGATTATCAAACTCAGGCAACTCCTCAAACTGAGGCAACTCCTCAAACTAAGGCAGATTCTCAATCTAAGGCAACCCCTCAAACTAAGGCAACCCCTCAATCAAAGGCAGACTCTCAAACATAGGCAACCCCTCAAACTAAGGCAGACTCTCAAAAAAAGGCAACCCCTCAAACTAAGGCAACCCCTCAAACTAATGCAGATTCTCAAACTAAGGTCCCTCTCAAACTAAGGCAACCCCTCAAACTAAGGCAGACTCTCAAACTAAGGCAACCCCTCAAACTAAGGCAACCCCTCAAACTAAGGCAGACTCTCAAACTAAGGCAACTCCTCAAACTAAGGCAACCCCACAAACTAAAATAACTCCTCAAACTAAGGCAGACTCTCAAACTAAGGCAGACTCTCAAACGAAGGCAACCCCTCAAACTAAGGAAGACTCTCAAACTAAGGCAGACTCTCAAACTAAGGCAACTCCTCAAACTAAGTCAGACTCTCAAACGAAGGCAACCCCTCAAACTAAGGCAGACTCTCAAACTAAGGCAGACTCACAAACTAAGGCTGACTCTCAAACTAAGGCAGATTCTCAAACGAAGGCAACCCTCAAACTAAGGTAGACTCTCAAACTAAGGCTGACTCTCAAACTAAGGCAGACTCTCAAACTAAGGCAGATTCTCAAACGAAGGCAACTCCTCAAACTGAGGCAGACTCTCAAACTGAGGCAGACTCTCAAACTAAGGCAGATTCTCAAACGAAGGCAACTCCTCAAACTAAGGCAGACTCTCCAACTAAGGCAGACTCTAAAACTAAGGCAAATTCTCATACGAAGGCAACCCCTCAAACTAAGGCTGATTCTCAAACGAAGGCAGAATCTCAAACTAAGGCAGACTCTCAAACTAAGGCAACTCCTCAAAATAAGGCAGATTCTCCAACAAAGGCAATCCCTCAAACTAAGGCAGGCTCTCTAACAAAGTCAACTCCTCAAACTAAGGCGACCCCTCAAACTAAGGCAACCCCTCAAACTAAGGGAGACTCTCAAACTAAGGCAAAACCTCAAACTAAGGCAACCCCTCAAACGAAGGCAGATTCTCAAACTAAGGCAGTCCCTCAAAGTAAGGCAACACCTCAAACTAAGGCAACACCTCAAACTAAGGCAGACTATCAAACTCAGGCAACTCCTCAAACTGAGGCAACTCCTCAAACTAAGGCAGATTCTCAAACTAAGGCAACCCCTCAAACTAAGGCAACCCCTCAATCTAAGGCAGACTCTCAAACATAGGCAACCCCTCAAACTAAGGCAGACTCTCAAAAAAAGGCAACCCCTCAAACTAAGGCAACCCCTCAAACTAATGCAGATTCTCAAACTAAGGTCCCTCTCAAACTAAGGCAACCCCTCAAACTAAGGCAGACTCTCAAACTAAGGCAACCCCTCAAACTAAGGCAAACCCTCAAACTAAGGCAGACTCTCAAACTAAGGCAACTCCTCAAACTAAGGCAACCCCACAAACTAAAGTAACTCCTCAAACTAAGGCAGACTCTCAAACTAAGGCAGACTCTCAAACGAAGGCAACCCCTCAAACTAAGGAAGACTCTCAAACTAAGGCAGTCCCTCAAAGTAAGGCAACACCTCAAACTAAGGCAACCCCTCAAACTAAGGCAGACTATCAAACTCAGGCAACTCCTCAAACTGAGGGAACTCCTCAAACTAAGGCAGATTCTCAAACTAAGGCAACCCCTCAAACTAAGGCAACCCCTCAATCTAAGGTAGACTCTCAAACATAGGCAACCCCTCAAACTAAGACAGACTCTCAAACTAAGGCAGACTCACAAACTAAGGCAGATTCTCAAACGAAGGCAACTCCTCAAACTAAGACAGACTCTCAAACTAAGGCAGACTCTCAAACTAAGGCAGACTCTCAAACTAAGGCAACCACTCAAACTAAGGCTGACTCGCAAACTAAGGCAGACTCTCAAACTAAGGCAGACTCTCAAACTAAGGCAACTCCTCAAACTAAGGCAGATTCTCCAACGAAGGCAATTCCTCAAACTAAGGCAGACTCTCAAACTAAGGCAGACTCTCAAACTAAGGCAGATTCTCAAACGAAGGCAACCCCTAAAACTAAGGCAACCCCTCAAACTAAGGCAACCGCTCAAACTAAGGCAGACTCTCAAAAAAAGGCAACCCCTCAAACTAAGGCAACCCCTCAAACGAAGGCAGACTCTCAATCTAAGGCAACCTCCCAAACTAAGGTAACCCCTCAAACTAATGCAGACTCTCAAACTAAGGCAACCCATCAAACTAAGGCAACCCCTCTAACGAAGGCAACCCCTCAAACTAAGGCAGACTCTCAAACTAAGGCAGACTCTCAAACTAAGGCAACCCCTCAAACTAAGGAAGACTCTCAAACTAAGGCAGACTCTCAAAATAAGGCAACTCCTCAAACTAAGTCAGACTCTCAAACGAAGGCAACCCCTCAAACTAAGGCAGACTCTCAAACGAAGGCTGACTCTCAAACTAAGGCTGACTATCAAACTAAGGCAGATTCTCAAACGAAGGCAACCCTCAAACTAAGGCAGACACTCAAACTAAGGCAGTCTCTCAAACTAAGGCAGACTCTCAAACAAAGGCAACTACTCAACTTAAGGCAGATTCTCAAACGAAGGCAACCCATCAAACTAAGGCAACCACTCAAACTAAGGCAGACTCTCAAACGAAGGCAACTCCTCAAACGAAGGCAACCCCTTAAACAAAGGCAACTCCTCAAACTGAGGCAGATTCTCAACCTAAGGCAACCCCTCAAACTAAGGAAACCCCTCAAACTAGGGCAAAACCTCAAACTAAGGCAGACTCTCAAACTTAGGGAACTCCTCAAATTAAGGCAACTCCTCAAACTAAGGCAACCTCTCAAAATAAGGCAACGCCTCAAACTAAGGCAACCCCTCAAAGTAAGGCAACCCCTCAAACTAAGTCAGACTCTCAAACGAAGGCAACGCCTCAAATTAAGGCAGACTTTCAAAATAAGGCAACACTTCAAGCTAAGGCAGAGTCTCAAAATAAGGCAACCCCTCAAACTAATGCAACCCCTCAAACTAAGGCAGATTCTCAAACGAAGGCAACTCCTCAAACTAAGGCAGACTCTCAAACTCAGGCAGATTCTCAAACGAAGGCAACTCCTCAAACTAAGGCAGACTCTCAAACTCAGGCAGATTCTCAAACGAAGGCAACTCCTCAAACTAATGCAAACCCTCAAACTCAGGCAGACTTTCAACCGAAGGCAACTCCTCAAACTAAAACAGACTCTCAAACTAAGGCAGACTCTCAAAATAAGGCAACCCCTCAAACTAATGCAACCCCTCAAACTAAGGCAGATTCTCAAACGAAGGCAACTCCTCAAACTAAGGCAGACTCTCAAACTCAGGCAGATTCTCAAACGAAGGCAACTCCTCAAACTAAGGCAGACTCTCAAACTCAGGCAGATTCTCAAACGAAGGCAACTCCTCAAAATAATGCAAACCCTCAAACTCAGGCAGACTTTCAACCGAAGGCAACTCCTCAAACTAAAACAGACTCTCAAACTAAGGCAGACTCTCAAAATAAGGCAGATTCTCAAACCAAGGCAACTCCTCAAACTGAGGCAGATTCTCACACAAAGGCAACTCCTCAAACTAAGGCAGACTCTCAAACTAAGGCAGTCCCTCAAAGTAAGGCAACACCTCAAACTAAGGCAACCCCTCAAACTAAGGCAGACTATCAAACTCAGGCAACTCCTCAAACTGAGGCAACTCCTCAAACTAAGGCAGATTCTCAAACTAAGGCAACCCCTCAAACTAAGGCAACCCCTCAATCTAAGGCAGACTCTCAAACATAGGCAACCCCTCAAACTAAGGCAACCCCTCAAACTAATGCAGATTCTCAAACTAAGGACACTCTCAAACTAAGGCAACCCCTCAAACTAAGGCAGACTCTCAAACTAAGGCAATCCCTCAAACTAAGGCAACCCCTCAAACTAAGGCAGACTCTCAAACTAAGGCAACTCCTCAAACTAAGGCAACCCCACAAACTAAAGTAACTCCTCAAACTAAGGCAGACTCTCAAACTAAGGCAGACTCTCAAACGAAGGCAACCCCTCAAACTAAGGAAGACTCTCAAACTAAGGCAGTCCCTCAAAGTAAGGCAACACCTCAAACTAAGGCAACCCCTCAAACTAAGGCAGTCTATCAAACTCAGGCAACTCCTCAAACTGAGGGAACTCCTCAAACTAAGGCAGATTCTCAAACTAAGGCAACCCCTCAAACTAAGGCAACCCCTCAATCTAAGGTAGACTCTCAAACATAGGCAACCCCTCAAACTAAGACAGACTCTCAAACTAAGGCAGACTCACAAACTAAGGCAGATTCTCAAACGAAGGCAACTCCTCAAACTAAGACAGACTCTCAAACTAAGGCAGACTCTCAAACTAAGGCAGACTCTCAAACTAAGGCAACCACTCAAACTAAGGCTGACTCGCAAACTAAGGCAGACTCTCAAACTAAGGCAGACTCTCAAACTAAGGCAACTCCTCAAACTAAGGCAGATTCTCCAACGAAGGCAATTCCTCAAACTAAGGCAGACTCTCAAACTAAGGCAGACTCTCAAACTAAGGCAGATTCTCAAACGAAGGCAACCCCTAAAACTAAGGCAACCCCTCAAACTAAGGCAACCGCTCAAACTAAGGCAGACTCTCAAAAAAAGGCAACCCCTCAAACTAAGGCAACCCCTCCAACGAAGGCAGATTCTCAATCTAAGGCAACCTCCCAAACTAAGGTAACCCCTCAAACTAATGCAGACTCTCAAACTAAGGCAACCCATCAAACTAAGGCAACCCCTCAAACGAAGGCAACCCCTCAATCTAAGGCAGACTCTCAAACTAAGGCAGACTCTCAAACTAAGGCAACCCCTCAAACTAAGGAAGACTCTCAAACTAAGGCAGACTCTCAAAATAAGGCAACTCCTCAAACTAAGTCAGACTCTCAAA
Source organism: Heterodontus francisci (assembly GCF_036365525.1). NCBI lineage: Eukaryota > Metazoa > Chordata > Chondrichthyes > Heterodontiformes > Heterodontidae > Heterodontus > Heterodontus francisci. The sequence continues at coordinate 7,315,558 of NC_090403.1, read as the reverse complement.
CGAAGGCAACCCCTCAAACTAAGGCAGACTCTCAAACGAAGGCTGACTATCAAACTAAGGCAGATTCTCAAACGAAGGCAACCCTCAAACTAAGGCAGACACTCAAACTAAGGCAGACTCTCAAACTAAGGCAGACTCTCAAACAAAGGCAACTACTCAACTTAAGGCAGATTCTCAAACGAAGGCAACCCATCAAACTAAGGCAACCACTCAAACTAAGGCAGACTCTCAAACGAAGGCAACTCCTCAAACGAAGGCAACCCCTTAAACAAAGGCAACTCCTCAAACTGAGGCAGATTCTCAACCTAAGGGAACCCCTCAAACTAAGGAAACCCCTCAAACTAGGGCAAAACCTCAAACTAAGGCAGACTCTCAAACTTAGGGAACTCCTCAAATTAAGGCAACTCCTCAAACTAAGGCAACCTCTCAAAATAAGGCAACGCCTCAAACTAAGGCAACCCCTCAAAGTAAGGCAACCCCTCAAACTAAGTCAGACTCTCAAACGAAGGCAACGCCTCAAATTAAGGCAGACTTTCAAAATAAGGCAACACTTCAAGCTAAGGCAGAGTCTCAAAATAAGGCAACCCCTCAAACTAATGCAACCCCTCAAACTAAGGCAGATTCTCAAACGAAGGCAACTCCTCAAACTAAGGCAGACTCTCAAACTCAGGCAGATTCTCAAACGAAGGCAACTCCTCAAACTAAGGCAGACTCTCAAACTCAGGCAGATTCTCAACCGAAGGCAACTCCTCAAACTAAAACAGACTCTCAAACTAAGGCAGACTCTCAAAATAAGGCAGATTCTCAAACCAAGGCAACTCCTCAAACTGAGGCAGATTCTCACACAAAGGCAACTCCTCAAACTAAGGCAGACTCTCAAACTAAGGCAGACTCTCAAACTAAGGCAGATTCTCAAACGAAGGCAACTCCTCAAACTAAGGCAGACTCTCAAAATAAGGCAACTCCTCAAACTAAGTCAGACTCTCAAACGAAGGCAACCCCTCAAACTAAGGCAGACTCTCAAACTAAGGCTGAATATCAAACTAAGGCAGATTCTCAAACGAAGGCAACCCTCAAACTAAGGCAGACTCTCAAACTAAGGCAAACTCTCAAACTAAGGCAGATTCTCAAACTAAGGCAGATTCTCAAACGAAGGCAACCCCTCAAACTGAGGCAGATTCTCAAACTTAGCAGACTCTCAAACTAAGGCAACTCCTCAAATTAAGGCAGAGTCTCAATCTGAGGCAACCACTCAAACTAAGGCAGACTCTCAAACGAAGGCAACCCCTGAATCTCAGGCAAACCCTCAAATTAAGGAAACCCCTCAAACTAAGGCAGACTCTCAAACTAAGGCAACTCCTCAAACTAAGGCAACCCCACAAACTAAAGCAACTCCTCAAACTAAGGCAGACTCTCAAACCAAGGCAGATTCTCAAACGAAGGCATCTCCTCAATCTAAGGCAGACTCTCAAACTCAGGCAGATTCTCAAACGAAGGCAACTCCTCAAACTAAGGCAGACTCTCCAACTAAGGCAGACTCTAAAACTAAGGCAAATTCTCATACGAAGGCAACCCCTCAAACTAAGGCAGACTCTCAAACGAAGGCAGAATCTCAAACTAAGGCAGACTCTCAAACTAAGGCAACTCCTCAAAATAAGGCAGTTTCTCCAACAAAGGCAATCCCTCAAACTAAGGCAGGCTCTCTAACAAAGTCAACTCCTCAAACTAAGGCGACCCCTCAAACTAAGGCAACCCCTCAAACTAAGGGAGACTCTCAAACTAAGGCAACACCTCAAACTAAGGCAACCCCTCAAACTAAGGCAGACTATCAAACTCAGGCAACTCCTCAAACTGAGGCGACCCCTCAACTAAGGCAGATTCTCAAACTAAGGCAACCCCTCAAATTAAGGCAACCCCTCACTCTAAGGCAGTCTCTCAAACATAGGCAACCCCTCAAACTAAGGCAGACTCTCAAAAAAAGGCAACCCCTCAACCTAAGGCAACCCCTCAAACTAAGGGAGACTCTCAAACTAAGGCAACCCCTCAAACTAAGGCAACCGCTCAAACTAAGGCAGACTCTCAAAAAAAGGCAACCCCTCAAACTAAGGCAACCCCTCAAACGAAGGCAGATTCTCAATCTAAGGCAACCTCCCAAACTAAGGTAACCCCTCAAACTAATGCAGACTCTCAAACTAAGGCAACCCATCAAACTAAGGCAACCCCTCAAACGAAGGCAACCCCTCAAACTAAGGCAGACTCTCAAACTAAGGCAGACTCTCAAACTAAGGCAACCCCTCAAACTAAGGAAGACTCTCAAACTAAGGCAGACTCTCAAAATAAGGCAACTCCTCAAACTAAGTCAGACTCTCAAACGAAGGCAACCCCTCAAACTAAGGCAGACTCTCAAACGAAGGCTGACTATCAAACTAAGGCAGATTCTCAAACGAAGGCAACCCTCAAACTAAGGCAGACACTCAAACTAAGGCAGACTCTCAAACTAAGGCAGACTCTCAAACAAAGGCAACTACTCAACTTAAGGCAGATTCTCAAACGAAGGCAACCCATCAAACTAAGGCAACCACTCAAACCAAGGCAGACTCTCAAACGAAGGCAACTCCTCAAACGAAGGCAACCCCTTAAACAAAGGCAACTCCTCAAACTGAGGCAGATTCTCAACCTAAGGCAACCCCTCAAACTAAGGAAACCCCTCAAACTAGGGCAAAACCTCAAACTAAGGCAGACTCTCAAACTTAGGGAACTCCTCAAATTAAGGCAACTCCTCAAACTAAGGCAACCTCTCAAAATAAGGCAACGCCTCAAACTAAGGCAACCCCTCAAAGTAAGGCAACCCCTCAAACTAAGTCAGACTCAAACGAAGGCAACGCCTCAAATTAAGGCAGACTTTCAAAATAAGGCAACACTTCAAGCTAAGGCAGAGTCTCAAAATAAGGCAACCCCTCAAACTAATGCAACCCCTCAAACTAAGGCAGATTCTCAAACGAAGGCAACTCCTCAAACTAAGGCAGACTCTCAAACTCAGGCAGATTCTCAAACGAAGGCAACTCCTCAAACTAAGGCAGACTCTCAAACTCAGGCAGATTCTCAAACGAAGGCAACTCCTCAAACTAATGCAACCCCTCAAACTCAGGCAGACTTTCAACCGAAGGCAACTCCTCAAACTAAAACAGACTCTCAAACTAAGGCAGACTCTCAAAATAAGGCAGATTCTCAAACCAAGGCAACTCCTCAAACTGAGGCAGATTCTCACACAAAGGCAACTCCTCAAACTAAGGCAGACTCTCAAACTAAGGCAGACTCTCAAACTAAGGCAGATTCTCAAACGAAGGCAACTCCTCAAACTAAGGCAGACTCTCAAAATAAGGCAACTCCTCAAACTAAGTCAGACTCTCAAACGAAGGCAACCCCTCAAGCTAAGGCAGACTCTCAAACTAAGGCTGAATATCAAACTAAGGCAGATTCTCAAACGAAGGCAACCCTCAAACTAAGGCAGACTCTCAAACTAAGGCAAACTCTCAAACTAAGGCAGACTCTCAAACTAAGGCAGATTCTCAAACGAAGGCAACCCCTCAAACTGAGGCAGATTCTCAAACTTAGCAGACTCTCAAACTAAGGCAACTCCTCAAATTAAGGCAGATTCTCAAACTGAGGCAACCACTCAAACTAAGGCAGACTCTCAAACGAAGGCAACCCCTGAATCTCAGGCAAACCCTCAAATAAGGAAACCCCTCAAACTAAGGCAGACTCTCAAACTAAGGCAACTCCTCAAACTAAGGCAACCCCACAAACTAAAGCAACTCCTCAAACTAAGGCAGACTCTCAAACCAAGGCAGATTCTCAAACGAAGGCATCTCCTCAATCTAAGGCAGACTCTCAAACTCAGGCAGATTCTCAAACGAAGGCAACTCCTCAAACTAAGGCAGACTCTCCAACTAAGGCAGACTATAAAACTAAGGCAAATTCTCATACGAAGGCAACCCCTCAAACTAAGGCAGACTCTCAAACGAAGGCAGAATCTCAAACTAAGGCAGACTCTCAAACTAAGGCAACTCCTCAAAATAAGGCAGATTCTCCAACAAAGGCAATCCCTCAAACTAAGGCAGGCTCTCTAACAAAGTCAACTCCTCAAACTAAGGCGACCCCTCAAACTATGGCAACCCCTCAAACTAAGGGAGACTCTCAAACTAAGGCAAAACCACAAACTAAGGCAACCCCTCAAACGAAGGCAGATTCTCAAACTAAGGCAGTCCCTCAAAGTAAGGCAACACCTCAAACTAAGGCAACCCCTCAAACTAAGGCAGACTATCAAACTCAGGCAACTCCTCAAACTGAGGCAACCCATCAAACTAAGGCAACCCCTCAAACGAAGGCAGACTCTCAAACGAAGGCTGACTATCAAACTAAGGCAGATTCTCAAACGAAGGCAACCCTCAAACTAAGGCAGACACTCAAACTAAGGCAGACTCTCAAACTAAGGCAGACTCTCAAACAAAGGCAACTACTCAACTTAAGGCAGATTCTCAAACGAAGGCAACCCATCAAACTAAGGCAACCACTCAAACTAAGGCAGACTCTCAAACGAAGGCAACTCCTCAAACGAAGGCAACCCCTTAAACAAAGGCAACTCCTCAAACTGAGGCAGATTCTCAACCTAAGGCAACCCCTCAAACTAAGGAAACCCCTCAAACTAGGGCAAAACCTCAAACTAAGGCAGACTCTCAAACTTAGGGAACTCCTCAAATTAAGGCAACTCCTCAAACTAAGGCAACCTCTCAAAATAAGGCAACGCCTCAAACTAAGGCAACCCCTCAAAGTAAGGCAACCCCTCAAACTAAGTCAGACTCTCAAACGAAGGCAACGCCTCAAATTAAGGCAGACTTTCAAAATAAGGCAACACTTCAAGCTAAGGCAGAGTCTCAAAATAAGGCAACCCCTCAAACTAATGCAACCCCTCAAACTAAGGCAGATTCTCAAACGAAGGCAACTCCTCAAACTAAGGCAGACTCTCAAACTCAGGCAGATTCTCAAACGAAGGCAACTCCTCAAACTAAGGCAGACTCTCAAACTCAGGCAGATTCTCAAACGAAGGCAACTCCTCAAACTAATGCAACCCCTCAAACTCAGGCAGACTTTCAACCGAAGGCAACTCCTCAAACTAAAACAGACTCTCAAACTAAGGCAGACTCTCAAAATAAGGCAGATTCTCAAACCAAGGCAACTCCTCAAACTGAGGCAGATTCTCACACAAAGGCAACTCCTCAAACTAAGGCAGACTCTCAAACTAAGGCAGACTCTCAAACTAAGGCAGATTCTCAAACGAAGGCAACTCCTCAAACTAAGGCAGACTCTCAAAATAAGGCAACTCCTCAAACTAAGTCAGACTCTCAAACGAAGGCAACCCCTCAAACTAAGGCAGACTCTCAAACTAAGGCTGAATATCAAACTAAGGCAGATTCTCAAACGAAGGCAACCCTCAAACTAAGGCAGACTCTCAAACTAAGGCAAACTCTCAAACTAAGGCAGACTCTCAAACTAAGGCAGATTCTCAAACGAAGGCAACCCCTCAAACTGAGGCAGATTCTCAAACTTAGCAGACTCTCAAACTAAGGCAACTCCTCAAATTAAGGCAGATTCTCAAACTGAGGCAACCACTCAAACTAAGGCAGACTCTCAAACGAAGGCAACCCCTGAATCTCAGGCAAACCCTCAAATTAAGGAAACCCCTCAAACTAAGGCAGACTCTCAAACTAAGGCAACTCCTCAAACTAAGGCAACCCCACAAACTAAAGCAACTCCTCAAACTAAGGCAGACTCTCAAACCAAGGCAGATTCTCAAACGAAGGCATCTCCTCAATCTAAGGCAGACTCTCAAACTCAGGCAGATTCTCAAACGAAGGCAACTCCTCAAACTAAGGCAGACTCTCCAACTAAGGCAGACTCTAAAACTAAGGCAAATTCTCATACGAAGGCAACCCCTCAAACTAAGGCAGACTCTCAAACGAAGGCAGAATCTCAAACTAAGGCAGACTCTCAAACTAAGGCAACTCCTCAAAATAAGGCAGTTTCTCCAACAAAGGCAATCCCTCAAACTAAGGCAGGCTCTCTAACAAAGTCAACCCCTCAAACTAAGGCGACCCCTCAAACTAAGGCAACCCCTCAAACTAAGGGAGACTCTCAAACTAAGGCAACACCTCAAACTAAGGCAACCCCTCAAACTAAGGCAGACTATCAAACTCAGGCAACTCCTCAAACTGAGGCGACCCCTCAACTAAGGCAGATTCTCAAACTAAGGCAACCCCTCAAATTAAGGCAACCCCTCACTCTAAGGCAGTCTCTCAAACATAGGCAACCCCTCAAACTAAGGCAGACTCTCAAAAAAAGGCAACCCCTCAAACTAAGGCAACCCCTCAAAATAATGCAGATTCTCAAACTAAGGTCCCTCTCAAACTAAGGCAACCCCTCAAACTAAGGCAGAATCTCAAACTAAGGCAACCCCTCAAACTAAGGCAACCCCTCAAACTAAGGCAGACTCTCAAACTAAGGCAACTCCTCAAACTAAGGCAACCCCACAAACTAAAGCAACTCCTCAAACTAAGGCAGACTCTCAAACTAAGGCAGACTCTCAAACGAAGGCAACCCCTCAAACTAAGGAAGACTCTCAAACTAAGGCAGACTCTCAAACTAAGGCAACTCCTCAAACTAAGTCAGACTCTCAAACGAAGGCAACCCCTCAAACTAAGGCAGACTCTCAAACTAAGGCAACTCCTCAAACTAAAGAAACTGCTCAAACTAAGGCAACCCCTCAAACTAAGGCAAATTGTCAAACTAAGGCAACTCCTCAAACTAAGGCAACTCCTCAAACTAAGGCAACCGCTCAAACTAAGGCAGATTCTCAAACGAAGGCAACTCCTCAAACTAAGGCATCTCTCAAACTAAGGCAACTGCTCAAACTAAGGTAAATTCTCAAACCGAGGCAGATTCTCAAACGAAGGCAGACTCTCAAACTAAGGCAGACTCTCAAACTAAGGCAGCCCCTCAAACTAATGTAGATTCTCAAACTAAGGCAACCCCTCAAACTAAGGCAACCCTTCAAGCTGAGGCAGACTCTCAAAATAAGTCAACCCCTCAAACTAATGCAACCCCTAAAACTAAGGAAGGCTCTCAAACGAAGGCAACTCCTCAAACTAAGGCAGACTCTCAAACTCAGGCAGATTCTCAAACGAAGGCAACTCCTCAAACTAAGGCAGACTTTCAACCGAAGGCAACTCCTCAAACTAAGTCAGACTCTCAAACGAAGTCAACCCCTCAAACTAAGGCAGGCTCTCAAACTAAAGCAGACTCTCATACTAAGGCTGACTCTCAAACTAAGGCAGATTCTTATACGAAGGCAACACTCAAACTAAGGTAGACTCTCAAACTAAGGCAGACTCTCAAACTAAGGCAGACTCTCAAACTAAGGCAGATTCTCAAACGAAGGCAATCCCTCAAACTGAGGCTGACTCTCAAACTTAGCAGACTCTCAAACAAAGGCAACTCCTCAAACTGAGGCAGATTCTCAAACTAAGGCAACCTCTCAAACTGAGGCAACCCATCAAACTAAGGCAGACTCTCAAACGAAGGCAACTCCTCAAGCTAAGGCAACCCCTCAAACAAAGGCAACTCCTCAAACTAAGGCAGATTCTCAAACAAAGGCAACCCCTCAAGCTAAGGCAACCCCTCAAACTAAGGCAGACTCTCAAACTCAGGCAGATTCTCAAACGAAGGCAACTCCTCAAACTAAGGCAGACTTTCAACCGAAGGCAACTCCTCCAGCTAAAACAGACTCTCAAACTAAGGCAGACTCTCAAAATAAGGCAGATTCTCAAACCAAGGCAACTCCTCAAACTGAGGCAGATTCTCACACAAAGGCAACTCCTCAAACTAAGGCAGACTCTCAAACTAAGGCAGACTCTCAAACTAAGGCAGATTCTCAAACGAAGGCAACTCCTCAAACTAAGGCAGACTCTCAAAATAAGGCAACTCCTCAAACTAAGTCAGACTCTCAAACGAAGGCAACCCCTCAAACTAAGGCAGACTCTCAAACTAAGGCAGACTCTCAAACTAAGGCAGATTCTCAAACGAAGGCAACCCCTCAAACTAAGGCAGACTCTCAAACGAAGGCAACCCCTGAAACTAAGGCAAACCCTCAAACTAAGGAAACCCCTCAAACTAAGGCAGACTCTCAAACTGAGGCAACTCCTCAAACTAAGGCAACCCCACACACTAAAGCAACTCCTCAAACTAAGGCAGACTCTCAAACTAAGGCAGACTCTCAAACTAAGGCAGATTCTCAAACGAAGGCAACTCCTCAAACTGAGGCAGACTCTCAAACTGATGCAGACTCTCAAACTAAGGCAGATTGTCAAACGAAGGCATCTCCTCCTTCTAAGGCAGATTCTCAAACTAAGGCAGATTCTCAAACTAAGGCAACTCCTCAAAATAAGGCAGACTCTCAAACTAAGGCAGACTCTCAAACTAAGGCAGATTCTCAAACGAAGGCAACTCCTCAAACTAAGGCAGACTCTCAAACTAAGGCAGACTCACAAACTAAGGCAGATTCTCAAACGAAGGCAACTCCTCAAACTAAGACAGACTCTCAAACTAAGGCAGACTCTCAAACTAAGGCAGACTCTCAAACTAAGGCAACCACTCAAACTAAGGCTGACTCGCAAACTAAGGCAGACTCTCAAACTAAGGCTGACTCTCAAACTAAGGCAACTCCTCAAACTAAGGCAGATTCTCCAACGAAGGCAATTCCTCAAACTAAGGCTAACTCGCAAACTAAGGCAGACTCTCAAACTAAGGCAGACTCTCAAACTAAGGCAACTCCTCAAACTAAGTCAGACTCTCAAACGAAGGCAACCCCTCAAACTAAGGCAGACTCTCAAACTAAGGCAACTCCTCAAACTAAAGAAACTCCTCAAACTAAGGCAACCCCTCAAACTAAGGCAAATTGTCAAACTAAGGCAACTCCTCAAACTAAGGCAACTCCTCAAACTAAGGCAACCGCTCAAACTAAGGCAGATTCTCAAACGAAGGCAACTCCTCAAACTAAGGCATCTCTCAAACTAAGGCAACTGCTCAAACTAAGGTAAATTCTCAAACCGAGGCAGATTCTCAAACGAAGGCAGACTCTCAAACTAAGGCAGACTCTCAAACTAAGGCAACCCCTCAAACTAATGTAGATTCTCAAACTAAGGCAACCCCTCAAACTAAGGCAACCCTTCAAGCTGAGGCAGACTCTCAAAATAAGGCAACCCCTCAAACTAATGCAACCCCTAAAACTAAGGAAGGCTCTCAAACGAAGGCAACTCCTCAAACTAAGGCAGACTCTCAAACTCAGGCAGATTCTCAAACGAAAGCAACTCCTCAAACTAAGGCAGACTTTCAACCGAAGGCAACTCCTCAAACTAAGTCAGACTCTCAAACGAAGTCAACCCCTCAAACTAAGGCAGGCTCTCAAACTAAAGCAGACTCTCAAACTAAGGCTGACTCTCAAACTAAGGCAGATTCTTATACGAAGGCAACAGTCAAACTAAGGTAGACTCTCAAACTAAGGCAGATTCTTATACGAAGGCAACACTCAAACTAAGGTAGACTCTCAAACTAAGGCAGACTCTCAAACTAAGGCAGACTCTCAAACTAAGGCAGATTCTCAAACGAAGGCAATCCCTCAAACTGAGGCTGACTCTCAAAATTAGCAGACTCTCAAACTAAGGCAACTCCTCAAACTAAGGCAGATTCTCAAACTAAGGCAACCTCTCAAACTGAGGCAACCCATCAAACTAAGGCAGACTCTCAAACGAAGGCAACTCCTCAAGCTAAGGCAACCCCTCAAACAAAGGCAACTCCTCAAACTAAGGCAGATTCTCAAACAAAGGCAACCCCTCAAGCTAAGGCAACCCCTCAAACTAAGGCAGACTCTCAAACTCAGGCAGATTCTCAAACGAAGGCAACTCCTCAAACTAAGGCAGACTTTCAACCGAAGGCAACTCCTCCAGCTAAAACAGACTCTCAAACTAAGGCAGACTCTCAAAATAAGGCAGATTCTCAAACCAAGGCAACTCCTCAAACTGAGGCAGATTCTCACACAAAGGCAACTCCTCAAACTAAGGCAGACTCTCAAACTAAGGCAGACTCTCAAACTAAGGCAGATTCTCAAACGAAGGCAACTCCTCAAACTAAGGCAGACTCTCAAAATAAGGCAACTCCTCAAACTAAGTCAGACTCTCAAACGAAGGCAACCCCTCAAACTAAGGCAGACTCTCAAACTAAGGCAGACTCTCAAACTAAGGCAGACTCTCAAACTAAGGCAGATTCTCAAACGAAGGCAACCCCTCAAACTAAGGCAGACTCTCAAACGAAGGCAACCCCTGAAACTAAGGCAAACCCTCAAACTAAGGAAACCCCTCAAACTAAGGCAGACTCTCAAACTGAGGCAACTCCTCAAACTAAGGCAACCCCACAAACTAAAGCAACTCCTCAAATTAAGGCAGACTCTCAAACTAAGGCAGACTCTCAAACGAAGGCAGATTCTCAAACGAAGGCAACTACTCAAACTGAGGCAGACTCTCAAACTGATGCAGACTCTCAAACTAAGGCAGATTGTCAAACGAAGGCATCTCCTCAATCTAAGGCAGATTCTCAAACTAAGGCAGATTCTCAAACGAAGGCAACTCCTCAAAATAAGGCAGACTCTCAAACTAAGGCAGACTCTCAAACTAAGGCAGATTCTCAAACGAAGGCAACTCCTCAAACTAAGGCAAACTCTCAAACTAAGGCAGACTCACAAACTAAGGCAGATTCTCAAACGAAGGCAACTCCTCAAACTAAGACAGACTCTCAAACTAAGGCAGACTCTCAAACTAAGGCAGACTCTCAAACTAAGGCAACCACTCAAACTAAGGCTGACTCGCAAACTAAGGCAGACTCTCAAACTAAGGCAGACTCTCAAACTAAGGCAGATTCTCAAACGAAGGCAACCCCTAAAACTAAGGCAACCCCTCAAACTAAGGCAACCGCTCAAACTAAGGCAGACTCTCAAAAAAAGGCAACCCCTCAAACTAAGGCAACCCCTCAAACGAAGGCAGATTCTCAATCTAAGGCAACCTCCCAAACTAAGGTAACCCCTCAAACTAATGCAGACTCTCAAACTAAGGCAACCCATCAAACTAAGGCAGCCCCTCAAACGAAGGCAACCCCTCAAACTAAGGCAGACTCTCAAACTAAGGCAGACTCTCAAACTAAGGCAACCCCTCAAACTAAGGAAGACTCTCAAACTAAGGCAGACTCTCAAAATAAGGCAACTCCTCAAACTAAGTCAGACTCTCAAACGAAGGCAACCCCTCAAACTAAGGCAGACTCTCAAACGAAGGCTGACTCTCAAACTAAGGCTGACTATCAAACTAAGGCAGATTCTCAAACGAAGGCAACCCTCAAACTAAGGCAGACACTCAAACTAAGGCAGACTCTCAAACTAAGGCAGACTCTCAAACAAAGGCAACTACTCAACTTAAGGCAGATTCTCAAACGAAGGCAACCCATCAAACTAAGGCAACCACTCAAACTAAGGCAGACTCTCAAACGAAGGCAACTCCTCAAACGAAGGCAACCCCTTAAAAAAAGGCAACTCCTCAAACTGAGGCAGATTCTCAACCTAAGGCAACCCCTCAAACTAAGGAAACCCCTCAAACTAGGGCAAAACCTCAAACTAAGGCAGACTCTCAAACTAAGGGAACTCCTCAAATTAAGGCAACTCCTCAAACTAAGGCAACCTCTCAAAATAAGGCAACGCCTCATACTAAGGCAACCCCTCAAAGTAAGGCAACCCCTCAAACTAAGTCAGACTCTCAAACGAAGGCAACGCCTCAAATTAAGGCAGACTTTCAAAATAAGGCAACACTTCAAGCTAAGGCAGAGTCTCAAAATAAGGCAACCCCTCAAACTAATGCAACCCCTCAAACTAAGGCAGATTCTCAAACGAAGGCAACTCCTCAAACTAAGGCAGACTCTCAAACTCAGGCAGATTCTCAAACGAAGGCAACTCCTCAAACTAAGGCAGACTCTCAAACTCAGGCAGATTCTCAAACGAAGGCAACTCCTCAAACTAATGCAACCCCTCAAACTCAGGCAGACTTTCAACCGAAGGCAACTCCTCAAACTAAAACAGACTCTCAAACTAAGGCAGACTCTCAAAATAAGGCAGATTCTCAAACCAAGGCAACTCCTCAAACTGAGGCAGATTCTCACACAAAGGCAACTCCTCAAACTAAGGCAGACTCTCAAACTAAGGCAGACTCTCAAACTAAGGCAGATTCTCAAACGAAGGCAACTCCTCAAACTAAGGCAGACTCTCAAAATAAGGCAACTCCTCAAACTAAGTCAGACTCTCAAACGAAGGCAACCCCTCAAACTAAGGCAGACTCTCAAACTAAGGCTGAATATCAAACTAAGGCAGATTCTCAAACGAAGGCAACCCTCAAACTAAGGCAGACTATCAAACTAAGGCAAACTCTCAAACTAAGGCAGACTCTCAAACTAAGGCAGATTCACAAACGAAGGCAACCCCTCAAATTAAGGCAGATTCTCAAACTGAGGCAACCACTCAAACTAAGGCAGACTCTCAAACGAAGGCAACCCCTGAAACTAGGGCAAACCCTCAAACTAAGGAAACCCCTCAAACTAAGGCAGACTCTCAAACTAAGGCAACTCCTCAAACTAAGGCAACCCCACAAACCAAAGCAACTCCTCAAACTAAGGCAGACTCTCAAACCAAGGCAGATTCTCAAACGAAGGCATCTCCTCAATCTAAGGCAGACTCTCAAACTAAGGCAGATTCTCAAACGAAGGCAACTCCTCAAACTAAGGCAGACTCTCCAACTAAGGCAGACTCTAAAACTAAGGCAAATTCTCATACGAAGGCAACCCCTCAAACTAAGGCAGACTCTCAAACGAAGGCAGAATCTCAAACTAAGGCAGACTCTCATACTAAGGCAACTCCTCAAAATAAGGCAGATTCTCCAACAAAGGCAATCCCTCAAACTAAGGCAGGCTCTCTAACAAAGTCAACTCCTCAAACTAAGGCGACCCCTCAAACTAAGGCGACCCCTCAAACTAAGGGAGACTCTCAAACTAAGGCAAAACCTCAAACTAAGGCAACCCCTCAAACGAAGGCAGATTCTCACACGAAGGCAGTCCCTCAAAGTAAGGCAACACCTCAAACTAAGGCAACCCCTCAAACTAAGGCAGACTATCAAACTCAGGCAACTCCTCAAACTGAGGCGACCCCTCAACTAAGGCAGATTCTCAAAGTAAGGCAACCCCTCAAACTAAGGCAACCCCTCAATCTAAGGCAGACTCTCAAACATAGGCAACCCCTCAAACTAAGGCAGACTCTCAAAAAAAGGCAACCCCTCAAACTAAGGCAACCCCTCAAAATAATGCAGATTCTCAAACTAAGGTCCCTCTCAAACTAAGGCAACCCCTCAAACTAAGGCAGACTCTCAAACTAAGGCAACCCCTCAAATTAAGGCAACCCCTAAAACTAAGGCAGACTCTCAAACTAAGGCAACTCCTCAAACTAAGGCATCCCCACAAACTAAAGCAACTCCTCAAACTAAGGCAGACTCTCAAACTAAGGCAGACTCTCAAACGAAGGCAACCCCTCAAACTAAGGAAGACTCTCAAACTAAGGCAGACTCTCAAACTAAGGCAACACCTCAAACTAAGTCAGACTCTCAAACGAAGGCAACCCATCAAACTAAGGCAGACTCTCAAACTAAGGCAGACTCTCAAACTAAGGCTGACTCTCAAACTAAGGCAGATTCTCAAACGAAGGCAACCCTCAAGCTAAGGCAGAGTCTCAAAATAAGGCAACCCCTCAAACTAATGCAACCCCTCAAACTAAGGCAGATTCTCAAACGAAGGCAACTCCTCAAACTAAGGCAGACTCTCAAACTCAGGCAGATTCTCAAACGAAGGCAACTCCTCAAACTAAGGCAGACTCTCAAACTCAGGCAGATTCTCAAACGAAGGCAACTCCTCAAACTAATGCAACCCCTCAAACTCAGGCAGACTTTCAACCGAAGGCAACTCCTCAAACTAAAACAGAGTCTCAAACTGAGGCAGACTCTCAAAATAAGGCAGATTCTCAAACCAAGGCAACTCCTCAAACTGAGGCAGATTCTCACACAAAGGCAACTCCTCAAACTAAGGCAGACTCTCAAACTAAGGCAGACTCTCAAACTAAGGCAGATTCTCAAACGAAGGCAACTCCTCAAACTAAGGCAGACTCTCAAAATAAGGCAACTCCTCAAACTAAGTCAGACTCTCAAACGAAGGCAACCCCTCAAACTAAGGCAGACTCTCAAACTAAGGCAAACTCTCAAACTAAGGCAGACTCTCAAACTAAGGCAGATTCTCAAACGAAGGCAACCCCTCAAACTAAGGCAGATTCTCAAACTTAGCAGACTCTCAAACTAAGGCAACTCCTCAAATTAAGGCAGATTCTCAAACTGAGGCAACCACTCAAACTAGGGCAAACCCTCAAACTAAGGAAACCCCTCAAACTAAGGCAGACTCTCAAACTAAGGCAACTCCTCAAACTAAGGCAACCCCACAAACTAAAGCAACTCCTCAAACCAAGGCAGACTCTCAAACCAAGGCAGATTCTCAAACTAAGGCAGACTCTCAAACCAAGGCAGATTCTCAAACGAAGGCATCTCCTCAATCTAAGGCAGCCTCTCAAACTAAGGCAGATTCTCAAACGAAGGCAACTCCTCAAACTAAGGCAGACTCTCCAACTAAGGCAGACTCTAAAACTCAGGCAAATTCTCATACGAAGGCAACCCCTCAAACTAAGGCAGACTCTCAAACGAAGGCAGAATCTCAAACTAAGGCAGACTCTCAAACTAAGGCAACTCCTTAAAATAAGGCAGATTCTCCAACAAAGGCAATCCCTCAAACTAAGGCAGGCTCTCTAACAAAGTCAACTCCTCAAACTAAGGCGACCCCTCAAACTAAGGCAACCCCTCAAACTAAGGGAGACTCTCAAACTAAGGCAAAACCTCAAACTAAGGCAACCCCTCAAACGAAGGCAGATTCTCAAACGAAGGCAGTCCCTCAAAGTAAGGCAACACCTCAAACTAAGGCAACCCCTCAAACTAAGGCAGACTATGAAACTCAGGCAACTCCTCAAACTGAGGCGACCCCTCAACTAAGGCAGATTCTCAAACTAAGTCAACCCCTCAAACTAAGGCAACCCCTCAATCTAAGGCAGACTCTCAAACATAGGCAACCCCTCAAACTAAGGCAGACTCTCAAAAAAAGGCAACCCCTCAAACTAAGGCAACCCCTCAAAATAATGCAGATTCTCAAACTAAGGTCCCTCTCAAACTAAGGCAACCCCTCAAACTAAGGCAGACTCTCAAACTAAGGAAACCCCTCAAATTAAGGCAACCCCTAAAACTAAGGCAGACTCTCAAACTAAGGCAACTCCTCAAACTAAGGCATCCCCACAAACTAAAGCAACTCCTCAAACTAAGGCAGACTCTCAAACTAAGGCAGACTCTCAAACGAAGGCAACCCCTCAAACTAAGGAAGACTCTCAAACTAAGGCAGACTCTCAAACTAAGGCAACTCCTCAAACTAAGTCAGACTCTCAAACGAAGGCAACCCCTCAAACTAAGGCAGACTCTCAAACTAAGGCAGACTCTCAAACTAAGGCTGACTCTCAAACTAAGGCAGATTCTCAAACGAAGGCAACCCTCAAGCTAAGGCAGAGTCTCAAAATAAGGCAACCCCTCAAACTAATGCAACCCCTCAAACTAAGGCAGATTCTCAAGCAAAGGCAACTCCTCAAACTAAGGCAGACTCTCAAACTCAGGCAGATTCTCAAACGAAGGCAACTCCTCAAACTAAGGCAGACTCTCAAACTCAGGCAGATTCTCAAACGAAGGCAACTCCTCAAACTAATGCAACCCCTCAAACTCATGCAGACTTTCAACCGAAGGCAACTCCTCAAACTAAAACAGACTCTCAAACTGAGGCAGACTCTCAAAATAAGGCAGACTCTCAAACTAAGGCAACTCCTCAAACCAAGGCAGACTCTCAAACCAAGGCAGATTCTCAAACTAAGGCAGACTCTCAAACCAAGGCAGATTCTCAAACGAAGGCATCTCCTCAATCTAAGGCAGCCTCTCAAACTAAGGCAGATTCTCAAACGAAGGCAACTCCTCAAACTAAGGCAGACTCTCCAACTAAGGCAGACTCTAAAACTCAGGCAAATTCTCATACGAAGGCAACCCCTCAAACTAAGGCAGACTCTCAAACGAAGGCAGAATCTCAAACTAAGGCAGACTCTCAAACTAAGGCAACTCCTCAAAATAAGGCAGATTCTCCAACAAAGGCAATCCCTCAAACTAAGGCAGGCTCTCTAACAAAGTCAACTCCTCAAACTAAGGCGACCCCTCAAACTAAGGCAACCCCTCAAACTAAGGAAGACTCTCAAACTAAGGCAAAACCTCAAACTAAGGCAACCCCTCAAACGAAGGCAGATTCTCAAACGAAGGCAGTCCCTCAAAGTAAGGCAACACCTCAAACTAAGGCAACCCCTCAAACTAAGGCAGACTATCAAACTCAGGCAACTCCTCAAACTGAGGCGACCCCTCAACTAAGGCAGATTCTCAAACTAAGGCAACCCCTCAAACTAAGGCAACCCCTCAATCTAAGGCAGACTCTCAAACATAGGCAACCCCTCAAACTAAGGCAGACTCTCAAAAAAAGGCAACCCCTCAAACTAAGGCAACCCCTCAAAATAATGCAGATTCTCAAACTAAGGTCCCTCTCAAACTAAGGCAACCCCTCAAACTAAGGCAGACTCTCAAACTAAGGCAACCCCTCAAATTAAGGCAACCCCTAAAACTAAGGCAGACTCTCAAACTAAGCAAATCCTCAAACTAAGGCATCCCCACAAACTAAAGCAACTCCTCAACCTAAGGCAGACTCTCAAACTAAGGCAGACTCTCAAACGAAGGCAACCCCTCAAACTAAGGAAGACTCTCAAACTAAGGCAGACTCTAAAACTAAGGCAACTCCTCAAACTAAGTCAGACTCTCAAACGAAGGCAACCCCTCAAACTAAGGCAGAATCTCAAACTAAGGCAGACTCTCAAACTAAGGCTGACTCTCAAACTAAGGCAGATTCTCAAACGAAGGCAACCCTCAAGCTAAGGCAGAGTCTCAAAATAAGGCAACCCCTCAAACTAATGCAACCCCTCAAACTAAGGCAGATTCTCAAACAAAGGCAACTCCTCAAACTAAGGCAGACTCTCAAACTCAGGCAGATTCTCAAACGAAGGCAACTCCTCAAACTAAGGCAGACTCTCAAACTCAGGCAGATTCTCAAACGAAGGCAACTCCTCAAACTAATGCAACCCCTCAAACTCAGGCAGACTTTCAACCGAAGGCAACTCCTCAAACTAAAACAGACTCTCAAACTGAGGCAGACTCTCAAAATAAGGCAGATTCTCAAACCAAGGCAACTCCTCAAACTGAGGCAGATTCTCACACAAAGGCAACTCCTCAAACTAAGGCAGACTCTCAAACTAAGGCAGACTCTCAAACTAAGGCAGATTCTCAAACGAAGGCAACTCCTCAAACTAAGGCAGACTCTCAAAATAAGGCAACTCCTCAAACTAAGTCAGACTCTCAAACGAAGGCAACCCCTCAAACTAAGGCAGACTCTCAAACTAAGGCAAACTCTCAAACTAAGGCAGACTCTCAAACTAATGCAGATTCTCAAACGAAGGCAACCCCTCAAACTAAGGCAGATTCTCAAACTTAGCAGACTCTCAAACTAAGGCAACTCCTCAAATTAAGGCAGATTCTCAAACTGAGGCAACCACTCAAACTAGGGCAAACCCTCAAACTAAGGAAACCCCTCAAACTAAGGCAGACTCTCAAACTAAGGCAACTCCTCAAACTAAGGCAACCCCACAAACTAAAGCAACTCCTCAAACCA
The DNA here is from genome assembly GCF_036365525.1 of Heterodontus francisci. Classification (NCBI taxonomy): domain Eukaryota; kingdom Metazoa; phylum Chordata; class Chondrichthyes; order Heterodontiformes; family Heterodontidae; genus Heterodontus; species Heterodontus francisci. The sequence continues at coordinate 7,297,483 of NC_090403.1, read as the reverse complement.
AGGCAGACTCTCAAACCAAGGCAGATTCTCAAACGAAGGCATCTCCTCAATCTAAGGCAGACTCTCAAACTAAGGCAGATTCTCAAACGAAGGCAACTCCTCAAACTAAGGCAGACTCTCCAACTAAGGCAGACTCTTAAACTAAGGCAAATTCTCATACGAAGGCAACCCCTCAAACTAAGGCAGACTCTCAAACGAAGGCAGAATCTCAAACTAAGGCAGACTCTCAAACTAAGGCAACTCCTCAAAATAAGGCAGATTCTCCAACAAAGGCAATCCCTCAAACTAAGGCAGGCTCTCTAACAAAGTCAACTCCTCAAACTAAGGCGACCCCTCAAACTAAGGCAACACCTCAAACTAAGGGAGACTCTCAAACTAAGGCAAAACCTCAAACTAAGGCAACCCCTCAAACGAAGGCAGATTCTCAAACGAAGGCAGTCCCTCAAAGTAAGGCAACACCTCAAACTAAGGCAACCCCTCAAACTAAGGCAGACTATCAAACTCAGGCAACTCCTCAAACTGAGGCGACCCCTCAACTAAGGCAGATTCTCAAACTAAGGCAACCCCTCAAACTAAGGCAACCCCTCAATCTAAGGCAGACTCTCAAACATAGGCAACCCCTCAAACTAAGGCAGACTCTCAAAAAAAGGCAACCCCTCAAACTAAGGCAACCCCTCAAAATAATGCAGATTCTCAAACTAAGGTCCCTCTCAAACTAAGGCAACCCCTCAAACTAAGGCAGACTCTCAAACTAAGGCAACCCCTCAAACTAAGGCAACCCCTCAAACTAAGGCAGACTCTCAAACTAAGGCAACTCCTCAAACTAAGGCAACCCCACAAACTAAAGCAACTCCTCAAACTAAGGCAGACTCTCAAACTAAGGCAGACTCTCAAACGAAGGCAACCCCTCAAACTAAGGAAGACTCTCAAACTAAGGCAGACTCTCAAACTAAGGCAACCCCTCAAACTAAGTCAGACTCTCAAACGAAGGCAACCCCTCAAACTAAGGCAGACTCTCAAACTAAGGCAGACTCTCAAACTAAGGCTGACTCTCAAACTAAGGCAGATTCTCAAACGAAGGCAACCCTCAAACTAAGGTAGTCTCTCAAACTAAGGCTGACTCTCAAACTAAGGCAGACTCTCAAACTAAGGCAGATTCTCTAACGAAGGCAACCCCTCAAACTAAGGCTGACTCTCAAACTTAGCAGACTCTCAAAATAAGGCAACTCCTCAAACAAAGGCAGATTCTCAAACTAGGGCAACCACTCAAACTAAGGCAACCCCTCAAACTAAGGCAGACTCTCAAACGAAGGCAGAATCACAAACTGACGCAGACTCTCAAACTAAGGCAACTCCTCAAAATAAGGCAGATTCTCCAACGAAGGCAATCCCTCAAACAAAGGCAGACTCTCAAACTGAGGCAGACTCTCAAACTAAGGCAGACTTCAAATTAAGGCAGATTCTCAAACGAAGGCAACCCCTCAAACTAAGGCAGACTCTCAAACTAAGACAACTCCTCAAACTAAGGCAACCCCTCAAACTAAGGCAACCCCTCAAACTAAGGCAGATTCTCAAACTAAGGCACATTCTCAAACGATGGCAACTCCTCTAACAAGGCGACCCCTCAAACTAAGGCAGACTCTCAAACTAAGACAACTCCTCAAACTAAGGCAACCCCTCAAACTAAGGCAACCCCTCAAACTAAGGCAGATTCTCAAACTAAGGCACATTCTCAAACGATGGCAACTCCTCAAACAAGGCGACCCCTCAAACTAAGGCAGATTCTCAAACGAAGGCAACTTCTCAAACTAAGGCAACCGATCAAACTAAGGCAACTCCTCAAACCATGGCAACCCCTCAAACTAAGGCAGATTCTCAAACGATGGCAACTCCTCAAACTAAGGCAGATTCTCAAACTTAGCAGACTCTCAAACTAAGGCAACTCCTCAAACTAAGGCAGATTCTCAAACGAAGGCAACTCCTCAAACTAAGGCAGACTCTCCAACTAAGGCAGACTCTTAAACTAAGGCAAATTCTCATACGAAGGCAACCCCTCAAACTAAGGCAGACTCTCAAACGAAGGCAGAATCTCAAACTAAGGCAGACTCTCAAACTAAGGCAACTCCTCAAAATAAGGCAGATTCTCCAACAAAGGCAATCCCTCAAACTAAGGCAGGCTATCTAACAAAGTCAACTCCTCAAACTAAGGCGACCCCTCAAACTAAGGCAACACCTCAAACTAAGGGAGACTCTCAAACTAAGGCAAAACCTCAAACTAAGGCAACCCCTCAAACGAAGGCAGATTCTCAAACGAAGGCAGTCCCTCAAAGTAAGGCAACACCTCAAACTAAGGCAACCCCTCAAACTAAGGCAGACTATCAAACTCAGGCAACTCCTCAAACTGAGGCGACCCCTCAACTAAGGCAGATTCTCAAACTAAGGCAACCCCTCAAACTAAGGCAACCCCTCAATCTAAGGCAGACTCTCAAACATAGGCAACCCCTCAAACTAAGGCAGACTCTCAAAAAAAGGCAACCCCTCAAACTAAGGCAACCCCTCAAAATAATGCAGATTCTCAAACTAAGGTCCCTCTCAAACTAAGGCAACCCCTCAAACTAAGGCAGACTCTCAAACTAAGGCAACCCCTCAAACTAAGGCAACCCCTCAAACTAAGGCAGACTCTCAAACTAAGGCAACTCCTCAAACTAAGGCAACCCCACAAACTAAAGCAACTCCTCAAACTAAGGCAGACTCTCAAACTAAGGCAGACTCTCAAACGAAGGCAACCCCTCAAACTAAGGAAGACTCTCAAACTAAGGCAGACTCTCAAACTAAGGCTGACTCTCAAACTAAGGCAGATTCTCAAACGAAGGCAACCCTCAAACTAAGGTAGTCTCTCAAACTAAGGCTGACTCTCAAACTAAGGCAGACTCTCAAACTAAGGCAGATTCTCTAACGAAGGCAACCCCTCAAACTAAGGCTGACTCTCAAACTTAGCAGACTCTCAAACTAAGGCAACTCCTCAAACAAAGGCAGATTCTCAAACTAGGGCAACCACTCAAACTAAGGCAACCCCTCAAACTAAGGCAGACTCTCAAACGAAGGCAGAATCGCAAACTGACGCAGACTCTCAAACTAAGGCAACTCCTCAAAATAAGGCAGATTCTCCAACGAAGGCAATCCCTCAAACAAAGGCAGACTCTCAAACTGAGGCAGACTCTCAAACTAAGGCAGACTTCAAATTAAGGCAGATTCTCAAACGAAGGCAACCCCTCAAACTAAGGCAGACTCTCAAACTAAGACAACTCCTCAAACTAAGGCAACCCCTCAAACTAAGGCAACCCCTCAAACTAAGGCAGATTCTCAAACTAAGGCACATTCTCAAACGATGGCAACTCCTCAAACAAGGCGACCCCTCAAACTAAGGCAGACTCTCAAACTAAGACAACTCCTCAAACTAAGGCAACCCCTCAAACTAAGGCAACCCCTCAAACTAAGGCAGATTCTCAAACTAAGGCACATTCTCAAACGATGGCAACTCCTCAAACAAGGCGACCCCTCAAACTAAGGCAGACTCTCAAACTAAGACAACTCCTCAAACTAAGGCAACCCCTCAAACTAAGGCAACCCCTCAAACTAAGGCAGACTCTCAAACCAAGGCAGATTCTCAAACGAAGGCATCTCCTCAATCTAAGGCAGACTCTCAAACTAAGGCAGATTCTCAAACGAAGGCAACTCCTCAAACTAAGGCAGACTCTCCAACTAAGGCAGACTCTAAAACTAAGGCAAATTCTCATACGAAGGCAACCCCTCAAACTAAGGCAGACTCTCAAACGAAGGCAGAATCTCAAACTAAGGCAGACTCTCAAACTAAGGCAACTCCTCAAAATAAGGCAGATTCTCCAACAAAGGCAATCCCTCAAACTAAGGCAGGCTCTCTAACAAAGTCAACTCCTCAAACTAAGGCGACCCCTCAAACTAAGGCAACCCCTCAAACTAAGGGAGACTCTCAAACTAAGGCAAAACCTCAAACTAAGGCAACCCCTCAAACGAAGGCAGATTCTCAAACGAAGGCAGTCCCTCAAAGTAAGGCAACACCTCAAACTAAGGCAACCCCTCAACCTAAGGCAGACTATCAAACTCAGGCAACTCCTCAAACTGAGGCGACCCCTCAACTAAGGCAGATTCTCAAACTAAGGCAACCCCTCAAACTAAGGCAACCCCTCAATCTAAGGCAGACTCTCAAACATAGGCAACCCCTCAAACTAAGGCAGACTCTCAAAAAAAGGCAACCCCTCAAACTAAGGCAACCCCTCAAAATAATGCAGATTCTCAAACTAAGGTCCCTCTCAAACTAAGGCAACCCCTCAAACTAAGGCAACCCCTCAAACTAAGGCAGACTATCAAACTAAGGCAACTCCTCAAACTAAGGCAACCCCACAAACTAAAGTAACTCCTCAAACTAAGGCAGACTCTCAAACTAAGGCAGACTCTCAAACGAAGGCAACCCCTCAAACTAAGGAAGACTCTCAAACTAAGGCAGACTCTCAAACTAAGGCAACTCCTCAAACTAAGTCAGACTCTCAAACGAAGGCAACCCCTCAAACTAAGGCAGACTCTCAAACTAAGGCAGACTCTCAAACTAAGGCTGACTCTCAAACTAAGGCAGATTCTCAAACGAAGGCAACCCTCAAACTAAGGTAGACTCTCAAACTAAGGCTGACTCTCAAACTAAGGCAGACTCTCAAACTAAGGCAGATTCTCTAACGAAGGCAACCCCTCAAACTAAGGCTGACTCTCAAACTTAGCAGACTCTCAAACTAAGGCAACTCCTCAAACTAAGGCAGATTCTCAAACTAGGGCAACCACTCAAACTAAGGCAACCCCTCAAACTAAGGCAGACTCTCAAACGAAGGCAGAATCGCAAACTGACGCAGACTCTCAAACTAAGGCAACTCCTCAAAATAAGGCAGATTCTCCAACGAAGGCAATCCCTCAAACAAAGGCAGACTCTCAAACTGAGGCAGACTCTCAAACTAAGGCAGACTTCAAATTAAGGCAGATTCTCAAACTAATGCAACCCCTAAAACTAAGGAAGGCTCTCAAACGAAGGCAACTCCTCAAACTAAGGCAGACTCTCAAACTCAGGCAGATTCTCAAACGAAGGCAACTCCTCAAACTAAGGCAGACTTTCAACCGAAGGCAACTCCTCAAACTAAGTCAGACTCTCAAACGAAGTCAACCCCTCAAACTAAGGCAGGCTCTCAAACTAAGGCAGACTCTCAAACTAAGGCTGACTCTCAAACTAAGGCAGATTCTTATACGAAGGCAACACTCAAACTAAGGTAGACTCTCAAACTAAGGCAGACTCTCAAACTAAGGCAGACTCTCAAACTAAGGCAGATTCTCAAACGAAGGCAATCCCTCAAACTGAGGCTGACTCTCAAACTTAGCAGACTCTCAAACTAAGGCAACTCCTCAAACGAAGGCAGATTCTCAAACTAAGGCAACGTCTCAAACTGAGGCAACCCATCAAACTAAGGCAGACTCTCAAACGAAGGCAACTCCTCAAGCTAAGGCAACCCCTCAAACAAAGACAACTCCTCAAACTAAGGCAGATTCTCAAACAAAGGCAACCCCTCAAACTAAGGCAACCCCTCAAACTAAGGCAGACTCTCAAACTCAAGCAGATTCTCAAACGAAGGCAACTCCTCAAACTAAGGCAGACTTTCAACCGAAGGCAACTCCTCCAGCTAAAACAGACTCTCAAACTAAGGCAGACTCTCAAAATAAGGCAGATTCTCAAACCAAGGCAACTCCTCAAACTGAGGCAGATTCTCACACAAAGGCAACTCCTCAAACTAAGGCAGACTCTCAAACTAAGGCAGACTCTCAAACTAAGGCAGATTCTCAAACGAAGGCAACTCCTCAAACTAAGGCAGACTCTCAAAATAAGACAACTCCTCAAACTAAGTCAGACTCTCAAACGAAGGCAACCCCTCAAACTAAGGCAGACTCTCAAACTAAGGCTGAATTTCAAACTAAGGCAGATTCTCAAACGAAGGCAACCCTCAAACTAAGGCAGACTCTCAAACTTAGCAGACTCTCAAAATAAGGCAACTCCTCAAATTAAGACAGATTCTCAAACTGAGGCAACCACTCAAACTAAGGCAGACAATCAAACGAAGGCAACCCCTGAAACTAAGGCAAACCCTCAAACTAAGGAAACCCCTCAAACTAAGGGAGACTCTCAAACTGAGGCAACTCCTCAAACTAAGGCAACCCCACAAACTAAAGCAACTCCTCAAACTAAGGCAGACTCTCAAACTAAGGCAGACTCTCAAACTAAGGCAGTTTCTCAAACGAAGGCAACTCCTCAAACTGAGGCAGACTCTCAAACTGATGCAGATTCTCAAACTAAGGCAGATTGTCAAACAAAGGCATCTCCTCAATCTAAGGCAGATTCTCAAACTAAGGCAGATATTCAAACGAAGGCAACCCCTCAAACTAAGGCAGACTCTCAAACTTAGCAGACTCTCAAAATAAGGCAACTCCTCAAATTAAGACAGATTCTCAAACTGAGGCAACCACTCAAACTAAGGCAGACTCTCAAACGAAGGCAACCCCTGAAACTAAGGCAAACCCTCAAACTAAGGAAACCCCTCAAACTAAGGGAGACTCTCAAACTGAGGCAACTCCTCAAACTAAGGCAACCCCACAAACTAAAGCAACTCCTCAAACTAAGGCAGACTCTCAAACTAAGGCAGACTCTCAAACTAAGGCATATTCTCAAACGAAGGCAACTCCTCAAACTAAGGCAGACTCTCAAACTAAGGCAGTTTCTCAAACGAAGGCAACTCCTCAAACTGAGGCAGACTCTCAAACTGATGCAGACTCTCAAACTAAGGCAGATTGCCAAACAAAGGCATCTCCTCAATCTAAGGCAGATTCTCAAACTAAGGCAGATTCTCAAACGAAGGCAACTCCTCAAAATAAGGCAGAATCTCAAACTAAGGCAGACTCTCAAACTACGGCAGATTCTCAAACGAAGGCAACTCCTCAAACTAAGGCAGACTTTCAAACTAAGGCAGACTCACAAACTAAGGCAGTTTCTCAAACGAAGGCAACTCCTCAAACTAAGACAGACTCTCAAACTAAGGCAGACTCTCAAACTAAGGCAGACTCTCAAACTAAGGCAACCACTCAAACTAAGGCTGACTCGCAAACTAAGGCAGACTCTCAAACTAAGGCAGACTCTCAAACTAAGGCAACTCCTCAAACTAAGGCAGATTCTCCAACGAAGGCAATTCCTCAAACTAAGGCAGACTCTCAAACTAAGGCAGACTCTCAAACTAAGGCAGATTCTCAAACGAAGGCAACCCCTAAAACTAAGGCAACCCCTCAAACTAAGGCAACCGCTCAAACTAAGGCAGACTCTCAAAAAAAGGCAACCCCTCAAACTAAGGCAACCCCTCAAACGAAGGCAGATTCTCAATCTAAGGCAACCTCCCAAACTAAGGTAACCCCTCAAACTAATGCAGACTCTCAAACTAAGGCAACCCATCAAACTAAGGCAACCCATCAAACGAAGGCAACCCCTCAAACGAAGGCAACCCCTCAAACTAAGGCAGACTCTCAAACTAAGGCAGACTCTCAAACTAAGGCATCCCCTCAAACTAAGGAAGACTCTCAAACTAAGGCAGACTCTCAAAATAAGGCAACTCCTCAAACTAAGTCAGACTCTCAAACGAAGGCAACCCCTCAAACTAAGGCAGACTCTCAAACGAAGGCTGACTCTCAAGCTAAGGCTGACTATCAAACTAAGGCAGATTCTCAAACGAAGGCAACCCTCAAACTAAGGCAGACACTCAAACTAAGGCAGACTCTCAAACTAAGGCAGACTCTCAAACAAAGGCAACTACTCAACTTAAGGCAGATTCTCAAACGAAGGCAACCCATCAAACTAAGGCAACCACTCAAACTAAGGCAGACTCTCAAACGAAGGCAACTCCTCAAACGAAGGCAACCCCTTAAACAAAGGCAACTCCTCAAACTGAGGCAGATTCTCAACCTAAGGCAACCCCTCAAACTAAGGAAACCCCTCAAACTAGGGCAAAACCTCAAACTAAGGCAGACTCTCAAACTAAGGGAACTCCTCAAATTAAGGCAACTCCTCAAACTAAGGCAACCTCTCAAAATAAGGCAACGCCTCAAATTAAGGCAACCCCTCAAAGTAAGGCAACCCCTCAAACTAAGTCAGACTCTCAAACGAAGGCAACACCTCAAATTTAGGCAGACTTTCAAAATAAGGCAACACTTCAAGCTAAGGCAGAGTCTCAAAATAAGGCAACCCCTCAAACTAATGCAACCCCTCAAACTAAGGCAGATTCTCAAACGAAGGCAACTCCTCAAACTAAGGCAGACTGTCAAACTCAGGCAGATTCTCAAACGAAGGCAACTCCTCAAACTAAGGCAGACTCTCAAACTCAGGCAGATTCTCAAACGAAGGCAACTCCTCAAACTAATGCAACCCCTCAAACTCAGGCAGACTTTCAACCGAAGGCAACTCCTCAAAATAAAACAGACTCTCAAACTAAGGCAGACTCTCAAAATAAGGCAGATTCTCAAACCAAGGCAACTCCTCAAACTGAGGCAGATTCTCACACAAAGGCAACTCCTCAAACTAAGGCAGACTCTCAAACTAAGGCAGACTCTCAAACTAAGGCAGATTCTCAAACGAAGGCAACTCCTCAAACTAAGGCAGACACTCAAACTAAAGCAACTCCTCAAACTAAGGCAGACTCTCAAACCAAGGCAGATTCTCAAACGAAGGCATCTCCTCAATCTAAGGCAGACTCTCAAACTCAGGCAGATTCTCAAACGAAGGCAACTCCTCAAACTAAGGCAGACTCTCAAACTAAGGCAGACTCTAAACTAAGGCAAATTCTCATACGAAGGCAACCCCTCAAACTAAGGCAGACTCTCAAACGAAGGCAGAATCTCAAACTAAGGCAGACTCTCAAACTAAGGCAACTCCTCAAAATAAGGCAGATTCTCCAACAAAGGCAATCCCTCAAACTAAGGCAGGCTCTCTAACAAAGTCAACTCCTCAAACTAAGGCGACCCCTCAAACTAAGGCAACCCCTCAAACTAAGGGAAACTCTCAAACTAAGGCAAAACCTCAAACTAAGGCAACCCCTCAAACGAAGGCAGATTCTCAAACGAAGGCAGTCCCTCAAAGTAAGGCAACACCTCAAACTAAGGCAACCCCTCAAACTAAGGCAGACTATCAAACTCAGGCAACTCCTCAAACTGGGGCGACCCCTCAACTAAGGCAGATTCTCAAACTAAGGCAACCCCTCAAACTAAGGCAACCCCTCAATCTAAGGCAGACTCTCAAACATAGGCAACCCCTCAAACTAAGGCAGACTCTCAAAAAAAGGCAACCCCTCAAACTAAGGCAACCCCTCAAAATAATGCAGATTCTCAAACTAAGGTCCCTCTCAAACTAAGGCAACCCCTCAAACTAAGGCAGACTCTCAAACTAAGGCAACCCCTCAAACTAAGGCAACCCCTCAAACTAAGGCAGACTCTCAAACTAAGGCAACTCCTCAAACTAAGGCAACCCCACAAACTAAAGCAACTCCTCAAACTAAGGCAGACTCTCAAACTAAGGCAGACTCTCAAACGAAGGCAACCCCTCAAACTAAGGAAGACTCTCAAACTAAGGCAGTCTCTCAAACTAAGGCAACTCCTCAAACTAAGTCAGACTCTCAAACGAAGGCAACCCCTCAAACTAAGGCAGACTCTCAAACTAAGGCAGACTCTCAAACTAAGGCTGACTCTCAAACTAAGGCAGATTCTCAAACAAAGGCAACCCTCAAACTAAGGTAGACTCTCAAACTAAGGCTGACTCTCAAACTAAGGCAGACTCTCAAACTAAGGCAGATTCTCTAACGAAGGCAACCCCTCAAACTAAGGCTGACTCTCAAACTGAGGCAGACTCTCAAACTAAGGCAGAGTTCAAATTAAGGCAGATTCTCAAACGAAGGCAACCCCTCAAACTAAGGCAGACTCTCAAACTAAGACAACTCCTCAAACTAAGGCAACCCCTCAAACTAAGGCAACCCCTCAAACTAAGGCAGATTCTCAAACTAAGGCACATTCTCAAACGATGGCAACTCCTCAAACAAGGCGGCCCCTCAAACTAAGGCAGACTCTCAAACTAAGACAACTCCTCAAACTAAGGCAACCCCTCAAACTAAGGCAGATTCTCAAACTAAGGCACATTCTGAAACGATGGCAACTCCTCAAACAAGGCGACCCCTCAAACTAAGGCAGATTCCCAAACGAAGGCAACTTCTCAAACTAAGGCAACCGACCAAACTAAGGCAACTCCTCAAACCATGGCAACCCCTCAAACTAAGGCAGATTCTCAAACGAAGGCAACCCTCAAACTAAGGCAGACTCTCAAACTAAGGCTGACTCTCAAACTAAGGCAGACTCTCAAACTAAGGCAGATTCTCAAACGAAGGCAACTCCTCAAACTGAGGCAGACTCTCAAACTGAGGCAGACTCTAAAACTAAGGCAAATTCTCATACGAAGGCAACCCCTCAAACTAAGGTAGACTCTCAAACGAAGGCAGAATCTCAAACTAAGGCAGACTCTCAAACGAAGGCAACTCCTCAAAATAAGGCAGATTCTCCAACAAAGGCAATCCCTCAAACTAAGGCAGGCTCTCTAACAAAGTCAACTCCTCAAACTAAGGCAACACCTCAAACTAAGGCAACCCCTCAAACTAAGGCAGACTATCAAACTCAGGCAACTCCTCAAACTGAGGCAACTCCTCAAACTAAGGCAGATTCTCAAACTAAGGCAACCCCTCAAACTAAGGCAACCCCTCAATCTAAGGCAGCATCTCAAACATAGGCAACCCCTCAAACTAAGGCAGACTCTCAATAAAAGGCAACCCCTCAAACTAAGGCAACCCCTCAAACTAATGCAGATTCTCAAACTAAGTTCCCTCTCAAACTAAGGCAACCCCTCAAACTAAGGCAGACTCTCAAACTAAGGCAACCCCTCAAACTAAGGCAACCCCTCAAACTAAGGCAGACTCTCAAACTAAGGCAACTCCTCAAACTAAGGCAACCCCACAAACTAAAGTAACTCCTCAAACTAAGGCAGACTCTCAAACTAAGGCAGACTCTCAAACGAAGGCAACCCCTCAAACTAAGGAAGACTCTCAAACTAAGGCAGACTCTCAAACTAAGGCAACTCCTCAAACTAAGTCAGACTCTCAAACGAAGGCAACCCCTCAAACTAAGGCAGACTCTCAAACTAAGGCTGACTCTCAAACTAAGGCAGATTCTCAAACGAAGGCAACCCTCAAACTAAGGCAGACTCTCAAACTAAGGCAGTTTCTCAAACTAAGGCAGATTCTCTAACGAAGGCAACCCCTCAACCTAAGGCTGACTCTCAAACTTAGCAGACTCTCAAACTAAGGCAACTCCTCAAACTAAGGCAGATTCTCAAACTAGGGCAACCACTCAAACTAAGGCAACCCCTCAAACTAAGGCAGACTCTCAAACGAAGGCAGAATCGCAAACTGACGCAGACTCTCAAACTAAGGCAACTCCTCAAAATAAGGCAGATTCTCCAACGAAGGCAATCCCTCAAACAAAGGCAGACTCTCAAACTGAGGCAGACTTCAAATTAAGGCAGATTCTCAAACGAAGGCAACCCCTCAAACTAAGGCAGACTCTCAAACTAAGGCAACTCCTCAAACTAAGGCAACCCCTCAAACTAAGGCAACCCCTCAAACTAAGGCAGATTCTCAAACTAAGGCACATTCTCAAACGATGGCAACTCCTCAAACAAGGCGACCCCTCAAACTAAGGCAGATTCTCAAACGAAGGCAACTTCTCAAACTAAGGCAACCGATCAAACTAAGGCAACTCCTCAAACCATGGCAACCCCTCAAACTAAGGCAGATTCTCAAACGACGGCAACTCCTCAAACTAAGGCAGACTCTCAAACTAAGGCAGACTCTCAAACTAAGGCAACTCCTCAAACTAAAGAAACTCCTCAAACTAAGGCAACCCCTCAAACTAAGGCAAATTGTCAAACTAAGGCAACTCCTCAAACTAAGGCAACTCCTCAAACTAAGGCAACCGCTCAAACTAAGGCAGATTCTCAAACGAAGGCAACTCCTCAAACTAAGGCAGTCTCTCAAACTAAGGCAACTGCTCAAACTAAGGTAGATTCTCAAACCGAGGCAGATTCTCAAACGAAGGCAGACTCTCAAACTAAGGCAGACTCTCAAACTAAGGCAGACTCTCAAACTAAGGCAACCCTTCAAACTAAGGAAGACTCTCAAACTAAGGCAGACTCTCAAAATAAGGCAACTCCTCAAACTAAGTCAGACTCTCAAACGAAGGCAACCCCTCAAACTAAGGCTGACTATCAAACTAAGGCAGATTCTCAAACGAAGGCAACCCTCAAACTAAGGCAGACACTCAAACTAAGGCAGACTCTCAAACTAAGGCAGACTCTCAAACAAAGGCAACTACTCAACTTAAGGCAGATTCTCAAACGAAGGCAACCCATCAAACTAAGGCAACCACTCAAACGAAGGCAGACTCTCAAACGAAGGCAACTCCTCAAACGAAGGCAACCCCTTAAACAAAGGCAACTCCTCAAACTGAGGCAGATTCTCAACCTAAGGCAACCCCTCAAACTAAGGAAACCCCTCAAACTAGGGCAAAACCTCAAACTAAGGCAGACTCTCAAACTGAGGGAACTCCTCAAATTAAGGCAACTCCTCAAACTAAGGCAACCTCTCAAAATAAGGCAACGCCTCAAACTAAGGCAACCCCTCAAAGTAAGGCAACCCCTCAAACTAAGTCAGACTCTCAAACGAAGGCAACGCCTCAAATTAAGGCAGACTTTCAAAATAAGGCAACACTTCAAGCTAAGGCAGAGTCTCAAAATAAGGCAACCCCTCAAACTAATGCAACCCCTCAAACTAAGGCAGATTCTCAAACGAAGGCAACTCCTCAAACTAAGGCAGACTCTCAAACTCAGGCAGATTCTCAAACGAAGGCAACTCCTCAAACTAATGCAACCCCTCAAACTCAGGCAGACTTTCAACCGAAGTCAACTTCTCAAACTAAAACAGACTCTCAAACTAAGGCAGACTCTCAAAATAAGGCAGATTCTCAAACCAAGGCAACTCCTCAAACTGAGGCAGATTCTCACACAAAGGCAACTCCTCAAACTAAGGCAGACTCTCAAACTAAGGCAGACTCTCAAACTAAGGCAGATTCTCAAACGAAGGCAACTCCTCAAACTAAGGCAGACTCTCAAAATAAGGCAACTCCTCAAACTAAGTCAGACTCTCAAACGAAGGCAACCCCTCAAACTAAGGCAGATTCTCAAACGAAGGCAACCCTCAAACTAAGGCAGACTCTCAAACTAAGGCAAACTCTCAAACCAAGGCAGACTCTCAAACTAAGGCAGATTCTCAAACGAAGGCAACCCCTCAAACTAAGGCAGATTCTCAAACTTAGCAGACTCTCAAACTAAGGCAACTCCTCAAATTAAGGCAGATTCTCAAACTGAGGCAACCACTCAAACTAAGGCAGACTCTCAAACAAAGGCAACCCCTGAAACTAAGGCAAACCCTCAAACTAAGGAAACCCCTCAAACTAAGGCAGACTCTCAAACTAAGGCAACTCCTCAAACTAAGGCAACCCCACAAACTAAAGCAACTCCTCAAACTTAGGCAGACTCTCAAACCAAGGCAGATTCTCAAACAAAGGCATCTCCTCAATCTAAGGCAGACTCTCAAACTAAGGCAGATTCTCAAAAGAAGGCAACTCCTCAAACTAAGGCAGACTCTCCAACTAAGGCAGACTCTAAAACTAAGGCAAATTCTCATACGAAGGCAACCCCTCAAACTAAGGCAGAATCTCAAACGAAGGCAGAATCTCAAACTAAGGCAGACTCTCAAACTAAGGCAACTCCTCAAAATAAGGCAGATTCTACAACAAAGGCAATCCCTCAAACTAAGGCAGGCTCTCTCACAAAGTCAACTCCTCAAACTAAGGCGACCCCTCAAACTAAGGCAACCCCTCAAACTAAGGGAGACTCTCAAACTAAGGCAAAACCTCAAACTAAGGCAACCCCTCAAACGAAGGCAGATTCTCAAACTAAGGCAGTCCCTCAAAGTAAGGCAACACCTCAAACTAAGGCAACCCCTCAAACTAAGGCAGACTATCAAACTCAGGCAACTCCTCAAACTGAGGCGACCCCTCAAACTAAGGCAGACTCTCAAAAAAAGGCAACCCCTCAAACTAAGGCAACCCCTCAAAATAATGCAGATTCTCAAACTAAGGTCCCTCTCAAACTAAGGCAACCCCTGAAACTAAGGCAGACTCTCAAACTAAGGCAACCCCTCAAACTAAGGCAACCCCTCAAACTAAGGCAGACTCTCAAACTAAGGCAACTCCTCAAACTAAGGCAACCCCACAAACTAAAGCAACTCCTCAAACTAAGGCAGACTCTCAAACTAAGGCAGACTCTCAAACGAAGGCAACCCCTCAAACTAAGGAAGACTCTCAAACTAAGGCAGACTCTCAAACTAAGGCAACTCCTCAAACTAAGGCAGACTCTCAAAAAAAGGCAACCCCTCAAACTAAGGCAACCCCTCAAAATAATGCAGATTCTCAAACTAAGGTCCCTCTCAAACTAAGGCAACCCCTGAAACTAAGGCAGACTCTCAAACTAAGGCAACCCCTCAAACTAAGGCAACCCCTCAAACTAAGGCAGACTCTCAAACTAAGGCAACTCCTCAAACTAAGGCAACCCCACAAACTAAAGCAACTCCTCAAACTAAGGCAGACTCTCAAACTAAGGCAGACTCTCAAACGAAGGCAACCCCTCAAACTAAGGAAGACTCTCAAACTAAGGCAGACTCTCAAACTAAGGCAACTCCTCAAACTAAGTCAGACTGTCAAATGAAGGCAACCCCTCAAACTAAGGCAGACTCTCAAACTAAGGCAGACTCTCAAGCTAAGGCTGACTCTCAAACTAAGGCAGATTCTCAAACGAAGGCAACCCTCAAACTAAGGTAGACTCTCAAACTAAGGCTGACTCTCAAACTAAGGCAGACTCTCAAACTAAGGCAGATTCTCTAACGAAGGCAACCCCTCAAACTAAGGCTGACTCTCAAACTTAGCAGACTCTCAAACTAAGGCAACTCCTCAAACTAAGGCAGATTCTCAAACTAGGGCAACCACTCAAACTAAGGCAACCCCTCAAACTAAGGCAGACTCTCAAACGAAGGCAGAATCGCAAACTGACACAGACTCTCAAACTAAGGCAACTCCTCAAAATAAGGCAGATTCTCCAACGAAGGCAATCCCTCAAACAAAGGCAGACTCTCAAACTGAGGCAGACTCTCAAACTAAGGCAGACTTCAAATTATGGCAGATTCTCAAACGAAGGCAACCCCTCAAACTAAGGCAGACTCTCAAACTAAGACAACTCCTCAAACTAAGGCAACCCCTCAAACTAAGGCAACCCCTCAAACTAAGGCAGATTCTCAAACTAAGGCACATTCTCAAACGATGGCAACTCCTCAAACAAGGCGACCCCTCAAACTAAGGCAGACTCTCAAACTAAGACAACTCCTCAAACTAAGGCAACCCCTCAAACTAAGGCAACCCCTCAAACTAAGGCAGATTCTCAAACTAAGGCACATTCTCAAACGATGGCAACTCCTCAAACAAGGCGACCCCTCAAACTAAGGCAGATTCTGAAACGAAGGCAACTTCTCAAACTAAGGCAACCGATCAAACTAAGGCAACTCCTCAAACCATGGCAACCCCTCAAACTAAGGCAGATTCTCAAACGACGGCAACTCCTCAAACTAAGGCAGACTCTCAAACTAAGGCAGACTCTCAAACTAAGGCAACTCCTCAAACTAAAGAAACTCCTCAAACTAAGGCAACCCCTCAAACTAAGGCAAATTGTCAAACTAAGGCAACTCCTCAAACTAAGGCAACTCCTCAAACTAAGGCAACCGCTCAAACTAAGGCAGACTCTCAAACTAAGGCAACTCCTCAAACTAAGTCAGACTGTCAAACGAAGGCAACCCCTCAAACTAAGGCAGACTCTCAAACTAAGGCAGACTCTCAAGCTAAGGCTGACTCTCAAACTAAGGCAGATTCTCAAACGAAGGCAACCCTCAAACTAAGGTAGACTCTCAAACTAAGGCTGACTCTCAAACTAAGGCAGACTCTCAAACTAAGGCAGATTCTCTAACGAAGGCAACCCCTCAAACTAAGGCTGACTCTCAAACTTAGCAGACTCTCAAACTAAGGCAACTCCTCAAACTAAGGCAGATTCTCAAACTAGGGCAACCACTCAAACTAAGGCAACCCCTCAAACTAAGGCAGACTCTCAAACGAAGGCAGAATCGCAAACTGACACAGACTCTCAAACTAAGGCAACTCCTCAAAATAAGGCAGATTCTCCAACGAAGGCAATCCCTCAAACAAAGGCAGACTCTCAAACTGAGGCAGACTCTCAAACTAAGGCAGACTTCAAATTATGGCAGATTCTCAAACGAAGGCAACCCCTCAAACTAAGGCAGACTCTCAAACTAAGACAGCTCCTCAAACTAAGGCAACCCCTCAAACTAAGGCAACCCCTCAAACTAAGGCAGATTCTCAAACTAAGGCACATTCTCAAACGATGGCAACTCCTCAAACAAGGCGACCCCTCAAACTAAGGCAGACTCTCAAACTAAGACAACTCCTCAAACTAAGGCAACCCCTCAAACTAAGGCAACCCCTCAAACTAAGGCAGATTCTCAAACTAAGGCACATTCTCAAACGATGGCAACTCCTCAAACAAGGCGACCCCTCAAACTAAGGCAGACTCTCAAACTAAGACAACTCCTCAAACTAAGGCAACCCCTCAAACTAAGGCAACCCCTCAAACTAAGGCAGATTCTCAAACGATGGCAACTCCTCAAACAAGGCGACCCCTCAAACTAAGGCAGATTCTCAAACGAAGGCAACTTCTCAAACTAAGGCAACCGATCAAACTAAGGCAACTCCTCAAACCATGGCAACCCCTCAAACTAAGGCAGATTCTCAAACGAAGGCAACCCCTCAAACTAAGGCAGACTCTCAAACTAAGACAACTCCTCAAACTAAGGCAACCCCTCAAACTAAGGCAACCCCTCAAACTAAGGCAGATTCTCAAACTAAGGCAGATTCTCAAACGATGGCAACTCCTCAAACAAGGCGACCCCTCAAACTAAGGCAGATTCTCAAACGAAGGCAACTTCTCAAACTAAGGCAACCGATCAAACTAAGGCAACTCCTCAAACCATGGCAACCCCTCAAACTAAGGCAGATTCTCAAACGACGGCAACTCCTCAAACTAAGGCAGACTCTCAAACTAAGGCAGACTCTCAAACTAAGGCAACTCCTCAAACTAAAGAAACTCCTCAAACTAAGGCAACCCCTCAAACTAAGGCAAATTGTCAAACTAAGGCAACTCCTCAAACTAAGGCAACTCCTCAAACTAAGGCAACCGCTCAAACTAAGGCAGATTCTCAAACGAAGGCAACTCCTCAAACTAAGGCAGTCTCTCAAACTAAGGCAACTGCTCAAACTAAGGCAACCCCTCAAACTAATGTAGATTCTCAAACTAAGGCAACCCCTCAAACTAAGGCAACTCCTCAAACTAAGGCAACCGCTCAAACTAAAGCAGATTCTCAAACGAAGGCAACTCCTCAAACTAAGGCAGTCTCTCAAACTAACGCAGACTCTCAAACTAAGGCAACCCCTCAAACTAATGCAACCTCTAAAACTCAGGAAGTCTCTCAAACGAAGGCAGCTCCTCAAACTAAGGCAGACTCTCAAAGTCAGGCAGACTTTCAACCGAAGGCAACTCCTCAAACTAAGTCAGACTCTCAAACGAAGTCAACCCCTCAAACTAAGGCAGGCTCTCAAACTAAGGCAGACTCTCAAACTAAGGATGACTCTCAAACTAAGGCAGATTCTCATACGAAGGCAACACTCAAACTAAGGTAGACTCTCAAACTAAGGCAGACTCTCAAACTAAGGCAGACTCTCAAACTAAGGCAGATTCTCAAACGAAGGCAACCCCTCAAACTGAGGCTGACTCTCAAACTTAGCAGACTCTCAAACTAAGGCAACTCCTCAAACTAAGGCAGATTCTCAAACTAAGGCAACCTCTCAAACTGAGGCAACCCATCAAACTAAGGCAGACTCTCAAACGAAGGCAACTCCTCAAGCTAAGGCAACCCCTCAAACAAAGGCAACTCCTCAAACTAAGGCAGATTCTCAAACAAAGGCAACCCCTCAAACTAAGGCAACCCCTCAAACTAAGGCAGACTCTCAAACTCAGGCAGATTCCCAAACGAAGGCAACTCCTCAAACTAAGGCAGACTTTCAACCGAAGGCAACTCCTCAAGCTAAAACAGACTCTCAAACTAAGGCAGACTCTCAAAATAAGGCAGATTCTCAAACCAAGGCAACTCCTCAAACTGAGGCAGATTCTCACACAAAGGCAACTCCTCAAACTAATGTAGATTCTCAAACTAAGGCAACCCCTCAAACTAAGGCAACCCTTCAAGCTAAGGCAGACTCTCAAAATAAGGCAACCCCTCAAACTAATGCAACCTCTAAAACTCAGGAAGTCTCTCAAACGAAGGCAGCTCCTCAAACTAAGGCAGACTCTCAAAGTCAGGCAGACTTTCAACCGAAGGCAACTCCTCAAACTAAGTCAGACTCTCAAACGAAGTCAACCCCTCAAACTAAGGCAGGCTCTCAAACTAAGGCAGACTCTCAAACTAAGGCTGACTCTCAAACTGAGGCAGATTCTCATACGAAGGCAACACTCAAACTAAGGTAGACTCTCAAACTAAGGCAGACTCTCAAACTAAGGCAGACTCTCAAACTAAGGCAGATTCTCAAACGAAGGCAACCCCTCAAACTGAGGCTGACTCTCAAACTTAGCAGACTCTCAAACTAAGGCAACTCCTCAAACTAAGGCAGATTCTCAAACTAAGGCAACCTCTCAAACTGAGGCAACCCATCAAACTAAGGCAGACTCTCAAACGAAGGCAACTCCTCAAGCTAAGGCAACCCCTCAAACAAAGGCAACTCCTCAAACTAAGGCAGATTCTCAAACAAAGGCAACCCCTCAAACTAAGGCAACCCCTCAAACTAAGGCAGACTCTCAAACTCAGGCAGATTCTCAAACGAAGGCAACTCCTCAAACTAAGGCAGACTTTCAACCGAAGGCAACTCCTCAAGCTAAAACAGACTCTCAAACTAAGGCAGACTCTCAAAATAAGGCAGATTCTCAAACCAAGGCAACTCCTCAAACTGAGGCAGATTCTCACACAAAGGCAACTCCTCAAACTAAGGCAGACTCTCAAACTAAGGCAGACTCTCAAACTAAGGCAGATTCTCAAACGAAGGCAACTCCTCAAACTAAGGCAGACTCTCAAAATAAGGCAACTCCTCAAACTAAGTCAGACTCTCAAACGAAGGCAACCCCTCAAACTAAGGCAGACTCTCAAACTAAGGCTGAATATCAAACGAAGGCAGATTCTCAAACGAAGGCAACCCTCAAACTAAGGCAGACTCTCAAACTAAGACAGACTCTCAAACAAAGGCAGACTCTCAAACTAAGGCAGATTCTCAAACGAAGGCAACCCCTCAAACTAAGGCAGACTCTCAAACTTAGCAGACTCTCAAACTAAGGCAACTCCTCAAATTAAGACAGATTCTCAAACTGAGGCAACCACTCAAACTAAGGCAGACTCTCAAACGAAGGCAACCCCTGAAACTAAGGCAAACCCTCAAACTAAGGAAACCCCTCAAACTAAGGCAGACTCTCAAATTGAGGCAGACTCTCAAACTAAGGCAGACTCTCAAACTAAGGCAGATTCTCAAACGAAGGCAATCCCTCAAACTGAGGCTGACTCTCAAACTTAGCAGACTCTCAAACGAAGTCAAACCCTCAAACTAAGGCAGGCTCTCAAACTAAGGCAGACTCTCAAACTAAGGCAGACTCTCAAACTAAGGCAGATTCTCAAACGAAGGCATTCCCTCAAACTGAGGCTGACTCTCAAACTTAGCAGACTCTCAAACTAAGGCAACTCCTCAAACTAAGGCAGATTCTCAAACTAAGGCAACCTCTCAAACTGAGGCAACCCATCAAACTAAGGCAGACTCTCAAACGAAGGCAACTCCTCAAGCTAAGGCAACCCCTCAAACGAAGGCAACTCCTCAAACTAAGGCAGATTCTCAAACAAAGGCAACCCCTCAAACTAAGGCAACCCCTCAAACTAAGGCAGGCTCTCAAACTAAGGCAGACTCTCAAACTAAGGCTGACTCTCAAACTAAGGCAGATTCTCATACGAAGGCAACACTCAAACTAAGGTAGACTCTCAAACTAAGGCAGACTCTCAAACTAAGGCAGACTCTCAAACTAAGGCAGATTCTCAAACGAAGGCAACCCCTCAAACTGAGGCTGACTCTCAAACTTAGCAGACTCTCAAACTAAGGCAACTCCTCAAACTAAGGCAGATTCTCAAACTAAGGCAACCTCTCAAACTGAGGCAACCCATCAAACTAAGGCAGACTCTCAAACGAAGGCAACTCCTCAAGCTAAGGCAACCCCTCAAACAAAGGCAACTCCTCAAACTAAGGCAGATTCTCAAACAAAGGCAACCCCTCAAACTAAGGCAACCCCTCAAACTAAGGCAGACTCTCAAACTCAGGCAGATTCTCAAACGAAGGCAACTCCTCAAACTAAGGCAGACTTTCAACCGAAGGCAACTCCTCAAGCTAAAACAGACTCTCAAACTAAGGCAGACTCTCAAAATAAGGCAGATTCTCAAACCAAGGCAACTCCTCAAACTGAGGCAGATTCTCACACAAAGGCAACTCCTCAAACTAAGGCAGACTCTCAAACTAAGGCAGACTCTCAAACTAAGGCAGATTCTCAAACTAAGGCAACCCCTCAAACTAAGGCAGACTCTCAAACTAAGGCAACTCCTCAAACTAAGGGAACCCCACAAACTAAAGCAACTCCTCAAACTAAGGCAGACTCTCAAACTAAGGCAGACTCTCAAACGAAGGCAACCCCTCAAACTAAGGAAGACTCTCAAACTAAGGCAGACTCTCAAACTAAGGCAACTCCTCAAACTAAGTCAGACTGTCAAACGAAGGCAACCCCTCAAACTAAGGCAGACTCTCAAACTAAGGCAGACTCTCAAGCTAAGGCTGACTCTCAAACTAAGGCAGATTCTCAAACGAAGGCAACCCTCAAACTAAGGTAGACTCTCAAACTAAGGCTGACTCTCAAACTAAGGCAGACTCTCAAACTAAGGCAGATTCTCTAACGAAGGCAACCCCTCAAACTAAGGCTGACTCTCAAACTTAGCAGACTCTCAAACTAAGGCAACTCCTCAAACTAAGGCACATTCTCAAACTAGGGCAACCACTCAAACTAAGGCAACCCCTCAAACTAAGGCAGACTCTCAAACGAAGGCAGAATCGCAAACTGACGCAGACTCTCAAACTAAGGCAACTCCTCAAAATAAGGCAGATTCTCCAACGAAGGCAATCCCTCAAACAAAGGCAGACTCTCAAACTGAGGCAGACTCTCAAACAGAGGCAGACTTCAAATTATGGCAGATTCTCAAACGAAGGCAACCCCTCAAACTAAGGCAGACTCTCAAACTAAGACAACTCCTCAAACTAAGGCAACCCCTCAAACTAAGGCAACCCCTCAAACTAAGGCAGATTCTCAAACTAAGGCACATTCTCAAACGATGGCAACTCCTCAAACAAGGCGACCCCTCAAACTAAGGCAGACTCTCAAACTAAGACAACTCCTCAAACTAAGGCAACCCCTCAAACTAAGGCAACCCCTCAAACTAAGGCAGATTCTCAAACGATGGCAACTCCTCAAACAAGGCGACCCCTCAAACTAAGGCAGATTCTCAAACGAAGGCAACTTCTCAAACTAAGGCAACCGATCAAACTAAGGCAACTCCTCAAACCATGGCAACCCCTCAAACTAAGGCAGATTCTCAAACGACGGCAACTCCTCAAACTAAGGCAGACTCTCAAACTAAGGCAGACTCTCAAACTAAGGCAACTCCTCAAACTAAAGAAACTCCTCAAACTAAGGCAACCCCTCAAACTAAGGCAAATTGTCAAACTAAGGCAACTCCTCAAACTAAGGCAACTCCTCAAACTAAGGCAACCGCTCAAACTAAGGCAGATTCTCAAACGAAGGCAACTCCTCAAACTAAGGCAGTCTCTCAAACTAAGGCAACTGCTCAAACTAAGGCAACCCCTCAAACTAATGTAGATTCTCAAACTAAGGCAACCCCTCAAACTAAGGCAACTCCTCAAACTAAGGCAACCGCTCAAACTAAAGCAGATTCTCAAACGAAGGCAACTCCTCAAACTAAGGCAGTCTCTCAAACTAAGGCAGACTCTCAAACTAAGGCAATCCCTCAAACTAATGTAGATTCTCAAACTAAGGCAACCCCTCAAACTAAGGCAACCCTTCAAGCTAAGGCAGACTCTCAAAATAAGGCAACCCCTCAAACTAATGCAACCTCTAAAACTCAGGAAGTCTCTCAAACGAAGGCAGCTCCTCAAACTAAGGCAGACTCTCAAAGTCAGGCAGACTTTCAACCGAAGGCAACTCCTCAAACTAAGTCAGACTCTCAAACGAAGTCAACCCCTCAAACTAAGGCAGGCTCTCAAACTAAGGCAGACTCTCAAACTAAGGCTGACTCTCAAACTAAGGCAGATTCTCATACGAAGGCAACACTCAAACTAAGGTAGACTCTCAAACTAAGGCAGACTCTCAAACTAAGGCAGACTCTCAAACTAAGGCAGATTCTCAAACGAAGGCAACCCCTCAAACTGAGGCTGACTCTCAAACTTAGCAGACTCTCAAACTAAGGCAACTCCTCAAACTAAGGCAGATTCTCAAACTAAGGCAACCTCTCAAACTGAGGCAACCCATCAAACTAAGGCAGACTCTCAAACGAAGGCAACTCCTCAAGCTAAGGCAACCCCTCAAACAAAGGCAACTCCTCAAACTAAGGCAGATTCTCAAACAAAGGCAACCCCTCAAACTAAGGCAACCCCTCAAACTAAGGCAGACTCTCAAACTCAGGCAGATTCTCAAACGAAGGCAACTCCTCAAACTAAGGCAGACTTTCAACCGAAGGCAACTCCTCAAGCTAAAACAGACTCTCAAACTAAAGCAGACTCTCAAAATAAGGCAGATTCTCAAACCAAGGCAACTCCTCAAACTGAGGCAGATTCTCACACAAAGGCAACTCCTCAAACTAAGGCAGACTCTCAAACTAAGGCAGACTCTCAAACTAAGGCAGATTCTCAAACGAAGGCAACTCCTCAAACTAAGGCAGACTCTCAAAATAAGGCAACTCCTCAAACTAAGTCAGACTCTCAAACGAAGGCAACCCCTCAAACTAAGGCAGACTCTCAAACTAAGGCTGAATATCAAACTAAGGCAGATTCTCAAACGAAGGCAACCCTCAAACTAAGGCAGACTCTCAAACTAAGACAGACTCTCAAACTAAGGCAGACTCTCAAACTAAGGCAGATTCTCAAACGAAGGCAACCCCTCAAACTAAGGCAGACTCTCAAACTTAGCAGACTCTCAAACTAAGGCAACTCCTCAAATTAAGACAGATTCTCAAACTGAGGCAACCACTCAAACTAAGGCAGACTCTCAAACGAAGGCAACCCCTGAAACTAAGGCAAACCCTCAAACTAAGGAAACCCCTCAAACTAAGGCAGACTCTCAAACTGAGGCAACTCCTCAAACTAAGGCAACCCCACAAACTAAAGCAACTCCTCAAACTAAGGCAGACTCTCAAACTAAGGCAGACTCTCAAACTAAGGCAGATTCTCAAACTAAGGCAGATTCTCAAACGAAGGCAATCCCTCAAACTGAGGCTGACTCTCAAACTTAGCAGACTCTCAAACGAAGTCAAACCCTCAAACTAAGGCAGGCTCTCAAACTAAGGCAGACTCTCAAACTAAGGCAGACTCTCAAACTAAGGCAGATTCTCAAACGAAGGCATTCCCTCAAACTGAGGCTGACTCTCAAACTTAGCAGACTCTCAAACTAAGGCAACTCCTCAAACTAAGGCAGATTCTCAAACTAAGGCAACCTCTCAAACTGAGGCAACCCATCAAACTAAGGCAGACTCTCAAACGAAGGCAACTCCTCAAGCTAAGGCAACCCCTCAAACGAAGGCAACTCCTCAAACTAAGGCAGATTCTCAAACAAAGGCAACCCCTCAAACTAAGGCAACCCCTCAAACTAAGGCAGGCTCTCAAACTAAGGCAGACTCTCAAACTAAGGCTGACTCTCAAACTAAGGCAGATTCTCATACGAAGGCAACACTCAAACTAAGGTAGACTCTCAAACTAAGGCAGACTCTCAAACTAAGGCAGACTCTCAAACTAAGGCAGATTCTCAAACGAAGGCAACCCCTCAAACTGAGGCTGACTCTCAAACTTAGCAGACTCTCAAACTAAGGCAACTCCTCAAACTAAGGCAGATTCTCAAACTAAGGCAACCTCTCAAACTGAGGCAACCCATCAAACTAAGGCAGACTCTCAAACGAAGGCAACTCCTCAAGCTAAGGCAACCCCTCAAACAAAGGCAACTCCTCAAACTAAGGCAGATTCTCAAACAAAGGCAACCCCTCAAACTAAGGCAACCCCTCAAACTAAGGCAGACTCTCAAACTCAGGCAGATTCTCAAACGAAGGCAACTCCTCAAACTAAGGCAGACTTTCAACCGAAGGCAACTCCTCAAGCTAAAACAGACTCTCAAACTAAGGCAGACTCTCAAAATAAGGCAGATTCTCAAACCAAGGCAACTCCTCAAACTGAGGCAGATTCTCACACAAAGGCAACTCCTCAAACTAAGGCAGACTCTCAAACTAAGGCAGACTCTCAAACTAAGGCAGATTCTCAAACTAAGGCAACCCCTCAAACTAAGGCAGACTCTCAAACTAAGGCAACTCCTCAAACTAAGGGAACCCCACAAACTAAAGCAACTCCTCAAACTAAGGCAGACTCTCAAACTAAGGCAGACTCTCAAACGAAGGCAACCCCTCAAACTAAGGAAGACTCTCAAACTAAGGCAGACTCTCAAACTAAGGCAACTCCTCAAACTAAGTCAGACTGTCAAACGAAGGCAACCCCTCAAACTAAGGCAGACTCTCAAACTAAGGCAGACTCTCAAGCTAAGGCTGACTCTCAAACTAAGGCAGATTCTCAAACGAAGGCAACCCTCAAACTAAGGTAGACTCTCAAACTAAGGCTGACTCTCAAACTAAGGCAGACTCTCAAACTAAGGCAGATTCTCTAACGAAGGCAACCCCTCAAACTAAGGCTGACTCTCAAACTTAGCAGACTCTCAAACTAAGGCAACTCCTCAAACTAAGGCACATTCTCAAACTAGGGCAACCACTCAAACTAAGGCAACCCCTCAAACTAAGGCAGACTCTCAAACGAAGGCAGAATCGCAAACTGACGCAGACTCTCAAACTAAGGCAACTCCTCAAAATAAGGCAGATTCTCCAACGAAGGCAATCCCTCAAACAAAGGCAGACTCTCAAACTGAGGCAGACTCTCAAACAGAGGCAGACTTCAAATTATGGCAGATTCTCAAACGAAGGCAACCCCTCAAACTAAGGCAGACTCTCAAACTAAGACAACTCCTCAAACTAAGGCAACCCCTCAAACTAAGGCAACCCCTCAAACTAAGGCAGATTCTCAAACTAAGGCACATTCTCAAACGATGGCAACTCCTCAAACAAGGCGACCCCTCAAACTAAGGCAGACTCTCAAACTAAGACAACTCCTCAAACTAAGGCAACCCCTCAAACTAAGGCAACCCCTCAAACTAAGGCAGATTCTCAAACGATGGCAACTCCTCAAACAAGGCGACCCCTCAAACTAAGGCAGATTCTCAAACGAAGGCAACTTCTCAAACTAAGGCAACCGATCAAACTAAGGCAACTCCTCAAACCATGGCAACCCCTCAAACTAAGGCAGATTCTCAAACGACGGCAACTCCTCAAACTAAGGCAGACTCTCAAACTAAGGCAGACTCTCAAACTAAGGCAACTCCTCAAACTAAAGAAACTCCTCAAACTAAGGCAACCCCTCAAACTAAGGCAAATTGTCAAACTAAGGCAACTCCTCAAACTAAGGCAACTCCTCAAACTAAGGCAACCGCTCAAACTAAGGCAGATTCTCAAACGAAGGCAACTCCTCAAACTAAGGCAGTCTCTCAAACTAAGGCAACTGCTCAAACTAAGGCAACCCCTCAAACTAATGTAGATTCTCAAACTAAGGCAACCCCTCAAACTAAGGCAACTCCTCAAACTAAGGCAACCGCTCAAACTAAAGCAGATTCTCAAACGAAGGCAACTCCTCAAACTAAGGCAGTCTCTCAAACTAAGGCAGACTCTCAAACTAAGGCAATCCCTCAAACTAATGTAGATTCTCAAACTAAGGCAACCCCTCAAACTAAGGCAACCCTTCAAGCTAAGGCAGACTCTCAAAATAAGGCAACCCCTCAAACTAATGCAACCTCTAAAACTCAGGAAGTCTCTCAAACGAAGGCAGCTCCTCAAACTAAGGCAGACTCTCAAAGTCAGGCAGACTTTCAACCGAAGGCAACTCCTCAAACTAAGTCAGACTCTCAAACGAAGTCAACCCCTCAAACTAAGGCAGGCTCTCAAACTAAGGCAGACTCTCAAACTAAGGCTGACTCTCAAACTAAGGCAGATTCTCATACGAAGGCAACACTCAAACTAAGGTAGACTCTCAAACTAAGGCAGACTCTCAAACTAAGGCAGACTCTCAAACTAAGGCAGATTCTCAAACGAAGGCAACCCCTCAAACTGAGGCTGACTCTCAAACTTAGCAGACTCTCAAACTAAGGCAACTCCTCAAACTAAGGCAGATTCTCAAACTAAGGCAACCTCTCAAACTGAGGCAACCCATCAAACTAAGGCAGACTCTCAAACGAAGGCAACTCCTCAAGCTAAGGCAACCCCTCAAACAAAGGCAACTCCTCAAACTAAGGCAGATTCTCAAACAAAGGCAACCCCTCAAACTAAGGCAACCCCTCAAACTAAGGCAGACTCTCAAACTCAGGCAGATTCTCAAACGAAGGCAACTCCTCAAACTAAGGCAGACTTTCAACCGAAGGCAACTCCTCAAGCTAAAACAGACTCTCAAACTAAAGCAGACTCTCAAAATAAGGCAGATTCTCAAACCAAGGCAACTCCTCAAACTGAGGCAGATTCTCACACAAAGGCAACTCCTCAAACTAAGGCAGACTCTCAAACTAAGGCAGACTCTCAAACTAAGGCAGATTCTCAAACGAAGGCAACTCCTCAAACTAAGGCAGACTCTCAAAATAAGGCAACTCCTCAAACTAAGTCAGACTCTCAAACGAAGGCAACCCCTCAAACTAAGGCAGACTCTCAAACTAAGGCTGAATATCAAACTAAGGCAGATTCTCAAACGAAGGCAACCCTCAAACTAAGGCAGACTCTCAAACTAAGACAGACTCTCAAACTAAGGCAGACTCTCAAACTAAGGCAGATTCTCAAACGAAGGCAACCCCTCAAACTAAGGCAGACTCTCAAACTTAGCAGACTCTCAAACTAAGGCAACTCCTCAAATTAAGACAGATTCTCAAACTGAGGCAACCACTCAAACTAAGGCAGACTCTCAAACGAAGGCAACCCCTGAAACTAAGGCAAACCCTCAAACTAAGGAAACCCCTCAAACTAAGGCAGACTCTCAAACTGAGGCAACTCCTCAAACTAAGGCAACCCCACAAACTAAAGCAACTCCTCAAACTAAGGCAGACTCTCAAACTAAGGCAGACTCTCAAACTAAGGCAGATTCTCAAACGAAGGCAACTCCTCAAACTGAGGCAGACTCTCAAACTGATGCAGACTCTCAAACTAAGGCAGATTGTCAAACGAAGGCATCTCCTCAATCTAAGGCAGATTCTCAAACTAAGGCAGATTCTCAAACGAAGGCAACTCCTCAAAATAAGGCAGACTCTCAAACTAAGGCAGACTCTCAAACTAAGGCAGATTCTCAAACGAAGGCAACTCCTCAAACTATGGCAGACTCTCAAACTAAGGCAGACTCACAAACTAAGGCACATTCTCAAACGATGGCAACTCCTCAAACAAGGCGACCCCTCAAACTAAGGCAGATTCTCAAACGAAGGCAACTTCTCAAACTAAGGCAACCGATCAAACTAAGGCAACTCCTCAAACCATGGCAACCCCTCAAACTAAGGCAGATTCTCAAACGACGGCAACTCCTCAAACTAAGGCAGACTCTCAAACTAAGGCAGACTCTCAAACTAAGGCAACTCCTCAAACTAAAGAAACTCCTCAAACTAAGGCAACCCCTCAAAGTAAGGCAAATTGTCAAACTAAGGCAACTCCTCAAACTAAGGCAACTCCTCAAACTAAGGCAACCGCTCAAACTAAGGCAGATTCTCAAACGAAGGCAACTCCTCAAACTAAGGCAGTCTCTCAAACTAAGGCAACTTCTCAAACTAAGGTAGATTCTCAAACCGAGGCAGATTCTCAAACGAAGGCAGACTCTCAAACTAAGGCAGACTCTCAAACTAAGGCAACCCCTCAAACTAATGTAGATTCTCAAACTAAGGCAACCCCTCAAACTAAGGCAACCCTTCAAGCTAATGTAGATTCTCAAACTAAGGCAACCCCTCAAACTAATGCAACCCCTAAAACTCAGGAAGGCTCTCAAACGAAGGCAGTTCTTCAAACTAAGGCAGACTCTCAAAGTCAGGCAGATTCTCAAACGAAGGCAACTCCTCAAACTAAGGCAGACTTTCAACCGAAGGCAACTCCTCAAACTAAGTCAGACTCTCAAACGAAGTCAACCCCTCAAACTAAGGCAGGCTCTCAAACTGAGGCAACCCATCAAACTAAGGCAGACTCTCAAACGAAGGCAACTCCTCAAGCTAAGGCAACCCCTCAAACAAAGGCAACTCCTCAAACTAAGGCAGATTCTCAAAGAAAGGCAACCCCTCAAACTAAGGCAACCCCTCAAACTAAGGCAGACTCTCAAACTCAGGCAGATTCTCAAACGAAGGTAACTCCTCAAACTAAGGCAGACTTTCAACCGAAGGCAACTCCTCAAGCTAAAACAGTCTCTCAAACTAAGGCAGACTCTCAAAATAAGGCAGATTCTAAAACCAAGGCAACTCCTCAAACTGAGGCAGATTCTCACACAATGGCAACTCCTCAAACTAAGGCAGACTCTCAAACTAAGGCAGACTCTCAACTGAGGCAGATTCTCAAACGAAGGCAACTCCTCAAAGAAAGGCAGACTCTCAAAATAAGGCAACCCCTCAAACTAAGTCAGACTCTCAAACGAAGGCTGAATATCAAACTAAGGCAGATTCTCAAACGAAGGCAACCCTCAAACTAAGGCAGACTCTCAAACTAAGGCAGACTCTCAAACTAAGGCAGACTCTCAAACTAAGGCAGATTCTCAAACGAAGG
Organism: Heterodontus francisci; assembly: GCF_036365525.1. Classification (NCBI taxonomy): domain Eukaryota; kingdom Metazoa; phylum Chordata; class Chondrichthyes; order Heterodontiformes; family Heterodontidae; genus Heterodontus; species Heterodontus francisci. The sequence continues at coordinate 7,267,781 of NC_090403.1, read as the reverse complement.
CAACCCCTCAAACTAATGCAGACTCTCAAACTTAGCAGACTCTCAAACTAAGGCAACTCCTCAAATTAAGACAGATTCTCAAACTGAGGCAACCACTCAAACTAAGGCAGACTCTAAAACGAAGGCAACCCCTGAAACTAAGGCAAACCCTCAAACTAAGGAAACCCCTCAAACTAAGGCAGACTCTCAAACTGAGGCAACTCCTCAAACTAAGGCAACCCCACAAACTAAAGCAACTCCTCAAACTAAGGCAGACTCTCAAACTAAGGCAGACTCTCAAACTAAGGCAGATTCTCAAACGAAGGCAACTCCTCAAACTGAGGCAGACTCTCAAACTGATGCAGACTCTCAAACTAAGGCAGATTGTCAAACGAAGGCATCTCCTCAATCTAAGGCAGATTCTCAAACTAAGGCAGATTCTCAAACGAAGGCAACTCCTCAAAATAAGGCAGACTCTCAAACTAAGGCAGACTCTCAAACTAAGGCAGATTCTCAAACGAAGGCAACTCCTCAAACTATGGCAGACTCTCAAACTAAGGCAGACTCACAAACTAAGGCAGATTCTCAAACGAAGGCAACTCCTCAAACTAAGGCAGACTCTCAAACTAAGACAACTCCTCAAACTAAGGCAACCCCTCAAACTAAGGCAACCCCTCAAACTAAGGCAGATTCTCAAACTAAGGCACATTCTCAAACGATGGCAACTCCTCAAACAAGGCGACCCCTCAAACTAAGGCAGATTCTCAAACGAAGGCAACTCCTCAAACTAAGGCAGTCTCTCAAACTAAGGCAACTGCTCAAACTAAGGCAACCCCTCAAACTAATGTAGATTCTCAAACTAAGGCAACCCCTCAAACTAAGGCAACTCCTCAAACTAAGGCAACCGCTCAAACTAAAGCAGATTCTCAAACGAAGGCAACTCCTCAAACTAAGGCAGTCTCTCAAACTAAGGCAGACTCTCAAACTAAGGCAACCCCTCAAACTAATGTAGATTCTCAAACTAAGGCAACCCCTCAAACTAAGGCAACCCTTCAAGCTAAGGCAGACTCTCAAAATAAGGCAACCCCTCAAACTAATGCAACCTCTAAAACTCAGGAAGTCTCTCAAACGAAGGCAGCTCCTCAAACTAAGGCAGACTCTCAAAGTCAGGCAGACTTTCAACCGAAGGCAACTCCTCAAACTAAGTCAGACTCTCAAACGAAGTCAACCCCTCAAACTAAGGCAGGCTCTCAAACTAAGGCAGACTCTCAAACTAAGGCTGACTCTCAAACTAAGGCAGAATCTCATACGAGGGCAACACTCAAACTAAGGTAGACTCTCAAACTAAGTCAGACTCTCAAACTAAGGCAGACTCTAAAACTAAGGCAGATTCGCAAACGAAGGCAATCCCTCAAACTGAGGCTGACTCTCAAACTTAGCAGACTCTCAAACTAAGGCAACTCCTCAAAATAAGGCAGATTCTCCAACAAAGGCAATCCCTCAAACAAAGGCAGACTCTCAAACTGAGGCAGACTCTCAAACAGAGGCAGACTTCAAATTATGGCAGATTCTCAAACGAAGTCAACTCCTCAAACTAAGGCGACCCCTCAAACTAAGGCAACCCCTCAAACTAAGGGAGACTCTCAAACTAAGGAAAACCTCAAACTAAGGAAACCCCTCAAACGAAGGCAGATTCTCAAACTAAGGCAGTCCCTCAAAGTAAGGCAACACCTCAAACTAAGGCAACCCCTCAAACTAAGGCAGACTATCAAACTCAGGCAACTCCTCAAACTGAGGCGACCCCTCAACTAAGGCAGATTCTCAAACTAAGGCAACCCCTCAAACTAAGGCAGACTCTCAAAAAAAGGCAACCCCTCAAACTAACGCAACCCCTCAAAATAATGCAGATTCTCAAACTAAGGTCCCTCTCAAACTAAGGCAACCCCTGAAACTAAGGCAGACTCTCAAACTAAGGCAACCCCTCAAACTAAGGCAACCCCTCAAACTAAGGCAGACTCTCAAACTAAGGCAACTCCTCAAACTAAGGCAACCCCACAAACTAAAGCAACTCCTCAAACTAAGGCAGACTCTCAAACTAAGGCAGACTCTCAAACGAAGGCAACCCCTCAAACTAAGGAAGACTCTCAAACTAAGGCAGACTCTCAAACTAAGGCAACTCCTCAAACTAAGTCAGACTGTCAAACGAAGGCAACCCCTCAAACTAAGGCAGACTCTCAAACTAAGGCAGACTCTCAAACTAAGGCTGACTCTCAAACTAAGGCAGATTCTCAAACGAAGGCAACCCTCAAACTCAGGTAGACTCTCAAACTAAGGCTGACTCTCAAACTAAGGCAGACTCTCAAACTAAGGCAGATTCTCTAACGAAGGCAACCCCTCAAACTAAGGCTGACTCTCAAACTTAGCAGACTCTCAAACTAAGGCAACTCCTCAAACTAAGGCACATTCTCAAACTAGGGCAACCACTCAAACTAAGGCAACCCCTTAAACTAAGGCAGACTCTCAAACGAAGGCAGAATCGCAAACTGACGCAGACTCTCAAACTAAGGCAACTCCTCAAAATAAGGCAGATTCTCCAACGAAGGCAATCCCTCAAACAAAGGCAGACTCTCAAACTGAGGCAGACTCTCAAACAGAGGCAGACTTCAAATTATGGCAGATTCTCAAACGAAGGCAACCCCTCAAACTAAGGCAGACTCTCAAACTAAGACAACTCCTCAAACTAAGGCAACCCCTCAAACTAAGGCAACCCCTCAAACTAAGGCAGATTCTCAAACTAAGGCACATTCTCAAACGATGGCAACTCCTCAAACAAGGCGACCCCTCAAACTAAGGCAGACTCTCAAACTAAGACAACTCCTCAAACTAAGGCAACCCCTCAAACTAAGGCAACCCCTCAAACTAAGGCAGATTCTCAAACGATGGCAACTCCTCAAACAAGGCGACCCCTCAAACTAAGGCAGATTCTCAAACGAAGGCAACTTCTCAAACTAAAGCAACCGATCAAACTAAGGCAACTCCTCAAACCATGGCAACCCCTCAAACTAAGGCAGATTCTCAAACGACGGCAACTCCTCAAACTAAGGCAGACTCTCAAACTAAGGCAGACTCTCAAACTAAGGCAACTCCTCAAACTAAAGAAACTCCTCAAACTAAGGCAACCCCTCAAACTAAGGCAAATTGTCAAACTAAGGCAACTCCTCAAACTAAGGCAACTCCTCAAACTAAGGCAACCGCTCAAACTAAGGCAGATTCTCAAACGAAGGCAACTCCTCAAACTAAGGCAGTCTCTCAAACTAAGGCAACTGCTCAAACTAAGGCAACCCCTCAAACTAATGTAGATTCTCAAACTAAGGCAACCCCTCAAACTAAGGCAACTCCTCAAACTAAGGCAACCGCTCAAACTAAAGCAGATTCTCAAACGAAGGCAACTCCTCAAACTAAGGCAGTCTCTCAAACTAAGGCAGACTCTCAAACTAAGGCAACCCCTCAAACTAATGTAGATTCTCAAACTAAGGCAACCCCTCAAACTAAGGCAACCCTTCAAGCTAAGGCAGACTCTCAAAATAAGGCAACCCCTCAAACTAATGCAACCTCTAAAACTCAGGAAGTCTCTCAAACGAAGGCAGCTCCTCAAACTAAGGCAGACTCTCAAAGTCAGGCAGACTTTCAACCGAAGGCAACTCCTCAAACTAAGTCAGACTCTCAAACGAAGTCAACCCCTCAAACTAAGGCAGGCTCTCAAACTAAGGCAGACTCTCAAACTAAGGCTGACTCTCAAACTAAGGCAGATTCTCATACGAAGGCAACACTCAAACTAAGGTAGACTCTCAAACTAAGGCAGACTCTCAAACTAAGGCAGACTCTAAAACTAAGGCAGATTCTCAAACGAAGGCAACCCCTCAAACTGAGGCTGACTTTCAAACTTAGCAGACTCTCAAACTAAGGCAACTCCTCAAACTAAGGCAGATTCTCAAACTAAGGCAACCTCTCAAACTGAGGCAACCCATCAAACTAAGGCAGACTCTCAAACGAAGGCAACTCCTCAAGCTAAGGCAACCCCTCAAACAAAGGCAACTCCTCAAACTAAGGCAGATTCTCAAACAAAGGCAACCCCTCAAACTAAGGCAACCCCTCAAACTAAGGCAGACTCTCAAACTCAGGCAGACTCTCAAACGAAGGCAACTCCTCAAACTAAGGCAGACTTTCAACCGAAGGCAACTCCTCAAGCTAAAACAGACTCTCAAACTAAGGCAGACTCTCAAAATAAGGCAGATTCTCAAACCAAGGCAACTCCTCAAACTGAGGCAGATTCTCACACAAAGGCAACTCCTCAAACTAAGGCAGACTCTCAAACTAAGGCAGACTCTCAAACTAAGGCAGATTCTCAAACGAAGGCAACTCCTCAAACTAAGGCAGACTCTCAAAATAAGGCAACTCCTCAAACTAAGTCAGACTCTCAAACGAAGGCAACCCCTCAAACTAAGGCAGACTCTCAAACTAAGGCTGAATATCAAACGAAGGCAGATTCTCAAACGAAGGCAACCCTCAAACTAAGGCAGACTCTCAAACTAAGACAGACTCTCAAACTAAGGCAGACTCTCAAACTAAGGCAGATTCTCAAACGAAGGCAACCCCTCAAACTAAGGCAGACTCTCAAACTTAGCAGACTCTCAAACTAAGGCAACTCCTCAAATTAAGACAGATTCTCAAACTGAGGCAACCACTCAAACTAAGGCAGACTCTCAAACGAAGGCAACCCCTGAAACTAAGGCAAACCCTCAAACTAAGGAAACCCCTCAAACTAAGGCAGACTCTCAAACTGAGGCAACTCCTCAAACTAAGGCAACCCCACAAACTAAAGCAACTCCTCAAACTAAGGCAGACTCTCAAACTAAGGCAGACTCTCAAACTAAGGCAGATTCTCAAACTAAGGCTGACTCTCAAACTAAGGCAGATTCTCAAACGAAGGCAACCCTCAAACTCAGGTAGACTCTCAAACTAAGGCTGACTCTCAAACTAAGGCAGACTCTCAAACTAAGGCAGATTCTCTAACGAAGGCAACCCCTCAAACTAAGGCTGACTCTCAAACTTAGCAGACTCTCAAACTAAGGCAACTCCTCAAACTAAGGCACATTCTCAAACTAGGGCAACCACTCAAACTAAGGCAACCCCTTAAACTAAGGCAGACTCTCAAACGAAGGCAGAATCGCAAACTGACGCAGACTCTCAAACTAAGGCAACTCCTCAAAATAAGGCAGATTCTCCAACGAAGGCAATCCCTCAAACAAAGGCAGACTCTCAAACTGAGGCAGACTCTCAAACAGAGGCAGACTTCAAATTATGGCAGATTCTCAAACGAAGGCAACCCCTCAAACTAAGGCAGACTCTCAAACTAAGACAACTCCTCAAACTAAGGCAACCCCTCAAACTAAGGCAACCCCTCAAACTAAGGCAGATTCTCAAACTAAGGCACATTCTCAAACGATGGCAACTCCTCAAACAAGGCGACCCCTCAAACTAAGGCAGACTCTCAAACTAAGACAACTCCTCAAACTAAGGCAACCCCTCAAACTAAGGCAACCCCTCAAACTAAGGCAGATTCTCAAACGATGGCAACTCCTCAAACAAGGCGACCCCTCAAACTAAGGCAGATTCTCAAACGAAGGCAACTTCTCAAACTAAAGCAACCGATCAAACTAAGGCAACTCCTCAAACCATGGCAACCCCTCAAACTAAGGCAGATTCTCAAACGACGGCAACTCCTCAAACTAAGGCAGACTCTCAAACTAAGGCAGACTCTCAAACTAAGGCAACTCCTCAAACTAAAGAAACTCCTCAAACTAAGGCAACCCCTCAAACTAAGGCAAATTGTCAAACTTAGGCAACTCCTCAAACTAAGGCAACTCCTCAAACTAAGGCAACCGCTCAAACTAAGGCAGATTCTCAAACGAAGGCAACTCCTCAAACTAAGGCAGTCTCTCAAACTAAGTCAACTGCTCAAACTAAGGCAACCCCTCAAACTAAGGCAACTCCTCAAACTAAGGCAACTCCTCAAACTAAGGCAACTCCTCAAACTAAGGCAACCGCTCAAACTAAAGCAGATTCTCAAACGAAGGCAACTCCTCAAACTAAGGCAGTCTCTCAAACTAAGGCAGACTCTCAAACTAAGGCAACCCCTCAAACTAATGTAGATTCTCAAACTAAGGCAACCCCTCAAACTAAGGCAACCCTTCAAGCTAAGGCAGACTCTCAAAATAAGGCAACCCCTCAAACTAATGCAACCTCTAAAACTCAGGAAGTCTCTCAAACGAAGGCAGCTCCTCAAACTAAGGCAGACTCTCAAAGTCAGGCAGACTTTCAACCGAAGGCAACTCCTCAAACTAAGTCAGACTCTCAAACGAAGTCAACCCCTCAAACTAAGGCAGGCTCTCAAACTAAGGCAGACTCTCAAACTAAGGCTGACTCTCAAACTAAGGCAGATTCTCATACGAAGGCAACACTCAAACTAAGGTAGACTCTCAAACTAAGGCAGACTCTCAAACTAAGGCAGACTCTCAAACTAAGGCAGATTCTCAAACGAAGGCAACCCCTCAAACTGAGGCTGACTCTCAAACTTAGCAGACTCTCAAACTAAGGCAACTCCTCAAACTAAGGCAGATTCTCAAACTAAGGCAACCTCTCAAACTGAGGCAACCCATCAAACTAAGGCAGACTCTCAAACGAAGGCAACTCCTCAAGCTAAGGCAACCCCTCAAACAAAGGCAACTCCTCAAACTAAGGCAGATTCTCAAACAAAGGCAACCCCTCAAACTAAGGCAACCCCTCAAACTAAGGCAGACTCTCAAACTCAGGCAGACTCTCAAACGAAGGCAACTCCTCAAACTAAGGCAGACTTTCAACCGAAGGCAACTCCTCAAGCTAAAACAGACTCTCAAACTAAGGCAGACTCTCAAAATAAGGCAGATTCTCAAACCAAGGCAACTCCTCAAACTGAGGCAGATTCTCACACAAAGGCAACCCCTCAAACTAAGGCAGACTCTCAAACTAAGGCAGACTCTCAAACTAAGGCAGATTCTCAAACGAAGGCAACTCCTCAAACTAAGGCAGACTCTCAAAATAAGGCAACTCCTCAAACTAAGTCAGACTCTCAAACGAAGGCAACCCCTCAAACTAAGGCAGACTCTCAAACTAAGGCTGAATATCAAACGAAGGCAGATTCTCAAACGAAGGCAACCCTCAAACTAAGGCAGACTCTCAAACTAAGACAGACTCTCAAACTAAGGCAGACTCTCAAACTAAGGCAGATTCTCAAACGAAGGCAACCCCTCAAACTAAGGCAGACTCTCAAACTTAGCAGACTCTCAAACTAAGGCAACTCCTCAAATTAAGACAGATTCTCAAACTGAGGCAACCACTCAAACTAAGGCAGACTCTCAAACGAAGGCAACCCCTGAAACTAAGGCAAACCCTCAAACTAAGGAAACCCCTCAAACTAAGGCAGACTCTCAAACTGAGGCAACTCCTCAAACTAAGGCAACCCCACAAACTAAAGCAACTCCTCAAACTAAGGCAGACTCTCAAACTAAGGCAGACTCACAAACTAAGGCAGATTCTCAAACGAAGGCAACTCCTCAAACTGAGGCAGACTCTCAAACTGATGCAGACTCTCAAACTAAGGCAGATTGTCAAACGAAGGCATCTCCTCAATCTAAGGCAGATTCTCAAACTAAGGCAGATTCTCAAACGAAGGCAACTCCTCAAAATAAGGCAGACTCTCAAACTAAGGCAGACTCTCAAACTAAGGCAGATTCTCAAACGAAGGCAACTCCTCAAACTAAGGCAGACTCTCAAACTAAGGCAGACTCACAAACTAAGGCACATTCTCAAACGATGGCAACTCCTCAAACAAGGCGACCCCTCAAACTAAGGCAGATTCTCAAACGAAGGCAACTTCTCAAACTAAGGCAACCGATCAAACTAAGGCAACTCCTCAAACCATGGCAACCCCTCAAACTAAGGCAGATTCTCAAACGACGGCAACTCCTCAAACTAAGGCAGACTCTCAAACTAAGGCAGACTCTCAAACTAAGGCAACTCCTCAAACTAAAGAAACTCCTCAAACTAAGGCAACCCCTCAAACTAAGGCAAATTGTCAAACTAAGGCAACTCCTCAAACTAAGGCAACTCCTCAAACTAAGGCAACCGCTCAAACTAAGGCAGATTCTCAAACGAAGGCAACACCTCAAACTAAGGCAGTCTCTCAAACTAAGGCAACTTCTCAAACTAAGGTAGATTCTCAAACCGAGGCAGATTCTCAAACGAAGGCAGACTCTCAAACTAAGGCAGACTCTCAAACTAAGGCAACCCCTCAAACTAATGTAGATTCTCAAACTAAGGCAACCCCTCAAACTAAGGCAACCCTTCAAGCTAATGTAGATTCTCAAACTAAGGCAACCCCTCAAACTAATGCAACCCCTAAAACTCAGGAAGGCTCTCAAACGAAGGCAGTTCCTCAAACGAAGGCAGACTCTCAAAGTCAGGCAGATTCTCAAACGAAGGCAACTCCTCAAACTAAGGCAGACTTTCAACCGAAGGCAACTCCTCAAACTAAGTCAGACTCTCAAACGAAGTCAACCCCTCAAACTAAGGCAGGCTCTCAAACTAAGGCTGTCTCTCAAACTAAGGCAGAATCTCATACGAGGGCAACACTCAAACTAAGGTAGACTCTCAAACTAAGTCAGACTCTCAAACTAAGGCAGACTCTAAAACTAAGGCAGATTCTCAAACGAAGGCAATCCCTCAAACTGAGGCTGACTCTCAAACTTAGCAGACTCTCAAACTAAGGCAACTCCTCAAACTAAGGCAGATTCTCAAACTAAGGCAACCTCTCAAACTGAGGCAACCCATCAAACTAAGGCAGACTCTCAAACGAAGGCAACTCCTCAAGCTAAGGCAACCCCTCAAACAAAGGCAACTCCTCAAACTAAGGCAGATTCTCAAAGAAAGGCAACCCCTCAAACTAAGGCAACCCCTCAAACTAAGGCAGACTCTCAAACTCAGGCAGATTCTCAAACGAAGGTAACTCCTCAAACTAAGGCAGACTTTCAACCGAAGGCAACTCCTCAAGCTAAAACAGTCTCTCAAACTAAGGCAGACTCTCAAAATAAGGCAGATTCTCAAACCAAGGCAACTCCTCAAACTGAGGCAGATTCTCACACAATGGCAACTCCTCAAACTAAGGCAGACTCTCAAACTAAGGCAGACTCTCAACTAAGGCAGATTCTCAAACGAAGGCAACTCCTCAAAGAAAGGCAGACTCTCAAAATAAGGCAACCCCTCAAACTAAGTCAGACTCTCAAACGAAGGCTGAATATCAAACTAAGGCAGATTCTCAAACGAAGGCAACCCTCAAACTAAGGCAGACTCTCAAACTAAGGCAGACTCTCAAACTAAGGCAGACTCTCAAACTAAGGCAGATTCTCAAACGAAGGCAACCCCTCAAACTAATGCAGACTCTCAAACTAAGGCAGACTCTCAAACTAAGGCAACTCCTCAAATTAAGACAGATTCTCAAACTGAGGCAACCACTCAAACTAAGGCAGACTCTAAAACGAAGGCAACCCCTGAAACTAAGGCAAACCCTCAAACTAAGGAAACCCCTCAAACTAAGGCAGACTCTCAAACTGAGGCAACTCCTCAAACTAAGGCAACCCCACAAACTAAAGCAACTCCTCAAACTAAGGCAGACTCTCAAACTAAGGGAGACTCTCAAACTAAGGCAGATTCTCAAACGAAGGCAACTCCTCAAACTGAGGCAGACTCTCAAACTGATGCAGACTCTCAAACTAAGGCAGATTGTCAAACGAAGGCATCTCCTCAATCTAAGGCAGATTCTCAAACTAAGGCAGATTCTCAAACGAAGGCAACTCCTCAAAATAAGGCAGACTCTCAAACTAAGGCAGACTCTCAAACTAAGGCAGATTCTCAAACGAAGGCAACTCCTCAAACTAAGGCAGACTCTCAAACTAAGGCAGACTCACAAACTAAGGCAGATTCTCAAACGAAGGCAACTCCTCAAACTAAGGCAGACTCTCAAACTGAGGCAGACTCTCAAACTAAGGCAGACTCTCAAACTAAGGCAACCACTCAAACTAAGGCTGACTCGCAAACTAAGGCAGACTCTCAAACTAAGGCAAACTCTCAAACTAAGGCAACTCCTCAAACTAAGGCAGATTCTCCAACGAAGGCAATTCCTCAAACTAAGGCAGACTCTCAAACTAAGGCAGACTCTCAAACTAAGGCAGATTCTCAAACGAAGGCAACCCCTAAAACTAAGGCAACCCCTCAAACTAAGGCAACCCCTCAAACGAAGGCAGATTCTCAATCTAAGGCAACCTCCCAAACTAAGGTAACCCCTCAAACTAATGCAGACTCTCAAACTAAGGCAACCCATCAAACTAAGGCAACCCCTCAAACGAAGGCAACCCCTCAAACTAAGGCAGACTCTCAAACTAAGGCAACCCCTCAAACTAAGGAAGACTCTCAAACTAAGGCAGACTCTCAAAATAAGGCAACTCCTCAAACTAAGTCAGACTCTCAAACGAAGGCAACCCCTCAAACTAAGGCAGACTCTCAAACGAAGGCTGACTCTCAAACTAAGGCTGACTATCAAACTAAGGCAGATTCTCAAACGAAGGCAACCCTCAAACTAAGGCAGACACTCAAACTAAGGCAGACTCTCAAACTAAGGCAGACTCTCAAACAAAGGCAACTACTCAACTTAAGGCAGATTCTCAAACGAAGGCAACCCATCAAACTATGGCAACCACTCAAACTAAGGCAGACTCTCAAACGAAGGCAACTCCTCAAACGAAGGCAACCCCTTAAACAAAGGCAACTCCTCAAACTGAGGCAGATTCTCAACCTAAGGCAACCCCTCAAACTAAGGAAACCCCTCAAACTAGGGCAAAACCTCAAACTAAGGCAGACTCTCAAACTAAGGGAACTCCTCAAATTAAGGCAACTCCACAAACTAAGGCAACCTCTCAAAATAAGGCAACGCCTCAAACTAAGGCAACCCCTCAAAGTAAGGCAACCCCTCAAACTAAGTCAGACTCTCAAACGAAGGCAACGCCTCAAATTAAGGCAGACTTTCAAAATAAGGCAACACTTCAAGCTAAGGCAGAGTCTCAAAATAAGGCAACCCCTCAAACTAATGCAACCCCTCAAACTAAGGCAGATTCTCAAACGAAGGCAACTCCTCAAACTAAGGCAGACTCTCAAACTCAGGCAGATTCTCAAACGAAGGCAACTCCTCAAACTAAGGCAGACTCTCAAACTCAGGCAGATTCTCAAACGAAGGCAACTCCTCAAACTAAAACAGACTCTCAAACTAAGGCAAACTCTCAAACTAAGGCAGACTCTCAAACTAAGGCAACCCCTGAAACTAAGGCAAACCCTCAAACTAAGGAAACCCCTCAAACTAAGGCAGACTCTCAAACTAAGGCAACTCCTCAAACTAAGGCAACCCCACAAACTAAAGCAACTCCTCAAACTAAGGCAGACTCTCAAACCAAGGCAGATTCTCAAACGAAGGCATCTCCTCAATCTAAGGCAGACTCTCAAACTAAGGCAGATTCTCAAACGAAGGCAACTCCTCAAACTAAGGCAGACTCTCCAACTAAGGCAGACTCTAAAACTAAGGCAAATTCTCATACGAAGGCAACCCCTCAAACTAAGGCAGACTCTCAAACGAAGGCAGAATCTCAAACTAAGGCAGACTCTCAAACTAAGGCAACTCCTCAAAATAAGGCAGATTCTCCAACAAAGGCAATCCCTCAAACTAAGGCAGGCTCTCTAACAAAGTCAACTCCTCAAACTAAGGCGACCCCTCAAACTAAGGCAACCCCTCAAACTAAGGGAGACTCTCAAACTAAGGCAAAACCTCAAACTAAGGCAACCCCTCAAACGAAAGCAGATTCTCAAACTAAGGCAGTCCCTCAAAGTAAGGCAACACCTCAAACTAAGGCAACCCCTCAAACTAAGGCAGACTATCAAACTCAGGCAACTCCTCAAACTGAGGCGACCCCTCAACTAAGGCAGATTCTCAAACTAAGGCAACCCCTCAAACTAAGGCAACCCCTCAATCTAAGGCAGACTCTCTAACATAGGCAACCCCTCAAACTAAGGCAGACTCTCAACAAAAGGCAACCCCTCAAACTAAGGCAACCCCTCAAAATAATGCAGATTCTCAAACTAAGGTCCCTCTCAAACTAAGGCAACCCCTCAAACTAAGGCAGACTCTCAAACTAAGGCAACCCCTCAAACCAAGGCAACCCCTCAAACTAAGGCAGACTCTCAAACGAAGGCAGAATCGCAAACTGACGCAGACTCTCAAACGAAGGCAACCCCTCAAACTAAGGCAACCCCTCAATCTAAGGCAGACTCTCAAACATAGGCAACCCCTCAAACTAAGGCAGACTCTCAACAAAAGGCAACCCCTCAAACTAAGGCAACCCCTCAAAATAATGCAGATTCTCAAACTAAGGTCCCTCTCAAACTAAGGCAACCCCTCAAACTAAGGCAGACTCTCAAACTAAGGCAACCCCTCAAACTAAGGCAACCCCTCAAACTAAGGCAGACTCTCAAACTAAGGCAACTCCTCAAACTAAGGCAACCCCACAAACTAAAGCAACTCCTCAAACTAAGGCAGACTCTCAAACTAATGCAGACTCTCAAACGAAGGCAACCCCTCAAACTAAGGAAGACTCTCAAACTAAGGCAGACTCTCAAACTAAGGCAACTCCTCAAACTAAGTCAGACTCTCAAACGAAGGTAACCCCTCAAACGAAGGCAACCCTCAAACGAAGGTAGACTCTCAAACGAAGGCTGACTCTCAAACTAAGGCTGACTCTCAAACTTAGCAGACTCTCAAACTAAGGCAACTCCTCAAACTAAGGCAGATTCTCAAACTAGGGCAACCACTCAAACTAAGGCAACCCCTCAAACTAAGGCAGACTCTCAAACGAAGGCAGAATCGCAAACTGACGCAGACTCTCAAACTAAGGCAACTCCTCAAAATAAGGCAGATTCTCCAACGAAGGCAATCCCTCAAACAAAGGCAGACTCTCAAACTGAGGCAGACTCTCAAACTAAGGCAGACTTCAAATTAAGGCAGATTCTCAAACGAAGACAACCCCTCAAACTAAGGCAGACTCGCAAACTAAGACAACTCCTCAAACTAAGGCAACCCCTCAAACTAAGGCAACCCCTCAAACTAAGGCAGATTCTCAAACTAAGGCACATTCTCAAACGATGGCAACTCCTCAAACAAGGCGACCCCTCAAACTAAGGCAGACTCTCAAACTAAGACAACTCCTCAAACTCAGGCAACCCCTCAAACTAAGGCAACCCCTCAAACTAAGGCAGATTCTCAAACTAAGGCATATTCTCAAACGATGGCAACTCCTCAAACAAGGCGACCCCTCAAACTAAGGCAGATTCTCAAACGAAGGCAACTTCTCAAACTAAGGCAACCGATCAAACTAAGGCAACTCCTCAAACCATGGCAACCCCTCAAACTAAGGCAGATTCTCAAACGACGGCAACTCCTCAAACTAAGGCAGACTCTCAAACTAAGGCAGACTCTCAAACTAAGGCAACTCCTCAAACTAAGGCAACTCCTCAAACTAAGGCAACCGCTCAAACTAAGGCAGATTCTCAAACGAAGGCAACTCCTCAAACTAAGGCAGTCTCTCAAACTAAGGCAACTGCTCAAACTGAGGTAGATTCTCAAACCGAGGCAGATTCTCAAACGAAGGCAGACACTCTAACTAAGGCAGACTCTCAAACTAAGGCAACCCCTCAAACTAATGTAGATTCTCAAACTAAGGCAACCCCTCAAACTAAGGCAACCCTTCAAGCTAAGGCAGACTCTCAAAATAAGGCAACCCCTCAAACTAATGCAACCCCTAAAACTCAGGAAGGCTCTCAAACGAAGGCAGCTCCTCAAACTAAGGCAGACTCTCAAAGTCAGGCAGACTTTCAACCGAAGGCAACGCCTCAAACTAAGTCAGACTCTCAAACGAAGGCGACCCCTCAAACTAAGGCAACCCCTCAAACTAAGGGAGACTCTCAAACTAAGGCAAAACCTCAAACTAAGGCAACCCCTCAAACGAAAGCAGATTCTCAAACTAAGGCAGTCCCTCAAAGTAAGGCAACACCTCAAACTAAGGCAACCCCTCAAACTAAGGCAGACTATCAAACTCAGGCAACTCCTCAAACTCAGGCGACCCCTCAACTAAGGCAGATTCTCAAACTAAGGCAACCCCTCAAACTAAGGCAACCCCTCAATCTAAGGCAGACTCTCAAACATAGGCAACCCCTCAAACTAAGGCAGACTCTCAAAAAAAGGCAACCCCTCAAACTAAGGCAACCCCTCAAAATAATGCAGATTCTCAATTTAAGGTCCCTCTCAAACTAAGGCAACCCCTCAAACTAAGGCAGACTCTCAAACTAAGGCAACCCCTCAAACCAAGCAACCCCTCAAACTAAGGCAGACTCTCAAACGAAGGCAGAATCGCAAACTGACGCAGACTCTCAAACGAAGGCAACCCCTCAAACTAAGGCAACCCCTCAATCTAAGGCAGACTCTCAAACATAGGCAACCCCTCAAACTAAGGCAGACTCTCAACAAAAGGCAACCCCTCAAACTAAGGCAACCCCTCAAAATAATGCAGATTCTCAAACTAAGGTCCCTCTCAAACTAAGGCAACCCCTCAAACTAAGGCAGACTCTCAAACTAAGGCAACCCCTCAAACTAAGGCAACCCCTCAAACTAAGGCAGACTCTCAAACTAAGGCAACTCCTCAAACTAAGGCAACCCCACAAACTAAAGCAACTCCTCAAACTAAGGCAGACTCTCAAACTAATGCAGACTCTCAAACTAAGGCAACTCCTCAAACTAAGTCAGACTCTCAAACGAAGGTAACCCCTCAAACGAAGGCAACCCTCAAACGAAGGTAGACTCTCAAACGAAGGCTGACTCTCAAACTAAGGCTGACTCTCAAACTTAGCAGACTCTCAAACTAAGGCAACTCCTCAAACTAAGGCAGATTCTCAAACTAGGGCAACCACTCAAACTAAGGCAACCCCTCAAACTAAGGCAGACTCTCAAACGAAGGCAGAATCGCAAACTGACGCAGACTCTCAAACTAAGGCAACTCCTCAAAATAAGGCAGATTCTCCAACGAAGGCAATCCCTCAAACAAAGGCAGACTCTCAAACTGAGGCAGACTCTCAAACTAAGGCAGACTTCAAATTAAGGCAGATTCTCAAACGAAGACAACCCCTCAAACTAAGGCAGACTCTCAAACTAAGACAACTCCTCAAACTAAGGCAACCCCTCAAACTAAGGCAACCCCTCAAACTAAGGCAGATTCTCAAACTAAGGCACATTCTCAAACGATGGCAACTCCTCAAACAAGGCGACCCCTCAAACTAAGGCAGACTCTCAAACTAAGACAACTCCTCAAACTCAGGCAACCCCTCAAACTAAGGCAACCCCTCAAACTAAGGCAGATTCTCAAACTAAGGCATATTCTCAAACGATGGCAACTCCTCAAACAAGGCGACCCCTCAAACTAAGGCAGATTCTCAAACGAAGGCAACTTCTCAAACTAAGGCAACCGATCAAACTAAGGCAACTCCTCAAACCATGGCAACCCCTCAAACTAAGGCAGATTTTCAAACGACGGCAACTCCTCAAACTAAGGCAGACTCTCAAACTAAGGCAGACTCTCAAACTAAGGCAACTCCTCAAACTAAGGCAACTCCTCAAACTAAGGCAACCGCTCAAACTAAGGCAGATTCTCAAACGAAGGCAACTCCTCAAACTAAGGCAGTCTCTCAAACTAAGGCAACTGCTCAAACTGAGGTAGATTCTCAAACCGAGGCAGATTCTATAACGAAGGCAGACACTCAAACTAAGGCAGACTCTCAAACTAAGGCAACCCCTCAAACTAATGTAGATTCTCAAACTAAGGCAACCCCTCAAACTAAGGCAACCCTTCAAGCTAAGGCAGACTCTCAAAATAAGGCAACCCCTCAAACTAATGCAACCCCTAAAACTCAGGAAGGCTCTCAAACGAAGGCAGCTCCTCAAACTAAGGCAGACTCTCAAAGTCAGGCAGACTTTCAACCGAAGGCAACGCCTCAAACTAAGTCAGACTCTCAAACGAAGTCAACCCCTCAAACTAAGGCAGGCTCTCAAACTAAGGCAGACTCTCAAACTAAGGCTGACTCTCAAACTAAGGCAGATTCTCATACGAAGGCAACAATCAAACTAAGGTAGACTCTCAAACTAAGGCAGACTCTCAAACTAAGGCAGACTCCCAAACTAAGGCAGATTCTCAAACGAAGGCAACCCCTCAAACTGAGGCTGACTCTCAAACTTAGCAGACTCTCAAACTAAGGCAACTCCTCAAACTAAGGCAGATTCTCAAACTAAGGCAACCTCTCAAACTGAGGCAACCCATCAAACTAAGGCAGACTCTCAAACGAAGGCAACTCCTCAAGCTAAGGCAACCCCTCAAACAAAGGCAACTCCTCAAACTAAGGCAGATTCTCAAACAAAGGCAACCCCTCAAACTAAGGCAACCCCTCAAACTAAGGCAGACTCTCAAACTCAGGCAGATTCTCAAACGAAGGCAACTCCTCAAACTAAGGCAGACTTTCAACCGAAGGCAACTCCTCAAGCCCTAACAGACTCTCAAACTAAGGCAGACTCTCACAATAAGGCAGATTCTCAAACCAAGGCAACCCCTCAAACTGAGGCAGATTCTCACACAAAGGCAACTCCACAAACTAAGGCAGACTCTCAAACTAAGGCAGACTCTCAAACTAAGGCAGATTCTCAAACGAAGGCAACTCCTCAAACTAAGGCAGACTCTCAAAATAAGGCAACTTCTCAAACTAAGTTAGACTCTCAAACGAAGGCAACCCCTCAAACTAAGGCAGACTCTCAAACTAAGGCTGAATATCAAACTAAGGCAGATTCTCAAACGAAGGCAACCCTCAAACTAAGGCAGACTCTCAAACTAAGGCAGACTCTCAAACTAAGGCAGACTCTCAAACTAAGGCAGATTCTCAAACGAAGGCAACCCCTCAAACTAAGGCAGACTCTCAAACTTAGCAGACTCTCAAACTAAGGCAACTCCTCAAATTAAGACAGATTCTCAAACTGAGGCAACCACTCAAACTAAGGCAGACTCTCAAACGAAGGCAACCCCTGAAACGAAGGCAAACCCTCAAACTAAGGAAACCCATCAAACTAAGGCAGACTCTCAAACTGAGGCAACTCCTCAAACTAAGGCAACCCCACAAACTAAAGCAACTCCTCAAACTAAGGCAGACTCTCAAACTAAGGCAGACTCTCAAACTAAGGCAGATTCTCAAACGAAGGCAACTCCTCAAACTGAGGCAGACTCTCAAACTGATGCAGACTCTCAAACGAAGGCAGATTGTCAAACGAAGGCATCTCCTCAATCTAAGGCAGATTCTCAAACTAAGGCAGATTCTCAAACGAAGGCAACTCCTCAAAATAAGGCAGACTCTCAAACTAAGGCAGACTCTCAAACTAAGGCAGATTCTCAAACGAAGGCAACTCCTCAAACTAAGGCAGACTCTCAAACTAAGGCAGACTCACAAACTAAGGCAGATTCTCAAACGAAGGCAACTCCTCAAACTAAGGCAGACTCTCAAACTAAGGCAGACTCTCAAACTAAGGCAGACTCTCAAACTAAGGCAACCACTCAAACTAAGGCTGACTCGCAAACTAAGGCAGACTCTCAAACTAAGGCAGACTCTCAAACTAAGGCAACTCCTCAAACTAAGGCAGACTCGCAAACTAAGGCAGACTCTCAAACTAAGGCAGACTCTCAAACTAAGGCAACCCCACAAACTAAAGCAACTCCTCAAACTAAGGCAGACTCTCAAACTAAGGCAGACTCTCAAACTAAGGCAGATTCTCAAACGAAGGCAACTCCTCAAACTGAGGCAGACTCTCAAACTGATGCAGACTCTCAAACTAAGGCAGATTGTCAAACGAAGGCATCTCCTCAATCTAAGGCAGATTCTCAAACTAAGGCAGATTCTCAAACGAAGGCAACTCCTCAAAATAAGGCAGACTCTCAAACTAAGGCAGACTCTCAAACTAAGGCAGATTCTCAAACGAAGGCAACTCCTCATACTAAGGCAGACTCTCAAACTAAGGCAGACTCACAAACTAAGGCAGATTCTCAAACGAAGGCAACTCCTCAAACTAAGGCAGACTCTCAAACTAAGGCAGACTCTCAAACTAAGGCAGACTCCCAAACTAAGGCAACAACTCAAACTAAGGCTGTCTCGCAAACTAAGGCAGACTCTCAAACAAAGGCAGACTCTCAAACTAAGGCAACTCCTCAAACTAAGGCAGATTCTCCAACGAAGGCAATTCCTCAAACTAAGGCAGACTCTCAAACTAAGGCAGACTCTCAAACTAAGGCAGATTCTCAAACGAAGGCAACTCCTCAAACTAAGGCAGACTCTCAAACTAAGGCAGACTCACAAACTAAGGCAGATTCTCAAACGAAGGCAACTCCTCAAACTAAGGCAGACTCTCAAACTAAGGCAGACTCTCAAACTAAGGCAGACTCTCAAACTAAGGCAACCACTCAAACTAAGGCTGACTCGCAAACTAAGGCAGACTCTCAAACTAAGGCAGACTCTCAAACTAAGGCAACTCCTCAAACTCAGGCTGACTCGCAAACTAAGGCAGACTCTCAAACTAAGGCAGACTCTCAAACTAAGGCAACCCCACAAACTAAAGCAACTCCTCAAACTAAGGCAGACTCTCAAACTAAGGCAGACTCTCAAACTAAGGCAGATTCTCAAACGAAGGCAACTCCTCAAACTGAGGCAGACTCTCAAACTGATGCAGACTCTCAAACTAAGGCAGATTGTCAAACGAAGGCATCTCCTCAATCTAAGGCAGATTCTCAAACTAAGGCAGATTCTCAAACGAAGGCAACTCCTCAAAATAAGGCAGACTCTCAAACTAAGGCAGACTCTCAAACTAAGGCAGATTCTCAAACGAAGGCAACTCCACATACTAAGGCAGACTCTCAAACTAAGGCAGACTCACAAACTAAGGCAGATTCTCAAACGAAGGCAACTCCTCAAACTAAGGCAGACTCTCAAACTAAGGCAGACTCTCAAACTAAGGCAGACTCCCAAACTAAGGCAACCACTCAAACTAAGGCTGACTCGCAAACTAAGGCAGACTCTCAAACTAAGGCAGACTCTCAAACTAAGGCAACTCCTCAAACTAAGGCAGATTCTCCAACGAAGGCAATTCCTCAAACTAAGGCAGACTCTCAAACTAAGGCAGACTCTCAAACTAAGGCAGATTCTCAAACGAAGGCAACCCCTAAAACTAAGGCAACCCCTCAAACTAAGGCAACAGCTCAAACTAAGGCAGACTCTCAAAAAAAGGCAATCCCTCAAACTAAGGCAACCCCTCAAACGAAGGCAGATTCTCAATCTAAGGCAACCTCCCAAACTAAGGTAACCCCTCAAACTAATGCAGACTCTCAAACTAAGGCAACCCATCAAACTAAGGCAACCCCTCAAACGAAGGCAACCCCTCAAACTAAGGCAGACTCTCAAACTAAGGCAGAATCTCAAACTAAGGCAACCCCTCAAACTAAGGAAGACTCTCAAACTAAGGCAGACTCTCAAAATAAGGCAACTCCTCAAACTAAGTCAGACTCTCAAACGAAGGCAACCCCTCAAACTAAGGCAGACTCTCAAACGAAGGCTGACTCTCAAACTAAGGCTGACTATCAAACTAAGGCAGATTCTCAAACGAAGGCAACCCTCAAACTAAGGCAGATTCTCAAACTAAGGCAGACTCTCAAACTAAGGCAGACTCTCAAACAAAGGCAACTACTCAACTTAAGGCAGATTCTCAAACGAAGGCAACCCATCAAACTAAGGCAACCACTCAAACCAAGGCAGACTCTCAAACGAAGGCAACTCCTCAAATGAAGGCAACCCCTTAAACAAAGGCAACTCCTCAAACTGAGGCAGATTCTCAACCTAAGGCAACCCCTCAAACTAAGGAAACCCCTCAAACTAGGGCAAAACCTCAAACTAAGGCAGACTCTCAAACTAAGGGAACTCCTCAAATTAAGGCAACTCCTCAAACTAAGGCAACCTCTCAAAATAAGGCAACGCCTCAAACTAAGGCAACCCCTCAAAGTAAGGCAACCCCTCAAACTAAGTCAGACTCTCAAACGAAGGCAACGCCTCAAATTAAGGCAGACTTTCAAAATAAGGCAACACTTCAAGCTAAGGCAGAGTCACAAAATAAGGCAACCCCTCAAACTAATGCAACCCCTCAAACTAAGGCAGATTCTCAAACGAAGGCAACTCCTCAAACTAAGGCAGACTCTCAAACTCAGGCAGATTCTCAAACGAAGGCAACTCCTCAAACTAATGCAACCCCTCAAACTCAGGCAGACTTTCAACCGAAGGCAACTCCTCAAACTAAAACAGACTCTCAAACTAAGGCAGACTCTCAAAATAAGGCAGATTCTCAAACCAAGGCAACTCCTCAAACTGAGGCAGATTCTCACACAAAAGCAACTCCTCAAACTAAGGCAGACTCTCAAACTAAGGCAGACTCTCAAAATAAGGCAGATTCTCAAACCAAGGCAACTCCTCAAACTGAGGCAGATTCTCACACAAAGGCAACTCCTCAAACTAAGGCAGACTCTCAAACTAAGGCAGACTCTCAAACTAAGGCAGATTCTCAAACGAAGGCAACTCCTCAAACTAAGGCAGACTCTCAAAATAAGGCAACTCCTCAAACTAAGTCAGACTCTCAAACGAAGGCAACCCCTCAAACTAAGGCAGACTCTCAAACTAAGGCTGAATATCAAACTAAGGCAGATTCTCAAACGAAGGCAACCCTCAAACTAAGGCAGACTCTCAAACTAAGGCAAACTCTCAAACTAAGGCAGACTCTCAAACTAAGGCAGCTTCTCAAACGAAGGCAACCCCTCAAACTAAGGCTGACTCTCAAACTTAGCAGACTCTCAAACTAAGGCAACCCTCAAAATAAGGCAGATTCTCAAACCAAGGCAACCCCTCAAACTGAGGCAGATTCTCACACAAAGGCAACTCCTCAAACTAAGGCAGACTCTCAAACTAAGGCAGACTCTCAAACTAAGGCAGATTCTCAAACGAAGGCAACTCCTCAAACTAAGGCAGACTCTCAAAATAAGGTAACTCCTCAAACTAAGTCAGACTCTCAAACGAAGGCAACCCCTCAAACTAAGGCAGACTCTCAAACTAAGGCTGAATATCAAACTAAGGCAGATTCTCAAACGAAGGCAACCCTCAAACTAAGGCAGACTCTCAAACTAAGGCAGACTCTCAAACTAAGGCAGACTCTCAAACTAAGGCAGATTCTCAAACGAAGGCAACCCCTCAAACTAAGGCAGACTCTCAAACTAAGGCAACTCCTCAAATTAAGACAGATTCTCAAACTGAGGCAACCACTCAAACTAAGGCAGACTCTCAAACGAAGGCAACCCCTGAAACTAAGGCAAACCCTCAAACTAAGGAAACCCCTCAAACAAAGGCAGACTCTCAAACTGAGGCAACTCCTCAAACTAAGGCAACCCCACAAACTAAAGCAACTCCTCAAACTAAGGCAGACTCTCAAACTCAGGCAGACTCTCAAACTAAGGCAGATTCTCAAACGAAGGCAACTCCTCAAACTGAGGCAGACTCTCAAACTGATGCAGACTCTCAAACTAAGGCAGATTGTCAAACGAAGGCATCTCCTCAATCTAAGGCAGATTCTCAAAGTAAGGCAGATTCTCAAACGAAGGCAACTCCTCAAAATAAGGCAACCACTCAAACTAAGGCTGACTCGCAAACTACGGCAGACTCTCAAACTAAGGCAGACTCTCAAACTAAGGCAACTCCTCAAACTAAGGCAGATTCTCCAACGAAGGCAATTCCTCAAACTAAGGCAGACTCTCAAACTAAGGCAGACTCTCAAACTAAGGCAGATTCTCAAACGAAGGCAACCCCTAAAACTAAGGCAACCCCTCAAACTAAGGCAACCGCTCCAACTAAGGCAGACTCTCAAAAAAAGGCAACCCCTCAAACTAAGGCAACCCCTCAAACTAATGCAGACTCTCAAACTAAGGCAACCCATCAAACTAAGGCAACCCCTCAAACGAAGGCAACCCCTCAAACTAAGGCAACCCCTCAAACTAAGGAACACTCTCAAACTAAGGCAGACTCTCAAAATAAGGCAACTCCTCAAACTAAGTCAGACTCTCAAACGAAGGCAACCTCTCAAACTAAGGCAGACTCTCAAACGAAGGCTGACTCTCAAACTAAGGCTGACTATCAAACTAAGGCAGATTCTCAAACGAAGGCAACCCTCAAACTAAGGCAGACACTCAAACTAAGGCAGACTCTCAAACTAAGGCAGACTCTCAAACAAAGGCAACTACTCAACTTAAGGCAGATTCTCAAACGAAGGCAACCCATCAAACTAAGGCAACCACTCAAACTAAGGCAGACTCTCAAACGAAGGCAACTCCTCAAACGAAGGCAACCCCTTAAACAAAGGCAAATCCTCAAACTGAGGCAGATTCTCAACCTAAGGCAACCCCTCAAACTAAGGAAACCCCTCAAACTGGGCAAAACCTCAAACTAAGGCAGACTCTCAAACTAAGGGAACTCCTCAAATTAAGGCAACTCCTCAAACTAAGGCAACCTCTCAAAATAAGGCAACGCCTCAAACTAAGGCAACCCCTCAAAGTAAGGCAACCCCTCAAACTAAGTCAGACTCTCAAACGAAGGCAACGCCTCAAATTAAGTCAGACTTTCAAAATAAGGCAGACACTCAAACTAAGGCAGACTCTCAAACTAAGGCAGACTCTCAAACAAAGGCAACAATGCAACTTAAGGCAGATTCTCAAACTCAGGCAGATTCTCTAACAAAGGCAACCCCTCAAACTAAGGCAGACTCTCAAACTCAGGCAGATTCTCAAACGAAGGCAACTCCTCAAACTAAGGCAGACTTTCAACCGAAGGCAACTCCTCAAGCTAAAACAGACTCTCAAACTAAGGCAGATTCTCAAAATAAGGCAGATTCTCAAACCAAGGCAACTCCTCAAACTGAGGCAGATTCTCACACAAAGGCAACTCCTCAAACTAAGGCAGACTCTCAAACTAAGGCAGACTCTCAAACTAAGGCAGATTCTCAAACGAAGGCAACTCCTCAAACTAAGGCAGACTCTCAAAATAAGGCAACTCCTCAAACTAAGTCAGACTCTCAAACGAAGGCAACCCCTCAAACAAAGGCAGACTCTCAATCTAAGGCAGACTCTCAAACTAAGGCAGATTCTCAAACGAAGGCAACCCCTCAAACTGAGGCTGACTCTCAAACTTAGCAGACTCTCAAACTAAGGCAACTCCTCAAACTAAGGCAGATTCTCAAACTAAGGCAACCTCTCAAACTGAGGCAACCCATCAAACTAAGGCAGACTCTCAAACAAAGGCAACTCCTCAAGCTAAGGCAACCCCTCAAACAAAGGCAACTCCTCAAACTAAGGCAGATTCTCACACAAAGGCAACCCCTCAAACTAAGGCAACCCCTCAAACTAAGGCAGACTCTCAAACTCAGGCAGATTCTCAAACGAAGGTAACTCCTCAAACTAAGGCAGACTTTCAACCGAAGGCAACTCCTCAAGCTAAAACAGTCTCTCAAACTAAGGCAGACTCTCAAAATAAGGCAGATTCTCAAACCAAGGCAACCCCTCAAACTGAGGCAGATTCTCACACAAAGGCAACTCCTCAAACTAAGGCAGACTCTCAAACTAAGGCAGACTCTCAAACTAAGGCAGATTCTCAAACGAAGGCAACTCCTCAAACTAAGGCAGACTCTCAAAATAAGGCAACTCCTCAAACTAAGTCAGACTCTCAAACGAAGGCAACCCCTCAAACTAAGGCAGACTCTCAAACTAAGGCTGAATATCAAACTAAGGCAGATTCTCAAACGAAGGCAACCCTCAAACTAAGGCAGACTCTCAAACTAAGGCAGACTCTCAAACTAAGGCAGACTCTCAAACTAAGGCAGATTCTCAAACGAAGGCAACCCCTCAAAATAATGCAGACTCTCAAACTTAGCAGACTCTCAAACTAAGGCAACTCCTCAAATTAAGACAGACTCTCAAACTGAGGCAACCACTCAAACTAAGGCAGACTCTCAAACGAAGGCAACCCCTGAAACGAAGGCAAACCCTCAAACTAAGGAAACCCCTCAAACTAAGGCAGACTCTCAAACTGAGGCAACTCCTCAAACTAAGGCAACCCCACAAACTAAAGCAACTCCTCAAACTAAGGCAGACTCTCAAACTAAGGCAGACTCTCAAACTAAGGCAGATTCTCAAACGAAGGCAACTCCTCAAACTGAGGCAGACTCTCAAACTGATGCAGACTCTCAAACTAAGGCAGATTGTCAAACGAAGGCATCTCCTCAATCTAAGGCAGATTCTCAAACTAAGGCAGATTCTCAAACGAAGGCAACTCCTCAAAATAAGGCAGACTCTCAAACTAAGGCAGACTCTCAAACTAAGGCAGATTCTCAAACGAAGGCAACTCCTCATACTAAGGCAGACTCTCAAACTAAGGCAGACTCACAAACTAAGGCAGATTCTCAAACGAAGGCAACTCCTCAAACTAAGGCAGACTCTCAAACTAAGGCAGACTCTCAAACTAAGGCAGACTCCCAAACTAAGGCAACAACTCAAACTAAGGCTGACTCGCAAACTAAGGCAGACTCTCAAACGAAGGCAGACTCTCAAACTAAGGCAACTCCTCAAACTAAGGCAGATTCTCCAACGAAGGCAATTCCTCAAACTAAGGCAGACTCTCAAACTAAGGCAGACTCTCAAACTAAGGCAGATTCTCAAACGAAGGCAACTCCTCAAACTAAGGCAGACTCTCAAACTAAGGCAGACTCACAAACTAAGGCAGATTCTCAAACGAAGGCAACTCCTCAAACTAAGGCAGACTCTCAAACTAAGGCAGACTCTCAAACTAAGGCAGACTCTCAAACTAAGGCAACCACTCAAACTAAGGCTGACTCGCAAACTAAGGCAGACTCTCAAACTAAGGCAGACTCTCAAACTAAGGCAACTCCTCAAACTCAGGCTGACTCGCAAACTAAGGCAGACTCTCAAACTAAGGCAGACTCTCAAACTAAGGCCACCCCACAAACTAAAGCAACTCCTCAAACTAAGGCAGACTCTCAAACTAAGGCAGACTCTCAAACTAAGGCAGATTCTCAAACGAAGGCAACTCCTCAAACTGAGGCAGACTCTCAAACTGATGCAGACTCTCAAACTAAGGCAGATTGTCAAACGAAGGCATCTCCTCAATCTAAGGCAGATTCTCAAACTAAGGCAGATTCTCAAACGAAGGCAACTCCTCAAAATAAGGCAGACTCTCAAACTAAGGCAGACTCTCAAACTAAGGCAGATTCTCAAACGAAGGCAACTCCTCATACTAAGGCAGACTCTCAAACTAAGGCAGACTCACAAACTAAGGCAGATTCTCAAACGAAGGCAACTCCTCAAACTAAGGCAGACTCTCAAACTAAGGCAGACTCTCAAACTAAGGCAGACTCCCAAACTAAGGCAACCACTCAAACTAAGGCTGACTCGCAAACTAAGGCAGACTCTCAAACTAAGGCAGACTCTCAAACTAAGGCAACTCCTCAAACTAAGGCAGATTCTCCAACGAAGGCAATTCCTCAAACTAAGGCAGACTCTCAAACTAAGGCAGACTCTCAAACTAAGGCAGATTCTCAAACGAAGGCAACCCCTAAAACTAAGGCAACCCCTCAAACTAAGGCAACAGCTCAAACTAAGGCAGACTCTCAAAAAAAGGCAATCCCTCAAACTAAGGCAACCCCTCAAACGAAGGCAGATTCTCAATCTAAGGCAACCTCCCAAACTAAGGTAACCCCTCAAACTAATGCAGACTCTCAAACTAAGGCAACCCATTAAACTAAGGCAACCCCTCAAACGAAGTCAACCCCTCAAACTAAGGCAGACTCTCAAACTAAGGCAGAATCTCAAACTAAGGCAACCCCTCAAACTAAGGAAGACTCTCAAACTAAGGCAGACTCTCAAAATAAGGCAACTCCTCAAACTAAGTCAGACTCTCAAACGAAGGCAACCCCTCAAACTAAGGCAGAATCTCAAACGAAGGCTGACTCTCAAACTAAGGCTGACTATCAAACTAAGGCAGATTCTCAAACGAAGGCAACCCTCAAACTATGGCAGACACTCAAACTAAGGCAGACTCTCAAACTAAGGCAGACTCTCAAACAAAGGCAACTACTCAACTTAAGGCAGATTCTCAAACGAAGGCAACCCATCAAACTAAGGCAACCACTCAAACTAAGGCAGACTCTCAAACAAAGGCAACTCCTCAAACTGAGGCAGATTCTCAACCTAAGGCAACCCCTCAAACTAAGGAAACCCCTCAAACTAGGGCAAAACCTCAAACTAAGGCAGACTCTCAAACTAAGGGAACTCCTCAAATTAAGGCAACTCCTCAAACTAAGGCAACCTCTCAAAATAAGGCAACGCCTCAAACTAAGGCAACCCCTCAAAGTAAGGCAACCCCTCAAACTAAGTCAGACTCTCAAACGAAGGCAACGCCTCAAATTAAGGCAGACTTTCAAAATAAGGCAACACTTCAAGCTAAGGCAGAGTCACAAAATAAGGCAACCCCTCAAACTAATGCAACCCCTCAAACTAAGGCAGATTCTCAAACGAAGGCAACTCCTCAAACTAAGGCAGACTCTCAAACTCAGGCAGATTCTCAAACGAAGGCAACTCCTCAAACTAAGGCAGACTCTCAAACTCAGGCAGATTCTCAAACGAAGGCAACTCCTCAAACTAATGCAACCCCTCAAACTCAGGCAGACTTTCAACCGAAGGCAACTCCTCAAACTAAAACAGACTCTCAAACTAAGGCAGACTCTCAAAATAAGGCAGATTCTCAAACCAAGGCAACTCATCAAACTAAGGCAGACTCTCAAACTAAGGCAGACTCTCAAACTAAGGCAGATTCTCAAACGAAGGCAACTCCTCAAACTAAGGCAGACTCTCAAAATAAGGCAACTCCTCAAACAAAGTCAGACTCTCAAACGAAGGCAACCCCTCAAACTAAGGCAGACTCTCAAACTAAGGCTGAATATCAAACTAAGGCAGATTCTCAAACGAAGGCAACCCTCAAACTAAGGCAGACTCTCAAACTAAGGCAAACTCTCAAACTAAGGCAGACTCTCAAACTAAGGCAGATTCTCAAACGAAGGCAACCCCTCAAACTAAGGCTGACTCTCAAACTTAGCAGACTCTCAAACTAAGGCAACCCTCAAAATAAGGCAGATTCTCAAACCAAGGCAACCCCTCAAACTGAGGCAGATTCTCACACAAAGGCAACTCCTCAAACTAAGGCAGACTCTCAAACTAAGGCAGACTCTCAAACTAAGGCAGATTCTCAAACGAAGGCAACCCCTCAAACTAAGGCAGACTCTCAAACTTAGCAGACTCTCAAACTAAGGCAACTCCTCAAATTAAGACAGATTCTCAAACTGAGGCAACCACTCAAACTAAGGCAGACTCTCAAACGAAGGCAACCCCTGAAACTAAGGCAAACCCTCAAACTAAGGCAACTCCTCAAACAAAGGCAGACTCTCAAACTGAGGCAACTCCTCAAACTAAGGCAACCCCACAAACTAAAGCAACTCCTCAAACTAAGGCAGACTCTCAAACTCAGGCAGACTCTCAAACTAAGGCAGATTCTCAAACGAAGCCAACTCCTCAAACTGAGGCAGACTCTCAAACTGATGCAGACTCTCAAACTAAGGCAGATTGTCAAACGAAGGCATCTCCTCAATCTAAGGCAGATTCTCAAAGTAAGGCAGATTCTCAAACGAAGGCAACTCCTCAAAATAAGGCAGACTCTCAAACTAAGGCAGACTCTCAAACTAAGGCAGATTCTCAAACGAAGGCAACTCCTCAAACAAAGGCAGACTCTCAAACTAAGGCAGACTCACAAACTAAGGCAGATTCTCAAACGAAGGCAACTCCTCAAACTAAGGCAGACTCTCAAACTAAGGCAGACTCTCAAACTAAGGCTGACTCGCAAACTAAGGCAGACTCTCAAACTAAGGCAGACTCTCAAACTAAGGCAACTCCTCAAACTAAGGCAGATTCTCCAACGATGCAATTCCTGAAACTAAGGCAGACTCTCAAACTAAGGCAGACTCTCAAACTAAGGCAGATTCTGAAACGAAGGCAACCCCTAAAACTAAGGCAACCCCTCAAACTAAGGCAACCGCTCAAACTAAGGCAGACTCTCAAAAAAAGGCAACCCCTCAAACTAAGGCAACCCCTCAAACGAAGGCAGATTCTCAATCTAAGGCAACCTCCCAAACTAAGGTAACCCCTCAAACTAATGCAGACTCGCAAACTAAGGCAACCCATCAAACTAAGGCAACCCCTCAAACGAAGGCAACCCCTCAAACTAAGGCAACCCCTCAAACTAAGGAAGACTCTCAAACTAAGGCAGACTCTCAAAATAAGGCAACTCCTCAAACTAAGTCAGACTCTCAAACAAAGGCAACCCCTCAAACTAAGGCAGACTCTCAAACGAAGGCTGACTCTCAAACTAAGGCTGACTATCAAACTAAGGCAGATTCTCAAACGAAGGCAACCCTCAAACTAAGGCAGACACTCAAACTAAGGCAGACTCTCAAACTAAGGCAGACTCTCAAACAAAGGCAACTACTCAACTTAAGGCAGATTCTCAAACGAAGGCAACCCATCAAACTAAGGCAACCACTCAAACTAAGGCAGACTCTCAAACGAAGGCAACTCCTCAAACGAAGGCAACCCCTTAAACAAAGGCAAATCCTCAAACTGAGGCAGATTCTCAACCTAAGGCAACCCCTCAAACTAAGGAAACCCCTCAAACTAGGGCAAAACCTCAAACTAAGGCAGACTCTCAAACTAAGGGAACTCCTCAAATTAAGGCAACTCCTCAAACTAAGGCAACCTCTCAAAATAAGGCAACGCCTCAAACTAAGGCAACCCCTTAAAGTAAGGCAACCCCTCAAACTAAG
This sequence comes from Heterodontus francisci, assembly GCF_036365525.1. NCBI lineage: Eukaryota > Metazoa > Chordata > Chondrichthyes > Heterodontiformes > Heterodontidae > Heterodontus > Heterodontus francisci. The sequence continues at coordinate 7,238,512 of NC_090403.1, read as the reverse complement.
TCAGACTCTCAAACGAAGGCAACGCCTCAAATTAAGTCAGACTTTCAAAATAAGGTAGACACTCAAACTAAGGCAGACTCTCAAACTAAGGCAGACTCTCAAACAAAGGCAACTACTCAACTTAAGGCAGATTCTCAAACTCAGGCAGATTCTCAAACAAAGGCAACCCCTCAAACTAAGGCAACCCCTCAAACTAAGGCAGACTCTCAAACTCAGGCAGATTCTCAAACGAAGGCAACTCCTCAAACTAAGGCAGACTTTCAACCGAAGGCAACTCCTCAAGCTAAAACAGACTCTCAAACTAAGGCAGATTCTCAAAATAAGGCAGATTCTCAAACCAAGGCAACTCCTCAAACTGAGGCAGATTCTCACACAAAGGCAACTCCTCAAACTAAGGCAGACTCTCAAACTAAGGCAGACTCTCAAACTAAGGCAGATTCTCAAACGAAGGCAACTCCTCAAACTAAGGCAGACTCTCAAAATAAGGCAACTCCTCAAACTAAGTCAGACTCTCAAACGAAGGCAACCCCTCAAACAAAGGCAGACTCTCAATCTAAGGCTGAATATCAAACTAAGGCAGATTCTCAAACGAAGGCAACCCTCAAACTAAGGCAGACTCTCAAACTAAGGCAAACTCTCAAACTAAGGCAGACTCTCAAACTAAGGCAGATTCTCAAACGAAGGCAACCCCTCAAACTAAGGCTGACTCTCAAACTTAGCAGACTCTCAAACTAAGGCAACTCCTCAAACTAAGGCAGATTATCAAACTAGGGCAACCACTCAAACTAAGGCAACCCCTCAAACTAAGGCAGACTCTCAAACGAAGGCAGAATCGCAAACTGACGCAGACTCTCAAACTAAGGCAACTCCTCAAAATAAGGCAGATTCTCCAACGAAGGCAATCCCTCAAACAAAGGCAGACTCTCAAACTGAGGCAGACTCTCAAACTAAGGCAGACTTCAAATTAAGGCAGATTCTCAAACGAAGGCAACCCCTCAAACTAAGGCAGACTCTCAAACTAAGAAAACTCCTCAAACTAAGGCAACCCCTCAAACTAAGGCAACCCCTCAAACTAAGGCACATTCTCAAACTAAGGCACGTTCTCAAACGATGGCAACTCCTCAAACAAGGCGACCCCTCAAACTGAGGCAGACTCTCAAACTAAGACAACTCCTCAAACTAAGGCAACCCCTCAAACTAAGGCAACCCCTCAAACTAAGGCAGATTCTCAAACTTATGCACATTCTCAAACGATGGCAACTCCTCAAACAAGGCGACCCCTCAAACTAAGGCAGATTCTCAAACGAAGGCAACTTCTCAAACTAAGGCAACCGATCAAACTAAGGCAACTCCTCAAACCATGGCAACTCCTCAAACTAAGGCAGATTCTCAAACGACGGCAACTCCTCAAACTAAGGCAGACTCTTAAACTAAGGCAGACTCTCAAACTAAGGCAACTCCTCAAACTAAAGAAACTCCTCAAACTAAGGCAACCCCTCAAACTAAGGCAAATTGTCAAACTAAGGCAACTCCTCAAACTAAGGCAACTCCTCAAACTAAGGCAACCGCTCAAACTAAGGCAGATTCTCAAATGAAGGCAACTCCTCAAACTAAGGCAGTCTCTCAAACTAAGGCAACTGCTCAAACTAAGGTAGATTCTCAAACCGAGGCAGATTCTCAAACGAAGGCAGACTCTCAAACTAAGGCAGACTCTCAAACTAAGGCAACCCCTCAAACTAATGTAGATTCTCAAACTAAGGCAACCCCTCAAACTAAGGCAACACTTCAAGCTAAGGCAGACTCTAAAAATAAGGCAACCCCTCAAACTAATGCAACCCCTAAAACTCAGGAAGGCTCTCAAACGAAGGCAGCTCCTCAAACTAAGGCAGACTCTCAAAGTCAAGCAGATTCTCAAACGAAGGCAACTCCTCAAACTAAGGCAGACTTTCAACCGAAGGCAACTCCTCAAACTAAGTCAGACTCTCAAACGAAGTCAACCCCTCAAACTAAGGCAGGCTCTCAAACTAAGGCAGACTCTCAAACTAAGGCTGACTCTCAAACTAAGGCAGATTCTCATACGAAGGCAACACTCAAACTAAGGTAGACTCTCAAACTAAGGCAGACTCTCAAACTAAGGCAGACTCTCAAACTAAGGCAGATTCTCAAACGAAGGCAACCCCTCAAACTGAGGCTGACTCTCAAACTTAGCAGACTCTCAAACTAAGGCAACTCCTCAAACTAACGCAGATTCTCAAACTAAGGCAACCTCTCAAACTGAGGCAACCCATCAAACTAAGGCAGACTCTCAAACAAAGGCAACTCCTCAAGCTAAGGCAACCCCTCAAACAAAGGCAACTCCTCAAACTAAGGCAGATTCTCACACAAAGGCAACCCCTCAAACTAAGGCAACCCCTCAAACTAAGGCAGACTCTCAAACTCAGGCAGATTCTCAAACGAAGGTAACTCCTCAAACTAAGGCAGACTTTCAACCGAAGGCAACTCCTCAAGCTAAAACAGTCTCTCAAACTAAGGCAGACTCTCAAAATAAGGCAGATTCTCAAACCAAGGCAACCCCTCAAACTGAGGCAGATTCTCACACAAAGGCAACTCCTCAAACTAAGGCAGACTCTCAAACTAAGGCAGACTCTCAAACTAAGGCATATTCTCAAACGAAGGCAACTCCTCAAACTAAGGCAGACTCTCAAAATAAGGCAACTCCTCAAACTAAGTCAGACTCTCAAACGAAGGCAACCCCTCAAACTAAGGCAGACTCTCAAACTAAGGCTGAATATCAAACTAAGGCAGATTCTCAAACGAAGGCAACCCTCAAACTAAGGCAGACTCTCAAACTAAGGCAGACTCTCAAACTAAGGCAGACTCTCAAACTAAGGCAGATTCTCAAACGAAGGCAACCCCTCAAACTAAGGCAGACTCTCAAACTTAGCAGACTCTCAAACTAAGGCAACTCCTCAAATTAAGACAGATTCTCAAACTGAGGCAACCACTCAAACTAAGGCAGACTCTCAAACGAAGGCAACCCCTGAAACTAAGGCAAACCCTCAAACTAAGGAAACCCCTCAAACTAAGGCAGACTCTCAAACTGAGGCAACTCCTCAAACTAAGGCAACCCCACAAACTAAAGCAACTCCTCAAACTAAGGCAGACTCTCAAACTAAGGCAGACTCTCAAACTAAGGCAGATTCTCAAACGAAGGCAACTCCTCAAACTGAGGCAGACTCTCAAACTGATGCAGACTCTCAAACTAAGGCAGATTGTCAAACGAAGGCATCTCCTCAATCTAAGGCAGATTCTCAAACTAAGGCAGATTCTCAAACGAAGGCAACTCCTCAAAATAAGGCAGACTCTCAAACTAAGGCAGACTCTCAAACTAAGGCAGATTCTCAAACGAAGGCAACTCCTCAAACTAAGGCAGACTCTCAAACTAAGGCAGACTCACAAACTAAGGCAGATTCTCAAACGAAGGCAACTCCTCAAACTAAGGCAGACTCTCAAACTAAGGCAGACTCTCAAACTAAGGCAACCACTCAAACTAAGGCTGACTCGCAAACTAAGGCAGACTCTCAAACTAAGGCAGACTCTCAAACTAAGGCAACTCCTCAAACTAAGGCAGATTCTCCAACGAAGGCAATTCCTCAAACTAAGGCAGACTCTCAAACTAAGGCAGACTCTCAAACTAAGGCAGATTCTCAAACGAAGGCAACCCCTAAAACTAAGGCAACCCCTCAAACTAAGGCAACCGCTCAAACTAAGGCAGACTCTCAAAAAAAGGCAACCCCTCAAACTAAGGCAACCCCTCAAACGAAGGCAGATTCTCAATCTAAGGCAACCTCCCAAACTAAGGTAACCCCTCAAACTAATGCAGACTCTCAAACTAAGGCAACCCATCAAACTAAGGCAACCCCTCAAACGAAGGCAACCCCTCAAACTAAGGCAGACTCTCAAACTAAGGCAGACTCTCAAACTAAGGCAACCCCTCAAACTAAGGAAGACTCTCAAACTAAGGCAGACTCTCAAAATAAGGCAACTCCTCAAACTAAGTCAGACTCTCAAACGAAGGCAACCCCTCAAACTAAGGCAGAATCTCAAACGAAGGCTGACTCTCAAACTAAGGCTGACTATCAAACTAAGGCAGATTCTCAAACGAAGGCAACCCTCAAACTAAGGCAGACTCTCAAACTAAGGCAGACTCTCAAACTAAGGCAGACTCTCAAACTAAGGCAGACTCTCAAACAAAGGCAACTACTCAACTTAAGGCAGATTCTCAAACGAAGGCAACCCATCAAACTAAGGCAACCACTCAAACTAAGGCAGACTCTCAAACGAAGGCAACTCCTCAAACGAAGGCAACCCCTCAAACAAAGGCAACTCCTCAAACTGAGGCAGATTCTCAACCTAAGGCAACCCCTCAAACTAAGGAAACCCCTCAAACTAGGGCAAAACCTCAAACTAAGGCAGACTCTCAAACTAAGGCAACTCCTCAAACTAGGGCAAAACCTCAAACTAAGGCAGACTCTCAAACTAAGGGAACTCCTCAAATTAAGGCAACTCCTCAAACTAAGGCAACCTCTCAAAATAAGGCAACGCCTCAAACTAAGGCAACCCCTCAAAGTAAGGCAACCCCTCAAACTAAGTCAGACTCTCAAACGAAGGCAACACCTCAAATTAAGGCAGACTTTCAAAATAAGGCAACACTTCAAGCTAAGGCAGAGTCTCAAAATAAGGCAACCCCTCAAACTAATGCAACCCCTCAAACTAAGGCAGATTCTCAAACGAAGGCATCTCCTCAAACTAAGGCAGACTCTCAAACTCAGGCAGATTCTCAAACGAAGGCAACTCCTCAAACTAATGCAACCCCTCAAACTCAGGCAGACTTTCAACCGAAGGCAACTCCTCAATCTAAAACAGACTCTCAAACTAAGGCAGACTCTCAAAATAAGGCAGATTCTCATACCAAGGCAACTCCTCAAACTGAGGCAGATTCTCACACAAAGGCAACTCCTCAAACTAAGGCAGACTCTCAAACTAAGGCAGACTCTCAAACTAAGGCAGATTCTCAAACGAAGGCAACTCCTCAAACTAAGGCAGACTCTCAAAATAAGGCAACTCCTCAAACTAAGTCAGACTCTCAAACGAAGGCAACCCCTCAAACTAAGGCAGACTCTCAAACTAAGGCTGAATATCAAACTAAGGCAGATTCTCAAACGAAGGCAACCCTCAAACTAAGGCAGACTCTCAAACTAAGGCAGACTCTCAAACTAAGGCAGATTCTCAAACGAAGGCAACCCCTCAAACTAAGGCAGATTCTCAAACTTAGTAGACTCTCAAACTAAGGCAACTCCTCAAATTAAGGCAGACTCTCAAACGAAGGCAACCCCTGAAACTAAGGCAAGCCCTCAAACGAAGGAAACCCCTCAAACTAAGGCAGACTCTCAAACTAAGGCAACTCCTCAAACTAAGGCTACCACACAAACTAAAGCAACTCCTCAAACTAAGGCAGACTCTCAAACTAAGGCAGACTCTCAAACGAAGGCAACCCCTCAAACTAAGGAAGACTCTCAAACTAAGGCAGATTCTCAAACTAAGGCAACTCCTCAAACTAAGTCAGACTCTCAAACGAAGGCAACCCCTCAAACTAAGGCAGACTCTCAAACTAAGGCAGACTCTCAAACTAAGGCTGACTCTCAAACTGAGGCAGATTCTCATACGAAGGCAACCCTCAAACTAAGGCAGACTCTCAAACTAAGGCAGACTCTCAAACTAAGGCAGATTCTCAAACGAAGGCAACCCATCAAACTATGGCTGACTCTCAAACTTAGCAGATTCTCAAACTAACGCAACTCCTCAAACTAAGGCAGATTCTCAAACTAAGGCAACCACTCAAACTAAGGCAACCCATCAAACTAAGGCAGACTCTCAAACGAAGGCAACTCCTCAAACTAAGGCAACCCCTCAAACAAAGGCAACTCCTCAAACTAAGGCAGATTCTCAAACAAAGGCAACCCCTCAAACTAAGGCAACCCCTCAAACTAAGGCAAAACCTCAAACTAAGGCAGACTCTCAAACTAAGGCAACTCCTCAAACTGAAGCAACTCCTCAAACTAAGGCAGATTCTCAAACGAAGGAAACCCCTCAAACTAAGTCAACATCTCAATATAAGGCAACCCCTCAAACTAAGGCATCTCCTCAAAATAAGGCAACCCCTCAAACTAAGGCAACCCCTCAAACTGAGGCAATCCCTCAAACTAAGGCAAACCATCAAGCTAAGGCAGATTCTCAAACTAAGGCAACCCCTCAAACTAAGCCAAACCCTCAAACGAAGACAGACTCTCAAACGAAGGCAACCCCCGAAAATAAGGCAGACTCGCAAACTAAGGCAACCCCTCAAACTAAGGCGACCCCTCAAACTAAGGCAACACCTCAAACTAAGGCTGACTGTCAAACTAAGGCAACCCCTCAAACTAAGGCAGACTCTCAAACTAAGGCATACTCTCAAACTAAGGCAGATTCTCAAACGAAGGCAGCAACTCAAACTGAGGCAGACTCTCAAACTAAGGCAGATTCTCAAACGAAGGCAACTCCTCAAACTAAGGCAGACTCTCAAACGAAGGCAACTCCTCAAACTAAGGCAGACTCTCAAAATAAGGCAACTCCTCAAACTAAGTCAGAATCTCAAACGAAGGCAACCCCTCAAACTAAGGCAGACTCTCAATCTAAGGCTGAATATCAAACTACGGCAGATTCTCAAACGAAGGCAACCCTCAAACTAAGGCAGACTCTCAAACTAACCCAGACTCTCAAACTAAGGCAGACTCTCAAACTAAGGCAGATTCTCAAAAGAAGGCAACCCCTCAAACTAAGGCAGACTCTCAAACTTATCAGACTCTCAAACTAAGGCAACTCCTCAAATTAAGGCAGATTCTCAAACTGAGGCAACCACTAAAACTAAGGCAGACTCTCAAACGAAGGCAACCCCTGAAACTAAGGCAAACCCTCAAACTAAGGAAACCCCTCAAACTAAGTCAGACTCTCAAACTAAGGCAACTCCTCAAACTAAGGCAACCCCACAAACTAAAGCAACTCCTCAAACTAAGGCAGACTCTCAAACTAAGGCAGACTCTCAAACGAAGGCAACCCCTCAAACTAAGGAAGACTCTCAAACTAAGGCAGACTCTCAAACTAAGGCAACTCCTCAAACTAAGTCAGACTCTCAAACGAAGGCAACCCCTCAAACTAAGGCAGACTCTCAAACTAAGGCAGACTCTCAAACTAAGGCTGAATCTCAAACTAAGGCAGATTCTCATACGAAGGCAACCCTCAAACTAAGGCAGACACTCAAACTAAGGCAGACTCTCAAACTAAGGCAGACTCTCAAACTTAGCAGACTCTCAAACTAAGGCAACTCCTCAAATTAAGGCAGATTCTCAAACTGAGGCAACCACTCAAACTAAGGCAGACTCTCAAACGAAGGCAACCCCTGAAACTAAGGCAAACGCTCAAACTAAGGAAACCCCTCAAACTAAGGCAGGCTCTCAAACTAAGGCAACTCCTCAAACTAAGGCAACCCCACAAACTAAAGCAACTCCTCAAACTAAGGCAGTCTCTCAAACTAAGGCAGACTCTCAAACGAAGGCAACCCCTCAAACTAAGGAAGACTCTCAAACTAAGGCAGACTCTCAAACTAAGGCAACTCCTCAAACTGAGTCAGACTCTCAAACGAAGGCAACCCCTCAAACTAAGGCAGACTCTCAAACTAAGGCAGACTCTCAAACTAAGGCAGATTCTCAAACGAAGGCAACTCCTCAAACTGAGGCAGACTCTCAAACTGATGCAGACTCTCAAACTAAGGCAGATTGTCAAACGAAGGCATCTCCTCAATCTAAGGCAGATTCTCAAACTAAGGCAGATTCTCAAACGAAGGCAACTCCTCAAAATAAGGCAGACTCTCAAACTAAGGCAGACTCTCAAACTAAGGCAGATTCTCAAACGAAGGCAACTCCTCAAACTAAGGCAGACTCTCAAACTAAGGCAGACTCACAAACTAAGGCAGATTCTCAAACGAAGGCAACTCCTCAAACTAAGGCAGACTCTCAAACTAAGGCAGACTCTCAAACTAAGGCAACCACTCAAACTAAGGCTGACTCGCAAACTAAGGCAGACTCTCAAACTAAGGCAGACTCTCAAACTAAGGCAACTCCTCAAACTAAGGCAGATTCTCCAACGAAGGCAATTCCTCAAACTAAGGCAGACTCTCAAACTAAGGCAGACTCTCAAACTAAGGCAGATTCTCAAACGAAGGCAACCCCTAAAACTAAGGCAACCCCTCAAACTAAGGCAACCGCTCAAACTAAGGCAGACTCTCAAAAAAAGGCAACCCCTCAAACTAAGGCAACCCCTCAAACGAAGGCAGATTCTCAATCTAAGGCAACCTCCCAAACTAAGGTAACCCCTCAAACTAATGCAGACTCTCAAACTAAGGCAACCCATCAAACTAAGGCAACCCCTCAAACGAAGGCAACCCCTCAAACTAAGGCAGACTCTCAAACTAAGGCAGACTCTCAAACTAAGGCAACGCCTCAAACTAAGGAAGACTCTCAAACTAAGGCAGACTCTCAAAATAAGGCAACTCCTCAAACTAAGTCAGACTCTCAAACGAAGGCAACCCCTCAAACTAAGGCAGAATCGCAAACGAAGGCTGACTCTCAAACTAAGGCTGACTATCAAACTAAGGCAGATTCTCAAACGAAGGCAACCCTCAAACTAAGGCAGACACTCAAACTAAGGCAGACTCTCAAACTAAGGCAGACTCTCAAACAAAGGCAACTACTCAACTTAAGGCAGATTCTCAAACGAAGGCAACCCATCAAACTAAGGCAACCACTCAAACTAAGGCAGACTCTCAAACGAAGGCAACTCCTCAAACGAAGGCAACCCCTCAAACAAAGGCAACTCCTCAAACTGAGGCAGATTCTCAACCTAAGGCAACCCCTCAAACTAAGGAAACCCCTCAAACTAGGGCAAAACCTCAAACTAAGGCAGACTCTCAAACTAAGGCAACTCCTCAAACTAGGGCAAAACCTCAAACTAAGGCAGACTCTCAAACTAAGGGAACTCCTCAAATTAAGGCAACTCCTCAAACTAAGGCAACCTCTCAAAATAAGGCAACGCCTCAAACTAAGGCAACCCCTCAAAGTAAGGCAACTCCTCAAACTAAGGCAGACTCTCAAAATAAGGCAACTCCTCAAACTAAGTCAGAATCTCAAACGAAGGCAACCCCTCAAACTAAGGCAGACTCTCAATCTAAGGCTGAATATCAAACTACGGCAGATTCTCAAACGAAGGCAACCCTCAAACTAAGGCAGACTCTCAAACTAACCCAGACTCTCAAACTAAGGCAGACTCTCAAACTAAGGCAGATTCTCAAAAGAAGGCAACCCCTCAAACTAAGGCAGACTCTCAAACTTATCAGACTCTCAAACTAAGGCAACTCCTCAAATTAAGGCAGATTCTCAAACTGAGGCAACCACTAAAACTAAGGCAGACTCTCAAACGAAGGCAACCCCTGAAACTAAGGCAAACCCTCAAACTAAGGAAACCCCTCAAACTAAGTCAGACTCTCAAACTAAGGCAACTCCTCAAACTAAGGCAACCCCACAAACTAAAGCAACTCCTCAAACTAAGGCAGACTCTCAAACTAAGGCAGACTCTCAAACGAAGGCAACCCCTCAAACTAAGGAAGACTCTCAAACTAAGGCAGACTCTCAAACTAAGGCAACTCCTCAAACTAAGTCAGACTCTCAAACGAAGGCAACCCCTCAAACTAAGGCAGACTCTCAAACTAAGGCTGAATCTCAAACTAAGGCAGATTCTCATACGAAGGCAACCCTCAAACTAAGGCAGACACTCAAACTAAGGCAGACTCTCAAACTAAGGCAGACTCTCAAACTTAGCAGACTCTCAAACTAAGGCAACTCCTCAAATTAAGGCAGATTCTCAAACTGAGGCAACCACTCAAACTAAGGCAGACTCTCAAACGAAGGCAACCCCTGAAACTAAGGCAAACGCTCAAACTAAGGAAACCCCTCAAACTAAGGCAGGCTCTCAAACTAAGGCAACTCCTCAAACTAAGGCAACCCCACAAACTAAAGCAACTCCTCAAACTAAGGCAGTCTCTCAAACTAAGGCAGACTCTCAAACGAAGGCAACCCCTCAAACTAAGGAAGACTCTCAAACTAAGGCAGACTCTCAAACTAAGGCAACTCCTCAAACTGAGTCAGACTCTCAAACGAAGGCAACCCCTCAAACTAAGGCAGACTCTCAAACTAAGGCAGACTCTCAAACTAAGGCAGATTCTCAAACGAAGGCAACTCCTCAAACTGAGGCAGACTCTCAAACTGATGCAGACTCTCAAACTAAGGCAGATTGTCAAACGAAGGCATCTCCTCAATCTAAGGCAGATTCTCAAACTAAGGCAGATTCTCAAACGAAGGCAACTCCTCAAAATAAGGCAGACTCTCAAACTAAGGCAGACTCTCAAACTAAGGCAGATTCTCAAACGAAGGCAACTCCTCAAACTAAGGCAGACTCTCAAACTAAGGCAGACTCACAAACTAAGGCAGATTCTCAAACGAAGGCAACTCCTCAAACTAAGGCAGACTCTCAAACTAAGGCAGACTCTCAAACTAAGGCAACCACTCAAACTAAGGCTGACTCGCAAACTAAGGCAGACTCTCAAACTAAGGCAGACTCTCAAACTAAGGCAACTCCTCAAACTAAGGCAGATTCTCCAACGAAGGCAATTCCTCAAACTAAGGCAGACTCTCAAACTAAGGCAGACTCTCAAACTAAGGCAGATTCTCAAACGAAGGCAACCCCTAAAACTAAGGCAACCCCTCAAACTAAGGCAACCGCTCAAACTAAGGCAGACTCTCAAAAAAAGGCAACCCCTCAAACTAAGGCAACCCCTCAAACGAAGGCAGATTCTCAATCTAAGGCAACCTCCCAAACTAAGGTAACCCCTCAAACTAATGCAGACTCTCAAACTAAGGCAACCCATCAAACTAAGGCAACCCCTCAAACGAAGGCAACCCCTCAAACTAAGGCAGACTCTCAAACTAAGGCAGACTCTCAAACTAAGGCAACCCCTCAAACTAAGGAAGACTCTCAAACTAAGGCAGACTCTCAAAATAAGGCAACTCCTCAAACTAAGTCAGACTCTCAAACGAAGGCAACCCCTCAAACTAAGGCAGAATCGCAAACGAAGGCTGACTCTCAAACTAAGGCTGACTATCAAACTAAGGCAGATTCTCAAACGAAGGCAACCCTCAAACTAAGGCAGACACTCAAACTAAGGCAGACTCTCAAACTAAGGCAGACTCTCAAACAAAGGCAACTACTCAACTTAAGGCAGATTCTCAAACGAAGGCAACCCATCAAACTAAGGCAACCACTCAAACTAAGGCAGACTCTCAAACGAAGGCAACTCCTCAAACGAAGGCAACCCCTCAAACAAAGGCAACTCCTCAAACTGAGGCAGATTCTCAACCTAAGGCAACCCCTCAAACTAAGGAAACCCCTCAAACTAGGGCAAAACCTCAAACTAAGGCAGACTCTCAAACTAAGGCAACTCCTCAAACTAGGGCAAAACCTCAAACTAAGGCAGACTCTCAAACTAAGGGAACTCCTCAAATTAAGGCAACTCCTCAAACTAAGGCAACCTCTCAAAATAAGGCAACGCCTCAAACTAAGGCAACCCCTCAAAGTAAGGCAACCCCTCAAACTAAGTCAGACTCTCAAACGAAGGCAACGCCTCAAATTAAGGCAGACTTTCAAAATAAGGCAACACTTCAAGCTAAGGCAGAGTCTCAAAATAAGGCAACCCCTCAAACTAATGCAACCCCTCAAACTAAGGCAGATTCTCAAACGAAGGCATCTCCTCAAACTAAGGCAGACTCTCAAACTCAGGCAGATTCTCAAACGAAGGCAACTCCTCAAACTAATGCAACCCCTCAAACTCAGGCAGACTTTCAACCGAAGGCAACTCCTCAATCTAAAACAGACTCTCAAACTAAGGCAGACTCTCAAAATAAGGCAGATTCTCATACCAAGGCAACTCCTCAAACTGAGGCAGATTCTCACACAAAGGCAACTCCTCAAACTAAGGCAGACTCTCAAACTAAGGCAGATTCTCAAACGAAGGCAACTCCTCAAACTAAGGCAGACTCTCAAAATAAGGCAACTCCTCAAACTAAGTCAGACTCTCAAACGAAGGCAACCCCTCAAACTAAGGCAGACTCTCAAACTAAGGCTGAATATCAAACTAAGGCAGATTCTCAAACGAAGGCAACCCTCAAACTAAGGCAGACTCTCAAACTAAGGCAGACTCTCAAACTAAGGCAGATTCTCAAACGAAGGCAACCCCTCAAACTAAGGCAGATTCTCAAACTTAGTAGACTCTCAAACTAAGGCAACTCCTCAAATTAAGGCAGACTCTCAAACGAAGGCAACCCCTGAAACTAAGGCAAACCCTCAAACGAAGGAAACCCCTCAAACTAAGGCAGACTCTCAAACTAAGGCAACTCCTCAAACTAAGGCTACCCCACAAACTAAAGCAACTCCTCAAACTAAGGCAGACTCTCAAACTAAGGCAGACTCTCAAACGAAGGCAACCCCTCAAACTAAGGAAGACTCTCAAACTAAGGCAGATTCTCAAACTAAGGCAACTCCTCAAACTAAGTCAGACTCTCAAACGAAGGCAACCCCTCAAACTAAGGCAGACTCTCAAACTAAGGCAGACTCTCAAACTAAGGCTGACTCTCAAACTGAGGCAGATTCTCATACGAAGGCAACCCTCAAACTAAGGCAGACTCTCAAACTAAGGCAGACTCTCAAACTAAGGCAGATTCTCAAACGAAGGCAACCCATCAAACTATGGCTGACTCTCAAACTTAGCAGATTCTCAAACTAACGCAACTCCTCAAACTAAGGCAGATTCTCAAACTAAGGCAACCACTCAAACTAAGGCAACCCATCAAACTAAGGCAGACTCTCAAACGAAGGCAACTCCTCAAACTAAGGCAACCCCTCAAACAAAGGCAACTCCTCAAACTAAGGCAGATTCTCAAACAAAGGCAACCCCTCAAACTAAGGCAACCCCTCAAACTAAGGCAAAACCTCAAACTAAGGCAGACTCTCAAACTAAGGCAACTCCTCAAACTGAAGCAACTCCTCAAACTAAGGCAGATTCTCAAACGAAGGAAACCCCTCAAACTAAGTCAACATCTCAATATAAGGCAACCCCTCAAACTAAGGCATCTCCTCAAAATAAGGCAACCCCTCAAACTGAGGCAACCCCTCAAACTGAGGCAATCCCTCAAACTAAGGCAAACCATCAAGCTAAGGCAGATTCTCAAACTAAGGCAACCCCTCAAACTAAGCCAAACCCTCAAACGAAGACAGACTCTCAAACGAAGGCAACCCCCGAAAATAAGGCAGACTCGCAAACTAAGGCAACCCCTCAAACTAAGGCGACCCCTCAAACTAAGGCAACACCTCAAACTAATGCTGACTGTCAAACTAAGGCAACCCCTCAAACTAAGGCAGACTCTCAAACTAAGGCATACTCTCAAACTAAGGCAGATTCTCAAACGAAGGCAGCAACTCAAACTGAGGCAGACTCTCAAACTAAGGCAGATTCTCAAACGAAGGCAACTCCTCAAACTAAGGCAGACTCTCAAACGAAGGCAACTCCTCAAACTAAGGCAGACTCTCAAAATAAGGCAACTCCTCAAACTAAGTCAGAATCTCAAACGAAGGCAACCCCTCAAACTAAGGCAGACTCTCAATCTAAGGCTGAATATCAAAATACGGCAGATTCTCAAACGAAGGCAACCCTCAAACTAAGGCAGACTCTCAAACTAACCCAGACTCTCAAACTAAGGCAGACTCTCAAACTAAGGCAGATTCTCAAAAGAAGGCAACCCCTCAAACTAAGGCAGACTCTCAAACTTATCAGACTCTCAAACTAAGGCAACTCCTCAAATTAAGGCAGATTCTCAAACTGAGGCAACCACTCAAACTAAGGCAGACTCTCAAACGAAGGCAACCCCTGAAACTAAGGCAAACCCTCAAACTAAGGAAACCCCTCAAACTAAGTCAGACTCTCAAACTAAGGCAACTCCTCAAACTAAGGCAACCCCACAAACTAAAGCAACTCCTCAAACTAAGGCAGACTCTCAAACTAAGGCAGACTCTCAAACGAAGGCAACCCCTCAAACTAAGGAAGACTCTCAAACTAAGGCAGACTCTCAAACTAAGGCAACTCCTCAAACTAAGTCAGACTCTCAAACGAAGGCAACCCCTCAAACTAAGGCAGACTCTCAAACTAAGGCAGACTCTCAAACTAAGGCTGAATCTCAAACTAAGGCAGATTCTCATACGAAGGCAACCCTCAAACTAAGGCAGACACTCAAACTAAGGCAGACTCTCAAACTAAGGCAGACTCTCAAACTTAGCAGACTCTCAAACTAAGGCAACTCCGCAAATTAAGGCAGATTCTCAAACTGAGGCAAACACTCAAACTAAGGCAGACTCTCAAACGAAGGCAACCCCTGAAACTAAGGCAAACCCTCAAACTAAGGAAACCCCTCAAAAAAGGCAGACTCTCAAACTAAGGCAACTCCTCAAACTAAGGCAACCCCACAAACTAAAGCAACTCCTCAAACTAAGGCAGTCTCTCAAACTAAGGCAGACTCTCAAACGAAGGCAACCCCTCAAACTAAGGAAGACTCTCAAACTAAGGCAGACTCTCAAACTAAGGCATCTCCTCAAACTGAGTCAGACTCTCAAACGAAGGCAACCCCTCAAACTAAGGCAGACTCTCAAACTAAGGCAGACTCTCAAACTAAGGCTGACTCTCAAACTAAGGCAGATTCTCATACGAAGGCAACCCTCAAACTAAGGCAGACTCTCAAACTAAGGCAGACTCTCAAACTAAGGCAGACTCTCAAACTAAGGCAGATTCTCAAACGAAGGCAACCCATCAAACTAAGGCTGACTCTCAAACTTAGCAGATTCTCAAACTAAGGCAACTCCTCAAACTAAGGCAGATTCTCAAACTAAGGCAACCACTCAAACTAAGGCAACCCATCAAACTAAGGCAGACTCTCAAACGAAGGCAACTCCTCAAACTAAGGCAACCCCTCAAACAAAGGCAACTCCTCAAACTAAGGCAGATTCTCAAACAAAGGCAACCCCTCAAACTAAGGCAACCCCTCAAACTAAGGCAAAACCTCAAACTATGGCAGACTCTCAAACTAAGGCAACTCCTCAAACTGAAGCAACTCCTCAAACTAAGGCAGTTTCTCAAACGAAGGAAACCCCTCAAACTAAGGCAACATTTCAAACTAAGGCAACCCCTCAAACTAAGGCAACCCCTCAAAATAAGGCAACCCCTCAAACTAAGGCAACCCCTCAAACTGAGGCAACCCCTCAAACTAAGGCAAACCATCAAGCTAAGGCAGATTCTCAAACTAAGGCAACCCCTCAAACTAAGCCAAACCCTCAAACGAAGACAGACTCTCAAACGAAGGCAACCCCTGAAACTAAGGCAGACTCGCAAACTAAGGCAACCCCTCAAACTAAGGCGACCCCTCAAACTAAGGCAACACCTCATACTAAGGCAGACTGTCAAACTAAGGCAACCCCTCAAACTAAGGCAGACTCTCAAACTAAGGCAGACTCTCAAACTAAGGCAGATTCTCAAACGAAGGCAGCTCCTCAAACTGAGGCAGACTCTCAAACTAAGGCAGATTCTCAAACGAAGGCAACTCCTCAAACTAAGGCAGACTCTCAAACGAAGGCAACTCCTCAAACTAAGGCAGACTCTCAAAATAAGGCAACTCCTCAAACTAAGTCAGACTCTCAAACGAAGGCAACCCCTCAAACTAAGGCAGACTCTCAATCTAAGGCTGATTCTCAAACGAAGGCAGCTCCTCAAACTGAGGCAGACTCTCAAACTAAGGCAGATTCTCAAACGAAGGCAACTCCTCAAACTAAGGCAGACTCTCAAAATAAGGCAACTCCTCAAACTAAGTCAGACTCTCAAACGAAGGCAACCCCTCAAACTAAGGCAGACTCTCAATCTAAGGCTGAATATCAAACTAAGTCAGATTCTCAAACGAACGCAACCCTCAAACTAAGGCAGACTCTCAAACTAACCCAGACTCTCAAACTAAGGCAGACTCTCAAACTAAGGCAGATTCTCAAACGAAGGCAACCCCTCAAACTAAGGCAGACTCTCAAACTTAGCAGACTCTCAAACTAAGGCAACTCCTGAAATTAAGGCAGATTCTCAAACTGAGGCAACCACTCAAACTAAGGAAGACTCTCAAACGAAGGCAACCCCTGAAACTAAGGCAAACCCTCAAACTAAGGAAACCCCTCAAACTAAGGCAGACTCTCAAACTAAGGCAACTCCTCAAACTAAGGCAACCCCACAAACTAAAGCAACTCCTCAAACGAAGGCAGACTCTCAAACTAAGGCAGACTCTCAAACGAAGGCAACCCCTCAAACTAAGGAAGACTCTCAAACTAAGGCAGACTCTCAAACTAAGGCAACTCCTCAAACTAAGTCAGACTCTCAAACGAAGGCAACCCCTCAAACTAAGGCAGACTCTCAAACTAAGGCAGACTCTCAAACGAAGGCTGACTCTCAAACTAAGGCAGATTCTCATACGAAGGCGACCCTCAAACTATGGCAGACTCTCAAACTAAGGCAGACTCTCAAACTAAGGCAGATTCTCAAACGAAGGCAACCCATCAAACTAAGGCTGACTCTCAAACTTAGCAGATTCTCAAACTAAGGCAACTCCTCAAACTAAGGCAGATTCTCAAACTAAGACAACCACTAAACTAAGGCAACCCATCAAACTAAGGCAGACTCTCAAACGAAGGCAACTCCTCAAACTAAGGCAACCCCTCAAACAAAGGCAACTCCTCAAACTAAGGCAGATTCTCAAACAAAGGCAACCCCTCAAACTAAGGCAACCCCTCAAACTAAGGCAAAACCTCAAACTATGGCAGACTCTCAAACTAAGGCAACTCCTCAAACTGAAGCAACTCCTCAAACTAAGGCAGATTCTCAAACGAAGGAAACCCCTCAAACTAAGGCAACATCTCAAAATAAGGCAACCCCTCAAACTAAGGCATCCCCTCAAAATAAGGCAACCCCTCAAACTAAGGCAACCCCTCAAACTGAGGCAATCCCTCAAACTAAGGCAAACCATCAAGCTAAGGCAGATTCTCAAACTAAGGCAACCCCTCAAACTAAGCCAAACCTTCAAACGAAGACAGACTCTCAAACGAAGGCAACCCCCGAAACTAAGGCAGACTCGCAAACTAAGGCAACCCCTCAAACTAAGGCGACCCCTCAAACTAAGGCAACACCTCAAACTAAGGCAGACTGTCAAACTAAGGCAACCCCTCAAACTAAGGCAGACTCTCAAACTAAGGCAGACTCTCAAACTAAGGCCGATTCTCAAACGAAGGCAGCAACTCAAACTGAGGCAGACTCTCAAACTAAGGCAGATTCTCAAACGAAGGCAACTCCTCAAACTAAGGCAGACTCTCAAAATAAGGCAACTCCTCAAACTAAGTCAGAATCTCAAACAAAGGCAACCCCTCAAACTAAGGCAGACTCTCAATCTAAGGCTGAATATCAAACTAAGGCAGATTCTCAAACGAAGGCAACCCTCAAACTAAGGCAGACTCTCAAACTAACCCAGACTCTCAAACTAAGGCAGACTCTCAAACTAAGGCAGATTCTCAAACAAAGGCAACCCCTCAAACTAAGGCAACCCCTCAAACTAAGGCAAAACCTCAAACTATGGCAGACTCTCAAACTAAGGCAACTCCTCAAACTGAAGCAACTCCTCATACTAAGGCAGATTCTCAAACGAAGGAAACCCCTCAAACTAAGGCAACATCTCAAAATAAGGCAACCCCTCAAACTAAGGCATCCCCTCAAAATAAGGCAACCCCTCAAACTAAGGCAACCCCTCAAACTGAGGCAATCCCTCAAACTAAGGCAAACCATCAAGCTAAGGCAGATTCTCAAACTAAGGCAACCCCTCAAACTAAGCCAAACCTTCAAACGAAGACAGACTCTCAAACGAAGGCAACCCCCGAAACTAAGGCAGACTCGCAAACTAAGGCAACCCCTCAAACTAAGGCGACCCCTCAAACTAAGGCAACACCTCAAACTAAGGCAGACTGTCAAACTAAGGCAACCCCTCAAACTAAGGCAGACTCTCAAACTAAGGCAGACTCTCAAACTAAGGCAGATTCTCTAACGAAGGCAGCAACTCAAACTGAGGCAGACTCTCAAACTAAGGCAGATTCTCAAACGAAGGCAACTCCTCAAACTAAGGCAGACTCTCAAAATAAGGCAACTCCTCAAACTAAGTCAGAATCTCAAACAAAGGCAACCCCTCAAACTAAGGCAGACTCTCAATCTAAGGCTGAATATCAAACTAAGGCAGATTCTCAAACGAAGGCAACCCTCAAACTAAGGCAGACTTTCAAACTAACCCAGACTCTCAAACTAAGGCAGACTCTCAAACTAAGGCAGATTCTCAAACGAAGGCAACCCCTCAAACTAAGGCAGACTCTCAAACTTAGCAGACTCTCAAACTAAGGCAACTCCTCAAATTAAGGCAGATTCTCAAACTGAGGCAACCACTCAAACTAAGGCAGACTCTCAAACGAAGGCAACCCCTGAAACTAAGGCAAACCCTCAAACTAAGGAAACCCCTCAAACGAAGGCAGACTCTCAAACTAAGGCAACTCCTCAAACTAAGGCAACCCCACAAACTAAAGCAACTCCTCAAACTAAGGCAGACTCTCAAACTAAGGCAGACTCTCAAACGAAGGCAACCCCTCAAACTAAGGAAGACTCTCAAACTAAGGCAGATTCTCATACGAAGGCAACCCTCAAACTAAGGCAGACTCTCAAACTAAGGCAGACTCTCAAACTTAGCAGACTCTGAAACTAAGGCAACTCCTCAAATTAAGGCAGGTTCTCCAACTGATGCAACCACTCAAACTAAGGCAGACTCTCAAACTAAGGCAACTCCTCAAACTAAGGCAACCCCACAAACTAAAGCAACTCCTCAAACTAAGGCAGACTCTCAAACTAAGGCAGACTCTCAAACTAAGGCACCCCCTCAAACTAAGGAAGACTCTCAAACTAAGGCAGACTCTCAAACTAAGGCAACTCCTCAAACTAAGTCAGATTCTCAAACGAAGGCAACCCCTCAAACTAAGGCAGACTCTCAAACTAAGGCAGACTCTCAAACTAAGGCTGACTCTCAAACTAAGGCAGATTCTCATACGAAGGCAACCCTCAAACTAAGGCAGACTCTCAAACTAAGGCAGACTCTCAAACCAAGGCAGACTCTCAAACTAAGGCAGTTTCTCAAACGAAGGCAACCCATCAAACTAAGGCTGACTCTCAAACTTAGCAGATTCTCAAACTAAGGCAACTCCTCAAACTAAGGCAGATTCTCAAACTAAGGCAACCACTCAAACTAAGGCAACCCATCAAACTAAGGCAGACTCTCAAACGAAGGCAACTCCTCAAACTAAGGCAACCCCTCAAACAAAGGCAACTCCTCAAACTAAGGCAGATTCTCAAACAAAGGCAACCCCTCAAACTAAGGCAACCCCTCAAACTAAGGCAAAACCTCAAACTATGGCAGACTCTCAAACTAAGGCAAGTCCTCAAACTGAAGCAACTCCTCAAATTAAGGCAGATTCTCAAACTAAGGAAACCCCTCAAACTAAGGCAACATCTCAAACTAAGGCAACCCCTCAAACTAAGGCAACCCCTCAAAATAAGGCAACCCCTCAAACTAAGGCAACCCCTCAAACTGAGGCAACCCCTCAAACTAAGGCAAACCATCAAGCTAAGGCAGATTCTCAAACTAAGGCAACCCCTCAAACTAAGCCAAACCCTCAAACGAAGACAGACTCTCAAACGAAGGCAACCCCTGAAACTAAGGCAGACTCGCAAACTAAGGCAACCCCTCACACTAAGGCGACCCCTCAAACTAAGGCAACACCTCAAACTAAGGCAGACTGTCAAACTAAGGCAACCCCTCAAACTAAGGCAGACTCTCAAACGAAGGCAACCCTCAAACTAAGGCAGACTCTCAAACTAACCCAGACTCTCAAACTAAGGCAGACTCTCAAACTAAGGCAGACTCTCAAACGAAGGCAACCCCTCAAACTAAGGCAGACTCTCAAACTTAGCAGACTCTCAAACTAAGGCAACTCCTGAAATTAAGGCAGATTCTCAAACTGAGGCAACCACTCAAACTAAGGCAGACTCTCAAACGAAGGCAACCCCTGAAACTAAGGCAAACCCTCAAACTAAGGAAACCCCTCAAACTAAGGCAGACTCTCAAACTAAGGCAACTCCTCAAACTAAGGCAAC
Source organism: Heterodontus francisci (assembly GCF_036365525.1). Taxonomy (NCBI): domain Eukaryota; kingdom Metazoa; phylum Chordata; class Chondrichthyes; order Heterodontiformes; family Heterodontidae; genus Heterodontus; species Heterodontus francisci. The sequence goes on along the minus strand of NC_090403.1, from coordinate 7,218,000 downwards.
CCCACAAACTAAAGCAACTCCTCAAACTAAGGCAGACTCTCAAACTAAGGCAGACTCTCAAACGAATTCAACCCCTCAAACTAAGGAAGACTCTCAAACTAAGGCAGACTCTCAAACTAAGGCAACTCCTCAAAGTAAGTCAGACTCTCAAACGAAGGCAACCCCTCAAACTAAGGCAGACTCTCAAACTAAGGCAGACTCTCAAACGAAGGCTGACTCTCAAACTAAGGCAGATTCTCATACGAAGGCAACCCTCAAACTAAGGCAGACTCTCAAACTAAGGCAGACTCTCAAACAAAGGCAGATTCTCAAACGAAGGCGACCCATCAAACTAAGGCTGACTCTCAAACTTAGCAGATTCTCAAACTAAGGCAACTCCTCAAACTAAGGCAGATTCTCAAGCTAAGACAACCACTCAAACTAAGGCAACCCATCAAACTAAGGCAGACTCTCAAACGAAGGCAACTCCTCAAACTAAGGCAACCCCTCAAACAAAGGCAACTCCTCAAACTAAGGCAGATTCTCAAACAAAGGCAACCCCTCAAACTAAGGCAACCCCTCAAACTAAGGCAAAACCTCAAACTATGGCAGACTCCCAAACTAAGGCAACTCCTCAAACTGAAGCAACTCCTCAAACTAAGGCAGATTCTCAAACGAAGGAAACCCCTCAAACTAAGGCAACATCTCAAACTAAGGCAACCCCTCAAACTAAGGCAACCCCTCAAAATAAGGCAACCCCTCAAACTAAGGCAAACCATCAAGCTAAGGCAGATTCTCAAACGAAGGAAACCCCTCAAACTAAGGCAACATCTCAAACTAAGGCAACCCCTCAAACTAAGGCAACCCCTCAAAATAAGGCAACCCCTCAAACTAAGGCAACCCCTCAAACTGAGGCAACCCCTCAAACTAAGGCAAACCATCAAGCTAAGGCAGATTCTCAAACCAAGGCAACCCCTCAAACTAAGCCAAACCCTCAAATGAAGACAGACTCTCAAACGAAGGCAACCCCTGAAACTAAGGCAGACTCGCAAACTGAGGCAACCCCTCAAACTAAGGCGACCCCTCAAACTAAGGTAACAACTCAAACTAAGGCAGACTGTCAAACTAAGGCAACCCCTCAAACTAAGGCAGACTCTCAAACTAAGGCAGACTCTCAAACTAAGGCAGATTCTCAAACGAAGGCAACTCCTCAAACTGAGGCAGACTCTCAAACTAAGGCAGATTCTCAAACGAAGGCATCTCCTCAAACTAAGGCAGACTCTCAAACGAAGGCAACTCCTCAAACTAAGGCAGACTCTCAAAATAAGGCAACTCCTCAAACTAAGTCAGACTCTCAAACGAAGGCAACCCCTCAAACTAAGGCAGACTCTCAATCTAAGGCTGAATATCAAACTAAGGCAGATTCTCAAACGAAGGCAACCCTCAAACTAAGGCAGACTCTCAAACTAACCCAGACTCTCAAACTAAGGCAGACTCTCAAACTAAGGCAGATTCTCAAACGAAGGCAACCCCTCAAACTAAGGCAGACTCTCAAACTTAGCAGACTCTCAAACTAAGGCAACTCCTCAAATTAAGGCAGATTCTCAAACTGAGGCAACCACTCAAACTAAGGCAGACTCTCAAACGAAGGCAACCCCTGAAACTAAGGCAAACCCTCAAACTAAGGAAACCCCTCAAACTAAGGCAGACTCTCAAACTAAGGCAACTCCTCAAACTAAGGCAACCCCACAAACTAAAGCAACTCCTCAAACTAAGGCAGACTCTCAAACTAAGGCAGACTCTCAAACGAAGGCAACCCCTCAAACTAAGGAAGACTCTCAAACTAAGGCAGACTCTCAAACTAAGGCAACTCCTCAAACTAAGTCGGACTCTCAAACGAAGGCAACCCCTCAAACTAAGGCAGACTCTCAAACTAAGGCAGACTCTCAAACTAAGGCAGATTCTCAAACGAAGGCAACCCATCAAACTAAGGCTGACTCTCAAACTTAGCAGATTCTCAAACTAAGGCAACTCCTCAAACTAAGGCAGATTCTCAAACTAAGACAACCACTCAAACTAAGGCAACCCATCAAACTAAGGCAGACTCTCAAACGAAGGCAACTCCTCAAACTAAGGCAACCCCTCAAACAAAGGCAACTCCTCAAACTAAGGCAGATTCTCAAACAAAGGCAACCCCTCAAACTAAGGCAACCCCTCAAACTAAGGCAAAACCTCAAACTAAGGCAGACTCTCAAACTAAGGCAACTCCTCCAACTGAAGCAACTCCTCAAACTAAGGCAGATTCTCAAACGAAGGAAACCCCTCAAACTAAGGCAACATCTCAAACTAAGGCAGCCCCTCAAACTAAGGCAACCCCTCAAAATAAGGCAACCTCTCAAACTAAGGCAACCCCTCAAACTGAGGCAACCCCTCAAACTAAGGCAAACCATCAAGCTAAGGCAGATTCTCAAACTAAGGCAACCCCTCAAACTAAGCCAAACCCTCAAACGAAGACAGACTCTCAAACTAAGGCAACCCCTGAAACTAAGGCAGACTCGCAAACTAAGGCAACCCCTCAAACTAAGGCGACCCCTCAAACTAAGGCAACACCTCAAACTAAGGCAGACTGTCAAACTAAGGCAACTCCTCAAACTAAGGCAGACTCTCAAACTAAGGCAGACTCTCAAACTAAGGCAGATTCTCAAACGAAGGCAGCTCCTCAAACTGAGGCAGACTCTCAAACTAAGGCAGATTCTCAAACGAAGGCAACTCCTCAAACTAAGGCAGACTCTCAAAATAAGGCAACTCCTCAAACTAAGTCAGACTCTCAAACGAAGGCAACCCCTCAAATTAAGGCAGACTCTCAAACTAAGGCTGACTATCAAACTAAGACAGATTCTCAAACGAAGGCAACCCTCAAACTAAGGCAGACTCTCAAACTAAGGCTGACTCTCAAACTTAGCAGATTCTCAAACTGAGGCAACTCCTCAAATTAAGGCAGATTCTCAAACTAAGGCAACCACTCAAACTAAGGCAGAATCTCAAACGAAGGCAACCACTGAAACTAAGGCAAACCCTCAAACTAAGGAAACCCCTCAAACTAATGCAGACTCTCAAACTAAGGCAACTCCTCAAACTAAGGCAACCCCACAAACTAAAGCAACTCCTCAAACTAAGGCAGACTCTCAAACTAAGGCAGACTCTCAAACGAAGGCAACCCCTCAAACTAAGGAAGACTCTCAAACTAAGGCAGACTCTCAAACTAAGGCAACTCGTCAAAAAAAGTCAGACTCTCAAACGAAGGCAACCCCTCAAACTAAGTCAGATTCTCAAACGAAGGCAACTCCTCAAACTAAGGCAGATTCTCAAACTCAGGCAGATTCTCAAAGGAAGGCAACTCCTCCAACTAAAACAGACTCTCAAACTAAGGCAGACTCTCAAAATAAGGCAGATTCTCACACAAAGGCAACTCGTCAAACTAAGGCAGACTCTCAAACTAAGGCAGACTCTCAAACTGAGGCAGATTCTCAAACGAAGGCAACTCCACAAACTGAGGCAGACTCTCAAACTGAGGCAGACTCTCAAACTAAGGCAGATTCTCAATCGAAGGCATCTCCTCTTTCTAAGGCAGACTCTCAAACTAAGGCAGACTCTCAAATTAAGGCAGATTCTCAAGCGAATGCAACTCCTCAAACTAAGGCAGACTCTCAATCGAAGGCATCTCCTCTTTCTAAGGCAGACTCTCAAACTAAGGCAGATTCTCAAACGAAGGCAACTCCTCAAAATAAGGCAGACTCTCAAACTAAGGCAGACTCTCAAATTAAGGCAGATTCTCAAACGAAGGCAACTCCTCAAAATAAGGCAGACTCTCAAACTAAGGCAGACTCTCAAATTAAGGCAGATTCTCAAGCGAATGCAACTCCTCAAACTAAGGCAGACTCTCAAACTTCGGCAGATTCTCAAACAAAAGCAACCCCTCAAACTAAGGCAACCCCTCAAACTAAGGCAAAACCTCAAACTAAGGCAGACTCTCAAACTAAGGCAACTTCTCAAACTAAAGCAACTCCTCAAACTAAGGCAGATTCTCAAACGAAGGAAACCCCTCAAACTAAGGCAACATCTCAAACTAAGGCAACCCCTCAAACTAAGGCAACCCCTCAAAATAAGGCAACCCCTCAAACTAAGGCAACCCCTCAAACTGAGGCAACCCCTCAAACTAAGGCAAACCATCAAGCTAAGGCAGATTCTCAAACTAAGGCAACCCCTCAAACTAAGCCAACCCCTCAAACTAAGACAGACTCTCAAACTAAGGCAACCCCTGAAACTAAGGCAGACTCGCAAACTAAGGCAACCCCTCAAGCTAAGGCAACCCCTCAAACAAAGGCAACACCTCAAACTAAGGCAGACTGTCAAACTAAGGCAACCCCTCAAACTAAGGCAGATTCTCAAAATAAGGACGATTTTCAAATGAAGGCAACCCTTCAAACTAAGGCAGTCTCTCAAACGAAGGCAGACTCTCAAACTAAGGCAACCACTCAAACTAAGGCAACACCTCAAACTAAGGCTACTCTCTAACTAAGGCAACCCCTCAAACTAAGGCAACCCCACAAACTAAGGCAGATTCTCAAACGAAGGCAACCCCTCAAACTAAGGCAAACCCTCAAACTAAGTCAGATTCTCAAACTGAGGCAACCCCTTAAACTAAGGCAAACCCTCAAACGAATGCAGATTCTCAAACTGAGGCAACCCCTCAAACTAATGCAACCTCTCAAACTAAGGCAGACTCTCAAAATAAGGCAGATTCTCACACAAAGGCAACTCCTCAAACTAAGGCAGACTCTCAAACTAAGGCAGACTCTCAAACTAAGGCAGATTCTCAAACGAAGGCAACTCCTCAAACTGAGGCAGACTCTCAAACTGAGGCAGACTCTCAAACTAAGGCAGATTCTCAAACGAAGGCATCTCCTCAATCTAAGGCAGACTCTCACACGAAGGCAGATTCTCAAACGAAGGCAACTCCTCAAAATAAGGCAGACTCTCAAACTAAGGCAGACTCTCAAACTAAGGCAGATTCTCAAACGAAGGCAACTCCTCAAACTAAGGCAGACTCTCAATCTAAGGCAGACTCTCAAACGAAGGCAGATTCTCAAACGAAGGCAACTCCTCAAGCTAAGGCAGACTCTCAAACTAAGGCAGACTCTCAAACTAAGGCAATCACTCAAACTAAGGCTGACTCGCAAACTAAGGCAGACTCTGAAACTAAGGCAGACTCTCAAACGAAGGCAACCCCTGAAACTGAGGCAAACCCTCAAACTAAGGACACCCCTCAAACTAAGGCAGACTCTCAAACTAAGGCAACTCCTCAAACTAAGGCAACCCCACAAACTAAAGCAACTCCTCAAACTAAGGCAGACTCTCAAACTAAGGCAGACTCTCAAACGAAGGCAACCCCTCAAACTAAGGAAGACTCTCAAACTAAGGCTGACTCTCAAACTAAGGCAACTCCTCAAACAAAGTCAGACTCTCAAACGAAGGCAACCCTTCAAACTAAGGCAGACTCTCAAACTAAGGCAGATTCTCATACGAAGGCAACCCTCAAACTAAGGTAGACTCTCAAACTAAGGAAGACTCTCAAACTAAGGCAGACTCTCAAACTAAGACAGACTCTCAAACTAAGGCAACCCCTGAAACTAAGGCAGACTCGCAAACTAAGGCAACCCCTCAAGCTAAGGCAACCCCTCAAACAAAGGCAACACCTCAAACTAAGGCAGACTGTCAAACTAAGGCAACCCCTCAAACTAAGGCAGATTCTCAAAATAAGGACGATTTTCAAACGAAGGCAACCCATCAAACTAAGGCAGTCTCTCAAACGAAGGCAGACTCTCAAACTAAGGCAACCCCTCAAACTAAGGCTACCCCTCAAACTAAGGCAGACTCTCTAACTAAGGCAACCCCTCAAACTAAGGCAATCCCACAAACTAAGGCAGATTCTCAAACGAAGGCAACCCCTCAAACTAAGGCAACCCCTCAAACTAAGTCAGATTCTCAAACGAAGGCAACCACTCAAACTAAGGCAACCCATCAAACTAAGGCAGACTCTCAAACTGAGGCAACCCCTTAAACTAAGGCAAACCCTCAAACGAATGCAGATTCTCAAACTGAGGCAACCCCCCCAATCTAATGCAACCCCTAAAACTAAGAATGCTCTCAAACTCAGGCAGATTCTCAAACTCAGGCAGATTCTCAAACGAAGGCAACTCCTCAAACTAAAACAGACTCTCAAACTAAGGCAGACTCTCAAAATAAGGCAGATTCTCACACAAAGGCAACTCGTCAAACTAAGGCAGACTCTCAAACTAAGGCAGACTCTCAAACTAAGGCAGATTCTCAAACGAAGGCAACTCCTCAAACTGAGGCAGACTCTCAAACTGAGGCAGACTCTCAAACTAAGGCAGATTCTCAAACGAAGGCATCTCCTCAATCTAAGGGAGACTCTCACACGAAGGCAGATTCTCAATCGAAGGCAACTCCTCAAAATAAGGCAGACTCTCAAACTAAGGCAACCCCTAAAACTAAGGCACCTCCTCAAACTAAGGCAACCGCTCAAACTAAGGCAGATTTTCAAAAAAAGGTAACCCCTCAAACTAAGGCAACCCCTCAAACTAAGGCAGATTCTCAATCAAAGGCAACCTCTCAAAATAAGGCAACTCCCCAAACGAAGTCAGAATCTCAAACGAAGGCAACCCCTCAAACTAAGGCAGACTCTCAAACTAAGGCAGACTCTCAAACTAAGGCTGACTATCAAACTAAGGCTACCCCTCAAACTGACGCAGACTCTCAATCTAAGGCCGACTCTCAAACTAAGGCAGATTCTCAAACGAAGGCAACTCCTCAAACTAAGGCAGTCTCTCAAACTGAGGCAGACTCTCAAACTAAGGCAGATTCTGAAACGAAGGCATCTCCTCAATCTAAGGCAGACTCTCACACTAAGGCAGATTCTCAAACGAAGGCAACTCCTCAAAATATGGCAGACTCTCAAACTAAGGCAGACTCTCAAACTAAGGCAGATTCTCAAACGAAGGCAACTCCTCAAACTAAGGCAGACTCTCAATCTAAGGCAGACTCTCAAACTAAGGCAGATTCTCAAACGAAGGCAACTCCTCAAGCTAAGGCAGACTCTCAAACTAAGGCAGACTCTCAAACTAAGGCAATCACTCAAACTAAGGCTGACTCGCAAACTAAGGCAGACTCTGCAACTAAGGCAGACTCTCAAACTAAGGCAACTCCTCAAACTAAGGCAGATTCTCCAACGAAGGCAATCCCTCAAACTAAGGCAGACTCTCAAACTAAGGCAGACTCTCAAACTAAGGCAGATTCTCAAACGAAGGCAAACCCTCTAACTAAGGCAGTCTCTCAAACTAAGGCAGACTCTCAAACTAAGACAACTCCTCATACTAAGGCAGATTCTCAAACTAAGGCAACCCCTCAAAATAAGGGAACCCCTCAAACAAAGGCAACCCCTCAATTTAAGGCAGATTCTCAAAATAAGGCAACTCCTCAAACTAAGGCAACCCCTCAAACTGAGGCAACTCCGCAAACTAAGGCAGATTCTCATACTAAGGCAACCCCTCAAACTAAGGCAACCCCTCAAACTCAAGGCAGACTCTCAAACTATGGCAACTCCTAAAACTAAGGCAACTCCTCAAACTAAGGCACATTCTCAATCTAAGGCAACCCCTCAAACTAAGGTAGATTCTCAAACTAAGGCAGTCCCTCAAACTAAGGCAACCCCTCAAACTAAGGCAACCCCTCAAAGGAAGGCAGACTATCAAACTCAGGCTACTCCTCAAACTAAGGCAACTCCTCAAACGAAGGCAGATTCTCAAAATAAGGCAGCCGCTCAACCTGAGGCAAACCCCTCAATCTAAGGCAGACTCTCAAACTCAGGCAACCACTAAAACTAAGGCACCCCCTCAAACTAAGGCAACCGCTCAAACTAAGGCAGACTCTCAAAAAAAGGTAACCCCTCAAACTAACGCAACCCCTCAAACTAAGGCAGATTCTCAATCAAAGGCAACCTCTCAAACTAAGGTAACCCCTCAAACTAATGCAGACTCTCAAACTAAGGCAATCCCTCAAACTAAGGCAGACTCTCAAACTAAGGCAACCCCTCAAACTAAGGAAGACTCTCAAACTGAGGCAGACTCTCAAAATAAGGCAACTCCTCAAACTAAGTCAGACTCTCAAACGAAGGCAACCCCTCAAACTAAGGCAGACTCTCAAACTAAGGCTGACTATCAAACTAAGGCAACCCCTCAAACTGACGCAGACTCTCAATCTAAGGGAGACTCTCAAACTAAGGCAGATTCTCAAACGAAGGCAACTCCTCAAAATAAGGCAGACTCTCAAACTAAGGCAGACTCTCAAACTAAGGCAGATTCTCAAACGAAGGCAACTCCTCAAACTAAGCAAGACTCTCAATCTAAGGCAGACTCTCAAACTAAGGCAGATTCTCAAACGAAGGCAACTCCTCAAGCTGAGGCAGACTCTCAAACTAAGGCAGACTCTCAAACTAAGGCAATCACTCAAACTAAGGCTGACTCGCAAACTGAGGCAGACTCTGAAACTAAGGCAGACTCTCAAACTAAGGCAACTCATCAAACTAAGGCAGATTCTCCAGCGAAGGCAATCCCTCAAACTAAGGCAGACTCTCAAACTAAGGCAGACTCTCAAACTAAGGCAGATTCTCAAACGAAGGCAACCCCTCAAACTAAGGCAGTCTCTCTAACTAAGGCAGACTCTCAAACTAAGACAACTCCTCATACTAAGGCAGATTCTCAAACTAAGGCAACCCCTCAAAATAAGGGAACCCCTCAAATGAAGGCAACCCCTCAATTTAAGGCAGATTCTCAAAATAAGGCAACTCCTCAAACTGAGGCAACCCCTCAAACTGAGGCAACTCCGCAAACTAAGGCAGATTCTCATACTAAGGCAACCCCTCAAACTAAGGCTACCCCTCAAACTCAAGGCAGACTCTCAAATTAAGGCAACTCCTAAAACTAAGGCAACTCCTCAAACTAAGGCACATTCTCAATCTAAGGCAACCCCTCAAACTAAGGTAGATTCTCAAACTAAGGCAGTCCCTCAAACTAACGCAACCCCTCAAACTAAGGCAACCCCTCAAAGTAAGGCAGACTATCAAACTCAGGCTACTCCTCCAACTAAGGCAACTCCTCAAACGAAGGCAGATTCTCAAAATAAGGCAACCGCTCAACCTGAGGCAAACCCCTCAATCTAAGGCAGACTCTCAAACTAAGGCAACCCCTAAAACTAAGGCACCCCCTCAAACTAAGGCAACCGCTCAAACTAAGGCAGACTCTCAAAAAAAGGTAACCCCTCAAACTAAGGCAACCCCTCAAACTAAGGCAGATTCTCAATCAAAGGCAACCTCTCAAACTAAGGTAACCCCTCAAACTAATGCAAACTCTCAAACTAAGGCAACCCCTCAAACTAAGGCAACCCCTCAAACGAAGGCAACCCCTCAAACTAAGGCAGACTCTCAAACTAAGGCAGACTCTCAAACTAAGGCAACCCCACAAACTAAGGAAGACTCTCAAACTGAGGCAGACTCTCAAAATAAGGCAACTCCTCAAACTAAGTCAGACTCTCAAACGAAGGCAACCCCTCAAACTAAGGCAGAATCTGAAACTAAGGCAGACTCTCAAACTAAGGCTGACTATCAAACTAAGGCAACCCCTCAAACTGACGCAGACTCTCAATCTCAGGCAGACTCTCAAACTAAGGCAGATTCTCAAACGAAGGCAACTCCTCAAAATAAGGCAGACTCTCAAACTAAGGCAGATTCTCAAACGAAGGCAACTCCTCAAACTAAGGCAGACTCTCAATCTAAGGCAGACTCTCAAACTAAGGCAGATTCTCAAACGAAGGCAACTCCTCAAGCTAAGGCAGACTCTCAAACTAAGGCAGACTCTCAAACTAAGGCAATCACTCAAACTAAGGCTGACTCGCAAACTAAGGCAGACTCTGAAACTAAGGCAGACTCTCAAACTAAGGCAACTCCTCAAACTAAGGCAGATTCTCCAACGAAGGCAATCCCTCAAACTAAGGCAGACTCTCAAACTGAGGCAGACTCTCAAACTAAGGCAGATTCTCAAACGAAGGCAACCCCTCAAACTAAGGCAGTCTCTCTAACTAAGGCAGGCTCTCAAACTAAGACAACTCCTCATACTAAGGCAGATTCTCAAACTAAGACAACCCCTCAAAATAAGGGAACCCCTCAAACTAAGGCAACCCCTCAATTTAAGGCAGATTCTCAAAATAAGGCAACTCCTCAAACTAAGGCAACCCCTCAAACTGAGGCAACTCCGCAAACTAAGGCAGATTCTCATACTAAGGCAACCCCTCAAACTAAGGAACCCCTCAAACTCAAGGCAGACTCTCAAATTAAGGCAACTCCTAAAACTGAGGCAACTCCTCAAACTAAGGCACATTCTCAATCGAAGGCAACCCCTCAAACTAAGGTAGATTCTCAAACTAAGGCAGTCCCTCAAACTAGGGCAACCCCTCAAACTAAGGCAACCCCTCAAAGTAAGGCAGACTATCAAACTCAGGCTACTCCTCAAACTAAGGCAACTCCTCAAACGCAGGCAGATTCTCAAAATAAGGCAACCCCTCAACCTGAGGCAAACCCCTCAATCTAAGGCAGACTCTCAAACTAAGGCAACCCCTAAAACTAAGGCACCCCCTCAAACTAAGGCAACCGCTCAAACTAAGGCAGACTTTCAAAAAAAGGTAACCCCTCAAACTAAGGCAACCCCTCAAACTAAGGCAGATTCTCAATCAAAGGCAACCTCTCAAAATAAGGCAACTCCTCAAACTAAGTCAGACTCTCAAACGAAGGCGACCCCTCAAACTAAGGCAGACTCTCAAACTAAGGCAGACTCTCAAACTAAGGCTGACTATCAAACTAAGGCAACCCCTGAAACTGACGCAGACTCTCCAAAAAAGGCAGCAGCTCAAACTATGGCTACCCCTTAAATTAAGGCAGCAGCTCCAACTATGGCAGCCCCTCAAACAAAGAATCTGCCTTAGTTTGAGGAGTTGCCTTCGTTTGAGAGTCTGCATTAGTTTGAGGGGTTACCTTAGTTTGGGAGGTTGCCTTAGATTGAGACTCTGCCTTTTTTTGAGGGGTTGCCTTAGTTTGAGGGGTTGCCTTAGTTTGAGAGTCTGCCTTAGTTTGAGGGGTTGACTCAGTTTGAGGGGTTGCCTTAGTTTGAGGGGTTGCCTTAGTTTGAGCTGCTGCCTTCGTTTGAGAAGTTGCCTTAGTTTGCGGGGTTGCCTTAGTTTGAGGGGTTGCCTTAGTTTGAGAGTCTGCCTTAGTGTGAGGGGTTGCCTTAGCTTGAGGGGTTGCCTTAGTTTGAGGTGATGCCTTAGTTTGAGGGGATGTCTTAGTTTGAGTGGTTGCCTTAATTTGAGAGACTGCCTTTTTCTGAGAGGTTGCCTTAGTTTGAGGGGTTGCCTTAGTTTGAGAGTCTGCCTTAGTTTGAGGGGTTGCCTCAGTTTGTGGGTTGACTCTGTTTGGGGGGTTGCCTTAGTTTGTGGGGTTGCCTTAGTTTGAGCTGCTGCCTTCGTTTGAGCTGCTGCCTTCGTTTGAGAAGTTGCCTTAGTTTGTGGGGATGCCTTAGTTTGAGGGGTTGCCTTACTTTGAGAGTCTGCCTTAGTTTGAGGGGTTGCCTTAGCTTGAGGGGTTGCCTTAGATTGAGGTGTTGCCTTAGTTTGAGGGGACGTCTTAGTTTGAGTGGTTGCCTTAATTTGAGAGACTGCCTTTTTTTGAGGGGTTGCCTTAGTTTGAGGAGTTGCCTCAGTTTGAGAGTCTGCCTTAGTTTGAGGGGTTGCCTCAGTTTGTGGGGTTGACTCTGTTTGAGGGGTTGCCTTAGTTTGAGGGGTTGCCTTTGTTTGAGCTGCTGCCTTCGTTTGAGAAGTTGCCTTAGTTTGAGGGGATGCCTTGGTATGAGGGGTTGCCTTAGTTTGAGGGGTTGACTTAATTTGAGCTGATGCCTCAGCTTGACGGGATGCACTAGTTTGAGTGGTTGTCTTTGTTTGAGAAACTGCCTTAGTTTGAGGGGCTGCCTTAGTTTGACGGGTTGCCTGAGTTGAGAGTCTGCCTTAGTTTGAGGGGTTGCCTTAGTTTGAGGGGTTGCCTTCGTTTGAGTTGCTTCCTTTGTTTGAGAGTCTGCCTTAGTTTGAGGCGTTCACTTAGTTTGAGGGGTTGCCTTCGTTTGAGAGTCTGCCTTAGTTTGAGGGGTTGCCTTAGTTTGAGGGGTTGCCTTAGTTTGAGTTGTTGCCTTAGTTTGAGGGGTTGCCTTAGTTTGAGGGACTGCCTTAGTTTGAGGTGTTGCCTTAGTTTGAGGGGTTGACTTAGTTTGAGAGTCTGACTTAGTTTGCGGGGTTCCCTTAGTTTGAGAGTCTGCATTAGTTTGAGGGGTTGCCTTAGTTTGAGGCGTAGCCTTAGTTTTTTGAGGTTGCCTTAGTTTGAGCTGCTGCCTTAGTTTGACGGGTTGCCTCAGTTTGAGGGGTTGCCTTAATTTGAGGGAATGCCTTCGTTTGAGCTGCTGCCTTAGTTTGAGTGTCTGCCTCAGTTTGAGGGGTTGCCTTAGTTTGAGCAGTGGCCTTAGTTTGAGAGTCTGCCTTAGTTTGAAAGGTTGCCTTAGTTTGAGGGGTTGCCTTAGTTTGACTGGTTGTCTTAGTTTGATGGGTTGCCTTCGTCTGAGAGTCTGCCTTAGTTTGAGAGGTTCCCTTAGTTTGAGGGTTTGCCTTAGTTTGAGAGTCCGCCTTAGTTTGAGGGGTTGCCTTAGTTTGAGGGTCTGCATTAGTTTGAGGTGATGCCTTAGTTTGAGGCGTTGCCTTCGTTGGAGGTGTTGCCTTAGTTGGAGGGGTTGACTTAGTTTGAGCTGCTGCCTTGGTTTGAGGGGTTGCCTTAGTTTGAGATGCTGCCTGAGTGTGAGGGTTTGCCTTAATTTGAGGGTCTGCATTAGTTTGAGGGGATGACTTAGTTTGAGGAGTTGTCTTTGTTTGAGAGTCTGCCTCAGTTTGTGGGGTTGCCTGACTTTGAGCTGCTGCCTTAGTTTGAGGGGTTGCCTTTGGTTGAGGGGTTGCCTTAGTTTGAGCTGCTGCCTTAGTTGGAGAGACTGCCTTAATTTGAGGAGTTGCCTTAGTTTGAGAGTCTGCCTTAGTTTTAGGGGTTGCCTTAGTTTGAGGGGATGCTTTAGTTTGAGGGGATGTCTTATTTTGAGGGGTTGCCTTAGTTTGAGAGTCTGCCTTAGTTTGAGGGGTTGCCTTAGTTTGTGAGGCTACCTTAGTTTGAGGGGTTGCCTTAGTTTGAGCTGCTGCCTTAGTTTGAGGGGTTGCCTTAGTTTGAGCTGCTGCCTTAGCTTGAGGGATGCCTTAGTTTGAGCTGCTGCCTTCGTTTGAGAAGTTACCTTAGTTTGAGGGGTTGCCTTAGAATGAGAGTCTGCCTTAGTGGAGGGGTTGCTTTTGATTGAGGGGTGGCTTAAGTTTGAGGGGTTGCCTTAGTTTGAGCTGCTGCCTTAATTTGAGGGGTTGCCTTTGGTTGAGGGGTTGCCTTAGTTTGAGCTGCTGCCTTAGTTGGAGAGACTGCCTTAATTTGAGGAGTTGCCTTAGTTTGAGAGTCTGCCTTAGTTTTAGGGGTTGCCTTAGTTTGAGGGGATGCTTTAGTTTGAGGGGATGTCTTATTTTGAGTGGTTGCCTTAGTTTGAGAGTCTGCCTTAGTTTGAGGGGTTGCCTTAGTTTGTGAGGCTACCTTAGTTTGAGGGGTTGCCTTAGTTTGAGCTGCTGCCTTAGTTTGAGGGGTTGCCTTAGTTTGAGCTGCTGCCTTAGCTTGAGGGATGCCTTAGTTTGAGAGGTTGTCTTAATTTGTGAGTCTGCCTTAGTTTGAGGGGTTGCCTTATTTTGAGGGGTTGCCTTAGTTTGATGGGTGGCCTTAGTTTGAGAGTCTGCCTTAGTTTGAGGGGTTTCCTTAGCTTGAGGGGTTGCCTTAGTTTGAGGTGTTGCCTTAGTTTGAGGTGTTGTCTTAGTTTCAGTGGTTCACTTAGTTTGAGGGGTTGCCTTAGTATGAGGGGATGGCTTAGTTTGAGCTGCTGCCTTAGTTTGAGAGTTTGCCTCAGTTTGAGGGGTTGCCTTCGTTTGAGCGGTTGCCTTAATTTGAGAGTCTGCCTTTTTTTGAGGGGTTGCCTTCGTTTGAGGGGTTGCCTCAGTTTGAGGGGTTGACTCAGTTTGAGGGGTTGCCTTAGTTTGAGCTGCTGCCTTCGTTTGAGGGGTTGCCTTGCTTTGAGGGTCTGCATTAGTTTGAGGGGATGACTTAGTTTGAGGAGTTGTCTTTGTTTGAGAGTCTGCCTCAGTTTGAGGGGTTGCCTGACTTTGAGCTGCTGCCTTAGTTTGAGGGGTTGCCTTGCTTTGAGCGTTTGCCTCAGTTTGAGGGGTTGCTTTAGCTTGAGCTGCTGCCTTAGTTTGAGGGGTTGCCTTACTTTGAGGGGTTGCCTTAGTTTGAGCTGCTGCCTTACTTTGACAGTCTGCCTGAGTTTGAGGGGTTGCCTAAGTTTGAGAGTCTGCGTGATTTTGAGGGGTGGCCTTAGTTTGAGGGGTTGCCTTAGGTTGAGCTGCTGCCTTAGTTTTAGAGTCTGCCTGAGTTTGAGCGTTTGCCTAAGTTTGAGAGTCTGCCTAAGTTTGAGGGGTTGCCTTAGATTGAGGGGATGCCTTAGTTGGAGGGGTTGCCTTAGTTTGAGAGTCTGCCTTAGTTTGAGGGGTTGCCTCAGTTTGAGAGTCTGCCTTAGTTTGAGGGGTTGCCTTAGTTTGAGCTGCTGCCTTAGTTTGAGGGGTTGCTTTAGTTTGAGGGGTTGCCTTAGTTTGAGCTGCTGCCTTAGCTTGAGGGATGCCTTAGTTTGAGAGGTTGTCTTAATTTGTGAGTCTGCCTTAGTTTGAGGGGTTGCCTTATTTTGAGGGGTTGCCTCAGTTTGAGGGGTTGCCTTAGTTTGAGAGTCTGCCTTAGTTTGATGGAATTCCTTAGCTTGAGGGGTTGCCTTAGTTTGAGGTGTTGCCTTAGTTTGAGGTGTTGTCTTAGTTTCAGTGGTTCACTTAGTTTGAGGGGTTGCCTTAGTTTGAGGGGTTGCCTTAGTTTGTGAGGCTACCTTAGTTTGAGGGGTTGCCTTAGTTTGAGCTGCTGCCTTAGTTTGAGGGGTTGCCTTAGTTTGAGCTGCTGCCTTAGCTTGAGGGATGCCTTAGTTTGAGAGGTTGTCTTAATTTGTGAGTCTGCCTTAGTTTGAGGGGTTGCCTTATTTTGAGGGGTTGCCTTAGTTTGATGGGTGGCCTTAGTTTGAGAGTCTGCCTTAGTTTGAGGGGTTTCCTTAGCTTGAGGGGTTGCCTTAGTTTGAGGTGTTGCCTTAGTTTGAGGTGTTGTCTTAGTTTCAGTGGTTCACTTAGTTTGAGGGGTTGCCTTAGTATGAGGGGATGGCTTAGTTTGAGCTGCTGCCTTAGTTTGAGAGTTTGCCTCAGTTTGAGGGGTTGCCTTCGTTTGAGCGGTTGCCTTAATTTGAGAGTCTGCCTTTTTTTGAGGGGTTGCCTTCGTTTGAGGGGTTGCCTCAGTTTGAGGGGTTGACTCAGTTTGAGGGGTTGCCTTAGTTTGAGCTGCTGCCTTCGTTTGAGGGGTTGCCTTGCTTTGAGGGTCTGCATTAGTTTGAGGGGATGACTTAGTTTGAGGAGTTGTCTTTGTTTGAGAGTCTGCCTCAGTTTGAGGGGTTGCCTGACTTTGAGCTGCTGCCTTAGTTTGAGGGGTTGCCTTGCTTTGAGCGTTTGCCTCAGTTTGAGGGGTTGCTTTAGCTTGAGCTGCTGCCTTAGTTTGAGGGGTTGCCTTACTTTGAGGGGTTGCCTTAGTTTGAGCTGCTGCCTTACTTTGACAGTCTGCCTGAGTTTGAGGGGTTGCCTAAGTTTGAGAGTCTGCGTGATTTTGAGGGGTGGCCTTAGTTTGAGGGGTTGCCTTAGGTTGAGCTGCTGCCTTAGTTTTAGAGTCTGCCTGAGTTTGAGCGTTTGCCTAAGTTTGAGAGTCTGCCTAAGTTTGAGGGGTTGCCTTAGATTGAGGGGATGCCTTAGTTGGAGGGGTTGCCTTAGTTTGAGAGTCTGCCTTAGTTTGAGGGGTTGCCTCAGTTTGAGAGTCTGCCTTAGTTTGAGGGGTTGCCTTAGTTTGAGCTGCTGCCTTAGTTTGAGGGGTTGCTTTAGTTTGAGGGGTTGCCTTAGTTTGAGCTGCTGCCTTAGCTTGAGGGATGCCTTAGTTTGAGAGGTTGTCTTAATTTGTGAGTCTGCCTTAGTTTGAGGGGTTGCCTTATTTTGAGGGGTTGCCTCAGTTTGAGGGGTTGCCTTAGTTTGAGAGTCTGCCTTAGTTTGATGGAATTCCTTAGCTTGAGGGGTTGCCTTAGTTTGAGGTGTTGCCTTAGTTTGAGGTGTTGTCTTAGTTTCAGTGGTTCACTTAGTTTGAGGGGTTGCCTTAGTATGAGGGGATGGCTTAGTTTGAGCTGCTGCCTTAGTTTGAGAGTTTGCCTCAGTTTGAGGGGTTGCCTTCGTTTGAGCGGTTGCCTTAGTTTGAGAGTCTGCCTTTTTTTGAGGGGTTGCCTTCGTTTGAGGGGTTGCCTCAGTTTGAGGGGTTGACTCAGTTTGAGGGGTTGCCTTAGTTTGAGGGGTTGCCTTAATTTTTGCTGCTGCCTTCGTTTGAGAGTCTGCCTTTTTTTGAGAGTCTGCCTTAGTTTGAGGGGTTGCCTCAGTTTGAGGGGTTGACTCAGTTTTGAGGGGGTGCCTTAGATTGAGAGTCTGCCTTAGTTTGAGAGGTTGCCTTAGTTTGACGGGTTGCCTTAGATTGAGAGTCTGCCTTAGTTTGAGTTTTTGACTTTGTTTGAGAGTCTGCCTCAGTTTGAGGGGCTGCCTCAGTTTGATGGGTTGCCTTAGATTGAGAGTCTACCTTAGTTTGAGGGGTTGCCTTAGTTTGTGTTTTTGTCTTTGTTTGAGAGTCTGCCTTTTTTTGAGGTCTGCCTTAGTTTGACGGGTTGCCTTAGATTGAGCGTCTGCCTTAGTATGAGGGGTTGCCTTCGTTTGAGGGTTTGCCTTAGTTTGAGTTGCTGCCTTTGTTTGAGAGTCTGCCTTAGTTTGAGGGTTTGCCTCAGTTTGAGAGTCTTCCTTAGTTTGAGGGGTTGCCTTTGTTTGAGGGGATGCTTTAGTTTGAAGGGTTGCCCTAGTTTGAGGGGTTGCCTTAGTTTGAGGGGTTGCCTGAGTATGAGCTGCTGACTTAGTTTGAGAAGTTGCCTTAGTTTGAGGGGTTGCCTGAGTTTGAGCTGTTGCCTTCGTTTGAGGGGTTGCCTTAATTTGAGGGGCTGCCTTAGTTTGAGCTGCTGACTTATTTTGAGAGTCTGCGTTAGTTTGAGGGGCTGCATTAGTTTGAGGCGTTGCCTTAGTTTGAGTGGTTGCCTTAGTTTGAGGGGTTGCCTTAGTTTGAGGGTCTGCCTTAGATTGAGGTGTTGCCTTAGTTTGAGGGGTTGCCTTTGTTTGAGAGTCTGACTTAGTTTGAGGGGTTGACTTAGTTTGAGGGGTTGCCTCAGTTTGAGGGGTTGACTCAGTTTTGAGGGGGTGCCTTAGATTGAGAGTCTGCCTTAGTTTGAGAGGTTGCCTTAGTTTGACGGGTTGCCTTAGATTGAGAGTCTGCCTTAGTTTGAGTTTTTGACTTTGTTTGAGAGTCTGCCTCAGTTTGAGGGGCTATCTCAGTTTGATGGTTTGCCTTAGATTGAGAGTCTACCTTAGTTTGAGGGGTTGCCTTAGTTTGTGTTTTTGTCTTTGTTTGAGAGTCTGCCTTTTTTTGAGGTCTGCCTTAGTTTGACGGGTTGCCTTTGATTGAGAGTCTGCCTTAGTATGAGGGGTTGCCTTCGTTTGAGGGTCTGCCTTAGTTTGAGTTGCTGCCTTTGTTTGAGAGTCTGCCTTAGTTTGAGGGTTTGCCTTAGTTTGAGAGTCTTCCTTAGTTTGAAGGGTTGCCTTAGTTTGAGGGGTTGCCAGAGTTTGAGGGGCTGCCTTAGTATGAGCTGCTAACTTAGTTTGAGGGGTTGCCTTAGTTTGAGGGGTTGCCTGAGTTTGAGCTGCTGCCTTCGTTTGAGGGGTTGCCTTAATTTGAGGGGCTGCCTTCGTTTGAGCTGCTGACTTATTTTGAGAGTCTGCGTTAGTTTGAGGGGCTGCATTAGTTTGAGGCGTTGCCTTAGTTTGAGTGGTTGCCTTAGTTTGAGGGGTTGCCTTAGTTTGAGGGTCTGCCTTAGATTGAGGTGTTGCCTTAGTTTGAGGGTCTGCATTAGTATGAGGGGATGCCTTAGTTTGAGGGGTTGCCTTAGTTTGAGGGGTTGCCTTAGTTTGAGCTGCTGCCTTAGTTTGTGGGGTTGCCTCAGTTTGAAGGCTTGCCCGAATTTGAGTGGTTGCCTTAGTTTGAGCTGCTGCCTTAGTTTGAGATGCTGCCTTATTGTGAAGGGTTGCCTTAATTTGAGGGTCTGCCTTAGTTTGAGGGGTTGCCTTAGTTTGAGGGGTTGCCTCAGTTTGAGGGGTTACCTTAGTTTGAGAGTCTGCCTTAGTTTGAGGGGTTGCCTTAGTTTCAGGGGTTTACTTAGTTTGAGAATATGCCTTAGTTTGAGGGGTTTCCTTAGTTTGAGGGGTTGCCTTAGTTTGAGCTGCTGCCTTCGTTTGAGAAGTTACCTTAGTTTGAGGGGTTGCCTTAGAATGAGAGTCTGCCTTAGTGGAGGGGTTGCTGTTGATTGAGGGGTGGCTTAAGTTTGAGGGGTTGCCTTAGTTTGAGCTGCTGCCTTAATTTGAGGGGTTGCCTTTGGTTGAGGGGTTGCCTTAGTTTGAGCTTCTGCCTTAGTTGGAGAGACTGCCTTAATTTGAGGAGTTGCCTTAGTTTGAGAGTCTGCCTTAGTTTTAGGGGTTGCCTTAGTTTGAGGGGATGCTTTAGTTTGAGGGGATGTCTTATTTTGAGGGGTTGCCTTAGTTTGAGAGTCTGCCTTAGTTTGAGGGGTTGCCTTAGTTTGTGAGGCTACCTTAGTTTGAGGGGTTGCCTTAGTTTGAGCTGCTGCCTTAGTTTGAGGGTTTTGCTTTAGTTTGAGGGGTTGCCTTAGTTTGAGCTGCTGCCTTAGCTTGAGGGATGCCTTAGTTTGAGAGGTTGTCTTAATTTGTGAGTCTGCCTTAGTTTGAGGGGTTGCCTTATTTTGAGGGGTTGCCTTCGTTTGATGGGTTGCCTTAGTTTGAGAGTCTGCCTTCGTTTGAGGGGTTTCCTTAGCTTGAGGGGTTGCCTTAGTTTGAGGTGTTGCCTTAGTTTGAGGTGTTGTCTTAGTTTCAGTGGTTCACTTAGTTTGAGGGGTTGCCTTAGTATGAGGGGATGGCTTAGTTTGAGCTGCTGCCTTAGTTTGAGAGTCTTCCTTAGTTTGAGGGGTTGCCTTTGTTTGAGGGGATGCTTTAGTTTGAAGGGTTGCCTTAGTTTGAGGGGTTGCCTTAGTTTGAGGGGTTGCCTTAGTATGAGCTGCTGACTTAGTTTGAGGGGTTGCCTTAGTTTGAGGGGTTGCCTGAGTTTGAGCTGCTGCCTTTGTTTGAGGGGTTGCCTTAGTTTGAGGGGTTGCCTGAGTTTGAGCTGTTGCCTTCGTTTGAGGGGTTGCCTTAATTTGAGGGGCTGCCTTAGTTTGAGCTGCTGACTTATTTTGAGAGTCTGCGTTAGTTTGAGGGGCTACATTAGTTTGAGGCGTTGCCTTAGTTTGAGCTGCTGCCTTAATTTGAGGGGTTGCCTTTGGTTGAGGGGTTGCCTTAGTTTGAGCTGCTGCCTTAATTGGAGAGACTGCCTTAATTTGAGGAGTTGCCTTAGTTTGAGAGTCTGCCTTAGTTTTAGGGGTAGCCTTAGTTTGAGGGGATGCTTTAGTTTGAGGGGATGTCTTATTTTGAGGGGTTGCCTTAGTTTGAGAGTCTGCCTTAGTTTGAGGGGTTGCCTTACTTTGAGAGGCTACCTTAGTTTGAGGGGTTGCCTTAGTTTGAGCTGCTGCCTTAGTTTGAGGGGTTGCCTTAGTTTGAGCTGCTGCCTTAGCTTGAGGGATGCCTTAGTTTGAGAGGTTGTCTTAATTTGTGAGTCTGCCTTAGTTTGAGGGGTTGCCTTATTTTGAGGGGTTGCCTTAGTTTGATGGGTTGCCTTAGTTTGAGAGTCTGCCTTAGTTTGAGGGGTTTCCTTAGTTTGAGGGGTTGCCTTAGTTTGAGGTGTTGCCTTAGTTTGAGGTGTTGTCTTAGTTTCAGTGGTTCACTTAGTTTGAGGGGTTGCCTTAGTATGAGGGGATGGCTTAGTTTGAGCTGCTGCCTTAGTTTGAGAGTTTGCCTCAGTTTGAGGGGTTGCCTTTGTTTGAGCAGTTGCCTTAATTTGAGAGTCTGCCTTTTTTTGAGGGGTTGCCTTAGTTTGAGGGGTTGCCTCAGTTTGAGGGGTTGACTCAGTTTGAGGGGTTGCCTTAGTTTGAGCTGCTGCCTTCGTTTGAGGGGTTGCCTTGCTTTGAGGGTCTGCATTAGTTTGAGGGGATGACTTAGTTTGAGGAGTTGTCTTTGTTTGAGAGTCTGCCTCAGTTTGAGGGGTTGCCTGACTTTGAGCTGATGCCTTAGTTTGAGGGGTTGCCTTGCTTTGAGCGTTTGCCTCAGTTTGAGGGGTTGCTTTAGCTTGAGACGTTGCCTTAGTTTTTTGAGGTTGCCTTCGTTTGAGCTACTGCCTCAGTTTGACAGGTTGCCTCAGTTTGAGGGGTTGCCTTAGTTTGAGGCGTTGCCTTAGTTTTTTGAGGTTGCCTTCGTTTGAGCTACTGCCTTAGTTTGACGGGTTGCCTCAGTTTGAGGGGTTGCCTTAATTTGAGGGAATGCCTTCGTTTGAGCTGCTGCCTTAGTTTGAGTGTCTGTCTCAATTTGAGGGGTTGCCTTAGTTTGAGCGGTGGCCTTAGTTTGAGAGTCTGCCTTAGTTTGAGGGGTTGCCTTAGTTTGAGGGTTTGCCTTAGATTGAGAGTCCGCCTTAGTTTGAGGCGTTGCCTTCGTTGGAGAAGTTGCCTTAGTTGGAGGGGTTGACTTAGTTTGAGTGGCTGCCTTGGTTTGAGGGGTTGCCTTGCTTTGAGGGTCTGCATTAGTTTGAGGGGATGACTTAGTTTGAGCAGTTGTCTTTGTTTGAGAGTCTGCCTCAGTTTGAGGGGTTGCCTGACTTTGAGCTGCTGCCTTAGTTTGAGGGGTTGCCTTGCTTTGAGCGTTTGCCTCAGTTTGAGGGGTTGCTTTAGCTTGAGCTGCTGCCTTAGTTTGAGGGGTTGCCTTAGTTTGAGCTGCTGCTTTACTTTGACAGTCTGCCTGAGTTTGAGGGGTTGCCTAAGTTTGAGAGTCTGCCTAAGTTTGAGAGTCTGCCTTAGTTTGAGGGGTTGCCTTAGATTGAGGGGATGCCTGAGTTGGAGGGGTTGCCATAGTTTGAGAGTCTGCCTTAGTTTGAGGGGTTGCCTCTGTTTGAGAGTCTGCCTTAGTTTGAGGGGTTGCCTTAGTTTGTGAGGCTACCTTAGTTTGAGGGTTTGCCTTAGTTTGAGCTGCTGCCTTAGTTTGAGGGGTTGCTTTAGTTTGAGGGGTTGCCTTAGTTTGAGCTGCTGCCTTAGCTTGAGGGATGCCTTAGTTTGAGAGGTTGTCTTAATTTGTGAGTCTGCCTTAGTTTGAGGGGTTGCCTTATTTTGAGGGGTTGCCTTAGTTTGAGGGGTTGCCTTAGTTTGAGAGTCTGCCTTAGTTTGATGGAATTCCTTAGCTTGAGGGGTTGCCTTAGTTTGAGGTGTTGCCTTAGTTTGAGGTGTTGTCTTAGTTTCAGTGGTTCACTTAGTTTGAGGGGTTGCCTTAGTATGAGGGGATGGTTTAGTTTGAGCTGCTGCCTTAGTTTGAGAGTTTGCCTCAGTTTGAGGGGTTGCCTTCGTTTGAGCGGTTGCCTTAGTTTGAGAGTCTGCCTTTTTTTGAGGGGTTGCCTTCGTTTGAGGGGTTGCCTCAGTTTGAGGGGTTGACTCAGTTTGAGGGGTTGCCTTAGTTTGAGGGGTTGCCTTAATTTGAGCTGCTGCCTTCGTTTGAGAGTCTGCCTTTTTTTGAGAGTCTGCCTTAGTTTGAGGGGTTGCCTCAGTTTGAGGGGTTGACTAAGTTTGAGGGGGTGCCTTAGATTGAGAGTCTGCCTTAGTTTGAGAGGTTGCCTTAGTTTGACGGGTTGCCTTAGATTGAGAGTCTGCCTTAGTTTGAGTTTTTGACTTTGTTTGAGAGTCTGCCTCAGTTTGAGGGGCTGCCTCAGTTTGATGGGTTGCCTTAGATTGAGAGTCTACCTTAGTTTGAGGGGTTGCCTTAGTTTGTGTTTTTGTCTTTGTTTGAGAGTCTGCCTTTTTTTGAGGTCTGCCTTAGGTTGACGGGTTGCCTTTGATTGAGAGTCTGCCTTAGTATGAGGGGTTGCCTTCGTTTGACGGTTTGCCTTAGTTTGAGTTGCTGCCTTTGTTTGAGAGTCTGCCTTAGTTTGAGGGTTTGCCTTAGTTTGAGAGTCTTCCTTAGTTTGAGGGGTTGCCTTTGTTTGAGGGGATGCTTTAGTTTGAAGGGTTGCCTTAATTTGAGGGGTTGCCTTAGTTTGAGGGGTTGCCTTAGTATGAGCTGCTGACTTAGTTTGAGGGGTTGCCTTAGTTTGAGGGAAGCCTGAGTTTGAGCTGCTGCCTTCATTTGAGGGGTTGCCTTAATTTGAGGCGCCGCCTTAGTTTGAGCTGCTGACTTATTTTGAGAGTCTGCGTTAGTTTGAGGGGCTGCATTAGTTTCAGGCGTTGCCTTAGTTTGAGTGGTTGCCTTAGTTTGAGGGCTGCCTTAGTTTGAGGGTCTGCCTTAGATTGAGGTGTTGCCTTAGTTTGAGGGGTTGCCTTTGTTTGAGAGTCTGTCTTAGTTTGAGGGGTTGCCTTAGTTTGTGAGGCTACCTTAGATTGAGGGGTTGCCTTAGTTTGAGCTGCTGCCTTAGTTTGAGGGGTTGCTTTAGTTTGAGGGGTTGCCTTAGTTTGAGCTGCTGCCTTAGCTTGCGGGATGCCTTAGTTTGAGAGGTTGTCTTAATTTGTGAGTCTGCCTTAGTTTGAGGGGTTGCCTTATTTTGAGGGGTTGCCTTAGTTTGAGGGGTTGCCTTAGTTTGAGAGTCTGCCTTAGTTTGATGGAATTCCTTAGCTTGAGGGGTTGCCTTAGTTTGAGGTGTTGCCTTAGTTTGAGGTGTTGTCTTAGTTTCAGTGGTTCACTTAGTTTGAGGGGTTGCCTTAGTATGAGGGGATGGCTTAGTTTGAGCTGCTGCCTTAGTTTGAGAGTTTGCCTCAGTTTGAGGGGTTGCCTTCGTTTGAGCGGTTGCCTTAGTTTGAGAGTCTGCCTTTTTTTGAGGGGTTGCCTTCGTTTGAGGGGTTGCCTCAGTTTGAGGGGTTGACTCAGTTTGAGGGGTTGCCTTAGTTTGAGGGGTTGCCTTAATTTGAGCTGCTGCCTTCGTTTGAGAGTCTGCCTTTTTTTGAGAGTCTGCCTTAGTTTGAGGGGTTGCCTCAGTTTGAGGGGTTCACTCAGTTTGAGGGGGTGCCTTAGATTGAGAGTCTGCCTTAGTTTGAGAGGTTGCCTTAGTTTGACGGGTTGCCTTAGATTGAGAGTCTGCCTTAGTTTGAGTTTTTGACTTTGTTTGAGAGTCTGACTCAGTTTGAGGGGCTGCCTCAGTTTGATGGGTTGCCTTAGATTGAGAGTCTACCTTAGTTTGAGGGGTTGCCTTAGTTTGTGTTTTTGTCTTTGTTTGAGCGTCTGCCTTTTTTTGAGGTCTGCCTTAGTTTGACGGGTTGCCTTAGATTGAGAGTCTGCCTTAGTATGAGGGGTTGCCTTCGTTTGAGGGTTTGCCTTAGTTTGAGTTGCTGCCTTTGTTTGAGAGTCTGCCTTAGTTTGAGGGGTTGCCTTTGTTTGAGGGGATGCTTTAGTTTGAAGGGTTGCCTTAGTTTGAGGGGTTGCCTTAGTTTGAGTTGCTGCCTTTGTTTGAGAGTCTTCCTTAGTTTGAGGGGTTGCCTTTGTTTGAGGGGATGCTTTAGTTTGAAGGGTTGCCTTAGTTTGAGGGGTTGCCTTAGTTTGAGGGGTTGCCTTAGTATGAGCTGCTGACTTAGTTTGAGGGGTTGCCTTAGTTTGAGTGGTTGCCTGAGTTTGAGCTGCTGCCTTCGTTTGAGGGGTTGCCTTAATTTGAGGGGCTGCCTTAGTTTGAGCTGCTGACTTATTTTGAGAGTCTGCGTTAGTTTGAGGGGCTGCATTAGTTTGAGGCGTTGCCTTAGTTTGAGCTGCTGCCTTAATTGGAGAGACTGCCTTAATTTGAGGAGTAGCCTTAGTTTGAGAGTCTGCCTTAGTTTTAGGGGTAGCCTTAGTTTGAGGGGATGCTTTAGTTTGAGGGGATGTCTTATTTTGAGGGGTTGCCTTAGTTTGAGAGTCTGCCTTAGTTTGAGGGGTTGCCTTACTTTGAGAGGCTACCTTAGTTTGAGGGGTTGCCTTAGTTTGAGCTGCTGCCTTAGTTTGAGGGGTTGCCTTAGTTTGAGCTGCTGCCTTAGCTTGAGGGATGCCTTAGTTTGAGAGGTTGTCTTAATTTGTGAGTCTGCCTTAGTTTGAGGGGTTGCCTTATTTTGAGGGGTTGCCTTAGTTTGATGGGTTGCCTTAGTTTGAGAGTCTGCCTTAGTTTGAGGGGTTTCCTTAGCTTGAGGGGTTGCCTTAGTTTGAGGTGTTGCCTTAGTTTGAGGTGTTGTCTTAGTTTCAGTGGTTCACTTAGTTTGAGGGGTTGCCTTAGTATGAGGGGATGGCTTAGTTTGAGCTGCTGCCTTAGTTTGAGAGTTTGCCTCAGTTTGAGGGGTTGCCTTCGTTTGAGCAGTTGCCTTAATTTGAGAGTCTGCCTTTTTTTGAGGGGTTGCCTTAGTTTGAGGGGTTGCCTCAGTTTGAGGGGTTGACTCAGTTTAAGGGGTTGCCTTAGTTTGAGCTGCTGCCTTCGTTTGAGGGGTTGCCTTGCTTTGAGGGTCTGCATTAGTTTGAGGGGATGACTTAGTTTGAGGAGTTGTCTTTGTTTGAGAGTCTGCCTCAGTTTGAGGGGTTGCCTGACTTTGAGCTGCTGCCTTAGTTTGAGGGGTTGCCTTGCTTTGAGCGTTTGCCTCAGTTTGAGGGGTTGCTTTAGCTTGAGACGTTGCCTTAGTTTTTTGAGGTTGCCTTCGTTTGAGCTACTGCCTCAGTTTGACAGGTTGCCTCAGTTTGAGGGGTTGCCTTAGTTTGAGGCGTTGCCTTAGTTTGAGGGGTTGCCTTAATTTGAGGGGTTGCCTTAATTTGAGGGAATGCCTTCGTTTGAGCTGCTGCCTTAGTTTGAGTCTCTGTCTCAATTTGAGGGGTTGCCTTAGATTGAGCGGTGGCCTTAGTTTGAGAGTCTGCCTTAGTTTGAGGGGTTGCCTTAGTTTGAGGGGTTGACTTAGTTTGAGCTGCTGCCTTGGTTTGAGGGGTTGCCTTTGTTTGAGCGGTTGCCTTAATTTGAGAGTCTGCCTTTTTTTGAGGGGTTGCCTCAGTTTGAGGGGTTGCCTTAGTTTGAGGGGTTGCCTTAGTTTGAGCTGCTGCCTTCGTTTGAGAGTCTGCCTGTTTTTGAGAGTCTGCCTTAGTTTGAGGGGTTGCCTCAGTTTGAGGGGTTGACTCAGTTTGAGGGGTTGCCTTAGATTGAGAGTCTGCCTTAGTTTGAGGGGTTGCCTTTGCTTGACGGGTTGCCTTCGATTGACAGTCTGCCTTAGTTTGAGTTTTTGTCTTTGTTTGAGAGTCTGCCTCAGTTTGAGGGGCTGCCTCAGTTTGACGGGTTGCCTTAGATTGAGAGTCTACCTTAGTTTGAGGGGTTGCCTTAGATTGAGAGTATGCCTTAGTATGAGGGGTTGCCTTCGTTTGAGGGTTTGCCTTAGTTTGAGTTGATGCCTTTGTTTGAGAGTCTGCCTTAGTTTGAGGGTTTGCCTTACTTTGAGAGTCTTCCTTAGTTTGAGGGGTTGCCTTTGTTTGAGGGGTTGCCTTAGTTTGAGGGGTTGCCTTAGTTTGAGGGGTTGCATTCGTTTGAGCTACTGCCTTCGTTTGAGGGGTTGCCTTAATTTGAGGGGCTGCCTTAGTTTGAGCTGCTGACTTATTTTGAGAGTCTGCGTTAGTTTGAGGGGTTGCATTAGTTTGAGGCGTTGCCTTAGTTTGAGTGGTTGCCTTAGTTTGAGGGGTTGCCTTAGTTTGAGGGTCTGCCTTAGATTGAGGTGTTGCCTTAGTTTGAGGGGTTGCCTTTGTTTGAGAGTCTGACTTAGTTTGAGGGGTTGCCTTAATTTGAGGGTCTGCATTAGGATGAGGGGATGCCTTAGTTTGAGGGGTTGCCTTCGTATGAGTGGTTGCCTTAGTTTGAACTGCTGCCTAAGTTTGTGGGGTTGCCTCAGTTTGAAGGCTTGCCCGAATTTGAGTGGTTGCCTTAGTTTGAGCTGCTGCCTTAGTTTGAGATGCTGCCTTATTGTGAAGGGTTGCCTTAATTTGAGGGTCTGCCTTAGTTAGAGGGGTTGCCTCAGTTTGAGGGGTTGCCTCAGTTTGAGGCGTTGCCATAGTTTGAGGGGTTGCCTTAGTTTGAGGGGTTGCCTTAGTTTGAGGGGTTGCCTTAGTTTGAGCTGCTGCCTTCGTTTGAGAAGTTGCCTTAGTTTGAGGGGTTGCCTTAGTTTGAGAGTCTGCCTTAGTGGAGGGGTTGCCTTTGTTTGAGGGGTGGCTTCAGTTTGAGGCGTTGCCTTAGTTTGAGCTGCTGCCTTAGTTGGAGAGACTGCCTTAATTTGAGGAGTTGCCTCAGTTTGAGAGACTGCCTTAATTTTAGGGGTTGCCTTAGTTTGAGGGGATGCTTTAGTTTGAGGGGTTGTCTTATTTTGAGGGGTTGCCTTAGTTTGAGAGTCTGCCTTAGTTTGAGGGGTTGCCTTAGTTTGAGGGGTTGCCTTAGTTTGTGCTGCTGCCTTCGCTTGAGGGGTTGCCTTAGTTTGAGAGGTAGCCTTATTTTGAGGGGTTGCCTTAGTTTGAGGGGTTGCCTTAGTTTGAGAATCTGCCTTAGTTTGAGGGGTTTCCTTAGTTTGAGGTGTTGCCTTAGTTTGAGGTGTTGTCTTAGTTTCAGTGGTTCACTTAGTTTGAGGGGTTGCCTTAGTATGAGGGGTTGTCTTAGTTTGAGCTGCTGCCTTACTTTGAGGGGTTGCATTAGTTTGAGTGGTTGTCTTTGTTTGTGGGGTTGCCTTAGTTTGAGGGGTTGGCTTAGTTTGAGCTGCTGACTTAGTTTGAGAGTTTGCCTCAGTTTGAGGGGTTGCCTTAGTTTGAGGGGTTGCCTTAGTTTGAGAATCTGCCTTTTTTTGAGGGGTTGCCTTAGTTTGAGGGGTTGCCTTAGTTTGAGAGTCTGCCTTAGTTTGAGGGGTTGTCTCAGTTTGAGGGGTTGCCTTAGTTTGAGGAGTTGCCTTAGTTTGAGCTGCTGCCTTCGTTTGAGAAATTGCCTTAATTTGCCAGGGATGCTTTAGTTTGAGGGGTTGCCTCAGTTTGAGAGTCTGACATGTTAGAGGGGTTGCCTTAGTTTGAGCTGCTGCCTCAGCTTGACGGGTTGCCTCAGATTGAGAGTCTGCCTTCGTTTGAGGGGTTGCCTCAGTTTGACGGGTTGCCTTAGATTGAGAGTCTGCCTTAGTTTGAGTTTTTGTCTTTGTTTGAGAATCTACCTTAGTTTGAGGGGCTGCCTCAGTTTGAGTTGCTGCCTTTGTTTGAGAGTCTGCCTTAGTTTGAGGCGTTCCCTTAGTTTGAGGGGTTGCCTTCATTTGACGGGTTGCCTTAGATTGAGATTCTGCCTTAGAATGAGGGGTTGCCTTCATTTGTGGGGTTGCCTTAATTTGAGTTGCTGCCTTTGTTTGAGAGTCTTCCTTAGTTTGAGGGGTTGCCTTTGTTTGAGGGGATGCCATAGTTTGAGGGGTTGTCTTAGTTTGTGAGTCTGCCTTAGTTTGAGGGGTTGCCTTATTTTGAGGGGTTGTCTTAGTTTGAGTGTTTGCCTTAGTTTGAGAGTCTTCCTTAGTTTGAGCTGCTGCCTTCCATTGAGGGGTTGCCTTAATTTGAGGGGTCGCCTTCGGTTGAGCTGCTGACTTATTTTGAGACTGCATTAGTTTGAGGGGTTGCCTTTGTTTGAGAGTCTGACTTAGTTTGAGGGGTTGCCTTAGTTTGAGGGTCTGCATTTGTTTGAGGGGATGCCTTACTTTGAGGGGTTGCCTTAGTTTGAGGGGTTGCCTGAGTTTGAGCTGCTGCCTTAGTTTGAGGGGTTGCCTCATTTTGAGGGCTTGCCTGAATTTGAGGGTTTGCCTTAGTTTGAGCTGCTGCCTTAGTTTGAGATGCTGCCTTAGTGTGAAGGTTTGCCTTAATTTGAGGGGCTGCCTTAGTTTGAGGCTTTGCCTTAGTTTGAGGAGTTGCCTCAGTTTGAGGGGTTCCCTTAGTTTGCACGTCTGCCTTAGTTTGAGGTGTTGCCTTAGTTTGAGGGGTTGCCAAAATTTGAGAGTCTGACTTAGTTTGAGGGGTTGCCTTAGTTTGAGGGTCTGCATCAGTTTGAGGGGTTGCCTTAGTTTGAGGGGTTGACTTAGTTTGCGCTGCTGCCTTAGTTTGAGGGGTCACCTTAGTTTGAGGGGTTGCCTTAATTTGAGTGGTTGCCTTTGTTTGAGAGACTGCCTTAGTTTGAGGGGTTGCCTTAGTTTGACTTGTTGCCTTAGTTTGATGGTTTGCCTTTGTTTGAGATTTTGCCTTAGTTTGAGGGGTTGCCTTCTGTTTGAGGGGTTGCCTTAGTTTGAGAGTCTGCCTTAGTTTGAGGGGTTGCCTCAGTTAGAGGGGTTGCCTTAGTTGGAGGGATTGACTTCGTTTTAGATGCTGCCTTAGTGTGTGGGGTTGCCTTTGTTAGAGAGGTTGCCTTAGCTTAACGGGTTGCCTTAGTTTGAGATGCTGCCTTAGTGTGAGGGGTTGCCTTAATTTGAGGTTCTGCATTAGTTTGAGGGTCTGCCTTAGTTTGAGCTTTTGCCTTCGTTTGAGGGGTTGCCTTAGCTTGAGGGGTTACCTTCGTTTGAGAGTCTGTCTTAGTTTGAGGGGTTGCCTTAGTTTGAGGGTCTGCATCAGTTTGAGGGGATGCCATAGTTTGAGGGGTTGCCTTAGTTTGAGGGGTTGACTTAGTTTGCGCTGCTGCCTTAGTTTGAGGGGTTGCCTCAGTTTGAGAGGTTGCCTTAATTTGAGTGGTTGCCTTAGTTTGAGAGACTGCCTTAGTTTGAGGGGTTGCCTTAGTTTGACTTGTTGACTTAGTTTGAGAGATTGCCTTAGTTTGAGGGGTTGCCTTGTGTTTGAGGGGTCGCCTTAGTTTGAGAGTCTGCCTTAGTTTGAGGGGTTGCCTCAGTTAGAGGGGTTGCCTTAGTTGGAGGGGTTGACTTAGTTTGAGCTGCTGCCTTAGTGTGTGGGGTTGCCTTTGTTAGAGGGATTGCCTGAGCTTGACGGGTTGC
The DNA here is from genome assembly GCF_036365525.1 of Heterodontus francisci. Taxonomy (NCBI): domain Eukaryota; kingdom Metazoa; phylum Chordata; class Chondrichthyes; order Heterodontiformes; family Heterodontidae; genus Heterodontus; species Heterodontus francisci. The sequence goes on along the minus strand of NC_090403.1, from coordinate 7,188,370 downwards.
CTTAGATTGAGATGCTGCCTTAGTGTGAGGGGTTGCCTTAATTTGAGGGTCTGCATTAGTTTGAGGGTCTGCCTTAGTTTGAGGTTTTGCCTTAGTTTGAGGGGTTGCCTTAGTTTGAGGGGTTGCCTTAGTTTGACGGGTTGCCTTAGTTTGAGCTGCTGCATTAGTTTGAGATCCTGCATTAGTTTGAGAGGTTGCTTTAGTTTGAGGCGTTGCCTTAATTTGTGCTGCTGCCTTAGTTTGAGAGTCTGCCTTAGTTTGAGGAGTTGCCTTAGTTTGAGAGATTGCCTTTGTTTGAGGGGTTGCCTTAGTTTGAGAGTCTGCCTCAGTTTGAGAGATTGCCTTAGTTTGAGGGGTTGCCTCAGTTTGAGAGTCTGCCTTAGTTTGAGGTGTTGTCTCAGTTTGATGGGTTGCCTTAGTTTGAGGAGGTGCCTTAGTTTGAGGGGATGCCTTAATTTGAGTGGTTGCCTTAGTTTGAGGGGTTTCCTTTGTTTGAGGTGTAGCGTTAGTTTGAGAGTCTGCCATAGTTTGAGGGGTTGCCTTAGGTTGAAGGGTTGCCTTAGTTTGAGCTGCTGCCTTATTTTGAGAGTCTGCGTTAGTTTGAGGGGTTGCCTTAGTTTGAGGGTTTGCCTTAGTTTGAGGGGTTGCCTTAGTTTGAGGGGTTGCATTACTTTGAGAGTCTGCCTTAGTTTGAGGGGTTGCCTTAGTTTGAGCTGCTGCCTTAGTTTGAGGGGTTGCCTTAGATTGAGGGGTTGCCTTAGTTTGAGGGTTTGCCTTAGTTTGAGGGGTTGCCTTAGTTTGAGGGTTTACCTTAGTTTGAGAGTCTGCCTTAGTTTGAGGGGTTGCCTTAGTTTGAGGGGTTGCATTACTTTGAGAGTCTGCCTTAGTTTGAGCTGCTGCCTTAGTTTGAGGGGTTGCCTTAGATTGAGGGGTGGCCTTAGTTTGAGGCGTTGCCTTAGTTTGTGCTACTCCCATAGTTTGAGAGTCTGCCTTAGTTTGAGGGTTTGCCTCAGTTTGAGGGATTGCCTTTGTTTGAGGGGTTGCCTTAGTTTGAGAGTCTGCCTCTGTTTGATGGGTTGCCTTAGCTTGAGGTATTGCCATGGTTTGAGGGGTTGCCTTAGTTTGAGGGATTGCCTTAGTTTGAGGGGTAGCCTTAGTTTGAGAGTCTGCCTCTGTTTGATGGGTTGCCTTAGTTTGAGGCGTTGCCTCAGTTTGAGAGTCTGCCTTAGTTTGAGGAGTTGCCTCAGTTTGAGGGGTTGCCTCAGTTTGAGAGGTTGCCTTAGTTTGAGAGTCTGCCTCTGTTTGATGGGTTGCCTTAGCTTGAGGGATTGCCTTAGTTTGAGGGGTTGCCTTAGTTTGACAGTCTGCCTATGTTTGATGGGTTGCCTTAGCTTGAGGGATTGCATTAGTTTGAGGGGTTAACTTAATTTGTGCTGCTGCCTTAGTTTAAGAGTCTGCCTTAGTTTGAGGAGTTGCCTTAGCTTGAGGGATTGCCTTAGTTTGAGGGGTTGCCTTAGTTTGAGAGTCTGCCTCTGTTTGATGGGTTGCCTTAGTTTGAGGCGTTGCCTCAGTTTGAGAGTCTGCCTCAGTTTGAGGAGTTGCTTCAGTTTGAGGTGTTGCCTTCGTTTGAGGAGGTGCCATATTTTGAGGGGATGCCTTAGTTTGAGGGGTTGCCTTCGTTTGAGAGTCTCCCTTAATTTGAGGGGTTGTCTTAGTTTTAGGGGTTTCCTTCGTTTGAGCTGTTGCCTTAGTTTGAGAGTCTGCCATAGTTTGAGGGGTTGCCTTAGGTAGAGGGGTTGCCTCAGTTTGAGGGGTTGGCTTAGTTTGAGCTGCTGCCTTAGCTTGAGGGGATGCCTTAGTTTGAGGAGTTGTCTTATTTTGAGGGGTTGCCTTTGTTTGAGAGTCTGCCTTAGTTTGAGGGGTTGCCTTAGTTTGTGGGGTTGCCTTAGTTTGAGAGTCTGCTTTAGTTTGAGGGGTTGCCTTAGTTTGAGGGGTTGCCTTAGTTTGAGGGGTTGCCTCAGTTTGTGCTGCTGCCTTCGCTTGAAGGGTTGCCTTTGTTTGGGGGGGTTGACTTAGTTAGAGCTGCTGCCTTATTTTTAGAGTCTGCGTTATTTTGAGGGGTTGCCTTAGTTTGAGGGGTTTCCATAGTTTGAGAGTCTGCCTTAGTTTGAGGGGTTGCCTTATTTTGAGGGGTTGCCTTAGTTTGAGAGTCTGCCTTAGTTTGAGGGGTTGCATTTGTTTGAGGGGTTGCCTTAGTTTGGGGGGCTGCCATAGTTTGAGGGGTTGCCATAATTTGTGCTGCTGCCTTAGTTTGAGAGTCTGCCTTAGTTTGAGGAGTTGCCTTGGTTTGAGGGATTGCCTTTGTTTGAGGGGTTGCCTCAGTTTGAGAGTCTGCCTCAGTTTGAGGGGTTGCCTTAGTTTGAGGAGTTGCCTTAGTTTGAGGGGTTGCCTTAGTTTGAGAGTCTGCCTTAGTTTGAGGGGTTGCCTTAATTTGAGGGTCTGCATTAGTTTGAGGATCAGCCTTAGTTTGAGGGTTTGCCTCAGTTTGAGGGGTTGCCTTAGTTTGAGGGGTTACCTTATTTTGAGAGTTTGCCTTCGTTTGAGGGGTTCCCTTCGTTTGAGGGGTTGCCTTAGTTTGAGGGGTTGCCTTAGTTTGAGCTGCTGCCTTAGTTTGAGAGTCTGCCTTAGTTTGAGGAGTTGCCTTAGCTTGAGGGATTGCCTTAGTTTGAGGGGTTGCCTTAGTTTGAGAGTCTGCCTCTGTTTGATGGGTTGACTTAGTTTGAGCTGCTGCCTTAATTTGAGAGTCTGCGTTATTTTGAGGGGTTGCCTCAGTTGAGGGGTTGCCATAGTTTGAGAGACTGTCTTAGTTTGAGGGGTTGCCTTAGTTTGAGGTGTTGCCTTAGTTTGAGAGTCTGCCTTAGTTTGAGGCTTTGCCTCAGTTTGAGGGGTTGCCTTAGTTTGAGGGGTTGCCTTCGTTTGAGCTGCTGCCTTATTTTGAGGTGTTGCCTTAGTTTGAGTGGTTGCCTTAGTTTGAGGGGTTGCCTTAGTTTGAGAGTCTGCCTAAGTTTGAGGGGTTGCCTTAGTTTGAGGGTTTGACTTAATTTGAGTGGTTGCCTTAGTTTGACAGTCTGCCTTAGTTTGAGGGGTTGCCTTAGTTTGAGAGTTTGCCTTAGTTTGAGTGGTTGCCTTAGTTTGAGCTGCTGCCTTAGTGTGAGGGGTTGCCTTAGTTTGAGAGTTTGCCTTAGTTTGAGTGGTTGCCTTAGCTTGACGGGTTGCCGAAGTTTGAGATGCTGCCTTAGTGTGAGGGGTTGCCTTAATGTGAGGGTCTGCCTTAGTTTGAGGGGTTGCCTTAGTTTGAGGGGTTGCCTTAGTTTGAGATTCTGCCTTAGTTTGAGGGGTTACCTTAGTTCGAGAGTCTGTATTAGTTTGAGGGGTTGCCTTAGTTTGAGGGGTTGCCTCAGTTTGAGGGGTTGCCTTCGATTGAAATGCTGCATTAGTTTGAGATTCTGCCTTAGTTTGAGAGGTTGCCTTAGTTAGAGGGGTTGTCTTAATTTGAGGGATTGCCATAGTTTGAGGGGTTGCCTTAGTTCGAGAGTCTGCCTTAGTTTGAGGAGTTGCCTTAGTTAGAGGTGTTGCCTTTGTTTGAGAGTCTGCCTCAATTTGAGGGGTTGCCTTAGGTAGAGGGGTTGCCTCAGTTTGAGGGGATGCCTTAGTTTGAGCTGCTGCCTTAGCTTGAGGGGATGCCTTAGTTTGAGGAGTTGTTTATTTTGAGGGGTTGCCTTAGTTTGAGAGTCTGCCTTAGTTTGAAAGGGGTTGCCTTAGTTTGAGGGGTTGCCTTAGTTTGAGAGTCTGCCTTAGTTTGAGGCTTTGCCTCAGTTTGAGGTGTTGCCTTAGTTTGAGGGGTTGCCTTAGTTTGTGCTGCTGCCTTCGCTTGAGGGGGTTGCTTAGTTTGAGGGGTTGACTTAGTTTGAGCTGCTGCCTTAATTTGAGGGGTTGCCATCGTTTGAGCTGCTGGCTTATTTTGAGAGTCTGCGTTATTTTGAGGGGTTGCCTCAGTTGAGGGGTTGCCACAGTTTGAGAGTCTGTCTTAGTTTGAGGGGTTGCCTTAGTTTGAGGTGTTGCCTCAGTTTGAGAGTCTGCCTTAGTTTGAGGGGTTGCATTAGTTTGAGGGGTTGCCTTAGTTTGAGAGTCTGCCTTAGTTTGAGGCTTTGCCTCTGTTTAAGGGGTTGCCTTAGTTTGATGGGTTGCCTGAGTTTGTGCTGCTGCCTTCGCTTGAGGGGTTGCCATAGTTTGAGAGTCTGTCTTAGTTTGAGCTGCTGCCTTATTTTGAGAGTCTGCGTCAGTTTGAGGGGTTGCCTTAGTTTGAGTGGTTGCCTTAGTTTGAGGGGTTGCCTTAGTTTGAGGGTCTGCCTTAGTGTGAGGTGTTGCCTTAGTTTGAGAGGATGCCTAATTTTGAGAGTCTGACTTAGTTTGAGGGGTTGCCTTAGTTTGAGGGTCTGCATCAGTTTGAGCTGCTGCCTAAGTTTGAGGGGTTGCCTCAGTTTGAGGGCTTGCCTTAATTTGAGTGGTTGCCTTAGTTTGAGCGTCTGCCTTAGTTTGAGGGGTTGCCTTAGTTTGAGAGTTTGTCTTAGTTTGAGTGGTTGCCTTAGTTTGAGGGGTTGCCTTAGTTTGAGAGTCTTCCTCAGTTTGAGGGGTTGCCTCAGTTTGAGGGTCTGCATTACTTTGACGGGATGCCTTAGTTTGAGGGGTTGCCTTAGTTGGAGGGGTTGACTTAGTTTGAGCTGCTGCCTGAGTGTGAGGGGTTGCCTTAGTTTGAGAGTTTGCCTTAGTTTGAGTGGTTGCCTTAGCTTGACGGGTTGCCTTAGTTTGAGATGCTGCCTTAGTGTGAGGGGTTGCCTTAATTTGTGGGTCTGCCTTAGTTTGAGGGGTTGCCTTAGTTTGAGGGGTTGCCTTAGTTTGAGATTCTGCCTTAGTTTGAGGGGTTACCTTAGTTCGAGAGTCTGTATTAGTTTGAGGGGTTGCCTTAGTTTGAGGGGTTGCCTCAGTTTGAGGGGTTGCCTTCGATTGAAATGCTGCATTAGTTTGAGATTCTGCCTTAGTTTGAGAGGTTGCCTTAGTTTGAGGGGTTGCCTTAATTTGAGGGATTGCCATAGTTTGAGGGGTTGCCTTAGTTCGAGAGTCTGCCTTAGTTTGAGGAGTTGCCTTACTTTGAGGTATTGCCTTTGTTTGAGAGTCTGCCTCAATTTGAGGGGTTGCCTTAGGTAGAGGGGTTGCCTCAGTTTGAGCGGTTGCCTTAGTTTGAGCTGCTGCCTTAGCTTGAGGGGATGCCTTAGTTTGAGGAGTTGTTTATTTTGAGGGGTTGCCTTAGTTTGAGAGTCTGCCTTAGTTTGAGGGGTTGCCTTAGTTTGAGGGGTTGCCTTAGTTTGAGAGTCTGCCTTAGTTTGAGGCTTTGCCTCAGTTTGAGGGGTTGCCTTAGTTTGAGGGGTTGCCTTAGTTTGTGCTGCTGCCTTCGCTTGAGGGGGTTGCCTTAGTTTGGGGGGTTGACTTAGTTTGAGCTGCTGCCTTAATTTGAGGGGTTGCCATCGTTTGAGCTGCTGGCTTATTTTGAGAGTCTGCGTTATTTTGAGGGGTTGCCTCAGTTGAGGGGTTGCCATAGTTTGAGAGTCTGTCTTAGTTTGAGGGGTTGCCTTAGTTTGAGGTGTTGCCTCAGTTTGAGAGTCTGCCTTAGTTTGAGGGGTTACCTTAGTTTGAGAGTCTGCCATAGTTTGAGGCGTTGCCTTAGTTTGAGGGGTTGCCTCAGTTTGAGGGGTTGCCTTCGATTGAGCTGCTGCATTAGTTTGAGATTCTGCCTTAGTTTGAGAGGTTGCCTTAGTTTGAGGGGTTGCCTTAGTTTGAGAGTCTGCCTTAGTTTGAGGCTTTGCCTCAGTTTGAGGGGTTGCCTTAGTTTGAGGGGTTGCCTTAGTTTGTGCTGCTGCCTTCGCTTGAGGGGGTTGCCTTAGTTTGGGGGGTTGACTTAGTTTGAGCTGCTGCCTTAATTTCAGGGGTTGCCATCGTTTGAGCTGCTGGCTTATTTTGAGAGTCTGCGTTATTTTGAGGGGTTGCCTCAGTTGAGGGGTTGCCATAGTTTGAGAGTCTGTCTTAGTTTGAGGGGTTGCCTTAGTTTGAGGTGTTGCCTCAGTTTGAGAGTCTGCCTTAGTTTGAGGGGTTACCTTAGTTTGAGAGTCTGCCATAGTTTGAGGGGTTGCCTTAGTTTGAGGGGTTGCCTCAGTTTGAGGGGTTGCCTTCGATTGAGCTGCTGCATTAGTTTGAGATTCTGCCTTAGTTTGAGAGGTTGCCTTAGTTTGAGGGGTTGCTTTAATTTGAGGGATTGCCTTAGTTTGAGGGGTTGCCTTAGTTCGAGACTCTGCCTTAGTTTGAGGACTTGCCTTAGTTTGAGGAGTTGCCTTAGTTTGAGGGATTGCCTTAGTTTGAGACTCTGCCTTAGTTTGAGAGTCTGCCTCAGTTTGAGGAGTTACCTTAGTTTGAGGGATTGCCTTAGTTTGAAGGGTTGCCTTATTTTGAGAGTCTGCCTCAGTTTGAGGAGTTGCCTTAGTTTGAGAGTCTGCCTTAGTTTGAGGTGTTATCTCAGTTTGAGGGGTTGTCTTATTTTGAGAGGTTTCCTTAGTTTGAGGGGTTGCCTTAGTTTGAGGGATTGCCATAGTTAGAGGGGTTGCCTTAGTTTGAGAGTCTGCCTTAGTTTGAGGAGTTGCCTTAGTTTGAGGTGTTGCCTTTGTTTGAGAGTCTGCCTCAATTTGAGGGGTTGCCTTAGGTAGAGGGGTTGCCTCAGTTTGAGGGGTTGCCTTAGTTTGAGCTGCTGCCTTAGTGTGAGGGGTTGCCTCAGTTTGAGAGTTTGCCTTAGTTTGAGTGGTTGCCTTAGCTTGACGGGTTGCCTAAGTTTGAGATGCTGCCTCAGTGTGAGGGGTTGCCTTAATTTGAGGGTCTGCCTTAGTTTGAGGGGTTGCCTTAGTTTGAGGGGTTGCCTTAGTTTGAGATTCTGCCTTAGTTTGAGGGGTTACCTTAGTTCGAGAGTCTGTATTAGTTTGAGGGGTTGCCTTAGTTTGAGGGGTTGCCTCAGTTTGAGGGGTTGCCTTCGATTGAAATGCTGCATTAGTTTGAGATTCTGCCTTAGTTTGAGAGGTTGCCTTAGTTTGAGGGGTTGCCTTAATTTGAGGGATTGCCATAGTTTGAGGGGTTGCCTTAGTTCGAGAGTCTGCCTTAGTTTGAGGAGTTGCCTTAGTTTGAGGTGTTGCCTTTGTTTGAGAGTCTGCCTCAATTTGAGGGGTTGCCTTAGGTAGAGGGGTTGCCTCAGTTTGAGGGGTTGCCTTATTTTGAGAGTCTGCCTCAGTTTGAGGAGTTGCCTTAGTTTGAGAGTCTGCCTTAGTTTGAGGTTATATCTCAGTTTGAGGGGTTGTCTTATTTTGAGTGGTTTCCTTAGTTTGAGGAGTTGCCTTAGTTTGAGGGGTTGCCTTTGTTTGAGAGTCTGCCTCAATTTGAGGGGTTGCCTTAGGTAGAGGGGTTGCATCAGTTTGAGGGGTTGCCTTAGTTTGAGCTGCTGCCTTCGCTTGAGGGGGTTGCCTTAGTTTGGGGGGTTGTTTATTTTGAGGGGTTGCCTTAGTTTGAGAGTCTGCCTTAGTTTGAGGGGTTGCCTTAGTTTGAGGGGTTGCCTTAGTTTGAGAGTCTGCCTTAGTTTGAGGCTTTGCCTCAGTTTGAGGGGTTGCCTTAGTTTGAGGGGTTGCCTTAGTTTAAGCTGCTGCCTTCGCTTGAGGGGGTTGCCTTAGTTTGGGGGGTTGACTTAGTTTGAGCTGCTGCCTTAATTTGAGGGGTTGCCATCGTTTGAGCTGCTGGCTTATTTTGAGAGTCTGCGTTATTTTGAGGGGTTGCCTCAGTTGAGGGGTTGCCATAGTTTGAGAGTCTGTCTTAGTTTGAGGGGTTGCCTTAGTTTGAGGTGTTGCCTTAGTTTGAGAGTCTGCCTTAGTTTGAGGGGTTGCCTTAGTTTGAGGGGATGCCTTAGTTTGAGGAGTTGTTTATTTTGAGGGGTTGCCTTAGTTTGAGAGTCTGCCTTAGTTTGAGGGGTTGCCTTAGTTTGAGGGGTTGCCTTAGTTTGAGTGTCTGCCTTAGTTTGAGGCTTTGCCTCAGTTTGAGGGGTTGCCTTAGTTTGAGGGGTTGCCTTAGTTTGTGCTGCTGCCTTCGCTTGAGGGGGTTGCCTTAGTTTGGGGGGTTGACTTAGTTTCAGCTGCTGCGTTATTTTGAGGGGTTGCCTCAGTTGAGGGGTTGCCATAGTTTGAGAGTCTGTCTTAGTTTGAGGGGTTGCCTTAGTTTGAGGTGTTGCCTCATTTTGAGAGTCTGCCTTATTTTGAGGGGTTGCATTAGTTTGAGGGGTTGCCTTAGTTTGAGAGTCTGCCTTAGTTTGAGGCTTTGCCTCAGTTTGAGGGGTTGCCTTAGTTTGAGGGGTTGCCTTAGTTTGTGCTGCTGCCTTCGCTTGAGGGGTTGCCATAGTTTCAGAGTCTGTCTTAGTTTGAGCTGCTGCCTTATTTTGAGAGTCTGCATCAGTTTGAGGGGTTGCCTTAGTTTGAGTGGTTGCCTTAGTTTGAGGGGTTGCCTTAGTTTGCGGGTCTGCCTTAGTGTGAGGTGTTGCCTTAGTTTGAGAGGATGCCGAAGTTTGAGAGTCTGAATTAGTTTGAGGGGTTGCCTTAGTTTGAGGGTCTGCATCAGTTTGAGCTGCTGCCTAAGTTTGAGGGGTTGCCTCAGTTTGAGGGGTTGCCTTAATTTGAGTGGTTGCCTTAGTTTGAGAGTCTGCCTTAGTTTGAGGGGTTGCCTTAGTTTGAAGGGTGCCTTAGTTGGAGGGGTTGCCTTAGTCGGAGGGGTTGACCTAGTTTGAGCTGCTGCCTGAGTGTGAGGGGTTGCCTTAGTTTGAGAGTTTGCCTTAGTTTGAGTGGTTGCCTTAGCTTGACAGGTTGCCTTAGTTTGAGATGCTGCCTTAGTGTGAGGGGTTGCCTTAATTTGAGGGTCTGCCTTAGTTTGAGGGGTTGCCTTAGTTTGAGGGGTTGCCTTAGTTTGAGATTCTGCCTTAGTTTGAGGGGTTACCTTAGTTTGAGAGTCTGCCATAGTTTGAGGGGTTGCCTTAGTTTGAGGGGTTGCCTCAGTATGAGGGGTTGCCTTCGATTGAGCTGCTGCATTAATTTGAGATTCTACCTTAGTTTGAGAGGTTGCCTTAGTTTGAGGGGTTGCTTTAATTTGAGGGATTGCCTTAGTTTGAGGGGTTGCCTTAGTTCGAGAGTCTGCCTTAGTTTGAGGAGTTGCCTTAGTTTGAGGAGTTGCCTTAGTTTGAGGGATTGCCTTAGTTTGAAGGGTTGCCTTATTTTGAGAGTCTGCCTCAGTTTGAGGAGTTGCCTTAGTTTGAGAGTCTGCCTTAGTTTGAGGTGTTATCTCAGTTTGAGGGGTTGTCTTATTTTGAGTGGTTTCCTTAGTTTGAGGGGTTGCCTTAGTTTGAGGGATTGCCATAGTTTGAGGGGTTGCCTTAGTTCGAGAGTCTGCCTTAGTTTGAGGAGTTGCCTTAGTTTGAGGTGTTGCCTTTGTTTGAGAGTCTGCCTCAATTTGAGGGGTTGCCTTAGGTAGAGGGGTTGCCTCAGTTTGAGGGGTTGCCTTAGTTTGAGCTGCTGCCTCAGCTTGAGGGGATGCCTTAGTTTGAGGAGTTGTTTATTTTGAGGGGTTGCTTTAGTTTGAGAGTCTGCCTTAGTTTGAGGGGTTGCCTTAGTTTGAGGGGTTGCCTTAGTTTGAGAGTCTGCCTTAGTTTGAGGCTTTGCCTCAGTTTGAGGGGTTGCCTTATTTTGAGGGGTTGCCTTAGTTTGTGCTGCTGCCTTCGCTTGAGGGGGTTGCCTTAGTTTGAGGGGTTGACTTAGTTTGAGCTGCTGCCTTAATTTGAGGGGTTGCCATCGTTTGAGCTGCTGGCTTATTTTGAGAGTCTGCGTTATTTTGAGGGGTTGCCTCAGTTGAGGGGTTGCCATAGTTTGAGAGTCTGTCTTAGTTTGAGGGGTTGCCTTAGTTTGAGGTGTTGCCTCAGTTTGAGAGTCTGCCTTAGTTTGAGGGGTTGCCTTAGTTTGAGGGGTTGCCTTAGTTTGAGAGTCTGCCTTAGTTTGAGGCTTTGCCTCAGTTTGAGGGGTTGCCTTAGTTTGAGGGGTTGCCTTAGTTTGTGCTGCTGCCTTCGCTTGAGGGGTTGCCATAGTTTGAGAGTCTGTCTTAGTTTGAGCTGCTGCCTTATTTTGAGAGTCTGCGTCAGTTTGAGGGGTTGCCTTAGTTTGAGTGGTTGCCTTAGTTTGAGGGGTTGACTTAGTTTGCGGGTCTGCCTTAGTGTGAGGTGTTGCCTTAATTTGAGAGTCTGACTTAGTTTGAGGGGTTGCCTTAGTTTGAGGGTCTGCATCAGTTTGAGCTGCTGCCTAAGTTTGAGGGGTTGCCTCAGTTTGAGGGGTTGCCTTAATTTGAGTGGTTGCCTTAGTTTGAGAGTCTGCCTTAGTTTGAGGGGTTGCCTTAGTTTGAGAGTTTGTCTTAGTTTGACTGGTTGCCTTAGTTTGAGGGGTTGCCTTAATTTGAGAGTCTTCCTCAGTTTGAGGGGTTGCCTCAGTTTGAGGGTCTGCATTACTTTGACGGGATGCCTTATTTTGAGGGGTTGCCTTAGTTGGAGGGGTTGCCTTAGTCGGAGGGGTTGCCTTAGTTTGAGAGTTTGCCTTAGTTTGAGTGGTTGCCTTAGCTTGACGGGTTGCCTTAGTTTAAGATGCTGCCTTAGTGTGAGGGGTTGCCTTAATTTGAGGGTCTGCCTTAGTTTGAGGGGTTGCCTTAGTTTGAGGGGTTGCCTTAGTTTGAGATTCTGCCTTAGTTTGAGGGGTTACCTTAGTTTGAGAGTCTGCCATAGTTTGAGGGGTTGCCTTAGTTTGAGGGGTTGCCTGAGTTTGAAGGGTTGCCTTATTTTGAGAGTCTGCCTCAGTTTGAGGAGTTGCCTTAGTTTGAGAGTCTGCCTTAGTTTGAGGTGTTATCTCAGTTTGAGGGGTTGTCTTATTTTGAGTGGTTTCCTTAGTTTGAGGGATTGCCTTAGTTTGAGACTCTGCCTCAGTTTGAGAGTCTGCCTCAGTTTGAGCAGTTGCCTTAGTTTGAGGGATTGCCTTAGTTTGAGACTCTGCCTTAGTTGGAGAGTCTGCCTCAGTTTGAGGATATGCCTTAGTTTGAGAGGTTGCCTTAGTTTGAGGGGTTGCCTTATTTTGAGAGTCTGCCTCAGTTTGAGATGCTGCCTTAGTGTGAGGGGTTGCCTTAATTTGAGGGTCTGCCTTAGTTTGAGGGGTTGCCTTAGTTTGAGGGGTTGCCTTAGTTTGAGATTCTGCCTTAGTTTGAGGGGTTACCTTAGTTTGAGAGTCTGCCATAGTTTGAGGGGTTGCCTTAGTTTGAGGGGTTGCCTCAGTTTGAGGGGTTGCCTTCGATTGAGCTGCTGCATTAGTTTGAGATTCTTCCTTAGTTTGAGAGGTTGCCTTAGTTTGAGGGGTTGCTTTAATTTGAGGGATTGCCTTAGTTTGAGGGGTTGCCTTAGTTCGAGAGTCTGCCTGAGTTTGAGGAGTTGCCTTAGTTTGAGGAGTTGCCTTAGTTTGAGGGATTGCCTTAGTTTGAGACTCTGCCTTAGTTTGAGAGCTTGCCTCAGTTTGAGGAGTTGCCTTAGTTTGAGGGATTGCCTTAGTTTGAAGGGTTGCCTTATTTTGAGAGTCTGCCTCAGTTTGAGGAGTTGCCTTAGTTTGCGAGTCTGCCTTAGTTTGAGGTGTTATCTCAGTTTGAGGGGTTGTCTTATTTTGAGTGGTTTCCTTAGTTTGAGGGGTTGCCTTAGTTTGAGGGATTGCCATAGTTTGAGGGGTTGCCTTAGTTCGAGAGTCTGCCTTAGTTTGAGGAGTTGCCTTAGTTTGAGGTGTTGCCTTTGTTTGAGAGTCTGCCTCAATTTGAGGGGTTGCCTTAGGTAGAGGGGTTGCCTCAGTTTGAGCGGTTGCCTTAGTTTGAGCTGCTGCCTTAGCTTGAGGGGATGCCTTAGTTTGAGGAGTTGTTTATTTTGAGGGGTTGCCTTAGTTTGAGAGTCTGCCTTAGTTTGAGGGGTTGCCTTAGTTTGAGGGGTTGCCTTAGTTTGAGAGTCTGCCTTAGTTTGAGGCTTTGCCTCAGTTTGAGGGGTTGCCTTAGTTTGAGGGGTTGCCTTAGTTTGTGCCGCTGCCTTCGCTTGAGGGGGTTGCCTTAGTTTGGGGGGTTGACTTAGTTTGAGCTGCTGCCTTAATTTGAGGGGTTGCCATCGTTTGAGCAGCTGGCTTATTTTGAGAGTCTGCGTTATTTTGAGGGGTTGCCTCAGTTGAGGGGTTGCCATAGTTTGAGAGTCTGTCTTAGTTTGAGCTGCTGCCTTATTTTGAGAGTCTGCGTCAGTTTGAGGGGTTGCCTTTGTTTGAGTGGTTGCCTTAGTTTGAGGGGTTGCCTTAGTTTGCGGGTCTGCCTTAGTGTGAGGTGTTGCCTTAGTTTGAGAGGATGCCTAAGTTTGAGAGTCTGACTTAGTTTGAGGGGTTGCCATAGTTTGAGGGTCTGCATCAGTTTGAGCTGCTGCCTAAGTTTGAGGGGATGCCTCAGTTTGAGGGGTTGCCTTAATTTGAGTGGTTGCCTTAGTTTGAGAGTCTGCCTTAGTTTGAGGGGTTGCCTTAGTTTGAGAGTTTGTCTTAGTTTGAGTGGTTGCCTTAGTTTGAGGGGTTGCCTTAATTTGAGAGTCTTCCTCAGTTTGAGGGGTTGCCTCAGTTTGAGGGTCTGCATTACTTTGACGGGATGCCTTAGTTTGAGGGGTTGCCTTAGTTGGAGGGGTTGCCTTAGTCGGAGGGGTTGCCTTAGTTTGAGAGTTTGCCTTAGTTTGAGTGGTTGCCTTAGCTTGACGGGTTGCCTTAGTTTGAGATGCTGCCTTAGTGTGAGGGGTTGCCTTAATTTGAGGGTCTGCCTTAGTTTGAGGGGTTGCCTTAGTTTGAGGGGTTGCCTTAGTTTGAGATTCTGCCTTAGTTTGAGGGGTTACCTTAGTTTGAGAGTCTGCCATAGTTTGAGGGGTTGCCTTAGTTTGAGGGGTTGCCTTAGTTTGAAGGGTTGCCTTATTTTGAGAGTCTGCCTCAGTTTGAGGAGTTGCCTTAGTTTGAGAGACTGCCTTAGTTTGAGGTGTTATCTCAGTTTGAGGGGTTGTCTTATTTTGAGTGGTTTCCTTAGTTTGAGGGATTGCCTTAGTTTGAGACTCTGCCTCAGTTTGAGAGTCTGCCTCAGTTTGAGGAATTGCCTTAGTTTGAGGGATTGCCTTAGATTGAGGGGTTGCCTTAGTTTGAGACTCTGCCTTAGTTGGAGAGTCTGCCTCAGTTTGAGGAGTTGCCTTAGTTTGAGGGATTGCCTTAGTTTGAGGGGTTGCCTTATTTTGAGAGTCTGCCTCAGTTTGAGGGGTTGCCTTAGTTTGAGGGATTGCCTTAGTTTGAGAGGTTGCCTCAGTTTGAGAGTCTGCCTCAGTTTGAGGTGTTGCCTTAGTTTGAGGGCTTGCCTCAGTTTGAGAGTCTGCCTTAGTTTGAGCTGTTATCTCAGTTTGAGGGGGTGCCTTAGTTTGAGGGGATGCCTTAGTTTGAGGGATTGCCTTAGTTTGTGTCTGCCTTAATTTCAGCGGTTGCCTTAGTTTGAGTGGTTTCCTTTGTTTGAGGTGCAGCCTTAGTTTGAGGTGTTATCTCTGTTTGAGGGGTTGCCTTAGTTTGAGGGGTTGCCTTAGGTTGAGGGGTTGCCTTAGTTTGAGCTGCTGCCTTAGCTTGAGGGGATGCCTTAGTTTGAGGAGTTGTTTATTTTGAGGGGTTGCCTTAGTTTGAGAGTCTGCCTTAGTTTGAGGGGTTGCCTTAGTTTGAGGGGTTGCCTTAGTTTGAGAGTCTGCCTTAGTTTGAGGCTTTGCCTCAGTTTGAGGGGTTGCCTTAGTTTGAGGGGTTGCCTTCGTTTGTGCTGCTGCCTTCGCTTGAGGGGGTTGCCTTAGTTTGGGGGGTTGACTTAGTTTGAGCTGCTGCCTTAATTTGAGGGGTTGCCATCGTTTGAGGGCTTGCCTCAGTTTGAGAGTCTGCCTTAGTTTGAGCTGTTATCTCAGTTTGAGGGGGTGCCATAGTTTGAGGGGATGCCTTAGTTTGAGGGATTGCCTTAGTTTGAGTGTCTGCCTTAATTTCAGCGGTTGCCTTAGTTTGAGTGGTTTCCTTTGTTTGAGGTGCAGCCTTAGTTTGAGGTGTTATCTCAGTTTGACGGGTTGCCTTAGTTTGAGGGGTTGCCTTAGGTTGAGGGGTTGCCTTAGTTTGAGCTGCTGCCTTAGCTTGAGGGGATGCCTTAGTTTGAGGAGTTGTTTATTTTGAGGGGTTGCCTTAGTTTGAGTGTCTGCCTTAGTTTGAGGGGTTGCCTTAGTTTGAGGGGTTGCCTTAGTTTGAGGGGTTACCTTAGTTTGTGCTGCTGCCTTCGCTTGAGGGGTTGCCATAGTTTGAGAGTCTGTCTTAGTTTGAGCTGCTGCCTTATTTTGAGAGTCTGCGTCAGTTTGAGGGGTTGCCTTAGTTTGAGTGGTTGCCTTAGTTTGAGGGGTTGCCTTAGTTTGCGGGTCTGCCTTAGTGTGAGGTGTTGCCTTAGTTTGAGAGGATGCCGAAGTTTGAGAGTCTGACTTAGTTTGAGGGGTTGCCTTAGTTTGAGGGTCTGCATCAGTTTGAGCTGCTGCCTAAGTTTGAGGGGTTGCCTCAGTTTGAGGGGTTGCCTTAATTTGAGTGGTTGCCTTAGTTTGAGAGTCTGCCTGAGTGTGAGGGGTTGCCTTAGTTTGAGAGTTTGCCTTAGTTTGAGTGGTTGCCTTAGCTTGACGGGTTGCCTTAGTTTCAGATGCTGCCTTAGTGTGAGGGGTTGCCTTAATTTGAGGGTCTGCCTTAGTTTGAGGGGTTGCCTTAGTTTGAGGGGTTGCCTTAGTTTGAGATTCTGCCTTAGTTTGAGGGGTTACCTTAGTTTGAGAGTCTGCCATAGTTTGAGGGGTTGCCTTAGTTTGAGGGGTTGCCTCAGTTTGAGGGGTTGCCTTCGATTGAGCTGCTGCATTAGTTTGAGATTCTGCCTTAGTTTGAGAGGTTGCCTTAGTTTGAGGGGTTGCTTTAATTTGAGGGATTGCCTTAGTTTGAGGGGTTGCCTTAGTTCGAGAGTCTGCCTTAGTTTGAGGAGTTGCCTTAGTTTGAGGAGTTGCCTTAGTTTGAGTGATTGCCTTAGTTTGAGACTCTGCCTTAGTTTGAGAGTCTGCCTCAGTTTGAGGAGTTGCCTTAGTTTGCGAGTCTGCCTTAGTTTGAGGTGTTATCTCAGTTTGAGGGGTTGTCTTATTTTGAGTGGTTTCCTAGTTTGAGGAGTTGCCTTAGTTTGAGGGATTGCCATAGTTTGAGGGGTTGCCTTAGTTCGAGAGTCTGCCTTAGTTTGAGGAGTTGCCTTAGTTTGAGGTGTTGCCTTTGTTTGAGAGTCTGCCTCAATTTGAGGGGTTGCCTTAGGTAGAGGGGTTGCCTCAGTTTGAGGGGTTGCCTTAGTTTGAGCTGCTGCCTTAGCTTGAGGGGATGCCTTAGTATGAGGAGTTGTTTATTTTGAGGGGTTGCTTTAGTTTGAGAGTCTGCCTTAGTTTGAGGGGTTGCCTTAGTTTGAGGGGTTGCCTTAGTTTGAGAGTCTGCCTTAGTTTGAGGCTTTGCCTCAGTTTGAGGGGTTGCCTTAGTTTGAGGGGTTGCCTTAGTTTGTGCTGCTGCCTTCACTTGAGGGGGTTGCCTTAGTTTGGGGGGTTGACTTAGTTTGAGCTGCTGCCTTAATTTGAGGGGTTGCCATCGTTTGAGCTGCTGGCTTATTTTGAGAGTCTGCGTTATTTTGAGGGGTTGCCTCAGTTGAGGGGTTGCCATAGTTTGAGAGTCTGTCTTAGTTTGAGGGGTTGCCTTAGTTTGAGGTGTTGCCTTAGTTTGAGAGTCTGCCTTAGTTTGAGGGGTTGCCTTAGTTTGAGGGGTTGCCTTAGTTTGAGAGTCTGCCTTAGTTTGAGGCTTTGCCTCAGTTTGAGGGGTTGCCTTAGTTTGAGGGGTTGCCTTAGTTTGTGCTGCTGCCTTCGCTTGAGGGGTTGCCATAGTTTGAGAGTCTGTCTTAGTTTGAGCTGCTGCCTTATTTTGAGAGTCTGCGTCAGTTTGAGGGGTTGCCTTAGTTTGAGTGGTTGCCTTAGTTTGAGGGGTTGCTTTAGTTTGCGGGTCTGCCTTAGTGTGAGGTGTTGCCTTAGTTTGAGAGGATGCCTAAGTTTGAGAGTCTGACTTAGTTTGAGGGGTTGCCTTAGTTTGAGGGTCTGCATCAGTTTGAGCTGCTGCCTAAGTTTGAGGGGTTGCCTCAGTTTGAGGGGTTGCCTTAATTTGAGTGGTTGCCTTAGTTTGAGATTCTGCCTCAGTTTGAGGGGTTGCCTTAGTTTGAGAGTTTGTCTTAGTTTGAGTGGTTGCCTTAGTTTGAGGGGTTGCCTTAATTTGAGAGTCGTCCTCAGTTTGAGGGGTTGCCTCAGTTTGAGGGTCTGCATTTCTTTGACGGGATGCCTTAGTTTGAGGGGTTGCCTTAGTTGGAGGGGTTGCCTTAGTCGGAGGGGTTGCCTTAGTTTGAGAGTTTGCCTTAGTTTGAGTGGTTGCCTTAGCTTGACGGGTTGCCTTAGTTTGAGATGCTGCCTTAGTGTGAGGGGTTGCCTTAATTTGAGGGTCTGCCTTAGTTTGAGGGGTTGCCTTAGATTGAGGGGTTGCCTTAGTTTGAGATTCTGCCTTAGTTTGAGGGGTGACCTTAGTTTGAGAGTTTGCCATAGTTTGAGGGGTTGCCTTAGTTTGAGGGGTTGCCTTAGTTTGAAGGGTTGCCTTATTTTGAGAGTCTGCCTCAGTTTGAGGAGTTGCCTTAGTTTGAGAGTCTGCCTTAGTTTGAGGTGTTATCTCAGTTTGAGGGGTTGTCTTATTTTGAGTGGTTTCCTTAGTTTGAGGGATTGCCTTAGTTTGAGACTCTCCCTCAGTTTGAAAGTCTGCCTCAGTTTGAGGAGTTGCCTTAGTTTGAGGGATTGCCTTAGTTTGAGGGGTTGCCTTATTTTGAGAGTCTGCCTCAGTTTGAGCTGCTGCCTAAGTTTGAGGGGTTGCCTCAGTTTGAGGGGTTGCCTTAATTTGAGTGGTTGCCTTAGTTTGAGAGTCTGCCTTAGTTTGAGGGGTTGCCTTAGTTTGAGAGTTTGTCTTAGTTTGAGTGGTTGCCTTAGTTTGAGGGGTTGCCTTAATTTGAGAGTCGTCCTCAGTTTGAGGGGTTGCCTCAGTTTGAGGGTCTGCATTACTTTGACGGGATGCCTTAGTTTGAGGGGTTGCCTTAGTTGGAGGGGTTGCCTTAGTCGGAGGGGTTGCCTTAGTTTGAGAGTTTGCCTTAGTTTGAGTGGTTGCCTTAGCTTGACGGGTTGCCTTAGTTTGAGATGCTGCCTTAGTGTGAGGGGTTGCCTTAATTTGAGGGTCTGCCTTAGTTTGAGGGGTTGCCTTAGTTTGAGGGGTTGCCTTAGTTTGAGATTCTGCCTTAGTTTGAGGGGTTACCTTAGTTTGAGAGTCTGCCATAGTTTGAGGGGTTGCCATAGTTTGAGGGGTTGCCTTAGTTTGAAGGGTTGCCTTATTTTGAGAGTCTTCCTCAGTTTGAGGAGTTGCCTTAGTTTGAGAGTCTGCCTTAGTTTGAGGTGTTATCTCAGTTTGAGGGGTTGTCTTATTTTGAGTGGTTTCCTTAGTTTGAGGGATTGCCTTAGTTTGAGACTCTGCCTCAGTTTGAGAGTCTGCCTCAGTTTGAGGAGTTGCCTTAGTTTGAGGGATTGCCTTAGTTTGAGGGGTTGCCTTATTTTGAGAGTCTGCCTCAGTTTGAGATGCTGCCTTAGTGTGAGGGGTTGCCTTAGTTTGAGGGTCTGCCTTAATTTGAGGGGTTGCCTTAGTTTGAGGGGTTGCCTTAGTTTGAGATTCTGCCTTAGTTTGAGGGGTTACCTTAGTTTGAGAGTCTGCCATAGTTTGAGGGGTTTCCTTAGTTTGAGGGGTTGCCTCAGTTTGAGGGGTTGCCTTCGATTGAGCTGCTGCATTAGTTTGAGATTCTGCCTTAGTTTGAGAGGTTGCCTTAGTTTGAGGGGTTGCTTTAATTTGAGGGATTGCCTTAGTTTGAGGGGTTGCCTTAGTTCGAGAGTCTGCCTTAGTTTGAGGAGTTGCCTTAGTTTGAGGAGTTGCCTTAGTTTGAGGGATTGCCTTAGTTTGAGACTCTGCCTTAGTTTGAGAGTCTGCCTCAGTTTGAGGAGTTGCCTTAGTTTGAGGGATTGCCTTAGTTTGAAGGGTTGCCTTATTTTGAGAGTCTGCCTCAGTTTGAGGAGTTGCCTTAGTTTGAGAGTCTGCCTTAGTTTGAGGTGTTATCTCAGTTTGAGGGGTTGTCTTATTTTGAGTGGTTTCCTTAGTTTGAGGGGTTGCCTTAGTTTGAGGGATTGCCATAGTTTGAGGGGTTGCCTTAGTTCGAGAGTCTGCCTTAGTTTGAGGAGTTGCCTTAGTTTGAGGTGTTGCCTTTGAGAGTCTGCCTCAATTTGAGGGGTTGCCTTAGTTTGAGGGATTGCCTTAGTTTGAGGGGTTGCCTTATTTTGAGAGTCTGCCTCAGTTTGAGATGCTGCATTAGTGTGAGGGGTTGCCTTAATTTGAGGGTCTGCCTTAATTTGAGGGGTTGCCTTAGTTTGAGGGGTTGCCTTAGTTTGAGATTCTGCCTTAGTTTGAGGGGTTACCTTAGTTTGAGAGTCTGCCATAGTTTGAGGGGTTGCCTTAGTTTGCGGGGTTGCCTCAGTTTGAGGGGTTGCCTTCGATTGAGCTGCTGCATTAGTTTGAGATTCTGCCTTAGTTTGAGAGGTTGCCTTAGTTTGAGGGGTTGCTTTAATTTGAGGGATTGCCTTAGTTTGAGGGGTTGCCTTAGTTCGAGAGTCTGCCTTAGTTTGAGGAGTTGCCTTAGTTTGAGGAGTTGCCTTAGTTTGAGGGATTGCCTTAGTTTGAGACTCTGCCTTAGTTTGAGAGTCTGCCTCAGTTTGAGGAGTTGCCTTAGTTTGAGAGTCTGCCTTAGTTTGAGGTGTTATCTCAGTTTGAGGGGTTGTCTTATTTTGAGTGGTTTCCTTAGTTTGAGGGGTTGCCTTAGTTTGAGGGATTGCCATAGTTTGAGGGGTTGCCTTAGTTCGAGAGTCTGCCTTAGTTTGAGGAGTTGCCTTAGTTTGAGGGATTGCCTTGGTTTGAGACTCTGCCTTAGTTTGAGAGTCTGCCTCAGTTTGAGGGGTTGCCTTAGTTTGAGGGATTGCCTTAGTTTGAAGGGTTGCCTTATTTTGAGAGTCTGCCTCAGTTTGAGGAGTTGCCTTAGTTTGAGAGTCTGCCTTAGTTTGAGGTGTTATCTCAGTTTGAGGGGTTGTCTTATTTTGAGTGGTTTCCTTAGTTTGAGGGGTTGCCTTAGTTTGAGGGATTGCCATAGTTTGAGGGGTTGCCTTAGTTCGAGAGTCTGCCTTAGTTTGAGGAGTTGCCTTAGTTTGAGGTGTTGCCTTTGAGAGTCTGCCTCAATTTGAGGGGTTGCCTTAGGTAGAGGGGTTGCCTCAGTTTGAGGGGTTGCCTTAGTTTGAGCTGCTGCCTTAGCTTGAGGGGATGCCTTAGTTTGAGGAGTTGTTTATTTTGAGGGGTTGCCTTAGTTTGAGAGTCTGCCTTAGTTTGAGGGGTTGCCTTAGTTTGAGGGGTTGCCTTAGTTTGAGAGTCTGCCTTAGTTTGAGGCTTTGCCTCAGTTTGAGGGGTTGCCGTAGTTTGAGGGGTTGCCTTAGTTTGTGCTGCTGCCTTCGCTTGAGGGGGTTGCCTTAGTTTGGGGGGTTGACTTAGTTTGAGCTGCTGCCTTAATTTGAGGGGTTGCCATCGTTTGAGCTGCTGGCTTATTTTGAGAGTCTGCGTTATTTTGAGGGGTTGCCTCAGTTGAGGGGTTGCCATAGTTTGAGAGTCTGTCTTAGTTTGAGGGGTTGCCTTAGTTTGAGGTGTTGCCTTAGTTTGAGAGTCTGCCTTAGTTTGAGGGGTTGCCTTAGTTTGAGGGGTTGCCTTAGGTTGAGGGGTTGCCTTAGTTTGAGGGGTTGCCTTCGTTTGAGCTTCTGCCTTAGTTTGAGGGGTTACCTTAGTTTGAGCTGCTGCATCATTGTGACAGTCTGCTTTAGTTTGAGGGTTTGCCTTAGTTTGTGGGGTTGCCATAGTTTGAGCTTCTGCCTTAGTTTGAGGGGATGCCTTAGTTTAAGGGGTTGCCTTAGTATGAGGGGTTGCCTTAGTTTGAGGGGTTGCCCTAGTTTGAGGGGTTGCCTTAGTATGACCTGCTGCCTTAGTTTGAGGGTTTGCCTTAGTTTGTGGGGTTGCCCTAATTTGAGTTGCTGCCTTAGTTTGAGGAGTTGCCTTAGTTTGAGAGCCTGCCTCAGTTTGAGGGGTTGCCTTAGTTTGATGGGTTGCCTCAGTTTGAGAGTCTGCATTAGTTTGAGGGGTTGCATCAGTTTGAGGGGTTGCCTTAGTTTGAGAGTCTGCCTCAGTTTTAGGGGTTGCCAGAGGTTGAGGGGTTGCCTTAGTTTGAGGGATTGCCTTAGTTTGAGCTGCTGCCTTAGTTTGATGTGTTGCCTAAGTTTGAGAGTCTGCATTAGTTTGAGGGGTTGCATCAGTTTGAGGGGTTGCCTTAGTTTGAGAGTCTGCCTCAGTTTGAGGGGTTGCCAGAGGTTGAGGAGTTGCCTTAGTTTGAGGGTTGCCTTAGTTGAGTGGTTTCCTTACTTTGAGGTGTTGCCTTAGTTTGAGCTGCTGCCTAAGTTTGAGGGGTTGCCTTAGTTTGTGGGGTTGCCATTGTTTGAGCTTCTGCCTTAGTTTGAGGGTTTGCCTTAGTTTGAGGGGTTGCCCTAGTGTGACCTGCTGCCTTAGTTTGACGGTTTGCCTTAGTTTGAGGGGTTGCCTTAGTTGGAGCTGATGCCTTAGTTTGCGGGATTGCCTTAGTTTGAGGGGTTGCCCTAATTTGTGCTGCTGCCTTAGTTTGAGGAGTTGCCTATGTTTGAGGGATTGCCTTTGTTTGAGGGGTTGCCTTAGTTTGAGAGTCTGCCTCAGTTTGAGGGGTTGCCTTAGTTTGAGGGGTTGCCTCAGTTTGAGAGTCTGCCTTAGTTTGAGGGGTTGCATCAGTTTGAGGGGTTGCCTTAGTTTGAGAGTCTGCCTCAGTTTGAGGGGTTGCCTTAGGTTGAGGGGTTGCCTTTGTTTGAGGGGTTGCCTTCGTTTGAGCTGCTGCCTTAGTTTGAGGGGTTGCATTAGTTTGATGGGTTGCCTTAGTTTGAGCTGCTGCCTTAGTTTGAGGGGTTGCCTTAGGTTGAGGGGTTGCCTCAGTTTGCGGGTCTGCCTTAGTTTGAGGTGTTGCCTTAGTTTGAGTTGTTGCCTAAGTTTGAGAGCCTGACTTAGTTTGAGGGGCTGCCTTAGTTTGAGGGGTTGCCTTAGTTTGAGTGTCTGCCTTAGTTTGAGGGGTTGCCTTAGTTTCAGGGGTTGCCTTAGTTTCAGGGGTTGCCTTAGTTTGAGGGGTTGCCCTAGTTTGAGCTGCTGCCTTAGTTTGAGGGTTTGCCTGAGTTTGAGACTCTGCCTTAGTTTGAGCTGCTGCCTCAGTTTGAGGGGTTGCCTTAGAATTAGAATTAGAATTAGAATTAGAATATTACAGCGCAGTACAGGCCCTTCGGCCCTCGATGTTGCGCCGATCATCTGACCTACACTATTCCATTTACATCCATATGTCTATCCAATGACCACTTAAATGCCCTTAAAGTTGGCGAGTCTACTACTGTTGCAGGCAGGGCGTTCCACGCCCCTACTACTCTCTGCGTAAAGAAACTACCTCTGACATCTGTCCTATATCTTTCACCCCTCAACTTAAAGCTATGTCCCCTCGTGTTTGCCATCCTCATCCGAGGAAAAAGACTCTCACTATCCACCCTATCTAACCCTCTGATTATCTTGTATGTCTCTATTAAGTCACCTCTCCTCCTCCTTCTCTCTAACGAAAACAACCCCAAGTCCCTCAGCCTTTCCTTGTAAGACCTTCCTTCCATACCAGGCAACATCCTAGTAAATCTCCTCTGCACCCTTTCCAAAGCTTCGACATCCTTCCTATAATGCGGTGACCAGAACTGCACGCAATACTCCAGGTGCGGCCTCACCAGAGTTTTGTACAGCTGCATCATGACCCCGTGGCTCTGAAACTCGATCCCCCTACTAATAAAGGCTAACACACCATATGCCTTCTTAACAGCCCTATTAACCTGGGTAGCAACTTTCAGGGATTTATGTACCTGGATACCAAGATCTCTCTGCTCATCTACACTACCTTGAGGGATTGCCTTAGTTTGAGACTCTGCCTTAGTTTGAGAGTCTGCCTCAGTTTGAGGAGTTGCCTTAGTTTGAGCTTCTGCTTTAGTTTGAGAGTCTGCCTTAGTTTGAGTGGTTGCCTTAGTTTGAGGGGTTGCCTGAGTTTGAGGGGTTGCAATGGTTTGAGGGTCTGCACTAGTTTTAGGGGATGCCTCAGTTTGAGGGGCAGCCTTAGTTTGAGGGGTTGCCTTAGTTGGAGGGGATGACTTAGTTTGAGCTGCTCTCTTAGTTTGAGGGGCTGCTTTAGTTTGAGCTGCTGCCTTAGTTTGTAGTTGCCTCAGTTTGAGGGTCTGCATTAGTTTGAGGGGATGCATTAGCTTGAGGTGTTGCTTGAGTTTGATGGTTTGCCTTAGTTTGAGGGGTTGCCTCAGTTTGAGAGTCTGCCTGAGTATGTGGGGTTGCCTTAGTTTGAGGAGTTGCCTTAGTTTGAGTGTCTGCCTTAGTTTGAGGGGTTGCCTTAGTTTGACTGGTTGCCTTAGTTTGATGGGTTGCCTTAATTTGAGGGGTTGACTTTGTTTGAGGGGTTAACTTTGTTTGAGGGGTTCCCTCAGTATGATTGGTTGCCTTAGTTTGATGGGTTGCCTTAGTTTGAGGGGTTACCTTAGTTTGAGGGGTTGCCTTACTTTGACTGGTTGCCTTAGTTTGAGATTCTGCCTTAGTTTGAGAGGTTGCCTTAGTTTGAGGGGTTGCCTTCATTTGAGGTATTGCCTTAGTTTGAGGGGTTGCCTTAGTTCGAGAGTCTGCCTTAGTTTGAGGAGTTGCCTTAGTTTGAGGTGTTGCCTTTGAGAGTCTGCCTCAATTTGAGGGGTTGCCTTAGTTTGAGGGATTGCCTTAGTTTGAGGGATTGCCTTAGTTTGAGACTCTGCCTCAGTTTGAGAGTCTGCCTCAGTTTGAGGATTTGCCTTAGTTTGAGGGATTGCCTTAGTTTGAGGGGTTGCCTTATTTTGAGAGTCTGCCTCAGTTTGAGGGGTTGCCTTAGTTTGAGGGATTGCCTTAGTTTGAGGGGTTGCCTTAGTTTGAGAGTCTGCCTTAGTTTGAGGAGTTGCCTTAGTTTGAGGGATTTCCTTAGTTTGAGGGGTTGCCTTAGTTTGAGAGTCTGCCTCAGTTTGAGGTGTTGCCTTAGTTTGAGGGCTTGCCTCAGTTTGAGAGTCTGCCTTAGTTTGAGGTGTTATCTCAGTTTGAGGGGTTGCCTTAGTTTGAGTGGTTTCCTTAGTTTGAGGAGTTGCCTTAGTTTGAGGGATTGCCTTAGTTTGAGACTCTGCCTTAGTTTGAGAGACTGCCTCAGTTTGAGGAGTTGCCTTAGTTTGAGGGATTGCATTAGTTTGAGGGGTTGCCTTAGTTTGAGACTCTGCCTTAGTTTGAGAGTCTGCCTCAGTTTGAGGAGTTGCCTTAGTTTGAGGGATTGCCTTAGTTTGAGGGGTTGCCTTATTTTGAGAGTCTGCCTCAGTTTGAGGGGTTGCCTTAGTTTGAGGGATTGCCTTAGTTTGAGGGGTTGCCTTAGTTTGAGATTCTGCCTCAGTTTGAGGTGTTGCCTTAGTTTGAGGGCTTGCCTCAGTTTGAGAGTCTGCCTTAATTTGAGGTGTTATCTCAGTTTGAGGGGGGGCCTTAAATTGAGGGGATGCCTTAGTTTGAGGGATTGCCTTAGTTTGAGGTGTTATCTCAGTTTGAGGGGTTGCCTTAGTTTGAGTGGTTTCCTTAGTTTGAGGAGTTGCCTTAGTTTGAGGGATTGCCTTAGTTTGAGACTCTGCCTTAGTTTGAGAGACTGCCTCAGTTTGAGGAGTTGCCTTAGTTTGAGGGATTGCCTTAGTTTGAGGGGTTGCCTTAGTTTGAGACTCTGCCTTAGTTTGAGAGTCTGCCTCAGTTTGAGGAGTTGCCTTAGTTTGAGGGATTGCCTTAGTTTGAGGGGTTGCCTTATTTTGAGAGTCTGCCTCAGTTTGAGGGGTTGCCTTAGTTTGAGGGATTGCCTTAGTTTGAGGGGTTGCCTTAGTTTGAGAGTCTGCCTCAGTTTGAGGTGTTGCCTTAGTTTGAGGGCTTGCCTCAGTTTGAGAGTCTGCCTTAATTTGAGGTGTTATCTCAGTTTGAGGGGGGGCCTTAAATTGAGGGGATGCCTTAGTTTGAGGGATTGCCTTAGTTTGAGAGTCTGCCTTAATTTGAGGGGTTGCCTTAGTTTGAGTGGTTTCCTTTGTTTGAGGTGCAGCCTTAGTTTGAGGTGTTATCTCAGTTTGAGGGGTTGCCTTATTTTGAGGGGTTGCCTGAGGTTGAGGGGTTGCCTTAGTTTGAGGGGTTGCCTTAGGTTGAGGGGTTGCCTTAGTTTGAGGGGTTGCCTTCGTTTGAGCTTCTGCCTTAGTTTGAGCGGTTCCCCTCGTTTGAGCTGCTGCTTTAGTTTGAGGGGTTCCCCTAATTTGTGCTGACGCCTTAGTTTGAGAGTCTGCCTCATTTTGTGGAGTTGCCTCTGTTTGAGGGATTGCCTTTGTTTGAGGGTTGCCTTAGTTTGATGGGTTGCCTGAGTTTCAGGGGTTGCCTTAGTTTGAGGGGTTGCCCTAGTTTGAGCTGCTGCATTAGTTTGAGAGTCTGCTTTAGTTTGATGGGTTGCCTGAGTTTGACGGTTTGCCTCAGTTTGAGGGGTTGCCTTAGTTTGCGCTTCTGCCTTAATTTGAGGGGATGTCTTAGTTTGAGGGGTTGCCTCAGTATGAGGGGATGCCTTAGTTTGAGGTGTTGCCTTAGTTTGAGGGGTTGCCTTAGTTTGAGGGTTTGCCTTAGTTTGAGCTGCTGCCTTACTTTGAGTGTTTGCCTTCATTTTAGGGGTTGCCATAGTTTGAGACTCTGCCTTAGTTTGAGAGTCTGCCTCAGTGTGAGTAGTTGCCTTAGTTTGAGGAATTGCCTTAGTTTGAGGGGTTGCCTTATTTTGAGAGTCTGCCTCAGTTTGAGGGGTTGACTTAGTTTGAGGGATTGCCTTAGTTTGAGGGGTTGCCTTAGTTTGAGAGTCTGCCTTAGTTTGAGGAGTTGCCTTAGTTTGAGGGATTGCCTCAGTTTGAGGGGTTGCCTTAGTTTGAGAGTCTGCCTCATTTTGAGGTGTTGCCTTAGTTTGAGGGCTTGCCTCAGTTTGAGAGTCTGCCTTAGTTTGAGGTGTTATTTCAGTTTGAGGGGTTGCCTTAGTTTGAGTGGTTTCCTTAGTTTGAGGAGTTGCCTTAGTTTGAGGGATTGCCTTAGTTTGAGACACTGCCTTAGTTTGAGAGTCTGCCTCAGTTTGAGGAGTTGCCTTAGTTTGAGGGATTGCCTTAGTTTGAGGGGTTGCCTTAGTTTGAGAGTCTGCCTCAGTTTGAGGAGTTTCCTTAGTTTGAGGGATTGCCTTAGTTAGAGGGGTTGCCTTATTTTGAGAGTCTGCCTCAGTTTGAGGGGTTGCCTTAGTTTGAGGGATTGCCTTAGTTTGAGGGGTTGCCTTAGTTTGAGAGTCTGCCTCAGTTTGAGGTGTTGCCTTAGTTTGAGGGCTTGCCTCAGTTTGAGAGTCTGCCTTAGTTTGTGGTGTTATCTCAGTTTGAGGGGGGGCCTTAGTTTGAGGGGATGCCTTAGTTTGAGGGATTGCCTTAGTTTGAGAGTCTGCCTTAATTTGAGGGGTTGCCTTAGTTTGAGTGGTTTCCTTTGTTTGAGGTGCAGCCTTAGTTTGAGGTGTTATCTCAGTTTGAGGGGTTGCCTTAGTTTGAGGGGTTGCCTCAGGTTGAGGGGTTGCCTTAGTTTGAGGGGTTGCCGTCGTTTGAGCTTCTGCCTTAGTTTGAGGGGATGCCTTAGTTTGAGGGGTTGCCTTAGTTTGAGGGTTTCCTTAGTTTGAGGGTTGCCTTAGTTTGATGGGTTGCCTTAGTTTCAGGGGTTTCCTTAGTTTGAGGGTTGCCTGGGTTTGACGGTTTGCCTTAGTTTGAGGGGTTGCCTTAGTTTGCGCTTCTGCCTTAATTTGAGGGGATGCCTTAGTTTGAGGGGTTGCCTTAGTATGAGGGTATGCCTCAGTTTGAGGTGTTGCCTTAGTTTGAGGGGTTGCCTTAGTTTGAGCTGCTTCCTTACTTTGAGGGTTTGCCTTCGTTTGAGGGGTTGCCATAGTTTGAGCTTCTGCCTTAGTTTGCGGGGATGCCTAAGTTTGAGGGGTTGCCTTAGTTTGAGGGGTTGCATAGTTTGAGAGTCTGCCTTCGTTTGAGGGGTTCCCTTAGATTGAGGGGCTGCATTAGTTTGAGGGGATGCCTTAGTTTGATGGGTTGCCTTAGTTTGAGCTGCTGCCTTAGTTTGAGAGGCTGCCTTAGTTTGAGGGGTTGCCTTAGTTTGAGCTGCTGCCTTAGGCTGAGAGGCTGCCTTAGTTTGAGGGGTTGCCTTAGTTTGAGAGTCTGCCTCAGTTTAAGGGGTTGCCTTCGTTTGAGCGGTTGCCTTAGTTTGAGGGGTTGCCTTAGTTTGACAGGTTGCCTTAGTTTGATGGGTTGCCTTAGTTTGAGGGGTTGCCTTTGTTTGAGGGGTTGCCTTAGTTTGACTGGTTGCCTTAGTTTGATGGGTTGCCTTAGTTTGAGGGGTTACCTTAGTTTGAGGTGTTGCCTTACTTTGACTGGTTGCCTTAGTTTGAGTGTCTGCCTCAGTTTGAGGCGTTGCCTTAGTTTGATGGGTTGCCTGAGTTTGAGAGTCTGCCTTAGTTTGAGGGGTTGCCTTAATTTGAGGGGTTGCCTTCGTTTGAGAGTCTGCCTTCGTTTGAGGGGTTCCCTTAGATTGAGGGGCTGCATTCGTTTGAGGGGGTGCCTTAGTTTGAGGGGTTGCCTTAGTTGGAGGGGTTGCCTTATTTGGAGGGGTTGATTTAGTTTGAGCTGCTGCCTTAGCTTGACGGGTTGCCTTAGTTTGAGGGTTTCCTTAGTTTGAGGGTTGCCTTAGTTTGAGGGGTTGCCCTAGTTTGAGGGGTTGCCTTGGTATGAGCTGCTGCCTTAGTTTGAGGGATTGCCTTAGTTTGTGGGGTTGCCCTAATTTGAGTTGCTGCCTTAGTTTGAGGAGTTGCCTCAGTTTGAGAGACTGCCTCAGTTTGAGGGGTTGCCTTAGTTTGAGGGGTTGCCTCAGTTTGAGAGTCTGCCTTAGTTTGAGGGGTTGCCTTAGTTTGACTGGTTGCCTTAGTTTGATGGGTTGCCTTAGTTTGAGGGGTTACCTTAGTTTGAGGGGTTGACTTTGTTTGAGGGGTTGCCTTAGTTTGAGATTCTGCCTTAGTTTGAGAGGTTGCCTTAGTTTAAGGGGTTGCCTTAATTTGAGGGATTGCCTTAGTTTGAGGGTTGCCTTCGTTCGAGAGTCTGTCTTAGTTTGAGGAGTTGCCTTAGTTTGAGGGATTGCCTTAGTTTGAGACTCTGCCTTAGTTTGACAGTCTGCCTCAGTGTGAGGAGTTGCCTTAGTTTGAGGGATTGCCTTAGTTTGAGGGGTTGCCTTATTTTGAGAGTCTGCCTCAGTTTGAGGGGTTGACTTAGTTTGAGGGATTGCCTTAGTTTGAGGGGTTGCCTTAGTTTGAGAGTCTGCCTTAGTTTGAGGAGTTGCCTTAGTTTGAGGGATTGCCTTAGTTTGAGGGGTTGCCTTAGTTTGAGAGTCTGCCTCAGTTTGAGGTGTTGCCTTAGTTTGAGGGCTTGCCTCAGTTTGAGAGTCTGCCTTAGTTTGAGGTGTTATCTCAGTTTGAGGGTTTGCCTTAATTTGAGTGGTTTCCTTAGTTTGAGGAGTTGCCTTAGTTTGAGGGATTGCCTTAGTTTGAGACTCTGCCTTAGTTTGAGAGTCTGCCTCAGTTTTAGGAGTTGCCTTAGTTTGAGGGATTGCCTTAGTTTGAGGGGTTGCCTTAGTTTGAGAGTCTGCCTCAGTTTGAGGAGTTGCCTTAGTTTGAGGGATTGCCTTAGTTTGAGGGGTTGCCTTATTTTGAGAGTCTGCCTCAGTCTGAGGGGTTGCCTTAGTTTGAGGGATTGCCTTAGTTTGAGGGGTTGCCTTAGTTTGAGAGTCTGCCTCAGTTTGAGGTGTTGCCTTAGTTTGAGGGCTTGCCTCAGTTTGAGAGTCTGCCTTAGTTTGAGGTGTTATCACAGTTTGAGGGGGGGCCTCAGTTTGAGGGGATGCCTTAGAACATAGAACATAGAACATAGAAAGTACAGCACAGAACAGGCCCTTCGGCCCACGATGTTGTGCCGATCCTTTGTCCTCTGTCAAGGACAATTTAATCTATACCCCATCATTCTCCTTTATCCATATACCTATCTAAAAGCCGTTTGAAAGTCCCTAAAGTTTCTGACTCAACAACTTCCCCAGGCAAGGCATTCCATGCCCCGACCACTCTCTGGGTAAAGAACCTTCCCCTGACATCCCCCTTATATCTCCCACCCTTCACCTTAAATTTATGACCCCTTGTAACGCTTTGCTCCACCCGGGGAAAAAGTTTCTGACTGTCTACCCTATCTATTCCCCTGATCATCTTATAAACCTCTATCATGTCACCCCTCATCCTTCTCCGTTCTAATGAGAAGAGGCCTAGAATGTTCAGCCTTTCCTCGTAAGACTTATTCTCCATTCCAGGCAACATCCTGGTAAATCTCCTCTGCACCCTCTCCAAGGCTTCCACATCCTTCCTAAAATGAGGCGACCAGAACTGCACACAGTACTCCAAATGAGGCCTTACCAAGGTCCTGTACAGCTGCATCATCACCTCACGGCTCTTAAATTCAATCCCTCTGCTAATGAACGCTAACACCCCATATGCCTTCTTCACAGCCCTATCCACTTGAGTTGCAACTTTCAACGATCTATGCACATAGACCCCAAGGTCTCTCTGCTCCTCCACATGCCCAAGAACCCTACCGTTAACCCAGTATTTTGCATTCGTGTTTGTCCTTCCAAAATGGACGACCTCACACTTTTCAGGGTTAAACTCCATCTGCCACTTTTCAGCCCAGCACTGCAACCTATCCAAGTCCCTTTGCAGACGACAATAGCCCTCCTCGGTATCCACAACTCCACCAACCTTTGTATCATCTGCAAATTTACTGACCCACCCTTCGACTTCCTCATCCAAGTCGTTAATAAAAATCACAAACAGGAGAGGACCCAGAACTGATCCCTGTGGCACGCCACTGGTAACTGGGCTCCAGGCTGAGTATTTACCATCTAAGACCACTCTCTGCCTTCTATCAGTTAGCCAATTCTTAATCCAACTGGCCACATTCCCCACTATCCCATGCCTCCTGACTTTCTCCATAAGTCTACCATGGGGGACCTTATCAAATGCCTTACTAAAATCCATGTACACCACATCCACTGGTTTACCCTCATCCACTTGCTTGGTCACCTGCTCAAAGAATTCAATCAGGCTTGTGAGGCAAGACCTACCCCTCACAAAACCGTGCTGACTGTCCCGAATCAAGCAGTGTCTTTCCAGATGCTCAGAAATCCTATCCCTCAGCACCTTTTCCATCAACTTGCCTACCACCGAAGTAAGACTAACTGGCCTGTAATTCCCAGGGTTGTTCCTATTTCCTTTCTTGAACAGGGGCACAACATTTGCCACCCTCCAATCACCTGGTACCACCCCCGTCAACAGAGAAGATGAAAAGATCATTGCCAGCGGCTCTGCAATTTCATCCCTTGCTTCCCATAACATCCTTGGATATACCCCGTCAGGCCCGGGAGACTTGTCTATCTTCAAGTTATTCAAAAACCCCAACACATCTTCCCTCCTAACGAGCACTTCCTCGAGCTTACCAGTCTGTTTCACACCGTCCTCTTCAGTAATACACCCCTTCTCATTCGTAAATACCGAAGAGAAGTACTCATTCAAAACCTCACTTATCTCTTCCGGCTCAACACACAGTCTCCCGCTATTGTCCTTGACCGGACCTACGGTCCCCCTAGTCATCCTCATATTTCTGACATACGCGTAAAAGGCCTTGGGGTTTTCTTTTATCCTACCCGCCAAGCATTTTTCATGCCCTCTCTTAGCTCTCCTAATTCCTTTCTTCAGATCCTTCCTGGCCATCTTGTATCCCTCCAGAGCTATGCCTGTGCCCTTTTTCCTCAACCTTATATACGCATCCTTCTTCTTCCTAACAAGACTCTCAACCTCTCTTGTCAACCACGGTTCCCTCACATGACCATCCCTTCCCTGTCTGACAGGGACATGCTTATCAATGGCCCCTACTATCTGCTCCTTGAAAAAGTTCCACATTTCGACCGTGCCCTTCCCTGCCAGCATATGCTCCCAACTTATGCTCCTCAGTTCCTGCCTGACAGCATCATATCTACCCTTCCCCCAATTGTAAACCTTGCCCTGTTGCACATACCTATCCCTCTCCATTACCACAGTGAATGCTACAGAATTGTGATTACTATCTCCAAAGTGCTCGCCCACCAACAGCTCTATCACTTGCCCTGGTTCATTACCTAGTACCAAATCCAATATTGCCTCCCCTCTGGTCGGGCAGTCTACATACTGAGTCAGAAAAGCTTCCTGGACATACTGCACAAACACTACCCCATCCAAACTATTCGATCTAAAGAGTTGCCAATCAATATTTGGGAAGTTGAAATCCCCCATAATTACTACCCTGTGACTTCTGCTCCTTTCCAAAATCTGTTTCCCAATCTGCTCTTCCACCTCCCTGCTGCTATTGGGGGGCCGATAGAAAACTCCCATCAAGGTGACTGCTCCTTTCCTGTTCCTGTTCCTTAGTTTGAGGGATTGCCTTAGTTTGAGAGTCTGCCTTAATTTGAGGGGTTGCCTTAGTTTGAGTGGTTTCCTTTGTTTGAGGTGCAGCCTTAGTTTGAGGTGTTATCTCAGTTTGAGGGGTTGCCTTAGTTTGAGGGGTTGCCTCAGGTTGAGGGGTTGCCTTAGTTTGAGGGGTTGCCGTCGTTTGAGCTTCTGCCTTAGTTTGAGGGGATGCCTTAGTTTGAGGGGTTGCCTTAGTTTGAGGGTTTCCTTAGTTTGAGGGTTGCCTTAGTTTGATGGGTTGCCTTAGTTTCAGGGGTTTCCTTAGTTTGAGGGTTGCCTGAGTTTGACGGTTGGCCTTAGTTTGAGGGGTTGCCTTAGTTTGCGCTTCTGCCTTAATTTGAGGGGATGCCTTAGTTTGAGGGGTTGCCTTAGTATGAGGGTATGCCTCAGTTTGAGGTGTTGCCTTAGTTTGAGGGGTTGCCTTAGTTTGAGGGGTTGCCTTAGTTTGAGGGGTTGCCATAGTTTGAGCTTCTGCCTTAGTTTGAGGGGATGCCTTTGTTTGAGGGGTTGCCTTAGTATGAGGGGTTGCCTTAGTTTGAGGGGTTGCCCTAGTTTGAGGGGTTGCCTTGGTATGAGCTGCTGCCTTAGTTTGAGGGATTGCCTTAGTTTGTGGGGTTGCCCTAATTTGAGTTGCTGCCTTAGTTTGAGGAGTTGCCTCAGTTTGAGAGACTGCCTCAGTTTGAGGGGTTGCCTTAGTTTGAGGGGTTGCCTCAGTTTGAGCTGCTGCCTTACTTTGAGGGTTTGCCTTCGTTTGAGGGGTTGCCATAGTTTGAGCTTCTGCCTTAGTTTGCGGGGATGCCTAAGTTTGAGGGGTTGCCTTAGTTTGAGGGGTGGCATAGTTTGAGAGTCTGCCTTCGTTTGAGGGGTTCCCTTAGATTGAGGGGCTGCATTAGTTTGAGGGGATGCCTTAGTTTGAGGGGTTGCCTTTGTTTGAGCTGCTGCCTTTGTTTGAGGGGTTGCCTTAGTTTGAGGGGTTGCCTTAGTTTGAGCTGCTGCCTTAGTTTGAGAGGCTGCCTTAGTTTGAGGGGTTGCCTTAGTTTGAGCTGCTGCCTTAGGCTGAGAGGCTGCCTTAGTATGAGGGGTTGCCTTAGTTTGAGAGTCTGCCTCAGTTTAAGGGGTTGCCTTCGTTTGAGCGGTTGCCTTAGTTTGATGGGTTGCCTTAGTTTGAGGGGTTGCCTTTGTTTGAGGGGTTGCCTTAGTTTGACTGGTTGCCTTAGTTTGATGGGTTGCCTTAGTTTGAGGGGTTACCTTAGTTTGAGGTGTTGCCTTACTTTGACTGGTTGCCTTAGTTTGAGTGTCTGCCTCAGTTTGAGGCGTTGCCTTAGTTTGATGGGTTGCCTGAGTTTGAGAGTCTGCCTTAGTTTGAGGGGTTGCCTTAATTTGAGGGGTTGCCTTCGTTTCAGAGTCTGCCTTCGTTTGAGGGGTTCCCTTAGATTGAGGGGCTGCATTAGTTTGAGGGGGTGCCTTAGTTTGAGGGGTTGCCTTAGTTAGAGGGGTTGCCTTATTTGGAGGGGTTGATTTAGTTTGAGCTGCTGCCTTAGCTTGACGGGTTGCCTTAGTTTGAGGGTTTCCTTAGTTTGAGGGTTGCCTTAGTTTGATGGGTTGCCTTAGTTTGACTGGTTGCCTTAGTTTGATGGGTTGCCTTAGTTTGAGGGGTTACCTTAGTTTGAGGTGTTGCCTTACTTTGACTGGTTGCCTTAGTTTGAGTGTCTGCCTTAGTTTGAGGTGTTGCCTTAGTTTGATGGGTTGCCTGAGTTTGAGAGTCTGCCTTTGTTTGAGGGGTTGCCTTAATTTGAGGGGTTCCCTTAGTTTGAGGGGTTGCCTTAGTTAGAGGGGTTGCCTTATTTGGAGGGGTTGACTTAGTTTGAGCTGCTGCCTTAGCTTGACGGGTTGCCTTAGTTTGAGATGCTGCCTCAGTGTGAGGGGTTGCCTTAATTTGAGGGTCTGCATTAGTTTGAGGGTCTGCCTTAGTTTGAGGGGTTGCTTTCGTTTGAGGGGTTGCCTTAGTTTGAGGGGTTACCTTAGTTTGAGAGTCTGCCTTAGATTGAGGGGTTGCCTTTGTTTGAGGGGTTGCCTTAGTTTGAGAGTCTGCCTTAGTTTGAGGGGTTGCCTTAGTTTGAGCTGCTGCCTCAGTTTGAGGGGTTGCCTTAGTTGGAGCTGCTGCCTCAGTTTGAGGGTTTGCCTTTGTTGGAGCTGCTGCCTTAGTTTGAGGTATTGCCTTAGTTGGAGCTGCTGCCTTATTTTGAGGGGTTGCCTTAGTTTGAGGGGTTGCCTTAGTTTGAGCTGCTCCCTTAGTTTGAGAGTCTGCCTTAGTTTGAGGAGTAGCCTATGTTTGAGGAATTGCCTTTTTTTTTGAGGGGTTGCCTTAATTTCAGAGTCTGCCTCAGTTTGAGGGGTTGCCATAGTTTGAGGGTTGCCTTAGTTGAGCGGTTTCCTTAGTTTGAGGGTTGCCTTAGTTTGAGCTGCTGCCTTAGTTTGAGGGGTAGCCTTAGTTTGAGGGGTTGCCATAGTTTGAGCTTCTGCCTTAGTTTGAGGGGATGCCTTAGTTTGAGGGGTTGCCTTAGTTTGAGGGGTTGCCCCTAGTTTGAGCTGCTGCCTTGGTTTGAGGGTTTGCCTTAGTTTGAGGGGTTGCCCCTAGTTTGAGCTGCTGCCTTAGTTTGAGAGTCTGCCTTAGTTTGAGGAGTAGCCTATGTTTGAGGGATTGCCTTTTTTTTGAGGGGTTGCCTTAATTTGAGAGTCTGCCTCAGTTTGAGGGGTTGCCATAGTTTGAGGGTTGCCTTAGTTGAGCGGTTTCCTTAGTTTGAGGGTTGCCTTAGTTTGAGCTGCTGCCTTAGTTTGAGGGGTTGCCATATTTTGAGCTTCTGCCTAAGTTTGAGGGGATGCCTTAGTTTGAGGGGCTGCCTTAGTTTCAGGGGTTGCCTTAGGTTGAGGGGATGCCCTAGTTTCAGCTGCTCCCTCAGTTTGAGAGTCTGCCTTCGTTTGAGTTGATGCCTTAGTTTGACGGTTTGCCTTAGTTTGAGGGGTTGCCTTAGTTTGAGAGTCTGCCTCAGTTTAAGGGGTTGCCTTCGTTTGAGCGGTTGCCTTCGTTTGAGGGGTTGCCTTAGTTTGACTGGTTGCCTTAGTTTGATGGGTTGCCTTAGTTTGAGGGGTTGCCTTTGTTTGAGGGGTTGCCTTAGTTTGATGGGTTGCCTTAGTTTGAGGGGTTACCTTAGTTTGAGGTGTTGCCTCACTTTGACTGGTTGCCTTCGTTTGAGGTGTTGCCTTAGTTTGATGGGTTGCCTGAATTTGAGAGCCTGCCTTTGTTTGAGGGGTTGCCTTAATTTGAGGGGTTCCCTTAGATTGAGGGGCTGCATTAGTTTGAGGGGGTGCCTTATTTTGTGGGGTTGCCTTAGTTAGAGGGGTTGCCTTATTTGGAGGGGTTGACTCAGTTTGAGCTGCTGCCTTAGCTTGACGGGTTGCCTTAGTTTGAGATGCTGCCTCAGTGTGAGGGGTTGCCTTAATTTGAGGGTCTGCATTAGTTTGAGGGTCTGCCTTAGTTTGAGGGGTTGCTTTAGTTTGAGGGTCTGCCTTAGTTTGAGGTGTTGCCTTAGTTTGAGGGGTTGCCTTAGTTTGAGAGTCTGCCTCAGTTTGATGGGTTGCCTTAGTTTGAGGGGTTACCTTAGTTTGAGGGGTTGCCTTAGTTTGACTGGTTGCCTTAGTTTGAGTGTCTGCCTTAGTTTGAGGTGTTGCCTTCGTTTGAGGGATTGACTCAGTTTGAGTGTCTGCCTCAATTTGACTGGTTGCCTTAGTTTGATGGGTTGCCTTAATTTGAGAGTCTGCCTTAGTTTGAGGGGTTGCCTTAGTTTGAGGGGTTGCCTTAGTTTGAGAGTCTGCATTGGTTTGAGGGGATGCCTTAGTTTGAGCTGCAGCCTTAGTTTGAGGGGTTGCCTTAGTTTGAGGGGTTGCCATAGTTTGAGCTTCTGCCTTAGTTTGAGGGGATGCCTTAGTTTGAGGGGTTGCCTTAGTTTGAGGGGTTGCCCCTAGTTTGAGCTGCTGCCTTGGTTTGAGGGTTTGCCTTAGTTTGAGGGGTTGCCCATAGTTTGAGCTGCTGCCTTAGTTTGAGAGTCTGCCTTAGTTTGAGGAGTAGCCTATGTTTGAGGGATTGCCATTTTTTTGAGGGGTTGCCTTAATTTGAGAGTCTGCCTCAGTTTGAGGGGTTGCCATAGTTTGAGGGTTGCCTTAGTTTGAGCTGCTGCCTTAGTTTGAGGGGTAGCCTTAGTTTGAGGGGTTGCCATAGTTTGAGCTTCTGCCTTAGTTTGAGGGGATGCCTTAGTTTGAGGGGCTGCCTTAGTTTCAGGGGTTGCCTTAGTTTGAGGGGATGCCCTAGTTTGAGCTGCTCCCTCAGTTTGAGAGTCTGCCTTCGTTTGAGTTGATGCCTTAGTTTGACGGTTTGCCTTAGTTTGAGGGGTTGCCTTAGTTTGAGAGTCTGCCTCAGTTTAAGGGGTTGCCTTCGTTTGAGCGGTTGCCTTAGTTTGAGGGGTTGCCTTAGTTTGACTGGTTGCCTTAGTTTGATGGCTTGCCTTAGTTTGAGGGGTTGCCTTTGTTTGAGGGGTTGCCTTAGTTTGACTGGTTGCCTTAGTTTGAGGGGTTACCTTAGTTGAGGTGTTGCCTTACTTTGACTGGTTGCCTTAGTTTGAGTGTCTGCCTTAGTTTGAGGTGTTGCCTTAGTTTGATGGGTTGCCTGAGTTTGAGGGGTTGCCTTTGTTTGAGGGGTTGCCTTAGTTTGACTGGTTGCCTTAGTTTGATGGGTTGCCTTAGTTTGAGGGGTTACCTTAGTTTGAGGTGTTGCCTTAATTTGACTGGTTCCCTTAGCTTGAGTGTCTGCCTTAGTTTGAGGTGTTGCCTTAGTTTGATGGGTTGCCTGAGTTTGAGAGTCTGCCTTTGTTTGAGGGGTTGCCTTAATTTGTGGGGTTCCCTTAGATTGAGGGGCTGCATTAGTTTGAGGGGGTGCCTTAGTTTGAGGGGTTGCCTTAGTTAGAGGGGTTGCCTTATTTGGAGGGGTTGACTCAGTTTGAGCTGCTGCCTTAGCTTGACGGGTTGCCTTAGTTTGAGATGCTGCCTCAGTGTGAGGGGTTGCCTTATTTTGAGGGTCTGCATTAGTTTGAGGGTCTGCCTTAGTTTGAGGGGTTGCTTTAGTTTGAGGGGTTGCCTTAGTTTGAGGGGTTACCTTAGTTTGAGAGTCTGCCTTAGATTGAGGGGTTGCCTTAGTTTGAGGGGTTGCCTTAGTTTGAGAGTCTGCCTTAGTTTGAGGGGTTGCCTTAGTTTGAGCTGCTGCCTCAGTTTGAGGGGTTGCCTTAGTTGGAGCTGCTGCCTCAGTTTGAGGGTTTGCCTTTGTTGGAGCTGCTGCCTTAGTTTGTGGTATTGCCTTAGTTTGAGGGGTTGCCTTAGTTTGAACTGCTCCCTTAGTTTGAGAGGCTGCCTTAGTTGGAGGGGTTGCCTTAGTTTGAGCTGCTGCCTTAGGCTGAGAGGCTGTCTTAGTTTGAGGGGTTGCCTTAGTTTGAGAGTCTGCCTCAGTTTAAGGGGTTGCCTTCGCTTGAGCGGTTGCCTTAGTTTGAGGGGTTGCCTCAGTTTGAGGGTCTGCCTGAGTTTGAGGGGTTGCCTTAGTTTGAGTGGTTGCCTTAGTTTGAGGTGTTGCCTTAGTTTGAGGGGTTGCCTTAGTTTGAGAGTCTGACATAGTTTGAGGGGTTACCTTAGTTTGAGGGACTGCATTAGTTTGAGGGGATGCCTTAGTTTGAGGGGTTGCCACAGTTTGAGGGGTTGCCTTAATTTGAGTTGTTGCCTTAGTTTGTGCTGCTGCCTTAGATTGAGCTGCTGCCTCAGTTTGAGGGGTTGCCTTAGTTTGAGCTTCTGCTTTCATTTGAGAGTCTGCCTTAGTTTGAGTGCTTGCCTTATTTTGAGGGGTTGCCTGAGTTTGAGTGGTTGCCATGGTTTTAGGGTCTGCACTAGTTTTAGGGGATGCCTTAGTTTGAGGGGATGCCTGAGTTTGATGGGTTGCCTTAGTTGGAGGGTCTGCATTAGTTTGAGGGGACGCTGTAGCTTGAGGGGTTGCTTGAGTTTGATGGGTTGCCTTAGTTTGAGGGGTTGCCTTAGTATGAGAGTCTGCCTTAGTTTGTGGGGTTGCCTTAGTTTGAGGGGTAGCCTCAGTTTGAGTGTCTGCCTCAGTTTGATGGGTTGCCTTAGTTTGAGGGGTTACCTTAGTTTGAGGGGTTGCCTTCGTTTGAGGGATTGACTCAGTTTGAGTGTCTGCCTCAGTTTGAGGGGTTGCCTTAGTTTGACTGGTTGCCTTAGTTTGATGGGTTGCCTTAATTTGAGAATCTGCCTTAGTTTGAGGGGTTGCCTTAGTTAGAGGGGTTGCCTTAGTTTGAGAGTCTGCCTTCGTTTGAGGGGTTGCCTTAGTTTGAGAGTCTGCCTTAGTTTGAGCTGCTGCCTTAGTTTGAGGGGTTGCCATAGTTTGAGCTTCTGCCTTAGTTTGAGGGGATGCCTTAGTTTGAGGGGTTGCCTTAGTTTGAGGGGTTGCCCCTAGTTTGAGCTGCTGCCTTGGTTTGAGGGTTTGCCTTAGTTTGAGGGGTTGCCCCTAGTTTGAGCTGCTGCCTTAGTATGAGAGTCTGCCTTAGTTTGAGGAGTAGCCTATGTTTGAGGGATTGCCTTTTTTTTGAGGGGTTGCCTTAATTTGAGAGTCTGCCTCAGTTTGAGGGGTAGCCTTAGTTTGAGGGGTTGCCATAGTTTGAGCTTCTGCCTTAGTTTGAGGGGATGCCTTCGTTTGAGGGGCTGCCTTAGTTTCAGGGGTTGCCTTAGTTTGAGGGGATGCCCTCGTTTGAGCTGCTGCCTCAGTTTGAGAGTCTGCCTTCATTTGAGTTGATGCCTTAGTTTGACGGTTTGCCTTAGTTTGAGGGGTTGCCTTAGTTTGCGCTTCTGCCTTAGTTTGAGGGGATGCCTTAGCTTGAGGGGTTGCCTTAGTATGAGGGGATGCCTTAGTTTGAGGGGTTGCCTTCGTTTGAGGGGTTGCCTTAGTTTGAGGGGATGCCCTAGTTTGAGCTGCTGCCTTAGTTTGAGGGTTTGCCATAGTTTGAGGGGTTTCCCTAATTTGAGCTGCTGCCTTCGTTTGAGTGGATGCCTCAGTTTGACGGTTTGCCGTAGTTTGAAGGGTTGCCTTGGTTTGTGCTTCTGCCTTAGTTTGAGGGGATGCCTTAGTTTGAGGGGTTGGCTTAGTATGAGGGGATGCCTTAGTTTGAGGGGTTGCCTTAGTTTGAGGGGTTGCCTTAGTATGAGCTGCTGCCTTAGTTTGAGCTGCTGCCTCAGTTTGAAGGTTTGCCTTAGTTTGAGGGGTTGCCATAGTTTGATCTTCTGCCTCAGTTTGCGGGGATGCCTTAGTTTGAGGGTTTGCCTTAGCTTGTGGGGTTGCCCTAATTTGAGTTACTGCCTTAGTTTGAGGCGTTGCCTTAGTTTGAGGGGTTGACTGAGTTAGAGGGGTTGCCTAAATTTGAGCTGCTGCCTCAGTTTGAGAGTCTGCCTTCGTTTGAGTGGATGCCTTAGTTAGACGGTTTGCCTGAGTTTGAGGGGTTGCCTGAGTTTGCGCTTCTGCCTTAGTTTGAGGGGTTGCCTTAATTTGAAAGGATGCCTTAGTTTGAGGGTCTGCATTAGTTTGAGGGGATGCCTTAGTTTGAGGGGCTGCCTTAGTTAGAGGGGTTGCCTTAGATGGAGGGGCTGCCTTAGTTAGAGGGGTTGCCTGAGCTGGAGGGGATGCCTTAGTTTGAGCTTCTGCCTTAGTTTGAGGGGATGCCTTAGTTTGAGATGCTGCCTCAGTGTGAGGGGTTGCCTTAATTTGAGGGTCTGCATTAGTTTGATGGGTTGCCTTAGTTTGAGCTGCTGCATTAGTTTGAGGAGTTGCCTTAGTTTGAGGGTTGCCTTAGTTGAGCGGTTTCCTTAGTTTGAAAGTTGCCTTAGTTTGAGGGGTTGCCTCAGTTTGAGGGTTTGCCTTAGTTTGAGGTGTTGCCTTAGTTTGAGGAGTTGCCTATGTTTGCGGGATTGCCTTTGTTTGAGGGGTTGCCTTAGTTTGAGAGTCTGCCTCAATTTGAGGGGTTGCCTTAGTTTGAGGGGTTGCCTCTGTTTGAGAGTCTGCCTTCGTTTGAGGGGTTGCCTTAGGTTGAGGGGTTGCCTTAGTTTGAGGGGTTGCCTTCGTTTGAGCTGCTGCCTTAGTTTGAGGGGTTGCCTTATATTGAGGGGTTGCCTTAGTTTGAGGGTTGGCTTAGTTGAGCGGTTTCCTTAGTTTGAGGGGTTGCCTTAGTTTGAGCTGCTGCCTTAGTTTGAGGGGTTGCCTTAGTTTGAGCTGCTGCCTTAGTTTGAGGGGTTGCCATAGTTTGAGCTTCTGCCTGAGTTTGAGGGGTTGCCTTAGTTTGAGAGTCTGCCTCAATTTGAGGGGTTGCCTTAGTTTGAGCTGCTGCCTTAGTTTGAGGGGTTGCCTTAGTTTGAGAGTCTGCCTCAATTTGAGGGCTTGCCTTAGTTTGAGGGGTTGCCTCTGTTTGAGAGTCTGCCTTAGTTTGAGGGGTTGCCTGAGGTTGAGGGGTTGCCTTAGTTTGAGGGGTTGCCTTCGTTTGAGCTGCTGCCTTAGTTTGAGGGGTTGCCTTATATTGAGGGGTTGCCTTAGTTTGAGGGGTTGCCTTAGTTTGAGGGGTTGCCATAGTTTGAGCTTCTGCCTGAGTTTGAGGGGATGCTTAGTTTGAGGGGTTGCCTTAGTTTCAGGGGTTGCATAGTTTGAGGGGTTGCCCTAGTTTGAGCTGCTGCCTTAGTTTGAGGGTTTGCCTTAGTTTGAGCTGCTGCCTTAGTTTGAGGGGTTGCCTTAGTTTGAGCTGCTGCCTTAGTTTGAGGGGTTGCCTTAGTTTGAGAGTCTGCCTCAATTTGAGGGGTTGCCTTAGTTTGAGGGGTTGCCTCTGTTTGAGAGTCTGCCTTAGTTTGAGGGGTTGCCTTAGGTTGAGGGGTTGCCTTAGTTTGAGGGGTTGCCTTCGTTTGAGCTGCTGCCTTAGTTTGAGGGGTTGCCTTATATTGAGGGGTTGCCTGAGTTTGAGGGGTTGCCTGAGTTTGAGGGGTTGCCTTAGTCTGAGGGGTTGCCATAGTTTGAGCTTCTGCCTGAGTTTGAGGGGATGCTTAGTTTGAGGGGTTGCCTTAGTTTCAGGGGTTGCATAGTTTGAGGGGTTGCCCTAGTTTGAGCTGCTGCCTTAGTTTGAGGGTTTGCCTTAGTTTGAGGTGTTTCCCTAATTTGAGCTGCTGCCTTTGTTTGAGGGGTTGCCTCAGTTTGAGAGTCTGCCTTAGTTTGAGGGGTTGCCTTAGTTTGAGGGGTTGCCTTAGTTTGAGTGTCTGCCTTAGTTTGAGGGGTTGCCTTAGTTTGAGCTTCTGCCTTAGTTTGAGGGGATGCCTTAGCTTGAGGGGTTGCCTTAGTATGAGGGGATGCCTTAGTTTGAGGGGTTGCCTTCGTTTGAGGGGTTGCCTTAGTTTGAGGGGATGCCCTAGTTTGAGCTGCTGCCTTAGTTTGAGGGTTTGCCATAGTTTGAGGGGTTTCCCTAATTTGAGCTGCTGCCTTCGTTTGAGTGGATGCCTCAGTTTGACGGTTTGCCGTAGTTTGAAGGGTTGCCTTGGTTTGTGCTTCTGCCTTAGTTTGAGGGGATGCCTTAGTTTGAGGGGTTGGCTTAGTATGAGGGGATGCCTTAGTTTGAGGGGTTGCCTTAGTTTGAGGGGTTGCCTTAGTATGAGCTGCTGCCTTAGTTTGAGCTGCTGCCTCAGTTTGAAGGTTTGCCTTAGTTTGAGGGGTTGCCATAGTTTGATCTTCTGCCTCAGTTTGCGGGGATGCCTTAGTTTGAGGGTTTGCCTTAGCTTGTGGGGTTGCCCTAATTTGAGTTACTGCCTTAGTTTGAGGCGTTGCCTTAGTTTGAGGGGTTGACTGAGTTAGAGGGGTTGCCTAAATTTGAGCTGCTGCCTCAGTTTGAGAGTCTGCCTTCGTTTGAGTGGATGCCTTAGTTAGACGGTTTGCCTGAGTTTGAGGGGTTGCCTTAGTTTGCGCTTCTGCCTTAGTTTGAGGGGATGCCTTAGCTTGAGGGGTTGCCTTCGTTTGAAGGGTTGCCTTAGTTTGAGGGGATGCCTTAGTTTGAGCTTCTGCCTTAGTTTGAGGGGTTGCCTTAATTTGAAAGGATGCCTTAGTTTGAGGGTCTGCATTAGTTTGAGGGGATGCCTTAGTTTGAGGGGCTGCCTTAGTTAGAGGGGTTGCCTTAGATGGAGGGGCTGCCTCAGTGTGAGCTTCTGCCTTAGTTTGAGGGGATGCCTTAGTTTGAGATGCTGCCTCAGTGTGAGGGGTTGCCTTAATTTGAGGGTCTGCATTAGTTTGATGGGTTGCCTTAGTTTGAGCTGCTGCATTAGTTTGAGGAGTTGCCTTAGTTTGAGGGTTGCCTTAGTTGAGCGGTTTCCTTAGTTTGAAAGTTGCCTTAGTTTGAGGGGTTGCCTCAGTTTGAGGGTTTGCCTTAGTTTGAGGTGTTGCCTTAGTTTGAGGAGTTGCCTATGTTTGCGGGATTGCCTTTGTTTGAGGGGTTGCCTTAGTTTGAGAATCTGCCTCAATTTGAGGGGTTGCCTTAGTTTGAGGGGTTGCCTCTGTTTGAGAGTCTGCCTTCGTTTGAGGGGTTGC
This sequence comes from Heterodontus francisci, assembly GCF_036365525.1. Classification (NCBI taxonomy): domain Eukaryota; kingdom Metazoa; phylum Chordata; class Chondrichthyes; order Heterodontiformes; family Heterodontidae; genus Heterodontus; species Heterodontus francisci. Next base: position 7,146,426 of record NC_090403.1, on the reverse strand, counting down.
CTTAGGTTGAGGGGTTGCCTTAGTTTGAGGGGTTGCCTTCGTTTGAGCTGCTGCCTTAGTTTGAGGGGTTGCCTTATATTGAGGGTTTGCCTTAGTTTGAGGGTTGGCTTAGTTGAGCGGTTTCCTTAGTTTGAGGGGTTGCCTTAGTTTGAGCTGCTGCCTTAGTTTGAGGGGTTGCCTTAGTTTGAGCTGCTGCCTTAGTTTGAGGGGTTGCCATAGTTTGAGCTTCTGCCTGAGTTTGAGGGGTTGCCTTAGTTTGAGAGTCTGCCTCAATTTGAGGGGTTGCCTTAGTTTGAGCTGCTGCCTTAGTTTGAGGGGTTGCCTTAGTTTGAGAGTCTGCCTCAATTTGAGGGCTTGCCTTAGTTTGAGGGGTTGCCTCTGTTTGAGAGTCTGCCTTAGTTTGAGGGGTTGCCTGAGGTTGAGGGGTTGCCTTAGTTTGAGGGGTTGCCTTCGTTTGAGCTGCTGCCTTAGTTTGAGGGGTTGCCTTATATTGAGGGGTTGCCTTAGTTTGAGGGGTTGCCTTAGTTTGAGGGGTTGCCATAGTTTGAGCTTCTGCCTGAGTTTGAGGGGATGCTTAGTTTGAGGGGTTGCCTTAGTTTCAGGGGTTGCATAGTTTGAGGGGTTGCCCTAGTTTGAGCTGCTGCCTTAGTTTGAGGGTTTGCCTTAGTTTGAGCTGCTGCCTTAGTTTGAGGGGTTGCCTTAGTTTGAGCTGCTGCCTTAGTTTGAGGGGTTGCCTTAGTTTGAGAGTCTGCCTCAATTTGAGGGGTTGCCTTAGTTTGAGGGGTTGCCTCTGTTTGAGAGTCTGCCTTAGTTTGAGGGGTTGCCTTAGGTTGAGGGGTTGCCTTAGTTTGAGGGGTTGCCTTCGTTTGAGCTGCTGCCTTAGTTTGAGGGGTTGCCTTAGTCTGAGGGGTTGCCATAGTTTGAGCTTCTGCCTGAGTTTGAGGGGATGCTTAGTTTGAGGGGTTGCCTTAGTTTCAGGGGTTGCATAGTTTGAGGGGTTGCCCTAGTTTGAGCTGCTGCCTTAGTTTGAGGGTTTGCCTTAGTTTGAGGTGTTTCCCTAATTTGAGCTGCTGCCTTTGTTTGAGGGGTTGCCTCAGTTTGAGAGTCTGCCTTAGTTTGAGGGGTTGCCTTAGTTTGAGGGGTTGCCTTAGTTTGAGTGTCTGCCTTAGTTTGAGGGGTTGCCTTAGTTTGAGCTTCTGCCTTAGTTTGAGGGGATGCCTTAGCTTGAGGGGTTGCCTTAGTATGAGGGGATGCCTTAGTTTGAGGGGTTGCCTTCGTTTGAGGGGTTGCCTTAGTTTGAGGGGATGCCCTAGTTTGAGCTGCTGCCTTAGTTTGAGGGTTTGCCATAGTTTGAGGGGTTTCCCTAATTTGAGCTGCTGCCTTCGTTTGAGTGGATGCCTCAGTTTGACGGTTTGCCGTAGTTTGAAGGGTTGCCTTGGTTTGTGCTTCTGCCTTAGTTTGAGGGGATGCCTTAGTTTGAGGGGTTGGCTTAGTATGAGGGGATGCCTTAGTTTGAGGGGTTGCCTTAGTTTGAGGGGTTGCCTTAGTATGAGCTGCTGCCTTAGTTTGAGCTGCTGCCTCAGTTTGAAGGTTTGCCTTAGTTTGAGGGGTTGCCATAGTTTGATCTTCTGCCTCAGTTTGCGGGGATGCCTTAGTTTGAGGGTTTGCCTTAGCTTGTGGGGTTGCCCTAATTTGAGTTACTGCCTTAGTTTGAGGCGTTGCCTTAGTTTGAAGGGTTGACTGAGTTAGAGGGGTTGCCTAAATTTGAGCTGCTGCCTCAGTTTGAGAGTCTGCCTTCGTTTGAGTGGATGCCTTAGTTAGACGGTTTGCCTGAGTTTGAGGGGTTGCCTTAGTTTGCGCTTCTGCCTTAGTTTGAGGGGATGCCTTAGCTTGAGGGGTTGCCTTCGTTTGAAGGGTTGCCTTAGTTTGAGGGGATGCCTTAGTTTGAGCTTCTGCCTTAGTTTGAGGGGTTGCCTTAATTTGAAAGGATGCCTTAGTTTGAGGGTCTGCATTAGTTTGAGGGGATGCCTTAGTTTGAGGGGCTGCCTTAGTTAGAGGGGTTGCCTTAGATGGAGGGGCTGCCTCAGTGTGAGCTTCTGCCTTAGTTTGAGGGGATGCCTTAGTTTGAGATGCTGCCTCAGTGTGAGGGGTTGCCTTAATTTGAGGGTCTGCATTAGTTTGATGGGTTGCCTTAGTTTGAGCTGCTGCATTAGTTTGAGGAGTTGCCTTAGTTTGAGGGTTGCCTTAGTTGAGCGGTTTCCTTAGTTTGAAAGTTGCCTTAGTTTGAGGGGTTGCCTCAGTTTGAGGGTTTGCCTTAGTTTGAGGTGTTGCCTTAGTTTGAGGAGTTGCCTATGTTTGCGGGATTGCCTTTGTTTGAGGGGTTGCCTTAGTTTGAGAATCTGCCTCAATTTGAGGGGTTGCCTTAGTTTGAGGGGTTGCCTCTGTTTGAGAGTCTGCCTTCGTTTGAGGGGTTGCCTTAGGTTGAGGGGTTGCATTAGTTTGAGGGGTTGCCTTCGTTTGAGCTGCTGCCTTAGTTTGAGGGGTTGCCTTATATTGAGGGTTTGCCTTAGTTTGAGGGTTGGCTTAGTTGAGCGGTTTCCTTAGTTTGAGGGGTTGCCTTAGTTTGAGCTGCTGCCTTAGTTTGAGGGGTTGCCTTAGTTTGAGCTGCTGCCTTAGTTTGAGGGGTTGCCATAGTTTGAGCTTCTGCCTGAGTTTGAGGGGTTGCCTTAGTTTGAGAGTCTGCCTCAATTTGAGGGGTTGCCTTAGTTTGAGCTGCTGCCTTAGTTTGAGGGGTTGCCTTAGTTTGAGAGTCTGCCTCAATTTGAGGGCTTGCCTTAGTTTGAGGGGTTGCTTCTGTTTGAGAGTCTGCCTTAGTTTGAGGGGTTGCCTGAGGTTGAGGGGTTGCCTTAGTTTGAGGGGTTGCCTTCGTTTGAGCTGCTGCCTTAGTTTGAGGGGTTGCCTTATATTGAGGGGTTGCCTTAGTTTGAGGGGTTGCCTTAGTTTGAGGGGTTGCCATAGTTTGAGCTTCTGCCTGAGTTTGAGGGGATGCTTAGTTTGAGGGGTTGCCTTAGTTTCAGGGGTTGCATAGTTTGAGGGGTTGCCCTAGTTTGAGCTGCTGCCTTAGTTTGAGGGTTTGCCTCAGTTTGAGCTGCTGCCTTAGTTTGAGGGGTTGCCTTAGTTTGAGCTGCTGCCTTAGTTTGAGGGGTTGCCTTAGTTTGAGAGTCTGCCTCAATTTGAGGGGTTGCCTTAGTTTGAGGGGTTGCCTCTGTTTGAGAGTCTGCCTTAGTTTGAGGGGTTGCCTTAGGTTGAGGGGTTGCCTTAGTTTGAGGGGTTGCCCTCGTTTGAGCTGCTGCCTTAGTTTGAGGGGTTGCCTTATATTGAGGGGTTGCCTGAGTTTGAGGGGTTGCCTGAGTTTGAGGGGTTGCCTTAGTCTGAGGGGTTGCCATAGTTTGAGCTTCTGCCTGAGTTTGAGGGGATGCTTAGTTTGAGGGGTTACCTTAGTTTCAGGGGTTGCATAGTTTGAGGGGTTGCCCTAGTTTGAGCTGCTGCCTTAGTTTGAGGGTTTGCCATAGTTTGAGGTGTTTCCCTAATTTGAGCTGCTGCCTTTGTTTGAGGGGTTGCCTCAGTTTGAGAGTCTGCCTTAGTTTGAGGGGTTGCCTTAGTTTGAGGGGTTGCCTTAGTTTGAGCTTCTGCCTTAGTTTGAGGGGATGCCTTAGTTTGAGATGCTGCCTCAGTGTGAGAGGTTGCCTTAATTTGAGGGTCTGCATTAGTTTGATGGGTTGCCTTAGTTTGAGCTGCTGCATTAGTTTGAGGAGTTGCCTTAGTTTGAGGGTTGCCTTAGTTGAGCAGTTTCCTTAGTTTGAAAGTTGCCTTAGTTTGAGGGGTTGCCTTAGTTTGAAGGTTTGCCTTAGTTTGAGGGGTTGCCTTAGTTTGAGGAGTTACCTATGTTTGAGGGATTGCTTTGTTTGAGGGGTTGCCTTAGTTTGAGAGTCTGCCTCAATTTGAGGGGTTGCCTTAGTTTGAGGGGTTGCCTCTGTTTGAGAGTCTGCCTTAGTTTGAGGGGTTGCCTTAGGTTGAGGGGTTGCCTTAGTTTGAGGGGTTGCCTTCGTTTGAGCTGCTGCCTCAGTTTAAGGTTTGCCTGATATTGAGGGGTTGCCTTAGTTTGAGGGTTGCCTTAGTTGAGCGGTTTCCTTAGTTTGAGGGGTTGCCTTAGTTTGAGCTGCTGCCTTAGTTTGAGGGGTTGCCTTAGTTTGAGGGGTTGCCATAGTTTGAGCTTCTGCCTGAGTTTGAGGGGATGCTTAGTTTGAGGGGTTGCCTTAGTTTCAGGGGTTGCATAGTTTGAAGGGTTGCCCTAGTTTGAGCTGCTGCCTTAGTTTGAGGGTTTGCCTTAGTTTGAGGTGTTTCCCTAATTTGAGCTGCTGCCTTTGTTTGAGGGGTTGCCTCAGTTTGAGAGTCTGCCTTAGTTTGAGGGGTTGCCTTAGTTTGAGGGGTTGCCTTAGTTTGAGCTGCTGCCTTAGTTTGAGGGGTTGCCTTAGTTTGAGAGTCTGCCTCAATTTGAGGGCTTGCCTTAGTTTGAGGGGTTGCCTCTGTTTGAGAGTCTGCCTTAGTTTGAGGGGTTGCCTGAGGTTGAGGGGTTGCCTTAGTTTGAGGGGTTGCCTTCGTTTGAGCTGCTGCCTTAGTTTGAGGGGTTGCCTTATATTGAGGGGTTGCCTTAGTTTGAGGGGTTGCCTTAGTTTGAGGGGTTGCCATAGTTTGAGCTTCTGCCTGAGTTTGAGGGGATGCTTAGTTTGAGGGGTTGCCTTAGTTTCAGGGGTTGCATAGTTTGAGGGGTTGCCCTAGTTTGAGCTGCTGCCTTAGTTTGAGGGTTTGCCTTAGTTTGAGCTGCTGCCTTAGTTTGAGGGGTTGCCTTAGTTTGAGCTGCTGCCTTAGTTTGAGGGGTTGCCTTAGTTTGAGAGTCTGCCTCAATTTGAGGGGTTGCCTTAGTTTGAGGGGTTGCCTCTGTTTGAGAGTCTGCCTTAGTTTGAGGGGTTGCCTTAGGTTGAGGGGTTGCCTTAGTTTGAGGGGTTGCCTTCGTTTGAGCTGCTGCCTTAGTTTGAGGGGTTGCCTTATATTGAGGGGTTGCCTGAGTTTGAGGGGTTGCCTTATATTGAGGGGTTGCCTTAGTCTGAGGGGTTGCCATAGTTTGAGCTTCTGCCTGAGTTTGAGGGGATGCTTAGTTTGAGGGGTTGCCTTAGTTTCAGGGGTTGCATAGTTTGAGGGGTTGCCCTAGTTTGAGCTGCTGCCTTAGTTTGAGGGTTTGCCTTAGTTTGAGGTGTTTCCCTAATTTGAGCTGCTGCCTTTGTTTGAGGGGTTGCCTCAGTTTGAGAGTCTGCCTTAGTTTGAGGGGTTGCCTTAGTTTGAGTGTCTGCCTTAGTTTGAGGGGTTGCCTTAGTTTGAGCTTCTGCCTTAGTTTGAGGGGATGCCTTAGTTTGAGATGCTGCCTCAGTGTGAGGGGTTGCCTTAATTTGAGGGTCTGCATTAGTTTGATGGGTTGCCTTAGTTTGAGCTGCTGCATTACTTTGAGGAGTTGCCTTAGTTTGAGGGTTGCCTTAGTTGAGCGGTTTCCTTAGTTTGAAAGTTGCCTTAGTTTGAGGGGTTGCCTTAGTTTGAGGGTTTGCCTTAGTTTGAGGGGTTGCCTTAGTTTGAGGAGTTGCCTATGTTTGAGGGATTGCCTTTGTTTGAGGGGTTGCCTTAGTTTGAGAGTCTGCCTCAATTTGAGGGGTTGCCTTAGTTTGAGGGGTTGCCTCTGTTTGAGAGTCTGCCTTAGTTTGAGGGGTTGCCTTAGGTTGAGGGGTTGCCTTAGTTTGAGGGGTTGCCTTCGTTTGAGCTGCTGCCTCAGTTTAAGGTTTGCCTGATATTGATGGGTTGCCTTAGTTTGAGGGTTGCCTTAGTTGAGCGGTTTCCTTAGTTTGAGGGGTTGCCTGAGTTTGAGGGGTTGCCTGAGTTTGAGGGGTTGCCTTAGTCTGAGGGGTTGCCATAGTTTGAGCTTCTGCCTGAGTTTGAGTGGATGCTTAGTTTGAAGGGTTGCCTTAGTTTCAGGGGTTGCATAGTTTGAAGGGTTGCCCTAGTTTGAGCTGCTGCCTTAGTTTGAGGGTTTGCCTTAGTTTGAGCTGTTTCCCTAATTTGAGCTGCTGCCTTTGTTTGAGGGGTTGCCTCAGTTTGAGAGTCTGCCTTAGTTTGAGGGGTTGCCTTAGTTTGAGGGGTTGCCTTAGTTTGAGCTGCTGCATTAGTTTGAGAGTCTGCTTTAGTTTCAGGGTTTGCCTGAGTTTGAGTGGTTGCCTTAGTTTGAGCTGCTGCCTCAGTTTGAGAGTCTGCCTTCGGTTGAGTGGATGCCTTAGTTTGAGGGGTTGCCTTAGTTTGTGCTTCTCCCTGAGTTTGAGGGGATGCCTTAGTTTGAGAGGTTGCCTTAGTATGAGGGGATGCCTTAGTTTGAGGGGTTGCCTTAGTTTGAGTGGTTGCCTTAGTTTGAGCTGCTGCCTCAGTTTGAGAGTCTGCCTTCGGTTGAGTGGATGCCTTAGTTTGAGGGGTTGCCTTAGTTTGTGCTTCTCCCTGAGTTTGAGGGGATGCCTTAGTTTGAGAGGTTGCCTTAGTATGAGGGGATGCCTTAGTTTGAGGGGTTGCCTCAGTTTGAGGGGTTGCCTTAGTTTCAGGGGTTGCATAGTTTGAGGGGTTGCCCTAGTTTGAGCTGCTGCCTTAGTTTGAGGGTTTGCCTTAGTTTGAGCTGCTGCCTTTGTTTGAGGGTTTGCCTTAGTTTGAGGGGTTGCCATAGTTTGAGCTTCTGCCTCAGTTTGAGGGGTTGCCTTAGTTTGTGCTTCTCCCTGAGTTTGAGGGGATGCCTTAGTTTGAGGGGTTGCCTTAGTATGAGGGGATGCCTTAGTTTGAGGGGTTGCCTCAGTTTGAGGGGTTGCCTTAGTTTGAGGGGTTGCCTCAGTTTGAGCTTCTGCCTCAGTTTGCGGGGATGCCTTAGTTTGAGGGGTAGCCTTAGTTTCAGGGTTTGCCTTAGTTTGAGGGGTTGCCCTAGTTTGAGCTGCTGCCTTAGTTTGAGGGTTTGCCTTAGTTTGTGGGGTTGCCCTAATTTGAGTTGCTGCCTTAGTTTGAGGGTTGCCTTAGTTTGAGAGTCTGCCTTAGTTTGAGGGGCTCCATCAGTTTGAACTGCTGCATTAGTGTGAGAGTCTGCTTAAGTTTGACGGTTTGCCTTCGTTTGAGGGGTTGCCTTAGATTGCGCTTCTGCCTTACTTTGAGGGGACGCATTAGTTTGAGGGGTTGCCTTCGTTTGAGGGGCTGCCTTAGTTTGAGGGGATGCCTTAGTTTGAGCTTCTGCCTTCGTTTGAGGGTTTGCCTTAATTTGAGAGGATGCCTTAGTTTGAGCTTCTGCCTTAGTTTGAGGGGATGCCTTAGTTTGAGGGGTTACCATAGTGTGAGGGGATGCCTTAGTTTGAGGAGTTGCCTCAGTTTGAGGTGTTGCCTCAGTTTGAGGGGTTGCCTTAGTTTCAGCTTCTGCCTTCGTTTCAGGGGATGCCTCAGTTTGAGAGTCTGCCTTCGTTTGAGAGTAGCCTTAGTTTGAGCTGCTGCCTTAGTTTGAGCTTCTGCCTTAGTTTGAGAGTCAGCCGTAGTTTGAGGGTCTGCCTTAGTTTGAGGTGTTGCCTGAGTTTGAGAGCCTGCCTTAGTTTGAGATGATGACTTAGGTTTGGAGGATGCCTTAGTTGGAGGGTTTGGCTTAGTTTGAGCTGCTGCCTTAGTTTGAGAGTCTGCCTTAGTTTGAGCTGCTTCCTTTGTATGAGCTTCTGCCTCATTTTGAGAGTCTGCCTTAGTTTGAGGGGTTGCCTTAGTTTGAGCCTCTGCCTTAGTTTGAGGGGTTGCCTTAGTTTGAGGGGTTGCCTTAGTTTGAGCTGCTGCCTTCGTTTGAGGGGTTGCCTTAGTTTGAGCTTCTGCTTTCGTTTGAGAGTCTGCCTTAGTTTGAGTGGTTGCCTTAGTTTGAGGGGTTGCCTGAGTTTGAGGGGTTGCCATGGTTTGAGGGTCTGCACTAGTATTAGGGGATGCCTTATTTTGAGGGGTTGCCTTAGTTTGAGGGGTTGCCTTAGTTTGAGCTGCTGTCTTAGTTTGAGGTGCTGCTTTAGTTTGAGCTGCTGCCTTAGTTTGAGGGGTTGCCTTAGTTTGAGGGTCTGCATTATTTTGAGGAGATGCCTTAGCTGGAGGGGTTGCTTGAGTTTGATGGGTTGCCTTAGTTTGAGGGGTTGCCTTAGTTTCAGGGGTTGCATAGTTTGAGGGGTTGCCCTAGTTTGAGCTGCTGCCTTAGTTTGAGGGTTTGCCTTAGTTTGAGGTGTTTCCCTAATTTGAGCTGCTGCCTTTGTTTGAGGGATTGCCTCAGTTTGAGAGTCTGCCTTAGTTTGAGGGGTTGCCTTAGTTTGAGGGGTTGCCTTAGTTTGAGCTGCTGCATTAGTTTGAGAGTCTGCTTTAGTTTCAGGGTTTGCCTGAGTTTGAGTGGTTGCCTTAGTTTGAGCTGCTGCCTCAGTTTGAGAGTCTGCCTTCGGTTGAGTGGATGCCTTAGTTTGAGGGGTTGCCTTAGTTTGTGCTTCTCCCTGAGTTTGAGGGGATGCCTTAGTTTGAGAGGTTGCCTTAGTATGAGGGGATGCCTTAGTTTGAGGGGTTGCCTCAGTTTGAGGGGTTGACTTAGTTCGAGGGGTTGCCTTAGTTTGAGCTGCTGCCTTAGTTTGAGAGTTTGCCTTAGTTTGAGGGGTTGCCATAGTTTGAGCTTCTGCCTCAGTTTGAGGGGTTGCCTTAGTTTGTGCTTCTCCCTGATTTTGAGGGGATGCCTTAGTTTGAGGGGTTGCCTTAGTTTGAGGGGATGCCTTAGTTTGAGGGGTTGCCTCAGTTTGAGGGGTTGCCTTAGTTTGAGGGGTTGCCTCAGTTTGAGCTTCTGCCTCAGTTTGCGGGGATGCCTTAGTTTGAGGGGTAGCCTTAGTTTCAGGGTTTGCCTTAGTTTGAGGGGTTGCCCTAGTTTGAGCTGCTGCCTTAGTTTGAGGGTTTGCCTTAGTTTGTGGGGTTGCCCTAATTTGAGTTGCTGCCTTAGTTTGAGGGTTGCCTTAGTTTGAGAGTCTGCCTTAGTTTGAGGGGCTGCATCAGTTTGAACTGCTGCATTTGTGTGAGAGTCTGCTTTAGTTTGACGGTTTGCCTTCGTTTGAGGAGTTGCCTTAGTTTGCGCTTCTGCCTTAGTTTGAGGGGATGCCTTAGCTTGAGGGGTTGCCTTCGTTTGAAGGGTTGCCTTAGTTTGAGGGGATGCCTTAGTTTGAGCTTCTGCCTTAGTTTGAGGGGTTGCCTTAATTTGAAAGGATGCCTTAGTTTGAGGGTCTGCATTAGTTTGAGGGGATGCCTTAGTTTGAGGGGCTGCCTTAGTTAGAGGGGTTGCCTTAGATGGAGGGGCTGCCTCAGTGTGAGCTTCTGCCTTAGTTTGAGGGGATGCCTTAGTTTGAGATGCTGCCTCAGTGTGAGGGGTTGCCTTAATTTGAGGGTCTGCATTAGTTTGATGGGTTGCCTTAGTTTGAGCTGCTGCATTAGTTTGAGGAGTTGCCTTAGTTTGAGGGTTGCCTTAGTTGAGCGGTTTCCTTAGTTTGAAAGTTGCCTTAGTTTGAGGGGTTGCCTCAGTTTGAGGGTTTGCCTTAGTTTGAGGTGTTGCCTTAGTTTGAGGAGTTGCCTATGTTTGCGGGATTGCCTTTGTTTGAGGGGTTGCCTTAGTTTGAGAATCTGCCTCAATTTGAGGGGTTGCCTTAGTTTGAGGGGTTGCCTCTGTTTGAGAGTCTGCCTTCGTTTGAGGGGTTGCCTTAGGTTGAGGGGTTGCCTTAGTTTGAGGGGTTGCCTTCGTTTGAGCTGCTGCCTTAGTTTGAGGGGTTGCCTTATATTGAGGGTTTGCCTTAGTTTGAGGGTTGGCTTAGTTGAGCGGTTTCCTTAGTTTGAGGGGTTGCCTTAGTTTGAGCTGCTGCCTTAGTTTGAGGGGTTGCCTTAGTTTGAGCTGCTGCCTTAGTTTGAGGGGTTGCCATAGTTTGAGCTTCTGCCTGAGTTTGAGGGGTTGCCTTAGTTTGAGAGTCTGCCTCAATTTGAGGGGTTGCCTTAGTTTGAGCTGCTGCCTTAGTTTGAGGGGTTGCCTTAGTTTGAGAGTCTGCCTCAATTTGAGGGCTTGCCTTAGTTTGAGGGGTTGCCTCTGTTTGAGAGTCTGCCTTAGTTTGAGGGGTTGCCTGAGGTTGAGGGGTTGCCTTAGTTTGAGGGGTTGCCTTCGTTTGAGCTGCTGCCTTAGTTTGAGGGGTTGCCTTATATTGAGGGGTTGCCTTAGTTTGAGGGGTTGCCTTAGTTTGAGGGGTTGCCATAGTTTGAGCTTCTGCCTGAGTTTGAGGGGATGCTTAGTTTGAGGGGTTGCCTTAGTTTCAGGGGTTGCATAGTTTGAGGGGTTGCCCTAGTTTGAGCTGCTGCCTTAGTTTGAGGGTTTGCCTTAGTTTGAGCTGCTGCCTTAGTTTGAGGGGTTGCCTTAGTTTGAGCTGCTGCCTTAGTTTGAGGGGTTGCCTTAGTTTGAGAGTCTGCCTCAATTTGAGGGGTTGCCTTAGTTTGAGGGGTTGCCTCTGTTTGAGAGTCTGCCTTAGTTTGAGGGGTTGCCTTAGGTTGAGGGGTTGCCTTAGTTTGAGGGGTTGCCCTCGTTTGAGCTGCTGCCTTAGTTTGAGGGGTTGCCTTATATTGAGGGGTTGCCTGAGTTTGAGGGGTTGCCTGAGTTTGAGGGGTTGCCTTAGTCTGAGGGGTTGCCATAGTTTGAGCTTCTGCCTGAGTTTGAGGGGATGCTTAGTTTGAGGGGTTACCTTAGTTTCAGGGGTTGCATAGTTTGAGGGGTTGCCCTAGTTTGAGCTGCTGCCTTAGTTTGAGGGTTTGCCATAGTTTGAGGTGTTTCCCTAATTTGAGCTGCTGCCTTTGTTTGAGGGGTTGCCTCAGTTTGAGAGTCTGCCTTAGTTTGAGGGGTTGCCTTAGTTTGAGGGGTTGCCTTAGTTTGAGCTTCTGCCTTAGTTTGAGGGGATGCCTTAGTTTGAGATGCTGCCTCAGTGTGAGAGGTTGCCTTAATTTGAGGGTCTGCATTAGTTTGATGGGTTGCCTTAGTTTGAGCTGCTGCATTAGTTTGAGGAGTTGCCTTAGTTTGAGGGTTGCCTTAGTTGAGCAGTTTCCTTAGTTTGAAAGTTGCCTTAGTTTGAGGGGTTGCCTTAGTTTGAAGGTTTGCCTTAGTTTGAGGGGTTGCCTTAGTTTGAGGAGTTACCTATGTTTGAGGGATTGCTTTGTTTGAGGGGTTGCCTTAGTTTGAGAGTCTGCCTCAATTTGAGGGGTTGCCTTAGTTTGAGGGGTTGCCTCTGTTTGAGAGTCTGCCTTAGTTTGAGGGGTTGCCTTAGGTTGAGGGGTTGCCTTAGTTTGAGGGGTTGCCTTCGTTTGAGCTGCTGCATCAGTTTAAGGTTTGCCTGATATTGAGGGGTTGCCTTAGTTTGAGGGTTGCCTTAGTTGAGCGGTTTCCTTAGTTTGAGGGGTTGCCTTAGTTTGAGCTGCTGCCTTAGTTTGAGGGGTTGCCTTAGTTTGAGGGGTTGCCATAGTTTGAGCTTCTGCCTGAGTTTGAGGGGATGCTTAGTTTGAGGGGTTGCCTTAGTTTCAGGGGTTGCATAGTTTGAAGGGTTGCCCTAGTTTGAGCTGCTGCCTTAGTTTGAGGGTTTGCCTTAGTTTGAGGTGTTTCCCTAATTTGAGCTGCTGCCTTTGTTTGAGGGGTTGCCTCAGTTTGAGAGTCTGCCTTAGTTTGAGGGGTTGCCTTAGTTTGAGGGGTTGCCTTAGTTTGAGCTGCTGCCTTAGTTTGAGGGGTTGCCTTAGTTTGAGAGTCTGCCTCAATTTGAGGGCTTGCCTTAGTTTGAGGGGTTGCCTCTGTTTGAGAGTCTGCCTTAGTTTGAGGGGTTGCCTGAGGTTGAGGGGTTGCCTTAGTTTGAGGGGTTGCCTTCGTTTGAGCTGCTGCCTTAGTTTGAGGGGTTGCCTTATATTGAGGGGTTGCCTTAGTTTGAGGGGTTGCCTTAGTTTGAGGGGTTGCCATAGTTTGAGCTTCTGCCTGAGTTTGAGGGGATGCTTAGTTTGAGGGGTTGCCTTAGTTTCAGGGGTTGCATAGTTTGAGGGGTTGCCCTAGTTTGAGCTGCTGCCTTAGTTTGAGGGTTTGCCTTAGTTTGAGCTGCTGCCTTAGTTTGAGGGGTTGCCTTAGTTTGAGCTGCTGCCTTAGTTTGAGGGGTTGCCTTAGTTTGAGAGTCTGCCTCAATTTGAGGGGTTGCCTTAGTTTGAGGGGTTGCCTCTGTTTGAGAGTCTGCCTTAGTTTGAGGGGTTGCCTTAGGTTGAGGGGTTGCCTTAGTTTGAGGGGTTGCCTTCGTTTGAGCTGCTGCCTTAGTTTGAGGGGTTGCCTTATATTGAGGGGTTGCCTGAGTTTGAGGGGTTGCCTGAGTTTGAGGGCTTGCCTTAGTCTGAGGGGTTGCCATAGTTTGAGCTTCTGCCTGAGTTTGAGGGGATGCTTAGTTTGAGGGGTTGCCTTAGTTTCAGGGGTTGCATAGTTTGAGGGGTTGCCCTAGTTTGAGCTGCTGCCTTAGTTTGAGGGTTTGCCTTAGTTTGAGGTGTTTCCCTAATTTGAGCTGCTGCCTTTGTTTGAGGGGTTGCCTCAGTTTGAGAGTCTGCCTTAGTTTGAGGGGTTGCCTTAGTTTGAGTGTCTGCCTTAGTTTGAGGGGTTGCCTTAGTTTGAGCTTCTGCCTTAGTTTGAGGGGATGCCTTAGTTTGAGATGCTGCCTCAGTGTGAGGGGTTGCCTTAATTTGAGGGTCTGCATTAGTTTGATGGGTTGCCTTAGTTTGAGCTGCTGCATTACTTTGAGGAGTTGCCTTAGTTTGAGGGTTGCCTTAGTTGAGCGGTTTCCTTAGTTTGAAAGTTGCCTTAGTTTGAGGGGTTGCCTTAGTTTGAGGGTTTGCCTTAGTTTGAGGGGTTGCCTTAGTTTGAGGAGTTGCCTATGTTTGAGGGATTGCCTTTGTTTGAGGGGTTGCCTTAGTTTGAGAGTCTGCCTCAATTTGAGGGGTTGCCTTAGTTTGAGGGGTTGCCTCTGTTTGAGAGTCTGCCTTAGTTTGAGGGGTTGCCTTAGTTTGAGGGGTTGCCTTAGGTTGAGGGGTTGCCTTAGTTGAGCGGTTTCCTTAGTTTGAGGGGTTGCCTGAGTTTGAGGGGTTGCCTGAGTTTGAGGGGTTGCCTTAGTCTGAGGGGTTGCCATAGTTTGAGCTTCTGCCTGAGTTTGAGTGGATGCTTAGTTTGAAGGGTTGCCTTAGTTTCAGGGGTTGCATAGTTTGAAGGGTTGCCCTAGTTTGAGCTGCTGCCTTAGTTTGAGGGTTTGCCTTAGTTTGAGCTGTTTCCCTAATTTGAGCTGCTGCCTTTGTTTGAGGGGTTGCCTCAGTTTGAGAGTCTGCCTTAGTTTGAGGGGTTGCCTTAGTTTGAGGGGTTGCCTTAGTTTGAGCTGCTGCATTAGTTTGAGAGTCTGCTTTAGTTTCAGGGTTTGCCTGAGTTTGAGTGGTTGCCTTAGTTTGAGCTGCTGCCTCAGTTTGAGAGTCTGCCTTCGGTTGAGTGGATGCCTTAGTTTGAGGGGTTGCCTTAGTTTGTGCTTCTCCCTGAGTTTGAGGGGATGCCTTAGTTTGAGAGGTTGCCTTAGTATGAGGGGATGCCTTAGTTTGAGGGGTTGCCTTAGTTTGAGTGGTTGCCTTAGTTTGAGCTGCTGCCTCAGTTTGAGAGTCTGCCTTCGGTTGAGTGGATGCCTTAGTTTGAGGGGTTGCCTTAGTTTGTGCTTCTCCCTGAGTTTGAGGGGATGCCTTAGTTTGAGAGGTTGCCTTAGTATGAGGGGATGCCTTAGTTTGAGGGGTTGCCTCAGTTTGAGGGGTTGCCTTAGTTTCAGGGGTTGCATAGTTTGAGGGGTTGCCCTAGTTTGAGCTGCTGCCTTAGTTTGAGGGTTTGCCTTAGTTTGAGCTGCTGCCTTTGTTTGAGGGTTTGCCTTAGTTTGAGGGGTTGCCATAGTTTGAGCTTCTGCCTCAGTTTGAGGGGTTGCCTTAGTTTGTGCTTCTCCCTGAGTTTGAGGGGATGCCTTAGTTTGAGGGGTTGCCTTAGTATGAGGGGATGCCTTAGTTTGAGGGGTTGCCTCAGTTTGAGGGGTTGCCTTAGTTTGAGGGGTTGCCTCAGTTTGAGCTTCTGCCTCAGTTTGCGGGGATGCCTTAGTTTGAGGGGTAGCCTTAGTTTCAGGGTTTGCCTTAGTTTGAGGGGTTGCCCTAGTTTGAGCTGCTGCCTTAGTTTGAGGGTTTGCCTTAGTTTGTGGGGTTGCCCTAATTTGAGTTGCTGCCTTAGTTTGAGGGTTGCCTTAGTTTGAGAGTCTGCCTTAGTTTGAGGGGCTCCATCAGTTTGAACTGCTGCATTAGTGTGAGAGTCTGCTTAAGTTTGACGGTTTGCCTTCGTTTGAGGGGTTGCCTTAGATTGCGCTTCTGCCTTACTTTGAGGGGACGCATTAGTTTGAGGGGTTGCCTTCGTTTGAGGGGCTGCCTTAGTTTGAGGGGATGCCTTAGTTTGAGCTTCTGCCTTCGTTTGAGGGTTTGCCTTAATTTGAGAGGATGCCTTAGTTTGAGCTTCTGCCTTAGTTTGAGGGGATGCCTTAGTTTGAGGGGTTACCATAGTGTGAGGGGATGCCTTAGTTTGAGGAGTTGCCTCAGTTTGAGGTGTTGCCTCAGTTTGAGGGGTTGCCTTAGTTTCAGCTTCTGCCTTCGTTTCAGGGGATGCCTCAGTTTGAGAGTCTGCCTTCGTTTGAGAGTAGCCTTAGTTTGAGCTGCTGCCTTAGTTTGAGCTTCTGCCTTAGTTTGAGAGTCAGCCGTAGTTTGAGGGTCTGCCTTAGTTTGAGGTGTTGCCTGAGTTTGAGAGCCTGCCTTAGTTTGAGATGATGACTTAGGTTTGGAGGATGCCTTAGTTGGAGGGTTTGGCTTAGTTTGAGCTGCTGCCTTAGTTTGAGAGTCTGCCTTAGTTTGAGCTGCTTCCTTTGTATGAGCTTCTGCCTCATTTTGAGAGTCTGCCTTAGTTTGAGGGGTTGCCTTAGTTTGAGCCTCTGCCTTAGTTTGAGGGGTTGCCTTAGTTTGAGGGGTTGCCTTAGTTTGAGCTGCTGCCTTCGTTTGAGGGGTTGCCTTAGTTTGAGCTTCTGCTTTCGTTTGAGAGTCTGCCTTAGTTTGAGTGGTTGCCTTAGTTTGAGGGGTTGCCTGAGTTTGAGGGGTTGCCATGGTTTGAGGGTCTGCACTAGTATTAGGGGATGCCTTATTTTGAGGGGTTGCCTTAGTTTGAGGGGTTGCCTTAGTTTGAGCTGCTGTCTTAGTTTGAGGTGCTGCTTTAGTTTGAGCTGCTGCCTTAGTTTGAGGGGTTGCCTTAGTTTGAGGGTCTGCATTATTTTGAGGAGATGCCTTAGCTGGAGGGGTTGCTTGAGTTTGATGGGTTGCCTTAGTTTGAGGGGTTGCCTTAGTTTCAGGGGTTGCATAGTTTGAGGGGTTGCCCTAGTTTGAGCTGCTGCCTTAGTTTGAGGGTTTGCCTTAGTTTGAGGTGTTTCCCTAATTTGAGCTGCTGCCTTTGATTGAGGGGTTGCCTCAGTTTGAGAGTCTGCCTTAGTTTGAGGGGTTGCCTTAGTTTGAGGGGTTGCCTTAGTTTGAGCTGCTGCATTAGTTTGAGAGTCTGCTTTAGTTTCAGGGTTTGCCTGAGTTTGAGTGGTTGCCTTAGTTTGAGCTGCTGCCTCAGTTTGAGAGTCTGCCTTCGGTTGAGTGGATGCCTTAGTTTGAGGGGTTGCCTTAGTTTGTGCTTCTCCCTGAGTTTGAGGGGATGCCTTAGTTTGAGAGGTTGCCTTAGTATGAGGGGATGCCTTAGTTTGAGGGGTTGCCTCAGTTTGAGGGGTTGACTTAGTTCGAGGGGTTGCCTTAGTTTGAGCTGCTGCCTTAGTTTGAGAGTTTGCCTTAGTTTGAGGGGTTGCCATAGTTTGAGCTTCTGCCTCAGTTTGAGGGGTTGCCTTAGTTTGTGCTTCTCCCTGATTTTGAGGGGATGCCTTAGTTTGAGGGGTTGCCTTAGTTTGAGGGGATGCCTTAGTTTGAGGGGTTGCCTCAGTTTGAGGGGTTGCCTTAGTTTGAGGGGTTGCCTCAGTTTGAGCTTCTGCCTCAGTTTGCGGGGATGCCTTAGTTTGAGGGGTAGCCTTAGTTTCAGGGTTTGCCTTAGTTTGAGGGGTTGCCCTAGTTTGAGCTGCTGCCTTAGTTTGAGGGTTTGCCTTAGTTTGTGGGGTTGCCCTAATTTGAGTTGCTGCCTTAGTTTGAGGGTTGCCTTAGTTTGAGAGTCTGCCTTAGTTTGAGGGGCTGCATCAGTTTGAACTGCTGCATTTGTGTGAGAGTCTGCTTTAGTTTGACGGTTTGCCTTCGTTTGAGGAGTTGCCTTAGTTTGCGCTTCTGCCTTAGTTTGAGGGGATGCATTAGTTTGAGGGGTTGCCTCAGTTTGAGGGGTTGCCTTAGTTTGAGGGGTTGCCTCAGTTTGAGCTTCTGCCTCAGTTTGCGGGGATGCCTTAGTTTGAGGGGTAGCCTTAGTTTCAGGGTTTGCCTTAGTTTGAGGGGTTGCCCTAGTTTGAGCTGCTGCCTTAGTTTGAGGGTTTGCCTTAGTTTGTGGGGTTGCCCTAATTTGAGTTGCTGCCTTAGTTTGAGGGTTGCCTTAGTTTGAGAGTCTGCCTTAGTTTGAGGGGCTCCATCAGTTTGAACTGCTGCATTAGTGTGAGAGTCTGCTTAAGTTTGACGGTTTGCCTTCGTTTGAGGGGTTGCCTTAGATTGCGCTTCTGCCTTACTTTGAGGGGATGCATTAGTTTGAGGGGTTGCCTTAGTATGAGGGTATGCCTTAGTTTGAGGGGTTGCCTTCGTTTGAGGGGTTGCCTTAGTTTGAGGGGATGCCTTAGTTTGAGCTTCTGCCTTCGTTTGAGGGTTTGCCTTAATTTGAGAGGATGCCTTAGTTTGAGCTTCTGCCTTAGTTTGAGGGGATGCCTTAGTTTGAGGGGTTACCTTAGTTTGAGGGGATGCCTTAGTTTGAGGAGTTGCCTCAGTTTGAGGTGTTGCCTCAGTTTGAGGGTTTGCCTTAGTTCCAGCTTCTGCCTTCGTTTCAGGGGATGCCTCAGTTTGAGAGACTGCCTTCGTTTGAGAGTAGCCTTAGTTTGAGCTGCTGCCTTAGTTTGAGATTCTGCCTTAGTTTGAGAGTCAGCCGTAGTTTGAGGGTCTGCCTTAGTTTGAGGTGTTGCCTGAGTTTGAGAGCCTGCCTTAGTTTGAGATGTTGACTTAGGTTTGGAGGATGCCTTAGTTGGAGGGTTTGGCTTAGTTTGAGCTGCTGCCTTAGTTTGAGAGTCTGCCTTAGTTTGAGCTGCTTCCTTTGTATGAGCTTCTGCCTCATTTTGAGAGTCTGCCTTAGTTTGAGGGGTTGCCTTAGTTTGAGCCTCTGCCTTAGTTTGAGGGGTTGCCTTAGTTTGAGGGGTTGCCTTAGTTTGAGCTGCTGCCTTAGTTTGAGAGTCTGCCTTAGTTTGAGCTGCTTCCTTTGTATGAGCTTCTGCCTCATTTTGAGAGTCTGCCTTAGTTTGAGGGGTTGCCTTAGTTTGAGCCTCTGCCTTAGTTTGAGGGGTTGCCTTAGTTTGAGGGGTTGCCTTAGTTTGAGCTGCTGCCTTCGTTTGAGTGGTTGCCTTAGTTTGAGGGGTTGCCTGAGTTTGAGGGGTTGCCATGGTTTGAGGGTCTGCACTAGTATTAGGGGATGCCTTATTTTGAGGGGTTGCCTTAGTTTGAGGGGTTGCCTTAATTGGAGGGGATGACTTAGTTTGAGCTGCTGTCTTAGTTTGAGGTGCTGCTTTAGTTTGAGCTGCTGCCTTAGTTTGAGGGGTTGCCTTAGTTTGAGGGTCTGCATTAGTTTGAGGAGATGCCTTAGCTTGAGGGGTTGCTTGAGTTTGATTGGTTGCCTTAGTTTGAGGGGTTGCCTTAGTTTGAGAGTCTGCCTTAGTTTGTGGGGTTGCCTTAGTTTGAGGGGTTGCCTTAGTTTGAGTGTCTGCCTTAGTTTGAGGGGTTGCCTTAGTTTGAGGGGTTGCCTTAGTTTGAGGGGTTGCCTTAGTTTGACTGGTTGCCTTAGTTTGATGTGTTGCCTTAGTTTGAGGGGTGACCTTAGTTTCAGGGATTGCCTCAGTTTTACTGGATGCCTTAGTTTGAGTGTCTGCCTTAGTTTGAGGGGTTGCCTTATTTTGAGGGGTTGCCTTAGTTTGACAAGTTGCATTAGTTTCAGGGGTTGCCTTAGTTTGAGGGGTTGCCTTAGTTTGAGCTGCTGCCTTAGTTTGAGAGGCTGCCTTAGTTTGAGGGGTTGCCTTAGTTTGAGCTGCTGCCTTGGGTTGAGTGGTTGCCTTCGTTTGAGTGGATGCCTTAGTTTGACGGTTTGCCTGAGTTTGAGGGGTTGCCTTCGTTTGCGCTTCTGCCTTAGTTTGAGGGGATGCCTTAGCTTGAGGGGTTGCCTTCGTTTGAGGGGTTGCCTTAGATGGAGGGGATGCCTTAGTTTGAGCTTCTGCCTTAGTTTGAGGGGTTGCCTTAATTTGAAAGGATGCCTTAGTTTGAGGGTCTGCATTAGTTTGAGGGGATGCCTTAGTTTGAGATGCTGCCTCAGTGTGAGGGGTTGCCTTAATTTGAGGGTCTGCATTAGTTTGATGGGTTGCCTTAGTTTGAGCTGCTGCATTAGTTTGAGGAGTTGCCTTAGTTTGAGGGTTGCCTTAGTTGAGCGGTTTCCTTAGTTTGAAAGTTGCCTTAGTTTGAGGGTTTGCCTTAGTTTGAGGGGTCGCCTTAGTTTGAGGAGTTGCCTATGTTTGAGGGATTGCCTTTGTTTGAGGGGTTGCCTCAGTTTGAGCTTCTGCCTCAGTTTGCGGGGATGCCTTAGTTTGAGGGGTAGCCTTAGTTTCAGGGTTTGCCTTAGTTTGAGGGGTTGCCCTAGTTTGAGCTGCTGCCTTAGTTTGAGGGTTTGCCTTAGTTTGTGGGGTTGCCCTAATTTGAGTTGCTGCCTTAGTTTGAGGGTTGCCTTAGTTTGAGAGTCTGCCTTAGTTTGAGGGGCTCCATCAGTTTGAACTGCTGCATTAGTGTGAGAGTCTGCTTCAGTTTGACGGTTTGCCTTCGTTTGAGGGGTTGCCTTAGATTGCGCTTCTGCCTTACTTTGAGGGGATGCATTAGTTTGAGGGGTTGCCTTAGTATGAGGGTATGCCTTAGTTTGAGGGGTTGCCTTCGTTTGAGGGGTTGCCTTAGTTTGAGGGGATGCCTTAGTTTGAGCTTCTGCCTTCGTTTGAGGGTTTGCCTTAATTTGAGAGGATGCCTTAGTTTGAGCTTCTGCCTTAGTTTGAGGGGATGCCTTAGTTTGAGGGGTTACCTTAGTTTGAGGGGATGCCTTAGTTTGAGGAGTTGCCTCAGTTTGAGGTGTTGCCTCAGTTTGAGGGTTTGCCTTAGTTCCAGCTTCTGCCTTCGTTTCAGGGGATGCCTCAGTTTGAGAGACTGCCTTCGTTTGAGAGTAGCCTTAGTTTGAGCTGCTGCCTTAGTTTGAGCTTCTGCCTTAGTTTGAGAGTCAGCCGTAGTTTGAGGGTCTGCCTTAGTTTGAGGTGTTGCCTGAGTTTGAGAGCCTGCCTTAGTTTGAGATGTTGACTTAGGTTTGGAGGATGCCTTAGTTGGAGGGTTTGGCTTAGTTTGAGCTGCTGCCTTAGTTTGAGAGTCTGCCTTAGTTTGAGCTGCTTCCTTTGTATGAGCTTCTGCCTCATTTTGAGAGTCTGCCTTAGTTTGAGGGGTTGCCTTAGTTTGAGCCTCTGCCTTAGTTTGAGGGGTTGCCTTAGTTTGAGGGGTTGCCTTAGTTTGAGCTGCTGCCTTAGTTTGAGAGTCTGCCTTAGTTTGAGCTGCTTCCTTTGTATGAGCTTCTGCCTCATTTTGAGAGTCTGCCTTAGTTTGAGGGGTTGCCTTAGTTTGAGCCTCTGCCTTAGTTTGAGGGGTTGCCTTAGTTTGAGGGGTTGCCTTAGTTTGAGCTGCTGCCTTCGTTTGAGTGGTTGCCTTAGTTTGAGGGGTTGCCTGAGTTTGAGGGGTTGCCATGGTTTGAGGGTCTGCACTAGTATTAGGGGATGCCTTATTTTGAGGGGTTGCCTTAGTTTGAGGGGTTGCCTTAATTGGAGGGGATGACTTAGTTTGAGCTGCTGTCTTAGTTTGAGGTGCTGCTTTAGTTTGAGCTGCTGCCTTAGTTTGAGGGGTTGCCTTAGTTTGAGGGTCTGCATTAGTTTGAGGAGATGCCTTAGCTTGAGGGGTTGCTTGAGTTTGATTGGTTGCCTTAGTTTGAGGGGTTGCCTTAGTTTGAGAGTCTGCCTTAGTTTGTGGGGTTGCCTTAGTTTGAGGGGTTGCCTTAGTTTGAGTGTCTGCCTTAGTTTGAGGGGTTGCCTTAGTTTGAGGGGTTGCCTTAGTTTGAGGGGTTGCCTTAGTTTGACTGGTTGCCTTAGTTTGATGTGTTGCCTTAGTTTGAGGGGTGACCTTAGTTTCAGGGATTGCCTCAGTTTTACTGGATGCCTTAGTTTGAGTGTCTGCCTTAGTTTGAGGGGTTGCCTTATTTTGAGGGGTTGCCTTAGTTTGACAAGTTGCATTAGTTTCAGGGGTTGCCTTAGTTTGAGGGGTTGCCTTAGTTTGAGCTGCTGCCTTAGTTTGAGAGGCTGCCTTAGTTTGAGGGGTTGCCTTAGTTTGAGCTGCTGCCTTGGGTTGAGTGGTTGCCTTCGTTTGAGTGGATGCCTTAGTTTGACGGTTTGCCTGAGTTTGAGGGGTTGCCTTCGTTTGCGCTTCTGCCTTAGTTTGAGGGGATGCCTTAGCTTGAGGGGTTGCCTTCGTTTGAGGGGTTGCCTTAGATGGAGGGGATGCCTTAGTTTGAGCTTCTGCCTTAGTTTGAGGGGTTGCCTTAATTTGAAAGGATGCCTTAGTTTGAGGGTCTGCATTAGTTTGAGGGGATGCCTTAGTTTGAGATGCTGCCTCAGTGTGAGGGGTTGCCTTAATTTGAGGGTCTGCATTAGTTTGATGGGTTGCCTTAGTTTGAGCTGCTGCATTAGTTTGAGGAGTTGCCTTAGTTTGAGGGTTGCCTTAGTTGAGCGGTTTCCTTAGTTTGAAAGTTGCCTTAGTTTGAGGGTTTGCCTTAGTTTGAGGGGTCGCCTTAGTTTGAGGAGTTGCCTATGTTTGAGGGATTGCCTTTGTTTGAGGGGTTGCCTTAGTTTGAGAGTCTGCCTCAATTTGAGGGGTTGCCTTAGTTTGAGGGGTTGCCTCTGTTTGAGAGTCTGCCTTAGTTTGAGGGGTTGCCTTAGGTTGAGGGGTTGCCTTTGTTTGAGGGGTTGCCTTCGTTTGAGCTGCTGCCTCAGTTTGAGGGGTTGCCTGATATTGAGGGGTTGCCTTAGTTTGAGGGTTGCCTGATTTGAGCGGTTTCCTTAGTTTGAGGGGTTGCCTTAGTTTGAGCTGCTGCCTTAGTTTGAGGGGTTGCCTTAGTTTGAGGGGTTGCCATAGTTTGAGCTTCTGCCTGAGTTTGAGGGGATGCTTAGTTTGAGGGGTTGCCTTAGTTTCAGGGGTTGCATAGTTTGAGGGGTTGCCCTAGTTTGAGCTGCTGCCTTAGTTTGAGGGTTTGCCTTAGTTTGAGGTGTTTCCCTAATTTGAGCTGCTGCCTTTGTTTGAGGGGTTGCCTCAGTTTGAGAGTCTGCCTTAGTTTGAGGGGTTGCCTTAGTTTGAGGGGTTGCCTTAGTTTGAGCTGCTGCATTAGTTTGAGAGTCAGCTTTAGTTTGAGGGTTTGCCTTAGTTTGAGTGGTTGCCTTAGTTTGAGCTGCTGCCTTAGTTTGAGAGTCTGCCTTCGTTTGAGTGGATGCCTTAGTTTGAGGGGTTGCCTTAGTTTGTGCTTCTCCCTGAGTTTGAGGGGATGCCTTAGTTTGAGGGGTTGCCTTAGTATGAGGGGATGCCTTAGTTTGAGGGGTTGACTCAGTTTCAGGGTTTGCCTTAGTTTGAGGGGTTGCCCTAGTTTGAGCTGCTGCCTCAGTTTGAGGGTTTGCCTTAGTTTGTGGGGTTGCCCGAATTTGAGTTGCTGCCTTAGTTTGAGGGGTTGCCTTAGTTTGAGAGTCTGCCTTAGTTTGAGGGGCTGCATCAGTTTGAACTGCTGCATTTGTGTGAGAGTCTGCTTTAGTTTGACGGTTTGCCTTCGTTTGAGGAGTTGCCATAGTTTGAGGGTTGCCTTAGTTGAGCGGTTTCCTTAGTTTGAAAGTTGCCTTAGTTTGAGGGTTTGCCTTAGTTTGAGGGGTCGCCTTAGTTTGAGGAGTTGCCTATGTTTGAGGGATTGCCTTTGTTTGAGGGGTTGCCTTAGTTTGAGAGTCTGCCTCAATTTGAGGGGTTGCCTTAGTTTGAGGGGTTGCCTCTGTTTGAGAGTCTGCCTTAGTTTGAGGGGTTGCCTTAGGTTGAGGGGTTGCCTTTGTTTGAGGGGTTGCCTTCGTTTGAGCTGCTGCCTCAGTTTGAGGGGTTGCCTGATATTGAGGGGTTGCCTTAGTTTGAGGGTTGCCTGATTTGAGCGGTTTCCTTAGTTTGAGGGGTTGCCTTAGTTTGAGCTGCTGCCTTAGTTTGAGGGGTTGCCTTAGTTTGAGGGGTTGCCATAGTTTGAGCTTCTGCCTGAGTTTGAGGGGATGCTTAGTTTGAGGGGTTGCCTTAGTTTCAGGGGTTGCATAGTTTGAGGGGTTGCCCTAGTTTGAGCTGCTGCCTTAGTTTGAGGGTTTGCCTTAGTTTGAGGTGTTTCCCTAATTTGAGCTGCTGCCTTTGTTTGAGGGGTTGCCTCAGTTTGAGAGTCTGCCTTAGTTTGAGGGGTTGCCTTAGTTTGAGGGGTTGCCTTAGTTTGAGCTGCTGCATTAGTTTGAGAGTCAGCTTTAGTTTGAGGGTTTGCCTTAGTTTGAGTGGTTGCCTTAGTTTGAGCTGCTGCCTTAGTTTGAGAGTCTGCCTTCGTTTGAGTGGATGCCTTAGTTAGAGGGGTTGCCTTAGTTTGTGCTTCTCCCTGAGTTTGAGGGGATGCCTTAGTTTGAGGGGTTGCCTTAGTATGAGGGGATGCCTTAGTTTGAGGGGTTGACTCAGTTTCAGGGTTTGCCTTAGTTTGAGGGGTTGCCCTAGTTTGAGCTGCTGCCTCAGTTTGAGGGTTTGCCTTAGTTTGTGGGGTTGCCCGAATTTGAGTTGCTGCCTTAGTTTGAGCGGTTGCCTTAGTTTGAGAGTCTGCCTTAGTTTGAGGGGCTGCATCAGTTTGAACTGCTGCATTTGTGTGAGAGTCTGCTTTAGTTTGACGGTTTGCCTTCGTTTGAGGAGTTGCCTTAGTTTGCGCTTCTGCCTTAGTTTGAGGGGATGCATTAGTTTGAGGGGTTACCTTAGTATGAGGGTATGCCTTAGTTTGAGGGGTTGCCTTCGTTTGAGGGGTTGCCTTAGTTTGAGGGGATGCCTTAGTTTGAGCTTCTGCCTTCGTTTGAGGGTTTGCCTTAATTTGAGAGGATGCCTTAGTTTGAGCTTCTGCCTTAGTTTGAGGGGATGCCTCAGTTTGAGGGGTTACCTTAGTTTGAGGGGATGCCTTAGTTTGAGGGGTTGCCTTAGTTTGAGGTGTTGCCTTAGTTTGAGGGGTTGCCTTAATTTCAGCTTCTGCCTTCGTTTCAGGGGATGCCTCAGTTTGAGAGTCTGCCTTCGTTTGAGAGTAGCCTTAGTTTGAGCTGCTGCCTTAGTTTGAGCTTCTGCCTCAGTTTGAGAGTCAGCCGTAGTTTGAGGGTCTGCCTTAGTTTGAGGTGTTGCCTGAGTTTGAGAGCCTGCCTTAGTTTGAGATGTTGACTGAGGATTGGAGGATGCCTTAGTTGAGGGTTTGGCGTAGTTTGAGCTGCTGCCTTAGTTTGAGAGTCTGCCTTAGTTTGAGCTGCTTCCTTTGTATGAGCTTCTGCCTCATTTTGAGAGTCTGCCTTAGTTTGAGGGGTTGCCTTAGTTTGAGCCTCTGCCTTAGTTTGAGGGGTTGCCTGAGTTTGAGAGCCTGCCTTAGTTTGAGATGTTGACTTAGGTTTGGAGGATGCCTTAGTTGAGGGTTTGGCGTAGTTTGAGCTGCTGCCTTAGTTTGAGAGTCTGCCTTAGTTTGAGCTGCTTCCTTTGTATGAGCTTCTGCCTCATTTTGAGAGTCTGCCTTAGTTTGAGGGGTTGCCTTAGTTTGAGCCTCTGCCTTAGTTTGAGGGGTTGCCTTAGTTTGAGGGGTTGCCTTAGTTTGAGCTGCTGCCTTCGTTTGAGTGGTTGCCTTAGTTTGAGGGGTTGCCTGAGTTTGAGGGGTTGCCATGGTTTGAGGGTCTGCACTAGTATTAGGGGATGCCTTATTTTGAGGTGTTGCCTTAGTTTGAGGGGTTGCCTTAATTGGAGGGGATGACTTAGTTTGAGCTGCTGTCTTAGTTTGAGGTGCTGCTTTAGTTTGAGCTGCTGCCTTAGTTTGAGGGGTTGCCTTAGTTTGAGGGTCTGCATTCGTTTGAGGAGATGCCTTAGCTTGAGGGGTTGCTTGAGTTTGATGGGTTGCCTTAGTTTGAGGGGTTGCCTTAGTTTGAGAGTCTGCCTTAGTTTGTGGGGTTGCCTTAGTTTGAGGGGTTGCCTTAGTTTGAGTGTCTGCCTTAGTTTGAGGGCTTGCCTTAGTTTGAGGGGTTGCCTTAGTTTGAGGGGTTGCCTTAGTTTGACTGGTTGCCTTAGTTTGATGTGTTGCCTTAGTTTGAGGGGTGACCTTAGTATCAGGGATTGCCTCAGTTTGACTGGATGCCTTAGTTTGAGTGTCTGCCTTAGTTTGAGGGGTTGCCTTATTTTGAGGGGTTGCCTTAGTTTGACTGGTTGCCTTAGTTTCAGGGGTTGCCTTAGTTTGAGGGGTTGCCTTAGTTTGAGCTGCTGCCTTAGTTTGAGAGGCTGCCTTAGTTTGAGGGGTTGCCTTAGTTTGAGCCGCTGCCTTGGGTTGAGAGGCTGCCTTAGTTTGAGGGGTTGCCTTAGTTTGAGAGTCTGCCTCAGTTTGAGTGGTTGCCTTCGTTTGAGTGGATGCCTTAGTTTGACGGTTTGCCTGAGTTTGAGGGGTTGCCTTCGTTTGCGCTTCTGCCTTAGTTTGAGGGGATGCCTTAGCTTGAGGGGTTGCCTTCGTTTGAGGGGTTGCCTTAGTTTGAGGGGATGCCTTAGTTTGAGCTTCTGCCTTAGTTTGAGGGGTTGCCTTAATTTGAAAGGATGCCTTAGTTTGAGGGTCTGCCTCAGTTTGAGGGGTTGCCTTAGTTTGAGGGGCTGCCTTAGTTAGAGGGGTTGCCTTAGATGGAGGGGATGCCTTAGTTTGAGCTTCTGCCTTCGTTTGAGGGGTTGCCTTAATTTGAAAGGATGCCTTAGTTTGAGGGTCTGCATTAGTTTGAGGGGATGCCTTAGTTTGAGATGCTGCCTCAGTGTGAGGGGTTGCCTTAATTTGAGGGTCTGCATTAGTTTGATGGGTTGCCTTAGTTTGAGCTGCTGCATTAGTTTGAGGAGTTGCCTTAGTTTGAGGGTTGCCTTAGTTGAGCGGTTTCCTTAGTTTGAAAGTTGCCTTAGTTTGAGGGTTTGCCTTAGTTTGAGGGGTCGCCTTAGTTTGAGGAGTTGCCTATGTTTGAGGGATTGCCTTTGTTTGAGGGGTTGCCTTAGTTTGAGAGTCTGCCTCAATTTGAGGGGTTGCCTTAGTTTGAGGGGTTGCCTCTGTTTGAGAGTCTGCCTTAGTTTGAGGGGTTGCCTTAGATTGAGGGGTTGCCTTAGTTTGAGGGGTTGCCTTCGTTTGAGCTGCTGCCTCAGTTTGAGGGGTTGCCTTATATTGAGGGGTTGCCTTAGTTTGAGGGTTGCCTGATTTGAGCGGTTTCCTTAGTTTGAGGGGTTGCCTTAGTTTGAGCTGCTGCCTTAGTTTGAGGGGATGCTTAGTTTGAGCGGTTTCCTTAGTTTGAGGGGTTGCCATAGTTTGAGCTTCTGCCTGAGTTTGAGGGGATGCTTAGTTTGAGGGGTTGCCTTAGTTTCAGGGGTTGCATAGTTTGAGGGGTTGCCCTAGTTTGAGCTGCTGCCTTAGTTTGAGGGTTTGCCTTAGTTTGAGGTGTTTCCCTAATTAGAGCTGCTGCCTTTGTTTGAGGGGTTGCCTCAGTTTGAGAGTCTGCCTTAGTTTGAGGGGTTGCCTTAGTTTGAGGGGTTGCCTTAGTTTGAGCTGCTGCATTAGTTTGAGAGTCAGCTTTAGTTTGAGGGTGTGCCTGAGTTTGAGTGGTTGCCTTAGTTTGAGCTTCTGCCTTAGTTTGAGGGGTTGCCTTAATTTGAAAGGATGCCTTAGTTTGAGGGTCTGTATTAGTTTGAGGGGATGCCTTAGTTTGAGATGCTGCCTCAGTGTGAGGGGTTGCCTTAATTTGAGGGTCTGCATTAGTTTGATGGGTTGCCTTAGTTTGAGCTGCTGCATTAGTTTGAGGACTTGCCTTAGTTTGAGGGTTGCCTTAGTTGAGCGGTTTCCTTAGTTTGAAAGTTGCCTTAGTTTGAGGGTTTGCCTTAGTTTGAGGGGTCGCCTTAGTTTGAGGAGTTGCCTATGTTTGAGGGATTGCCTTTGTTTGAGGGGTTGCCTTAGTTTGAGAGTCTGCCTCAATTTGAGGGGTTGCCTTAGTTTGAGGGGTTGCCTCTGTTTGAGAGTCTGCCTTAGTTTGAGGGGTTGCCTTAGGTTGAGGGGTTGCCTTAGTTTGAGGGGTTGCCTTCGTTTGAGCTGCTGCCTCAGTTTGAGGGGTTGCCTTATATTGAGGGGTTGCCTTAGTTTGAGGGTTGCCTGATTTGAGCGGTTTCCTTAGTTTGAGGGGTTGCCTTAGTTTGAGCTGCTGCCTTAGTTTGAGGGGTTGCCTTAGTTTGAGGGGTTGCCATAGTTTGAGCTTCTGCCTGAGTTTGAGGGGATGCTTAGTTTGAGGGGTTGCCTTAGTTTCAGGGGTTGCATAGTTTGAGGGGTTGCCCTAGTTTGAGCTGCTGCCTTAGTTTGAGGGTTTGGCTTAGTTTGAGGTGTTTCCCTAATTTGAGCTGCTGCCTTTGTTTGAGGGGTTGCCTCAGTTTGAGAGTCTGCCTTAGTTTGAGGGGTTGCCTTAGTTTGAGGGGTTGCCTTAGTTTGAGCTGCTGCATTAGTTTGAGAGTCAGCTTTAGTTTGAGGGTTTGCCTGAGTTTGAGTGGTTGCCTTAGTTTGAGCTGCTGCCTTAGTTTGAGAGTCTGCCTTCGTTTGAGTGGATGCCTTAGTTTGAGGGGTTGCCTTAGTTTGTGCTTCTCCCTGAGTTTGAGGGGATGCCTTAGTTTGAGGGGTTGCCTTAGTATGAGGGGATGCCTTAGTTTGAGGGGTTGACTCAGTTTCAGGGTTTGCCTTAGTTTGAGGGGTTGCCCTAGTTTGAGCTGCTGCCTCAGTTTGAGGGTTTGCCTTAGTTTGTGGGGTTGCCCGAATTTGAGTTGCTGCCTTAGTTTGAGCGGTTGCCTTAGTTTGAGAGTCTGCCTTAGTTTGAGGGGCTGCATCAGTTTGAACTGCTGCATTAGTGTGAGAGTCTGCTTTAGTTTGACGGTTTGCCTTCGTTTGAGGAGTTGCCTTAGTTTGCGCTTCTGCCTTAGTTTGAGGGGATGCATTAGTTTGAGGGGTTACCTTAGTATGAGGGTATGCCTTAGTTTGAGGGGTTGCCTTCGTTTGAGGGGTTGCCTTAGTTTGAGGGGATGCCTTAGTTTGAGCTTCTGCCTTCGTTTGAGGGTTTGCCTTAATTTGAGAGGATGCCTTAGTTTGAGCTTCTGCCTTAGTTTGAGGGGATGCCTCAGTTTGAGGGGTTACCTTAGTTTGAGGGGATGCCTTAGTTTGAGGGGTTGCCTTAGTTTGAGGTGTTGCCTTAGTTTGAGGGGTTGCCTTAATTTCAGCTTCTGCCTTCGTTTCAGGGGATGCCTCAGTTTGAGAGTCTGCCTTCGTTTGAGAGTAGCCTTAGTTTGAGCTGCTGCCTTAGTTTGAGCTTCTGCCTCAGTTTGAGAGTCAGCCGTAGTTTGAGGGTCTGCCTTAGTTTGAGGTGTTGGCTGAGTTTGAGAGCCTGCCTTAGTTTGAGATGTTGACTGAGGATTGGAGGATGCCTTAGTTGAGGGTTTGGCGTAGTTTGAGCTGCTGCCTTAGTTTGAGAGTCTGCCTTAGTTTGAGCTGCTTCCTTTGTATGAGCTTCTGCCTCATTTTGAGAGTCTGCCTTAGTTTGAGGGGTTGCCTTAGTTTGAGCCTCTGCCTTAGTTTGAGGGGTTGCCTTAGTTTGAGGGGTTGCCTTAGTTTGAGCTGCTGCCTTCGTTTGAGGGGTTGCCTTAGTTTGAGGGGTTGCCTGAGTTTGAGGGGTTGCCATGGTTTGAGGGTCTGCACTAGTATTAGGGGATGCCTTATTTTGAGGGGTTGCCTTAGTTTGAGGGGTTGCCTTAGTATGAGGGTATGCCTTAGTTTGAGGGGTTGCCTTCGTTTGAGGGGTTGCCTTAGTTTGAGGGGATGCCTTAGTTTGAGCTTCTGCCTTCGTTTGAGGGTTTGCCTTAATTTGAGAGGATGCCTTAGTTTGAGCTTCTGCCTTCGTTTGAGGGGATGCCTCAGTTTGAGGGGTTACCTTAGTTTGAGGGGATGCCTTAGTTTGAGGGGTTGCCTTAGTTTGAGGTGTTGCCTTAGTTTGAGGGGTTGCCTTAATTTCAGCTTCTGCCTTCGTTTCAGGGGATGCCTCAGTTTGAGAGTCTGCCTTCGTTTGAGAGTAGCCTTAGTTTGAGCTGCTGCCTTAGTTTGAGCTTCTGCCTCAGTTTGAGAGTCAGCTGTAGTTTGAGGGTCTGCCTTAGTTTGAGGTGTTGCCTGAGTTTGAGAGCCTGCCTTAGTTTGAGATGTTGACTGAGGATTGGAGGATGCCTTAGTTGAGGGTTTGGCGTAGTTTGAGCTGCTGCCTTAGTTTGAGAGTCTGCCTTAGTTTGAGCTGCTTCCTTTGTATGAGCTTCTGCCTCATTTTGAGAGTCTGCCTTAGTTTGAGGGGTTGCCTTAGTTTGAGCCTCTGCCTTAGTTTGAGGGGTTGCCTTAGTTTGAGGGGTTGCCTTAGTTTGAGCTGCTGCCTTCGTTTAAGGGGTTGCCTTAGTTTGAGGGGTTGCCTGAGTTTGAGGGGTTGCCATGGTTTGAGGGTCTGCACTAGTATTAGGGGATGCCTTATTTTGAGGGGTTGCCTTAGTTTGAGGGGTTGCCTTAATTGGAGGGGATGACTTAGTTTGAGCTGCTGTCTTAGTTTGAGGTGCTGCTTTAGTTTGAGCTGCTGCCTTAGATTGAGGGGTTGCCTTAGTTTGACGGTCTGCATTAGTTTGAGGAGATGCCTTAGCTTGAGGGGTTGCTTGAGTTTGAGGGGTTGCCATAGTTTGAGCTTCTGCCTGAGTTTGAGGGGATGCTTAGTTTGAGGGGTTGCCTTAGTTTCAGGGGTTGCATAGTTTGAGGGGTTGCCCTAGTTTGAGCTGCTGCCTTAGTTTGAGGGTTTGCCTTAGTTTGAGGTGTTTCCCTAATTTGAGCTGCTGCCTTTGTTTGAGGGGTTGCCTCAGTTTGAGAGTCTGCCTTAGTTTGAGGGGTTGCCTTAGTTTGAGGGGTTGCCTTAGTTTGAGAGTCAGCTTTAGTTTGAGGGTGTGCCTGAGTTTGAGTGGTTGCCTTAGTTTGAGC
This sequence comes from Heterodontus francisci, assembly GCF_036365525.1. Classification (NCBI taxonomy): domain Eukaryota; kingdom Metazoa; phylum Chordata; class Chondrichthyes; order Heterodontiformes; family Heterodontidae; genus Heterodontus; species Heterodontus francisci. Next base: position 7,116,581 of record NC_090403.1, on the reverse strand, counting down.
TTCTGCCTTAGTTTGAGGGGTTGCCTTAATTTGAAAGGATGCCTTAGTTTGAGGGTCTGCATTAGTTTGAGGGGATGCCTTAGTTTGAGATGCTGCCTCAGTGTGAGGGGTTGCCTTAATTTGAGGGTCTGCATTAGTTTGATGGGTTGCCTTAGTTTGAGCTGCTGCATTAGTTTGAGGACTTGCCTTAGTTTGAGGGTTGCCTTAGTTGAGCGGTTTCCTTAGTTTGAAAGTTGCCTTAGTTTGAGGGTTTGCCTTAGTTTGAGGGGTCGCCTTAGTTTGAGGAGTTGCCTATGTTTGAGGGATTGCCTTTGTTTGAGGGGTTGCCTCAGTTTGAGAGTCTGCCTCAATTTGAGGGGTTGCCTTAGTTTGAGGGGTTGCCTCTGTTTGAGAGTCTGCCTTAGTTTGAGGGGTTGCCTTAGGTTGAGGGGTTGCCTTAGTTTGAGGGGTTGCCTTCGTTTGAGCTGCTGCCTCAGTTTGAGGGGTTGCCTTATATTGAGGGGTTGCCTTAGTTTGAGGGTTGCCTGATTTGAGCGGTTTCCTTAGTTTGAGGGGTTGCCTTAGTTTGAGCTGCTGCCTTAGTTTGAGGGGTTGCCTTAGTTTGAGGGGTTGCCATAGTTTGAGCTTCTGCCTGAGTTTGAGGGGATGCTTAGTTTGAGGGGTTGCCTTAGTTTCAGGGGTTGCATAGTTTGAGGGGTTGCCCTAGTTTGAGCTGCTGCCTTAGTTTGAGGGTTTGCCTTAGTTTGAGGTGTTTCCCTAATTTGAGCTGCTGCCTTTGTTTGAGGGGTTGCCTCAGTTTGAGAGTCTGCCTTAGTTTGAGGGGTTGCCTTAGTTTGAGGGGTTGCCTTAGTTTGAGCTGCTGCATTAGTTTGAGAGTCAGCTTTAGTTTGAGGGTTTGCCTGAGTTTGAGTGGTTGCCTTAGTTTGAGCTGCTGCCTTAGTTTGAGAGTCTGCCTTCGTTTGAGTGGATGCCTTAGTTTGAGGGGTTGCCTTAGTTTGTGCTTCTCCCTGAGTTAGAGGGGATGCCTTAGCTTGAGGGGTTGCTTGAGTTTGATGGGTTGCCTTAGTTTGAGGGGTTGCCTTAGTTTGAGAGTCTGCCTTAGTTTGTGGGGTTGCCTTAGTTAGAGGGGTTGCCTTAGATGGAGGGGCTGCCTTAGTTAGAGGGGTTGCCTGAGCTGGAGGGGATGCCTTAGTTTGAGCTTCTGCCTTAGTTTGAGGGGATGCCTTAGTTTGAGATGCTGCCTCAGTGTGAGGGGTTGCCTTAATTTGAGGGTCTGCATTAGTTTGATGGGTTGCCTTAGTTTGAGCTGCTGCATTAGTTTGAGGAGTTGCCTTAGTTTGAGGGTTGCCTTAGTTGAGCGGTTTCCTTCGTTTGAAAGTTGCCTTGGTTTGAGGGGTTGCCTTAGTTTGAGGGTTTGCCTTAGTTTGAGGGGTTGCCTTAGTTTGAGGAGTTGCCTATGTTTGAGGGATTGCCTTTGTTTGAGGGGTTGCTTTAGTTTGAGAGTCTGCCTCAATTTGAGGGGTTGCCTTAGTTTGAGGGGTTGCCTCTGTTTGAGAGTCTGCCTTAGTTTGAGGGGTTGCCTTCGTTTGAGCTGCTGCCTTAGTTTGAGGGGTTGCCTTATATTGAGGGGTTGCCTTAGTTTGAGGGGTTGCCTTAGTTTGAGGGGTTGCCATAGTTTGAGCTTCTGCCTGAGTTTGAGGGGATGCTTAGTTTGAGGGGTTGCCTTAGTTTCAGGGGTTGCATAGTTTGAGGGGTTGCCCTAGTTTGAGCTGCTGCCTTAGTTTGAGGGTTTGCCTTAGTTTGAGGTGTTTCCCTAATTTGAGCTGCTGCCTTTGTTTGAGGGGTTGCCTCAGTTTGAGAGTCTGCCTTAGTTTGAGGGGTTGCCTGAGTTTGAGTGGATGCCTTAGTTTGAGGGGTTGCCTTAGTTTGTGCTTCTCCCTGAGTTTGAGGGGATGCCTTAGTTTCAGGGGTTGCCTTTGCATGAGGGGATGCCTTAGTTTGAGGGGTTGCCTCAGTTTGAGGGGTTGCCTTAGTTTGAGGGGTTGCCTTAGTTTGAGCTGCTGCCTTAGTTTGAGGGGTTGCCATAGTTTGAGCTTCTGCCTCAGTTTGCGGGGATGCCTTAGTTTGAGGGGTAGCCTTAGTTTCAGGGTTTGCCTTAGTTTGAGGGGTTGCCCTAGTTTGAGCTGCTGCCTTAGTTTGAGGGTTTGCCTTAGTTTGTGGGGTTGCCCTAATTTGAGTTGCTGCCTTAGTTTGAGGGGTTGCCTTAGTTTGAGAGTCTGCCTTAGTTTGAGGGGCTCCATCAGTTTGAACTGCTGCATTAGTGTGAGAGTCTGCTTCAGTTTGACGGTTTGCCTTCGTTTGAGGGGTTGCCTTAGTTTGCGCTTCTGCCTTAGTTTGAGGGGATGCATTAGTATGAGGGTATGCCTTAGTTTGAGGGGTTGCCTTCGTTTGAGGGGTTGCCTTAGTTTGAGGGGATGCCTTAGTTTGAGCTTCTGCCTTCGTTTGAGGGTTTGCCTTAATTTGAGAGGATGCCTTAGTTTGAGCTTCTGCCTTAGTTTGAGGGGATGCCTTAGTTTGAGGGGTTACCTTAGTTTGAGGGGATGCCTTAGTTTGAGGGGTTGCCTCAGTTTGAGGTGTTGCCTCAGTTTGTGGGGTTGCCTTAGTTTCAGCTTCTGCCTTCGTTTCAGGGGATGCCTCAGTTTGAGAGTCTGCCTTAGGAGAGAGAGGAGTGCTCGCGAAGAGAGGAATAGGGAGAGAGAGGAGTTGACCACGTGGCTGCAGGGATGGTGTAGGAGGGAGGGTTTTGGTTTCCTGGATAATTGGGGCTCTTTCTGGGGTAGGTGGGACCTCTACAAACAGGATGGTCTTCACCTGAACCAGAGGGGTACCAATATCCTGGGGGGGAGATTTGTTAGTGCTCTTCGGGGGGGTTTAAACTAAATCAGCAGGGGAATGGGAACCTAAATTGCAGTGCCAGTGTACAGGCTGTTGAGAATAGTGAGGTAGGGGATAAGGTTACAGGGACGCAAGAGGGCACTGGCAAGCAAGAACTTGGTTTAAAGTGTGTCTACTTCAACGCCAGGAGCATCCGTAATAAGGTGGGTGAGCTTGCAGCATGGGTTGGTACCTGGGATCCTGATGTTGTAGCCATTTCGGAGACATGGGTAGAGCAGGGGCAGGAATGGATGTTGCAGGTTCCGGGATTTAGATGTTTCAGAAAGAACAGAGAAGAGGGTAAAAGAGGGGGGGGGTGTGGCATTGTTAATCAAGGAAAGTATTACAGCGGCAGAAAGGACGTTTGAGGACTCGTCTACTGAGGTAGTATGGGCCGAGGTTAGAAACAGGAGAGGAGAGGTCACCCTGTTGGGAGTTTTCTATAGACCTCCGAATAGTTCCAGAGATGTAGAGGAAAGGATAGCGAAGATGATTCTCGACAGGAGCGAGAGTAACAGGGTAGTGGTTATGGGGGACTTTAACTTTCCAAATATTGACTGGAAATACTATAGTTCGAGTACTTTAGATGGGTCTGTTTTTGTCCAGTGTGTGCAGGAGGGTTTTCTGACACAGTATGTGGACAGGCCAACCAGGGGCGATTCCACATTGGATTTGGTACTGGGTAATGAACCCGGCCAGGTGTTAGATTTAGATGTAGGTGAGCACTTTGGCGATAGTGATCACAATTCGGTTAGGTTTACCTTAGCGATGGGCAGGGACAGGTATATACCGCAGGGCAAGAATTATAGCTGGGGGAAAGGAAATTATGACGCGATTAGGCAAGATTTAGGATGTGTAGGATGGGGAAGGAAACTGCAGGGGATGGGCACAAACGAAATGTGGAGCTTATTCAAGGAGCAGCTAATGCGTGTCCTTGATAAGTATGTACCTGTCAGGCAGGGAGGAAGTTGTCGAGCAAGGGAGCCGTGGTTTACTCAAGAAGTTGAAGCGCTTGTCAAGAGGAAGAGGGCGGCTTATGTTAGGATGAGACGTGAAGGCTCAGTTAGGGCGCTTGAGAGTTACAAGCTAGCCAGGAAGGATCTAAAGGGAGGGCTAAGAAGAGCAAGGAGAGGACACGAGAAGTCATTGGCGGATAGGATCAAAGAAAACCCTAAGGCTTTCTATAGGTATATCAGGAATAAACGAATGATAAGAGTTAGAACAGGGCCAATCAAGGATAGTAGTGGGAAGTTGTGTGCGGAATCAGAGGAGATAGGGGAAGCGTTAAATGAATATTTTTCGTCAGTATTTACAGTAGAGAAAGAAAATGTTGCCGAGGAGAATACTGAGATTCAGGCTACTAGGCTAGATGGGATTGAGATTCACAAGGAGGAGGTGTTAGCAATTTTGGAAAGAGTGAAAATAGATAAGTCCCCTGGGCCAGATGGGATTTATCCTAGGATTCTCTGGGAAGCCAGGGAGGAGATTGCAGAGCCGTTGTTGTTGATCTTCAAGTCGTCATTGTCGACAGGAGGAGTGCCGGAGGACTGGAGGATAGCAAATGTTGTCCCCTTGTTCAAGAAGGGGAGTAGAGACAGCCCTGGTAATTATAGACCTGTGAGCCTTACTTCGGTTGTGGGTAAAATGTTGGAAAAGGTTATAAGAGACAGGATTTATAATCATCTTGAAAAGAATAAGTTCATTTGCGATAGTCAGCACGGTTTTGTGAAAGGTAGGTCGTGCCTCACAAACCTTATTGAGTTTTTCGAGAAGGTGACCAAACAGGTGGATGAGGGTAAAGCCGTGGATGTGGTGTATATGGATTTCAGTAAGGCGTTTGATAAGGTTCCCCACGGTAGGCTATTGCAGAAAATACGCAAGTATGGGGTTGAAGGTGATTTAGAGCTTTGGATCAGAAATTGGCTAGCTGAAAGAAGACAGAGGGTGGTGGTTGATGGCAAATGTTCATCCTGGAGTTTAGTTACTAGTGGTGTACCGCAAGGTTCTGTTTTGGGGCCACTGCTGTTTGTCATTTTTATAAACGACCTGGATGAGGGTGCAGAAGGGTGGGTTAGTAAATTTGCGGATGACACGAAGGTCGGTGGAGTTGTGGATAGTGTCGAAGGGTGTTGTAGGGTACAGAGGGACATAGATAGGCTGCAGAGCTGGGCTGAGAGATGGCAAATGGAGTTTAATGCGGAGAAGTGTGAGGTGATTCACTTTGGAAGGAGTAACAGCAATGCAGAGTACTGGGCTAATGGGAAGATTCTTGGTAGTGTAGATGAGCAGAGAGATCTTGGTATCCAGGTACATAAATCCCTGAAAGTTGCTACCCAGGTTAATAGGGCTGTTAAGAAGGCATATGGTGTGTTAGCCTTTATTAATAGGGGGATCGAGTTTCAGAGCCACGGGGTCATGATGCAGCTGTACAAAACTCTGGTGAGGCCGCACCTGGAGTATTGCGTGCAGTTCTGGTCACCGCATTATAGGAAGGATGTCGAAGCTTTGGAAAGGGTGCAGAGGAGATTTACTAGGATGTTGCCTGGTATGGAAGGAAGGTCTTACGAGGAAAGGCTGAGGGACTTGGGGTTGTTTTCGTTAGAGAGAAGGAGGAGGAGAGGTGACTTAATAGAGACATACAAGATAATCAGAGGGTTAGATAGGGTGGATAGTGAGAGTCTTTTTCCTCGGATGAGGATGGCAAACACGAGGGGACATAGCTTTAAGTTGAGGGGTGAAAGATATAGGACAGATGTCAGAGGTAGTTTCTTTACGCAGAGAGTAGTAGGGGCGTGGAACGCCCTGCCTGCAACAGTAGTAGACTCGCCAACTTTAAGGGCATTTAAGTGGTCATTGGATAGACATATGGATGTAAATGGAAGAGTGTAGGTCAGATGATCGGCGCAACATCGAGGGCCGAAGGGCCTGTACTGCGCTGTAATATTCTAATTCTAATTCTAATTCTAATTCATTTGAGAGTAGCCTTAGTTTGAGCTGCTGCCTTAGTTTGAGCTTCTGCCTTAGTTTGAGAGTCAGCCGTAGTTTGTGGGTCTGCCTTAGTTTGAGGTGTTGCCTGAGTTTGAGAGCCTGCTTTAGTTTGAGATGTTGACTTAGGTTTGGAGGATGCCTTAGTTGGAGGGTTTGGCTTAGTTTGAGCTGCTGCCTTAGTTTGAGAGTCTGCCTTAGTTTGAGCTGCTTCCTTTGTATGAGCTTCTGCCTCATTTTGAGAGTCTGCCTTAGTTTGAGGGGTTGCCTTAGTTTCAGCCTCTGCCTTAGTTTGAGGGGTTGCCTTAGTTTGAGGGGTTGCCTTAGTTTGAGCTGCTGCCTTCGTTTGAGGAGTTGCCTTAGTTTGAGCTTCTGCTTTCGTTTGAGAGTCTGCCTTAGTTTGAGTGGTTGCCTTAGTTTGAGGGGTTGCCTGAGTTTGAGGGGTTGCCATGGTTTGAGGGTCTGCACTAGTATTAGGGGATGCCTTATTTTGAGGGGTTGCCTTAGTTTGAGGGGTTGCCTTAATTGGAGGGGATGACTTAGTTTGAGCTGCTGTCTTAGCTTGAGGTGCTGCTTTAGTTTGAGCTGCTGCCTTAGTTTGAGGGGTTGCCTTAGTTTGAGGGTCTGCATTAGTTTGAGGAGATGCCTTAGCTTGAGGGGTTGCTTGAGTTTGATGGGTTGCCTTAGTTTGAGGGGTTGCCTTAGTTTGAGAGTCTGCCTTAGTTTGTGGGGTTGCCTTAGTTTGAGGGGTTGCCTTAGTTTGAGTGTCTGCCTTAGTTTGAGGGGTTGCCTTAATTTGAGGGGTTGCCTTAGTTTGAGGGGTTGCCTTAGTTTGACTGGTTGCCTTAGTTTGATGTGTTGCCTTAGTTTGAGGGGCAACCTTAGTTTCAGGGATTGCCTTAGTTTGACTGGATGCCTTAGTTTGAGTGTCTGCCTTCATTTGAGGGGTTGCCTTATTTTGAGGGGTTGCCTTAGTTTGACTGGTTGCCTTAGTTTCAGGGGTTGCCTTAGTTTGAGGGGTTGCCTTAGTTTGAGCTGCTGCCTTAGTTTGAGAGGCTGCCTTAGTTTGAGGGGTTGCCTTAGTTTGAGCAGCTGCATAAGGTTGAGAGGCTGCATTAGTTTGAGGGGTTGCCTTAGTTTGAGAGTCTGCCTCAGTTTGAGTGGTTGCCTTCGTTTGAGTGGATGCCTTAGTTTCACGGTTTGCCTGAGTTTGAGGGGTTGCCTTAGTTTGCGCTTCTGCCTTAGTTTGAGGGGATGCCTTAGCTTGAGGGGTTGCCTTCGTTTGAGGGGTTGCCTCAGTTTGAGGGGATGCCTTAGTTTGAGCTTCTGCCTTAGTTTGAGGGGTTGCCTTAATTTGAAAGGTTGCCTTAGTTTGAGGGTCTGCATTAGTTTGAGGGGATGCCTTAGTTTGAGGGGTTGCCTTAGACGGAGGGGTTGCCTTAGTTAGAGGGGTTGCCTTAGATGGAGGGGATGCCTTAGTTTGAGCTTCTGCCTTAGTTTGAGGGGTTGCCTTAATTTGAAAGGATGCCTTAGTTTGAGGGTCTGCATTAGTTTGAGGGGATGCCTTAGTTTGAGATGCTGCCTCAGTGTGAGGGGTTGCCTTAATTTGAGGGTCTGCATTAGTTTGATGGGTTGCCTTAGTTTGAGCTGCTGCATTTGTTTGAGGAGTTGCCTTAGTTTGAGGGTTGCCTGAGTTGAGCGGTTTCCTTAGTTTGAAAGTTGCCTTAGTTTGAGGGGTTGCCTTAGTTTGAGGGTTTGCCTTAGTTTGAGGGGTTGCCTTAGTTTGGGGAGTTGCCTATGTTTGAGGGATTGCCTTTGTTTGAGGGGTTGCCTTAGTTTGAGAGTCTGCCTCAATTTGAGGGGTTACCTTAGTTTGAGGGGTTGCCTCTGTTTGAGAGTCTGCCTTAGTTTGAGCGGTTGCCTTAGGTTGAGGGGTTGCCTTAGTTTGAGCTGCTGCCTTAGTTTGAGAGGCTGCCTTAGTTTGAGGGGTTGCCTTAGTTTGAGCAGCTGCATAAGGTTGAGAGGCTGCATTAGTTTGAGGGGTTGCCTTAGTTTGAGAGTCTGCCTCAGTTTGAGTGGTTGCCTTCGTTTGAGTGGATGCCTTAGTTTCACGGTTTGCCTGAGTTTGAGGGGTTGCCTTAGTTTGCGCTTCTGCCTTAGTTTGAGGGGATGCCTTAGCTTGAGGGGTTGCCTTCGTTTGAGGGGTTGCCTCAGTTTGAGGGGATGCCTTAGTTTGAGCTTCTGCCTTAGTTTGAGGGGTTGCCTTAATTTGAAAGGTTGCCTTAGTTTGAGGGTCTGCATTAGTTTGAGGGGATGCCTTAGTTTGAGGGGTTGCCTTAGACGGAGGGGTTGCCTTAGTTAGAGGGGTTGCCTTAGATGGAGGGGATGCCTTAGTTTGAGCTTCTGCCTTAGTTTGAGGGGTTGCCTTAATTTGAAAGGATGCCTTAGTTTGAGGGTCTGCATTAGTTTGAGGGGATGCCTTAGTTTGAGATGCTGCCTCAGTGTGAGGGGTTGCCTTAATTTGAGGGTCTGCATTAGTTTGATGGGTTGCCTTAGTTTGAGCTGCTGCATTTGTTTGAGGAGTTGCCTTAGTTTGAGGGTTGCCTGAGTTGAGCGGTTTCCTTAGTTTGAAAGTTGCCTTAGTTTGAGGGGTTGCCTTAGTTTGAGGGTTTGCCTTAGTTTGAGGGGTTGCCTTAGTTTGGGGAGTTGCCTATGTTTGAGGGATTGCCTTTGTTTGAGGGGTTGCCTTAGTTTGAGAGTCTGCCTCAATTTGAGGGGTTACCTTAGTTTGAGGGGTTGCCTCTGTTTGAGAGTCTGCCTTAGTTTGAGCGGTTGCCTTAGGTTGAGGGGTTGCCTTAGTTTGAGGGGTTGCCTTCGTTTGAGCTGCTGCCTCAGTTTGAGGGGTTGCCTTATATTGAGGGGTTGCCTCAGTTTGAGGGTTGCCTGATTTGAGCGGTTTCCTTAGTTTGAGGGATTGCCTTAGTTTGAGGGGTTGCCATAGTTTGAGCTTCTGCCTGAGTTTGAGGGGATGCTTAGTTTGAGGGGTTGCCTTAGTTTCAGGGGTTGCATAGTTTGAAGGGTTGCCCTAGTTTGAGCTGCTGCCTTAGCTTGAGGGTTTGCCTTAGTTTGAGGTGTTTCCCTAATTTGAGCTGCTGCCTTTGTTTGAGGGGTTGCCTCAGTTTGAGAGTCTGCCTTAGTTTGAGGGGTTGCCTTAGTTTGAGGGGTTGCCTTAGTTTGAGCTGCTGCATGAGTTTGAGAGTCTGCTTTAGTTTGAGTGGATGCCTTAGTTTGAGGGGTTGCCTTAGTTTGTGCTTCTCCCTGAGTTTGAGGGGATGCCTTAGTTTGAGGGGTTGCCTTAGTCTGAGGGGATGCCTTAGTTTGAGGGGTTGCCTCAGTTTCAGGGTTTGCCTTAGTTTGAGGGGTTGCCCTAGTTTGAGCTGCTGCCTCAGTTTGAGGGTTTGCCTTAGTTTGTGGGGTTGCCCTAATTTGAGTTGCTGCCTTAGTTTGAGGGGTTGCCTGAGTTTGAGAGTCTGCCTTAGTTTGAGGGGCTGCATCAGTTTGAACTGCTGCATTAGTGTGAGAGTCTGCTTTAGTTTGACGGTTTGCCTTCGTTTGAGGGGTTGCCTTAGTTTGTGCTTCTGCCTTAGTTTGAGGGGATGCATAAGTTTGAGGGGTTGCCTTAGTATGAGGGTATGCCTTAGTTTGAGGGGTTGCCTTCGTTTGAGGGGTTGCCTTAGTTTGAGGGGATGCCTTAGTTTGAGCTTCTGCCTTCGTTTGAGGGTTTGCCTTAATTTGAGAGGATGCCTTAGTTTGAGCTTCTGCCTTAGTTTGAGGGGATGCCTCAGTTTGAGGGGTTACCTTAGTTTGAGGGGATGCCTTAGTTTGAGGGGTTGCCTTATTTTGAGGTGTTGCCTTAGTTTGAGGGGTTGCCTTAGTTTCAGCTTCTGCCTTCGTTTCAGGGGATGCCTCAGTTTGAGAGTCTGCCTTCGTTTGAGAGTAGCCTTAGTTTGAGCTGCTGCCTTAGTTTGAGCTTCTGCCTTAGTTTGAGAGTCAGCCGTAGTTTGAGGGTCTGCCTTAGTTTGAGGTGTTGCCTGAGTTTGAGAGCCTGCCTTAGTTTGAGATGTTGACTTCGGTTTGGAGGATGCCTTAGTTGGAGGGTTTGGCTTAGTTTGAGCTGCTGCCTTAGTTTGAGAGTCTGCCTTAGTTTGAGCTGCTTCCTTTGTATGAGCTTCTGCCTCATTTTGAGAGTCTGCCTTAGTTTGAGGGGTTGCCTTAGTTTGAGCCTCTGCCTTAGTTTGAGGGGTTGCCTTAGTTCGAGGGGTTGCCTTAGTTTGAGCTGCTGCCTTCGTTTGAGGGGTTGCCTTAGTTTGAGCTTCTGCTTTCGTTTGAGAGTCTGCCTTAGTTTGAGTGGTTGCCTTAGGTTGAGGGGTAGCCTGAGTTTGAGGGGTTGCCATGGTTTGAGGGTCTGCATTAGTATTAGGGGATGCCTTATTTTGAGGGGTTGCCTTAGTTTGAGGGGTTGCCTTAATTGGAGGGGATGACTTAGTTTGAGCTGCTGTCTTAGTTTGAGGTGCTGCTTTAGTTTGAGCTGCTGCCTTAGTTTGAGTGGTTGCCTTAGTTTGAGGGTCTGCATTAGTTTGAGGAGATGCCTTAGCTTGAGGGGTTGCTTGAGTTTGATGGGTTGCCTTAGTTTGAGGGGTTGCCTTAGTTTGAGAGCCTGCCTTAGTTTGTGGGGTTGCCTTAGTTTGAGGGGTTGCCTTAGTTTGAGTGTCTACCTTAGTTTAATTGGTTGCCTTAGTTTGAGGGGTTGCCTTAGTTTGACTGGATGCCTTAGTTTGAGTGTCTGCCTTAGTTTGAGGTGTTGCCTTATTTTGAGGGGTTGCCTTAGTTTGACTGGTTGCCTTAGTTTGAGGGGTTGACTTAGTTTGAGGGGTTGCCTTAGTTTGAGCTGCTGCCTTAGTTTGAGAGGCTGCCTTAGTTTGAGGGGTTGCCTTAGTTTGAGCTGCTGCCTTAGGTGGAGAGGCTGCCTTAGTTTGAGGGGTTGCCTTAGTTTGAGAGTCTGCCTCAGTTTGAGTGGTTGCCTGGGTTTGAGGGGTTGCCTTAGTTTGAGGGGTTGCCTAAGTTTGAGGGGTTGCCTTAGTTTGAGTGGCTGCCTTAGTTTGAGGGGTTGCCTTAGTTTGAGGGTCTGCCTTAGTTTGAGGTGTTGCCTTAGTTTGAGGTGTTGCCTTAGTTTGAGGGGTTGCCTTAGTTTGAGGTACTGCATTAGTATGAGGGGATGCCTTAGTTTGAGGGGTTGCCACAGTTTGAGGGGTTGCCTTAATTTGAGTTGTTGCCTCAGTTTGAGCTGCTGCCTTAGTTTGAGTGTCTGCCTCAGTTTGAGGGGTTGCCTTAGTTTGAGGGGTTGCCTCTGTTTGAGAGTCTGCCTTAGTTTGAGGGGTTGCCTTAGGTTGAGGGGTTGCCTTAGTTTGAGGGGTTGCCTTCGTTTGAGCTGCTGCCTTAGTTTGAGGGTTTGCCTGATATTGAGGGGTTGCCTTAGTTTGAGGGTTGCCTTAGTTGAGCGGTTTCCTTACTTTGAGGGGTTGCCTTAGTTTGAGCTGCTGCCTTAGTTTGAGGGGTTGCCTTAGTTTGAGGGGTTGCCATAGTTTGAGCTTCTGCCTGAGTTTGAGGGGATGCTTAGTTTGAGGGGTTGCCTTAGTTTCAGGGGTTGCATAGTTTGAGGGGTTGCCCTAGTTTGAGCTGCTGCCTTAGTTTGAGGGTTTGCCTTAGTTTGAGGTGTTTCCCTAATTTGAGCTGCTGCCTTTGTTTGAGGGGTTGCCTCAGTTTGAGAGTCTGCCTCAGTTTGAGGGGTTGCCTTAGTTTGAGGGGTTGCCTTAGTTTGAGCTGCTGCATTAGTTTGAGAGTCTGCTTTAGTTTCAGGGTTTGCCTGAGTTTGAGTGGTTGCCTTAGTTTGAGCTGCTGCCTCAGTTTGAGAGTCTGCCTTCGTTTGAGTGGATGCCTTAGTTTGAGGGGTTGCCTTAGTTTGTGCTTCTCCCTGAGTTTGAGGAGATGCCTTAGTTTGAGAGGTTGCCTTAGTATGAGGGGATGCCTTAGTTTGAGGGGTTGCCTCAGTTTGAGGGGTTGCCTTAGTTTGAGGGGTTGCCTTAGTTTGAGCTGCTGCCTTAGTTTGAGGGTTTGCCTTAGTTTGAGGGGTTGCCTTAGTTTGAGCTTCTGCCTTAGTTTGAGGGGTCGCCTTAGTTTCAGGGTTTGCCTTAGTTTGAGGGGTTGCCCTAGTTTGAGCTGCTGCCTTAGTTTGAGGGTTTGCCTTAGTTTGTGGGGTTGCCCTAATTTGAGTTGCTGCCTTAGTTTGAGGGGTTGCCTGAGTTTGAGAGTCTGCCTTAGTTTGAGGTGCTGCATCAGTTTGAACTACTGCATTAGTGTGAGAGTCTGCTTTAGTTTGACGGTTTGCCTTCGTTTGAGGGGTTGCCTTAGTTTGCGCTTCTGCCTTAGTTTGAGGGGATGCATTAGTTTGAGGGGTTGCCTTTGTATGAGGGTATGCCTTAGTTTGAGGGGTTGCCTTCGTTTGAGGGGTTGCCTTAGTTTGAGGGGATGCCTCAGTTTGAGGGGTTGCCTTAGTTTGAGGTGTTGCCTTAGTTTGAGGGGTTGCCTTAGTTTCAGCTTCTGCCTTCGCTTCAGGGGATGCCTCAGTTTGAGAGTCTGCCTTCGTTTGATAGTAGCCTTAGTTTGAGCTGCTGCCTTAGTTTGAGGTGTTGCCTGAGTTTGAGAGCCTGCCTTAGTTTGAGATGTTGACTTAGGTTTGGAGGATGCCTTAGTTGGAGGGTTTGGCTTAGTTTGAGCTGCTGCCTTAGTTTGAGAGTCTGCCTTAGTTTGAGCTGCTTCCTTTGTGTGAGCTTCTGCCTCATTTTGAGAGTCTGCCAGTTTGAGGGGTTGCCTTAGTTTGAGCCTCTGCCTTAGTTTGAGGGGTTGCCTTAGTTTGAGGGGTTGCCTTAGTTTGAGCTGCTGCCTTCGTTTGAGGGGTTGCCTTAGTTTGAGCTTCTGCTTTCGTTTGAGAGTCCGCCTTAGTTTGAGTGGTTGCCTTAGTTTGAGGGGTTGCCTGAGTTTGAGGGGTTGCCATGGTTTGAGGGTCTGCACCAGTATTAGGGGATGCCTTATTTTGAGGGGTTGCCTTAGTTTGAGGGGTTGCCTTAATTGGAGGGGATGACTTAGTTTGAGCTGCTGTCTTAGTTTGAGGTGCTGCTTTAGTTTGAGCTGCTGCCTTAGTTTGAGGGGTTGCCTTAGTTTGAGGGTCTGCATTAGTTTGAGGAGATGCCTTAGCTTGAGGGGTTGCTTGAGTTTGATGGGTTGCCTTAGTTTGAGGGGTTGCCTTAGTTTGAGAGTCTGCCTTAGTTTGTGGGGTTGCCTTAGTTTGAGGGGTTGCCTTAGTTTGAGTGTCTGGCTTAGTTTGAGGGGTTGCCTTAGTTTGAGGGGTGGCCTTAGTTTGAGAGTCTGCTTTAGTTTGAGGTGTTGACTTAATTTGACTGGTTGCCTTAGTTTGAGAGTCTGCCTTAGTTTGAGGGGTTGCCTTAGTTTGAGGGGATGCCTTAGTTTGAGGGGTTGCCTTAGTTTCAGATTCTGCCTTTGTTTCAGGGGATGCCTTAGTTTGAGAGTCTGCCTTAGTTTGAGGGGTTGCCTTAGTTTAAGGGGATGCCTTAGTTTGCGAGTCTGCCTTAGTTTGAGAGTCTGCCTTAGTTTGAGTGTTTGCCTTAGTTTGAGGGGTTGCCTCAGTTTGAGCTGCTGCCTTAGTTTGAGAGTCTGCCTTAGTTTGAGAGTCTGCCTTAGTTTGAGGGTTTGCCTGAGTTTGAGGGGCTGCCTTAGTTTGAGGGGTTGCCTAAGTTTCAGCTGCTTCATTAGTTTGTGATTCTGCCTTGGTTTGAGGGGTTGCCTTAGTTAGAGGGCTTGCCTTAGTTGGAGCTGCTGCCTTACTTTGAGAGTCTGCCTTAGTTTGAGGGGTTGCCTTGGTTTGAGGGGTTGCCTGCCTTTGAGGGGTTGCCTTAGTTTGAGTGTCTGCCTTAGTTTGACGGGTTGCCTTAATTTGAGAGTTTGCCTTCGTTTCAGCTTCTGCCTTCGTTTGAGGGGATGCCTCAGTTTGAGGGGATGCCTTAGTTTGAGGGGTTGCCTTAGTTTGAGGGGTTGCCTTAGTTTCAGTTTCTGCCTTAGTTTGAGGGGTTGCCTTATATTGAGGGGTTGCCTTAGTTTGAGGGGTTGCCTAAGTTTGAGCTTCTGCCTTCGAATGAGTGTCTGCATTTGTTTGAGAGTCAGCCTTAGTTTGAGAGGATGCCTCAGTTTGAGAGTCTGCCTTAGTTTGAGGGGTGACCTTAGTTTCAGGGATTGCCTCAGTTTGATCTGCTGCCTTAGTTTGAGTGGTTGCCTTAGTTTGAGCTTCTGCTTCAGTTTGAGGGTCTGCACTAGTTTTAGGGGATGCCTTAGTTTGAGGGGTTGCCTGAGTTTGAGGGGTTGCCTTAGTTTGACTGGCTGCCTTAGTTTGAGGGGTTGCCTTAGTTTGAGGGTCTGCCTTAGTTTGAGGTGTTGCCTTAGTTTGAGGGGTTGCCTTAGTTTGAGAGTCTGACATAGTGTGATGGGTTGCCTTAGTTTGAGGTACTGCATTAGTATGAGGGGATGCCTTAGTTTGAGGGGTTGCCACAGTTTGAGGGGTTGCCTTAATTTGAGTTGTTGCCTCAGTTTGAGCTGCTGCCTTAGTTTGAGTGTCTGCCTCAGTTTGAGGGGTTGCCTTAGTTTGAGGGGTTGCCTCTGTTTGAGAGTCTGCCTTAGTTTGAGGGGTTGCCTTAGGTTGAGGGGTTGCCTTCGTTTGAGCTGCTGCCTTAGTTTGAGGGCTTGCCTGATATTGAGGGGTTGCCTTAGTTTGAGGGTTGCCTTAGTTGAGCGGTTTCCTTAGTTTGAGGGGTTGCCTTAGTTTGAGCCATTGCCTGAGTTTGAGGGGATGCTTAGTTTGAGGGGTTGCCTTAGTTTCAGGGGTTGCATAGTTTGAGGGGTTGCCCGAGTTTGAGCTGCTGCCTTAGTTAGAGGGTTTGCCTTAGTTTGAGGTGTTTCCCTAATTTGAGCTGCTGCCTTTGTTTGAGGGGTTGCCTCAGTTTGAGAGTCTGCCTTAGTTTGAGGGGTTGCCTTAGTTTGAGGGGTTGCCTTAGTTTGAGCTGCTGCATTAGTTTGAGAGTCTGCTTTAGTTTCAGGGTTTGCCTGAGTTTGAGTGGTTGCCTTAGTTTGAGCTGCTGCCTCAGTTTGAGAGTCTGCCTTCGTTTGAGTGGATGCCTTAGTTTGAGGGGTTGCCTTAGTTTGTGCTTCTCCCTGAGTTTGAGGGGATGCCTTAGTTTGAGAGGTTGCCTTAGTATGAGGGGATGCCTTAGTTTGAGGGGTTGCCTCAGTTTGAGGGGTTGCCTTAGTTTGAGGGGTTACCTTAGTTTGAGCTGCTGCCTTAGTTTGAGGGTTTGCCTTAGTTTGAGGGGTTGCCATAGTTTGAGCTTCTGCCTCAGTTTGCGGGGATGCCTTAGTTTGAGGGGTAGCCTTAGTTTCAGGGTTTGCCTTAGTTTGAGGGGTTGCCCTAGTTTGAGCTGCTGCCTTAGTTTGAGGGTTTGCCTTAGTTTGTGGGGTTGCCCTAATTTGAGTTCCTGCTTTAGTTTGAGGGGTTGCCTTAGTTTGAGAGTCTGCCTTAGTTTGAGGTGCTGCATCAGTTTGAACTACTGCATTAGTGTGAGAGTCTGCTTTAGTTTGACGGTTTGCCTTCGTTTCAGGGGTTGCCTTAGTTTGCGCTTCTGCCTTAGTTTGAGGGGATGCATTAGTTTGAGGGGTTGCCTTAGTATGAGGGTATGCCTTAGTTTGAGGGGTTGCCTTCGTTTGAGGGGTTGCCTTAGTTTGAGGGGATGCCTTAGTTTGAGGGGTTACCTTAGTTTGAGGGGATGCCTTAGTTTGAGGGGTTGCCTTAGTTTGAGGTGTTGCCTTAGTTTGAGGGGTTGCCTTAGTTTCAGCTTCTGCCTTCGCTTCAGGGGATGCCTCAGTTTGAGAGTCTGCCTTCGTTTGAGAGAAGCCTTAGTTTGAGCTGCTGCCTTAGTTTGAGCTTCTGCCTTAGTTTGAGAGTCAGCCGTAGTTTGAGGGTCTGCCTTAGTTTGAGGTGTTGCCTGAGTTTGAGAGCCTGCCTTAGTTTGAGATGTTGACTTAGGTTTGGAGGATGCCTTAGTTGGAGGGTTTGGCTTAGTTTGAGCTGCTGCCTTAGTTTGAGAGTCTGCCTTAGTTTGAGCTGCTTCCTTTGTGTGAGCTTCTGCCTCATTTTGAGAGTCCGCCTTAGTTTGAGGGGTTGCTTTAGTTTGAGCCTCTGCCTTAGTTTGAGGGGTTGCCTTAGTTTGAGGGGTTGCCTCAGTTGGAGCTGCTGCCTTCGTTTGAGGGGTTGCCTTAGTTTGAGCTTCTGCTTTCGTTTGAGAGTCTGCCTTAGTTTGAGTGGTTGCCTTAGTTTGAGGGGTTGCCTGAGTTTGAGGGGTTGCCATGGTTTGAGGGTCTGCACTAGTATTAGGGGATGCCTTATTTTGAGGGGTTGCCTTAGTTTGAGGGGTTCCCTTAATTGGAGGGGATGACTTAGTTTGAGCTGCTGTCTTAGTTTGAGGTGCTGCTTTAGTTTGAGCTGCTGCCTTAGTTTGAGAGGTTGCCTTAGTTTGAGGGTCTGCATTAGTTTGAGGAGATGCCTTAGCTTGAGGGGTTGCTTGAGTTTGATGGGTTGCCTTAGTTTGAGGGGTTGCCTTAGTTTGAGAGTCTGCCTTAGTTTATGGGGTTGCCTTAGTTTGAGGGGTGGCCTTAGTTTGAGAGTCTGCTTTAGTTTGAGGTGTTGACTTAATTTGACTGGTTGCCTTAGTTTGAGAGTCTCCCTTAGTTTGAGGGGTTGCCTTAGTTTGAGGGGATGCCTTAGTTTGAGGGCTTGCCTTAGTTTGAGGTGTTGCCTTAGTTTGAGGGGTTGCCTTAGTTTCAGATTCTGCCTTCGTTTCAGGGGATGCCTTAGTTTGAGAGTCTGCCTTAGTTTGAGGGGTTGCCTTAGTTTAAGGGGATGCCTTAGTTTGCGAGTCTGCCTTCGTTTGAGAGTCTCCTTAGTTTGAGGGTTTGCCTTAGTTAGAGGGCTTGCCTTAGTTTGAGCTGCTGCCTTACTTTGAGAGTCTGCCTTAGTTTGAGGGGTTGCCTTGGTTTGAGGGGTTGCCTGACTTTGAGGGGTTGCCTTAGTTTGAGTGTCTGCCTTAGTTTGACGGGTTGCCTTAATTTGAGAGTTTGCCTTAGTTTCAGCTTCTGCCTTCGTTTGAGGGGATGCCTCAGTTTGAGGGGATGCCTTAGTTTGAGGGGTTGCCTTAGTTTGAGGGGTTGCCTTAGTTTGAGGGGTTGCCTTAGTTTCAGTTTCTGCCTTAGTTTGAGGGGTTGCCTTATATTGAGGGGTTGCCTTAGTTTGAGGGGTTGCCTAAGTTTGAGCTTCTGCCTTAGATTGAGTGTCTGCATTTGTTTGAGAGTCAGCCTTAGTTTGAGACGATGCCTCAGTTTGAGAGTCTGCCTTAGTTTGAGATGTTCCCTTAGTTTTGGAGGTTGCCTTAGTTTGAGGGTTTGCCTTAATTTGAGGTGTTGCCTGAGTTTGAGAGTCTGCCTTATTTTGAGATGTTGCCTTAGTTTAGGAGGATGCCTTAGTTTGAGGGTTTGTCTTCGTTTGAGCTGCTGCCTTAGTATGAGAGTCTGCCTCAGTTTGAGCTGCTGCCTTAGTTTGAGCTTCTGCCTCAATTTGAGAGTCTGCATTAGTTTGAGGGGTTGCCTTCGTTTGAGCGTCTGCCTTAGTTTGAGGGGTTGCCTTAGTTTGAGGGCTTGCCTTAATTTGAGCTGCTGCCTTAGTTTGAGGGGTTGCCTCAGTTTGAGCTTCTGCTTTAGTTTGAGAGACTGCCTTAGTTTGAGTGGTTGTCTTAGTTTGAGAGGTTGCCTTAGTTTGAGGGTTTTCCTTAGTTTGAGATGTTGCCTTAGTTTTGGAGGATGCCTTAGTTTGAGGGTTTGCCTTAGTTTGAGCTGCTGCCTTAGTTTGAGAGTCTGCCTTCGTTTGAGCTGCAGCCTCAGTTTGATCTTCTGCCTCAGTTTGAGAGTCTGCCTTAGTTTGAGGGGTTGCCTTAGTTTGAGCGTCTGCCTTAGTTTGAGGGGTAGCCTTAGTTTGAGGGTTTGCCTCAGTTTGATCTGCTGCCTTAGTTTGAGGGGTTGCCTTAGTTTGAGCTTCTGCTTCAGTTTGAGAGTCTGCCTTAGTTTAGTGGTTGCCTTAGTTTCAGGAGTTGCCTTAGTTTGAGGGTCTGCACTAGTTTTAGGGGATGCCTTAGTTTGAGGGGTTGCCTTAGTTTGAGGGGTTGACTTAGTTTGAGCTGCTGCCTTAGTTTGAGGGGTTGATTTAGTTTGAGCTGCTGCCTTAGTTTGAGGGGTTGCCTTCATTTGAGGGTCTGCATTAGTTTGAGGGGATGCCTTAGCTTGAGGGGTTGCTTTAGTTTGATGGGTTGCCTTAGTTTGAGGAGTTGCCTTATTTTGAGCTGCTGCCTTAGTTTGAGAGGCTGCCTTAGTTTGAGGGGTTGCCTTAGTTTGAGGGCTTGCCTTAGTTTGAGGGGTTGCCTTAGTTTGAGACTCTGCCTTATTTTGAGGGTTTGCCTCCGTTTGAGGGGTTGCCTTAGTTTGAGGGGATGCCTTAGCTTGAGGGGTTGCTTTAGTTTGATGGGTTGCGTTAGTTTGAGGGGTTGCCTTAGTTTGAGCTGCTGCCTTAGTTTGTGAGGCTGCCTTAGTTTGTGAGGCTGCCTTAGTTTGAGGGGTTGCCTTAGTTTGAGCTGCTGCCTTAGTTTGAGGGGTTGCGTTAGTTTGAGAGTCTGCCTAAGTTTGAGGGGTTGCCTTCGTTTGAGAGTTTGCCTCAGTTTGAGGGGTTGCCTGAGTTTGCGGGGTTGCCTTAGTGTGAGGGGTTGCCTTCGTTTGAGAGTCTGCCTTAGTTTGAGGGGTTGCCTTAGTTTGAGGGTTTGCCTAAGTTTGAGAGTCTGCCTTAGTTTGAGGGTTTGCCTGAGTTTGAGGGGTTGCCTTCGTTCGAGGGGTTGCCTTATTGTGAGTGGTTGCCTTAGTTTGAGAGTCTGCCTTAGTTTGAGGGGTTGCCTTAGTTTGAGAGACTGCCTTAGTTTGAGGGGCTGACTTAGTTTGAGGGGTTGCCTCAGTTTGATGGGTTGCCTCAGTTTGAGGGGTTGCCTTAGCTTGAGCCGTTGCCTTAGTTTGAGGGGTTGCGTTAGTTGGAGCTGCTGCCGTCGTTAGAGGTTTTGCCTTAGTTTGAGGGGTGGCCTTAGTTTGAAAGACTGCCTCAGTTTGATGGGTTGCCTTTGTTTGATGGGTTGCCTTAGTTTGAGTGGTTGCCTTAGTTTGAAAGTCTGCCTCAGTTTGATGAGTTGCCTCAGTTTGAGGGTTTGCCTCAGTTTGAGATTCTGCCTTAATTTGAGGGGTTGCCTCAGTTTGAGGGGATGCCTTAGTTTGAGAGTCTGATTTAGTTTGAGGGGTTGCCTTAGTTTGAGGGGTTGCCTTAGTTTGAGCTGCTGCCTTCGTTTGAGAGTCTGCCTTAGTTTGAAACTCTGCCTTAGTTTGAGGGTTTGCCTGAGTTTGAAGGGCTGCCTTAGTTTGAGGGTTTGCCTTAGTTTGAGAGGTTGCCTTAGTTTGAGCTGCTGCCTTCGTTTGAGAGTCTGCCTTAGTTTGAGGGTTTGCCTTAGTTTGAGAGGTTGCCTTAGTTTGAGCTGCTGCCTTACTTTGAGAGTCTGCCTTAGTTTGTGATTCTGCCTTGCTTTGAGGGGTTGCCTTAGTTAGAGGGCTTGCCTTCGTTGGAGCTGCTGCCTTACTTTGAGAGTCTGCCTTAGTTTGACGGGTTGCCTTGTTTTGAGGGGTTGCCTTAGTTTGAGAGTCTGGCTTAGTTTGACGGGTTGCCTTAATTTGAGGGGTTGCCTTAGTTTCAGCTTCCGCCTTCGTTTGAGGGGATGCCTCAGTTTGAGGGGATGCCTTAATTTGAGGGGTCGCCTTAGTTTGAGGGGTTGCCTTCGTTTGAGGGGTTGCCTTAGTTTCAGCTTCTGCCTTCGTTTCAGGGGATGCCTTTATTTGAGGGGCTTCCTTAGTTTGTGGGGATGCCTTAGTTTGAGGGGTTGCCTTAGTTTGTGGGGATGCCTTAGTTTGAGGGGTTGCCTTAGTTGGAGCTGCTGCCATCGTTAGATGGGTTGCCTTAGTTTGAGGGATTGCCTTAGTTTGAGAGTCTGCTTCAGTTTGAGGGGTTGCCTTGGTTTGAGTGGTTGCCTTAGTTTGAGTGGTTGCCTTAGTTTGAGAGTCTGCGTTAGTTTGAGCGGTTTCCTTGGTTTGAGGGGTTGCCTTAGTTTGAGGGGTTGCCTTAGTTTGAGGGGTTGCCTGACTTTGAGGGGTTGCCTTAGTTTGAGAGTCTGCCTTAGTTTGAGGGGTTACCTTAGTTTGAGGGGTTGTCTTAGTTTGAGCTGCTGCCTTAGCTTGAGAGGCTGCCTTAGTTTGAGGGGTTACCTTCGTTGGAGGTGTTGCCTTAGTTTGAGAGTCTGCCTTAGTTTGAGGGGTTGCCTCAGTTTGAGGGGTTGTCTTAGTTTGAGATTCTGCCTTAGTTTGAGAGGGTTGCCTTAGTTTGAGCTGCTGCCTTAGCTTGAGAGTCTGCCTTAGTTTGAGGGGTTGCCTTAGTTTGAGGGGTTGTCTTAGTTTGAGAGTCTGCCTTAGTTTGAGGGGTTGCCTTAGGTTGAGCGGTTGCCTTAGTTTGAGGGGTTGCCTTAGTTTGAGGGGTTGCCTTAGTAAGAGGGGTTGCCTTAGTTTGAGCTGCTGCCTTAGTTTGAGGGGTTGCCTTAGTTTGAGGGGTTGCCTTAGTTTGAGCTGCTGCCTTAGTTTGAGGGGTTGCCTTAGTTTGAGTGGTTGCCTTCGTTTAAGCTGCTGCCTTAGTTTGAGGGGTTGCCTTAGTTTGAGGGGTTGCCTTAGTTTGAGGTGTTGCCTTAGTTTGAGGGGTCCCTTTG
This sequence comes from Heterodontus francisci, assembly GCF_036365525.1. NCBI lineage: Eukaryota > Metazoa > Chordata > Chondrichthyes > Heterodontiformes > Heterodontidae > Heterodontus > Heterodontus francisci. Next base: position 7,095,600 of record NC_090403.1, on the reverse strand, counting down.
TTTGTGCTGCTGCCTTAGTTTGAGGGGTTGCCTTAGTTTGAGGGGTTGCCTTAGTTTGAGCTGCTGCCTTCGCTTGAGGGGTTGCCTTAGTTTGAGGGGTTGCCTTAGTTTGAGGGGTTGCCTTAGTTTGAGCTGCTGCCTTAGTTTGAGGGGTTGCCTTAGTTTGAGGGGTTGCCTTAGTTTGAGTGGTTGCCTTAGTTTGAGGGGTTGCCTTAGTTTGAGGGGTTGCCTTAGTTTGAGCTGCTACCTTATTTTGAGGGTATGCCTCAGTTTGAAGGGTTACCTTAGTTTGAGTGGTTTCCTTAGTTTGAGCTGCTGCCTTAGTTTGAGGGGTTGTCTCAGTTTGAAACTCTGCCTTAGTTTGAGGGTTTGCCTGAGTTTGAGGGGCTGCCTTAGTTTGAGGGGTTACCTAAGTTTCAGCTGCTTCATTAGTTTGTGATTCTGCCTTGTTTGAGGGGTTGCCTTAGTTAGAGGGCTTGCCTTCGTTGGAGCTGCTGCCTTACTTTGGGAGTCTGCCTTAGTTTGAGGGGTTGCCTTGTTTTGAGGGGTTGCCTTAGTTTGAGAGTCAGGCTTAGTTTGACGGGTTGCCTTAATTTGAGGGGTTGCCTTAGTTTCAGCTTCTGCCTTCGTTTGAGGGGATGCCTCAGTTTGAGGGGGTGCCTTAGTTTGAGGGGTCGCCTTAGTTGGAGCTGCTGCCATCGTTAGATGGGTTGCCTTAGTTTGAGGGATTGCCTTAGTTTGTGAGTCTGCTTCAGTTTGAGGGGTTGCCTTGGTTTGAGTGGTTGCCTTAGTTTGAGTGGTTGCCTTAGTTTGAGAGTCTGCGTTAGTTTGAGCGGTTTCCTTGGTTTGAGGGGTTGCCTTAGTTTGAGGGGTTGCCTTAGTTTGAGGGGTTGCCTGACTTTGAGGGGTTGCCTTAGTTTGAGAGTCTGCCTTAGTTTGAGGGGTTACCTTAGTTTGAGGGGTTGTCTTAGTTTGAGCTGCTGCCTTAGCTTGAGAGGCTGCCTTAGTTTGAGGGGTTACCTTCGTTGGAGGTGTTGCCTTAGTTTGAGAGTCTGCCTTAGTTTGAGGGGTTGCCTCAGTTTGAGGGGTTGTCTTAGTTTGAGATTCTGCCTTAGTTTGAGAGGGTTGCCTTAGTTTGAGCTGCTGCCTTAGTTTGAGAGTCTGCCTTAGTTTGAGGGGTTGCCTTAGTTTGAGGGGTTGTCTTAGTTTGAGAGTCTGCCTTAGTTTGAGGGGTTGCCTTAGGTTGAGCGGTTGCCTTAGTTTGAGGGGTTGCCTTAGTTTGAGGGGTTGCCTTAGTAAGAGGGGTTGCCTTAGTTTGAGCTGCTGCCTTAGTTTGAGGGGTTGCCTTAGTTTGAGGGGTTGCCTTAGTTTGAGCTGCTGCCTTAGTTTGAGGGGTTGCCTTAGTTTGAGTGGTTGCCTTCGTTTAAGCTGCTGCCTTAGTTTGAGGGGTTGCCTTAGTTTGAGGGGTTGCCTTAGTTTGAGGTGTTGCCTTAGTTTGAGGGGTCCCTTTGTTTGTGCTGCTGCCTTAGTTTGAGGGGTTGCCTTAGTTTGAGGGGTTGCCTTAGTTTGAGCTGCTGCCTTCGCTTGAGGGGTTGCCTTAGTTTGAGGGGTTGCCTTAGTTTGAGGGGTTGCCTTAGTTTGAGCTGCTGCCTTAGTTTGAGGGGTTGCCTTAGTTTGAGTGGTTGCCTTAGTTTGAGGGGTTGCCTTAGTTTGAGGGGTTGCCTTAGTTTGAGCTGCTACCTTATTTTGAGGGTATGCCTTAGTTTGAAGGGTTACCTTAGTTTGAGTGGTTTCCTTAGTTTGAGCTGCTGCCTTAGTTTGAGGGGTTGCCTCAGTTTGAAACTCTGCCTTAGTTTGAGGGTTTGCCTGAGTTTGAGGGGCTGCCTTAGTTTGAGGGGTTACCTAAGTTTCAGCTGCTTCATTAGTTTGTGATTCTGCCTTGTTTGAGGGGTTGCCTTAGTTAGAGGGCTTGCCTTCGTTGGAGCTGCTGCCTTACTTTGGGAGTCTGCCTTAGTTTGAGGGGTTGCCTTGTTTTGAGGGGTTGCCTTAGTTTGAGAGTCAGGCTTAGTTTGACGGGTTGCCTTAATTTGAGGGGTTGCCTTAGTTTCAGCTTCTGCCTTCGTTTGAGGGGATGCCTCAGTTTGAGGGGTCGCCTTAGTTGGAGCTGCTGCCATCGTTAGATGGGTTGCCTTAGTTTGAGGGATTGCCTTAGTTTGAGAGTCTGCTTCAGTTTGAGGGGTTGCCTTGGTTTGAGTGGTTGCCTTAGTTTGAGTGGTTGCCTTAGTTTGAGAGTCTGCGTTAGTTTGAGCGGTTTCCTTGGTTTGAGGGGTTGCCTTAGTTTGAGGGGTTGCCTTAGTTTGAGGGGTTGCCTGACTTTGAGGGGTTGCCTTAGTTTGAGAGTCTGCCTTAGTTTGAGGGGTTACCTTAGTTTGAGGGGTTGTCTTAGTTTGAGCTGCTGCCTTAGCTTGAGAGGCTGCCTTAGTTTGAGGGGTTACCTTCGTTGGAGGTGTTGCCTTAGTTTGAGAGTCTGCCTTAGTTTGAGGGGTTGCCTCAGTTTGAGGGGTTGTCTTAGTTTGAGATTCTGCCTTAGTTTGAGAGGGTTGCCTTAGTTTGAGCTGCTGCCTTAGTTTGAGAGTCTGCCTTAGTTTGAGGGCTTGCCTTAGTTTGAGGGGTTGTCTTAGTTTGAGAGTCTGCCTTAGTTTGAGGGGTTGCCTTAGGTTGAGCGGTTGCCTTAGTTTGAGGGGTTGCCTTAGTTTGAGGGGTTGCCTTAGTAAGAGGCGTTGCCTTAGTTTGAGCTGCTGCCTTAGTTTGAGGGGTTGCCTTAGTTTGAGGGGTTGCCTTAGTTTGAGCTGCTGCCTTAGTTTGAGGGGTTGCCTTAGTTTGAGTGGTTGCCTTCGTTTAAGCTGCTGCCTTAGTTTGAGGGGTTGCCTTAGTTTGAGGGGTTGCCTTAGTTTGAGGTGTTGCCTTAGTTTGAGGGGTCCCTTTGTTTGTGCTGCTGCCTTAGTTTGAGGGGTTGCCTTAGTTTGAGGGGTTGCCTTAGTTTGAGCTGCTGCCTTCGCTTGAGGGGTTGCCTTAGTTTGAGGGGTTGCCTTAGTTTGAGGGGTTGCCTTAGTTTGAGCTGCTGCCTTAGTTTGAGGGGTTGCCTTAGTTTGAGGGGTTGCCTTAGTTTGAGTGGTTGCCTTAGTTTGAGGGGTTGCCTTAGTTTGAGGGGTTGCCTTAGTTTGAGCTGCTACCTTATTTTGAGGGTATGCCTTAGTTTGAAGGGTTACCTTAGTTTGAGTGGTTTCCTTTGTTTGAGCTGCTGCCTTAGTTTGAGGGGTTGCCTCAGTTTGAAACTCTGCCTTAGTTTGAGGGTTTGCCTGAGTTTGAGGGGCTGCCTTAGTTTGAGGGGTTACCTAAGTTTCAGCTGCTTCATTAGTTTGTGATTCTGCCTTGTTTGAGGGGTTGCCTTAGTTAGAGGGCTTGCCTTCGTTGGAGCTGCTGCCTTACTTTGGGAGTCTGCCTTAGTTTGAGGGGTTGCCTTGTTTTGAGGGGTTGCCTTAGTTTGAGAGTCAGGCTTAGTTTGACGGGTTGCCTTAATTTGAGGGGTTGCCTTAGTTTCAGCTTCTGCCTTCGTTTGAGGGGATGCCTCAGTTTGAGGGGATGCCTTAGTTTGAGGGGTCGCCTTAGTTGGAGCTGCTGCCATCGTTAGATGGGTTGCCTTAGTTTGAGGGATTGCCTTAGTTTGAGAGTCTGCTTCAGTTTGAGGGGTTGCCTTGGTTTGAGTGGTTGCCTTAGTGTGAGTGGTTGCCTTAGTTTGAGAGTCTGCGTTAGTTTGAGCGGTTTCCTTGGTTTGAGGGGTTGCCTTAGTTTGAGGGGTTGCCTTAGTTTGAGGGGTTGCCTGACTTTGAGGGGTTGCCTTAGTTTGAGAGTCTGCCTTAGTTTGAGGGGTTACCTTAGTTTGAGGGGTTGTCTTAGTTTGAGCTGCTGCCTTAGCTTGAGAGGCTGCCTTAGTTTGAGGGGTTACCTTCGTTGGAGGTGTTGCCTTAGTTTGAGAGTCTGCCTTAGTTTGAGGGGTTGCCTCAGTTTGAGGGGTTGTCTTAGTTTGAGATTCTGCCTTAGTTTGAGAGGGTTGCCTTAGTTTGAGCTGCTGCCTTAGTTTGAGAGTCTGCCTTAGTTTGAGGGGTTGCCTTAGTTTGAGGGGTTGTCTTAGTTTGAGAGTCTGCCTTAGTTTGAGGGGTTGCCTTAGGTTGAGCGGTTGCCTTAGTTTGAGGGGTTGCCTTAGTTTGAGGGGTTGCCTTAGTAAGAGGGGTTGCCTTAGTTTGAGCTGCTGCCTTAGTTTGAGGGGTTGCCTTAGTTTGAGGGGTTGCCTTAGTTTGAGCTGCTGCCTTAGTTTGAGGGGTTGCCTTAGTTTGAGTGGTTGCCTTCGTTTAAGCTGCTGCCTTAGTTTGAGGGGTTGCCTTAGTTTGAGGGGTTGCCTTAGTTTGAGGTGTTGCCTTAGTTTGAGGGGTCCCTTTGTTTGTGCTGCTGCCTTAGTTTGAGGGGTTGCCTTAGTTTGAGGGGTTGCCTTAGTTTGAGCTGCTGCCTTCGCTTGAGGGGTTGCCTTAGTTTGAGGGGTTGCCTTAGTTTGAGGGTATGCCTTAGTTTGAGCTGCTGCCTTAGTTTGAGGGGTTGCCTTAGTTTGAGGGGTTGCCTTAGTTTGAGTGGTTGCCTTAGTTTGAGGGGTTGCCTTAGTTTGAGGGGTTGCCTTAGTTTGAGCTGCTACCTTATTTTGAGGGTATGCCTTAGTTTGAAGGGTTACCTTAGTTTGAGTGGTTTCCTTTGTTTGAGCTGCTGCCTTAGTTTGAGGGGTTGCCTCAGTTTGAAACTCTGCCTTAGTTTGAGGGTTTGCCTGAGTTTGAGGGGCTGCCTTAGTTTGAGGGGTTACCTAAGTTTCAGCTGCTTCATTAGTTTGTGATTCTGCCTTGTTTGAGGGGTTGCCTTAGTTAGAGGGCTTGCCTTCGTTGGAGCTGCTGCCTTACTTTGGGAGTCTGCCTTAGTTTGAGGGGTTGCCTTGTTTTGAGGGGTTGCCTTAGTTTGAGAGTCAGGCTTAGTTTGACGGGTTGCCTTAATTTGAGGGGTTGCCTTAGTTTCAGCTTCTGCCTTCGTTTGAGGGGATGCCTCAGTTTGAGGGGATGCCTTAGTTTGAGGGGTCGCCTTAGTTTGAGGGGTTGCCTTCGTTTGAGGGGTTGCCTTAGTTTCAGCTTCTGCCTTCGTTTCAGGGGATGCCTTTATTTGAGGGGTTCCCTTAGTTTGTGGGGATGCCTTAGTTTGAGGGGTTGCCTTAGTTTGTGGGGATGCCTTAGTTTGAGGGGTTGCCTTAGTTGGAGCTGCTGCCGTCGTTAGATGGGTTGCCTTAGTTTGAGGGATTGCCTTAGTTTGAGAGTCTGCTTCAGTTTGAGGGGTTGCCTTGGTTTGAGGGGTTGCCTTAGTTTGAGTGGTTGCCTTAGTTTGAGAATCTGCGTTAGTTTGAGCGGTTTCCTTGGTTTGAGGGGTTGCCTTAGTTTGAGGGGTTACCTTAGTTTGAGGGGTTGCTTGACTTTGAGGGGTTGCCTTAGTTTGAGAGTCTGCCTTAGTTTGAGGGGTTACCTTAGTTTGAGGGGTTGCCTTAGTTTGAGCTGCTGCCTTAGCTTGAGAGTCTGCCTTAGTTTGAGGGGTTACCTTAGTTTGAGAGTCTGCCTCAGTTTGAGGGGTTGCATTAGTTTGAGGGGTTGTCTTAGTTTGAGATTCTGCATTAGTTTGAGGGGTTGCCTTAGTTTGAGCTGCTGCCTTAGTTTGAGAGTCTGCCTTAGTTTGAGGGGTTGCCTTAGTTTGAGGGGCTGCCTTAGTTTGAGGGTTTACCTAAGTTTCAGCTGCTTCATTAGTTTGTGATTCTGCCTTGCTTTGAGGGGTTGCCTTAGTTAGAGGGCTTGCCTTCGTTGGAGCTGCTGCCTTACTTTGAGAGTCTGCCTTAGTTTGAGGGGTTGCCTTGTTTTGAGGGGTTGCCTTAGTTTGAGAGTCTGGCTTAGTTTGACGGGTTGCCTTAATTTGAGGGGTTGCCTTAGTTTCAGCTTCCGCCTTCGTTTGAGGGGATGCCTCAGTTTGAGGGGATGCCTTAATTTGAGGGGTCGCCTTAGTTTGAGGGGTTGCCTTCGTTTGAGGGGTTGCCTTAGTTTCAGCTTCTGCCTTCGTTTCAGGGGATGCCTTTATTTGAGGGGCTTCCTTAGTTTGTGGGGATGCCTTAGTTTGAGGGGTTGCCTTAGTTTGTGGGGATGCCTTAGTTTGAGGGGTTGCCTTAGTTGGAGCTGCTGCCATCGTTAGATGGGTTGCCTTAGTTTGAGGGATTGCCTTAGTTTGAGAGTCTGCTTCAGTTTGAGGGGTTGCCTTGGTTTGAGTGGTTGCCTTAGTTTGAGTGGTTGCCTTAGTTTGAGAGTATGCGTTAGTTTGAGCGGTTTCCTTGGTTTGAGGGGTTGCCTTAGTTTGAGGGGTTGCCTTAGTTTGAGGGGTTGCCTGACTTTGAGGGGTTGCCTTAGTTTGAGAGTCTGCCTTAGTTTGAGGGGTTACCTTAGTTTGAGGGGTTGTCTTAGTTTGAGCTGCTGCCTTAGCTTGAGAGGCTGCCTTAGTTTGAGGGGTTACCTTCGTTGGAGGTGTTGCCTTAGTTTGAGAGTCTGCCTTAGTTTGAGGGGTTGCCTCAGTTTGAGGGGTTGTCTTAGTTTGAGATTCTGCCTTTGTTTGAGAGTCTGCCTTAATTTGAGGGGTTGCCTTAGTTTGAGCTGCTGCCTTAGTTTGAGAGTCTGCCTTAATTTGAGGGGTTGCCTTAGTTTGAGGGGTTGTCTTAGTTTGAGAGTCTGCCTTAGTTTGAGGGGTTGCCTTAGGTTGAGCGGTTGCCTTAGTTTGAGGGGTTGCCTTAGTTTGAGCTGCTGCCTTAGTTTGAGAGTCTGCCTTAATTTGAGGGGTTGCCTTAGTTTGAGGGGTTGTCTTAGTTTGAGAGTCTGCCTTAGTTTGAGGGGTTGCCTTAGGTTGAGCGGTTGCCTTAGTTTGAGGGGTTGCCTTAGTTTGAGGGGTTGCCTTAGTAAGAGGGGTTGCCTTAGTTTGAGCTGCTGCCTTAGTTTGAGGGGTTGCCTTAGTTTGAGGGGTTGCCTTAGTTTGAGGGGTTGCCTTAGTTTGAGCTGCTACCTTATTTTGAGGGTATGCCTTAGTTTGAAGGGTTACCTTAGTTTGAGTGGTTTCCTTTGTTTGAGCTGCTGCCTTAGTTTGAGGGGTTGCCTCAGTTTGAAACTCTGCCTTAGTTTGAGGGTTTGCCTGAGTTTGAGGGGCTGCCTTAGTTTGAGGGGTTACCTAAGTTTCAGCTGCTTCATTAGTTTGTGATTCTGCCTTGTTTGAGGGGTTGCCTTAGTTAGAGGGCTTGCCTTCGTTGGAGCTGCTGCCTTACTTTGGGAGTCTGCCTTAGTTTGAGGGGTTGCCTTGTTTTGAGGGGTTGCCTTAGTTTGAGAGTCAGGCTTAGTTTGACGGGTTGCCTTAATTTGAGGGGTTGCCTTAGTTTCAGCTTCTGCCTTCGTTTGAGGGGATGCCTCAGTTTGAGGGGATGCCTTAGTTTGAGGGGTCGCCTTAGTTTGAGGGGTTGCCTTCGTTTGAGGGGTTGCCTTAGTTTCAGCTTCTGCCTTCGTTTCAGGGGATGCCTTTATTTGAGGGGTTCCCTTAGTTTGTGGGGATGCCTTAGTTTGAGGGGTTGCCTTAGTTTGTGGGGATGCCTTAGTTTGAGGGGTTGCCTTAGTTGGAGCTGCTGCCGTCATTAGATGGGTTGCCTTAGTTTGAGGGATTGCCTTAGTTTGAGAGTCTGCTTCAGTTTGAGGGGTTGCCTTGGTTTGAGGGGTTGCCTTAGTTTGAGTGGTTGCCTTAGTTTGAGAATCTGCGTTAGTTTGAGCGGTTTCCTTGGTTTGAGGGGTTGCCTTAGTTTGAGGGGTTACCTTAGTTTGAGGGGTTGCTTGACTTTGAGGGGTTGCCTTAGTTTGAGAGTCTGCCTTAGTTTGAGGGGTTACCTTAGTTTGAGGGGTTGCCTTAGTTTGAGCTGCTGCCTTAGCTTGAGAGTCTGCCTTAGTTTGAGGGGTTACCTTAGTTTGAGAGTCTGCCTCAGTTTGAGGGGTTGCATTAGTTTGAGGGGTTGTCTTAGTTTGAGATTCTGCATTAGTTTGAGGGGTTGCCTTAGTTTGAGCTGCTGCCTTAGTTTGAGAGTCTGCCTTAGTTTGAGGGGTTGCCTTAGTTTGAGGGGCTGCCTTAGTTTGAGGGTTTACCTAAGTTTCAGCTGCTTCATTAGTTTGTGATTCTGCCTTGCTTTGAGGGGTTGCCTTAGTTAGAGGGCTTGCCTTCGTTGGAGCTGCTGCCTTACTTTGAGAGTCTGCCTTAGTTTGAGGGGTTGCCTTGTTTTGAGGGGTTGCCTTAGTTTGAGAGTCTGGCTTAGTTTGACGGGTTGCCTTAATTTGAGGGGTTGCCTTAGTTTCAGCTTCCGCCTTCGTTTGAGGGGATGCCTCAGTTTGAGGGGATGCCTTAATTTGAGGGGTCGCCTTAGTTTGAGGGGTTGCCTTCGTTTGAGGGGTTGCCTTAGTTTCAGCTTCTGCCTTCGTTTCAGGGGATGCCTTTATTTGAGGGGCTTCCTTAGTTTGTGGGGATGCCTTAGTTTGAGGGGTTGCCTTAGTTTGTGGGGATGCCTTAGTTTGAGGGGTTGCCTTAGTTGGAGCTGCTGCCATCGTTAGATGGGTTGCCTTAGTTTGAGGGATTGCCTTAGTTTGAGAGTCTGCTTCAGTTTGAGGGGTTGCCTTGGTTTGAGTGGTTGCCTTAGTTTGAGTGGTTGCCTTAGTTTGAGAGTATGCGTTAGTTTGAGCGGTTTCCTTGGTTTGAGGGGTTGCCTTAGTTTGAGGGGTTGCCTTAGTTTGAGGGGTTGCCTGACTTTGAGGGGTTGCCTTAGTTTGAGAGTCTGCCTTAGTTTGAGGGGTTACCTTAGTTTGAGGGGTTGTCTTAGTTTGAGCTGCTGCCTTAGCTTGAGAGGCTGCCTTAGTTTGAGGGGTTACCTTCGTTGGAGGTGTTGCCTTAGTTTGAGAGTCTGCCTTAGTTTGAGGGGTTGCCTCAGTTTGAGGGGTTGTCTTAGTTTGAGATTCTGCCTTTGTTTGAGAGTCTGCCTTAATTTGAGGGGTTGCCTTAGTTTGAGCTGCTGCCTTAGTTTGAGAGTCTGCCTTAATTTGAGGGGTTGCCTTAGTTTGAGGGGTTGTCTTAGTTTGAGAGTCTGCCTTAGTTTGAGGGGTTGCCTTAGGTTGAGCGGTTGCCTTAGTTTGAGGGGTTGCCTTAGTTTGAGCTGCTGCCTTAGTTTGAGAGTCTGCCTTAATTTGAGGGGTTGCCTTAGTTTGAGGGGTTGTCTTAGTTTGAGAGTCTGCCTTAGTTTGAGGGGTTGCCTTAGGTTGAGCGGTTGCCTTAGTTTGAGGGGTTGCCTTAGTTTGAGGGGTTGCCTTAGTAAGAGGGGTTGCCTTAGTTTGAGCTGCTGCCTTAGTTTGAGGGGTTGCCTTAGTTTGAGGGGTTGCCTTAGTTTGAGCTGCTGCCTTAGTTTGAGGGGTTGCCTTAGTTTGAGTGGTTGCCTTCGTTTAAGCTGCTGCCTTAGTTTGAGGGGTTGCCTTAGTTTGAGGGGTTGCCTTAGTTTGAGGTGTTGCCTTAGTTTGAGGGGTCCCTTTGTTTGTGCTGCTGCCTTAGTTTGAGGGGTTGCCTTAGTTTGAGGGGTTGCCTTAGTTTGAGCTGCTGCCTTCGCTTGAGGGGTTGCCTTAGTTTGAGGGGTTGCCTTAGTTTGAGGGGTTGCCTTAGTTTGAGCTGCTGCCTTAGTTTGAGGGGTTGCCTTAGTTTGAGGGGTTGCCTTAGTTTGAGTGGTTGCCTTAGTTTGAGGGGTTGCCTTAGTTTGAGGGGTTGCCTTAGTTTGAGCTGCTACCTTATTTTGAGGGTAGGCCTTAGTTTGAAGGGTTACCTTAGTTTGAGTGGTTTCCTTTGTTTGAGCTGCTGCCTTAGTTTGAGGGGTTGCCTCAGTTTGAAACTCTGCCTTAGTTTGAGGGTTTGCCTGAGTTTGAGGGGCTGCCTTAGTTTCAGCTTCTGCCTTCGTTTCAGGGGATGCCTTTATTTGAGGGGTTCCCTTAGTTTGTGGGGATGCCTTAGTTTGAGGGGTTGCCTTAGTTTGTGGGGATGCCTTAGTTTGAGGGGTTGCCTTAGTTGGAGCTGCTGCCGTCGTTAGATGGGTTGCCTTAGTTTGAGGGATTGCCTTAGTTTGAGAGTCTGCTTCAGTTTGAGGGGTTGCCTTAGTTTGAGGGATTGCCTTAGTTTGAGAGTCTGCTTCAGTTTGAGTGGTTGCCTTAGTTTGAGAGTCTGCGTTAGTTTGAGCGGTTTCCTTGGTTTGAGGGGTTCCCTTAGTTTGAGGGGTTACCTTAGTTTGAGGGGTTGCTTGACTTTGAGGGGTTGCCTTAGTTTGAGAGTCTGCCTTAGTTTGAGGGGTTACCTTAGTTTGAGGGGTTGCCTTAGTTTGAGCTGCTGCCTTAGCTTGAGAGTCTGCCTTAGTTTGAGGGGTTTCCTTAGTTGGAGGTGTTGCCTTAGTTTGAGAGTCTGCCTCAGTTTGAGGGGTTGCATTAGTTTGAGGGGTTGTCTTAGTTTGAGATTCTGCCTTAGTTTGAGGGGTTGCCTTAGTTTGAGCTGCTGCCTTAGTTTGAGAGTCTGCCTTAGTTTGAGGGGTTGCCTTAGTTTGAGGGGTTGTCTTAGTTTGAGAGTCTGCCTCAGTTTGATGGGTTGCCTTAGGTTGAGCGGTTGCCTTAGTTTGAGGGGTTGCCTTAGTTTGAGGGGTTGCCTTAAATAGAGGGGTTGCCTTAGTTTGAGCTGCTGCCTTAGTTTGAGGGGTCGCCTTCGTTTGAGGGGTTGCCTTAGTTTGAGCTGCTGCCTTAGTTTGAGGGGTTGCCTTAGTTTGAGTGGTTGCCTTCGTTTGAGCTGCTGCCTTAGTTTGAGGGGTTGCCTTAGTTTGAGGGGTTGCCTTAGTTTGAGGTGTTGCCTTAGTTTGAGGGGTCCCTTTGTTTGTGCTGCTGCCTTAGTTTGAGGGGTTCCCTTAGTCTGAGGGGTTGCCTTAGTTTGAGCTGCTGCCTTCGCTTGAGGGGTTGCCTTCGTTTGAGGGGTTGCCTTAGTTTGAGGGGTTGCCTTAGTTTGAGCTGCTGCCTTAGTTTGAGCGGTTGCCTTAGTTTGAGGGGTTGCCTTAGTTTGAGTGGTTGCCTTAGTTTGAGGGGTTGCCTTAGTTTGAGGGGTTGCCTTAGTTTGAGCTGCCACCTTATTTTGAGGGTATGCCTTAGTTTGAAGGGTTACCTTAGTTTGAGTGGTTTCCTTAGTTTGAGCTGCTGCCTTAGTTTGAGCGGTTGCCTCAGTTTGAGGGTCTGCCTTAGTTTGAGGGGTTGCCTGAGTTTGACTGGTTGCCTTAATTTGAGTGTCTGCCTTAGTTTGAGGGGTTGCCTCAGTTTGACTGGTTGCCTTAGTTTGAGTGTCTGCCTTAGTTTGAGGGGTTGCCTTAGTTTGACTGGTTGCCTCAGTTTGATGTGTTGCCTCAGTTGAGGGGTTGCCTTAGTTTGACTGGTTGCCTTAGTTTGATGCGTTGCCTTCGATTGAGGGGTTACCTTAGTTTGAGTGTCTGCCTTAGGTTGAGGGGTTGCCTTAGTTTTAATATCTGCCTTAGTTTGAGGGGTTGCCTTACTTTGAGGGTCTGCATTAGTTTGAGGAGATGCCTTAGTTTGAGGGGTTGCCTCAGTTAGAGGGGTTGACTTAGTTGGAGGGGTTGACTTAGTTGAGCTGCTGCCTTTGCTTGACGGGTTGCCTTTGTTTGAGCTGCTGCCTCATTGTGAGGGGTTGACTTAATTTGAGGGTCTGCATTAGTTTGAGGGGTTGCCTTAGTTTGAGGGGTTGCCTTGGTTTGAGGGGTTAACTTAGTTTGAGAGTCTGCCTCAGTTTGAGGGGTTGCCTTAGTTTGAGGGGTTGCCTCAGTTTGAGGGGTTGCCTGAGTGTGAGGGGTTGCCTTATTTTGAGAGTCTGCCTTAGTTTGAGAGGTTGCCTGAGTTTGAGGGGTTGCCTTAGTTTAAGAGTCTGCCTTAGTTTGAGGGAATGCCTTAGTTTGAGAGTCTGCCTTAGTTTGAGTGGTTGCCTTAGTTTGAGGGGTTGCCTTAGTTTGAGAGTCTGCCTTAATTTGAGGGGTTGCCCCAGTTTGTGGGGTTGCCTTTATTTGAGACGTTGCCTTAGTTTGAGGGGTTTCCTTAGTTGGAGCAGCTGCCGTCGTTAGAGGGGTTTCCTTAGTTTGAGCGGTTGCCATAGTTTGAGAGTCTGCCTCAGTCTGAGAGGTTGCCTTGGTTTGAGGGGTTGCCTTAGTTTGAGTGGTTGTCTTAGCTTGAGAGTCTGCCTTCGTTTGAGCGGTTTCCTTTATTTGAGGGGTTGCCTTAGTTTGAGTGGTTGCCTTAGTTTGAGGGGCTGCCTTAGATGGAGGGGTTGCCTTAGTTTGAGAGTCTGCCTTAGTTTGAGGGGTTGCCTTAGTTTGAGGGGTTGCCTTAGTTTCAGCTGCTTCATTAGTTTGTGATTCTGCCATGGTTTCAGGTGTTGCCTTAGTTTGAGGGGCTGCCATAGTTTCAGAGTCTGACTTATTTTGAGGGTTTGACTGAGTTTGAGAGTCTGCCTCAGTTTGAGGGGTTGCCTCAGTATGAGGTGTTGCCTTAGTTTGAGGGGCTGCCTTAGCTTGAGAGTCTGCCTTAGTTTGAGACACTGCCTTAGTTTGAGGGGTTGCCTTAATTTGAGGGGTTGCCTTACTTTGAGGGGTTGCCTTGGTTTGAGAGTCTGCCTTAGTTTGAGGTATTACCTTAGTTTGAGGGGTTGCCTTAGTTTGAGCTGCTACCTTAGCTTGAGGGGATGCCTCAGTTTGAGGGGTTGCCTCAGTTTGAGTTGTTGCCTTAGTTTGAGAGTCTGCCTTAGTTTGATGGGGTTGCCTTAGTTTGAGGTGTTGCCTTCGATTGAGAGTCTGCCTGAGTTTGAGGGGTTACCTTAGCTGGAGGTGTTGCCTTAGTTTGAGAGTCTGCCTTAGTTTGAGGGGTTGCCTTAGTTTGAGGGTTTGTCTTAGTTTGAGAGTCTGCCTTAGTTTGAGTGGTTGCCTTAGTTTGAGGGGTTGTCTTAGTTTGAGAGTCTGCCTTAGTTTGAGGGGTTGACTTAGTTTGAGCGGTTGCCTTAGTCAGAGGGGTTGCCTTAGTTTGAGGGGTTACCTTAGTTAGAGGGGTTGCCTTAGTTTGAGCTGCAGCCTTAGTTTGAGGGGTTGCCTTAGTTTGAGGGGTTGCCTTAGTTTGAGGGGTTGCCTTAGTTTGAGGGGTTGCCTTAGTTTGATGTGTTGCCTTAGTTTGAGAGGTTGCCTTAGTTTGGTTGCCTTAGTTTGATGGCTTGCCTTCGATTGAGGGGTTACCTTAGTTTGAGTGTTTGCCTTAGTTTGACTAATTGCCTTAGTTTGAGTGTCTGCCTTAGTTTGAGGGGTTACCTTAGTGTGAGGGGTTGCCTTAGTTTTAATATCTGCCTTAGTTTGAGGGGTTGCCTTACTTTGAGGGTCTGCATTAGTTTGAGGAGATGCCTTAGTTAGAGAGGTTGACTTAGTTGGAGGGGTTGACATGGTTGAGCTGCTGCCTTTGCTTGACGGGTTGCCTTTGTTTGAGATGCTGCCTCAGTGTGTGGGGTTGACTTAATTTGTGGGTCTGCATTAGTTTGAGGGTCTGCCTTAGATTGAGGGGTTGCCTTAGTTTGAGGGGTTGCCTTGGTTTGAGGGGTTAACTTAGTTTGATAGTCTGCCTCAGTTTGAGGGGTTGCCTTAGTTTGAGGGGTTGCCTCAGTTTGATGGGTTGCCTCAGTGTGAAGGGTTGCCTTATTTTGAGAGTCTGCCTTAGTTTGAGGGGTTGCCTGAGTTTGAGGGGTTGCCTTAGTTTGAGGGGTTGCCTTAGTTTGAGAGTCTGCCTTAATTTGAGGGGTTGCCTCAGTTTGAGGGGTTGCCTTTGTTTGAGACGTTGCCTTAGTTTGAGGGGTTTCCTTAGTTGGAGCAGCTGCCGTCGTTAGAGGGGTTTCCTTAGTTTGAGGGGTTGCCATAGTTTGAGAGTCTGCCTCAGTCTGAGAGGTTGCCTTGGTTTGAGGGGTTGCCTTAGTTTGAGTGGTTGCCTTAGTTTGAGAGTCTGCCTTAGTTTGAGCGGTTTCCTTTATTTGAGGGGTTGCCTTCGTTTGAGTGGTTGCCTTAGTTTGAGGGGTTGCCTTAGATGGAGGGGTAGCCTTAGTTTGAGAGTCTGCCTTAGTTTGAGGGGTTGCCTTAGTTTGAGGGGTTGCCTTAGTTTCAGCTGCTTCATTAGTTTGTGATTCTGCCATGGTTTCAGGTGTTGCCTTAGTTTGAGGGGCTGCCATAGTTTCAGAGTCTGACTTATTTTGAGGGTTTGCCTGAGTTTGAGAGTCTGCCTCAGTTTGAGGGGTTGCCTCAGTATGAGGTGTTGCCTTAGTTTGAAGGGCTGCCTTAGCTTGAGAGTCTGCCTTAGTTTGAGAGACTGCCTTAGTTTGAGGGGTTGCCTTAATTTGAGGGTTTGCCTTCATTTGAGGCGTTGCCTAAGTTTGAGCTGCTGCCTTAGCTTGAGGGGATGCCTTAGTCTGAGGGGTTGCCTCAGTTTGAGTTGTTGCCTTAGTTTGAGAGTCTGCCATAGTTTGATGGGGTTGCCTTAGTTTGAGGTGTTGCCTTAGATTGAGAGTCTGCCTGAGTTTGAGGGGTTACCTTAGCTGGAGGTGTTGCCTTAGTTTGAGAGTCTGCCTTAGTTTGAGGGGTTGCCTTAGTTTGAGGGGTTGCCTGAGTTTGACTGTTGCCTTAATTTGAGTGTCTGCCTTAGTTTGAGGGGTTGCCTTAGTTTGAGGGGTTGCCTTAGTTTGAGTGTCTGCCTTAGTTTGAGGGGTTGCCTCAGTTTGACTGGTTGCCTTAGTTTGATGTGTTGCCTTAGTTTGAGGGGTTGCCTTAGTTTGAGGGGTTGCCTTAGTTTGACTGGTTGCCTTAGTTTGATGGGTTGCCTTCGATTGAGGGGTTACCTTAGTTTGAGCGTTTGCCTTAGTTTGACTGGTTGCCTTAGTTAGAGTGTCTGCCTTAGTTTGAGGGGTTGCCTTAGTTTGAGGGGTTGCCTTAGTTTTAATATCTGCCTTAGTTTGAGGGGTTGCCTTACTTTGAGGGTCTGCATTAGTTTGAGGAGATGCCTTAGTTTGAGGGGTTGCCTCAGTTAGAGGGGTTGACTTAGTTGGAGGGGTTGACTTAGTTGAGCTGCTGCCTTTGCTTGACGGGTTGCCTTTGTTTGAGCTGCTGCCTCAGTGTGAGGGGTTGACTTAATTTGAGGGTCTGCATTAGTTTGAGGGTCTGCCTTAGTTTGAGGGGTTGCCTTAGTTTGAGGGGTTGCCTTGGTTTGAGGGGTTAACTTAGTTTGAGAGTCTGCCTTAGTTTGAGGGGTTGCCTTAGTTTGAGGGGTTGCCTTAGTTTGAGAGTCTGCCTTAGTTTGAGGGAATGCCTTAGTTTGAGAGTCTGCCTTAGTATGAGGTTTTGCCTGAGTTTGAGGGGTTGCCTTAGTTTGAGGAGTTGCCTCAGTTTGAGGGGTTGCCTCAATGTGAGAGGTTGCTTTAGTTTGAGAGTCTGCCTTAGTTTGAGGGGTTGCCTGAGTTTGAGGGGTTGCCTTAGTTTGAGAGTCTGCCTTAGTTTGAGGGAATGCCTTAGTTTGAGAGTCTGCCTTAGTTTGAGGGGTTGCCTTAGTTTGAGGGGTTGCCTTAGTTTAAGAATCTGCCTTAATTTGAGGGGTTGCCTCAGTTTGAGCGGTTTCCTTTATTTGAGGGGTTGCCTTAGTTTGAGTGGTTGCCTTAGTTTGAGGGGTTGCCTCAGATGGTGGGGTTGCCTTAGTTTGAGAGTCTGCCTTAGTTTGAGGGGTTGCCTTAGTTTGAGGGGTTGCCTTAGTTTCAGCTGCTTCACTAGTTTGTGATTCTGCCATGGTTTCAGCTGTTGCCTTCGTTTGAGGGACTTCCATAGTTTGAGAGTCTGACTTATTTTGAGGGTTTTCCTGAGTTTGAGAGTCTGCCTTAGTTTGAGGGGTTGCCTTACTTTGAGGTGTTGCCTTAGTTTGAGGGGCTGCCTTAGCATGAGAGTCTGCCTTAGTTTGAGAGACAGCCTTAGTTTGAGGGGTTGCCTTAGTTTGAGGGGTTGCCTGACTTTGAGGGGTTGCCTTGGTTTGAGAGTCTGCCTTAGTTTGAGGTATTACCTTAGTTTGAGGGGTTGCCTTAGTTTGAGCTGCTGCCTTAGTTTGAGGGGATGCCTTAGTTTGAGGGGTTGCCTCAGTTTGAGTTGTTGCCTTAGTTTGAGAGTCTGCCTTAGTTTGAGGGGTTGCCTTAGTTTGAGGTGTTGCCTTAGATTGAGAGTCTGCCTGAGTTTGAGGGGTTACCTTAGCTGGAGGTGTTGCCTTAGTTTGAGAGTCTGCCTTAGTTTGAGGGGTTGCCTTAGTTTGAGGGATTGTCTTAGTTTGAGAGTCTGCCTTAGTTTGAGGGGTTGTCTTAGTTTGAGAGTCTGCCTTAGTTTGAGGGGTTGACTTAGTTTGAGCGGTTGCCTTCGTCTGAGGGGTTGCCTCAGTTTGAGGGGTTACCTTAGTTAGAGGGGTTGCCTTAGTTTGAGAATCTGCCTTAGTTTGAGGGGTTGCCTTAGTTTGAGGATTTGCCTTAGTTTGAGAGTCTGCCTTAGTTTGAGGGGTTGCCTTAGTTTGAGGAGTTGCCTTAGTTTCAGCTGCTTCATTAGTTTGTGATTCTGCCATGGTTTCAGTTGTTGCCTTCGTTTGAGGAGTTGCCTTAGTTTGAGGGGTTGCCTTAGGTTGAGGGGCTGCCTTAGTTTGAGGAGTTGCCTCAGTTTGAGGGGTTGCCTCAATGTGAGGGGTTGCCTTAGTTTGAGAGTCTGCCTTAGTTTGAGGGGTTGCCTGAGTTTGAGGGGTTGCCTTAGTTTGAGGGGTTGCCTTAGTTTGAGCTGCTGCCTTAGCTTGAGGGGTCGCCTTAGTTTGAGCTGCTGCCTTAGTTTGAGGGGTTGCCTTAGTTTGAGGGGTTGCCTTAGTTTGAGAGTCTGCCTTAATTTGAGGGGTTGCCTCAGTTTGAGGGGTTGCCTTTGTTTGAGACGTTGCCTTAGTTTGAGGGGTTTCCTTAGTTGGAGCAGCTGCCGTCGTTAGAGGGGTTTCCTTAGTTTGAGGGGTTGCCATAGTTTGAGAGTCTGCCTCAGTCTGAGAGGTTGCCTTGGTTTGAGGGGTTGCCTTAGTTTGAGTGGTTGCCTTAGTTTGAGAGTCTGCCTCAGTTTGAGCGGTTTCCTTTATTTGAGGGGTTGCCTTAGTTTGAGTGGTTGCCTTAGTTTGAGAGTCTGCCTCTGTTTGAGCGGTTTCCTTTGTTTGAGGGGTTGCCTTAGTTTGAGTGGTTGCCTTAGTTTGAGGGGTTGCCTTAGTTTGAGAGGTTGCCTTAGTTTCAGCTGCTGCCTTAGTTTGAGGGGTTGCCTTAGTTTGAGGGGTTTCCTTAGTTTGAGAGTCTGCCTCCGTTTGAGGAGATGCCTTAGATTGAGGGGTTTCGTTAGTTCGAGGGTTTGACTTAGTTTGAGGTGTTGCCTTAGTTTCAGCTTTTGCCTTAGTTTGAGGGGTTGCCTTAGTTTGAGGGGTTGCCTTAGTTTGAGGGGTTGCCTTTGTTTGAGCTGCTGCCTTAGCTTGAGGGGTTGCCTTAGTTTGAGGGGTTGCCTTAGTTTGAGGGGTTGCCTTAGTTTGAGCTGCTGCCTTAGCTTGAGGGGTCGCCTTAGTTTGAGCTGCTGCCTTAGTTTGAGGGGTTGCCTTCGTTTGAGGGGTTGACTTAGTTTGAGAGTCTGCCTTAATTTGAGGGGTTGCCTCAGTTTGAGGGGTTGCCTTTGTTTGAGACGTTGCCTTAGTTTGAGGGGTTTCCTTAGTTGGAGCAGCTGCCGTCGTTAGAGGGGTTTCCTTAGTTTGAGGGGTTGCCATAGTTTGAGAGTCTGCCTCAGTCTGAGAGGTTGCCTTGGTTTGAGGGGTTGCCTTAGTTTGAGTGGTTGCCTTAGTTTGAGAGTCTGCCTCAGTTTGAGCGGTTTCCTTTATTTGAGGGGTTGCCTTAGTTTGAGTGGTTGCCTTAGTTTGAGAGTCTGCCTCTGTTTGAGCGGTTTCCTTTATTTGAGGGGTTGCCTTAGTTTGAGTGGTTGCCTTAGTTTGAGAGGTTGCCTTAGTTTCAGCTGCTGCCTTAGTTTGAGGGGTTGCCTTAGTTTGAGGGGTTGCCTTAGTTTGAGAGTCTGCCTCCGTTTGAGGAGATGCCTTAGATTGAGGGGTTTCCTTAGTTCGAGGGGTTGACTTAGTTTGAGGTGTTGCCTTAGTTTCAGCTTTTGCCTTAGTTTGAGGGGTTGCCTTAGTTTGAGGGGTTGCCTTAGTTTGAGGGGTTGCCTTTGTTTGAGCTGCTGCCTTAGCTTGAGGGGTTGCCTTAGTTTGAGGGGTTGCCTTAGTTTGAGGGGTTGCCTTAGTTTGAGCTGCTGCCTTAGCTTGAGGGGTCGCCTTAGTTTGAGCTGCTGCCTTAGTTTGAGGGGTTGCCTTAGTTTGAGGGGTTGACTTAGTTTGAACTGCTGCCTGAGTTTGAGGGGGTGCCTTAGTTTGAGGGGTTGCCTGAGTTTGAGGGGTTGCCTGAGTTTGACTGGTTGCCTTAATTTGAGTGTCTGCCTTAGTTTGAGGGGTTGCCTTATTTTAAGGGGTTGCCTTAGTTTGAGTGTCTGCCTTAGTTTGATGGGGTTGCCTTAGTTTGACTGGTTGCCTTAGTTTGATGTGTTGCCTTAGTTTGAGGGGTTACCTTAGTTTGAGTGTTTGCCTTAGTTTGACTGGTTCCCTTAGTTTGAGTGTCTGCCTTAGTTTGAGGGGTTGCCTTAGTTTGAGGGGCTGCCTTAGTTTTAATATCTGCCTTAGTTTGAGGGGTTGCCTTACTTTGAGGGTCTGCATTAGTTTGAGGAGATGCCTTAGTTTGAAGGGTTGCCTCAGTTAGAGGTGTTGTCTTAGTTGGAGGGGTTGACTTAGTTGAGCTGCTGCCTTTGCTTGACGGGTTGACTTTGTTTGAGCTGCTGCCTCAGTTTGAGGGGTTGCCTTTGTTTGAGACGTTGCCTTAGTTTGAGGGGTTTCCTTAGTTGGAGCAGCTGCCGTCGTTAGAGGGGTTTCCTTAGTTTGAGGGGTTGCCATAGTTTGAGAGTCTGCCTCAGTCTGAGAGGTTGCCTTGGTTTGAGGGGTTGCCTTAGTTTGAGTGGTTGCCTTAGTTTGAGAGTCTGCCTCAGTTTGAGCGGTTTCCTTTATTTGAGGGGTTGCCTTAGTTTGAGTGGTTGCCTTAGTTTGAGAGTCTGCCTCTGTTTGAGCGGTTTCCTTTGTTTGAGGGGTTGCCTTAGTTTGAGTGGTTGCCTTAGTTTGAGGGGTTGCCTTAGTTTGAGAGGTTGCCTTAGTTTCAGCTGCTGCCTTAGTTTGAGGGGTTGCCTTAGTTTGAGGGGTTGCCTTAGTTTGAGAGTCTGCCTCCGTTTGAGGAGATGCCTTAGATTGAGGGGTTTCGTTAGTTCGAGGGGTTGACTTAGTTTGAGGTGTTGCCTTAGTTTCAGCTTTTGCCTTAGTTTGAGGGGTTGCCTTAGTTTGAGGGGTTGCCTTAGTTTGAGGGGTTGCCTTTGTTTGAGCTGCTGCCTTAGCTTGAGGGGTTGCCTTAGTTTGAGGGGTTGCCTTAGTTTGAGCTGCTGCCTTAGCTTGAGGGGTCGCCTTAGTTTGAGCTGCTGCCTTAGTTTGAGGGGTTGCCTTCGTTTGAGGGGTTGACTTAGTTTGAGAGTCTGCCTTAATTTGAGGGGTTGCCTCAGTTTGAGGGGTTGCCTTTGTTTGAGACGTTGCCTTAGTTTGAGGGGTTTCCTTAGTTGGAGCAGCTGCCGTCGTTAGAGGGGTTTCCTTAGTTTGAGGGGTTGCCATAGTTTGAGAGTCTGCCTCAGTCTGAGAGGTTGCCTTGGTTTGAGGGGTTGCCTTAGTTTGAGTGGTTGCCTTAGTTTGAGAGTCTGCCTCAGTTTGAGCGGTTTCCTTTATTTGAGGGGTTGCCTTAGTTTGAGTGGTTGCCTTAGTTTGAGAGTCTGCCTCTGTTTGAGCGGTTTCCTTTATTTGAGGGGTTGCCTTAGTTTGAGTGGTTGCCTTAGTTTGAGGGGTTGCCTTAGTTTGAGAGGTTGCCTTAGTTTCAGCTGCTGCCTTAGTTTGAGGGGTTGCCTTAGTTTGAGGGGTTGCCTTAGTTTGAGAGTCTGCCTCCGTTTGAGGAGATGCCTTAGATTGAGGGGTTTCCTTAGTTCGAGGGGTTGACTTAGTTTGAGGTGTTGCCTTAGTTTCAGCTTTTGCCTTAGTTTGAGGGGTTGCCTTAGTTTGAGGGGTTGCCTTAGTTTGAGGGGTTGCCTTAGTTTGAGGGGTTGCCTTTGTTTGAGCTGCTGCCTTAGCTTGAGGGGTTGCCTTAGTTTGAGGGGTTGCCTTAGTTTGAGGGGTTGCCTTAGTTTGAGCTGCTGCCTTAGCTTGAGGGGTCGCCTTAGTTTGAGCTGCTGCCTTAGTTTGAGGGGTTGCCTTCGTTTGAGGGGTTGCCTTAGTTTCAGCTGCTGCCTTAGTTTGAGGGGTTGCCTTAGTTTGAGGGGTTGACTTAGTTTGAGCTGCTGCCTGAGTTTGAGGGGGTGCCTTAGTTTGAGGGGTTGCCTGAGTTTGAGGGGTTGCCTGAGTTTGACTGGTTGCCTTAATTTGAGTGTCTGCCTTAGTTTGAGGGGTTGCCTTATTTTGAGGGGTTGCCTTAGTTTGAGTGTCTGCCTTAGTTTGATGGGGTTGCCTTAGTTTGACTGGTTGCCTTAGTTTGATGTGTTGCCTTAGTTTGAGGGGTTACCTTAGTTTGAGTGTTTGCCTTAGTTTGACTGGTTCCCTTAGTTTGAGTGTCTGCCTTAGTTTGAGGGGTTGCCTTAGTTTGAGGGGCTGCCTTAGTTTTAATATCTGCCTTAGTTTGAGGGGTTGCCTTACTTTGAGGGTCTGCATTAGTTTGAGGAGATGCCTTAGTTTGAGGGGTTGCCTCAGTTAGAGGTGTTGTCTTAGTTGGAGGGGTTGACTTAGTTGAGCTGCTGCCTTTGCTTGACGGGTTGCCTTTGTTTGAGCTGCTGCCTCAGTGTGAGGGGTTGACTTAATTTGAGGGTCTGCATTCGTTTGAGGGTCAGCCTTAGTTTGAGGGGTTGCCTTAGTTTGAGGGGTTGCCTTGATTTGAGGGGTTGCCTTAGTTTGAGTGGTTGCCTTAGTTTGAGAGTCTGCCTTAATTTGAGCGGTTTCCTTTATTTGAGGGGTTGCCTGAGTTTGAGTGGTTGCCTTAGTTTGAGAGTCTGCATTAGTTTGAGCGGTTTCCTTTATTTGAGGGGTTGCCTTAGTTTGAGGGGTTGCCTCAGATGGTGGGGTTGCCTTAGTTTGAGAGTCTGCCTTAGTTTGAGGTGTTGCCTTAGTTTGAGGGGCTGCCTTAGCTTGAGAGTCTGCCTTAGTTTGAGAGACTGCCTTAGTTTGAGGGGTTGCCTTAGTTTGAGGGGTTGCCTGACTTTGAGGGGTTGCCTTGGTTTGAGAGTCTGCCTTAGTTTGAGGTATTACCTTAGTTTGAGGGGTTGCCTTAGTTTGAGCTGCTGCCTTAGCTTGAGGGGATGCCTTAGTTTGAGGGGTTGCCTCAGTTTGAGTTGTTGCCTTAGTTTGAGAGTCTGCCTTAGTTTGAGGGGTTGCCTTAGTTTGAGGTGTTGCCTTAGATTGAGAGTCTGCCTGAGTTTGAGGGGTTACCTTAGCTGGAGGTGTTGCCTTAGTTTGAGAGTCTGCCTTAGTTTGAGGGGTTGCCTTAGTTTGAGGGTTTGTCTTAGTTTGAGAGTCTGCCTTAGTTTGAGGGGTTGCCTCAGTTTGAGGGTTTGTCTTAGTTTGAGAGTCTGCCTTAGTTGAGGGGTTGACTTCGTTAGAGCTGTTGCCTTAGTCTGAGGGGTTGCCTCAGTTTGAGGGTTTTAGCTTAGTTAGAGGGGTTGCCTTAGTTTGAGCTGCAGCCTTAGTGTGAGGGGTTGCCTTAGTTTGAGGGGTTGCCTTAGTTTGAGGGATTGCCTTAGTTTGAGCTGCTGCCTTAGTTTGAGGGGTTGCCTCAGTTTGAGAGGTTGCCTTAGTTTCAGCTGCTGCCTTAGTTTGAGGGGTTGCCATAGTTTGAGGGGTTGCCTTAGTTTGAGGATTTGCCTTAGTTTGAGAGTCTGCCTTAGTTTGAGGGGTTGCCTTAGTTTGAGGGGTTGCCTTAGTTTGAGGGGTTGCCTCAGATGGTGGGGTTGCCTTAGTTTGAGAGTCTGCCTTAGTTTGAGGGGTTGCCTTAGTTTGAGGGGTTGCCTTAGTTTGAGAGTCTGCCTCAGTTTGAGCGGTTTCCTTTATTTGAGGGGTTGCCTTAGTTTGAGTGGTTGCCTTAGTTTGAGAGTCTGCCTCTGTTTGAGCGGTTTCCTTTATTTGAGGGGTTGCCTTAGTTTGAGTGGTTGCCTTAGTTTGAGGGGTTGCCTTAGTTTGAGAGGTTGCCTTAGTTTCAGCTGCTGCCTTAGTTTGAGGGGTTGCCTTAGTTTGAGGGGTTGCCTTAGTTTGAGAGTCTGCCTCCGTTTGAGGAGATGCCTTAGATTGAGGGGTTTCCTTAGTTCGAGGGGTTGACTTAGTTTGAGGTGTTGCCTTAGTTTCAGCTTTTGCCTTAGTTTGAGGGGTTGCCTTAGTTTGAGGGGTTGCCTTAGTTTGAGGGGTTGCCTTAGTTTGAGGGGTTGCCTTTGTTTGAGCTGCTGCCTTAGCTTGAGGGGTTGCCTTAGTTTGAGGGGTTGCCTTAGTTTGAGGGGTTGCCTTAGTTTGAGCTGCTGCCTTAGCTTGAGGGGTCGCCTTAGTTTGAGCTGCTGCCTTAGTTTGAGGGGTTGCCTTCGTTTGAGGGGTCGCCTTAGTTTCAGCTGCTGCCTTAGTTTGAGGGGTTGCCTTAGTTTGAGGGGTTGACTTAGTTTGAGCTGCTGCCTGAGTTTGAGGGGGTGCCTTAGTTTGAGGGGTTGCCTGAGTTTGAGGGGTTGCCTGAGTTTGACTGGTTGCCTTAATTTGAGTGTCTGCCTTAGTTTGAGGGGTTGCCTTATTTTGAGGGGTTGCCTTAGTTTGAGTGTCTGCCTTAGTTTGATGGGGTTGCCTTAGTTTGACTGGTTGCCTTAGTTTGATGTGTTGCCTTAGTTTGAGGGGTTACCTTAGTTTGAGTGTTTGCCTTAGTTTGACTGGTTCCCTTAGTTTGAGTGTCTGCCTTAGTTTGAGGGGTTGCCTTAGTTTGAGGGGCTGCCTTAGTTTTAATATCTGCCTTAGTTTGAGGGGTTGCCTTACTTTGAGGGTCTGCATTAGTTTGAGGAGATGCCTTAGTTTGAGGGGTTGCCTCAGTTAGAGGTGTTGTCTTAGTTGGAGGGGTTGACTTAGTTGAGCTGCTGCCTTTGCTTGACGGGTTGCCTTTGTTTGAGCTGCTGCCTCAGTGTGAGGGGTTGACTTAATTTGAGGGTCTGCATTCGTTTGAGGGTCAGCCTTAGTTTGAGGGGTTGCCTTAGTTTGAGGGGTTGCCTTGATTTGAGGGGTTGCCTTAGTTTGAGTGGTTGCCTTAGTTTGAGAGTCTGCCTTAATTTGAGCGGTTTCCTTTATTTGAGGGGTTGCCTGAGTTTGAGTGGTTGCCTTAGTTTGAGAGTCTGCATTAGTTTGAGCGGTTTCCTTTATTTGAGGGGTTGCCTTAGTTTGAGGGGTTGCCTCAGATGGTGGGGTTGCCTTAGTTTGAGAGTCTGCCTTAGTTTGAGGTGTTGCCTTAGTTTGAGGGGCTGCCTTAGCTTGAGAGTCTGCCTTAGTTTGAGAGACTGCCTTAGTTTGAGGGGTTGCCTTAGTTTGAGGGGTTGCCTGACTTTGAGGGGTTGCCTTGGTTTGAGAGTCTGCCTTAGTTTGAGGTATTACCTTAGTTTGAGGGGTTGCCTTAGTTTGAGCTGCTGCCTTAGCTTGAGGGGATGCCTTAGTTTGAGGGGTTGCCTCAGTTTGAGTTGTTGCCTTAGTTTGAGAGTCTGCCTTAGTTTGAGGGGTTGCCTTAGTTTGAGGTGTTGCCTTAGATTGAGAGTCTGCCTGAGTTTGAGGGGTTACCTTAGCTGGAGGTGTTGCCTTAGTTTGAGAGTCTGCCTTAGTTTGAGGGGTTGCCTTAGTTTGAGGGTTTGTCTTAGTTTGAGAGTCTGCCTTAGTTTGAGGGGTTGCCTCAGTTTGAGGGTTTGTCTTAGTTTGAGAGTCTGCCTTAGTTGAGGGGTTGACTTCGTTAGAGCTGTTGCCTTAGTCTGAGGGGTTGCCTCAGTTTGAGGGTTTTAGCTTAGTTAGAGGGGTTGCCTTAGTTTGAGCTGCAGCCTTAGTGTGAGGGGTTGCCTTAGTTTGAGGGGTTGCCTTAGTTTGAGGGATTGCCTTAGTTTGAGCTGCTGCCTTAGTTTGAGGGGTTGCCTCAGTTTGAGAGGTTGCCTTAGTTTCAGCTGCTGCCTTAGTTTGAGGGGTTGCCATAGTTTGAGGGGTTGCCTTAGTTTGAGGATTTGCCTTAGTTTGAGAGTCTGCCTTAGTTTGAGGGGTTGCCTTAGTTTGAGGGGTTGCCTTAGTTTGAGGGGTTGCCTCAGATGGTGGGGTTGCCTTAGTTTGAGAGTCTGCCTTAGTTTGAGGGGTTGCCTTAGTTTGAGGGGTTGCCTTAGTTTCAGCTGCTTCATTAGTTTGTGATTCTGCCATGGTTTCAGGTGTTACCTTCGTTTGAGGGGCTGCCATAGTTTGAGAGTCTGACTTATTTTGAGGGTTTGCCTGAGTTTGAGAGTCTGCCTTAGTTTGAGGGGTTGCCTTAGTTTGAGGTGTTGCCTTAGTTTGAGGGGCTGCCTTAGCTTGAGAGTCTGCCTTAGTTTGAGAGACTGCCTTAGTTTGAGGGGTTGCCTTAGTTTGAGGGGTTGCCTGACTTTGAGGGGTTGCCTTGGTTTGAGAGTCTGCCTTAGTTTGAGGTATTACCTTAGTTTGAGGGGTTGCCTTAGTTTGAGCTGCTGCCTTAGCTTGAGGGGATGCCTTAGTTTGAGGGGTTGCCTCAGTTTGAGTTGTTGCCTTAGTTTGAGAGTCTGCCTTAGTTTGAGGGGTTGCCTTAGTTTGAGGTGTTGCCTTAGATTGAGAGTCTGCCTGAGTTTGAGGGGTTACCTTAGCTGGAGGTGTTGCCTTAGTTTGAGAGTCTGCCTTAGTTTGAGGGGTTGCCTTAGTTTGAGGGTTTGTCTTAGTTTGAGAGTCTGCCTTAGTTTGAGGGGTTGCCTCAGTTTGAGGGTTTGTCTTAGTTTGAGAGTCTGCCTTAGTTGAGGGGTTGACTTCGTTAGAGCGGTTGCCTTAGTCTGAGGGGTTGCCTCAGTTTGAGGGTTTTAGCTTAGTTAGAGGGGTTGCCTTAGTTTGAGCTGCAGCCTTAGTGTGAGGGGTTGCCTTAGTTTGAGGGGTTGCCTTAGTTTGAGGGATTGCCTTAGTTTGAGCTGCTGCCTTAGTTTGAGGGGTTGCCTCAGTTTGAGAGGTTGCCTTAGTTTCAGCTGCTGCCTTAGTTTGAGGGGTTGCCATAGTTTGAGGGGTTGCCTTAGTTTGAGGATTCGCCTTAGTTTGAGAGTCTGCCTTAGTTTGAGGGATTGCCTTAGTTTGAGCTGCTGCCTTAGTTTGAGGGGTTGCCTCAGTTTGAGAGGTTGCCTTAGTTTCAGCTGCTGCCTTAGTTTGAGGGGTTGCCTTAGTTTGAGGGGTTGCCTTAGTTTCAGCTGCTTCATTAGTTTGTGATTCTGCCATGGTTTCAGGTGTTGCCTTCGTTTGAGGGGCTGCCATAGTTTGAGAGTCTGACTTATTTTGAGGGTTTGCCTGAGTTTGAGAGTCTGCCTCAGTTTGAGGGGTTGCCTTAGTATGAGGGTTTGCCTCAGTTTGAGGGGTTGCCTTTGTTTGAGGAGTTGCCTCAGTTTGAGGGGTTGCCTCAATGTGAGGGGTTGCCTTAGTTTGAGAGTCTGCCTTAGTTTGAGGGGTTGCCTGAGTTTGAGGGGTTGCCTTAGTTTGAGAGTCTGCCTTAGTTTGAAGGAATGCCTTACTTTGAGAGTCTGCCTTAGTTTGAGGGGTTGCCTTAGTTTGAGGGGTTGCCTTAGTTTGAGAGTCTGCCTTAATTTGAGGGGTTGCCTCAGTTTGAGGGGTTGCCTTTGTTTGAGACGTTGCCTTAGTTTGAGGGGTTTCCTTAGTTGGAGCAGCTGCCGTCGTTAGAGGGGTTTCCTTAGTTTGAGGGGTTGCCTTAGTTTGAGGGGTGGCATTTGTTTGAGAATCCGCCATAGTTTGAGGGGTTGCCTTAGTTTGAGGGGTTCCCTTCGTTTGAGAATCTGCCTTAGTTTGAGAGCCTCCCTTCGTTTGAGGGGTTGCCTTAGTTTGAGATACTGCCTTAGTTTGAGGGGTTGCCTTCAATTGAGAATCGTCCTTAGTTTGAGAATCTGCCTTAGTTTGAGGGGTTGCCTTAGTTTGAGAGTCTGCCTTAGTTTGAGGAGTTCCCTCAGTTTGAGGGGTTGCCTTAGTTTGAGGAGTTGCCTTATTTTGAGAGTCTGCCTTAGTTATCCCGGAAACAGGGTGATCAGTTACCCTGGAAACAGGGCATTCAGTTACCCTGGAAACAAGGCGGTCAGTTACACTGGAAACAGGGCAGTCACTTATCTCAGAATCAGGGCGATTAGTTACCCCGGAAACAGGGCGATCCGTTTTCCCGTAAACAGGGCGGTCAGTTATGCTGGAAACAGCGCAGTCAGTTACCCCGGAAACAGGATGTTCAGTTACCCCGGAAACAGGGCGGTTAATTATCCCAGAAACAGGGCGATCAGTTACCCGGAAACAGGGTGATCAGTTGCCCTGGAAACAGGGCAGTCAGTTACTCCGGAAACAGGGTGATCAGTTACACTGGAAACAGGGAGATCAGTTACCCTGGAAACAGGGAGATCAGTTACCCGGGAAACAGGGCAGTCAACTAACCCGGAAACAGGGTGATCAGTTACCCTGGAAACAGGGAGATCAATTACCCGGGAAACAGGGCAGTCAGTTACCCCGGAAACAGGGCATTCAGTTACCCGGAAACAGGGTGATCAGTTAACCCGGAAACAGGGAGATCAGTTACCCTGGAAACAGGGCAGTCAGCTACACTGGAAACAGGGCAGTCAGTTACCCTGGAAACAGGGCGGTTAGTTACCCTGGAAACAGGGCAGTCAATTATCCCGGAAACAGGGTGATCAATTACCCTGGAAACAGGGCAGTCAGTTATCCCAGAAACAGGGCGATTAGTTACCCCGGAAACAGGGCGATCCGTTTTCCCAGAAACAGGGCGGTCAGTTACCCTGGAAACAGGGCAGTCAGTTACCCTGGAAACAGGACGTTCAGTTACCCCGGAAACAGGGCGGTTAATTATCCCAGAAACAGGGCGATCAGTTACCCTGGAAACAGGGTGATCAGTTACCCTGGAAACTGGGCAGTCAGTTACCCTTGAAACAGGGCAGTCAACTAACCCAGAAACAGGGTGATCAGTTACCCTGGAAAAAGGGAGATCAGTTACCCCGGAAACAGGGCAGTCAGTTACCCGGAAACAGGGTGATCAGTTAACCCGTAAAACAGGGAGATCAGTTACCCTGGAAAGAGGGCAGTCAGTTATCCTGGAAACAGGTCGGTCAGTTACCCCGGAAACAGGGCGGTCCGTTAGCCTGGAAACAGGGCAGTCAGTTATCCCGGAAACAGGGCGGACAGTAACGCCGGAAACAGAGCGGTTAGTTATCCCGGAAACAGGGTGATCAGTTACCCTGGAAACATGGCAGTCAGTTATCCTGGAAACAGGGCGGTCAGTTACCCCGGAAACAGGGCAGTCAGTTACCCTGAAAACAGGTTAGTCAGTTACCCCGGACACAGGGCCGTCAGTTATCCCGGAAACAGCGTGATCAGTTACCCTGGAAACAGGGCAGTCAGTTACCCCGGAAACAGGGAGGTCAGTTATCCTGTAAACAGGGTGATCAGTTACCCTGGAAACAGAGCGGTCAGATACCCCGGAAACAGGGCGGTCAGTTACCCTGGAAACAGGTTAGTCAGTTGCCCCAGAAACAGGGAGATCAGTTACCCTGGAAACAGGGAAGTCAGTTTCCACGGAAACAGGGCGGTCAGTTATTCCGGAAAAAGGGTGATCAGTTACCCTGGAAACAGGGAAGTCAGTTACCCCGGAAACATGGTGATCAGTTTCCCTGGGAACAGGGCGGTCAGTTACCCCGGAAACAGGGCAGTCAGTTATCCCGGAAACAGGGTGATCAGTTACCCTGGAAACAGGGCAGTCAGTTATACTGGAAACAGGGTAGTCAGTTACCCAGGAAACAGGGCAGTCAGTTA
Organism: Heterodontus francisci; assembly: GCF_036365525.1. Lineage (NCBI taxonomy): Eukaryota > Metazoa > Chordata > Chondrichthyes > Heterodontiformes > Heterodontidae > Heterodontus > Heterodontus francisci. Next base: position 7,067,065 of record NC_090403.1, on the reverse strand, counting down.
TCCCGGAAACAGAGTGATCAGTTTCCCTGGAAACAGGGCGGTCTGTTACCCCGGAAACAGGGCAGTCAGTTATCCCGGAAACAGGGTGATCAGTTACCCTGGAAACAGGGCAGTCAGTAATCCTGGAAACAGGGCGGTCAGTTACTCCGGAAACTGGGTGATCAGTGACACTGGAAACAGAGAGATCAGTTACCCTGGAAACAGGGCAGTCAACTAACCCAGAAACAGGGTGATCAGTTACCCTGGAACCAGGGAGATCAGTTACCCCGGAAACAGGGCAGTCAGTTACCCGGAAAGAGGGTGATCAGTTAACCCGGAAACAGGGAGATCAGTTACCCTGGAAACAGGGAAGTCAGTTACCACGGAAACAGGGCGGTCAGTTATCCCGGAAACAGGGTGATCAGTTACCCTGGAAACAGGGCAGTCAGTTACCCCGGAAACAGGGTGATCAGTTACCCTGGAAACAGGGCAGTCAGTTATACTGGAAACAGGGTAGTCAGTTACCCAGGAAACAGGGCGGTTAGTTACCCTGGAAACAGGGCAGTCAGTTATCCCGGAAACAGAGTGATCAGTTTCCCTGGAAGCAGGGCGGTCAGTTACCCCGGAAACAGGGCAGTCAGTTATCCCGGAAACAGGGTGATCAGTTACCCTGTAAACAGGGCAGTCAGTTATCCCGGAAACAGGGTGATCAGTTACCCTGGAAACAGGGCAGTCAGTTACACTGGAAACAGGGTAGTCAGTTACCCTGGAAACAGGGCGGTTAGTTACCCTGGAAACAGGGCAGTCATTTATCCCGGAAACAGGGTGATCAAATACCCTGGAAACAGGGCATTCAGATACCCTGGAAACAAGGCAGTTAGTTACCCTGGAAACAGGTCAGTCAGTTAGCCCAGAAACAGGGCGATTAGTTACCCCGGAAACAGGGCGATCCGTTTTCCCGGAAACAGGGCGGTCAGTTACCCTGCAAACAGGGCGGTTAATTGTCCCAGAATCATGGCGATCAGTTACCCTGGAAACAGGGTGATTAGTGACCCTGGAAATTGGGCAGTCAGTTACCCTTGAAACAGGGCAGTCAGTTACCCGGAAACAGGGTGATCAGTTACCCCGGAAACAGGGAGATCAGTTACCCTGGAAACAGGGCAGTCAGTAATCCTGGAAACAGGGCGGTCAGTTAATCCGGAAACTGGGTGATCAGTGACACTGGAAACAGAGAGATCAGTTACCCTGGAAACAGGGCAGTCAACTAACCCAGAAACAGGGTGATCAGTTACCCTGGAACCAGGGAGATCAGTTACCCCGGAAACAGGGCAGTCAGTTACCCGGAAAGAGGGTGATCAGTTAACCCGGAAACAGGGAGATCAGTTACCCTGGAAAGAGGGCAGTCAGTTATCCTGGAAACAGGGCGGTCAGTTACCCCGGAAACAGGGCGGTCAGTTACCCTGGAAACAGGTTAGTCAGTTGCCCCAGAAACAGGTCAGTCAGTTACCCTGGAAACAGGGAAGTCAGTTACCACTGAAACAGGGCGGTCAGTTATCCCGGAAACAGGGTGATCAGTTACCCTGGAAACAGGGCAGTCAGTTACCCCGGAAACAGGGTGATCAGTTACCCTGGAAACAGGGTGATCAGTTTCCCTGGAAACAGGGCGGTCAGTTACCCCGGAAACAGGGCAGTCAGTTATCCCGGAAACAGGGTGATCAGTTACCCTGGAAACAGGGCAGTCAGTTATCCCGGAAACAGGGTGATCAGTTACCCTGGAAACAGGGCAGTCAGTTACACTGGAAACAGGGTAGTCAGTTACCCTGGAAACAGGGCGGTTAGTTACCCTGGAAACAGGGCAGTCATTTATCCCGGAAACAGGGTGATCAAATACCCTGGAAACAGGGCATTCAGATACCCTGGAAACAAGGCGGTCATTTACCCTGGAAACAGGGCAGTCAGTTATCCCAGAAGCAGGGCGATTAGTTACCCCGGAAACAGGGCGATCCGTTTTCCCGGAAACAGGGCGGTCAGTTACCCTGGAAACAGGGCAGTCAGTTACCCCGGAAACAGGACGTTCAGTTACCCCGGAAACAGGGCGGTTAATTGTCCCAGAAACATGGCGATCAGTTACCCTGGAAACAGGGTGATTAGTGACCCTGGAAATTGGGCAGTCAGTTACCCTTGAAACAGGGCAGTCAGTTACCCGGAAACAGGGTGATCAGTTACCCCGGAAACAGGGAGATCAGTTACCCTGGAAACAGGGCAGTCAGTAATCCTGGAAACAGGGCGGTCAGTTACTCCGGAAACTGGGTGATCAGTGACACTGGAAACAGAGAGATCAGTTACCCTGGAAACAGGGCAGTCAACTAACCCAGAAACAGGGTGATCAGTTACCCTGGAACCAGGGAGATCAGTTACCCCGGAAACAGGGCAGTCAGTTACCCGGAAACAGGGTGATCAGTTACCCTGGAACCAGGGAGATCAGTTACCCCGGAAACAGGGTGATCAGTTACCCGGAAACAGGGTGATCAGTTACCCGGAAACAGGGTGATCAGTTACCCTGGAAAGAGGGCAGTCAGTTATCCTGGAAACAGGGCGGTCAGTTACCCCGGAAACAGGGCGGTCAGTTACCATGGAAACAGGGCAGTCAACTAACCCAGAAACAGGGTGATCAGTTACCCTGGAACCAGGGAGATCAGTTACCCCGGAAACAGGGTGATCAGTTACCCGGAAACAGGGTGATCAGTTACCCTGGAAAGAGGGCAGTCAGTTATCCTGGAAACAGGGCGGTCAGTTACCCCGGAAACAGGGCGGTCAGTTAGCCTGGAAACAGGGCAGTCAGTTATCGCGGAAACAGGGCGGACAGTAACCCCGGAAACAGAGCGGTCAGTTATCCCGGAAACAGGGTGATCAGTTACCCTGGAAACAGGGCAGGCAGTTATCCTGGAAACAGGGCGATCAGTTACCCTGGAAACAGGTTAGTCAGTTAACCCAGGAACAGGGAGATCAGTTACCCTGGAAACTGGGCAGTCAGTTACCCCTGAAACAGGGCGGTCAGTTAACCTGGAAACAGGGTGATCAGTTACCATGGAAACAGGGCGGTCAGTTACCCCGGAAACAGGGCCGTCAGTTATCCCGGAAACAGGGTGATCAGTTACCATGGAAACAGGGCGGTCAGTTACCCTGGAAACAGTGCAGTCAGTTATCCCGGAAACAGGGCGGTCAGTTTCCCCGGATACAGGGAGGTCAGTTATCCCGTAAAAAGGGCGGTCAGTTACCCTGGAAACAGGTTAGTCAGTTGCCCCAGAAACAGGGAGATCAGTTACCCTGGAAACAGGAAAGTCAGTTATCCTGGAAACAGAACGGTCAGTTACCCCGGAAACAGGGCGGTCAGTTACCCAGGAAACAGGTTAGTCAGTTGCCCCAGAAACAGGGAGATCAGTTATCCCGGAAACAGGGTGATCAGTTACCCTGGAAACAGGGCAGTCAGTTACCCCGGAAACAGGGTGATCAGTTTCCCTAGAAAAAGGGCGGTCAGTTACCCCGGAAACAGGGCAGTCAGTTATCCCGGAAACAGGGTGATCAGTTACCCTGGAAACTGGGCAGTCAGTCATCCCGGAAACAGGGTGATCAGTTACCCTGGAAACAGGGCAGTCAGTTATACTTGAAACAGGGTAGTCAGTAACCCTGGAAACAGGGCGGTTAGTTACCCTGGAAACAGGGCAGTCAGTTATCCCGGAAAAAGAGTGATCAGTTACCCTGTAAACAGGGCAGTCAGTTATCGCGGAAACAGGGTAGTCAGTTACCCTGGAAACAGGGCGGTTAGTTACCCTGGAAACAGGGCAGTCATTTATCCCGGAAACAGGGTGATCAAATACCCTGGAAAAAGGGCATTCAGATACCCTGGAAACAAGGCGGTCTATTACCCTGGAAACAGGGCAGCCAGTAATCCCGGAAACAGGGCGATTAGTTACCCCGGAAACAGGGCGATCCGTTTTCCCGGAAAAAGGGCGGTCAGTTACCCTGGAAACAGGGCAGTCAGTTACCCCGGAAACAGGACGTTCAGTTACCCCGGAAACAGGGCGGTTAATTGTCCCAGAAACAGTGCGATCAGTTACCCTGGAAACAGGGTGATTAGTCACGCAGGAAACTGGTCAGTCAGTTACCCTTGAAACAGGGCAGTCAGTTACCCGGAAACAGAGTCATCAGTTAGCCCGGAAACAGGGAGATCAGTTACCCTGGAAACAGGGCAGTCAGTAATCCTGGAAACAGGGCGGTCAGTTATTCCGGAAACTAGGTGATCAGTGACACTGGAAACAGGGAGATCAGTTACCATGGAAACAGGGCAGTCAACTAACCCAGAAACAGGGTGATCAGTTACCCTGGAACCAGGGAGATCAGTTACCCCGGAAACAGGGCAGTCAGTTACCCGGAAACAGGGTGATCAGTTACCCCGGAAACAGGGAGATCAGTTACCCTGGAAACAGGGCAGTCAGTAATCCTGGAAACAGGGCGGTCAGTTACTCCGGAAACTGGGTGATCAGTGACACTGGAAACAGAGAGATCAGTTACCCTGGAAACAGGGCAGTCAACTAACCCAGAAACAGGGTGATCAGTTACCCTGGAACCAGGGAGATCAGTTACCCCGGAAACAGGGCAGTCAGTTACCCGGAAACAGGGTGATCAGTTAACCCGGAAACAGGGAGATCAGTTACCCTGGAAAGAGGGCAGTCAGTTATCCTGGAAACAGGGCGGTCAGTTACCCCGGAAACAGGGCGGTCAGTTAGCCTGGAAACAGGGCAGTCAGTTATCGCGGAAACAGGGCGGACAGTAACCCCGGAAACAGAGCGGTCAGTTATCCCGGAAACAGGGTGATCAGTTACCCTGGAAACAGGGCAGGCAGTTATCCTGGAAACAGGGCGATCAGTTACCCCGGAAACAGGGCGGTCAGTTACCCTGGAAACAGGTTAGTCAGTTAACCCAGGAACAGGGAGATCAGTTACCCTGGAAACTGGGCAGTCAGTTACCCCTGAAACAGGGCGGTCAGTTAACCTGGAAACAGGGTGATCAGTTACCATGGAAACAGGGCGGTCAGTTACCCCGGAAACAGGGCAGTCAGTTATCCCGGAAACAGGGTGATCAGTTACCATGGAAACAGGGCGGTCAGTTACCCTGGAAACAGGGCAGTCAGTTATCCCGGAAACAGGGCGGTCAGTTTCCCCGGATACAGGGAGGTCAGTTATCCCGTAAAAAGGGCGGTCAGTTACCCTGGAAACAGGTTAGTCAGTTGCCCCAGAAACAGGGAGATCAGTTACCCTGGAAACAGGGAAGTCAGTTATCCTGGAAACAGAACGGTCAGTTACCCCGGAAACAGGGCGGTCAGTTACCCAGGAAACAGGTTAGTCAGTTGCCCCAGAAACAGGGAGATCAGTTATCCCGGAAACAGGGTGATCAGTTACCCTGGAAACAGGGCAGTCAGTTACCCCGGAAACAGGGTGATCAGTTTCCCTAGAAACAGGGCGGTCAGTTACCCCGGAAACAAGGCAGTCAGTTATCCCGGAAACAGGGTGATCAGTTACCCTGGAAACAGGGCAGTCAGTCATCCCGGAAACAGGGTGATCAGTTACCCTGGAAACAGGGCAGTCAGTCATCCCGGAAACAGGGTAGTCAGTAACCCTGGAAACAGGGCGGTTAGTTACCCTGGAAACAGGGCAGTCAGTTATCCCGGAAAAAGAGTGATCAGTTACCCTGTAAACAGGGCAGTCAGTTATCGCGGAAACAGGGTGATCAGTTACCCTGGAAACAGGGCAGTCAGTTACACTGGAAACAGGGTAGTCAGTTACCCTGGAAACAGGGCGGTTAGTTACCCTGGAAACAGGGCAGTCATTTATCCCGGAAACAGGGTGATCAAATACCCTGGAAACAGGGCATTCAGATACCCTGGAAACAAGGCGGTCTATTACCCTGGAAACAGGGCAGCCAGTAATCCCGGAAACAGGGCGATTAGTTACCCCGGAAACAGGGCGATCCGTTTTCCCAGAAAAAGGGCGGTCAGTTACCCTGGAAACAGGGCAGTCAGTTACCCCGGAAACAGGACGTTCAGTTACCCCGGAAACAGGGCGGTTAATTGTCCCAGAAACAGTGCAATCAGTTACCTTGGAAACAGGGTGATTAGTCACCCAGGAAACTGGTCAGTCAGTTACCCTTGAAACAGGGCAGTCAGTTACCCGGAAACAGAGTCATCAGTTAGCCCGGAAACAGGGAGATCAGTTACCCTGGAAACAGGGCAGTCAGTAATCCTGGAAACAGGGCGGTCAGTTATTCCGGAAACTAGGTGATCAGTGACACTGGAAACAGGGAGATCAGTTACCATGGAAACAGGGCAGTCAACTAACCCAGAAACAGGGTGATCAGTTACCCTGGAACCAGGGAGATCAGTTACCCCGGAAACAGGGCAGTCAGTTACCCGGAAACAGGGTGATCAGTTAACCCGGAAACAGGTCAGATCAGTTACCCTGGAAAGAGGGCAGTCAGCTATACTGGAAACAGGGCGGTCAGTTACCCCGGAAACAGGGCGGTCAGTTAGCCTGGAAACAGGGCAGTCAGTTATCCCGGAAACAGGGCGGACAGTAACCCCGGAAACAGAGCGGTCAGTTATCCCGGAAACAGGGTGATCAGTTAACCCGGAAACAGGGAGATCAGTTACCCTGGAAAGAGGGCAGTCAGTTATCCTGGAAACAGAATGGTCAGTTACCCCGGAAACAGGGCGGTCAGTTACCCTGGAAACAGGTTAGTCAGTTGCCCCAGAAAAAGGGAGATCAGTTACCCTGGAAACAGGGAAGTCAGTTACCACGGAAACAGGGCGGTCAGTTATCACGGAAACAGGGTGATCAGTTACCCTGGAAACAGGGCAGTCAGTTACCCCGGAAACAGGGTGATCAGTTACCCTGGAAACAGGGTGATCAGTTTCCCTGGAAACAGGGCGGTCAGTAACCCCGGAAACAGGGCAGTCAGTTATCCCGGAAACAGGGTGATCAGTTACCCTGGAAACAGGGCAGTCAGTTATCCCGGAAACAGGGTGATCAGTTACCCTGGAAACAGGGCAGTCAGTTACACTGGAAACAGGGTAGTCAGTTACCCTGGAAACAGGGCGGTTAGTTACCCTGGAAACAGGGCAGTCATTTATCCCGTAAACAGGGTGATCAAATACCCTGGAAACAGGGCATTCAGATACCCTGGAAACAAGGCGGTCAGTTACCCTGGAAACAGGGCGATCCGTTTTCCCGGAAACAGGGCGGTCAGTTACCCTGGAAACAGGGCAGTCAGTTACCCCGGAAACAGGACGTTCAGTTACCCCGGAAACAGGGCGGTTAATTGTCCCAGAAACAGGGCGATCAGTTACCCTGGAAACAGGGTGATTAGTTACCCTGGAAACTGGGCTGTCAGTTACCCTTGAAACAGGGCAGTCAGTTACCCGGAAACAGGGTGATCTGTTACCCCGGAAACAGGGAGATCAGTTACCCTGGAAACAGGGCAGTCAGTAATCCTGGAAACAGGGCGGTCAGTTACTCCGGAAACTGGGTGATCAGTGACACTGGAAACAGGGAGATCAGTTACCCTGGAAACAGGGCAGTCAACTAACCCAGAAACAGGGTGATCAGTTACCCTGGAACCAGGGCGATCAGTTACCCCGGAAACAGGGCAGTCAGTTACCCGGAAACAGGGTGATCAGTTAACCCGGAAACAGGGAGATCAGTTACCCTGGAAAGAGGGCAGTCAGCTGTACTGGAAACAGGGCGGTCAATTCCCCCGGAAACAGGGCGGTCAGTTAGCCTGGAAACAGGGCAGTCAGTTATCCCGGAAACAGGGCGGACAGTAACCCCGGAAACAGAGCGGACAGTTATCCCGGAAACAGGGTGATCAGTTACCCTGGAAACAGGGCAGTCAGTTATCCTGGAATCAGGGCGGTCAGTTACCCCGGAAACAGGGCGGTCAGTTACCCTGGAAACAGTTTAGTCAGTTACCCCAGAAACAGGGAGATCATTTACCTTGGAAACAGGGCAGTCAGTTACCCCGGAAACAGGGTGGTCAGTTATCCCGGAAACAGCGTGATCAGTTACCCTGGAAACAGGGCAGTCAGTTACCCCGGAAAACAGGGTGATCAGTTAACCTGGAAACAGGATGATCAGTTACCATGGAAACAGGGCAGTCAGTTACCCCGGAAACAGGGCAGTCAGTTATCCCGGAAACAGGGTGATCAGTTACCGTGGAAACAGGGTGATCAGGTACCCTGGAAACAGGGCAGTCAGTTATCCTGGAAACAGGGCGGTCAGTTACCCTGGAAACAGGGCAGTCAGTTACCCGGAAACAGGGTGATCAGTTAGCCCGGAAACAGGGAGATCAGTTACCCCGGAAACAGGGCGGTCAGTTACCCTGGAAACAGGGCAGTCAGTTATCCCGGAAAAAGGGCGGTCAGTTTCCCCGGAAACAGAGAGGTCAGTTATCCCGTAAACAGGGCGGTCAGTTACCCTGGAAACAGGTTAGTCAGTTGCCCCAGAAACAGGGTGATCAGTTACCCTGGAAACAGGGCAGTCAGTTACCCCGGAAACAGGGTGATCAGTTACCCTGGAAACAGGGTGATCATTTTCCCTGGAAACAGGGCGGTCAGTTACCCCGAAAACAGGGCAGTCAGTTATCCCGGAAACAGGGTGATCAGTTCCCTGGAAACAGGGCAGTCAGTGATCCCGGAAACAGGGTGATCAGTTACCCCGGAAACAGGGCAGTCAGTTATACTGGAAACAGGGTAGTCAGTTACCCTGGAAAAAGGGCGGTTAGGTACCCTGGAAACAGGGCAGTCATTTATCCCGGAAACAGGGTGATCAATTACCCTGGAAACAGGGCATTCAGATACCCTGGAAACAAGGCGGTCCTTTACCCTGGAAACAGGGCAGTCAGTTATCCCAGAAACAGGGCGATTAGTTACCCCGGAAACAGGGCGAACCGTTTTCCCGGAAACAGGGCGGTCAGTTACCCTGGAAACAGGGCAGTCAGTTATCCCAGAAACAGGGTGATCAGTTACCCTGGAAACAGGGTGATCAGTTACCCTGGAAACTGGGCAGTCAGTTACCCTTGAAACAGGGCAGTCAGTTACCCGGAAACAGGGTGATCAGTTACCCCGGAAACAGGGTGATCAGTTACCCTGGAAACAGGGCAGTCAGTTACACTGGAAACAGGGTAGTCAGTTACCCTGGAAACAGGGCAGTCATTTATCCCGGAAACAGGGTGATCAAATACCCTGGAAACAGGGCATTCAGATACCCTGGAAACAAGGCGGTCAGTTACCCTGGAAACAGGGCATTCAGTTATCCCAGAAACAGGGCGATTAGTTACCCCGGATACAGGGCGATCCGTTTTCCCGGAAACAGGGCGGTCAGTTACCCTGGAAACAGGGCAGTCAGTTACCCCGGAAACAGGACGTTCAGTTACCCCGGAAACAGGGTGGTTAATTGTCCCAGAAACAGGGCGATCAGTTACCCTGGAAACAGGGTGATTAGTTACCCTGTAAACTGGGCAGTCAGTTACCCTTGAAACAGGGCAGTCAGTTACCCAGTAACAGGGTGATCAGTTACCCCGGAAACAGGGAGATCAGTTACCCTGGAAACAGGGCAGTCAGTAATCCTGGAAACAGGGCGGTCAGTTACTCCGGAAACAGGGTGATCAGTTACCCTGGAAACAGGGTGATCAGTTACCCTGGAAACAGGGTGATCATTTTCCCTGGAAACAGGGCGGTCAGTTACCCTGGAAACAGGGCAGTCAGTTATCCCGGAAACAGGGCGGTCAGTTTCCCCGGAAACAGAGAGGTCAGTTATCCCGTAAACAGGGCGGTCAGTTACCCTGGAAACAGGTTAGTCAGTTGCCCCAGAAACAGGTAGATCAGTTACCCTGGAAACAGGAAAGTCAGATATCCTGGAAACAGAACGGTCAGTTACCCCGGAAACAGGGCGGTCAGTTACCCTGGAAACAGGTTAGTCAGTTGCCCCAGAAACAGGGAGATCAGTTACCCTGGAAACAGGGAAGTCAGTTACCACGGAAACAGGGCGGTCAGTTATCCTGGAAACAGGGCAGTAAGTTACCCCGGAAACAGGGTGATCAGTTACCCTGGAAACAGGGTGATCATTTTCCCTGGAAACAGGGCGGTCAGTTACCCCGGAAACAGGGCAGCCAGTTATCCCGGAAACAGGGTGATCAGTTACCCTGGAAACAGGGCAGTCAGTTATCCCGGAAACAGGGTGATCAGTTACCCTGGAAACAGGGCAGTCAGTTATACTGGAAACAGGGTAGTCAGTTACCCTGGAAAAAGGGCAGTCAGTAATCCTGGAAACAGGGCGGTCAGTTACTCCGGAAACAGGGTGATCAGTTACCCTGGAAACAGGGTGATCAGTTACCCTGGAAACAGGGTGATCATTTTCCCTGGAAACAGGGCGGTCAGTTACCCTGGAAACAGGGCAGTCAGTTATCCCGGAAACAGGGCAGTCAGTTATCCCGGAAACAGGGCGTTCAGTTTCCCCGGAAACAGAGAGGTCAGTTATCCCGTAAACAGGGCGGTCAGTTACCCTGGAAACAGGTTAGTCAGTTGCCCCAGAAACAGGGAGATCAGTTACCCTGGAAACAGGAAAGTCAGATATCCTGGAAACAGAACGGTCAGTTACCCCGGAAACAGGGCGGTCAGTTACCCTGGAAACAGGTTAGTCAGTTGCCCCAGAAACAGGGAGATCAGTTACCCTGGAAACAGGGAAGTCAGTTACCACGGAAACAGGGCGGTCAGTTATCCTGGAAACAGGGCAGTAAGTTACCCCGGAAACAGGGTGATCAGTTACCCTGGAAACAGGGTGATCAGTTACCCTGGAAACAGGGTGATCATTTTCCCTGGAAACAGGGCGGTCAGTTACCCCGGAAACAGGGCAGTCAGTTATCCCGGAAACAGGGTGATCAGTTACCCTGGAAACAGGGCAGGCAGTTATCCCGGAAACAGGGTGATCAGTTACCCTGGAAACAGGGCAGTCAGTTATACTGGAAACAGGGTAGTCAGTTACCCTGGAAAAAGGGCGGTTAGGTACCCTGGAAACAGGGCAGTCATTTATCCCGGAAACAGGGTGATCAATTACCCTGGAAACAGGGCATTCAGATACCCTGGAAACAAGGCGGTCCTTTACCCTGGAAACAGGGCATTCAGTTATCCCAGAAACAGGGCGATTATTTACCCCGGAAACAGGGCGATCCGTTTTCCCGAAAACAGGGCGGTCAGTTACCCTGGAAACAGGGCAGTCAGTTATCCCAGAAACAGGGTGATCAGTTACCCTGGAAACAGGGTGATCAGTTACCCTGGAAACTGGGCAGTCAGTTACCCTTGAAACAGGGCAGTCAGTTACCCGGAAACAGGGTGATCAGTTACCCCGGAAACAGGGAGATCAGTTACCCTGGAAACAGGGCAGTCAGTTATCCTGGAAACAGGGTGGTCATTTACCCCGGAAACAGGGCGGTCAGTTACCCAGGAAACAGGGCGGTCAGTTATCCCGGAAACAGGGTGATCAGTTACCCTGGAAACAGGGCAGTCAGTTACCCTGGAAACAGGGTGATCAGTTACCCTGGTAACAGGGCGGTCAGTTACCCCGGAAACAGGGCAGTCAGTTATCCCGGAAACAGGGTGATCTGTTACCCTGGAAACAGGGCAGTCAGTTATCCTGGGAACAGGGCGGTCAGTTACCCTGGAAACAGGGCAGTCAGTTACCCGGAAACAGGTTGATCAGTTAGCCCGGAAACAGGGAGATCAGTTACCCCGGAAACAGGGCAGTCAGTTACCCTTGAAACAGGGCAGTCAGTTACCCGGAAACAGGGTGATCAGTTACCCCGGAAACAGGGAGATCAGTTACCCTGGAAGCAGGGCAGTCAGTAATCCTGGAAACAGGGCTGTCAGTTACTCCGGAAACAGGGTGATCAGTTACCCTGGAAACAGGGCATTCAGATACCCTGGAAACAGGGTGATCATTTTCCCTGGAAACAGGGCGGTCAGTTACCCTGGAAACAGGGCAGTCAGTTATCCCGGAAACAGGGCGTTCAGTTTCCCCGGAAACAGAGAGGTCAGTTATCCCGTAAACAGGGCGGTCAGTTACCCTGGAAACAGGTTAGTCAGTTGCCCCAGAAACAGGGAGATCAGTTACCCTGGAAACAGGAAAGTCAGATATCCTGGAAACAGAACGGTCAGTTACCCCGGAAACAGGGCGGTCAGTTACCCTGGAAACAGGTTAGTCAGTTGCCCCAGAAACAGGGAGATCAGTTACCCTGGAAACAGGGAAGTCAGTTACCACGGAAACAGGGCGGTCAGTTATCCTGGAAACAGGGCAGTAAGTTACCCCGGAAACAGGGTGATCAGTTACCCTGGAAACAGGGTGATCAGTTACCCTGGAAACAGGGTGATCATTTTCCCTGGAAACAGGGCGGTCAGTTACCCCGGAAACAGGGCATTCAGTTATCCCGGAAACAGGGTGATCAGTTACCCTGGAAACAGGGCAGTCAGTTATCCCGGAAACAGGGTGATCAGTTACCCTGGAAACAGGGCAGTCAGTTATACTGGAAACAGGGTAGTCAGTTACCCTGGAAAAAGGGTGGTTAGGTACCCTGGAAACAGGGCAGTCATTTATCCCGGAACCAGGGTGATCAATTACCCTGGAAACAGGGCATTCAGTTATCCCAGAAACAGGGCGATTATTTACCCCGGAAACAGGGCGATCCGTTTTCCCGGAAACAGGGCGGTCAGTTACCCTGGAAACTGGGCAGTCAGTTACCCTTGAAACAGGGCAGTCAGTTACCCGGAAACAGGGTGATCAGTTACCCCGGAAACAGGGAGATCAGTTACCCTGGAAACAGGGCAGTCAGTTATCCTGGAAACAGGGTGGTCATTTACCCCGGAAACAGGGCGGTCAGTTACCCTGGAAACAGGGCGGTTAGTTATCCCGGAAACAGGGTGATCAGTTACCCTGGAAACAGGGCAGTCAGTTACCCTGGAAACAGGGTGATCAGTTACCCTGGAAACAGGGCGGTCAGTTACCCCGGAAACAGGGCAGTCAGTTATCCCGGAAACAGGGTGATCAGTTACCCTGGAAACAGGGCAGTCAGTTATCCCGGAAACAGGGTGATCTGTTACCCTGGAAACAGGGCAGTCAGTTATCCTGGAAACAGGGCGGTCAGTTACCCTGGAAACAGGGCAGTCAGTTACCCGGAAACAGGTTGATCAGTTAGCCCGGAAACAGGGAGATCAGTTACCCTGGAAACAGGGCAGTCAGTTACCCTGGAAACAGGGCAGTCAGTTATCCCAGAAACAGGGCGGTCAGTTACCCCGGAAACAGAGCGGTCAGTTATCCTGGAAACAGAATGGTCAGTTACCCCGGAAACAGGGCGGTCAGTTACCCTGGAAACAGGTTAGTCAGTTGCCCCAGAAACAGGGAGATCAGTTACCCTGGAAACAGGGAAGTCAGTTACCCCGGAAACAGGGTGATCAGTTACCCTGGAAACAGGGTGATCAGTTACCCTGGAAACTGGGCAGTCAGTCATCCCGGAAACAGGGTGATCAGTTACCCTGGAAACAGGGCAGTCAGTTATACTTGAAACAGGGTAGTCAGTAACCCTGGAAACAGGGCGGTTAGTTACCCTGGAAACAGGGCAGTCAGTTATCCCAGAAAAAGAGTGATCAGTTACCCTGTAAACAGGGCAGTCAGTTATCGCGGAAACAGGGTGATCAGTTACCCTGGAAACAGGGCAGTCAGTTACACTGGAAACAGGGTAGTCAGTTACCCTGGAAACAGGGCGGTTAGTTACCCTGGAAACAGGGCAGTCATTTATCCCGGAAACAGGGTGATCAAATACCCTGGAAAAAGGGCATTCAGATACCCTGGAAACAAGGCGGTCTATTACCCTGGAAACAGGGCAGCCAGTAATCCCGGAAACAGTGCGATTAGTTACCCCGGAAACAGGGCGATCCGTTTTCCCGGAAAAAGGGCGGTCAGTTACCCTGGAAACAGGGCAGTCAGTTACCCCGGAAACAGGACGTTCAGTTACCCCGGAAACAGGGCGGTTAATTGTCCCAGAAACAGTGCGATCAGTTACCCTGGAAACAGGGTGATTAGTCACCCAGGAAACTGGTCAGTCAGTTACCCTTGAAACAGGGCAGTCAGTTACCCGGAAACAGAGTCATCAGTTAGCCCGGAAACAGGGAGATCAGTTACCCTGGAAACAGGGCAGTCAGTAATCCTGGAAACAGGGCGGTCAGTTATTCCGGAAACTAGGTGATCAGTGACACTGGAAACAGGGAGATCAGTTACCATGGAAACAGGGCAGTCAACTAACCCAGAAACAGGGTGATCAGTTACCCTGGAACCAGGGAGATCAGTTACCCCGGAAACAGGGCAGTCAGTTACCCGGAAACAGGGTGATCAGTTACCCCGGAAACAGGGAGTTCAGTTACCCTGGAAACAGGGCAGTCAGTAATCCTGGAAACAGGGCGGTCAGTTACTCCGGAAACTGGGTGATCAGTGACACTGGAAACAGAGAGATCAGTTACCCTGGAAACAGGGCAGTCAACTAACCCAGAAACAGGGTGATCAGTTACCCTGGAACCAGGGAGATCAGTTACCCCGGAAACAGGGCAGTCAGTTACCCGGAAACAGGGTGATCAGTTAACCCGGAAACAGGGAGATCAGTTACCCTGGAAAGAGGGCAGTCAGTTATCCTGGAAACAGGGCGGTCAGTTACCCCGGAAACAGGGCGGTCAGTTAGCCTGGAAACAGGGCAGTCAGTTATCGCGGAAACAGGGCGGACAGTAACCCCGGAAACAGAGCGGTCAGTTATCCCGGAAACAGGGTGATCAGTTACCCTGGAAACAGGGCAGGCAGTTATCCTGGAAACAGGGCGATCAGTTACCCCGGAAACAGGGCGGTCAGTTACCCTGGAAACAGGTTAGTCAGTTAACCCAGGAACAGGGAGATCAGTTACCCTGGAAACTGGGCAGTCAGTTACCCCTGAAACAGGGCGGTCAGTTAACCTGGAAACAGGGTGATCAGTTACCATGGAAACAGGGCGGTCAGTTACCCCGGAAACAGGGCAGTCAGTTATCCCGGAAACAGGGTGATCAGTTACCATGGAAACAGGGCGGTCAGTTACCCTGGAAACAGGGCAGTCAGTTATCCCGGAAACAGGGCGGTCAGTTTCCCCGGATACAGGGAGGTCAGTTATCCCGTAAAAAGGGCGGTCAGTTACCCTGGAAACAGGTTAGTCAGTTGCCCCAGAAACAGGGAGATCAGTTACCCTGGAAACAGGGTGATCAGTTACCCTGGAAACAGGGTGATCATTTTCCCTGGAAACAGGGCGGTCAGTTACCCTGGAAACAGGGCAGTCAGTTATCCCGGAAACAGGGCGGTCAGTTTCCCCGGAAACAGAGAGGTCAGTTATCCCGTAAACAGGGCGGTCAGTTACCCTGGAAACAGGTTAGTCAGTTGCCCCAGAAACAGGGAGATCAGTTACCCTGGAAACAGGAAAGTCAGATATCCTGGAAACAGAACGGTCAGTTACCCCGGAAACAGGGCGGTCAGTTACCCTGGAAACAGGTTAGTCAGTTGCCCCAGAAACAGGGAGATCAGTTACCCTGGAAACAGGGAAGTCAGTTACCACGGAAACAGGGCGGTCAGTTATCCTGGAAACAGGGCAGTAAGTTACCCCGGAAACAGGGTGATCAGTTACCCTGGAAACAGGGTGATCAGTTACCCTGGAAACAGGGTGATCATTTTCCCTGGAAACAGGGCGGTCAGTTACCCTGGAAACAGGGCAGTCAGTTATCCCGGAAACAGGGCAGTCAGTTATCCCGGAAACAGGGCGTTCAGTTTCCCCGGAAACAGAGAGGTCAGTTATCCCGTAAACAGGAAGGTCAGTTACCCTGGAAACAGGTTAGTCAGTTGCCCCAGAAACAGGGAGATCAGTTACCCTGGAAACAGGAAAGTCAGATATCCTGGAAACAGAACGGTCAGTTACCCCGGAAACAGGGCGGTCAGTTACCCTGGAAACAGGTTAGTCAGTTGCCCCAGAAACAGGGAGATCAGTTACCCTGGAAACAGGGAAGTCAGTTACCACGGAAACAGGGCGGTCAGTTACCCTGGAAACAGGGTGATCAGTTACCCTGGAAACAGGGTGATCATTTTCCCTGGAAACAGGGCGGTCAGTTACCCCGGAAACAGGGCAGTCAGTTATCCCGGAAACAGGGTGATCAGTTACCCTGGAAACAGGGCAGGCAGTTATCCCGGAAACAGGGTGATCAGTTACCCTGGAAACAGGGCAGTCAGTTATACTGGAAACAGGGTAGTCAGTTACCCTGGAAAAAGGGCGGTTAGGTACCCTGGAAACAGGGCAGTCATTTATCCCGGAAACAGGGTGATCAATTACCCTGGAAACAGGGCATTCAGATACCCTGGAAACAAGGCGGTCCTTTACCCTGGAAACAGGGCATTCAGTTATCCCAGAAACAGGGCGATTATTTACCCCGGAAACAGGGCGATCCGTTTTCCCGAAAACAGGGCGGTCAGTTACCCTGGAAACAGGGCAGTCAGTTATCCCAGAAACAGGGTGATCAGTTACCCTGGAAACAGGGTGATCAGTTACCCTGGAAACTGGGCAGTCAGTTACCCTTGAAACAGGGCAGTCAGTTACCCGGAAACAGGGTGATCAGTTACCCCGGAAACAGGGAGATCAGTTACCCTGGAAACAGGGCAGTCAGTTATCCTGGAAACAGGGTGGTCATTTACCCCGGAAACAGGGCGGTCAGTTACCCTGGAAACAGGGCGGTCAGTTATCCCGGAAACAGGGTGATCAGTTACCCTGGAAACAGGGCAGTCAGTTACCCTGGAAACAGGGTGATCAGTTACCCTGGAAACAGGGCGGTCAGTTACCCCGGAAACAGGGCAGTCAGTTATCCCGGAAACAGGGTGATCTGTTACCCTGGAAACAGGGCAGTCAGTTATCCTGGGAACAGGGCGGTCAGTTACCCTGGAAACAGGGCAGTCAGTTACCCGGAAACAGGTTGATCAGTTAGCCCGGAAACAGGGAGATCAGTTACCCCGGAAACAGGGCAGTCAGTTACCCTTGAAACAGGGCAGTCAGTTACCCGGAAACAGGGTGATCAGTTACCCCGGAAACAGGGAGATCAGTTACCCTGGAAGCAGGGCAGTCAGTAATCCTGGAAACAGGGCTGTCAGTTACTCCGGAAACAGGGTGATCAGTTACCCTGGAAACAGGGCATTCAGATACCCTGGAAACAGGGTGATCATTTTCCCTGGAAACAGGGCGGTCAGTTACCCTGGAAACAGGGCAGTCAGTTATCCCGGAAACAGGGCGTTCAGTTTCCCCGGAAACAGAGAGGTCAGTTATCCCGTAAACAGGGCGG
This sequence comes from Heterodontus francisci, assembly GCF_036365525.1. Lineage (NCBI taxonomy): Eukaryota > Metazoa > Chordata > Chondrichthyes > Heterodontiformes > Heterodontidae > Heterodontus > Heterodontus francisci. Next base: position 7,049,604 of record NC_090403.1, on the reverse strand, counting down.
TCAGTTACCCTGGAAACAGGTTAGTCAGTTGCCCCAGAAACAGGGAGATCAGTTACCCTGGAAACAGGAAAGTCAGATATCCTGGAAACAGAACGGTCAGTTACCCCGGAAACAGGGCGGTCAGTTACCCTGGAAACAGGTTAGTCAGTTGCCCCAGAAACAGGGAGATCAGTTACCCTGGAAACAGGGAAGTCAGTTGCCACGGAAACAGGGCGGTCAGTTATCCTGGAAACAGGGCAGTAAGTTACCCCGGAAACAGGGTGATCAGTTACCCTGGAAACAGGGTGATCAGTTACCCTGGAAACAGGGTGATCATTTTCCCTGGAAACAGGGCGGTCAGTTACCCCGGAAACAGGGCATTCAGTTATCCCGGAAACAGGGTGATCAGTTACCCTGGAAACAGGGCAGTCAGTTATCCCGGAAACAGGGTGATCAGTTACCCTGGAAACAGGGCAGTCAGTTATACTGGAAACAGGGTAGTCAGTTACCCTGGAAAAAGGGTGGTTAGGTACCCTGGAAACAGGGCAGTCATTTATCCCGGAACCAGGGTGATCAATTACCCTGGAAACAGGGCATTCAGTTATCCCAGAAACAGGGCGATTATTTACCCCGGAAACAGGGCGATCCGTTTTCCCGGAAACAGGGCGGTCAGTTACCCTGGAAACTGGGCAGTCAGTTACCCTTGAAACAGGGCAGTCAGTTACCCGGAAACAGGGTGATCAGTTACCCCGGAAACAGGGAGATCAGTTACCCTGGAAACAGGGCAGTCAGTTATCCTGGAAACAGGGTGGTCATTTACCCCGGAAACAGGGCGGTCAGTTACCCTGGAAACAGGGCGGTTAGTTATCCCGGAAACAGGGAGATCAGTTACCCTGGAAACAGGGCAGTCAGTTACCCTGGAAACAGGGTGATCAGTTACCCTGGAAACAGGGCGGTCAGTTACCCCGGAAACAGGGCAGTCAGTTATCCCGGAAACAGGGTGATCAGTTACCCTGGAAACAGGGCAGTCAGTTATCCCGGAAACAGGGTGATCTGTTACCCTGGAAACAGGGCAGTCAGTTATCCTGGAAACAGGGCGGTCAGTTACCCTGGAAACAGGGCAGTCAGTTACCCGGAAACAGGTTGATCAGTTAGCCCGGAAACAGGGAGATCAGTTACCCTGGAAACAGGGCAGTCAGTTACCCTGGAAACAGGGCAGTCAGTTATCCCAGAAACAGGGCGGTCAGTTACCCCGGAAACAGAGCGGTCAGTTATCCTGGAAACAGAATGGTCAGTTACCCCGGAAACAGGGCGGTCAGTTACCCTGGAAACAGGTTAGTCAGTTGCCCCAGAAACAGGGAGATCAGTTACCCTGGAAACAGGGAAGTCAGTTACCCCGGAAACAGGGTGATCAGTTACCCTGGAAACAGGGTGATCAGTTACCCTGGAAACTGGGCAGTCAGTCATCCCGGAAACAGGGTGATCAGTTACCCTGGAAACAGGGCAGTCAGTTATACTTGAAACAGGGTAGTCAGTAACCCTGGAAACAGGGCGGTTAGTTACCCTGGAAACAGGGCAGTCAGTTATCCCGGAAAAAGAGTGATCAGTTACCCTGTAAACAGGGCAGTCAGTTATCGCGGAAACAGGGTGATCAGTTACCCTGGAAACAGGGCAGTCAGTTACACTGGAAACAGGGTAGTCAGTTACCCTGGAAACAGGGCGGTTAGTTACCCTGGAAACAGGGCAGTCATTTATCCCGGAAACAGGGTGATCAAATACCCTGGAAAAAGGGCATTCAGATACCCTGGAAACAAGGCGGTCTATTACCCTGGAAACAGGGCAGCCAGTAATCCCGGAAACAGTGCGATTAGTTACCCCGGAAACAGGGCGATCCGTTTTCCCGGAAAAAGGGCGGTCAGTTACCCTGGAAACAGGGCAGTCAGTTACCCCGGAAACAGGACGTTCAGTTACCCCGGAAACAGGGCGGTTAATTGTCCCAGAAACAGTGCGATCAGTTACCCTGGAAACAGGGTGATTAGTCACCCAGGAAACTGGTCAGTCAGTTACCCTTGAAACAGGGCAGTCAGTTACCCGGAAACAGAGTCATCAGTTAGCCCGGAAACAGGGAGATCAGTTACCCTGGAAACAGGGCAGTCAGTAATCCTGGAAACAGGGCGGTCAGTTATTCCGGAAACTAGGTGATCAGTGACACTGGAAACAGGGAGATCAGTTACCATGGAAACAGGGCAGTCAACTAACCCAGAAACAGGGTGATCAGTTACCCTGGAACCAGGGAGATCAGTTACCCCGGAAACAGGGCAGTCAGTTACCCGGAAACAGGGTGATCAGTTACCCCGGAAACAGGGAGTTCAGTTACCCTGGAAACAGGGCAGTCAGTAATCCTGGAAACAGGGCGGTCAGTTACTCCGGAAACTGGGTGATCAGTGACACTGGAAACAGAGAGATCAGTTACCCTGGAAACAGGGCAGTCAACTAACCCAGAAACAGGGTGATCAGTTACCCTGGAACCAGGGAGATCAGTTACCCCGGAAACAGGGCAGTCAGTTACCCGGAAACAGGGTGATCAGTTAACCCGGAAACAGGGAGATCAGTTACCCTGGAAAGAGGGCAGTCAGTTATCCTGGAAACAGGGCGGTCAGTTACCCCGGAAACAGGGCGGTCAGTTAGCCTGGAAACAGGGCAGTCAGTTATCGCGGAAACAGGGCGGACAGTAACCCCGGAAACAGAGCGGTCAGTTATCCCGGAAACAGGGTGATCAGTTACCCTGGAAACAGGGCAGGCAGTTATCCTGGAAACAGGGCGATCAGTTACCCCGGAAACAGGGCGGTCAGTTACCCTGGAAACAGGTTAGTCAGTTAACCCAGGAACAGGGAGATCAGTTACCCTGGAAACTGGGCAGTCAGTTACCCCTGAAACAGGGCGGTCAGTTAACCTGGAAACAGGGTGATCAGTTACCATGGAAACAGGGCGGTCAGTTACCCCGGAAACAGGGCAGTCAGTTATCCCGGAAACAGGGTGATCAGTTACCCTGGAAACAGGTTAGTCAGTTAACCCAGGAACAGGGAGATCAGTTACCCTGGAAACTGGGCAGTCAGTTACCCCTGAAACAGGGCGGTCAGTTAACCTGGAAACAGGGTGATCAGTTACCCCGGAAACAGGGCGGTCAGTTACCCTGGAAACAGGTTAGTCAGTTAACCCAGGAACAGGGAGATCAGTTACCCTGGAAACTGGGCAGTCAGTTACCCCTGAAACAGGGCGGTCAGTTAACCTGGAAACAGGGTGATCAGTTACCATGGAAACAGGGCGGTCAGTTACCCCGGAAACAGGGCAGTCAGTTATCCCGGAAACAGGGTGATCAGTTACCATGGAAACAGGGCGGTCAGTTACCCTGGAAACAGGGCAGTCAGTTATCCCGGAAACAGGGCGGTCAGTTTCCCCGGATACAGGGAGGTCAGTTATCCCGTAAAAAGGGCGGTCAGTTACCCTGGAAACAGGTTAGTCAGTTGCCCCAGAAACAGGGAGATCAGTTACCCTGGAAACAGGGTGATCAGTTACCCTGGAAACAGGGTGATCATTTTCCCTGGAAACAGGGCGGTCAGTTACCCTGGAAACAGGGCAGTCAGTTATCCCGGAAACAGGGCGGTCAGTTTCCCCGGAAACAGAGAGGTCAGTTATCCCGTAAACAGGGCGGTCAGTTACCCTGGAAACAGGTTAGTCAGTTGCCCCAGAAACAGGGAGATCAGTTACCCTGGAAACAGGAAAGTCAGATATCCTGGAAACAGAACGGTCAGTTACCCCGGAAACAGGGCGGTCAGTTACCCTGGAAACAGGTTAGTCAGTTGCCCCAGAAACAGGGAGATCAGTTACCCTGGAAACAGGGAAGTCAGTTACCACGGAAACAGGGCGGTCAGTTATCCTGGAAACAGGGCAGTAAGTTACCCCGGAAACAGGGTGATCAGTTACCCTGGAAACAGGGTGATCAGTTACCCTGGAAACAGGGTGATCATTTTCCCTGGAAACAGGGCGGTCAGTTACCCCGGAAACAGGGCAGTCAGTTATCCCGGAAACAGGGTGATCAGTTACCCTGGAAACAGGGCAGGCAGTTATCCCGGAAACAGGGTGATCAGTTACCCTGGAAACAGGGCAGTCAGTTATACTGGAAACAGGGTAGTCAGTTACCCTGGAAAAAGGGCGGTTAGGTACTCTGGAAACAGGGCAGTCATTTATCCCGGAAACAGGGTGATCAATTACCCTGGAAACAGGGCATTCAGATACCCTGGAAACAAGGCGGTCCTTTACCCTGGAAACAGGGCATTCAGTTATCCCAGAAACAGGGCGATTATTTACCCCGGAAACAGGGCGATCCGTTTTCCCGAAAACAGGGCGGTCAGTTACCCTGGAAACAGGGCAGTCAGTTATCCCAGAAACAGGGTGATCAGTTACCCTGGAAACAGGGTGATCAGTTACCCTGGAAACTGGGCAGTCAGTTACCCTTGAAACAGGGCAGTCAGTTACCCGGAAACAGGGTGATCAGTTACCCCGGAAACAGGGAGATCAGTTACCCTGGAAACAGGGCAGTCAGTTATCCTGGAAACAGGGTGGTCATTTACCCCGGAAACAGGGCGGTCAGTTACCCTGGAAACAGGGCGGTCAGTTATCCCGGAAACAGGGTGATCAGTTACCCTGGAAACAGGGCAGTCAGTTACCCTGGAAACAGGGTGATCAGTTACCCTGGAAACAGGGCGGTCAGTTACCCCGGAAACAGGGCAGTCAGTTATCCCGGAAACAGGGTGATCAGTTACCCTGGAAACAGGGCAGTCAGTTATCCCGGAAACAGGGTGATCTGTTACCCTGGAAACAGGGCAGTCAGTTATCCTGGGAACAGGGCGGTCAGTTACCCTGGAAACAGGGCAGTCAGTTACCCGGAAACAGGTTGATCAGTTAGCCCGGAAACAGGGAGATCAGTTACCCCGGAAACAGGGCAGTCAGTTACCCTTGAAACAGGGCAGTCAGTTACCCGGAAACAGGGTGATCAGTTACCCCGGAAACAGGGAGATCAGTTACCCTGGAAGCAGGGCAGTCAGTAATCCTGGAAACAGGGCTGTCAGTTACTCCGGAAACAGGGTGATCAGTTACCCTGGAAACAGGGCATTCAGATACCCTGGAAACAGGGTGATCAGTTACCCCGGAAACAGGGCAGTCAGTTATACTGGAAACAGGGTAGTCAGTTACCCTGGAAAAAGGGCGGTTAGGTACCCTGGAAACAGGGCAGTCATTTATCCCGGAAACAGGGTGATCAATTACCCTGGAAACAGGGCATTCAGATACCCTGGAAACAAGGCGGTCCTTTACCCTGGAAACAGGGCAGTCAGTTATACTGGAAACAGGGTAGTCAGTTACCCTGGAAAAAGGGCAGTCAGTAATCCTGGAAACAGGGCGGTCAGTTACTCCGGAAACAGGGTGATCAGTTACCCTGGAAACAGGGTGATCAGTTACCCTGGAAACAGGGTGATCATTTTCCCTGGAAACAGGGCGGTCAGTTACCCTGGAAACAGGGCAGTCAGTTATCCCGGAAACAGGGCGGTCAGTTTCCCCGGAAACAGAGAGGTCAGTTATCCCGTAAACAGGGCGGTCAGTTACCCTGGAAACAGGTTAGTCAGTTGCCCCAGAAACAGGGAGATCAGTTACCCTGGAAACAGGAAAGTCAGATATCCTGGAAACAGAACGGTCAGTTACCCCGGAAACAGGGCGGTCAGTTACCCTGGAAACAGGTTAGTCAGTTGCCCCAGAAACAGGGAGATCAGTTACCCTGGAAACAGGGAAGTCAGTTACCACGGAAACAGGGCGGTCAGTTATCCTGGAAACAGGGCAGTAAGTTACCCCGGAAACAGGGTGATCAGTTACCCTGGAAACAGGGTGATCAGTTACCCTGGAAACAGGGTGATCATTTTCCCTGGAAACAGGGCGGTCAGTTACCCCGGAAACAGGGCAGTCAGTTATCCCGGAAACAGGGTGATCAGTTACCCTGGAAACAGGGCAGGCAGTTATCCCGGAAACAGGGTGATCAGTTACCCTGGAAACAGGGCAGTCAGTTATACTGGAAACAGGGTAGTCAGTTACCCTGGAAAAAGGGCGGTTAGGTACCCTGGAAACAGGGCAGTCATTTATCCCGGAAACAGGGTGATCAATTACCCTGGAAACAGGGCATTCAGATACCCTGGAAACAAGGCGGTCCTTTACCCTGGAAACAGGGCATTCAGTTATCCCAGAAACAGGGCGATTATTTACCCCGGAAACAGGGCGATCCGTTTTCCCGAAAACAGGGCGGTCAGTTACCCTGGAAACAGGGCAGTCAGTTATCCCAGAAACAGGGTGATCAGTTACCCTGGAAACAGGGTGATCAGTTACCCTGGAAACTGGGCAGTCAGTTACCCTTGAAACAGGGCAGTCAGTTACCCGGAAACAGGGTGATCAGTTACCCCGGAAACAGGGAGATCAGTTACCCTGGAAACAGGGCAGTCAGTTATCCTGGAAACAGGGTGGTCATTTACCCTGGAAACAGGGCGGTCAGTTACCCTGGAAACAGGGCGGTTAGTTATCCCGGAAACAGGGAGATCAGTTACCCTGGAAACAGGGCAGTCAGTTATCCCGGAAACAGGGTGATCAGTTACCCTGGAAACAGGGCAGTCAGTTATCCCGGAAACAGGGTGATCAGTTACCCTGGAAACAGGGCAGTCAGTTATACTGGAAACAGGGTAGTCAGTTACCCTGGAAAAAGGGCAGTCAGTAATCCTGGAAACAGGGCGGTCAGTTACTCCGGAAACAGGGTGATCAGTTACCCTGGAAACAGGGTGATCAGTTACCCTGGAAACAGGGTGATCATTTTCCCTGGAAACAGGGCGGTCAGTTACCCTGGAAACAGGGCAGTCAGTTATCCCGGAAACAGGGCGGTCAGTTTCCCCGGAAACAGAGAGGTCAGTTATCCCGTAAACAGGGCGGTCAGTTACCCTGGAAACAGGTTAGTCAGTTGCCCCAGAAACAGGGAGATCAGTTACCCTGGAAACAGGAAAGTCAGATATCCTGGAAACAGAACGGTCAGTTACCCCGGAAACAGGGCGGTCAGTTACCCTGGAAACAGGTTAGTCAGTTGCCCCAGAAACAGGGAGATCAGTTACCCTGGAAACAGGGAAGTCAGTTACCACGGAAACAGGGCGGTCAGTTATCCTGGAAACAGGGCAGTAAGTTACCCCGGAAACAGGGTGATCAGTTACCCTGGAAACAGGGTGATCAGTTACCCTGGAAACAGGGTGATCATTTTCCCTGGAAACAGGGCGGTCAGTTACCCCGGAAACAGGGCAGTCAGTTATCCCGGAAACAGGGTGATCAGTTACCCTGGAAACAGGGCAGGCAGTTATCCCGGAAACAGGGTGATCAGTTACCCTGGAAACAGGGCAGTCAGTTATACTGGAAACAGGGTAGTCAGTTACCCTGGAAAAAGGGCGGTTAGGTACCCTGGAAACAGGGCAGTCATTTATCCCGGAAACAGGGTGATCAATTACCCTGGAAACAGGGCATTCAGATACCCTGGAAACAAGGCGGTCCTTTACCCTGGAAACAGGGCATTCAGTTATCCCAGAAACAGGGCGATTATTTACCCCGGAAACAGGGCGATCCGTTTTCCCGAAAACAGGGCGGTCAGTTACCCTGGAAACAGGGCAGTCAGTTATCCCAGAAACAGGGTGATCAGTTACCCTGGAAACAGGGTGATCAGTTACCCTGGAAACTGGGCAGTCAGTTACCCTTGAAACAGGGCAGTCAGTTACCCGGAAACAGGGTGATCAGTTACCCCGGAAACAGGGAGATCAGTTACCCTGGAAACAGGGCAGTCAGTTATCCTGGAAACAGGGTGGTCATTTACCCCGGAAACAGGGCGGTCAGTTACCCTGGAAACAGGGCGGTCAGTTATCCCGGAAACAGGGTGATCAGTTACCCTGGAAACAGGGCAGTCAGTTACCCTGGAAACAGGGTGATCAGTTACCCTGGAAACAGGGCGGTCAGTTACCCCGGAAACAGGGCAGTCAGTTATCCCGGAAACAGGGTGATCAGTTACCCTGGAAACAGGGCAGTCAGTTATCCCGGAAACAGGGTGATCTGTTACCCTGGAAACAGGGCAGTCAGTTATCCTGGGAACAGGGCGGTCAGTTACCCTGGAAACAGGGCAGTCAGTTACCCGGAAACAGGTTGATCAGTTAGCCCGGAAACAGGGAGATCAGTTACCCCGGAAACAGGGCAGTCAGTTACCCTTGAAACAGGGCAGTCAGTTACCCGGAAACAGGGTGATCAGTTACCCCGGAAACAGGGAGATCAGTTACCCTGGAAGCAGGGCAGTCAGTAATCCTGGAAACAGGGCTGTCAGTTACTCCGGGAACAGGGTGATCAGTTACCCTGGAAACAGGGCATTCAGATACCCTGGAAACAGGGTGATCATTTTCCCTGGAAACAGGGCGGTCAGTTACCCTGGAAACAGGGCAGTCAGTTATCCCGGAAACAGGGCGTTCAGTTTCCCCGGAAACAGAGAGGTCAGTTATCCCGTAAACAGGGCGGTCAGTTACCCTGGAAACAGGTTAGTCAGTTGCCCCAGAAACAGGGAGATCAGTTACCCTGGAAACAGGAAAGTCAGATATCCTGGAAACAGAACGGTCAGTTACCCCGGAAACAGGGCGGTCAGTTACCCTTGAAACAGGTTAGTCAGTTGCCCCAGAAACAGGGAGATCAGTTACCCTGGAAACAGGGAAGTCAGTTACCACGGAAACAGGGCGGTCAGTTATCCTGGAAACAGGGCAGTAAGTTACCCCGGAAACAGGGTGATCAGTTACCCTGGAAACAGGGTGATCAGTTACCCTGGAAACAGGGTGATCATTTTCCCTGGAAACAGGGCGGTCAGTTACCCCGGAAACAGGGCATTCAGTTATCCCGGAAACAGGGTGATCAGTTACCCTGGAAACAGGGCAGTCAGTTATCCCGGAAACAGGGTGATCAGTTACCCTGGAAACAGGGCAGTCAGTTATACTGGAAACAGGGTAGTCAGTTACCCTGGAAAAAGGGCGGTTAGGTACCCTGGAAACAGGGCAGTCATTTATCCCGGAACCAGGGTGATCAATTACCCTGGAAACAGGGCATTCAGTTATCCCAGAAACAGGGCGATTATTTACCCCGGAAACAGGGCGATCCGTTTTCCCGGAAACAGGGCGGTCAGTTACCCTGGAAACTGGGCAGTCAGTTACCCTTGAAACAGGGCAGTCAGTTACCCGGAAACAGGGTGATCAGTTACCCCGGAAACAGGGAGATCAGTTACCCTGGAAACAGGGCAGTCAGTTATCCTGGAAACAGGGTGGTCATTTACCCCGGAAACAGGGCGGTCAGTTACCCTGGAAACAGGGCGGTTAGTTATCCCGGAAACAGGGTGATCAGTTACCCTGGAAACAGGGCAGTCAGTTACCCTGGAAACAGGGTGATCAGTTACCCTGGAAACAGGGCGGTCAGTTACCCCGGAAACAGGGCAGTCAGTTATCCCGGAAACAGGGTGATCAGTTACCCTGGAAACAGGGCAGTCAGTTATCCCGGAAACAGGGTGATCTGTTACCCTGGAAACAGGGCAGTCAGTTATCCTGGAAACAGGGCGGTCAGTTACCCTGGAAACAGGGCAGTCAGTTACCCGGAAACAGGTTGATCAGTTAGCCCGGAAACAGGGAGATCAGTTACCCTGGAAACAGGGCAGTCAGTTACCCTGGAAACAGGGCAGTCAGTTATCCCAGAAACAGGGCGGTCAGTTACCCCGGAAACAGAGCGGTCAGTTATCCTGGAAACAGAATGGTCAGTTACCCCGGAAACAGGGCGGTCAGTTTCCCTGGAAACAGGTTAGTCAGTTGCCCCAGAAACAGGGAGATCAGTTACCCTGGAAACAGGGAAGTCAGTTACCCCGGAAACAGGGTGATCAGTTACCCTGGAAACAGGGTGATCAGTTACCCTGGAAACTGGGCAGTCAGTCATCCCGGAAACAGGGTGATCAGTTACCCTGGAAACAGGGCAGTCAGTTATACTTGAAACAGGGTAGTCAGTAACCCTGGAAACAGGGCGGTTAGTTACCCTGGAAACAGGGCAGTCAGTTATCCCGGAAAAAGAGTGATCAGTTACCCTGTAAACAGGGCAGTCAGTTATCGCGGAAACAGGGTGATCAGTTACCCTGGAAACAGGGCAGTCAGTTACACTGGAAACAGGGTAGTCAGTTACCCTGGAAACAGGGCGGTTAGTTACCCTGGAAACAGGGCAGTCATTTATCCCGGAAACAGGGTGATCAAATACCCTGGAAAAAGGGCATTCAGATACCCTGGAAACAAGGCGGTCTATTACCCTGGAAACAGGGCAGCCAGTAATCCCGGAAACAGTGCGATTAGTTACCCCGGAAACAGGGCGATCCGTTTTCCCGGAAAAAGGGCGGTCAGTTACCCTGGAAACAGGGCAGTCAGTTACCCCGGAAACAGGACGTTCAGTTACCCCGGAAACAGGGCGGTTAATTGTCCCAGAAACAGTGCGATCAGTTACCCTGGAAACAGGGTGATTAGTCACCCAGGAAACTGGTCAGTCAGTTACCCTTGAAACAGGGCAGTCAGTTACCCGGAAACAGAGTCATCAGTTAGCCCGGAAACAGGGAGATCAGTTACCCTGGAAACAGGGCAGTCAGTAATCCTGGAAACAGGGCGGTCAGTTATTCCGGAAACTAGGTGATCAGTGACACTGGAAACAGGGAGATCAGTTACCATGGAAACAGGGCAGTCAACTAACCCAGAAACAGGGTGATCAGTTACCCTGGAACCAGGGAGATCAGTTACCCCGGAAACAGGGCAGTCAGTTACCCGGAAACAGGGTGATCAGTTACCCCGGAAACAGGGAGTTCAGTTACCCTGGAAACAGGGCAGTCAGTAATCCTGGAAACAGGGCGGTCAGTTACTCCGGAAACTGGGTGATCAGTGACACTGGAAACAGAGAGATCAGTTACCCTGGAAACAGGGCAGTCAACTAACCCAGAAACAGGGTGATCAGTTACCCTGGAACCAGGGAGATCAGTTACCCCGGAAACAGGGTGATCAGTTACCCTGGAAACAGGGCAGTCAGTTATCCCGGAAACAGGGTGATCTGTTACCCTGGAAACAGGGCAGTCAGTTATCCTGGGAACAGGGCGGTCAGTTACCCTGGAAACAGGGCAGTCAGTTACCCGGAAACAGGTTGATCAGTTAGCCCGGAAACAGGGAGATCAGTTACCCCGGAAACAGGGCAGTCAGTTACCCTTGAAACAGGGCAGTCAGTTACCCGGAAACAGGGTGATCAGTTACCCCGGAAACAGGGAGATCAGTTACCCTGGAAGCAGGGCAGTCAGTAATCCTGGAAACAGGGCTGTCAGTTACTCCGGGAACAGGGTGATCAGTTACCCTGGAAACAGGGCATTCAGATACCCTGGAAACAGGGTGATCATTTTCCCTGGAAACAGGGCGGTCAGTTACCCTGGAAACAGGGCAGTCAGTTATCCCGGAAACAGGGCGTTCAGTTTCCCCGGAAACAGAGAGGTCAGTTATCCCGTAAACAGGGCGGTCAGTTACCCTGGAAACAGGTTAGTCAGTTGCCCCAGAAACAGGGAGATCAGTTACCCTGGAAACAGGAAAGTCAGATATCCTGGAAACAGAACGGTCAGTTACCCCGGAAACAGGGCGGTCAGTTACCCTGGAAACAGGTTAGTCAGTTGCCCCAGAAACAGGGAGATCAGTTACCCTGGAAACAGGGAAGTCAGTTACCACGGAAACAGGGCGGTCAGTTATCCTGGAAACAGGGCAGTAAGTTACCCCGGAAACAGGGTGATCAGTTACCCTGGAAACAGGGTGATCAGTTACCCTGGAAACAGGGTGATCATTTTCCCTGGAAACAGGGCGGTCAGTTACCCCGGAAACAGGGCATTCAGTTATCCCGGAAACAGGGTGATCAGTTACCCTGGAAACAGGGCAGTCAGTTATCCCGGAAACAGGGTGATCAGTTACCCTGGAAACAGGGCAGTCAGTTATACTGGAAACAGGGTAGTCAGTTACCCTGGAAAAAGGGCGGTTAGGTACCCTGGAAACAGGGCAGTCATTTATCCCGGAACCAGGGTGATCAATTACCCTGGAAACAGGGCATTCAGTTATCCCAGAAACAGGGCGATTATTTACCCCGGAAACAGGGCGATCCGTTTTCCCGGAAACAGGGCGGTCAGTTACCCTGGAAACTGGGCAGTCAGTTACCCTTGAAACAGGGCAGTCAGTTACCCGGAAACAGGGTGATCAGTTACCCCGGAAACAGGGAGATCAGTTACCCTGGAAACAGGGCAGTCAGTTATCCTGGAAACAGGGTGGTCATTTACCCCGGAAACAGGGCGGTCAGTTACCCTGGAAACAGGGCGGTTAGTTATCCCGGAAACAGGGTGATCAGTTACCCTGGAAACAGGGCAGTCAGTTACCCTGGAAACAGGGTGATCAGTTACCCTGGAAACAGGGCGGTCAGTTACCCCGGAAACAGGGCAGTCAGTTATCCCGGAAACAGGGTGATCAGTTACCCTGGAAACAGGGCAGTCAGTTATCCCGGAAACAGGGTGATCTGTTACCCTGGAAACAGGGCAGTCAGTTATCCTGGAAACAGGGCGGTCAGTTACCCTGGAAACAGGGCAGTCAGTTACCCGGAAACAGGTTGATCAGTTAGCCCGGAAACAGGGAGATCAGTTACCCTGGAAACAGGGCAGTCAGTTACCCTGGAAACAGGGCAGTCAGTTATCCCAGAAACAGGGCGGTCAGTTACCCCGGAAACAGAGCGGTCAGTTATCCTGGAAACAGAATGGTCAGTTACCCCGGAAACAGGGCGGTCAGTTTCCCTGGAAACAGGTTAGTCAGTTGCCCCAGAAACAGGGAGATCAGTTACCCTGGAAACAGGGAAGTCAGTTACCCCGGAAACAGGGTGATCAGTTACCCTGGAAACAGGGTGATCAGTTACCCTGGAAACTGGGCAGTCAGTCATCCCGGAAACAGGGTGATCAGTTACCCTGGAAACAGGGCAGTCAGTTATACTTGAAACAGGGTAGTCAGTAACCCTGGAAACAGGGCGGTTAGTTACCCTGGAAACAGGGCAGTCAGTTATCCCGGAAAAAGAGTGATCAGTTACCCTGTAAACAGGGCAGTCAGTTATCGCGGAAACAGGGTGATCAGTTACCCTGGAAACAGGGCAGTCAGTTACACTGGAAACAGGGTAGTCAGTTACCCTGGAAACAGGGCGGTTAGTTACCCTGGAAACAGGACAGTCATTTATCCCGGAAACAGGGTGATCAAATACCCTGGAAAAAGGTCATTCAGATACCCTGGAAACAAGGCGGTCTATTACCCTGGAAACAGGGCAGCCAGTAATCCCGGAAACAGTGCGATTAGTTACCCCGGAAACAGGGCGATCCGTTTTCCCGGAAAAAGGGCGGTCAGTTACCCTGGAAACAGGGCAGTCAGTTACCCCGGAAACAGGACGTTCAGTTACCCCGGAAACAGGGAGGTTAATTGTCCCAGAAACAGTGCGATCAGTTACCCTGGAAACAGGGTGATTAGTCACCCAGGAAACTGGTCAGTCAGTTACCCTTGAAACAGGGCAGTCAGTTACCCGGAAACAGAGTCATCAGTTAGCCCGGAAACAGGGAGATCAGTTACCCTGGAAACAGGGCAGTCAGTAATCCTGGAAACAGGGCGGTCAGTTATTCCGGAAACTAGGTGATCAGTGACACTGGAAACAGGGAGATCAGTTACCATGGAAACAGGGCAGTCAACTAACCCAGAAACAGGGTGATCAGTTACCCTGGAACCAGGGAGATCAGTTACCCCGGAAACAGGGCAGTCAGTTACCCGGAAACAGGGTGATCAGTTACCCCGGAAACAGGGAGTTCAGTTACCCTGGAAACAGGGCAGTCAGTAATCCTGGAAACAGGGCGGTCAGTTACTCCGGAAACTGGGTGATCAGTGACACTGGAAACAGAGAGATCAGTTACCCTGGAAACAGGGCAGTCAACTAACCCAGAAACAGGGTGATCAGTTACCCTGGAACCAGGGAGATCAGTTACCCCGGAAACAGGGCAGTCAGTTACCCGGAAACAGGGTGATCAGTTAACCCGGAAACAGGGAGATCAGTTACCCTGGAAAGAGGGCAGTCAGTTATCCTGGAAACAGGGCGGTCAGTTACCCCGGAAACAGGGCGGTCAGTTAGCCTGGAAACAGGGCAGTCAGTTATCGCGGAAACAGGGCGGACAGTAACCCCGGAAACAGAGCGGTCAGTTATCCCGGAAACAGGGTGATCAGTTACCCTGGAAACAGGGCAGGCAGTTATCCTGGAAACAGGGCGATCAGTTACCCCGGAAACAGGGCGGTCAGTTACCCTGGAAACAGGTTAGTCAGTTAACCCAGGAACAGGGAGATCAGTTACCCTGGAAACTGGGCAGTCAGTTACCCCTGAAACAGGGCGGTCAGTTAACCTGGAAACAGGGTGATCAGTTACCATGGAAACAGGGCGGTCAGTTACCCCGGAAACAGGGCAGTCAGTTATCCCGGAAACAGGGTGATCAGTTACCATGGAAACAGGGCGGTCAGTTACCCTGGAAACAGGGCAGTCAGTTATCCCGGAAACAGGGCGGTCAGTTTCCCCGGATACAGGGAGGTCAGTTATCCCGTAAAAAGGGCGGTCAGTTACACTGGAAACAGGTTAGTCAGTTGCCCCAGAAACAGGGAGATCAGTTACCCTGGAAACAGGGAAGTCAGTTATCCTGGAAACAGAACGGTCAGTTACCCCGGAAACAGGGCGGTCAGTTACCCAGGAAACAGGTTAGTCAGTTGCCCCAGAAACAGGGAGATCAGTTATCCCGGAAACAGGGTGATCAGTTACCCTGGAAACAGGGCAGTCAGTTACCCCGGAAACAGGGTGATCAGTTTCCCTAGAAACAGGGCGGTCAGTTACCCCGGAAACAGGGCAGTCAGTAATCCCGGAAACAGGGTGATCAGTTACCCTGGAAACAGGGCAGTCAGTCATCCCGGAAACAGGGTGATCAGTTACCCTGGAAACAGGGCAGTCAGTTATACTTGAAACAGGGTAGTCAGTAACCCTGGAAACAGGGCGGTTAGTTACCCTGGAAACAGGGCAGTCAGTTATCCCGGAAAAAGAGTGATCAGTTACCCTGTAAACAGGGCAGTCAGTTATCGCGGAAACAGGGTGATCAGTTACCCTGGAAACAGGGCAGTCAGTTACACTGGAAACAGGGTAGTCAGTTACCCTGGAAACAGGGCGGTTAGTTACCCTGGAAACAGGGCAGTCATTTATCCCGGAAACAGGGTGATCAAATACCCTGGAAACAGGGCATTCAGATACCCTGGAAACAAGGCGGTCTATTACCCTGGAAACAGGGCAGCCAGTAATCCCGGAAACAGGGCGATTAGTTACCCCGGAAACAGGGCGATCCGTTTTCCCAGAAAAAGGGCGGTCAGTTACCCTGGAAACAGGGCAGTCAGTTACCCCGGAAACAGGACGTTCAGTTACCCCGGAAACAGGGCGGTTAATTGTCCCAGAAACAGTGCGATCAGTTACCCTGGAAACAGGGTGATTAGTCACCCAGGAAACTGGTCAGTCAGTTACCCTTGAAACAGGGCAGTCAGTTACCCGGAAACAGAGTCATCAGTTAGCCCGGAAACAGGGAGATCAGTTACCCTGGAAACAGGGCAGTCAGTAATCCTGGAAACAGGGCGGTCAGTTATTCCGGAAACTAGGTGATCAGTGACACTGGAAACAGGGAGATCAGTTACCATGGAAACAGGGCAGTCAACTAACCCAGAAACAGGGTGATCAGTTACCCTGGAACCTGGGAGATCAGTTACCCCGGAAACAGGGCAGTCAGTTACCCGGAAACAGGGTGATCAGTTAACCCGGAAACAGGGAGATCAGTTACCCTGGAAAGAGGGCAGTCAGCTATACTGGAAACAGGGCGGTCAGTTACCCCGGAAACAGGGCGGTCAGTTAGCCTGGAAACAGGGCAGTCAGTTATCCCGGAAACAGGGCGGACAGTAACCCCGGAAACAGAGCGGTCAGTTATCCCGGAAACAGGGTGATCAGTTACCCTGGAAACAGGGCAGTCAGTTATCCTGGAAACAGGGCGGTCAGTTACCCCGGAAACAGGGCGGTCAGTTTTCCCGGAAACAGGGTGATCAGTTACCCTGGAAACAGGGCAGTCAGTTACCCTGGAAACAGGGTGATCAGGTACCCCGGAAACAGGGCGGTCAGTTACCCCGGAAACAGGGCAGTCAGTTATCCCGGAAACAGGGTGATCAGTTACCCTGGAAACAGGGCAGTCAGTTATCCCGGAAACAGGGTAATCTGTTACCTTGGAAACAGGGCAGTCAGTTATCCTGGAAACAGGGTGATCAGTTAGCCCGGAAACAGGGATTATCAGTTACCCCGGAAACAGGGCGGTCAGTTACCCCGGAAACAGAGCGGTCAGTTATCCCGTAAACCTGGGTGATCAGTTACCCTGGAAACAGGGCAGTCAGTTATCCTGGAAACTGAATGGTCAGTTACCCCGGAAACAGGGCGGTCAGTTACCCTGGAAACAGGTTAGTCAGTTGCCCCAGAAACAGGGAGATCAGTTACCCTGGAAACAGGGAAGTCAGTTACCACGGAAACAGGGCGGTCAGTTATCCCGGAAACAGGGTGATCAGTTACCCTGGAAACAGGGCAGTCAGTTACCCCGGAAACAGGGTGATCAGTTACCCTGGAAACAGGGTGATCAGTTTCCCTGGAAACAGGGCGGTCAGTAACCCCGGAAACAGGGCAGTCAGTTATCCCGGAAACAGGGTGATCAGTTACCCTGGAAACAGGGCAGTCAGTTATCCCGGAAACAGGGTGATCAGTTACCCTGGAAACAGGGCAGTCAGTTACACTGGAAACAGGGTAGTCAGTTACCCTGGAAACAGGGCGGTTAGTTACCCTGGAAACAGGGCAGTCATTTATCCCGTAAACAGGGTGATCAAATACCCTGGAAACAGGGCATTCAGATACCCTGGAAACAAGGCGGTCAGTTACCCTGGAAACAGGGCGATCCGTTTTCCCGGAAACAGGGCGGTCAGTTACCCTGGAAACAGGGCAGTCAGTTACCCCGGAAACAGGACGTTCAGTTACCCCGGAAACAGGGCGGTTAATTGTCCCAGAAACAGGGCGATCAGTTACCCTGGAAACAGGGTGATTAGTTACCCTGGAAACTGGGCAGTCAGTTACCCTTGAAACAGGGCAGTCAGTTACCCGGAAACAGGGTGATCTGTTACCCCGGAAACAGGGAGATCAGTTACCCTGGAAACAGGGCAGTCAGTAATCCTGGAAACAGGGCGGTCAGTTACTCCGGAAACTGGGTGATCAGTGACACTGGAAAGAGGGAGATCAGTTACCCTGGAAACAGGGCAGTCAACTAACCCAGAAACAGGGTGATCAGTTACCCTGGAACCAGGGAGATCAGTTACCCCGGAAACAGGGCAGTCAGTTAGCCGGAAACAGGGTGATCAGTTAACCCGGAAACAGGGAGATCAGTTACCCTGGAAAGAGGGCAGTCAGCTGGACTGGAAACAGGGCGGTCAGTTCCCCCGGAAACAGGGCGGTCAGTTAGCCTGGAAACAGGGCAGTCAGTTATCCCGGAAACAGGGCGGACAGTAACCCCGGAAACAGAGCGGACAGTTATCCCGGAAACAGGGTGATCAGTCACCCTGGAAACAGGGCAGTCAGTTATCCTGGAATCAGGGCGGTCAGTTACCCCGGAAACAGGGCGGTCAGTTACCCTGGAAACAGTTTAGTCAGTTACCCCAGAAACAGGGAGATCATTTACCTTGGAAACTGGGCAGTCAATTACCCCGGAAACAGGGTGGTCAGTTATCCCGGAAACAGCGTGATCAGTTACCCTGGAAACAGGGCAGTCAGTTACCCCGGAAAACAGGGTGATCAGTTAACCTGGAAACAGGATGATCAGTTACCATGGAAACAGGGCAGTCAGTTACCCCGGAAACAGGGCAGTCAGTTATCCCGCAAACAGGGTGATCTGTTACCGTGGAAACAGGGTGATCAGGTACCCTGGAAACAGGGCAGTCAGTTATCCTGGAAACAGGGCGGTCAGTTACCCTGGAAACAGGGCAGTCAGTTACCCGGAAACAGGGTGATCAGTTAGCCCGGAAACAGGGAGATCAGTTACCCCGGAAACAGGGCGGTCAGTTACCCTGGAAACAGGGCAGTCAGTTATCCCGGAAAAAGGGCGGTCAGTTTCCCCGGAAACAGAGAGGTCAGTTATCCCGTAAACAGGGCGGTCAGTTACCCTGGAAACAGGTTAGTCAGTTGCCCCAGAAACAGGGTGATCAGTTACCCTGGAAACAGGGCAGTCAGTTACCCCGGAAACAGGGTGATCAGTTACCCTGGAAACAGGGTGATCAGTTACCCTGGAAACAGGGTGATCATTTTCCCTGGAAACAGGGCGGTCAGTTACCCCGGAAACAGGGCAGTCAGTTATCCCGGAAACAGGGTGATCAGTTCCCTGGAAACAGGGCAGTCAGTGATCCCGGAAACAGGGTGATCAGTTACCCCGGAAACAGGGCAGTCAGTTATACTGGAAACAGGGTAGTCAGTTACCCTGGAAAAAGGGCGGTTAGGTACCCTGGAAACAGGGCAGTCATTTATCCCGGAAACAGGGTGATCAATTACCCTGGAAACAGGGCATTCAGATACCCTGGAAACAAGGCGGTCCTTTACCCTGGAAACAGGGCAGTCAGTTATCCCAGAAACAGGGCGATTAGTTACCCCGGAAACAGGGCGAACCGTTTTCCCGGAAACAGGGCGGTCAGTTACCCTGGAAACAGGGCAGTCAGTTATCCCAGAAACAGGGTGATCAGTTACCCTGGAAACAGGGTGATCAGTTACCCTGGAAACTGGGCAGTCAGTTACCCTTGAAACAGGGCAGTCAGTTACCCGGAAACAGGGTGATCAGTTACCCCGGAAACAGGGTGATCAGTTACCCTGGAAACAGGGCAGTCAGTTACACTGGAAACAGGGTAGTCAGTTACCCTGGAAACAGGGCAGTCATTTATCCCGGAAACAGAGTGATCAAATACCCTGGAAACAGGGCATTCAGATACCCTGGAAACAAGGCGGTCAGTTACCCTGGAAACAGGGCATTCAGTTATCCCAGAAACAGGGCGATTAGTTACCCCGGATACAGGGCGATCCGTTTTCCCGGAAACAGGGCGGTCAGTTACCCTGGAAACAGGGCAGTCAGTTACCCCGGAAACAGGACGTTCAGTTACCCCGGAAACAGGGTGGTTAATTGTCCCAGAAACAGGGCGATCAGTTACCCTGGAAACAGGGTGATTAGTTACCCTGTAAACTGGGCAGTCAGTTACCCTTGAAACAGGGCAGTCAGTTACCCGGAAACAGGGTGATCAGTTACCCCGGAAACAGGGAGATCAGTTACCCTGGAAACAGGGCAGTCAGTAATCCTGGAAACAGGGCGGTCAGTTACTCCGGAAACAGGGTGATCAGTTACCCTGGAAACAGGGTGATCAGTTACCCTGGAAACAGGGTGATCATTTTCCCTGGAAACAGGGCGGTCAGTTACCCTGGAAACAGGGCAGTCAGTTATCCCGGAAACAGGGCGTTCAGTTTCCCCGGAAACAGAGAGGTCAGTTATCCCGTAAACAGGGCGGTCAGTTACCCTGGAAACAGGTGAGTCAGTTGCCCCAGAAACAGGGAGATCAGTTACCCTGGAAACAGGAAAGTCAGATATCCTGGAAACAGAACGGTCAGTTACCCCGGAAACAGGGCGGTCAGTTACCCTGGAAACAGGTTAGTCAGTTGCCCCAGAAACAGGGAGATCAGTTACCCTGGAAACAGGGAAGTCAGTTACCACGGAAACAGGGCGGTCAGTTATCCTGGAAACAGGGCAGTAAGTTACCCCGGAAACAGGGTGATCAATTACCCTGGAAACAGGGTGATCAGTTACCCTGGAAACAGGGTGATCATTTTCCCTGGAAACAGGGCGGTCAATTACCCCGGAAACAGGGCAGTCAGTTATCCCGGAAACAGGGTGATCAGTTACCCTGGAAACAGGGCAGTCAGTTATCCCGGAAACAGGGTGATCAGTTACCCTGGAAACAGGGCAGTCAGTTATACTGGAAACAGGGTAGTCAGTTACCCTGGAAAAAGGGCGGTTAGGTACCCTGGAAACAGGGCAGTCATTTATCCCGGAAACAGGGTGATCAATTACCCTGGAAACAGGGCATTCAGATACCCTGGAAACAAGGCGGTCCTTTACCCTGGAAACAGGGCATTCAGTTATCCCAGAAACAGGGCGATTATTTACCCCGGAAACAGGGCGATCCGTTTTCCCGGAAACAGGGCGGTCAGTTACCCTGGAAACAGGGCAGTCAGTTATCCCAGAAACAGGGTGATCAGTTACCCTGGAAACAGGGTGATCAGTTACCCTGGAAACTGGGCAGTCAGTTACCCTTGAAACAGGGCAGTCAGTTACCCGGAAACAGGGTGATCAGTTACCCCGGAAACAGGGAGATCAGTTACCCTGGAAACAGGGCAGTCAGTTATCCTGGAAACAGGGTGGTCATTTACCCCGGAAACAGGGCGGTCAGTTACCCTGGAAACAGGGCGGTCAGTTATCCCGGAAACAGGGTGATCAGTTACCCTGGAAACAGGGCAGTCAGTTACCCTGGAAACAGGGTGATCAGTTACCCTGGAAACAGGGCGGTCAGTTACCCCGGAAACAGGGCAGTCAGTTATCCCGGAAACAGGGTGATCAGTTACCCTGGAAACAGGGCAGTCAGTTATCCCGGAAACAGGGTGATCTGTTACCCTGGAAACAGGGCAGTCAGTTATCCTGGAAACAGGGCGGTCAGTTACCCTGGAAACAGGGCAGTCAGTTACCCGGAAACAGGTTGATCAGTTAGCCCGGAAACAGGGACATCAGTGACCCCGGAAACAGGGCAGTCAGTTACCCTTGAAACAGGGCAGTCAGTTACCCGGAAACAGGGTGATCAGTTACCCCGGAAACAGGGAGATCAGTTACCCTGGAAACAGGGCAGTCAGTAATCCTGGAAACAGGGCGGTCAGTTACTCCGGAAACAGGGTGATCAGTTACCCTGGAAACAGGGTGTTCAGTTACCCTGGAAACAGGGTGATCATTTTCCCTGGAAACAGGGCGGTCAGTTACCCTGGAAACAGGGCAGTCAGTTATCCCGGAAACAGGGTGATCAGTTACCCTGGAAACAGGGCAGGCAGTTATCCCGGAAACAGGGTGATCAGTTACCCTGGAAACAGGGCAGTCAGTTATACTGGAAACAGGGTAGTCAGTTACCCTGGAAAAAGGGCGGTTAGGTACCCTGGAAACAGGGCAGTCATTTATCCCGGAAACAGGGTGATCAATTACCCTGGAAACAGGGCATTCAGATACCCTGGAAACAAGGCGGTCCTTTACCCTGGAAACAGGGCATTCAGTTATCCCAGAAACAGGGCGATTATTTACCCCGGAAACAGGGCGATCCGTTTTCATGAAAACAGGGCGGTCAGTTACCCTGGAAACAGGGCAGTCAGTTATCCCAGAAACAGGGTGATCAGTTACCCTGGAAACAGGGTGATCAGTTACCCTGGAAACTGGGCAGTCAGTTACCCTTGAAACAGGGCAGTCAGTTACCCGGAAACAGGGTGATCAGTTACCCCGGAAACAGGGAGATCAGTTACCCTGGAAACAGGGCAGTCAGTTATCCTGGAAACAGGGTGGTCATTTACCCCGGAAACAGGGCGGTCAGTTACCCTGGAAACAGGGCGGTCAGTTATCCCGGAAACAGGGTGATCAGTTACCCTGGAAACAGGGCAGTCAGTTACCCTGGAAACAGGGTGATCAGTTACCCTGGAAACAGGGCGGTCAGTTACCCCGGAAACAGGGCAGTCAGTTATCCCAGAAACAGGGTGATCAGTTACCCTGGAAACAGGGCAGTCAGTTATCCCGGAAACAGGGTGATCTGTTACCCTGGAAACAGGGCAGTCAGTTATCCTGGAAACAGGGCGGTCAGTTACCCTGGAAACAGGGCAGTCAGTTACCTGGAAACAGGTTGATCAGTTAGCCCGGAAACAGGGAGATCAGTTACCCCGGAAACAGGGCAGTCAGTTACCCTGGAAACAGGGCAGTCAGTTATCCCAGAAACAGGGCGGTCAGTTACCCCGGAAACAGAGCGGTCAGTTATCCCGTAAACCTGGGTGATCAGTTACCCTGGAAACAGGGCAGTCAGTTATCCTGGAAACAGAACGGTCAGTTACCCCGGAAACAGGGCGGTCAGTTACCCTGGAAACAGGTTAGTCAGTTGCCCCAGAAACAGGGAGATCAGTTACCTGGAAACAGGGAAGTCAGTTACCCCGGAAACAGGGTGATCAGTTACCCTGGAAACAGGGTGATCAGTTTCCCTGGAAACAGGGCGGTCAGTTACCCCGGAATCAGGGCAGTCAGTTATCCCGGAAACTGGGTCATCAGTTACCCTGGAAACAGGGCAGTCAGTTATCCCGGAAACAGGGTGATCAGTTACCCTGGAAACAGGGCAGTCAGTTACACTGGAAACAGGGTAGTCAGTTACCCTGGAAACAGGGCGGTCAGTTACCCCGGAAACAGGGCAGTCAGTTATCCCGGAAACAGGGTGATCAGTTACCCTGGAAACAGGGCAGTCAGTTATACTGGAAACAGGGTAGTCAGTTACCCTGGGAACATGGCGGTTAGTTACCCTGGAAACAGGGCAGTCATTTATCCCGGAAACAGGGTGATCAAATACCCTGGAAACAGGGCATTCAGATACCCTGGAAACAAGGCGGTCAGTTACCCTGGAAACAGGGCAGTCAGTTATCCCAGAAACAGGGCGATTAGTTACCCCGGAAACAGGGCGATCCGTTTTCCCGGAAACAGGGTGATCAGTTACCCTGGAAACAGGGCAGTCAGTTATACTGGAAACAGGGTAGTCAGTTACCCTGGAAACAGGGCGGTTAGTTACCCTGGAAACAGGGCAGTCAGTTATCCCGGAAACAGAGTGATCAGTTACCCTGGAAACAGGGCAGTCATTTATCCCGGAAACAGGGTGATCAGTTACCCTGGAAACAGGGCAGTCAGTTATACTGGAAACAGGGTAGTCAGTTACCCTGGAAACAGGGCAGTCAGTGATCCCGGAAACAGGATGATCAGTTATCCCATAAACAAGGTGTTTAGTTACCCCGGAAACAGGGCGATCCATTTTCCCGTAAACAGGGTGATCAGTTACCCCGGAAACAGGGCGGTTAATTATCCCAGAAACAGGGCGATCTGTTACCCTGGAAACAGGGTGATCAGTTTCACTGGAAACAGGGCAGTCAGTTACTCCGGAAACAGGGTGATCAGTTACTCTGGAAACAGGGAGATCAGTTACCCTGGAAACAGGGCAGTCAACTAACCCGGAAACAGGGTGATCAGTTACCCTGGAAGCAGGGAGATCAGTTACCCTGGAAACAGGGCAGTCAGTTATCCTGGAAACAGGGCGGTCAGTTACCCCGGAAACAGTGCAGTCAGTTATCCCGGAAACAGTGCGGACAGTAACCACGGAAACAGAGCGGTCAGTTATCCCGGAAACAGGGTGATCAGTTACCCTGGAAACAGGGCAGTCAGTTATCCTGGAAACAGGGCGGTCAGTTACCCCGGAAACAGGGCGGTCAGTTACCCTGGAAACAGGTTAGTCAGTTACCCCAGAAACAGGGAGATCAGTTACCCTGGAAACTGGGCCGTCAGTTACCCTGGAAACAGAGCGGTCAGTTATCCCTGAAACAGCGTGATCAGTTACCCTGGAAAAGGGCGGTCAGTTACCCCGGAAAACAGGGTGATCAGTTAACCTGGAAACAGGGTGATCAGTTACTCTGGAAACAGGGCAGTCAGTTATCCTGGAAACAGGGTGATCAGTTACCCTGGAAACAGTGTGATCAGGTACCCTGGAAACAGGGCGGTCAGTTACCCCGGAAACAGGGCAGTCAGTTATCCCGGAAACAGGGTGATCAGTTACCCTGGAAACAGGGCAGTCAGTTATCCTGGAAACAGGGTGATCTGTTACCCTGGAAACAGGGCAGTCAGTTTTCCTGGAAACAGGGCGGTCAGTTACCCTGGAAACTGGGTAGTCATTTACCCGGAAACAGGGTGATCAGTTAGCCCGGAAACAGGGAGATCAGTTACCCCGGAAACAGGCCGGACAGTTACCTTGGAAACAGGGCAGTCAGTTATCCCAGAAACAGGGCGGTCAGTTAGCCCGGATACAGGGCGGTCAGATATCCCGTAAACAGGGTGATCAGTTACCCTGGAAACAGGGCAGTCAGTTATCCTGGAAAAAGAACGGTCAGTTACCCCAGAAACAGGGCGGTCAGTTACCCTGGAAACAGGTTAGTCAGTTGCCACAGAAACAGGGAGATCAGTTACCCTGGAAACAGGGAAGTCAGTTACCACGGAAACAGGGCGGTCAGTTATCCCGGAAACAGGGTGATTAGTTACCCTGGAAACAGGGCAGTCAGTTACCCCGGAAACAGGGTGAAAAGTTTCCCCGGAAACAGGGCGGTCAGTTACCCCGGAAACTGGGCAGTCAGTTATCCCGGAAACAGGGTGATCAGTTACCCTGGAAACAGGGCAGTCAGTTATCCCGGAAACATGGTGATCAGTTACCCTGGAAACAGGGCAGTCAGTTATACTGGAAACAGGGCAGTCAGTTACCCTGGAAACAGGGCGGTTAGTTACCCTGGAAACAGGGCAGTCAGTTATCCCGGAAACAGAGTGATCAGTTACCCTGGAAACAGGGCAGTCATTTATCCCGGAAACAGGGTGATCAGTTACCCATGAAACAGGGCAGTCAGTTATACTGGAAACAGGGTAGTCAGTTACCCTGGAAACAGGGCGGTTAGTTACCCTGGAAACAGGGCAGTCAGTGATCCCGGAAACAGGATGATCAGTTACCCTGGAAACAGGGCATTCAGTTACCCTGGAAACAAGGCGGTCAGTTACCCTGGAAACAGGGCATTCAGTTATCCCAGAAACAAGGTGTTTAGTTACCCCGGAAACAGGGCGATCCGTTTTCCCGTAAACAGGGTGATCAGTTACCCCGGAAACAGGGCGGTTAATTATCCCAGAAACAGGGCGATCAGTTACCCTGGAAACAGGGTGATCAGTTTCACTGGAAACAGGGCAGTCAGTTACTCCGGAAACAGGGTGATCAGTTACACTGGAAACAGGGAGATCAGTTACCCTGGAAAGAGGGCAGTCAACTAAACCGGAAACAGGGTGATCAGTTACCCTGGAAACAGGGAGATCAGTTACCCGGGAAACAGGGCAGTCAGTTACACCGGAAACAGGGCAGTCTGTTACCCGGAAACAGGGTGATCAGTTAACCCGGAAACAGGGAGATCAGTTACCCTGGAAACAGGGCAGTCAGTTATCCTGGAAACAGGGCGGTCAGTTACCCCGGAAACAGGGCGGTCAGTTAGCCTGGAAACAGCGCAGTCAGTTATCCCGGAAACAGTGCGGACAGTAACCCCGGAAACAGAGCGGTCAGTTATCCCGGAAACAGGGTGATCAGTTACCCTGGAAACAGGGCAGTCAGTTATCCTGGAAACAGGGCGGTCAGTTACCCTGGAAACTGGGCAGTCAGTTACACTGGAAACAGAGCGGTCAGTTATCACGGAAACAGCGTGATCATTTACCCTGGAAAAGGGCAGTCAGTTACCCCGGAAAACAGGGTGATCAGTTAACCTGGAAACAGGGTGATCAGTTACCATGGGAACAGGACGGTCAGTTACCCCGGAAACAGGGCAGTCAGTTATCCCGGAAACAGGGTGATCAGTTACCCTGGAAACAGGGCAGTCAGTTATCCTGGAAACAGGGTGATCAGTTACCCTGGAAACAGTGTGATCAGGTACCCAGGAAACAGGGCGGTCAGTTACCCCGGAAACAGGGCAGTCAGTTATCCCGGAAACAGGGTGATCAGTTACCCTGGAAACAGGGCAGTCAGTTATCCTGGAAACAGGGTGATCTGTTACCCTGGAAACAGGGCAGTCAGTTATCCTGGAAAAAGAACGGTCAGTTACCCCGGAGACAGGGCGGTCAGTTACCCTGGAAACAGGGCAGTCAGTTACCCGGAAACAGGGTGATAAGTTAGCCCGGAAACAGGGCGGTCAGATATCCCGTAAACAGGGTGATCAGTTACCCTGGAAACAGGGCAGTCAGTTATCCTGGAAAAAGAACGGTCAGTTACCCCGGAGACAGGGCGGTCAGTTACCCTGGAAACAGGTTGGTCAGTTGCCCCAGAAACAGGGAGATCAGTAACCCTGGAAACAGGGAAGTCAGTTACCACGGAAACAGGGCGGTCAGTTATCCCGGAAACAGGGTGATCAGTTACCCTGGAAACAGGGTGATCAGTTACCCTGGAAACAGGATGATCAGTTACCCTGGAAACAGGGCGGTCAGTTACCCCGGAAACAGGGCAGTCAGTTATCCCGGAAACAGGGTGATCAGTTACCCTGGAAACAGGGCAGTCAGTTATCCCGGAAACAGGGTGATCAGTTACCCTGGAAACAAGGTGATCAGTTACCGTGGAAACAGGGCGGTCAGTTACCCTGGAAACAGGGCAGTCAGTTATCCTGTAAACAGGGCAGTCAGTTACCCTGGAAACAGGGCAGTCAGTTACCCGGAAACAGGGCGGTCAGTAACCCTGGAAACACGGCAGTCAGTTATCCCGGAAACAGGGCGGTCAGTTACCCCGGAAACAGGGCGGTCAGTTATCCCGGAAACAGGGTGATCAGTTACCCTGGAAACAGGGCAGTCAGTTATCCTGGAAACAGGGCACTCAGTTACCCTGGAAACAGGGCGTTCAGATACCCTGGAAACAGGGCAGTCAGTTATCCCGGAAACAGAGTGATCAGTTACCCTGGAAACAGGGCAGTCAGTTACCCTGGAAACAGGGCGGTCAGTTATCCTGGAAACAGGGCAGTCAGTTATCCCGGAAACAGGGTGATCAGTTACCATAGAAACAGGGCAGTCAGTTATCCCGGAATCAGGGCGATCCGTTTTCTCGGAAACAAGGCTGTCAGTTACCCTGGAAACAGGGCAGTCAGTTACCCCCGAAACAGGACGTTCAGTTACCCCGGAAACAGGGCTGTTTATTACCCCAGAAAGAGAGCGATCAGTTACCCTGGAAACAGGGTGATCAGTTACCCTGGAAACTGGGCAGTCAGTTACCCTGGAAACAGGGCAGTCAGTTACCCTGGAAACAGGGAAGTCAGTTATTCCGGAATCAGGGTGATCAGTTACCCTGGAAACTGGGCAGTCAGTTAATCTGGAAACAGCCAGTCTGTTACCCTGGATAGAGGGCAGTCAGTTATCCCGGAAACAGGGTGATAAGTTACCCTGGAAACTGGGCAGTCAGTTACCACGGAAACAGGGCGGTCAGTTATCCCGGAATCAACGTGATCTGTTACCCTGGAAACAGGGCAGTCAGTTACCCCGGAAAAAGGGTGATCAGTTACCCTGGAAACAGGGCGATCAGTTACCCCGGAAACAGGGCAGACAGTTATCCTGGAAACAGGATGATCAGTAACCTTTAAACAGGGCAGTCAGTTATCCCGGAAACAGGGTGATCAGTTATCCTGGAAACAGGGCAGTCAGTTACCCTGGAAACAGGGCGGTCAGTTACCCTGGAAACAGGGCAGTCAGTTATCCCGGAAACAGGGTGATCAGTTAACCTGGAAACAGGGCAGTCAGTTACCCTGGAAACAGGGCGGTCAGTTATCCTGGAAACAGGGGAGTCAGTTATCCCGGAAACAGGGTGATCAGTTACCATGGAAACAGGGCAGTCAGTTATCCCGGAAACAGGGCGATCCGTTTTCCCGGAAACAGGGCGGTCAGTTACCCTGGAAACAGGGCAGTCAGTTACCCCCGGAAACAGGGCGTTCAGTTACCCCGGGAACAGGGCGGTTTATTAGCCCAGAAAGAGGGCGATCAGTTACCCTGGAAACAGGGTGATCAGTTACCCTGGAAACTGGGCAGTCAGTTACCCTGGAAACAGGGCAGTCAGTTACCCTGGAAACAGGGAAGTCAGTTATTCCGGAATCAGGGTGATCAGTTATCCTGGAAACTGGGCAGTCAGTTACTCTGGAAACAGCCAGTCAGTTACCCTGGAAAGAGGGCAGTCAGTTATCCCGGAAACAGGGTGATCAGTTACCCTGGAAACTGGGCAGTCAGTTACCCCGGAAACTGGGCAGTCAGTTATCCCGGAAACAGGGTGATCAGTTACCCTGGAAACAGGGCAGTCAGTTATCCCGGAAACAGGGTGATCAGTTACCCTGGAAACAGGGCAGTCAGTTATAATGGAAACAGTGTAGTCAGTTACCCTGGAAACAGGGCTAGTTAGTTACCCTGGAAACAGGGCAGTCAGTTATCCCGGAAACAGAGTGATCAGTTACCCTGGAAACAGGGCAGTCATTTATCCCGGAAACAGGGTGATCAGTTACCCAGGAAACAGGGCAGTCAGTTATACTGGAAACAGGGTAGTCAGTTACCCTGGAAACAGGGCGTTTAGTTACCCTGGAAACAGGGCAGTCAGTGATCCCGGAAACAGGGCGGTCAGTTACCCTGGAAACAGGGCAGTCAGTTATCCCAGAAACAGGGCGATTAGTTACCCCGGAAACAGGGCGATCCGTTTTCCCGTAAACAGGGCGGTCAGTTACCCCGGAAACAGGATGTTCAGATACCCCGGAAACAGGGCGGTTAATTATCCCAGAAACAGGGCGATCAGTTACCCTGGAAACAGGGCAGTCAGTTATCCCGGAAACAGGGTGTTCTGTTACCCTGGAAACAGGGCAGTCAGTTATCCTGGAAATAGGGCAGTCAGTTATCCCGGAAAAAGTGTGATCAGTTACCCTGGAAACTGGGCAGTCAGTTACCCTGGAAACAGTTCCGACAGTTACCCTGGAAACAGGGCAGTCAGTTATCCTGGAAACAGGGCAGTCAGTTATCCCGGAAACTGGGCAGTCAGTTAACCTGGAAACAGGGCAGTCAGTCACCCTGGAAACAAGTTAGTCAGTTACCCCGGAAACAGGGTGATCAGTTACCCCGGAAACAGGGCAGTCAGTTCCCCTGGAAACAGGGCAGTTAGTTACCCTGGAAACAGGGCAGTCAGTTATCCCGGAAACAGGGCAGTCAGTTATCCCGGAAACAGGGTGATCAGTTACCCTGGAAACAGGGCAGTCAATTATCCCGGAAACAGGGTGATCTGTTACCCTGGAAACAGGGCAGTCAATTATCCTGGAAACAGGGCGGTCAGTTACTCTGGAAACAGGGCAGTCAGTTACCCGGAAACAAGGTGATCAGTTAGCCCGGAAACAGGGAGATCAGTTACCCGGGAAACAGGGCAGTCAGTTCGCCTGGAAACAGAACGGTCAGTTACCCCGGAAACAGGTCGGTCAGTTACCCTGGAAACAGGTTGGTCAGTTGCCCCAGAAACAGGGAGATCAGTTACCCTGGAAACAGGGAAGTCAGTTACCATGGAAACAGGGCGGTCAGTTATCCCGGAAACAGGGTGATCAGTTACCCTGGAAACAGGGTGATCAGTTAACCTGGAAACAGGGTGATCAGTTTCCCTGGAAACGGGGCGGTCAGTTACCCCGGAAACAGGGCAGTCAGTTATCCCGGAAACAGGGTGATCAGTTACCCTGGTACAGGGCAGTCAGTTATCCCGGAAACAGGGTGATCAGTTATCCTGGAAACAGGGCAGTCAGTTATCCTGGAAACAGGGCAGTCAGTTACCCCGGAAAAAGGGTGATCAGTTATCCTGGAAACAGGGCAGTCAGTTGGCCTGGAAACAGGGCAGTCAGTTACCCCGGAAACAGGGTGATCAGTTATCCTGGAAACAGGGCAGTCAGTTATCCTGGAAACAGGGCAGTCATTTAACCTCGAAACAGGGCAGTCAGTTATCCTGGAAACAGGGCAGTCAGTTACCCCGGAAACAGGGAGATCAGTTACCCCGGAAACAGCGCAGTCAGTTACCCTGGAATCAGGGCAGTCAGTTATCCTGGAAACAGGGCGGTCAGTTACCCTGGAAACAGGGCTGTCAGTTGACCTGGAAACAGGGCAGTCAGTTATCCTGGAAACAGGGCAGTCAGTTACCCTGGAAACAGGGCTGTCAGTTTTCCTGGAAACAGGGTGGTAAGTTACCCTGGAAACAGGGTGGTCATTTACCCCGGAAACAGGGTGATCAGTTATCCTGGAAACAGGGCGGTCAGTTACCCCGGAAACAGGGCAGTCAGTTACCCCGGAAACAGGGCGGTCAGTAACCCTGCAAACAGATTAGTCAGTTAGCCCGGAAAAAGGGTGATCAGTTATCCTGGAAACAGGGCAGTCAGTTGGCCTGGAAACAGGGCAGTCAGTTACCCCGGAAACAGGGCAGCAAGTTACCCTGGAAACAGGGCAGTCAGTTACCCTGGAAACAGGGCAGTCAGTTACCCCGGAAACAGGGCAGTCAGTTACCCAGGAAGCAGGGCAGTCAGTTATCCCGGAAACAGGGCAGTCAGTTATCCCGGAAACAGGGTGATCAGTTACCCTGGAAACTGGGCAGTCAGTTACCCTGGAAACAGGGCAGTCAGTTATTCTGGAAACTGGGCAGTCAGTTACCCTGGAAACAGGGCAGTCAGTTATCCCGGAAACAGGGTGATCTGTTACCCTGGAAACAGGGCAGTCAGTTATCCCGGAAACAGGGCAGTCAGTTATCCTGGAAAAAGGGTGATCATCTACCCTGGAAACAGGGCAGTCAGTTACCCTGGAAACAGGTCAGACAGTTACCCCGGAAACAGGGCAGTCAGTTACCCCGGAAACTGGGCAGTCAGTTACCCTGGAAACAGGGCAGTCAGTCACCCTGGAAACAAGTTAGTCAGTTACCCTGGAAACGGATTGATCAGTTACCCCGGAAAAAGGGCAGTCAGTTCCCCTGGAAACAGGGGAGTCAGTTACCCTGGAAACAGGGCAGTCAGTTATCCCGGAAACAGGGCAGTCAGTTATCCCGGAAACAGGGTGATCAGTTACCCTGGAAACAGGGCAGTCAGTTATCCCGGAAACAGGGTGATCTGTTACCCTGGAAACAGGGCAGTCAGTTATCCCGGAAACAGGGCAGTTAATTATCCTGGAAAAAGGGTGATCATCTACCCTGGAAACTGGGCAGTCAGTTACCCCGGAAACAGGGCAGTCAGTTACCCTGGAAACAGGGCAGTCAGTTACCCCGGAAACTGGGCAGTCAGTTACCCTGGAAACAGGGCAGTCAGTCACCCTGGAAACAAGTTAGTCAGTTACGCCGGAAACAGGGTGATCAGTTACCCCGGACACAGGGCAGTCAGTTCCCCTGGAAATAGGGCAGTCAGTTACCCTGGAAACAGGGCAGTCAGTTATCCCGGAAACAGGGCAGTCAGTTATCCCGGAAACAGGGTGATCAGTTACCCTGGAAACAGGGCAGTCAGTTATCCCGGAAACAGGGTGATCTGTTACCCTGGAAACAGGGCGGTCAGTTATCCTGGAAACAGGGCGGTCAGTTACCCTGGAAACAGGGCAGTCAGTTACCCGGAAACAAGGTGATCAGTTTGCCCGGAAACAGGGAGATCAGTTACCCCGGAAACAGGGCGGTCAGTTACCCTGGAAACAGGGTGATCAGTTAACCTGGAAACAGGGTGATCAGTTTCCCTGGAAATGGGGCGGTCAGTTACCCCGGAAACAGGGCAGTCAGTTATCCCGGAAACAGGGTGATCAGTTACCCTGGTACAGGGCAGTCAGTTATCCCGGAAACAGGGTGATCAGTTACCCTGGTACAGGGCAGTCAGTTATCCCGGAAACAGGCTGATCAGTTATCCGGGAAACAGGGCAGTCAGTTACCCCGGAAACAGCGCAGTCAGTTACCCTGGAATCAGGGCAGTCAGTTACCCTGGAAACAGGGCAGTCAGTTATCCCGGAAACAGGGCAGTCAGTTATCCCGGAAACAGGGTGATCAGTTACCCTGGAAACAGGGCAGTCAGTTATCCCGGAAACAGGGTGATCTGTTACCCTGGAAACAGGGCGGTCAGTTATCCTGGAAACAGGGCGGTCAGTTACCCTGGAAACAGGGCAGTCAGTTACCCGGAAACAAGGTGATCAGTTTGCCCGGAAACAGGGAGATCAGTTACCCCGGAAACAGG
This sequence comes from Heterodontus francisci, assembly GCF_036365525.1. NCBI lineage: Eukaryota > Metazoa > Chordata > Chondrichthyes > Heterodontiformes > Heterodontidae > Heterodontus > Heterodontus francisci. Next base: position 7,017,228 of record NC_090403.1, on the reverse strand, counting down.
GCGGTCAGTTACCCTGGAAACAGGGTGATCAGTTAACCTGGAAACAGGGTGATCAGTTTCCCTGGAAACGGGGCGGTCAGTTACCCCGGAAACAGGGCAGTCTGTTATCCCGGAAACAGGGTGATCAGTTACCCTGGTACAGGGCAGTCAGTTATCCCGGAAACAGGGTGATCAGTTATCCGGGAAACAGGGCAGTCAGTTATCCTGGAAACAGGGCAGTCATTTAACCTCGAAACAGGGAGATCAGTTACCCCGGAAACAGCGCAGTCAGTTACACTGGAATCAGGGCAGTCAGTTATCCTGGAAACAGGGCGGTCAGTTACCCTGGAAACAGGGCTGTCAGTTGACCTGGAAACAGGGCAGTCAGTTATCCTGGAAACAGGGTGATCAGTTAACCTGGAAACAGGGTGATCAGTTTCCCTGGAAACGGGGCGGTCAGTTACCCCGGAAACAGGGCAGTCTGTTATCCCGGAAACAGGGTGATCAGTTACCCTGGTACAGGGCAGTCAGTTATCCCGGAAACAGGGTGATCAGTTATCCGGGAAACAGGGCAGTCAGTTATCCTGGAAACAGGGCAGTCATTTAACCTCGAAACAGGGAGATCAGTTACCCCGGAAACAGCGCAGTCAGTTACACTGGAATCAGGGCAGTCAGTTATCCTGGAAACAGGGCGGTCAGTTACCCTGGAAACAGGGCTGTCAGTTGACCTGGAAACAGGGCAGTCAGTTATCCTGGAAACAGGGCAGTCAGTTACCCTGGAAACAGGGCTGTCAGTTTTCCTGGAAACAGGGTGGTAAGTTACCCTGGAAACAGGGTGGTCATTTACCCCGGAAACAGGGTGATCAGTTATCCTGGAAACAGGGCGGTCAGTTACCCCGGAAACAGGGCAGTCAGTTACCCCGGAAACAGGGCGGTCAGTAACCCTGCAAACAGATTAGTCAGTTAGCCCGGAAAAAGGGTGATCAGTTATCCTGGAAACAGGGCAGTCAGTTGGCCTGGAAACAGGGCAGTCAGTTACCCCGGAAACAGGGTGATCAGTTATCCTGGAAACAGGGCAGTCAGTTATCCTGGAAACAGGGCAGTCATTTAACCTCGAAACAGGGCAGTCAGTTATCCTGGAAACAGGGCAGTCAGTTACCCCGGAAACAGGGAGATCAGTTACCCCGGAAACAGCGCAGTCAGTTACCCTGGAATCAGGGCAGTCAGTTATCCTGGAAACAGGGCGGTCAGTTACCCTGGAAACAGGGCTGTCAGTTGACCTGGAAACAGGGCAGTCAGTTATCCTGGAAACAGGGCAGTCAGTTACCCTGGAAACAGGGCTGTCAGTTTTCCTGGAAACAGGGTGGTAAGTTACCCTGGAAACAGGGTGGTCATTTACCCCGGAAATAGGGTGATCAGTTATCCTGGAAACAGGGCCGTCAGTTACCCCGGAAACAGGGCAGTCAGTTACCCCGGAAACAGGGCGGTCAGTAACCCTTCAAACAGATTAGTCAGTTAGCCCGGAAAAAGGGTGATCAGTTATCCTTGAAACAGGGCAGTCAGTTGGCCTGGAAACAGGGCAGTCAGTTACCCCGGAAACAGGGCAGCAAGTTACCCTGGAAACAGGGCAGTCAGTTACCCTGGAAACAGGGCAGTCAGTTACCCTGGAAACAGGGCAGTCAGTTACCCAGGAAGCAGGGCAGTCAGTTATCCCGGAAACAGGGCAGTCAGTTATCCCGGAAACAGGGTGATCAGTTACCCTGGAAACTGGGCAGTCAGTTACCCTGGAAACAGGGCAGTCAGTTATTCTGGAAACTGGGCAGTCAGTTACCCTGGAAACAGGGCAGTCAGTTATCCCGGAAACAGGGTGATCTGTTACCCTGGAAACAGGGCAGTCAGTTATCCCGGAAACAGGGCAGTCAGTTATCCTGGAAAAAGGGTGATCATCTACCCTGGAAACTGGGCAGTCAGTTACCCTGGAAACAGGTCAGACAGTTACCCCGGATACAGGGCTGTCAGTTACCCTGGAAACAGGGCAGTCAGTTACCCCGGAAACTGGGCAGTCAGTTACCCTGGAAACAGGGCAGTCAGTCACCCTGGAATCAAGTTAGTCAGTTACCCCGGAAACAGATTGATCAGTTACCCCGGAAAAAGGGCAGTCAGTTCCCCTGGAAACAGGGCAGTCAGTTACCCTGGAAACAGGGCAGTCAGTTATCCCGGAAACAGGGCAGTCAGTTATCCCGGAAACAGGGTAATCAGTTACCCTGGAAACAGGGCAGTCAGTTATCCCGGAAACAGGGTGATCTGTTACCCTGGAAACAGGGCAGTCAGTTATCCCGGAAACAGGGCAGTCAGTTATCCTGGAAAAAGGCTGATCATCTACCCTGGAAACTGGGCAGTCAGTTACCCCGGAAACAGGGCAGTCAGTTACCCTGGAAACAGGGCAGTCAGTTACCCCGGAAACTGGGCAGTCAGTTACCCTGGAAACAGGGCAGTCAGTCACCCTGGAAACAAGTTAGTCAGTTACCCCGGAAACAAGGTGATCAGTTACCCCGGAAACAGGGCAGTCAGTTCCCCTGGAAATAGGGCAGTCAGTTACCCTGGAAACAGGGCAGTCAGTTATCCCGGAAGCAGGGCAGTCAGTTATCCCGGAAACAGGGTGATCTGTTACCCTGGAAACAGGGCGGTCAGTTATCCTGGAAACAGGGCGGTCAGTTACCCTGGAAACAGGGCAGTCAGTTACCCGGAAACAAGGTGATCAGTTAGCCCGGAAACAGGGAGATCAGTTACCCCGGAAACAGGGCGGTCAGTTACCCTGGAAACATGGCAGTCAGTTCTCCCAGAAACAGGGCGGTCAGTTACCCCGGAAACAGGGCGTTCAGTTATCCCGTAAACAGGGTGATCAGTTACCCTGGAAACAGGGCAGTCAGTTATCCTGGAAACAGAACGGTCAGTTACCCCGGAAACAGGGCGGTCAGTTACCCTGGAAACAGGTTGGTCAGTTGCCGCAGAAACAGGGAGATCAGTTACCCTGGAAACAGGGAAGTCATTTACCACGGAAACAGGGCGGTCAGTTATCCCGGAAACAGGGTGATCAGTTACCCTGGAAACAGGGTGATCAGTTAACCTGGAAACAGGGTGATCAGTTTCCCTGGAAACAGGGCGGTCAGTTACCCCGGAAACAGGGCAGTCAGTTATCCCGGAAACAGGGTGATCAGTTACCCTGGAAACAGGGCAGTCAGTTATCCCGGAAACAGGGTGATCAGTTATCCTGGAAACAGGGCAGTCAGTTATCCTGGAAACAGGGCGGTCAGTTATCCTGGAAACAGGGCAGTCAGTTAACCTCGAAACAGGGCTGTCAGTTATCCTGGAAACAGGGCAGTCAGTTACCCCGGAAACAGGGAGATCAGTTACCCCGGAAACAGCGCAGTCATTTACCCTGGAAACAGGGCTGTCAGTTATCCTGGAAACAGGGCGTTCAGTTACCCTGGAAACAGGGCTGTCAGTTGACCTGGAAACAGGGCAGTCAGTTATCCTGGAAACAGGGCAGTCAGTTACCCTGGAAACAAGTCTGTCAGTTTTCCTGGAAACAGGGTGGTAAGTTACCCTGGAAACAGGGTGGTCATTTACCCCGGAAACAGGGTGATCAGTTATCCTGGAAACAGGGCGGTCAGTTACCCCGGAAACAGGGCAGTCAGTTACCCCGGAAACAGGGCGGTCAGTAACCCTGCAAACAGATTAGTCAGTTAGCCCGGAAAAAGGGTGATCAGTTATCCTGGAAACAGGGCAGTCAGTTAGCCTGGAAACAGGGCAGTCAGTTACCCCGGAAAGAGGGCAGCAAGTTACCCTGGAAACAGGGCAGTCAGTTACCCTGGAAACAGGGCAGTCAGTTACCCCGGAAACAGGGCAGTCAGTTACCCAGGAAGCAGGGCAGTCAGTTATCCCGGAAAAAGGGCAGTCAGTTATCCCGGAAACAGGGTGATCAGTTACCCTGGAAACTGGGCTGTCAGTTACCCTGGAAACAGGGCAGTCAGTTATCCCGGAAACAGGGTGATCTGTTACCCTGGAAACAGGGCAGTCAGTTATCCCGGAAACAGGGCAGTCAGTTATCCTGGAAAAAGGGTGATCATCTACCCTGGAAACTGGGCAGTCAGTTACCCTGGAAACAGGTCAGACAGTTACCCCGGAAACAGGGCAGTCAGTTACCCTGGAAACTGGGCAGTCAGTTACCCCGGAAACTGGGCAGTCAGTTACCCTGGAAACAGGGCAGTCAGTCACCCTGGAAACAAGTTAGTCAGTTACCCCGGAAACAGATTGATCAGTTACCCCGGAAAAAGGGCAGTCAGTTCCCCTGGAAACAGGGCAGTCAGTTACCCTGGAAACAGGGTGATCAGTTACCCTGGAAACAGGGCAGTCAGTTATCCCGGAAACAGGGCAGTCAGTTATCCTGGAAAAAGGGTGATCATCTACCCTGGAAACTGGGCAGTCAGTTACCCTGGAAACAGGGCAGTCAGTTACCCCGGAAACTGGGCAGACAGTTACCCCGGAAACAGGGCAGTCAGTTACCCTCGAATCAGGGCAGTCAGTTACCCCGGAAACAGGGCGGTCAGTAACCCTGCAAACAGATTAGTCAGTTAGCCCGGAAAAAGGGTGATCAGTTATCCTGGAAACAGGGCAGTCAGTTGGCCTGGAAACAGGGCAGTCAGTTACCCCGGAAACAGGGTGATCAGTTATCCTGGAAACAGGGCAGTCAGTTATCCTGGAAACAGGGCAGTCATTTAACCTCGAAACAGGGCAGTCAGTTATCCTGGAAACAGGGCAGTCAGTTACCCCGGAAACAGGGAGATCAGTTACCCCGGAAACAGCGCAGTCAGTTACCCTGGAATCAGGGCAGTCAGTTATCCTGGAAACAGGGCGGTCAGTTACCCTGGAAACAGGGCTGTCAGTTGACCTGGAAACAGGGCAGTCAGTTATCCTGGAAACAGGGCAGTCAGTTACCCTGGAAACAGGGCTGTCAGTTTTCCTGGAAACAGGGTGGTAAGTTACCCTGGAAACAGGGTGGTCATTTACCCCGGAAATAGGGTGATCAGTTATCCTGGAAACAGGGCCGTCAGTTACCCCGGAAACAGGGCAGTCAGTTACCCCGGAAACAGGGCGGTCAGTAACCCTTCAAACAGATTAGTCAGTTAGCCCGGAAAAAGGGTGATCAGTTATCCTTGAAACAGGGCAGTCAGTTGGCCTGGAAACAGGGCAGTCAGTTACCCCGGAAACAGGGCAGCAAGTTACCCTGGAAACAGGGCAGTCAGTTACCCTGGAAACAGGGCAGTCAGTTACCCTGGAAACAGGGCAGTCAGTTACCCAGGAAGCAGGGCAGTCAGTTATCCCGGAAACAGGGCAGTCAGTTATCCCGGAAACAGGGTGATCAGTTACCCTGGAAACTGGGCAGTCAGTTACCCTGGAAACAGGGCAGTCAGTTATTCTGGAAACTGGGCAGTCAGTTACCCTGGAAACAGGGCAGTCAGTTATCCCGGAAACAGGGTGATCTGTTACCCTGGAAACAGGGCAGTCAGTTATCCCGGAAACAGGGCAGTCAGTTATCCTGGAAAAAGGGTGATCATCTACCCTGGAAACTGGGCAGTCAGTTACCCTGGAAACAGGTCAGACAGTTACCCCGGATACAGGGCTGTCAGTTACCCTGGAAACAGGGCAGTCAGTTACCCCGGAAACTGGGCAGTCAGTTACCCTGGAAACAGGGCAGTCAGTCACCCTGGAAACAAGTTAGTCAGTTACCCCGGAAACAGATTGATCAGTTACCCCGGAAAAAGGGCAGTCAGTTCCCCTGGAAACAGGGCAGTCAGTTACCCTGGAAACAGGGCAGTCAGTTATCCCGGAAACAGGGCAGTCAGTTATCCCGGAAACAGGGTAATCAGTTACCCTGGAAACAGGGCAGTCAGTTATCCCGGAAACAGGGTGATCTGTTACCCTGGAAACAGGGCAGTCAGTTATCCCGGAAACAGGGCAGTCAGTTATCCTGGAAAAAGGCTGATCATCTACCCTGGAAACTGGGCAGTCAGTTACCCCGGAAACAGGGCAGTCAGTTACCCTGGAAACAGGGCAGTCAGTTACCCCGGAAACTGGGCAGTCAGTTACCCTGGAAACAGGGCAGTCAGTCACCCTGGAAACAAGTTAGTCAGTTACCCCGGAAACAAGGTGATCAGTTACCCCGGAAACAGGGCAGTCAGTTCCCCTGGAAATAGGGCAGTCAGTTACCCTGGAAACAGGGCAGTCAGTTATCCCGGAAGCAGGGCAGTCAGTTATCCCGGAAACAGGGTGATCTGTTACCCTGGAAACAGGGCGGTCAGTTATCCTGGAAACAGGGCGGTCAGTTACCCTGGAAACAGGGCAGTCAGTTACCCGGAAACAAGGTGATCAGTTAGCCCGGAAACAGGGAGATCAGTTACCCCGGAAACAGGGCGGTCAGTTACCCTGGAAACATGGCAGTCAGTTCTCCCAGAAACAGGGCGGTCAGTTACCCCGGAAACAGGGCGTTCAGTTATCCCGTAAACAGGGTGATCAGTTACCCTGGAAACAGGGCAGTCAGTTATCCTGGAAACAGAACGGTCAGTTACCCCGGAAACAGGGCGGTCAGTTACCCTGGAAACAGGTTGGTCAGTTGCCGCAGAAACAGGGAGATCAGTTACCCTGGAAACAGGGAAGTCATTTACCACGGAAACAGGGCGGTCAGTTATCCCGGAAACAGGGTGATCAGTTACCCTGGAAACAGGGTGATCAGTTAACCTGGAAACAGGGTGATCAGTTTCCCTGGAAACAGGGCGGTCAGTTACCCCGGAAACAGGGCAGTCAGTTATCCCGGAAACAGGGTGATCAGTTACCCTGGAAACAGGGCAGTCAGTTATCCCGGAAACAGGGTGATCAGTTATCCTGGAAACAGGGCAGTCAGTTATCCTGGAAACAGGGCGGTCAGTTATCCTGGAAACAGGGCAGTCAGTTAACCTCGAAACAGGGCAGTCAGTTATCCTGGAAACAGGGCAGTCAGTTACCCCGGAAACAGGGAGATCAGTTACCCCGGAAACAGCGCAGTCATTTACCCTGGAAACAGGGCTGTCAGTTATCCTGGAAACAGGGCGTTCAGTTACCCTGGAAACAGGGCTGTCAGTTGACCTGGAAACAGGGCAGTCAGTTATCCTGGAAACAGGGCAGTCAGTTACCCTGGAAACAAGTCTGTCAGTTTTCCTGGAAACAGGGTGGTAAGTTACCCTGGAAACAGGGTGGTCATTTACCCCGGAAACAGGGTGATCAGTTATCCTGGAAACAGGGCGGTCAGTTACCCCGGAAACAGGGCAGTCAGTTACCCCGGAAACAGGGCGGTCAGTAACCCTGCAAACAGATTAGTCAGTTAGCCCGGAAAAAGGGTGATCAGTTATCCTGGAAACAGGGCAGTCAGTTAGCCTGGAAACAGGGCAGTCAGTTACCCCGGAAAGAGGGCAGCAAGTTACCCTGGAAACAGGGCAGTCAGTTACCCTGGAAACAGGGCAGTCAGTTACCCCGGAAACAGGGCAGTCAGTTACCCAGGAAGCAGGGCAGTCAGTTATCCCGGAAAAAGGGCAGTCAGTTATCCCGGAAACAGGGTGATCAGTTACCCTGGAAACTGGGCTGTCAGTTACCCTGGAAACAGGGCAGTCAGTTATCCCGGAAACAGGGTGATCTGTTACCCTGGAAACAGGGCAGTCAGTTATCCCGGAAACAGGGCAGTCAGTTATCCTGGAAAAAGGGTGATCATCTACCCTGGAAACTGGGCAGTCAGTTACCCTGGAAACAGGTCAGACAGTTACCCCGGAAACAGGGCAGTCAGTTACCCTGGAAACTGGGCAGTCAGTTACCCCGGAAACTGGGCAGTCAGTTACCCTGGAAACAGGGCAGTCAGTCACCCTGGAAACAAGTTAGTCAGTTACCCCGGAAACAGATTGATCAGTTACCCCGGAAAAAGGGCAGTCAGTTCCCCTGGAAACAGGGCAGTCAGTTACCCTGGAAACAGGGTGATCAGTTACCCTGGAAACAGGGCAGTCAGTTATCCCGGAAACAGGGCAGTCAGTTATCCTGGAAAAAGGGTGATCATCTACCCTGGAAACTGGGCAGTCAGTTACCCTGGAAACAGGGCAGTCAGTTACCCCGGAAACTGGGCAGACAGTTACCCCGGAAACAGGGCAGTCAGTTACCCTCGAATCAGGGCAGTCAGTTACCCCGGAAACTGGGCAGTCAGTTACCCTGGAAACAGGGCAGTCAGTCACCCTGGAAACAAGTTAGTCAGTTACCCCGGAAACAGGGTGATCAGTTACCCCGGAAACAGGGCAGTCAGTTCCCCTGGAAATAGGGCAGTCAGTTACCCTGGAAACAGGGCAGTCAGTTATCCCGGAAACAGGGCAGTCAGTTATCCCGGAAACAGGGTGATCAGTTACCCTGGAAACAGGGCAGTCAGTTATCCCGGAAACAGGGTGATCTGTTACCCTGGAAAAAGGGCGGTCAGTTATCCTGGAAACAGGGCGGTCAGTTACCCTGGAAACAGGGCAATCAGTTACCCGGAAACAAGGTGATCAGTTAGCCCGGAAACAGGGAGATCAGTTACCCCGGAAACAGGGCGGTCAGTTACCCTGGAAACAGGGCAGTCAGTTATCCCAGAAACAGGGCGGTCAGTTACCCCGGAAACAGGGCGTTCAGTTATCCCGTAAACAGGGTGATCAGTTACCCTGGAAACAGGGCAGTCAGTTACCCCGGAAACAGGGCGGTTAGTTACCCTGGAAACAGGTTGGTCAGTTGCCGCAGAAACAGGGAGATCAGTTACCCTGGAAACAGGGAAGTCATTTACCACGGAAACAGGGCGGTCAGTTATCCCGGAAACAGGGTGATCAGTTACCCTGGAAACAGGGTGATCAGTTAACCTGGAAACAGGGTGATCAGTTTCCCTGGAAACAGGGCGGTCAGTTACCCCGGAAACAGGGCTGTCAGTTATCCCGGAAACAGGGTGATCAGTTACCCTGGAAACAGGGCAGTCAGTTATCCTGGAAACTGGGTGATCAGTTATCCTGGAAACAGGGCAGTCAGTTATCCTGGAAACAGGGCGGTCAGTTATCCTGGAAACAGGGCAGTCAGTTAACCTCGAAACAGGGCAGTCAGTTATCCTGGAAACAGGGCAGTCAGTTACCCCGGAAACAAGGAGATCAGTTACCCCGGAAACAGCGCAGTCATTTACCCTGGAAACAGGGCTGTCAGTTATCCTGGAAACAGGGCGGTCAGTTACCCTGGAAACAGGACTGTCAGTTGACCTGGAAACAGGGCAGTCAGTTATCCTGGAAACAGGGCAGTCAGTTACCCTGGAAACAGGGCTGTCAGTTTTCCTGGAAACAGGGTGGTAAGTTACCCTGGAAACAGGGTGGTCATTTACCCCGGAAACAGGGTGATCAGTTATCCTGGAAACAGGGCGGTCAGTTACCCCGGAAACAGGGCAGTCAGTTACCCCGGAAACAGGGCGGTCAGTAACCCTGCAAACAGATTAGTCAGTTAGCCCGGAAAAAGGGTGATCAGTTATCCTGGAAACAGGGCAGTCAGTTAGCCTGGAAACAGGGCAGTCAGTTACCCCGGAAAGAGGGCAGCAAGTTACCCTGGAAACAGGGCAGTCAGTTACCCTGGAAACAGGGCAGTCAGTTACCCCGGAAACAGGGCAGTCAGTTACCCAGGAAGCAGGGCAGTCAGTTATCCCGGAAAAAGGGCAGTCAGTTATCCCGGAAACAGGGTGATCAGTTACCCTGGAAACTGGGCTGTCAGTTACCCTGGAAACAGGGCAGTCAGTTATCCCGGAAACAGGGTGATCTGTTACCCTGGAAACAGGGCAGTCAGTTATCCCGGAAACAGGGCAGTCAGTTATCCTGGAAAAAGGGTGATCATCTACCCTGGAAACTGGGCAGTCAGTTACCCTGGAAACAGGTCAGACAGTTACCCCGGAAACAGGGCAGTCAGTTACCCTGGAAACTGGGCAGTCAGTTACCCCGGAAACTGGGCAGTCAGTTACCCTGGAAACAGGGCAGTCAGTCACCCTGGAAACAAGTTAGTCAGTTACCCCGGAAACAGATTGATCAGTTACCCCGGAAAAAGGGCAGTCAGTTCCCCTGGAAACAGGGCAGTCAGTTACCCTGGAAACAGGGTGATTAGTTACCCTGGAAACAGGGCAGTCAGTTATCCCGGAAACAGGGCAGTCAGTTATCCTGGAAAAAGGGTGATCATCTACCCTGGAAACTGGGCAGTCAGTTACCCTGGAAACAGGGCAGTCAGTTACCCCGGAAACTGGGCAGACAGTTACCCCGGAAACAGGGCAGTCAGTTACCCTGGAATCAGGGCAGTCAGTTACCCCGGAAACTGGGCAGTCAGTTACCCTGGAAACAGGGCAGTCAGTCACCCTGGAAACAAGTTAGTCAGTTACCCCGGAAACAGGGTGATCAGTTACCCCGGAAACAGGGCAGTCAGTTCCCCTGGAAATAGGGCAGTCAGTTACCCTGGAAACAGGGCAGTCAGTTATCCCGGAAACAGGGCAGTCAGTTATCCCGGAAACAGGGTGATCTGTTACCCTGGAAACAGGGCGGTCAGTTATCCTGGAAACAGGGCGGTCAGTTACCCTGGAAACAGGGCAGTCAGTTACCCGGAAACAAGGTGATCAGTTAGCCCGGAAACAGGGAGATCAGTTACCCCGGAAACAGGGCGGTCAGTTACCCTGGAAACAGGGCAGTCAGTTCTCCCAGAAACAGGGCGGTCAGTTACCCCGGAAACAGGGCGTTCAGTTATCCCGTAAACAGGGTGATCAGTTACCCTGGAAACAGGGCAGTCAGTTATCCTGGAAACAGAACGGTCAGTTACCCCGGAAACAGGGCGGTCAGTTACCCTGGAAACAGGTTGGTCAGTTGCCGCAGAAACAGGGAGATCAGTTACCCTGGAAACAGGGAAGTCATTTACCACGGAAACAGGGCGGTCAGTTATCCCGGAAACAGGGTGATCAGTTACCCTGGAAACAGGGTGATCAGTTAACCTGGAAACAGGGTGATCAGTTTCCCTGGAAACAGGGCGGTCAGTTACCCCGGAAACAGGGCAGTCAGTTATCCCGGAAACAGGGTGATCAGTTACCCTGGAAACAGGGCAGTCAGTTATCCCGGAAACAGGGTGATCAGTTATCCTGGAAACAGGGCAGTCAGTTATCCTGGAAACAGGGCGGTCAGTTATCCTGGAAACAGGGCAGTCAGTTAACCTCGAAACAGGGCAGTCAGTTATCCTGGAAACAGGGCAGTCAGTTACCCCGGAAACAGGGAGATCAGTTACCCCGGAAACAGCGCAGTCATTTACCCTGGAAACAGGGCTGTCAGTTATCCTGGAAACAGGGCGTTCAGTTACCCTGGAAACAGGGCTGTCAGTTGACCTGGAAACAGGGCAGTCAGTTATCCTGGAAACAGGGCAGTCAGTTACCCTGGAAACAAGTCTGTCAGTTTTCCTGGAAACAGGGTGGTAAGTTACCCTGGAAACAGGGTGGTCATTTACCCCGGAAACAGGGTGATCAGTTATCCTGGAAACAGGGCGGTCAGTTACCCCGGAAACAGGGCAGTCAGTTACCCCGGAAACAGGGCGGTCAGTAACCCTGCAAACAGATTAGTCAGTTAGCCCGGAAAAAGGGTGATCAGTTATCCTGGAAACAGGGCAGTCAGTTAGCCTGGAAACAGGGCAGTCAGTTACCCCGGAAAGAGGGCAGCAAGTTACCCTGGAAACAGGGCAGTCAGTTACCCTGGAAACAGGGCAGTCAGTTACCCCGGAAACAGGGCAGTCAGTTACCCAGGAAGCAGGGCAGTCAGTTATCCCGGAAAAATGGCAGTCAGTTATCCCGGAAACAGGGTGATCAGTTACCCTGGAAACTGGGCTGTCAGTTACCCTGGAAACAGGGCAGTCAGTTATCCCGGAAACAGGGTGATCTGTTACCCTGGAAACAGGGCAGTCAGTTATCCCGGAAACAGGGCAGTCAGTTATCCTGGAAAAAGGGTGATCATCTACCCTGGAAACTGGGCAGTCAGTTACCCTGGAAACAGGTCAGACAGTTACCCCGGAAACAGGGCAGTCAGTTACCCTGGAAACTGGGCAGTCAGTTACCCCGGAAACTGGGCAGTCAGTTACCCTGGAAACAGGGCAGTCAGTCACCCTGGAAACAAGTTAGTCAGTTACCCCGGAAACAGATTGATCAGTTACCCCGGAAAAAGGGCAGTCAGTTCCCCTGGAAACAGGGCAGTCAGTGACCCTGGAAACAGGGTGATCAGTTACCCTGGAAACAGGGCAGTCAGTTATCCCGGAAACAGGGCAGTCAGTTATCCTGGAAAAAGGGTGATCATCTACCCTGGAAACTGGGCAGTCAGTTACCCTGGAAACAGGGCAGTCAGTTACCCCGGAAACTGGGCAGACAGTTACCCCGGAAACAGGGCAGTCAGTTACCCTCGAATCAGGGCAGTCAGTTACCCCGGAAACTGGGCAGTCAGTTACCCTGGAAACAGGGCAGTCAGTCACCCTGGAAACAAGTTAGTCAGTTACCCCGGAAACAGGGTGATCAGTTACCCCGGAAACAGGGCAGTCAGTTCCCCTGGAAATAGGGCAGTCAGTTACCCTGGAAACAGGGCAGTCAGTCATCCCGGAAGCAGGGCAGTCAGTTATCCCGGAAACAGGGTGATCAGTTACCCTGGAAACAGGGCAGTCAGTTATCCCGGAAACAGGGTGATCTGTTACCCTGGAAAAAGGACGGTCAGTTATCCTGGAAACAGGGCGGTCAGTTACCCTGGAAACAGGGCAGTCAGTTACCCGGAAACAAGGTGATCAGTTAGCCCGGAAACAGGGAGATCAGTTACCCCGGAAACAGGGCGGTCAGTTACCCTGGAAACAGGGCAGTCAGTTATCCCAGAAACAGGGCGGTCAGTTACCCCGGAAACAGGGCGTTCAGTTATCCCGTAAACAGGGTGATCAGTTACCCTGGAAACGGCAGTCAGTTATCCTGGAAACAGAACGGTCAGTTACCCCGGAAACAGGGCGGTCAGTTACCCTGGAAACAGGTTGGTCAGTTGCCGCAGAAACAGGGAGATCAGTTACCCTGGAAACAGGGAAGTCATTTACCACGGAAACAGGGCGGTCAGTTATCCCGGAAACAGGGTGATCAGTTACCCTGGAAACAGGGTGATCAGTTAACCTGGAAACAGGGTGATCAGTTTCCCTGGAAACAGGGCGGTCAGTTACCCCGGAAACAGGGCTGTCAGTTATCCCGGAAACAGGGTGATCAGTTACCCTGGAAACAGGGCAGTCAGTTATCCTGGAAACAGGGTGATCAGTTATCCTGGAAACAGGGCAGTCAGTTATCCTGGAAACAGGGCGGTCAGTTATCCTGGAAACAGGGCAGTCAGTTAACCTCGAAACAGGGCAGTCAGTTATCCTGGAAACAGGGCAGTCAGTTACCCCGGAAACAAGGAGATCAGTTACCCCGGAAACAGCGCAGTCATTTACCCTGGAAACAGGGCTGTCAGTTATCCTGGAAACAGGGCGGTCAGTTACCCTGGAAACAGGGCTGTCAGTTGACCTGGAAACAGGGCAGTCAGTTATCCTGGAAACAGGGCAGTCAGTTACCCTGGAAACAGGGCTGTCAGTTTTCCTGGAAACAGGGTGGTAAGTTACCCTGGAAACAGGGTGGTCATTTACCCCGGAAACAGGGTGATCAGTTATCCTGGAAACAGGGCGGTCAGTTACCCCGGAAACAGGGCAGTCAGTTACCCCGGAAACAGGGCGGTCAGTAACCCTGCAAACAGATTAGTCAGTTAGCCCGGAAAAAGGGTGATCAGTTATCCTGGAAACAGGGCAGTCAGTTAGCCTGGAAACAGGGCAGTCAGTTACCCCGGAAAGAGGGCAGCAAGTTACCCTGGAAACAGGGCAGTCAGTTACCCTGGAAACAGGGCAGTCAGTTACCCCGGAAACAGGGCAGTCAGTTACCCAGGAAGCAGGGCAGTCAGTTATCCCGGAAAAAGGGCAGTCAGTTATCCCGGAAACAGGGTGATCAGTTACCCTGGAAACTGGGCTGTCAGTTACCCTGGAAACAGGGCAGTCAGTTATTCTGGAAACTGGGCAGTCAGTTACCCTGGAAACAGGGCAGTCAGTTATCCCGGAAACAGGGTGATCTGTTACCCTGGAAACAGGGCAGTCAGTTATCCCGGAAACAGGGCAGTCAGTTATCCTGGAAAAAGGGTGATCATCTACCCTGGAAACTGGGCAGTCAGTTACCCTGGTAACAGGTCAGACAGTTCCCCCGGAAACAGGGCAGTCAGTTACCCTGGAAATAGGGCAGTCAGTTACCCCAGAAACAGATTGATCAGTTACCCCGGAAAAAGGGCAGTCAGTTCCCCTGGAAACAGGGCAGTCAGTTACCCTGGAAACAGGGTGATCAGTTACCCTGGAAACAGGGCAGTCAGTTATCCCGGAAACAGGGTGATCTGTTACCCTGGAAACAGGGCAGTCAGTTATCCCAGAAACAGGGCGATTAGTTACCCCGGAAACAGGGCGATCCGTTTTCCGGTAAACAGGGCGGTCAGTTACCCCGGAAACGGGATGTTCAGTTACCCCGGAAACAGGGCGGTTAATTATCCCAGAAACAGGGCGATCAGTTACCCTGGAAACAGGGCAGTCAGTTATCCCGGAAACAGGGTGTTCTGTTACCCTGGAAACAGGGCAGTCAGTTATCCTGGAAACAGGGCAGTCAGTTATCCCGGAAAAAGTGTGATCAGTTACCCTGGAAACTGGGCATTCAGTTACCCTGGAAACAGGTCGGACAGTTACCCTGGAAACAGGGCAGTCAGTTACCCTGGAAACAGGGCAGTCAGTTACCCCGGAAACTGGGCAGTCAGTTACCCTGGAAACAGGGCAGTCAGTCACCCTGGAAACAAGTTAGTCATTTACCCCGGAAACAGGGTGATCAGTTACCCCGGAAACAGGGCAGTCAGTTCCCCTGGAAGCATGGCAGTCAGTTACCCTGGAAACAGGGCAGTCAGTTACCATGGAAACAGGGCGGTCAGTTATCCCGGAAACAGGGTGATCAGTTACCCTGGAAACAGGGTGATCAGTTATCCTGGAAACAGGGTGATCAGTTTCCCTGGAAACAGGGCGGTCAGTTACCCCGGAAACAGGGCAGTCATTTATCCCGGAAACAGGGTGATCAGTTACCCTGGAAACAGGGCAGTCAGTTATCCCGGAAACAGGGTGATCAGTTATCCTGGAAACAGGGCAGTCAGTTATCCTGGAAACAGGGCAGTCATTTAACCTTGAAACAGGGCAGTCAGTTATCCTGGAAACAGGGCTGTCAGTTTTCCTGGAAACAGGGTGGTAAGTTACCCTGGAAACAGGGCAGTCAGTTACCCGAAAACAAGGTAATCAGTTAGCCCGGAAACAGGGAGATCAGTTACCCCGGAAACAGGGCTGTCAGTTGACCTGGAAACAGGGCAGTCAGTTATCCTGGAAACAGGGCACTCAGTTACCCTGGAAACAGGGCTGTCAGTTTTCCTGGAAACAGGGTGGTAAGTTACCCTGGAAACAGGGTGGTCATTTACCCCGGAAACAGGGTGATCAGTTATCCTGGAAACAGGGCGGTCAGTTACCCCAGAAACAGGGCAGTCAGTTACCCCGAAAACAGGGCGGTCAGTAACCCTGCAAACAGATTAGTCAGTTAGCCCGGAAAAAGGGTGATCAGTTATCCTGGAAACAGGGCAGTCAGTTGGCCTGGAAACAGGGCAGTCAGTTACCCCGGAAACAGGGCAGCAAGTTACCCTGGAAACAGGGCAGTCAGTTACCCTGGAAACAGGGCAGTCAGTTACCCCGGAAACAGGGCAGTCAGTTACCCAGGAAGCAGGGCAGTCAGTTATCCCGGAAACAGGGCAGTCAGTTATCCCGGAAACAGGGTGATCAGTTACCCTGGAAACTGGGCTGTCAGTTACCCTGGAAACAGGCAGTCAGTTATTCTGGAAACTGGGCAGTCAGTTACCCTGGCAACAGGGCAGTCAGTTATCCCGGAAACAGGGTGATCTGTTACCCTGGAAACAGGGCAGTCAGTTATCCCGGAAACAGGGCAGTCAGTTATCCTGGAAAAAGGGTGATCATCTACCCTGGAAACTGGGCAGTCAGTTACCCTGGAAACAGGTCAGACAGTTTCCCCGGAAACAAGGCAGTCAGTTACCCTGGAAACAGGGCAGTCAGTTACCCCGGAAACTGGGCAGTCAGTTACCCTGGAAACAGGGCAGTCAGTCACCCTGGAAACAAGTTAGTCAGTTACCCCGGAAACAGGGTGATCAGTTACCCTGGAAACAGGGCAGTCAGTTATCCCGGAAACAGGGCAGTCAGTTATCCCGGAAACAGGGTGATCAGTTACCCTGGAAACAGGGCAGTCAGTTATCCCGGAAACAGGGTGATCTGTTACCCTGGAAACAGGGCGGTCAGTTACCCTGGAAACAGGGCAGTCAGTTTACCTCGAAACAGGGCAGTCAGTTATCCTGGAAACAGGGCAGTCAGTTACCCCAGAAACAGGGAGATCAGTTACCCCGGAAACAGCGCAGTCAGTTACCCTGGAAACAGGGCTGTCAGTTATCCTGGAAACAGGGCGGTCAGTTACCCTGGAAACAGGGCTGTCAGTTGACCTGGAAACAGGGCAGTCAGTTATCCTGGAAACAGGGCAGTCAGTTACCCTGGAAACAGGGTGGTCATTTACCCCGGAAACATGGTGATCAGTTATCCTGGAAACAGGGCGGTCAGTTACCCCGGAAACAGGGCGGTCAGTAACCCTGCAAACAGATTAGTCAGTTAGCCCGGAAAAAGGGTGATCAGTTATCCTGGAAACAGGGCAGTCAGTTAGCCTGGAAACAGGGCAGTCAGTTACCCCGGAAACAGGGCAGCAAGTTACCCTGGAAACAGGGCAGTCAGTTACCCTGGAAACAGGGCAGTCAGTTACCCCGGAAACAGGGCAGTCAGTTACCCAAGAAGCAGGGCAGTCAGTTATCCCGGAAACAGGGCAGTCAGTTATCCCGGAAACAGGGTGATCAGTTACCCTGGAAACTGGGCTGTCAGTTACCCTGGAAACAGGGCAGTCAGTTATTCTGGAAACTGGGCAGTCAGTTACCCTGGAAACAGGGCAGTCAGTTATCCCGGAAACAGGGCAGTCAGTTATCCTGGAAAAAGGGTGATCATCTGCCCTGGAAACTGGGCAGTCAGTTACCCTGGAAACAGGTCAGACAGTTACCCCGGAAACAGGGCAGTCAGTTACCCTGGAAACAGGGCAGTCGGTTACCCCGGAAACTGGGCAGTCAGTTACCCTGGAAACAGGGCAGTCAGTCACCCTGGAAACAAGTTAGTCAGTTACCCCGGAAACAGGGTGATCAGTTACTCCGGAAAAAGGGCAGTCAGTTCCCCTGGAAACAGGGCAGTCAGTTACCCTGGAAACAGGGCAGTCAGTTATCCCGGAAACAGGGCAGTCAGTTATCCCGGAAACAGGGTGATCAGTTACCCTGGAAACAGGGCAGTCAGTTATCCCGGAAACAGGGTGATCTGTTACCCTGGAAACAGGGCAGTCAGTTATCCTGGAAACAGGGCGGTCAGTTACCCTGGAAACTGGGCAGTCAGTTATCCGGAAACAAGGTGATCAGTTTGCCCGGAAACAGGGCGGTCAGTTACCCTGGAAACAGGGCGGTCAGTTATCCCAGAAACAGGGCGGTCAGTTACCCCGGAAACAGGGCGGTCAGTTATCCCGTAAACAGGGTGATCAGTTACCCTGGAAACAGGGCAGTCAGTTATCCTGGAAACAGAACGGTCAGTTACCCCGGAAACAGGGCGGTCAGTTACCCTGGAAACAGGGAAGTCAGTTACCACGGAAACAGGGCGGTCAGTTATCCCGGAAACAGGGAGATCAGTTACCCTGGAAACAGGGTGATCAGTTAACCTGGAAACAGGGTGATCAGTTTCCCTGGAAACAGGGCGGTCAGTTACCCCGGAAACAGGGCAGTCAGTTATCCCGGAAACAGGGTGATCAGTTACCCTGGAAACAGGGCAGTCAGTTATCCCGGAAACAGGGTGATCAGTTATCCTGGAAACAGGGCAGTCAGTTATCCTGGAAACAGGGCGGTCAGTTATCCTGGAAACAGGGCAGTCAGTTAACCTCGAAACAGGGCAGTCAGTTATCCTGGAAACAGGGCAGTCATTTAACCTCGAAACAGGGAGATCAGTTACCCCGGAAACAGCGCAGTCAGTTACCCTGGAAACAGGGCTGTCAGTTATCCTGGAAACAGGGCGGTCAGTTACCCTGGAAACAGGGCTGTCAGTTGACCTGGAAACAGGGCAGTCAGTTATCCTGGAAACAGGGCAGTCAGTTACCCTGGAAACAGGGCTGTCAGTTTTCCTGGAAATAGGGTGGTAAGTTACCCTGGAAACAGGGTGGTCATTTACCCCGGAAACAGGGTGATCAGTTATCCTGGAAACAGGGCGGTCAGTTACCCCGGAAACAGGCCAGTCAGTTACCCCGGAAACAGGGCGGTCAGTAACCCTGCAAACAGATTAGTCAGTTAGCCCGGAAAAAGGGTGATCAGTTAACATGGAAACAGGGCAGTCAGTTAGCCTGGAAACAGGGCGGTCAGTTACCCCGGAAACAGGGCAGTCAGTTACCCAGGAAGCAGGGCAGTCAGTTATCCCGGAAACAGGGTGATCAGTTACCCTGGAAACTGGGCTGTCAGTTACCCTGGAAGCAGGGCAGTCAGTTATTCTGGAAACTGGGCAGTCATTTACCCTGGAAACAGGGCAGTCAGTTATCCCGGAAACAGGGTGATCTGTTACCCTGGAAACAGGGCAGTCAGTTATCCCGGAAACAGGGCAGTCAGTTATCCTGGAAAAAGGGTGATCAGTTACCCTGGAAACTGGGCAGTCAGTTACGCTGGAAACAGCTCAGACAGTTACCCCGGAAACAGGGAGATTAGTTACCCCGGAAACAATGCAGTCAGTTACCCTGGAAACAGGGCTGTCAGTTATCCTGGAAACAGGGCGGTCAGTTACCCTGGAAACAGGGCTGTCAGTTGACCTGGAAACAGGGCAGTCAGTTATCCTGGAAACAGGGCAGTCAGTTACCCTGGAAACAGGGTTGTCAGTTTTCCTGGAAACAGGGTGGTAAGATACCCTGGAAACAGGGTGGTCAGTTATCGCGGAAACAGGGTGATCAGTTATCATGGAAACAGGGCAGTCAGTTATCCTGGAAACAGGGCAGTCATTTAACCTCGAAACAGGGCAGTCAGTTATCCTGGAAACAGGGCAGTCAGTTACCCCGGAAACAGGGAGATCAGTTACCCCGGAAACAGCGCAGTCAGTTACCCTGGAAACAGGGCTGTCACTTATCCTGGAAACAGGGCGGTCTGTTACCCTGGAAACAGGGCTGTCAGTTGACCTGGAAACAGGGCAGTCAGTTATCCTTGAAACAGGGCAGTCATTTACCCTGGAAACAGGGCTGTCAGTTTTCCTGGAAACAGGGTGGTAAGTTACCCTGGAAACAGGGTGGTCATTTACCCCGGAAACAGGGTGATCAGTTATCCTGGAAACAGGGCGGTCATTTACCCCAGAAACAGGGCAGTCAGTTACCCCGAAAACAGGGCGGTCAGTAACCCTGCAAACAGATTAGTCAGTTAGCCCGGAAAAAGGGTGATCAGTTATCCTGGAAACAGGGCAGTCAGTTGGCCTGGAAACAGGGCAGTCAGTTACCCCGGAAACAGGGCAGCAAGTTACCCTGGAAACAGGGCAGTCAGTTACCCTGGAAACAGGGCAGTCAGTTACCCAGGAAGCAGGGCAGTCAGTTATCC
Source organism: Heterodontus francisci (assembly GCF_036365525.1). Classification (NCBI taxonomy): domain Eukaryota; kingdom Metazoa; phylum Chordata; class Chondrichthyes; order Heterodontiformes; family Heterodontidae; genus Heterodontus; species Heterodontus francisci. The sequence goes on along the minus strand of NC_090403.1, from coordinate 6,997,306 downwards.
CGGAAACAGGGCAGTCAGTTATCCCGGAAACAGGGTGATCAGTTACCCTGGAAATTGGGCTGTCAGTTACCCTGGAAACAGGGCAGTCAGTTATCCCGGAAACAGGGTGATCAGTTACCCTGGAAACAGGGCAGTCAGTTATCCCGGAAACAGGGCAGTCAGTTATCCTGGAAACAGGGCAGTCAGTTATCCCGGAAACAGGGTGATCTGTTACCCTGGAAACAGGGCAGTCAGTTATCCCGGAAACAGGGCAGTCAGTTATCCTGGAAAAAGGGTGATCATCTACCCTGGAAACTGGGCAGTCAGTTACCCTGGAAACAGGTCAGACAGTTACCCCGGGAACAGGGCAGTCAGTTACCCTGGAAACAGGGCAGTCAGTTACCCCGGAAACTGGGCAGTCAGTTCCCCTGGAAACAGGGCAGTCAGTCACCCTGGAAACAAGTTAGTCAGTTACCCCGGAATCAGGGTGTTCAGTTACCCCGGAAACAGGGCAGTCAGTTCCCCTGGAAACAGGGCAGTCAGTTACCCTGGAAACAGGGCAGTCAGTTATCCCGGAAACAGGGCAGTCAGTTATCCCGGAAACAGGGTGATCAGTTACCCTGGAAACAGGGCAGTCAGTTATCCCGGAAACAGGGTGATCTGTTACCCTGGAAACAGGGCAGTCAGTTATCCTGGAAACAGGGAGGTCAGTTACCCTGGAAACAGGGCAGTCAGTTACCCGGAAACAAGGTGATCAGTTAGCCCGGAAACAGGGAGATCAGTTACCCCGGAAACAGGGCGGTCAGTTACCCTGGAAACAGGGCAGTCAGTTATCCCAGAAACAGGGCGGTCAGTTAGCCCGGAAACAGGGCGTTCAGTTATCCCGTAAACAGAGTGATCAGTTACCCTGGAAACAGGGCAGTCAGTTATCCTGGAAACAGAACGGTCAGTTACCCCGGAAACAGGGCGGTCAGTTACCCTGGAAACAGGTTGGTCAGTTGCCGCAGAAACAGGGCGGTCAGTTATCCCGGAAACAGGGTGATCAGTTACCCTGGAAACAGGGTGATCAGTTAACCTGGAAACAGGGTGATCAGTTTCCCTGGAAACAGGGCGGTCAGTTACCCCGGAAACAGGGCAGTCAGTTATCCCGGAAACAGGGTGATCAGTTACCCTGGAAACAGGGCAATCAGTTATCCCGGAAACAGGGTGATCAGTTATCCTGGAAACAGGGCAGTCAGTTATCCTTGAAACAGGGCAGTCAGTGATCCTGGAAACAGGGCAGTCAGTTAACCTCGAAACAGGGCAGTCAGTTATCCTGGAAACAGGGCAGTCAGTTACCACGGAAACAGGGAGATCAGTTACCCCGGAAACAGCGCAGTCAGTTACCCTGGAAACAGGGCTGTCAGTTATCCTGGAAACAGGGCGGTCAGTTACCCTGGAAACAGGGCTGTCACTTGACCTGGAAACAGGGCAGTCAGTTATCCTGGAAACAGGGCAGTCAGTTACCCAGGAAGCAGGGCAGTCAGTTATCCCGGAAACAGGGCAGTCAGTTATCCCGGAAACAGGGTGATCAGTTACCCTGGAAACTGGGCTGTCAGTTACCCTGGAAGCAGGGCAGTCAGTTATTCTGGAAACTGGGCAGTCATTTACCCTGGAAACAGGGCAGTCAGTTATCCCGGAAACAGGGTGATCTGTTACCCTGGAAACAGGGCAGTCAGTTATCCCGGAAACAGGGCAGTCAGTTATCCTGGAAAAAGGGTGATCAGTTACCCTGGAAACTGGGCAGTCAGTTACCCTGGAAACAGCTCAGACAGTTACCCCGGAAACAGGGAGATCAGTTACCCCGGAAACAGTGCAGTCAGTTACCCTGGAAACAGGGCTGTCAGTTATCCTGGAAACAGGGCGGTCAGTTACCCTGGAAACAGGGCTGTCAGTTGACCTGGAAACAGGGCAGTCAGTTATCCTGGAAACAGGGCAGTCAGTTACCCTGGAAACAGGGCTGTCAGTTTTCCTGGAAACAGGGTGGTAAGTTACCCTGGAAACAGGGTGGTCATTTACCCCGGAAACAGGGTGATCAGTTATCCTGGAAACAGGGCGGTCAGTTACCCCAGAAACAGGGCAGTCAGTTACCCTGAAAACAGGGCGGTCAGTAACCCTGCAAACAGATTAGTCAGTTAGCCCGGAAAAAGGGTGATCAGTTATCCTGGAAACAGGGCAGTCAGTTGGCCTGGAAACAGGGCAGTCAGTTACCCCGGAAACAGGGCAGCAAGTTACCCTGGAAACAGGGCAGTCAGTTACCCTGGAAACAGGGCAGTCAGTTACCCCGGAAACAGGGCAGTCAGTTACCCAGGAAGCAGGGCAGTCAGTTATCCCGGAAACAGGGCAGTCAGTTATCCCGGAAACAGGGTGATCAGTTACCCTGGAAACTGGGCTGTCAGTTACCCTGGAAACAGGCAGTCAGTTATTCTCGAAACTGGGCAGTCAGTTACCCTGGCAACAGGGCAGTCAGTTATCCCGGAAACAGGGTGATCTGTTACCCTGGAAATAGGGCAGTCAGTTATCCCGGAAACAGGGCAGTCAGTTATCCTGGAAAAAGGGTGATCATCTACCCTGGAAACTGGGCAGTCAGTTACCCTGGAAACAGGTCAGACAGTTACCCCGGAAACAGGGCAGTCAGTTACCCTGGAAACAGGGCAGTCAGTTACCCCGGAAACTGGCCAGTCAGTTACCCTGGAAACAGGGCAGTCAGTCACCCTGGAAACAGGGCAGTCAGTTATCCCGGAAACAGGGTGATCAGTTACCCTGGAAACAGGGCAGTCAGTTATCCCGGAAACAGGGTGATCTGTTACCCTGGAAACAGGGCAGTCAGTTATCCTGGAAACAGGGAGGTCAGTTACCCTGGAAACAGGGCAGTCAGTTACCCGGAAACAAGGTGATCAGTTAGCCCGGAAACAGGGAGATCAGTTACCCCGGAAACAGGGCGGTCAGTTACCCTGGAAACAGGGCAGTCAGTTATCCCAGAAACAGGGCGGTCAGTTAGCCCGGAAACAGGGCGTTCAGTTATCCCGTAAACAGAGTGATCAGTTACCCTGGAAACAGGGCAGTCAGTTATCCTGGAAACAGAACGGTCAGTTACCCCGGAAACAGGGCGGTCAGTTACCCTGGAAACAGGTTGGTCAGTTGCCGCAGAAACAGGGAGATCAGTTACCCTGGAAACAGGGAAGTCAGTTACCACGGAAACAGGGCGGTCAGTTATCCCGGAAACAGGGTGATCAGTTACCCTGGAAACAGGGTGATCAGTTAACCTGGAAACAGGGTGATCAGTTTCCCTGGAAACAGGGCGGTCAGTTACCCCGGAAACAGGGCAGTCAGTTATCCCGGAAACAGGGTGATCAGTTACCCTGGAAACAGGGCAGTCAGTTATCCCGGAAACAGGGTGATCAGTTATCCTGGAAACAGGGCAGTCAGTTATCCTTGAAACAGGGCAGTCAGTGATCCTGGAATCAGGGCAGTCAGTTAACCTCGAAACAGGGCAGTCAGTTATCCTGGAAACAGGGCAGTCAGTTACCCCGGAAACAGGGAGTTCAGTTACCCCGGAAACAGCGCAGTCAGTTACCCTGGAAACAGGGCTGTCAGTTATCCTGGAAACAGGGCGGTCAGTTACCCTGGAAACAGGGCTGTCAGTTGACCTGGAAACAGGGCAGTCAGTTATCCTGGAAACAGGGCAGTCAGTTACCCAGGAAGCAGGGCAGTCAGTTATCCCGGAAACAGGGCAGTCAGTTATCCCGGAAACAGGGTGATCAGTTACCCTGGAAACTGGGCTGTCAGTTACCCTGGAAGCAGGGCAGTCAGTTATTCTGGAAACTGGGCAGTCATTTACCCTGGAAACAGGGCAGTCAGTTATCCCGGAAACAGGGTGATCTGTTACCCCGGAAACAGGGCAGTCAGTTATCCCGGAAACAGGGCAGTCAGTTATCCTGGAAAAAGGGTGATCAGTTACCCTGGAAACTGGGCAGTCAGTTACCCTGGAAACAGCTCAGACAGTTACCCCGGAAACAGGGAGATCAGTTACCCCGGAAACAGTGCAGTCAGTTACCCTGGAAACAGGGCTGTCAGTTATCCTGGAAACAGGGCGGTCAGTTACCCTGGAAACAGGGCTGTCAGTTGACCTGGAAACAGGGCAGTCAGTTATCCTGGAAACAGGGCAGTCAGTTACCCTGGAAACAGGGCAGTCAGTTATCCTGGAAACAGGGCAGTCAGTTACCCAGGAAGCAGGGCAGTCAGTTATCCCGGAAACAGGGCAGTCAGTTATCCCGGAAACAGGGTGATCAGTTACCCTGGAAACTGGGCTGTCAGTTACCCTGGAAGCAGGGCAGTCAGTTATTCTGGAAACTGGGCAGTCATTTACCCTGGAAACAGGGCAGTCAGTTATCCCGGAAACAGGGTGATCTGTTACCCTGGAAACAGGGCAGTCAGTTATCCCGGAAACAGGGCAGTCAGTTATCCTGGAAAAAGGGTGATCAGTTACCCTGGAAACTGGGCAGTCAGTTACCCTGGAAACAGCTCAGACAGTTACCCCGGAAACAGGGAGATCAGTTACCCCGGAAACAGTGCAGTCAGTTACCCTGGAAACAGGGCTGTCAGTTATCCTGGAAACAGGGCGGTCAGTTACCCTGGAAACAGGGCTGTCAGTTGACCTGGAAACAGGGCAGTCAGTTATCCTGGAAACAGGGCAGTCAGTTACCCTGGAAACAGGGCTGTCAGTTTTCCTGGAAACAGGGTGGTAAGTTACCCTGGAAACAGGGTGGTCATTTACCCCGGAAACAGGGTGATCAGTTATCCTGGAAACAGGGCGGTCAGTTACCCCAGAAACAGGGCAGTCAGTTACCCTGAAAACAGGGCGGTCAGTAACCCTGCAAACAGATTAGTCAGTTAGCCCGGAAAAAGGGTGATCAGTTATCCTGGAAACAGGGCAGTCAGTTGGCCTGGAAACAGGGCAGTCAGTTACCCCGGAAACAGGGCAGCAAGTTACCCTGGAAACAGGGCAGTCAGTTACCCTGGAAACAGGGCAGTCAGTTACCCCGGAAACAGGGCAGTCAGTTACCCAGGAAGCAGGGCAGTCAGTTATCCCGGAAACAGGGCAGTCAGTTATCCCGGAAACAGGGTGATCAGTTACCCTGGAAACTGGGCTGTCAGTTACCCTGGAAACAGGCAGTCAGTTATTCTCGAAACTGGGCAGTCAGTTACCCTGGCAACAGGGCAGTCAGTTATCCCGGAAACAGGGTGATCTGTTACCCTGGAAATAGGGCAGTCAGTTATCCCGGAAACAGGGCAGTCAGTTATCCTGGAAAAAGGGTGATCATCTACCCTGGAAACTGGGCAGTCAGTTACCCTGGAAACAGGTCAGACAGTTACCCCGGAAACAGGGCAGTCAGTTACCCTGGAAACAGGGCAGTCAGTTACCCCGGAAACTGGCCAGTCAGTTACCCTGGAAACAGGGCAGTCAGTCACCCTGGAAACAGGGCAGTCAGTTATCCCGGAAACAGGGTGATCAGTTACCCTGGAAACAGGGCAGTCAGTTATCCCGGAAACAGGGTGATCTGTTACCCTGGAAACAGGGCAGTCAGTTATCCTGGAAACAGGGAGGTCAGTTACCCTGGAAACAGGGCAGTCAGTTACCCGGAAACAGGGCAGTCAGTTATCCCAGAAACAGGGCGGTCAGTTAGCCCGGAAACAGGGCGTTCAGTTATCCCGTAAACAGAGTGATCAGTTACCCTGGAAACAGGGCAGTCAGTTATCCTGGAAACAGAACGGTCAGTTACCCCGGAAACAGGGCGGTCAGTTACCCTGGAAACAGGTTGGTCAGTTGCCGCAGAAACAGGGAGATCAGTTACCCTGGAAACAGGGAAGTCAGTTACCACGGAAACAGGGCGGTCAGTTATCCCGGAAACAGGGTGATCAGTTACCCTGGAAACAGGGTGATCAGTTAACCTGGAAACAGGGTGATCAGTTTCCCTGGAAACAGGGCGGTCAGTTACCCCGGAAACAGGGCAGTCAGTTATCCCGGAAACAGGGTGATCAGTTACCCTGGAAACAGGGCAGTCAGTTATCCCGGAAACAGGGTGATCAGTTATCCTGGAAACAGGGCAGTCAGTTATCCTTGAAACAGGGCAGTCAGTGATCCTGGAAACAGGGCAGTCAGTTAACCTCGAAACAGGGCAGTCAGTTATCCTGGAAACAGGGCAGTCAGTTACCCCGGAAACAGGGAGTTCAGTTACCCCGGAAACAGCGCAGTCAGTTACCCTGGAAACAGGGCTGTCAGTTATCCTGGAAACAGGGCGGTCAGTTACCCTGGAAACAGGGCTGTCAGTTGACCTGGAAACAGGGCAGTCAGTTATCCTGGAAACAGGGCAGTCAGTTACCCAGGAAGCAGGGCAGTCAGTTATCCCGGAAACAGGGCAGTCAGTTATCCCGGAAACAGGGTGATCAGTTACCCTGGAAACTGGGCTGTCAGTTACCCTGGAAGCAGGGCAGTCAGTTATTCTGGAAACTGGGCAGTCATTTACCCTGGAAACAGGGCAGTCAGTTATCCCGGAAACAGGGTGATCTGTTACCCCGGAAACAGGGCAGTCAGTTATCCCGGAAACAGGGCAGTCAGTTATCCTGGAAAAAGGGTGATCAGTTACCCTGGAAACTGGGCAGTCAGTTACCCTGGAAACAGCTCAGACAGTTACCCCGGAAACAGGGAGATCAGTTACCCCGGAAACAGTGCAGTCAGTTACCCTGGAAACAGGGCTGTCAGTTATCCTGGAAACAGGGCGGTCAGTTACCCTGGAAACAGGGCTGTCAGTTGACCTGGAAACAGGGCAGTCAGTTATCCTGGAAACAGGGCAGTCAGTTACCCTGGAAACAGGTTTGTCAGTTTTCCTGGAAACAGGGTGGTAAGTTACCCTGGAAACAGGGTGGTCATTTACCCGGGAAACAGGGTGATCAGTTATCCTGGAAACAGGGCGGTCAGTTACCCCGGAATCAGGGCAGTCAGTTACCCCGGAAACAGGGCGGTCAGTAACCCTGCAAACAGATTAGTCAGTTAGCTCGGAGAAAGGGTGATCAGTTATCCTGGAAACAGGGCAGTCAGTTGGCCTGGAAACAGGGCAGTCAGTTACCCCGGAAACAGGGCAGCAAGTTACCCTGGAAACAGGGCAGTCAGTTACCCTGGAAACAGGACAGTCAGTTACCCCGGAAACAGGGCAGTCAGTTACCCAGGAAGCAGGGCAGTCAGTTATCCCGGAAACAGGGCAGTCAGTTATCCCGGAAACAGGGTGATCAGTTACCCTGGAAACTGGGCTGTCAGTTACCCTGTAACAGGGCAGTCAGTTATTCTGGAAACTGGGCAGTCAGTTACCCTGGAAACAGGGCAGTCAGTTATCCCGGAAACAGGGTGATCTGTTACCCTGGAAACAGGGCAGTCAGTTATCCCGGAAACAGGGCAGTCAGTTATCCTGGAAAAAGGGTGATCATCTACCCTGGAAACTGGGCAGTCAGTTACCCTGGAAACAGGTCAGACAGTTACCCCGGAAACAGGGCAGTCAGTTATCCTGGCAACAGGGCATTCAGTTACCCTGGAAACAGGGCTGTCAGTTGACCTGGAAACAGGGCAGTCAGTTATCTTGGAAACAGGGCAGTCAGTTACCCTGGAAACAGGGCTGTCAGTTTTCCTGGAAACAGGGTGGTAAGTTACCCTGGAAACAGGGTGGTCATTTACCCCGGAAACAGGGTGATCAGTTATCCTGGAAACAGGGCGGTCAGTTACCCCGGAAACAGGGCAGTCAGTTACCCAAGAAGCAGGGCAGTCAGTTATCCCGGAAACAGGGCCGTCAGTTATCCCGGAAACAGGGTGATCTGTTACCCTGGAAACAGGGCAGTCAGTTATCCCGGAAACAGGGCAGTCAGTTATCCTGGAAAAAGGGTGATCAGTTACCCTGGAAACTGGGCAGTCAGTTACCCTGGAAACAGGTCAGACAGTTACCCCGGAAACAGGGAGATCAGTTACCCCGGAAACAGCGCAGTCAGTTACCCTGGAAACAGGGCTGTCAGTTATCCTGGAAACAGGGCGGTCAGTTACCCTGGAAACAGGGCTGTCAGTTGACCTGGAAACAGAGCAGTCAGTTATCCTGGAAACAGGGCAGTCAGTTACCCTGGAAACAGGGCTGTCAGTTTTCCTGGAAACAGGGTGGTAAGTTACCCTGGAAACAGGGTGGTCATTTACCCCGGAAACAGGGTGATCAGTTATCCTGGAAACAGGGCGGTCAGTTACCCCGGAAACAGGGCAGTCAGTTACCCCGGAAACAGGGCGGTCAGTAACCCTGCAAACAGATTAGTCAGTTAGCTCGGAAAAAGGGTGATCAGTTATCCTGGAAACAGGGCAGTCAGTTGGCCTGGAAACAGGGCAGTCAGTTACCCCGGAAACAGGGCAGCAAGTTACCCTGGAAACAGGGCAGTCAGTTACCCTGGAAACAGGGCAGTCAGTTACCCCAGAAACAGGGCAGTCAGTTACCCAGGAAGCAGGGCAGTCAGTTATCCCGGAAACAGGGCAGTCAGTTATCCCGGAAACAGGGTGATCAGTTACCCTGGAAACTGGGCTGTCAGTTACCCTGGAAACAGGGCAGTCAGTTACCCCGGAAACTGGGCAGTCAGTTACCCTGGAAACAGGGCAGTCAGTTACCCCGGAAACAGGGCAGCAAGTTACCCTGGAAACAGGGCAGTCAGTTACCCTGGAAACAAGGCAGTCAGTTACCCCGGAAACAGGGCAGTCAGTTACCCAGGAAGCAGGGCAGTCAGTTATCCCGGAAACAGGGCAGTCAGTTATCCCGGAAACAGGGTGATCAGTTACCCTGGAAACTGGGCTGTCAGTTACCCTGGAAACAGGGCAGTCAGTTATCCCGGGAACAGGGCAGTCAGTTACCCCGGGAACAGGGCAGTCAGTTACCCTGGAAACAGGGCAGTCAGTTACCCCGGAAACTGGGCAGTCAGTTACCCTGGAAACAGGCAGTCAGTTATTCTGGAAACTGGGCAGTCAGTTAACCTGGAAACAGGGCAGTCAGTTATCCCGGAAACAGGGTGATCTGTTACCCTGGAAACAGGGCAGTCAGTTATCCCGGAAACAGGGCAGTCAGTTATCCTGGAAAAAGGGTGATCATCTACCCTGGAAACTGGGCAGTCAGTTACCCTGGAAACAGGTCAGACAGTTACCCCGGGAACAGGGCAGTCAGTTACCCTGGAAACAGGGCAGTCAGTTACCCCGGAAACTGGGCAGTCAGTTCCCCTGGAAACAGGGCAGTCAGTCACCCTGGAAACAAGTTAGTCAGTTACCCCGGAAACAGGGTGTTCAGTTACCCCGGAAACAGGGCAGTCAGTTCCCCTGGAAACAGGGCAGTCAGTTACCCTGGAAACAGGGCAGTCAGTTATCCCGGAAACAGGGCAGTCAGTTATCCCGGAAACAGGGTGATCAGTTACCCTGGAAACAGGGCAGTCAGTTATCCCGGAAACAGGGCAGTCAGTTACCCTCGAAACAGGCAGTCAGTTATTCTGGAAACTGGGCAGTCAGTTACCCTGGAAACAGGGCAGTCAGTTATCCCGGAAACAGGGTGATCTGTTACCCTGGAAACAGGGCAGTCAGTTATCCCGGAAACAGGGCAGTCAGTTATCCTGGAAAAAGGGTGATCATCTACCCTGGAAACTGGGCAGTCAGTTACCCTGGAAACAGGTCAGACAGTTACCCCGGGAACAGGGCAGTCAGTTACCCTGGAAACAGGGCAGTCAGTTACCCCGGAAACTGGGCAGTCAGTTCCCCTGGAAACAAGGCAGTCAGTCACCCTGGAAACAAGTTAGTCAGTTACCCCGGAAACAGGGTGTTCAGTTACCCCGGAAACAGGGCAGTCAGTTCCCCTGGAAACAGGGCAGTCAGTTACCCTGCAAACAGGGCAGTCAGTTATCCCGGAAACAGGGCAGTCAGTTATCCCGGAAACAGGGTGATCAGTTACCCTGGAAACAGGGCAGTCAGTTATCCCGGAAACAGGGTGATCTGTTACCCTGGAAACAGGGCAGTCAGTTATCCTGGAAACAGGGAGGTCAGTTACCCTGGAAACAGGGCAGTCAGTTACCCGGAAACAAGGTGATCAGTTAGCCCGGAAACAGGGAGATCAGTTACCCCGGAAACAGGGCGGTCAGTTACCCTGGAAACAGGGCAGTCAGTTATCCCAGAAACAGGGCGGTCAGTTAGCCCGGAAACAGGGCGTTCAGTTATCCCGTAAACAGAGTGATCAGTTACCCTGGAAACAGGGCAGTCAGTTATCCTGGAAACAGAACGGTCAGTTACCCCGGAAACAGGGCGGTCAGTTACCCTGGAAACAGGTTGGTCAGTTGCCGCAGAAACAGGGAGATCAGTTACCCTGGAAACAGGGAAGTCAGTTACCACGGAAACAGGGCGGTCAGTTATCCCGGAAACAGGGTGATCAGTTACCCTGGAAACAGGGTGATCAGTTAACCTGGAAACAGGGTGATCAGTTTCCCTGGAAACAGGGCGGTCAGTTACCCCGGAAACAGGGCAGTCAGTTATCCCGGAAACAGGGTGATCAGTTACCCTGGAAACAGGGCAGTCAGTTATCCCGGAAACAGGGTGATCAGTTATCCTGGAAACAGGGCAGTCAGTTATCCTTGAAACAGGGCAGTCAGTGATCCTGGAAACAGGGCAGTCAGTTAACCTCGAAACAGGGCAGTCAGTTATCCTGGAAACAGGGCAGTCAGTTACCCCGGAAACAGGGAGATCAGTTACCCCGGAAACAGCGCAGTCAGTTACCCTGGAAACAGGGCTGTCAGTTATCCTGGAAACAGGGCGGTCAGTTACCCTGGAAACAGGGCTGTCAGTTGACCTGGAAACAGGGCAGTCAGTTATCCTGGAAACAGGGCAGTCAGTTACCCAGGAAGCAGGGCAGTCAGTTATCCCGGAGACAGGGCAGTCAGTTATCCCGGAAACAGGGTGATCAGTTACCCTGGAAACTGGGCTGTCAGTTACCCTGGAAGCAGGGCAGTCAGTTATTCTGGAAACTGGGCAGTCATTTACCCTGGAAACAGGGCAGTCAGTTATCCCGGAAACAGGGTGATCTGTTACCCTGGAAACAGGGCAGTCAGTTATCCCGGAAACAGGGCAGTCAGTTATCCTGGAAAAAGGGTGATCAGTTACCCTGGAAACTGGGCAGTCAGTTACCCTGGAAACAGCTCAGACAGTTACCCCGGAAACAGGGAGATCAGTTACCCCTGAAACAGTGCAGTCAGTTACCCTGGAAACAGGGCTGTCAGTTATCCTGGAAACAGGGCAGTCAGTTATCCTTGAAACAGGGCAGTCAGTTACCCTGGAAACAGGGCTGTCAGTTTTCCTGGAAACAGGGTGGTAAGTTACCCTGGAAACAGGGTGGTCATTTACCCCGGAAACAGGGTGATCAGTTATCCTGGAAACAGGGCGGTCAGTTACCCCAGAAACAGGGCAGTCAGTTACCCTGAAGACAGGGCGGTCAGTAACCCTGCAAACAGATTAGTCAGTTAGCCCGGAAAAAGGGTGATCAGTTATCCTGGAAACAGGGCAGTCAGTTGGCCTGGAAACAGGGCAGTCAGTTACCCCGGAAACAGGGCAGCAAGTTACCCTGGAAACAGGGCAGTCAGTTGCCCTGGAAACAGGGCAGTCAGTTACCCCGGAAACAGGGCAGTCAGTTACCCAGGAAGCAGGGCAGTCAGTTATCCCGGAAACAGGGCAGTCAGTTATCCCGGAAACAGGGTGATCAGTTACCCTGGAAACTGGGCTGTCAGTTACCCTGGAAACAGGCAGTCAGTTATTCTGGAAACTGGGCAGTCAGTTACCCTGGCAACAGGGCAGTCAGTTATCCCGGAAACAGGGTGATCTGTTACCCTGGAAATAGGGCAGTCAGTTATCCCGGAAACAGGGCAGTCAGTTATCCTGGAAAAAGGGTGATCATCTACCCTGGAAACTGGGCAGTCAGTTACCCTGGAAACAGGTCAGACAGTTACCCCGGAAACAGGGCAGTCAGTTACCCTGGAAACAGGGCAGTCAGTTACCCCGGAAACTGGCCAGTCAGTTACCCTGGAAACAGGGCAGTCAGTCACCCTGGAAACAAGTTAGTCAGTTACCCCGGAAACAGGGTGATCAGTTACCCCGGAAACAGGGCAGTCAGTTCCCCTGGAAACAGGGCAGTCAGTTACCCTCGAAACAGGGCAGTCAGTTATCCCGGAAACAGGGCAGTCAGTTATCCCGGAAACAGGGTGATCAGTTACCCTGGAAACAGGGCAGTCAGTTATCACGGAAACAGGGTGATCTGTTACCCTGGAAACAGGGCAGTCAGTTATCCAGGAAACAGGGAGGTCAGTTACCCTGGAAACAGTGCAGTCAGTTACCCGGAAACAAGGTGATCAGTTAGCCCGGAAACAGGGAGATCAGTTACCCCGGAAACAGGGCGGTCAGTTACCCTGGAAACAGGTCATTCAGTTATCCCAGAAACAGGGCGGTCAGTTAGCCCGGAAACAGGGCGTTCAGTTATCCCGTAAACAGAGTGATCAGTTACCCTGGAAACAGGGCAGTCAGTTATCCTGGAAACAGAACGGTCAGTTACCCCGGAAACAGGGCGGTCAGTTACCCTGGAAACAGGTTGGTCAGTTACCACGGAAACAGGGCGGTCAGTTATCCCGGAAACAGGGTGATCAGTTACCCTGGAAACAGGGTGATCAGTTAACCTGGAAACAGGGTGATCAGTTTCCCTGGAAACAGGGCGGTCAGTTACCCCGGAAACAGGGCAGTCAGTTATCCCGGAAACAGGGTGATCAGTTACCCTGGAAACAGGGCAGTCAGTTATCCCGGAAACAGGGTGATCAGTTATCCTGGAAACAGGGCAGTCAGTTATCCTTGAAACAGGGCAGTCAGTGATCCTGGAAACAGGGCAGTCAGTTAACCTCGAAACAGGGCAGTCAGTTATCCTGGAAACAGGGCAGTCAGTTACCCCGGAAACAGGGAGATCAGTTACCCCGGAAACAGCGCAGTCAGTTACCCTGGAAACAGGGCTGTCAGTTATCCTGGAAACAGGGCGGTCAGTTACCCTGGAAACAGGGCTGTCAGTTGACCTGGAAACAGGATAGTCAGTTATCCTGGAAACAGGGCAGTCAGTTACCCAGGAAGCAGGGCAGTCAGTTATCCCGGAAACAGGGCAGTCAGTTATCCCGGAAACAGGGTGATCAGTTACCCTGGAAACTGGGCTGTCAGTTACCCTGGAAGCAGGGCAGTCAGTTATTCTGGAAACTGGGCAGTCATTTACCCTGGAAACAGGGCAGTCAGTTATCCCGGAAACAGGGTGATCTGTTACCCTGGAAACAGGGCAGTCAGTTATCCCGGAAACAGGGCAGTCAGTTATCCTGGAAAAAGGGTGATCAGTTACCCTGGAAACTGGGCAGTCAGTTACCCTGGATACAGCTCAGACAGTTACCCCGGAAACAGGGAGATCAGTTACCCCGGAAACAGTGCAGTCAGTTACCCTGGAAACAGGGCTGTCAGTTATCCTGGAAACAGGGCGGTCAGTTACCCTGGAAACAGGGCTGTCAGTTGACCTGGAAACAGGGCAGTCAGTATTCCTGGAAACAGGGCAGTCAGTTACCCTGGAAACAGGTTTGTCAGTTTTCCTGGAAACAGGGTGGTAAGTTACCCTGGAAACAGGGTGGTCATTTACCCGGGAAACAGGGTGATCAGTTATCCTGGAAACAGGGCGGTCAGTTACCCCGGAAACAGGGCAGTCAGTTACCCCGGAAACAGGGCGGTCAGTAACCCTGCAAACAGATTAGTCAGTTAGCTCGGAAAAAGGGTGATCAGTTATCCTGGAAACAGGGCAGTCAGTTGGCCTGGAAACAGGGCAGTCAGTTACCCCGGAAACAGGGCAGCAAGTTACCCTGGAAACAGGGCAGTCAGTTACCCTGGAAACAGGACAGTCAGTTACCCCGGAAACAGGGCAGTCAGTTACCCAGGAAGCAGGGCAGTCAGTTATCCCGGAAACAGGGCAGTCAGTTATCCCGGAAACAGGGTGATCAGTTACCCTGGAAACTGGGCTGTCAGTTACCCTGTAACAGGGCAGTCAGTTATTCTGGAAACTGGGCAGTCAGTTATCCCGGAAACAGGGCAGTCAGTTATCCTGGAAAAAGGGTGATCATCTACCCTGGAAACTGGGCAGTCAGTTACCCTGGAAACAGGTCAGACAGTTACCCCGGAAACAGGGCAGTCAGTTATCCTGGCAACAGGGCGTTCAGTTACCCTGGAAACAGGGCTGTCAGTTGACCTGGAAACAGGGCAGTCAGTTATCCTGGAAACAGGGCAGTCAGTTACCCTGGAAACAGGGCTGTCAGTTTTCCTGGAAACAGGGTGGTAAGTTACCCTGGAAACAGGGTGGTCATTTACCCCGGAAACAGGGTGATCAGTTATCCTGGAAACAGGGCGGTCAGTTACCCCGGAAACAGGGCAGTCAGTTACCCAAGAAGCAGGGCAGTCAGTTATCCCGGAAACAGGGCCGTCAGTTAGCCCGGAAACAGGGTGATCTGTTACCCTGGAAACAGGGCAGTCAGTTATCCCGGAAACAGGGCAGTCAGTTATCCTGGAAAAAGGGTGATCAGTTACCCTGGAAACTGGGCAGTCAGTTACCCTGGAAACAGGTCAGACAGTCACCCTGGAAACAAGTTAGTCAGTTACCCCGGAAACAGGGTGATCAGTTACCCCGGAAACAGGGCAGTCAGTTCCCCTGGAAACAGGGCAGTCAGTTACCCTCGAAACAGGGCTGTCAGTTATCCCGGAAACAGGGCAGTCAGTTATCCCGGAAACAGGGTGATCAGTTACCCTGGAAACAGGGCAGTCAGTTATCCCGGAAACAGGGTGATCTGTTACCCTGGAAACAGGGCAGTCAGTTATCCTGGAAACAGGGAGGTCAGTTACCCTGGAAACAGGGCAGTCAGTTACCCGGAAACAAGGTGATCAGTTAGCCCGGAAACAGGGAGATCAGTTACCCCGGAAACAGGGCGGTCAGTTACCCTGGAAACAGGGCATTCAGTTATCCCAGAAACAGGGCGGTCAGTTAGCCCGGAAACAGGGCGTTCAGTTATCCCGTAAACAGAGTGATCAGTTACCCTGGAAACAGGGCAGTCAGTTATCCTGGAAACAGAACGGTCAGTTACCCCGGAAACAGGGCGGTCAGTTACCCTGGAAACAGGTTGGTCAGTTGCCGCAGAAACAGGGAGATCAGTTACCCTGGAAACAGGGAAGTCAGTTACCACGGAAACAGGGCGGTCAGTTATCCCGGAAACAGGGTGATCAGTTACCCTGGAAACAGGGTGATCAGTTAACCTGGAAACAGGGTGATCAGTTTCCCTGGAAACAGGGCGGTCAGTTACCCCGGAAACAGGGCAGTCAGTTATCCCGGAAACAGGGTGATCAGTTACCCTGGAAACAGGGCAGTCAGTTATCCCGGAAACAGGGTGATCAGTTATCCTGGAAACAGGGCAGTCAGTTATCCTTGAAACAGGGCAGTCAGTGATCCTGGAAACAGGGCAGTCAGTTAACCTCGAAACAGGGCAGTCAGTTATCCTGGAAACAGGGCAGTCAGTTACCCCGGAAACAGGGAGATCAGTTACCCCGGAAACAGCGCAGTCAGTTACCCTGGAAACAGGGCTGTCAGTTATCCTGGAAACAGGGCGGTCAGTTACCCTGGAAACAGGGCTGTCAGTTGACCTGGAAACAGGGCAGTCAGTTATCCTGGAAACAGGGCAGTCAGTTACCCAGGAAGCAGGGCAGTCAGTTATCCCGGAAACAGGGCAGTCAGTTATCCCGGAAACAGGGTGATCAGTTACCCTGGAAACTGGGCTGTCAGTTACCCTGGAAGCAGGGCAGTCAGTTATTCTGGAAACTGGGCAGTCATTTACCCTGGAAACAGGGCTGTCAGTTATCCTGGAAACAGGGCGGTCAGTTACCCTGGAAACAGGGCTGTCAGTTGACCTGGAAACAGGGCAGTCAGTTATCCTGGAAACAGGGCAGTCAGTTACCCAGGAAGCAGGGCAGTCAGTTATCCCGGAAACAGGGCAGTCAGTTATCCCGGAAACAGGGTGATCAGTTACCCTGGAAACTGGGCTGTCAGTTACCCTGGAAGCAGGGCAGTCAGTTATTCTGGAAACTGGGCAGTCATTTACCCTGGAAACAGGGCAGTCAGTTATCCCGGAAACAGGGTGATCTGTTACCCTGGAAACAGGGCAGTCAGTTATCCCGGAAATAGGGCAGTCAGTTATCCTGGAAAAAGGGTGATCAGTTACCCTGGAAACTGGGCAGTCAGTTACCCTGGAAACAGCTCAGACAGTTACCCCGGAAACAGGGAGATCAGTTACCCCGGAAACAGTGCAGTCAGTTACCCTGGAAACAGGGCTGTCAGTTATCCTGGAAACAGGGCGGTCAGTTACCCTGGAAACAGGGCTGTCAGTTGACCTGGAAACAGGGCAGTCAGTATTCCTGGAAACAGGGCAGTCAGTTACCCTGGAAACAGGTTTGTCAGTTTTCCTGGAAACAGGGTGGTAAGTTACCCTGGAAACAGGGTGGTCATTTACCCGGGAAACAGGGTGATCAGTTATCCTGGAAACAGGGCGGTCAGTTACCCCGGAAACAGGGCAGTCAGTTACCCCGGAAACAGGGCGGTCAGTAACCCTGCAAACAGATTAGTCAGTTAGCTCGGAAAAAGGGTGATCAGTTATCCTGGAAACAGGGCAGTCAGTTGGCCTGGAAACAGGGCAGTCAGTTACCCCGGAAACAGGGCAGCAAGTTACCCTGGAAACAGGGCAGTCAGTTACCCTGGAAACAGGACAGTCAGTTACCCCGGAAACAGGGCAGTCAGTTACCCAGGAAGCAGGGCAGTCAGTTATCCCGGAAACAGGGCAGTCAGTTATCCCGGAAACAGGGTGATCAGTTACCCTGGAAACTGGGCTGTCAGTTACCCTGTAACAGGGCAGTCAGTTATTCTGGAAACTGGGCAGTCAGTTACCCTGGAAACAGGGCAGTCAGTTATCCCGGAAACAGGGTGATCTGTTACCCTGGAAACAGGGCAGTCAGTTATCCCGGAAACAGGGCAGTCAGTTATCCTGGAAAAAGGGTGATCATCTACCCTGGAAACTGGGCAGTCAGTTACCCTGGAAACAGGTCAGACAGTTACCCCGGAAACAGGGCAGTCAGTTATCCTGGCAACAGGGCGTTCAGTTACCCTGGAAACAGGGCTGTCAGTTGACCTGGAAACAGGGCAGTCAGTTATCCTGGAAACAGGGCAGTCAGTTACCCTGGAAACAGGGCTGTCAGTTTTCCTGGAAACAGGGTGGTAAGTTACCCTGGAAACAGGGTGGTCATTTACCCCGGAAACAGGGTGATCAGTTATCCTGGAAACAGGGCGGTCAGTTACCCCGGAAACAGGGCAGTCAGTTACCCAAGAAGCAGGGCAGTCAGTTATCCCGGAAACAGGGCCGTCAGTTATCCCGGAAACAGGGTGATCTGTTACCCTGGAAACAGGGCAGTCAGTTATCCCGGAAACAGGGCAGTCAGTTATCCTGGAAAAAGGGTGATCAGTTACCCTGGAAACTGGGCAGTCAGTTACCCTGGAAACAGGTCAGACAGTCACCCTGGAAACTAGTTAGTCAGTTACCCCGGAAACAGGGTGATCAGTTACCCCGGAAACAGGGCAGTCAGTTCCCCTGGAAACAGGGCAGTCAGTTACCCTCGAAACAGGGCAGTCAGTTATCCCGGAAACAGGGCAGTCAATTATCCCGGAAACAGGGTGATCAGTTACCCTGGAAACAGGGCAGTCAGTTATCCCGGAAACAGGGTGATCTGTTACCCTGGAAACAGGGCAGTCAGTTATCCTGGAAACAGGGAGGTCAGTTACCCTGGAAACAGGGCATTCAGTTACCCGGAAACAAGGTGATCAGTTAGCCCGGAAACAGGGAGATCAGTTACCCCGGAAACAGGGCGGTCAGTTACCCTGGAAACAGGGCATTCAGTTATCCCAGAAAGAGGGCGGTCAGTTAGCCCGGAAACAGGGCGTTCAGTTATCCCGTAAACAGAGTGATCAGTTACCCTGGAAACAGGGCAGTCAGTTATCCTGGAAACAGAACGGTCAGTTACCCCGGAAACAGGGCGGTCAGTTACCCTGGAAACAGGTTGGTCAGTTGCCGCAGAAACAGGGAGATCAGTTACCCTGGAAACAGGGAAGTCAGTTACCACGGAAACAGGGCGGTCAGTTATCCCGGAAACAGGGTGATCAGTTACCCTGGAAACAGGGTGATCAGTTAACCTGGAAACAGGGTGATCAGTTTCCCTGGAAACAGGGCGGTCAGTTACCCCGGAAACAGGGCAGTCAGTTATCCCGGAAACAGGGTGATCAGTTACCCTGGAAACAGGGCAGTCAGTTATCCCGGAAACAGGGTGATCAGTTATCCTGGAAACAGGGCAGTCAGTTATCCTTGAAACAGGGCAGTCAGTGATCCTGGAAACAGGGCAGTCAGTTAACCTCGAAACAGGGCAGTCAGTTATCCTGGAAACAGGGCAGTCAGTTACCCCGGAAACAGGGTGATCAGTTATCCTGGAAACAGGGCAGTCAGTTATCCTTGAAACAGGGCAGTCAGTGATCCTGGAAACAGGGCAGTCAGTTAACCTCGAAACAGGGCAGTCAGTTACCCCGGAAACAGCGCAGTCAGTTACCCTGGAAACAGGGCTGTCAGTTATCCTGGAAACAGGGCGGTCAGTTACCCTGGAAACAGGGCTGTCAGTTGACCTGGAAACAGGGCAGTCAGTTATCCTGGAAACAGGGCAGTCAGTTACCCAGGAAGCAGGGCAGTCAGTTATCCCGGAAACAGGGCAGTCAGTTATCCCGGAAACAGGGTGATCAGTTACCCTGGAAACTGGGCTGTCAGTTACCCTGGAAGCAGGGCAGTCAGTTATTCTGGAAACTGGGCAGTCATTTACCCTGGAAACAGGGCAGTCAGTTATCCCGGAAACAGGGTGATCTGTTACCCTGGAAACAGGGCAGTCAGTTATCCCGGAAACAGGGCAGTCAGTTATCCTGGAAAAAGGGTGATCAGTTACCCTGGAAACTGGGCAGTCAGTTACCCTGGAAACAGCTCAGACAGTTACCCCGGAAACAGGGAGATCAGTTACCCCGGAAACAGTGCAGTCAGTTACCCTGGAAACAGGGCTGTCAGTTATCCTGGAAACAGGGCGGTCAGTTACCCTGGAAACAGGGCTGTCAGTTGACCTGGAAACAGGGCAGTCAGTATTCCTGGAAACAGGGCAGTCAGTTACCCTGGAAACAGGTTTGTCAGTTTTCCTGGAAACAGGGTGGTAAGTTACCCTGGAAACAGGGTGGTCATTTACCCGGGAAACAGGGTGATCAGTTATCCTGGAAACAGGGCGGTCAGTTACCCCGGAAACAGGGCAGTCAGTTACCCCGGAAACAGGGCGGTCAGTAACCCTGCAAACAGATTAGTCAGTTAGCTCGGAAAAAGGGTGATCAGTTATCCTGGAAACAGGGCAGTCAGTTGGCCTGGAAACAGGGCAGTCAGTTACCCCGGAAACAGGGCAGCAAGTTACCCTGGAAACAGGGCAGTCAGTTACCCTGGAAACAGGACAGTCAGTTACCCCGGAAACAGGGCAGTCAGTTACCCAGGAAGCAGGGCAGTCAGTTATCCCGGAAACAGGGCAGTCAGTTATCCCGGAAACAGGGTGATCAGTTACCCTGGAAACTGGGCTGTCAGTTACCCTGTAACAGGGCAGTCAGTTATTCTGGAAACTGGGCAGTCAGTTACCCTGGAAACAGGGCAGTCAGTTATCCCGGAAACAGGGTGATCTGTTACCCTGGAAACAGGGCAGTCAGTTATCCCGGAAACAGGGCAGTCAGTTATCCTGGAAAAAGGGTGATCATCTACCCTGGAAACTGGGCAGTCAGTTACCCTGGAAACAGGTCAGACAGTTACCCCGGAAACAGGGCAGTCAGTTATCCTGGCAACAGGGCGTTCAGTTACCCTGGAAACAGGGCTGTCAGTTGACCTGGAAACAGGGAAGTCAGTTATCCTGGAAACAGGGCAGTCAGTTACCCTGGAAACAGGGCTGTCAGTTTTCCTGGAAACAGGGTGGTAAGTTACCCTGGAAACAGGGTGGTCATTTACCCCGGAAACAGGGTGATCAGTTATCCTGGAAACAGGGCGGTCAGTTACCCCGGAAACAGGGCAGTCAGTTACCCAAGAAGCAGGGCAGTCAGTTATCCCGGAAACAGGGCCGTCAGTTATCCCGGAAACAGGGTGATCTGTTACCCTGGAAACAGGGCAGTCAGTTATCCCGGAAACAGGGCAGTCAGTTATCCTGGAAAAAGGGTGATCAGTTACCCTGGAAACTGGGCAGTCAGTTACCCTGGAAACAGGTCAGACAGTTACCCCGGAAACAGGGAGATCAGTTACCCCGGAAACAGCGCAGTCAGTTACCCTGGAAACAGGGCTGTCAGTTATCCTGGAAACAGGGCGGTCAGTTACCCTGGAAACAGGGCTGTCAGTTGACCTGGAAACAGGGCAGTCAGTTATCCTGGAAACAGGGCAGTCAGTTACCCTGGAAACAGGGCTGTCAGTTTTCCTGGAAACAGGGTGGTAAGTTACCCTGGAAACAGGGTGGTCATTTACCCCGGAAACAGGGTGATCAGTTATCCTGGAAACAGGGCGGTCAGTTACCCCGGAAACAGGGCAGTCAGTTACCCCGGAAACAGGGCGGTCAGTAACCCTGCAAACAGATTAGTCAGTTAGCTCGGAAAAAGGGTGATCAGTTATCCTGGAAACAGGGCAGTCAGTTGGCCTGGAAACAGGGCAGTCAGTTACCCCGGAAACAGGGCAGCAAGTTACCCTGGAAACAGGGCAGTCAGTTACCCTGGAAACAGGGCAGTCAGTTACCCCAGAAACAGGGCAGTCAGTTACCCAGGAAGCAGGGCAGTCAGTTATCCCGGAAACAGGGCAGTCAGTTATCCCGGAAACAGGGTGATCAGTTACCCTGGAAACAGGGCAGTCAGTTACCCCGGAAACTGGGCAGTCAGTTACCCTGGAAACAGGGCAGTCAGTCACCCTGGAAACAAGTTAGTCAGTTACCCCGGAAACAGGGTGATCAGTTACCCCGGAAACAGGGCAGTCAGTTCCCCTGGAAACAGGGCAGTCAGTTACCCTGGAAACAGGGCAATCAGTTATCCTGGAAACAGGGCAGTCAGTTATCCCGGAAACAGGGTGATCAGTTACCCTGGAAACAGGGCAGTCAGTTATCCCGGAAACAGGGTGATCTGTTACCCTGGAAACAGGGCTGTCAGTTATCCTGGAAACAGGGCGGTCAGTTACCCTGGAAACAGGGCAGTCAGTTACCCGGAAACAAGGTGATCAGTTAGCCCGGAAACAGGGAGATCAGTTACCCCGGAAACAGGGCGGTCAGTTACCCTGGAAACAGGGCAGTCAGTTCTCCCAGAAACAGGGCGGTCAGTTACCCCGGAAACAGGGCGTTCAGTTATCCCGTAAACAGGGTGATCAGTTACCATGGAAACAGGGCAGTCAGTTATCCTGGAAACAGAACGGTCAGTTACCCCGGAAACAGGGCGGTCAGTTACCCTGGAAACAGGTTGGTCAGTTGCCGCAGAAACAGGGTGATCAGTTACCCTGGAAACAGGGAAGTCAGTTACCACGGAAACAGGGCGGTCAGTTATCCCGGAAACAGGGTGATCAGTTACCCTGGAAACAGGGAGATCAGTTAACCTGGAAACAGGGTGATCAGTTTCCCTGGAAACAGGGCGGTCAGTTACCCCGGATACAGGGCAGTCAGTTATCCCGGAAACAGGGTGATCAGTTACCCTGGAAACAGGGCAGTCAGTTATCCCAGAAACAGGGTGATCAGTTATCCTGGAAACAGGGCAGTCAGTTATCCTTGAAACAGGGCGGTCAGTTATCCTGGAAACAGGGCAGTCAGTTAACCTCGAAACAGGGAGATCAGTTACCCCGGAAACAGCGCAGTCAGTTACCCTGGAAACAGGGCTGTCAGTTATCCTGGAAACAGGGCGGTCAGTTACCCTGGAAACAGGGCTGTCAGTTGACCTGGAAACAGGGCAGTCAGTTATCCTGGAAACAGGGCAGTCAGTTACCCTGGAAACAGGGTGGTCATTTACCCCGGAACAAGGGTGATCAGTTATCCTGGAAACAGGGCGGTCAGTTACCCCGGAAACAGGGCAGTCAGTTACCCCGGAAACAGGGCGGTCAGTAACCCTGCAAACAGATTAGTCAGTTAGCCCGGAAAAAGGGTGATCAGTTATCCTGGAAACAGGGCAGTCAGTTAGCCTGGAAACAGGGCAGTCAGTTACCCCGGAAACAGGGCAGCAAGTTACCCTGGAAACAGGGCAGTCAGTTACCCTGGAAACAGGGCAGTCAGTTACCCCGGAAACAGGGCAGTCAGTTACCCAGGAAGCAGGGCAGTCAGTTATCCCGGAAACAGGGCAGTCAGTTATCCCGGAAACAGGGTGATCAGTTACCCTGGAAACTGGGCTGTCAGTTACCCTGGAAACAGGGCTGTCAGTTATTCTGGAAACTGGGCAGTCAGTTACCCTGGAAACAGGGCAGTCAGTTATCCCGGAAACAGGGTGATCTGTTAACCTGGAAACAGGGCAGTCATTTATCCCGGAAACAGGGCAGTCAGTTATCCTGGAAAAAGGGTGATCATCTACCCTGGAAACTGGGCAGTCAGTTACCCTGGAAACAGGTCAGACAGTTACCCCGGAAACAGGGCAGTCAGTTACCCTGGAAACAGGGCAGTCAGTTACCCCGGAAACTGGGCAGTCAGTTACCCTGGAAACAGGGCAGTCAGTCACCCTGGAAACAAGTTAGTCAGTTACCCCGGAAACAGGGTGATCAGTTACTCCGGAAAAAGGGCAGTCTGTTCCCCTGGAAACAGGGCAGTCAGTTACCCTGGAAACAGGGCAGTCAGTTATCCCGGAAACAGGGCAGTCAGTTATCCCGGAAACAGGGTGTTCAGTTACTCTGGAAACAGGGCAGTCAGTTATCCCGGAAACAGGGTGATCTGCTACCCTGGAAACAGGGCAGTCAGTTATCCTGGAAACAGGGCGGTCAGTTACCCTGGAAACAGGGCAGTCAGTTACCCGGAAACAAGGTGATCAGTTAGCCCGGAAACAGGGAGATCAGTTACCCCGGAAACAGGGCGGTCAGTTACCCTGGAAACAGGGCAGTCAGTTATCCCAGAAACAGGGCGGTCAGTTACCCCGGAAACAGGGCGGTCAGTTATCCCGTAAACAGGGTGATCAGTTAACCTGGACACAGGGCAGTCAGTTATCCTGGAAACAGGGTGATCAGTTTCCGTGGAAACAGGGCAGACAGTTTCCACGGAAACAGGGCGGTCAGTTATCCCGGAAACAGGGTGATCAGTTACCCTGGAAACAGGGTGATCAGTTAATCTGGAAACAGGGTGATCAGTTTCCCTGGAAACAGGGCGGTCAGTTATCCCGGAAACAGGGCAGTCAGTTATCCCGGAAACAGGGTGATCAGTTACCCTGGAAACTGGGCTGTCAGTTACCCTGGAAACAGGGCAGTCAGTTATTCTGGAAACTGGGCAGTCAGTTACCCTGGAAACAGGGCAGTCAGTTATCCCGGAAACAGGGTGATCTTTTACCCTGGAAACAGGGCAGTCATTTATCCCGGAAACAGGGCAGTCAGTTATCCTGGAAAAAGGGTGATCATCTACCCTGGAAACTGTGCAGTCAGTTACCCTGGAAACAGGTCAGACAGTTACCCCGGAAGCAGGGCAGTCAGTTACCCTGGAAACAGGGCAGTCAGTTACCCCGGAAACTGGGCAGTCAGTTACCCTGGAAACAGGGCAGTCAGTCACCCTGGAAACAAGTTAGTCAGTTACCCCGGAAACAGGGTGATCAGTTACTCCGGAAAAAGGGCAGTCTGTTCCCCTGGAAACAGGGCAGTCAGTTACCCTGGAAACAGGGCAGTCAGTTATCCCGGAAACAGGGCAGTCAGTTATCCCGGAAACAGGGTGATCAGTTACCCTGGAAACAGGGCAGTCAGTTATCCCGGAAACAGGGTGATCTGCTACCCTGGAAACAGGGCAGTCAGTTATCCTGGAAACAGGGCGGTCAGTTACCCTGGAAACAGGGCAGTCAGTTACCCGGAAACAAGGTGATCAGTTAGCCCGGAAACAGGGAGATCAGTTACCCCGGAAACAGGGCGGTCAGTTACCCTGTAAACATGGCAGTCAGTTATCCCAGAAACAGGGCGGTCAGTTACCCCGGAAACAGGGTGGTCAGTTATCCCGTAAACAGGGTGATCAGTTACCCTGGAAACAGGGCAGTCAGTTATCCTGGAAACAGGGTGATCAGTTTCCCTGGAAACAGGGAAGACAGTTACCACGGAAACAGGGCGGTCAGTTATCCCGGAAACAGGGTGATCAGTTACCCTGGAAACAGGGTGATCAGTTAACCTGGAAACAGGGTGATCAGTTTCCCTGGAAACAGGGCGGTCAGTTACCCCGGAAACTGGGCAGTCAGTTACCCTGGAAACAGGGCAGTCAGTCACCCTGGAAACAAGTTAGTCAGTTATCCCGGAAACAGGGTGATCAGTTACCCTGGAAACTGGGCTGTCAGTTACCCTGGAAACAGGGCTGTCAGTTATTCTGGAAACTGGGCAGTCAGTTACCCTGGAAACAGGGCAGTCAGTTATCCCGGAAACAGGGTGATCTGTTACCCTGGAAACAGGGCAGTCATTTATCCCGGAAACAGGGCAGTCAGTTATCCTGGAAAAAGGGTGATCATCTACCCTGGAAACTGGGCAGTCAGTTACCCTGGAAACAGGTCAGACAGTTACCCCGGAAACAGGGCAGTCAGTTACCCTGGAAACAGGGCAGTCAGTTACCCCAGAAACTGGGCACTCAGTTACCCTGGAAACAGGGCAGTCAGTCACCCTGGAAACAAGTTAGTCAGTTACCCCGGAAACAGGGTGATCAGTTACTCCGGAAAAAGGGCAGTCTGTTCCCCTGGAAACAGGGCAGTCAGTTACCCTGGAAACAGGGCAGTCAGTTATCCCGGAAACAGGGCAGTCAGTTATCCCGGAAACAGGGTGTTCAGTTACTCTGGAAACAGGGCAGTCAGTTATCCCGGAAACAGGGTGATCTGCTACCCTGGAAACAGGGCAGTCAGTTATCCTGGAAACAGGGCGGTCAGTTACCCTGGAAACAGGGCAGTCAGTTACCCGGAAACAAGGTGATCAGTTAGCCCGGAAACAGGGAGATCAGTTACCCCGGAAACAGGGCGGTCAGTTACCCTGGAAACAGGGCAGTCAGTTATCCCAGAAACAGGGCGGTCAGTTACCCCGGAAACAGGGCGGTCAGTTATCCCGTAAACAGGGTGATCAGTTAACCTGGACACAGGGCAGTCAGTTATCCTGGAAACAGGGTGATCAGTTTCCGTGGAAACAGGGCAGACAGTTTCCACGGAAACAGGGCGGTCAGTTATCCCGGAAACAGGGTGATCAGTTACCCTGGAAACAGGGTGATCAGTTAATCTGGAAACAGGGTGATCAGTTTCCCTGGAAACAGGGCGGTCAGTTATCCCGGAAACAGGGCAGTCAGTTATCCCGGAAACAGGGTGATCAGTTACCCTGGAAACTGGGCTGTCAGTTACCCTGGAAACAGGGCAGTCAGTTATTCTGGAAACTGGGCAGTCAGTTACCCTGGAAACAGGGCAGTCAGTTATCCCGGAAACAGGGTGATCTGTTACCCTGGAAACAGGGCAGTCATTTATCCCGGAAACAGGGCAGTCAGTTATCCTGGAAAAAGGGTGATCATCTACCCTGGAAACTGGGCAGTCAGTTACCCTGGAAACAGGTCAGACAGTTACCCCGGAAGCAGGGCAGTCAGTTACCCTGGAAACAGGGCAGTCAGTTACCCCGGAAACTGGGCAGTCAGTTACCCTGGAAACAGGGCAGTCAGTCACCCTGGAAACAAGTTAGTCAGTTACCCCGGAAACAGGGTGATCAGTTACTCCGGAAAAAGGGCAGTCTGTTCCCCTGGAAACAGGGCAGTCAGTTACCCTGGAAACAGGGCAGTCAGTTATCCCGGAAACAGGGCAGTCAGTTATCCCGGAAACAGGGTGATCAGTTACCCTGGAAACAGGGCAGTCAGTTATCCCGGAAACAGGGTGATCTGCTACCCTGGAAACAGGGCAGTCAGTTATCCTGGAAACAGGGCGGTCAGTTACCCTGGAAACAGGGAAGTCAGTTACCCGGAAACAAGGTGATCAGTTAGCCCGGAAACAGGGAGATCAGTTACCCCGGAAACAGGGCGGTCAGTTACCCTGTAAACATGGCAGTCAGTTATCCCAGAAACAGGGCGGTCAGTTACCCCGGAAACAGGGCGGTCAGTTATCCCGTAAACAGGGTGATCAGTTACCCTGGAAACAGGGCAGTCAGTTATCCTGGAAACAGGGTGATCAGTTTCCCTGGAAACAGGGAAGACAGTTACCACGGAAACAGGGCGGTCAGTTATCCCGGAAACAGGGTGATCAGTTACCCTGGAAACAGGGTGATCAGTTAACCTGGAAACAGGGTGATCAGTTTCCCTGGAAACAGGGCGGTCAGTTACCCCGGAAACTGGGCAGTCAGTTACCCTGGAAACAGGGCAGTCAGTCACCCTGGAAACAAGTTAGTCAGTTATCCTGGAAACAGGGTGATCAGTTATCCCGGAAACAGGGTGATCAGTTACCCTGGAAACAGGGTGATCAGTTAATCTGGAAACAGGGTGATCAGTTTCCCTGGAAACAGGGCGGTCAGTTATCCGGAAACAGGGCAGTCAGTTATCCCGGAAACAGGGTGATCAGTTACCCTGGAAACTGGGCTGTCAGTTACCCTGGAAACAGGGCAGTCAGTTATTCTGGAAACTGGGCGGTCAGTTACCCTGGAAACAGGGCAGTCAGTTACCCGGAAACAAGGTGATCAGTTAGCCCGGAAACAGGGAGATCAGTTACCCCGGAAACAGGGCGGTCAGTTACCCTGGAAACAGGGCAGTCAGTTATCCCAGATACAGGGCGGTCAGTTACCCCGGAAACAGGGCGGTCAGTTATCCCGTAAACAGGTGATAAGTTAACCTGGACACAGGGCAGTCAGTTATCCTGGAAACAGGGTGATCAGTTTCCGTGGAAACAGGGCAGACAGTTTCCACGGAAACAGGGCGGTCAGTTATCCCGGAAACAGGGTGATCAGTTACCCTGGAAACAGGGTGATCAGTTAATCTGGAAACAGGGTGATCAGTTTCCCTGGAAACAGGGCGGTCAGTTATCCCGGAAACAGGGCAGTCAGTTATCCCGGAAACAGGGTGATCAGTTACCCTGGAAACTGGGCTGTCAGTTACCCTGGAAACAGGGCAGTCAGTTATTCTGGAAACTGGGCAGTCAGTTACCCTGGAAACAGGGCAGTCAGTTATCCCGGAAACAGGGTGATCTGTTACCCTGGAAACAGGGCAGTCATTTATCCCGGAAACAGGGCAGTCAGTTATCCTGGAAAAAGGGTGATCATCTACCCTGGAAACTGGGCAGTCAGTTACCCTGGAAACAGGTCAGACAGTTACCCCGGAAGCAGGGCAGTCAGTTACCCTGGAAACAGGGCAGTCAGTTACCCCGGAAACTGGGCAGTCAGTTACCCTGGAAACAGGGCAGTCAGTCACCCTGGAAACAAGTTAGTCAGTTACCCCGGAAACAGGGTGATCAGTTACTCCGGAAAAAGGGCAGTCTGTTCCCCTGGAAACAGGGCAGTCAGTTACCCTGGAAACAGGGCAGTCAGTTATCCCGGAAACAGGGCAGTCAGTTATCCCGGAAACAGGGTGATCAGTTACCCTGGAAACAGGGCAGTCAGTTATCCCGGAAACAGGGTGATCTGCTACCCTGGAAACAGGGCAGTCAGTTATCCTGGAAACAGGGCGGTCAGTTACCCTGGAAACAGGGCAGTCAGTTACCCGGAAACAAGGTGATCAGTTAGCCCGGAAACAGGGAGATCAGTTACCCCGGAAACAGGGCGGTCAGTTACCCTGTAAACATGGCAGTCAGTTATCCCAGAAACAGGGCGGTCAGTTACCCCGGAAACAGGGCGGTCAGTTATCCCGTAAACAGGGTGATCAGTTACCCTGGAAACAGGGCAGTCAGTTATCCTGGAAACAGGGTGATCAGTTTCCCTGGAAACAGGGAAGACAGTTACCACGGAAACAGGGCGGTCAGTTATCCCGGAAACAGGGTGATCAGTTACCCTGGAAACAGGGTGATCAGTTAACCTGGAAACAGGGTGATCAGTTTCCCTGGAAACAGGGCGGTCAGTTACCCCGGAAACTGGGCAGTCAGTTACCCTGGAAACAGGGCAGTCAGTCACCCTGGAAACAAGTTAGTCAGTTATCCTGGAAACAGGGTGATCAGTTATCCCGGAAACAGGGTGATCAGTTACCCTGGAAACAGGGTGATCAGTTAATCTGGAAACAGGGTGATCAGTTTCCCTGGAAACAGGGCGGTCAGTTATCCGGAAACAGGGCAGTCAGTTATCCCGGAAACAGGGTGATCAGTTACCCTGGAAACTGGGCTGTCAGTTACCCTGGAAACAGGGCAGTCAGTTATTCTGGAAACTGGGCAGTCAGTTACCCTGGAAACAGGGCAGTCAGTTATCCCGGAAACAGGGTGATCTGTTACCCTGGAAACAGGGCAGTCATTTATCCCGGAAACAGGGCAGTCAGTTATCCTGGAAAAAGGGTGATCATCTACCCTGGAAACTGGGCAGTCAGTTACCCTGGAAACAGGTCAGACAGTTACCCCGGAAGCAGGGCAGTCAGTTACCCTGGAAACAGGGCAGTCAGTTACCCCGGAAACTGGGCAGTCAGTTACCCTGGAAACAGGGCAGTCAGTCACCCTGGAAACAAGTTAGTCAGTTACCCCGGAAACAGGGTGATCAGTTACTCCGGAAAAAGGGCAGTCTGTTCCCCTGGAAACAGGGCAGTCAGTTACCCTGGAAACAGGGCAGTCAGTTATCCCGGAAACAGGGTGATCAGTTACCCTGGAAACAGGGCAGTCAGTTATCCCGGAAACAGGGTGATCTGCTACCCTGGAAACAGGGCAGTCAGTTATCCTGGAAACAGGGCGGTCAGTTACCCTGGAAACAGGGCAGTCAGTTACCCGGAAACAAGGTGATCAGTTAGCCCGGAAACAGGGAGATCAGTTACCCCGGAAACAGGGCGGTCAGTTACCCTGGAAACATGGCAGTCAGTTATCCCAGAAACAGGGCGGTCAGTTACCCCGGAAACAGGGCGGTCAGTTATCCCGTAAACAGGGTGATCAGTTACCCTGGAAACAGGGCAGTCAGTTATCCTGGAAACAGGGTGATCAGTTTCCCTGGAAACAGGGAAGACAGTTACCACGGAAAAAGGGCGGTCAGTTATCCCGGAAACAGGGTGATCAGTTACCCTGGAAACAGGGTGATCAGTTAACCTGGAAACAGGGTGATCAGTTTCCCTGGAAACAGGGCTGTCAGTTACCCCGGAAACTGGGCAGTCAGTTACCCTGGAAACAGGGCAGTCAGTCACCCTGGAAACAAGTTAGTCAGTTACCCCGGAAACAGGGTGATCAGTTACCCTGGAAACAGGGCAGTCAGTTATCCTGGAAACAGGGCAGTCAGTTATCCTGGAAACAGGGCAGTCAGTTAACCTCGAAACAGGGCAGTCAGTTATCCTGGAAACAGGGCAGTCAGTTACCCCGGAAACAGGGAGATCAGTTACCCCGGAAACAGCGCAGTCAGTTACCCTGGAAACAGAGCAGTCAGTTACCCGGAAACAAGGTGATCAGTTAGCCCGGAAACAGGGAGATCAGTTACCCCGGAAACAGGGCGGTCAGTTACCCTGTAAACAGGGCAGTCAGTTATCCCAGAAACAGGGCGGTCAGTTACCCCGGAAACAGGGCGGTCAGTTGTCCCGTAAACAGGGTGATCAGTTACCCTGGAAACAGGGCAGTCAGTTATCCTGGAAACAGGGTGATCAGTTTCCCTGGAAACAGGGAAGACAGTTACCACGGAAACAGGGCGGTCAGTTATCCCGGAAACAGGGTGATCAGTTACCCTGGAAACAGGGTGATCAGTTAACCTGGAAACAGGGTGATCAGTTTCCCTGGAAACAGGGCAGTCAGTTATCCCGGAAACAGGGTGATCAGTTACCCTGGAAACAGGGCAGTCAGTTATCCCGGAATCAGGGTGATCAGTTATCCTGGAAACAGGGCAGTCAGTTATCCTTGAAACAGGGCAGTCAGTGATCCTGGAAACAGGGCAGTCAGTTAACCTCGAAACAGGGCAGTCAGTTATCCTGGAAACAGGGCAGTCAGTTACCCCGGAAACAGGGAGATCAGTTACCCCGGAAACAGTGCAGTCAGTTACCCTGGAAACAGGGCTGTCAGTTATCCTGGAAACAGGGCGGTCAGTTACCCTGGAAACAGGGCAGTCAGTTATCCCAGAAACAGGGCGGTCAGTTACCCCGGAAACAGGGCGGTCAGTTATCCCGTAAACAGGGTGATCAGTTAACCTGGACACAGGGCAGTCAGTTATCCTGGAAACAGGGTGATCAGTTTCCGTGGAAACAGGGCAGACAGTTTCCACGGAAACAGGGCGGTCAGTTATCCCGGAAACAGGGTGATCAGTTACCCTGGAAACAGGGTGATCAGTTAATCTGGAAACAGGGTGATCAGTTTCCCTGGAAACAGGGCGGTCAGTTATCCCGGAAACAGGGCAGTCAGTTATCCCGGAAACAGGGTGATCAGTTACCCTGGAAACTGGGCTGTCAGTTACCCTGGAAACAGGGCAGTCAGTTATTCTGGAAACTGGGCAGTCAGTTACCCTGGAAACAGGGCAGTCAGTTATCCCGGAAACAGGGTGATCTGTTACCCTGGAAACAGGGCAGTCATTTATCCCGGAAACAGGGCAGTCAGTTATCCTGGAAAAAGGGTGATCATCTACCCTGGAAACTGGGCAGTCAGTTACCCTGGAAACAGGTCAGACAGTTACCCCGGAAGCAGGGCAGTCAGTTACCCTGGAAACAGGGCAGTCAGTTACCCCGGAAACTGGGCAGTCAGTTACCCTGGAAACAGGGCAGTCAGTCACCCTGGAAACAAGTTAGTCAGTTACCCCGGAAACAGGGTGATCAGTTACTCCGGAAAAAGGGCAGTCTGTTCCCCTGGAAACAGGGCAGTCAGTTACCCTGGAAACAGGGCAGTCAGTTATCCCGGAAACAGGGCAGTCAGTTATCCCGGAAACAGGGTGATCAGTTACCCTGGAAACAGGGCAGTCAGTTATCCCGGAAACAGGGTGATCTGCTACCCTGGAAACAGGGCAGTCAGTTATCCTGGAAACAGGGCGGTCAGTTACCCTGGAAACAGGGCAGTCAGTTACCCGGAAACAAGGTGATCAGTTAGCCCGGAAACAGGGAGATCAGTTACCCCGGAAACAGGGCGGTCAGTTACCCTGGAAACATGGCAGTCAGTTATCCCAGAAACAGGGCGGTCAGTTATCCCGTAAACAGGGTGATCAGTTACCCTGGAAACAGGGCAGTCAGTTATCCTGGAAACAGGGTGATCAGTTTCCCTGGAAACAGGGAAGACAGTTACCACGGAAACAGGGCGGTCAGTTATCCCGGAAACAGGGTGATCAGTTACCCTGGAAACAGGGTGATCAGTTAACCTGGAAACAGGGTGATCAGTTTCCCTGGAAACAGGGCGGTCAGTTACCCCGGAAACTGGGCAGTCAGTTGCCCTGGAAACAGGGTAGTCAGTCACCCTGGAAACAAGTTAGTCAGTTACCCCGGAAACAGGGTGATCAGTTACCCTGGAAACAGGGCAGTCAGTTATCCTGGAAACAGGGCGGTCAGTTATCCTGGAAACCGGGCAGTCAGTTAACCTCGAAACAGGGCAGTCAGTTATCCTGGAAACAGGGCAGTCAGTTACCCCGGAAACAGGGAGATCAGTTACCCCGGAAACAGCGCAGTCAGTTACCCTGGAAACAGGGCAGTCAGTTACCCGGAAACAAGGTGATCAGTTAGCCCGGAAACAGGGAGATCAGTTACCCCGGAAACAGGGCGGTCAGTTACCCTGTAAACAGGGCAGTCAGTTATCCCAGAAACAGGGCGGTCAGTTACCCCGGAAACAGGGCGGTCAGTTATCCCGTAAACAGGGTGATCAGTTACCCTGGAAACAGGGCAGTCAGTTATCCTGGAAACAGGGTGATCAGTTTCCCTGGAAACAGGGAAGACAGTTACCACGGAAACAGGGCGGTCAGTTATCCCGGAAACAGGGTGATCAGTTACCCTGGAAACAGGGTGATCAGTTAACCTGGAAACAGGGTGATCAGTTTCCCTGGAAACAGGGCAGTCAGTTATCCCGGAAACAGGGTGATCAGTTACCCTGGAAACAGGGCAGTCAGTTATCCCGGAAACAGGGTGATCAGTTATCCTGGAAACAGGGCAGTCAGTTATCCTTGAAACAGGGCAGTCAGTGATCCTGGAAACAGGGCAGTCAGTTAACCTCGAAACAGGGCAGTCAGTTATCCTGGAAACAGGGCAGTCAGTTACCCCGGAAACAGGGAGATCAGTTACCCCGGAAACAGCGCAGTCAGTTACCCTGGAAACAGTGCTGTCAGTTATCCTGGAAACAGGGTGGTCAGTTACCCTGGAAACAGGGCTGTCAGTTGACCTGGAAACAGGGCAGTCAGTTATCCTGGAAACAGGGCAGTCAGTTACCCTGGAAACAGGGTGGTCATTTACCCCGGAAACAGGGTGATCAGTTATCCTGGAAACAGGGCGGTCAGTTACCCCGGAAACAGGGCAGTCAGTTACCCCGGAAACAGGGCGGTCAGTAACCCTGCAAACAGATTAGTCAGTTAGCCCGGAAAAAGGGTGATCAGTTATCCTGGAAACAGGGCAGTCAGTTACCCCGGAAACAGGGCACCAAGTTACCCTGGAAACAGGGCAGTCAGTTACCCTGGAAACAGGGCAGTCAGTTACCCCGGAAACAGGGCAGTCAGTTACCCAGGAAGCAGGGCAGTCAGTTATCCCGGAAACAGGGCAGTCAGTTATCCCGGAAACAGGGTGATCAGTTACCCTGGAAACTGGGCTGTCAGTTACCCTGGAAACAGGGCAGTCAGTTATTCTGGAAACTGGGCAGTCATTTACCCTGGAAACAGGGCAGTCAGTTATCCCGGAAACCGGGTGATCTGTTACACTGGAAACAGGGCAGTCAGTTATCCCGGAAACAGGGTGAACTGTTACCCTGGAAACAGGGCAGTCAGTTACCCCGGAAACAGGGCAGTCAGTTACCCAGGAAGCAGGGCAGTCAGTTATCCCGGAAACAGGGCAGTCAGTTATCCCGGAAACAGGGTGATCAGTTACCCTGGAAACTGGGCTGTCAGTTACCCTGGAAACAGGGCAGTCAGTTATTCTGGAAACTGCGCAGTCATTTACCCTTGAAACAGGGCAGTCAGTTATCCCGGAAACAGGGTGATCTGTTACCATGGAAACAGGGCAGTCAGTTACCCCGGAAACAGGGCAGTCAGTTACCCAGGAAGCAGGGCAGTCAGTTATCCCGGAAACAGGGCAGTCACTTATCCCGGGAACAGGGTGATCAGTTACCCTGGAAACTGGGCTGTCAGTTACCCTGGAAACAGGGCAGTCAGTTATTCTGGAAACTGCGCAGTCATTTACCCTTGAAACAGGGCAGTCAGTTATCCCGGAAACAGGGTGATCTGTTACCATGGAAACAGGGCAGTCAGTTATCCCGGAAAAAGTGCAGTCAGTTATCCTGGAAAAAGGGTGATCAGTTACCCTGGAAACTGGGCAGTCAGTTACCCTGGAAACAGGTCAGACAGTTACCCCAGAAACAGGGCAGTCAGTTACCCTGGAAACAGGGCAGTCAGTTATCCCGGAAACTGGGCAGTCAGTTACCCTGAAAACAGGGCAGTCAGTCACCCTGGAAACTGGGCAGTCAGTTACCCTGGAAACAGGGCAGTCAGTCACCCTGGAAACAAGTTAGTCAGTTACCCTGAAAAAGGGTGATCAGTTATCCTGGAAACAGGGCAGTCAGTTAGCCTGGAAACAGGGCAGTCAGTTACCCCGGAAACAGGGCAGTCAGTTACCCAAGAAGCAGGGCAGTCAGTTATCCCGGAAACAGGGCAGTCAGTTATCCCGGAAAAAGGGTGATCTGTTACCCTGGAAACAGGGCAGTCAGTTATCCCGGAAACAGGGCAGTCAGCTATCCTGGAAAAAGGGTGATCAGTTACCCTGGAAACTGGGCAGTCAGTTACCCTGGAAACAGGTCAGACAGTTACCCCTGAAACAGGGAGATCAGTTACCCCGGAAACAGCGCAGTCAGTTACCCTGGAAACAGGGCTGTCAGTTATCCTGGAAACAGGGCGGTCAGTTACCCTGGAAACAGGGCTGTCAGTTGACCTGGAAACAGGGCAGTCAGTTATCCTGGAAACAGGGCAGTCAGTTACCCTGGAAACAGGGCTGTCAGTTTTCCTGGAAACAGGGTGGTAAGTTACCCTGGAAACAGGGTGGCCATTTACCCCGGAAACAGGGTGATCAGTTATCCTGGAAACAGGGCGGTCAGTTACCCCGGAAACAGGGCAGTCAGTTACCCAAGAAGCAGGGCAGTCAGTTATCCCGGAAACAGGGCAGTCAGTTATCCCGGAAACAGGGTGATCTGTTACCCTGGAAACAGGGCAGTCAGTTATCCCGGAAACAGCGCAGTCAGTTACCCTGGAAACAGGGCTGTCAGTTATCCTGGAAACAGGGCAGTCAGTTGACCTGGAAACAGGGCAGTCAGTTATCCTGGAAACAGGGCAGTCAGTTACCCTGGAAACAGGGCTGTCAGTTTTCCTGGAAACAGGGTGATCAGTTACCCTGGAAACTGGGCTGTCAGTTACCCTGGAAACAGGGCAGTCAGTTATTCTGGAAACTGGGCAGTCATTTACCCTGGAAACAGGGCAGTCAGTTATCCCGGAAACAGGGTGATCTGTTACACTGGAAACAGGGCAGTCAGTTATCCCGGAAACAGGGTGAACTGTTACCCTGGAAACAGGGCAGTCAGTTACCCCGGAAACAGGGCAGTCAGTTACCCAGGAAGCAGGGCAGTCAGTTATCCCGGAAACAGGGCAGTCAGTTATCCCGGAAACAGGGTGATCAGTTACCCTGGAAACTGGGCTGTCAGTTACCCTGGAAACAGGGCAGTCAGTTATTCTGGAAACTGCGCAGTCATTTACCCTTGAAACAGGGCAGTCAGTTATCCCGGAAACAGGGTGATCTGTTACCATGGAAACAGGGCAGTCAGTTACCCCGGAAACAGGGCAGTCAGTTACCCAGGAAGCAGGGCAGTCAGTTATCCCGGAAACAGGGCAGTCACTTATCCCGGAAACAGGGTGATCAGTTACCCTGGAAACTGTGCTGTCAGTTACCCTGGAAACAGGGCAGTCAGTTATTCTGGAAACTGCGCAGTCATTTACCCTTGAAACAGGGCAGTCAGTTATCCCGGAAACAGGGTGATCTGTTACCATGGAAACAGGGCAGTCAGTTATCCCGGAAAAAGGGCAGTCAGTTATCCTGGAAAAAGGGTGATCAGTTACCCTGGAAACTGGGCAGTCAGTTACCCTGGAAACAGGTCAGACAGTTACCCCAGAAACAGGGCAGTCAGTTACCCTGGAAACAGGGCAGTCAGTTATCCCGGAAACTGGGCAGTCAGTTACCCTGGAAACAGGGCAGTCAGTCACCCTGGAAACTGGGCAGTCAGTTACCCTGGAAACAGGGCAGTCAGTCACCCTGGAAACAAGTTAGTCAGTTACCCTGAAAAAGGGTGATCAGTTATCCTGGAAACAGGGCAGTCAGTTACCCTGGAAACAGGTCAGACAGTTACCCCGGAAACAGGGAGATCAGTTACCCCGGAAACAGCGCAGTCAGTTACCCTGGAAACAGGGCTGTCAGTTATCCTGGAAACAGGGCGGTCAGTTACCCTGGAAACAGGGCTGTCAGTTGACCTGGAAACAGGGCAGTCAGTTATCCTGGAAACAGGGCAGTCAGTTACCCTGGAAACAGGGCTGTCAGTTTTCCTGGAAACAGGGTGGTAAGTTACCCTGTAAACAGGGTGGTCATTTACCCCGGAAACAGGGTGATCAGTTATCCTGGAAACAGGGCGGTCAGTTACCCCGGAAACAGGGCAGTCAGTTACCCCGGAAACAGGGCGGTCAGTAACCCTGCAAACAGATTAGTCAGTTAGCTCGGAAAAAGGGTGATCAGTTATCCTGGAAACAGGGCAGTCAGTTGGCCTGGAAACAGGGCAGTCAGTTACCCCGGAAACAGGGCAGCAAGTTACCCTGGAAACAGGGCAGTCAGTTACCCTGGAAACAGGGCAGTCAGTTACCCCGGAAACAGGGCAGTCAGTTACCCAGGAAGCAGGGCAGTCAGTTATCCCGGAAACAGGGCAGTCAGTTATCCCGGAAACAGTGTGATCAGTTACCCTGGAAACTGGGCTGTCAGTTACCCTGGAAACAGGGCAGTCAGTTATTCTGGAAACAGGGCAGTCAGTTACCCTGGAAACAGGGCAGTCAGTTATACCGGAAACAGGGTGATCTGTTACCCTGGAAACAGGGCAGTCAGTTATCCCGGAAACAGGGCAGTCAGTTATCCTGGAAAAAGGGTGATCATCTACCCTGGAAACTGGGCAGTCAGTTACCCTGGAAACAGGTCAGACAGTTACCCCGGAAACAGGGCAGTCAGTTACCCTGGAAACAGGGCAGTCAGTTACCCCGGAAACTGGGCAGTCAGTTACCCTGGAAACAGGGCAGTCAGTCACCCTGGAAACAAGTTAGTCAGTTACCCCGGAAACAGGGTGATCAGTTACCCCGGAAACAGGGCAGTCAGTTCCCCTGGAAACAGGGCAGTCAGTTACCCTGGAAACAGGGCAGTCAGTTATCCTGGAAACAGGGCAGTCAGTTATCCCGGAAACAGGGTGATCAGTTACCCTGGAAACAGGGCAGTCAGTTATCCCGGAAACAGGGTAATCTGTTACCCTGGAAACAGGGCAGTCAGTTATCCTGGAAACAGGGCGGTCAGTTACCCTGGAAACAGGGCAGTCAGTTACCCGGAAACAAGGTGATCAGTTAGCCCGGAAACAGGGAGATCAGTTACCCCGGAAACAGGGCGGTCAGTTACCCTGGAAACAGGGCAGTCAGTTCTCCCAGAAACAGGGCGGTCAGTTACCCCGGAAACAGGGCGTTCAGTTATCCCGTAAACAGGGTGATCAGTTACCCTGGAAACAGGGCAGTCAGTTATCCTGGAAACAGAACGGTCAGTTACCCCGGAAACAGGGCCGTCAGTTACCCTGGAAACAGGTTGGTCAGTTGCCGCAGAAACAGGGAGATCAGTTACCCTGGAAACAGGGAAGTCAGTTACCACGGAAACAGGGCGGTCAGTTATCCCAGAAACAGGGTGATCAGTTACCCTGGAAACAGGGTGATCAGTTAACCTGGAAACAGGGTGATCAGTTTCCCTGGAAACAGGGCGGTCAGTTACCCCTGGAAACAGGGCAGTCAGTTATCCCGGAAACAGGGTGATCAGTTACCCTGGAAACAGGGCAGTCAGTTATCCCGGAAACAGGGTGATCAGTTATCCTGGAAACAGGGCAGTCAGTTATCCTTGAAACAGGGCGGTTAGTTATCCTGGAAACAGGGCAATCAGTTAACCTCGAAACAGGGCAGTCAGTTATCCTGGAAACAGGGCAGTCAGTTACCCCGGAAACAGGGAGATCAGTTACCCCGGAAACAGCGCAGTCAGTTACCCTGGAAACAGGGCTGTCAGTTATCCTGGAAATAGGGTGGTCAGTTACCCTGGAAACAGGGCTGTCAGTTGACCTGGAAACAGGGCAGTCAGTTATCCTCGAAACAGGGCAGTCAGTTACCCTGGAAACAGGGTGGTCATTTACCCCGGAAACAGGGTGATCAGTTATCCTGGAAACAGGGCGGTCAGTTACCCCGGAAACAGGGCAGTCAGTTACCCCGGAATCAGGGCAGTCAGTAACCCTGCAAACAGATTAGTCAGTTAGCCCGGAAAAAGGGTGATCAGTTATCCTGGAAACAGGGCAGTCAGTTAGCCTGGAAACAGGGCAGTCAGTTACCCCGGAAACAGGGCAGCAAGTTACCCTGGAAACAGGGCAGTCAGTTACCCTGGAAACAGGGCAGTCAGTTACCCCGGAAACAGGGCAGTCAGTTACCCAGGAAGCAGGGCAGTCAGTTATCCCGGAAACAGGGCAGTCAGTTATCCCGGAAACAGGGTGATCAGTTACCCTGGAAACTGGGCTGTCAGTTACCCTGGAAACAGGGCAGTCAGTTACCCTGGAAACAGGGCAGTCAGTTACCCCGGAAACTGGGCAGTCAGTTACCCTGGAAACAGGGCAGTCAGTCACCCTGGAAACAAGTTAGTCAGTTACCCCGGAAACAGGGTGATCAGTTACCCCGGAAACAGGGCAGTCAGTTCCCCTGGAAACAGGGCAGTCAGTTACCCTGGAAACAGGGCAGTCAGTTATCCTGGAAACAGGGCAGTCAGTTATCCCGGAAACAGGGTGATCAGTTACCCTGGAAACAGGGCAGTCAGTTATCCCGGAAACAGGGTGATCTGTTACCCTGGAAACAGGGCAGTCAGTTATCCTGGAAACAGGGCGGTCAGTTACCCTGGAAACAGGGCAGTCAGTTACCCGGAAACAAGGTGATCAGTTAGCCCGGAAACAGGGAGATCAGTTACCCCGGAAACAGGTCGGTCAGTTACCCTGGAAACAGGGCAGTCAGTTCTCCCAGAAACAGAGCGGTCAGTTACCCCGGAAACAGAGCGTTCAGTTATCCCGTAAACAGGGTGATCAGTTACCCTGGAAACATGGCAGTCAGTTATCCTGGAAACAGAACGGTCAGTTACCCCGGAAACAGGGCGGTCAGTTACCCTGGAAACAGGTTGGTCAGTTGCCGCAGAAACAGGGTGATCAGTTACCCTGGAAACAGGGAAGTCAGTTACCACGGAAACTGGGCGGTCAGTTATCCCGGAAACAGGGTGATCAGTTACCCTGGAAACAGGGAGATCAGTTAACCTGGAAACAGGGTGATCAGTTTCCCTGGAAACAGGGCGGTCAGTTACCCCGGATACAGGGCAGTCAGTTATCCCGGAAACAGGGTGATCACTTACCCTGGAAACAGGGCAGTCAGTTATCCCAGAAACAGGGTGATCAGTTATCCTGGAAACAGGGCAGTCAGTTATCCTTGAAACAGGGCGGTCAGTTATCCTGGAAACAGGGCAGTCAGTTAACCTCGAAACAGGGCAGTCAGTTATCCTGGAAACAGGGCAGTCAGTTACCCCGGAAACAGGGAGATCAGTTACCCCGGAAACAGCGCAGTCAGTTACCCTGGAAACAGGGCTGTCAGTTATCCTGGAAACAGGGCGGTCAGTTACCCTGGAAACAGGGCTGTCAGTTGACCTGGAAACAGGGCAGTCAGTTACCCTGGTAACAGGGCAGTCAGTTACCCTGGAAACAGGGTGGTCATTTACCCCGGAACAAGGGTGATCAGTTATCCTGGAAACAGGGCGGTCAGTTACCCCGGAAACAGGGCAGTCAGTTACCCCGGAAACAGGGCGGTCAGTAACCCTGCAAACAGATTAGTCAGTTAGCCCGGAAAAAGGGTGATCAGTTACTCCGGAAAAAGGGCAGTCTGTTCCCCTGGAAACAGGGCAGTCAGTTACCCTGGAAACAGGGCAGTCAGTTATCCCGGAAACAGGGCAGTCAGTTATCCCGGAAACAGGGTGATCAGTTACCCTGGAAACAGGGCAGTCAGTTATCCCGGAAACAGGGTGATCTGCTACCCTGGAAACAGGGCAGTCAGTTATCCTGGAAACAGGGCGGTCAGTTACCCTGGAAACAGGGCAGTCAGTTACCCGGAAACAAGGTGATCAGTTAGCCCTGAAACAGGGTGATCAGTTACCCTGGAAACAGGGCAGTCAGTTATCCTGGAAACAGGGTGATCAGTTTCCCTGGAAACAGGGAAGACAGTTACCACGGAAACAGGGCGGTCAGTTATCCCGGAAACAGGGTGATCAGTTACCCTGGAAACAGGGTGATCAGTTAACCTGGAAACAGGGTGATCAGTTTCCCTGGAAACAGGGCAGTCAGTTATCCCGGAAACAGGGTGATCAGTTACCCTGGAAACAGGGCAGTCAGTTATCCCGGAAACAGGGTGATCAGTTATCCTGGAAACAGGGCAGTCAGTTATCCCTGAAACAGGGCAGTCAGAGATCCTGGAAACAGGGCAGTCAGTTAACCTCGAAACAGGGCAGTCAGTTATCCTGGAAACAGGGCAGTCAGTTACCCCGGAAACAGGGAGATCAGTTACCCCGGAAACAGCGCAGTCAGTTACCCTGGAAACAGGGCTGTCAGTTATCCTGGAAACAGGGCGGTCAGTTATCCTGGAAACAGGGCTGTCAGTTGACCTGGAAACAGGGCAGTCAGTTATCCTGGAAACAGGGCAGTCAGTTACCCTGGAAACAGGGTGGTCAGTTACCCCGGAAACAGGGCAGTCAGTTACCCCGGAAACAGGGCGGTCAGTAACCCTGCAAACAGATTAGTCAGTTAGCCCGGAAAAAGGGTGATCAGTTATCCTGGAAACAGGGCGGTCAGTTACCCCGGAAACAGGGCAGTCAGTTACCCCGGAAACAGGGCGGTCAGTAACCCTGCCAACAGATTAGTCAGTTAGCCCGGAAAAAAGGTGATCAGTTATCCTGGAAACAGGGCAGTCAGTTACCCTGGAAACAGGGCAGTCAGTTACCCCGGAAACAGGGCAGTCAGTTACCCAGGAAGCAGGGCAGTCAGTTATCCCGGAAACAGGGTGATCAGTTACCCTGGAAACTGGGCTGTCAGTTACCCTGGAAACAGGGCAGTCAGTTATTCTGGAAACTGGGCGGTCTGTTACCCTGGAAACAGGGCAGTCAGTTATCCCAGAAACAGGGTGATCTGTTACCCTGGAAATAGGGCAGTCAGTTATCCTGGAAAAAGGGTGATCATCTACCCTGGAAACTGGGCAGTCAGTTACCCTGGAAACAGGGCAGTCAGTTACCCCGGAATCTGGGCAGTCAGTTACCCTGGAAACAGGGCAGTCAGTCACCCTGGAAACAAGTTAGTCAGTTACCCCGGAAACAGGGTGATCAGTTACTCCGGAAAAAGGGCAGTCAGTTCCCCTGGAAACAGGGCAGTCAGTTACCCTGGAAACAGGGCAGTCAGTTATCCCGGAAACAGGGCAGTCAGTTATCCCGGAAACAGGGTGATCAGTTACCCTGGAAACAGGGCAGTCAGTTATCCCGGAAACAGGGTGATCTGTTCCCCTGGAAACAGGGCAGTCAGTTATCCTGGAAACAGGGCGGTCAGTTACCCTGGAAACAGGGCAGTCAGTTACCCCGGAAACAGGGCAGTCAGTTACCCAGGAAGCAGGGCAGTCAGTTATCCCGGAAACAGGGTGATCAGTTACCCTGGAAACTGGGCTGTCAGTTACCCTGGAAACAGGGCAGTCAGTTATTCTGGAAACTGGGCGGTCTGTTACCCTGGAAACAGGGCAGTCAGTTATCCCAGAAACAGGGTGATCTGTTACCCTGGAAATAGGGCAGTCAGTTATCCTGGAAAAAGGGTGATCATCTACCCTGGAAACTGGGCAGTCAGTTACCCTGGAAACAGGTCAGACAGTTACCCCGGAAACAGGGCAGTCAGTTACCCTGGAAACAGGGCAGTCAGTTACCCCGGAATCTGGGCAGTCAGTTACCCTGGAAACAGGGCAGTCAGTCACCCTGGAAACAAGTTAGTCAGTTACCCCGGA
Organism: Heterodontus francisci; assembly: GCF_036365525.1. Taxonomy (NCBI): domain Eukaryota; kingdom Metazoa; phylum Chordata; class Chondrichthyes; order Heterodontiformes; family Heterodontidae; genus Heterodontus; species Heterodontus francisci. The sequence continues at coordinate 6,955,240 of NC_090403.1, read as the reverse complement.
AACAGGGTGATCAGTTACTCCGGAAAAAGGGCAGTCAGTTCCCCTGGAAACAGGGCAGTCAGTTACCCTGGAAACAGGGCAGTCAGTTATCCCGGAAACAGGGCAGTCAGTTATCCCGGAAACAGGGTGATCAGTTACCCTGGAAACAGGGCAGTCAGTTATCCCGGAAACAGGGTGATCTGTTCCCCTGGAAACAGGGCAGTCAGTTATCCTGGAAACAGAGCAGTCAGTTGACCTGGAAACAGGGCAGTCAGTTATCCTGGAAACAGAGCAGTCAGTTACCCTGGAAACAGGGCTGTCAGTTTTCCTGGAAACAGGGTGGTAAGTTACCCTGGAAACAGGGTGGTCATTTACCCCGGAAACAGGGTGATCAGTTATCCTGGAAACAGGGCGGTCAGTTACCCCGGAAACAGGGCAGTCAGTTACCCCGGAAACAGGGCGGTCAGTAACCCTGCAAACAGATTAGTCAGTTAGCCCGGAAAAAGGGTGATCAGTTACCCTGGAAACAGGGCAGTCAGTTAGCCTGGAAACAGGGCAGTCAGTTACCCCGGAAACAGGGCAGTCAGTTACCCAGGAAGCAGGGCAGTCAGTTATCCCGGAAACAGGGCAGTCAGTTATCCCGGAAACAGGGTGATCAGTTACCCTGGAAACTGGGCTGTCAGTTACCCTGGAAACAGGGCAGTCAGTTATTCTGGAAACTGGGCAGTCATTTACCCTGGAAACAGGGCAGTCAGTTATCCCGGAAACAGGGTGATCTGTTACCCTGGAAACAGGGCAGTCAGTTATCCCGGAAACAGGGCAGTCAGTTATCCTGGAAAAAGGGTGATCAGTTACCCTGGAAACTGGGCAGTCAGTTACCCTGGAAACAGCTCAGACAGTTACCCCGGAAACAGGGAGATCAGTTACCCCGGAAACAGTGCAGTCAGTTACCCTGGAAACAGGGCTGTCAGTTATCCTGGAAACAGGGCGGTCAGTTACCCTGGAAACAGGGCTGTCAGTTGACCTGGAAACAGGGCAGTCAGTTATCCTGGAAACAGGGCAGTCAGTTACCCTGGAAACAGTTTTGTCAGTTTTCCTGGAAACAGGGTGGTAAGTTACCCTGGAAACAGGGTGGTCATTTACCCGGGAAACAGGGTGATCAGTTATCCTGGAAACAGGGCGGTCAGTTGCCCCGGAAACAGGGCAGTCAGTTACCCCGGAAACAGGGCGGTCAGTAACCCTGCAAACAGATTAGTCAGTTAGCTCGGAAAAAGGGTGATCAGTTATCCTGGAAACAGGGCAGTCAGTTGGCCTGGAAACAGGGCAGTCAGTTACCCCGGAAACAGGGCAGCAAGTTACCCTGGAAACAGGGCAGTCAGTTACCCTGGAAACAGGACAGTCAGTTACCCCGGAAACAGGGCAGTCAGTTACCCAGGAAGCAGGGCAGTCAGTTATCCCGGAAACAGGGCAGTCAGTTATCCCGGAAACAGGGTGATCAGTTACCCTGGAAACTGGGCTGTCAGTTACCCTGTAACAGGGCAGTCAGTTATTCTGGAAACTGGGCAGTCAGTTACCCTGGAAACAGGGCAGTCAGTTATCCCGGAAACAGGGTGATCTGTTACCCTGGAAACAGGGCAGTCAGTTATCCCGGAAACAGGGCAGTCAGTTATCCTGGAAAAAGGGTGATCATCTACCCTGGAAACTGGGCAGTCAGTTACCCTGGAAACAGGTCAGACAGTTACCCCGGAAACAGGGCAGTCAGTTATCCTGGAAACAGGGCGTTCAGTTACCCTGGAAACAGGGCTGTCAGTTGACCTGGAAACAGGGCAGTCAGTTATCCTGGAAACAGGGCAGTCAGTTACCCTGGAAACAGGGCTGTCAGTTTTCCTGGAAACAGGGTGGTAAGTTACCCTGGAAACAGGGTGGTCATTTACCCCGGAAACAGGGTGATCAGTTATCCTGGAAACAGGGCGGTCAGTTACCCCGGAAACAGGGCAGTCAGTTACCCCGGAAACAGGGCGGTCAGTAACCCTGCAAACAGATTAGTCAGTTAGCTCGGAAAAAGGGTGATCAGTTATCCTGGAAACAGGGCAGTCAGTTGGCCTGGAAACAGGGCAGTCAGTTACCCCGGAAACAGGGCAGCAAGTTACCCTGGAAACAGGGCAGTCAGTTACCCTGGAAACAGGGCAGTCAGTTACCCCAGAAACAGGGCAGTCAGTTACCCAGGAAGCAGGGCAGTCAGTTATCCCGGAAACAGGGCAGTCAGTTATCCCGGAAACAGGGTGATCAGTTACCCTGGAAACTGGGCTGTCAGTTACCCTGGAAACAGGGCAGTCAGTTACCCCGGAAACTGGGCAGTCAGTTACCCTGGAAACAGGGCAGTCAGTCACCCTGGAAACAAGTTAGTCAGTTACCCCGGAAACAGGGTGATCAGTTACCCCGGAAACAGGGCAGTCAGTTCCCCTGGAAACTGGGCAGTCAGTTACCCTGGAAACAGGGCAATCAGTTATCCTGGAAACAGGGCAGTCAGTTATCCCGGAAACAGGGTGATCAGTTACCCTGGAAACAGGGCAGTCAGTTATCCTGGAAACAGGGTGATCTGTTACCCTGGAAACAGGGCAGTCAGTTATCCTGGAAACAGGGCGGTCAGTTACCCTGGAAACAGGGCAGTCAGTTACCCGGAAACAAGGTGATCAGTTAGCCCGGAAACAGGGAGATCAGTTACCCCGGAAACAGGGCGGTCAGTTACCCTGGAAACAGGGCAGTCAGTTCTCCCAGAAACAGGGCGGTCAGTTACCCCGGAAACAGGGCGTTCAGTTATCCCGTAAACAGGGTGATCAGTTACCCTGGAAACAGGGCAGTCAGTTATCCTGGAAACAGAACGGTCAGTTACCCCGGAAACAGGGCGGTCAGTTACCCTGGAAACAGGTTGGTCAGTTGCCGCAGAAACAGGGTGATCAGTTACCCTGGAAACAGGGAAGTCAGTTACCACGGAAACAGGGCGGTCAGTTATCCCGGAAACAGGGTGATCAGTTTCCCTGGAAACAGGGCGGTCAGTTACCCCGGATACAGGGCAGTCAGTTATCCCGGAAACAGGGTGATCAGTTACCCTGGAAACAGGGCAGTCAGTTATCCCAGAAACAGGGTGATCAGTTATCCTGGAAACAGGGCAGTCAGTTATCCTTGAAACAGGGTGGTCAGTTATCCTGGAAACAGGGCAGTCAGTTAACCTCGAAACAGGGAGATCAGTTACCCCGGAAACAGCGCCGTCAGTTACCCTGGAAACAGGGCTGTCAGTTATCCTGGAAACAGGGCGGTCAGTTACCCTGGAAACAGGGCTGTCAGTTGACCTGGAAACAGGGCAGTCAGTTATCCTGGAAACAGGGCAGTCAGTTACCCTGGAAACAGGGTGGTCATTTACCCCGGAACAAGGGTGATCAGTTATCCTGGAAACAGGGCGGTCAGTTACCCCGGAAACAGGGCAGTCAGTTACCCCGGAAACAGGGCGGTCAGTAACCCTGCAAACAGATTAGTCAGTTAGCCCGGAAAAAGGGTGATCAGTTATCCTGGAAACAGGGCAGTCAGTTGGCCTGGAAACAGGGCAGTCAGTTACCCCGGAAACAGGGCAGCAAGTTACCCTGGAAACAGGGCAGTCAGTTACCCTGGAAACAGGACAGTCAGTTACCCCGGAAACAGGGCAGTCAGTTACCCAGGAAGCAGGGCAGTCAGTTATCCCGGAAACAGGGCAGTCAGTTATCCCGGAAACAGGGTGATCAGTTACCCTGGAAACTGGGCTGTCAGTTACCCTGTAACAGGGCAGTCAGTTATTCTGGAAACTGGGCAGTCAGTTACCCTGGAAACAGGGCAGTCAGTTATCCCGGAAACAGGGTGATCTGTTACCCTGGAAACAGGGCAGTCAGTTATCCCGGAAACAGGGCAGTCAGTTATCCTGGAAAAAGGGTGATCATCTACCCTGGAAACTGGGCAGTCAGTTACCCTGGAAACAGGTCAGACAGTTACCCCGGAAACAGGGCAGTCAGTTATCCTGGAAACAGGGCGTTCAGTTACCCTGGAAACAGGGCTGTCAGTTGACCTGGAAACAGGGCAGTCAGTTATCCTGGAAACAGGGCAGTCAGTTACCCTGGAAACAGGGCTGTCAGTTTTCCTGGAAACAGGGTGGTAAGTTACCCTGGAAACAGGGTGGTCATTTACCCCGGAAACAGGGTGATCAGTTATCCTGGAAACAGGGCGGTCAGTTACCCCGGAAACAGGGCAGTCAGTTACCCCGGAAACAGGGCGGTCAGTAACCCTGCAAACAGATTAGTCAGTTAGCTCGGAAAAAGGGTGATCAGTTATCCTGGAAACAGGGCAGTCAGTTGGCCTGGAAACAGGGCAGTCAGTTACCCCGGAAACAGGGCAGCAAGTTACCCTGGAAACAGGGCAGTCAGTTACCCTGGAAACAGGGCAGTCAGTTACCCCAGAAACAGGGCAGTCAGTTACCCAGGAAGCAGGGCAGTCAGTTATCCCGGAAACAGGGCAGTCAGTTATCCCGGAAACAGGGTGATCAGTTACCCTGGAAACTGGGCTGTCAGTTACCCTGGAAACAGGGCAGTCAGTTACCCCGGAAACTGGGCAGTCAGTTACCCTGGAAACAGGGCAGTCAGTCACCCTGGAAACAAGTTAGTCAGTTACCCCGGAAACAGGGTGATCAGTTACCCCGGAAACAGGGCAGTCAGTTCCCCCGGAAACTGGGCAGTCAGTTACCCTGGAAACAGGGCAATCAGTTATCCTGGAAACAGGGCAGTCAGTTATCCCGGAAACAGGGTGATCAGTTACCCTGGAAACAGGGCAGTCAGTTATCCTGGAAACAGGGTGATCTGTTACCCTGGAAACAGGGCAGTCAGTTATCCTGGAAACAGGGCGGTCAGTTACCCTGGAAACAGGGCAGTCAGTTACCCGGAAACAAGGTGATCAGTTAGCCCGGAAACAGGGAGATCAGTTACCCCGGAAACAGGGCGGTCAGTTACCCTGGAAACAGGGCAGTCAGTTCTCCCAGAAACAGGGCGGTCAGTTACCCCGGAAACAGGGCGTTCAGTTATCCCGTAAACAGGGTGATCAGTTACCCTGGAAACAGGGCAGTCAGTTATCCTGGAAACAGAACGGTCAGTTACCCCGGAAACAGGGCGGTCAGTTACCCTGGAAACAGGTTGGTCAGTTGCCGCAGAAACAGGGTGATCAGTTACCCTGGAAACAGGGAAGTCAGTTACCACGGAAACAGGGCGGTCAGTTATCCCGGAAACAGGGTGATCAGTTTCCCTGGAAACAGGGCGGTCAGTTACCCCGGATACAGGGCAGTCAGTTATCCCGGAAACAGGGTGATCAGTTACCCTGGAAACAGGGCAGTCAGTTATCCCAGAAACAGGGTGATCAGTTATCCTGGAAACAGGGCAGTCAGTTATCCTTGAAACAGGGTGGTCAGTTATCCTGGAAACAGGGCAGTCAGTTAACCTCGAAACAGGGAGATCAGTTACCCCGGAAACAGCGCCGTCAGTTACCCTGGAAACAGGGCTGTCAGTTATCCTGGAAACAGGGCGGTCAGTTACCCTGGAAACAGGGCTGTCAGTTGACCTGGAAACAGGGCAGTCAGTTATCCTGGAAACAGGGCAGTCAGTTACCCTGGAAACAGGGTGGTCATTTAGCCCGGAACAAGGGTGATCAGTTATCCTGGAAACAGGGCGGTCAGTTACCCCGGAAACAGGGCAGTCAGTTACCCCGGAAACAGGGCGGTCAGTAACCCTGCAAACAGATTAGTCAGTTAGCCCGGAAAAAGGGTGATCAGTTATCCTGGAAACAGGGCAGTCAGTTAGCCTGGAAACAGGGCAGTCAGTTACCCCGGAAACAGGGCAGCAAGTTACCCTGGAAACAGGGCAGTCAGTTACCCTGGAAACAGGGCAGTCAGTTACCCCGGAAACAGGGCGGTCAGTAACCCTGCAAACAGATTAGTCAGTAAGTTCGGAAAAAGGGTGATCAGTTATCCTGGAAACAGGGCAGTCAGTTAGCCTGGAAACAGGGCAGTCAGTTACCCCGGAAACAGGGCAGCAAGTTACCATGGAAACAGGGCAGTCAGTTACCCTGGAAACAGGGCAGTCAGTTACCCCGGAAACAGGGCAGTCAGTTACCCAGGAAGCAGGGCAGTCAGTTATCCCGGAAACAGGGCAGTCAGTTATCCCGGAAACAGGGTGATCAGTTACCCTGGAAACTGGGCTGTCAGTTACCCTGGAAACAGGGCAGTCAGTTATTCTGGAAACTGGGCAGTCAGTTACCCTGGAAACAGGGCAGTCAGTTATCCCGGAAACAGGGTGATCTGTTACCCTGGAAACAGGGCAGTCATTTGTCCCGGAAACAGGGCAGTCAGTTATCCTGGAAAAAGGGTGATCATCTACCCTGGAAACTGGGCAGTCAGTTACCCTGGAAACAGGTCAGACAGTTACCCCGGAAACAGGGCAGTCAGTTACCCTGGAAACAGGGCAGTCAGTTACCCCGGAAACTGGGCAGTCAGTTACCCTGGAAACAGGGCAGTCAGTCACCCTGGAAACAAGTTAGTCAGTTACCCCGGAAACAGGGTGATCAGTTACTCCGGAAAAAGGGCAGTCTGTTCCCCTGGAAACAGGGCAGTCAGTTAACCTGGAAACAGGGCAGTCAGTTATCCCGGAAACAGGGCAGTCAGTTATCCCGGAAACAGGGTGTTCAGTTACCCTGGAAACAGGGCAGTCAGTTATCCCGGAAACAGGGTGATCTGCTACCCTGGAAACAGGGCAGTCAGTTATCCTGGAAACAGGGCAGTCAGTTACCCTGGAAACAGGGCAGTCAGTTACCCGGAAACAAGGTGATCAGTTAGCCCGGAAACAGGGAGATCAGTTACCCCGGAAACAGGGCGGTCAGTTACCCTGGAAACAGGGCAGTCAGTTATCCCAGAAACAGGGCGGTCAGTTACCCCGGAAACAGGGCGGTCAGTTATCCCGTAAACAGGGTGATCAGTTAACCTGGACACAGGGCAGTCAGTTACCCTGGAAACAGGGTGGTCATTTACCCCGGAAACAGGGTGATCAGTTATCCTGGAAACAGGGCGGTCAGTTACCCCGGAAACAGGGCAGTCAGTTACCCCGGAAACAGGGCGGTCAGTAACCCTGCAAACTGATTAGTCAGTTAGCCCGGAAAAAGGGTGATCAGTTATCCTGGAAACAGGGCAGTCAGTTACCCCGGAAACAGGGCAGCAAGTTACCCTGGAAACAGGGCAGTCAGTTACCCTGGAAACAGGGCAGTCAGTTACCCCGGAAACAGGGCAGTCAGTTACCCAGGAAGCAGGGCATTCAGTTATCCCGGAAACAGGGCAGTCAGTTATCCCGGAAACAGGGTGATCAGTTACCCTGGAAACTGGGCTGTCAGTTACCCTGGAAACAGGGCAGTCAGTTATTCTGGAAACTGGGCAGTCATTTACCCTGGAAACAGGGCAGTCAGTTATCCCGGAAACCGGGTGATCTGTTACACTGGAAACAGGGCAGTCAGTTATCCCGGAAACAGGGTGAACTGTTACCCTGGAAACAGGGCAGTCAGTTACCCCGGAAACAGGGCAGTCAGTTACCCAGGAAGCAGGGCAGTCAGTTATCCCGGAAACAGGGCAGTCAGTTATCCCGGAAACAGGGCAGTCAGTTATCCCGGAAACAGGGTGATCTGTTACCATGGAAACAGGGCAGTCAGTTACCCCGGAAACAGGGCAGTCAGTTACCCAGGAAGCAGGGCAGTCAGTTATCCCGGAAACAGGGCAGTCACTTATCCCGGAAACAGGGTGATCAGTTACCCTGGAAACTGTGCTGTCAGTTACCCTGGAAACAGGGCAGTCAGTTATTCTGGAAACTGCGCAGTCATTTACCCTTGAAACAGGGCAGTCAGTTATCCCGGAAACAGGGTGATCTGTTACCATGGAAACAGGGCAGTCAGTTATCCCGGAAAAAGGGCAGTCAGTTATCCTGGAAAAAGGGTGATCAGTTACCCTGGAAACTGGGCAGTCAGTTACCCTGGAAACAGGTCAGACAGTTACCCCAGAAACAGGGCAGTCAGTTACCCTGGAAACAGGGCAGTCAGTTATCCCGGAAACTGGGCAGTCAGTTACCCTGGAAACAGGGCAGTCAGTCACCCTGGAAACAAGTTAGTCAGTTACCCTGAAAAAGGGTGATCAGTTATCCTGGAAACAGGGCAGTCAGTTAGCCTGGAAACAGGGCAGTCAGTTATCCCGGAAACAGGGCAGTCAGTTACCCAAGAAGCAGGGCAGTCAGTTATCCCGGAAACAGGGCAGTCAGTTATCCCGGAAACAGGGTGATCTGTTACCCTGGAAACAGGGCAGTCAGTTATCCCGGAAACAGGGCAGTCAGTTATCCTGGAAAAAGCGTGATCAGTTACCCTGGAAACTGGGCAGTCAGTTACCCTGGAAACAGCTCAGACAGTTACCCCGGAAACAGGGAGATCAGTTACCCCGGAAACAGTGCAGTCAGTTTCCCTGGAAACAGGGCTGTCAGTTATCCTGGAAACAGGGCGCTCAGTTACCCTGGAAACAGGGCTGTCAGTTGACCTGGAAACAGGGCAGTCAGTTATCCTGGAAACAGGGCAGTCAGTTACCCTGGAAACAGGTTTGTCAGTTTTCCTGGAAACAGGGTGGTAAGTTACCCTGGAAACAGGGTGGTCATTTACCCTGGAAACAGGGTGATCAGTTATCCTGGAAACAGGGCGGTCAGTTACCCCGGAAACAGGGCAGTCAGTTACCCCGGAAACAGGGCGGTCAGTAACCCTGCAAACAGATTAGTCAGTTAGCTCGGAAAAAGGGTGATCAGTTATCCTGGAAACAGGGCATTCAGTTGGCCTGGAAACAGGGCAGTCAGTTACCCCGGAAACAGGGCAGCAAGTTACCCTGGAAACAGGGCAGTCAGTTACCCTGGAAACAGGACAGTCAGTTACCCCGGAAACAGGGCAGTCAGTTACCCAGGAAGCAGGGCAGTCAGTTATCCCGGAAACAGGGCAGTCAGTTATCCCGGAAACAGGGTGATCAGTTACCCTGGAAACTGGGCTGTCAGTTACCCTGTAACAGGGCAGTCAGTTATTCTGGAAACTGGGCAGTCAGTTACCCTGGAAACAGGGCAGTCAGTTATCCCGGAAACAGGGTGATCTGTTACCCTGGAAACAGGGCAGTCAGTTATCACGGAAACAGGGCAGTCAGTTATCCTGGAAACAGCGCAGTCAGTTACCCTGGAAACAGGGCTGTCAGTTATCCTGGAAACAGGGCGGTCAGTTACCCTGGAAACAGGGCTGTCAGTTATCCTGGAAACAGGGCGGTCAGTTACCCTGGAAACAGGGCTGTCAGTTGACCTGGAAACAGGGCAGTCAGTTATCCTGGAAACAGGGCAGTCAGTTACCCTGGAAACAGGGCTGTCAGTTTTCCTGGAAACAGGGTGGTAAGTTACCCTGGAAACAGGGTGGCCATTTACCCCGGAAACAGGGTGATCAGTTATCCTGGAAACAGGGCGGTCAGTTACCCCGGAAACAGGGCAGTCAGTTACCCAAGAAGCAGGGCAGTCAGTTATCCCGGAAACAGGGCAGTCAGTTATCCCGGAAACAGGGTGATCTGTTACCCTGGAAACAGGGCAGTCAGTTATCCCGGAAACAGGGCAGTCAGTTATCCTGGAAAAAGGGTGATCAGTTACCCTGGAAACTGGGCAGTCAGTTACCCTGGAAACAGCTCAGACAGTTACCCCGGAAACAGGGAGATCAGTTACCCCGGAAACAGTGCAGTCAGTTACCCTGGAAACAGGGCTGTCAGTTATCCTGGAAACAGGGCGGTCAGTTACCCTGGAAACAGGGCTGTCAGTTGACCTGGAAACAGGGCAGTCAGTTATCCTGGAAACAGGGCAGTCAGTTACCCTGGAAACAGGTTTGTCAGTTTTCCTGGAAACAGGGTGGTAAGTTACCCTGGAAACAGGGTGGTCATTTACCCGGGAAACAGGGTGATCAGTTATCCTGGAAACAGGGCGGTCAGTTACCCCGGAAACAGGGCAGTCAGTTACCCCGGAAACAGGGCGGTCAGTAACCCTGCAAACAGATTAGTCAGTTAGCTCGGAAAAAGGGTGATCAGTTATCCTGGAAACAGGGCAGTCAGTTGGCCTGGAAACAGGGCAGTCAGTTACCCCGGAAACAGGGCAGCAAGTTACCCTGGAAACAGGGCAGTCAGTTACCCTGGAAACAGGACAGTCAGTTACCCCGGAAACAGGGCAGTCAGTTACCCAGGAAGCAGGGCAGTCAGTTATCCCGGAAACAGGGCAGTCAGTTATCCCGGAAACAGGGTGATCAGTTACCCTGGAAACTGGGCTGTCAGTTACCCTGTAACAGGGCAGTCAGTTATTCTGGAAACTGGGCAGTCAGTTACCCTGGAAACAGGGCAGTCAGTTATCCCGGAAACAGGGTGATCTGTTACCCTGGAAACAGGGCAGTCAGTTATCCCGGAAACAGGGCAGTCAGTTATCCTGGAAAAAGGGTGATCATCTACCCTGGAAACTGGGCAGTCAGTTACCCTGGAAACAGGTCAGACAGTTACCCCGGAAACAGGGCAGTCAGTTATCCTGGAAACAGGGCGTTCAGTTACCCTGGAAACAGGGCTGTCAGTTGACCTGGAAACAGGGCAGTCAGTTATCCTGGAAACAGGGCAGTCAGTTACCCTGGAAACAGGGCTGTCAGTTTTCCTGGAAACAGGGTGGTAAGTTACCCTGGAAACAGGGTGGTCATTTACCCCGGAAACAGGGTGATCAGTTATCCTGGAAACAGGGCGGTCAGTTACCCCGGAAACAGGGCAGTCAGTTACCCCGGAAACAGGGCGGTCAGTAACCCTGCAAACAGATTAGTCAGTTAGCTCGGAAAAAGGGTGATCAGTTATCCTGGAAACAGGGCAGTCAGTTGGCCTGGAAACAGGGCAGTCAGTTACCCCGGAAACAGGGCAGCAAGTTACCCTGGAAACAGGGCAGTCAGTTACCCTGGAAACAGGGCAGCCAGTTACCCCAGAAACAGGGCAGTCAGTTACCCAGGAAGCAGGGCAGTCAGTTATCCCGGAAACAGGGCAGTCAGTTATCCCGGAAACAGGGTGATCAGTTACCCTGGAAACTGGGCTGTCAGTTACCCTGGAAACAGGGCAGTCAGTTACCCCGGAAACTGGGCAGTCAGTTACCCTGGAAACAGGGCAGTCAGTCACCCTGGAAACAAGTTAGTCAGTTACCCCGGAAACAGGGTGATCAGTTACCCCGGAAACAGGGCAGTCAGTTCCCCTGGAAACTGGGCAGTCAGTTACCCTGGAAACAGGGCAATCAGTTATCCTGGAAACAGGGCAGTCAGTTATCCCGGAAACAGGGTGATCAGTTACCCTGGAAACAGGGCAGTCAGTTATCCTGGAAACAGGGTGATCTGTTACCCTGGAAACAGGGCAGTCAGTTATCCTGGAAACAGGGCGGTCAGTTACCCTGGAAACAGGGCAGTCAGTTACCCGGAAACAAGGTGATCAGTTAGCCCGGAAACAGGGAGATCAGTTACCCCGGAAACAGGGCGGTCAGTTACCCTGGAAACAGGGCAGTCAGTTCTCCCAGAAACAGGGCGGTCAGTTACCCCGGAAACAGGGCGTTCAGTTATCCCGTAAACAGGGTGATCAGTTACCCTGGAAACAGGGCAGTCAGTTATCCTGGAAACAGAACGGTCAGTTACCCCGGAAACAGGGCGGTCAGTTACCCTGGAAACAGGTTGGTCAGTTGCCGCAGAAACAGGGTGATCAGTTACCCTGGAAACAGGGAAGTCAGTTACCACGGAAACAGGGCGGTCAGTTATCCCGGAAACAGGGTGATCAGTTTCCCTGGAAACAGGGCGGTCAGTTACCCCGGATACAGGGCAGTCAGTTATCCCGGAAACAGGGTGATCAGTTACCCTGGAAACAGGGCAGTCAGTTATCCCAGAAACAGGGTGATCAGTTATCCTGGAAACAGGGCAGTCAGTTATCCTTGAAACAGGGTGGTCAGTTATCCTGGAAACAGGGCAGTCAGTTAACCTCGAAACAGGGAGATCAGTTACCCCAGAAACAGCGCCGTCAGTTACCCTGGAAACAGGGCTGTCAGTTATCCTGGAAACAGGGCGGTCAGTTACCCTGGAAACAGGGCTGTCAGTTGACCTGGAAACAGGGCAGTCAGTTATCCTGGAAACAGGGCAGTCAGTTACCCTGGAAACAGGGTGGTCATTTACCCCGGAACAAGGGTGATCAGTTATCCTGGAAACAGGGCGGTCAGTTACCCCGGAAACAGGGCAGTCAGTTACCCCGGAAACAGGGCGGTCAGTAACCCTGCAAACAGATTAGTCAGTTAGCCCGGAAAAAGGGTGATCAGTTATCCTGGAAACAGGGCAGTCAGTTAGCCTGGAAACAGGGCAGTCAGTTACCCCGGAAACAGGGCAGCAAGTTACCCTGGAAACAGGGCAGTCAGTTACCCTGGAAACAGGGCAGTCAGTTACCCCGGAAACAGGGCGGTCAGTAACCCTGCAAACAGATTAGTCAGTAAGTTCGGAAAAAGGGTGATCAGTTATCCTGGAAACAGGGCAGTCAGTTAGCCTGGAAACAGGGCAGTCAGTTACCCCGGAAACAGGGCAGCAAGTTACCATGGAAACAGGGCAGTCAGTTACCCTGGAAACAGGGCAGTCAGTTACCCCGGAAACAGGGCAGTCAGTTACCCAGGAAGCAGGGCAGTCAGTTATCCCGGAAACAGGGCAGTCAGTTATCCCGGAAACAGGGTGATCAGTTACCCTGGAAACTGGGCTGTCAGTTACCCTGGAAACAGGGCAGTCAGTTATTCTGGAAACTGGGCAGTCAGTTACCCTGGAAACAGGGCAGTCAGTTATCCCGGAAACAGGGTGATCTGTTACCCTGGAAACAGGGCAGTCATTTATCCCGGAAACAGGGCAGTCAGTTATCCTGGAAAAAGGGTGATCATCTACCCTGGAAACTGGGCAGTCAGTTACCCTGGAAACAGGTCAGACAGTTACCCCGGAAACAGGGCAGTCAGTTACCCTGGAAACAGGGCAGTCAGTTACCCCGGAAACTGGGCAGTCAGTTACACTGGAAACAGGGCAGTCAGTCACCCTGGAAACAAGTTAGTCAGTTACCCCGGAAACAGGGTGATCAGTTACTCCGGAAAAAGGGCAGTCTGTTCCCCTGGAAACAGGGCAGTCAGTTAACCTGGAAACAGGGCAGTCAGTTATCCCGGAAACAGGGCAGTCAGTTATCCCGGAAACAGGGTGTTCAGTTACCCTGGAAACAGGGCAGTCAGTTATCCCGGAAACAGGGTGATCTGCTACCCTGGAAACAGGGCAGTCAGTTATCCTGGAAACAGGGCGGTCAGTTACCCTGGAAACAGGGCAGTCAGTTACCCGGAAACAAGGTGATCAGTTAGCCCGGAAACAGGGAGATCAGTTACCCCGGAAACAGGGCGGTCAGTTACCCTGGAAACAGGGCAGTCAGTTATCCCAGAAACAGGGCGGTCAGTTACCCCGGAAACAGGGCGGTCAGTTATCCCGTAAACAGGGTGATCAGTTAACCTGGACACAGGGCAGTCAGTTACCCTGGAAACAGGGTGGTCATTTACCCCGGAAACAGGGTGATCAGTTATCCTGGAAACAGGGCGGTCAGTTACCCCGGAAACAGGGCAGTCAGTTACCCCGGAAACAGGGCGGTCAGTAACCCTGCAAACTGATTAGTCAGTTAGCCCGGAAAAAGGGTGATCAGTTATCCTGGAAACAGGGCAGTCAGTTACCCCGGAAACAGGGCAGCAAGTTACCCTGGAAACAGGGCAGTCAGTTTCCCTGGAAACAGGGCAGTCAGTTACCCCGGAAACAGGGCAGTCAGTTACCCAGGAAGCAGGGCATTCAGTTATCCCGGAAACAGGGCAGTCAGTTATCCCGGAAACAGGGTGATCAGTTACCCTGGAAACTGGGCTGTCAGTTACCCTGGAAACAGGGCAGTCAGTTATTCTGGAAACTGGGCAGTCATTTACCCTGGAAACAGGGCAGTCAGTTATCCCGGAAACAGGGTGATCTGTTACACTGGAAACAGGGCAGTCAGTTATCCCGGAAACAGGGTGAACTGTTACCCTGGAAACAGGGCAGTCAGTTACCCCGGAAACAGGGCAGTCAGTTACCCAGGAAGCAGGGCAGTCAGTTATCCCGGAAACAGGGCAGTCAGTTATCCCGGAAACAGGGCAGTCAGTTATCCCGGAAACAGGGTGATCTGTTACCATGGAAACAGGGCAGTCAGTTACCCCGGAAACAGGGCAGTCAGTTACCCAGGAAGCAGGGCAGTCAGTTATCCCGGAAACAGGGCAGTCACTTATCCCGGAAACAGGGTGATCAGTTACCCTGGAAACTGGGCTGTCAGTTACCCTGGAAACAGGGCAGTCAGTTATTCTGGAAACTGCGCAGTCATTTACCCTTGAAACAGGGCAGTCAGTTATCCCGGAAACAGGGTGATCTGTTACCATGGAAACAGGGCAGTCAGTTATCCCGGAAAAAGGGCAGTCAGTTATCCTGGAAAAAGGGTGATCAGTTACCCTGGAAACTGGGCAGTCAGTTACCCTGGAAACAGGTCAGACAGTTACCCCAGAAACAGGGCAGTCAGTTACCCTGGAAACAGGGCAGTCAGTTATCCCGGAAACTGGGCAGTCAGTTACCCTGGAAACAGGGCAGTCAGTCACCCTGGAAACAAGTTAGTCAGTTACCCTGAAAAAGGGTGATCAGTTATCCTGGAAACAGGGCAGTCAGTTAGCCTGGAAACAGGGCAGTCAGTTACCCCGGAAACAGGGCAGTCAGTTACCCAAGAAGCAGGGCAGTCAGTTATCCCGGAAACAGGGCAGTCAGTTATCCCGGAAACAGGGTGATCTGTTACCCTGGAAACAGGGCAGTCAGTTATCCCGGAAACAGGGCAGTCAGTTATCCTGGAAAAAGCGTGATCAGTTACCCTGGAAACTGGGCAGTCAGTTACCCTGGAAACAGCTCAGACAGTTACCCCGGAAACAGGGAGATCAGTTACCCCGGAAACAGTGCAGTCAGTTTCCCTGGAAACAGGGCTGTCAGTTATCCTGGAAACAGGGCGCTCAGTTACCCTGGAAACAGGGCTGTCAGTTGACCTGGAAACAGGGCAGTCAGTTATCCTGGAAACAGGGCAGTCAGTTACCCTGGAAACAGGTTTGTCAGTTTTCCTGGAAACAGGGTGGTAAGTTACCCTGGAAACAGGGTGGTCATTTACCCTGGAAACAGGGTGATCAGTTATCCTGGAAACAGGGCGGTCAGTTACCCCGGAAACAGGGCAGTCAGTTACCCCGGAAACAGGGCGGTCAGTAACCCTGCAAACAGATTAGTCAGTTAGCTCGGAAAAAGGGTGATCAGTTATCCTGGAAACAGGGCATTCAGTTGGCCTGGAAACAGGGCAGTCAGTTACCCCGGAAACAGGGCAGCAAGTTACCCTGGAAACAGGGCAGTCAGTTACCCTGGAAACAGGACAGTCAGTTACCCCGGAAACAGGGCAGTCAGTTACCCAGGAAGCAGGGCAGTCAGTTATCCCGGAAACAGGGCAGTCAGTTATCCCGGAAACAGGGTGATCAGTTACCCTGGAAACTGGGCTGTCAGTTACCCTGTAACAGGGCAGTCAGTTATTCTGGAAACTGGGCAGTCAGTTACCCTGGAAACAGGGCAGTCAGTTATCCCGGAAACAGGGTGATCTGTTACCCTGGAAACAGGGCAGTCAGTTATCACGGAAACAGGGCAGTCAGTTATCCTGGAAACAGCGCAGTCAGTTACCCTGGAAACAGGGCTGTCAGTTATCCTGGAAACAGGGCGGTCAGTTACCCTGGAAACAGGGCTGTCAGTTATCCTGGAAACAGGGCGGTCAGTTACCCTGGAAACAGGGCTGTCAGTTGACCTGGAAACAGGGCAGTCAGTTATCCTGGAAACAGGGCAGTCAGTTACCCTGGAAACAGGGCTGTCAGTTTTCCTGGAAACAGGGTGGTAAGTTACCCTGGAAACAGGGTGGCCATTTACCCCGGAAACAGGGTGATCAGTTATCCTGGAAACAGGGCGGTCAGTTACCCCGGAAACAGGGCAGTCAGTTACCCAAGAAGCAGGGCAGTCAGTTATCCCGGAAACAGGGCAGTCAGTTATCCCGGAAACAGGGTGATCTGTTACCCTGGAAACAGGGCAGTCAGTTATCCCGGAAACAGGGCTGTCAGTTATCCTGGAAACAGGGCGGTCAGTTACCCTGGAAACAGGGCTGTCAGTTGACCTGGAAACAGGGCAGTCATTTATCCTGGAAACAGGGCAGTCAGTTACCCTGGAAACAGGGCTGTCAGTTTTCCTGGAAACAGGGTGGTAAGTTACCCTGTAAACAGGGTGGTCATTTACCCCGGAAACAGGGTGATCAGTTATCCTGGAAACAGGGCGGTCAGTTACCCCGGAAACAGGGCAGTCAGTTACCCCGGAAACAGGGCGGTCAGTAACCCTGCAAACTGATTAGTCAGTTAGCCCGGAAAAAGGGTGATCAGTTATCCTGGAAACAGGGCAGTCAGTTACCCCGGAAACAGGGCAGCAAGTTACCCTGGAAACAGGGCAGTCAGTTACCCTGGAAACAGGGCAGTCAGTTACCCCGGAAACAGGGCAGTCAGTTACCCAGGAAGCAGGGCAGTCAGTTATCCCGGAAACAGGGCAGTCAGTTATCCCGGAAACAGTGTGATCAGTTACCCTGGAAACTGGGCTGTCAGTTACCCTGGAAACAGGGCAGTCAGTTATTCTGGAAACTGGGCAGTCAGTTACCCTGGAAACAGGGCAGTCAGTTATACCGGAAACAGGGTGATCTGTTACCCTGGAAACAGGGCAGTCAGTTATCCCGGAAACAGGGCAGTCAGTTATCCTGGAAAAAGGGTGATCATCTACCCTGGAAACTGGGCAGTCAGTTACCCTGGAAACAGGTCAGACAGTTACCCCGGAAACAGGGCAGTCAGTTACCCTGGAAACAGGGCAGTCAGTTACCCCGGAAACTGGGCAGTCAGTTACCCTGGAAACAGGGCAGTCAGTCACCCTGGAAACAAGTTAGTCAGTTACCCCGGAAACAGGGTGATCAGTTACCCCGGAAACAGGGCAGTCAGTTCCCCTGGAAACAGGGCAGTCAGTTACCCTGGAAACAGGGCAGTCAGTTATCCTGGAAACAGGGCAGTCAGTTATCCCGGAAACAGGGTGATCAGTTACCCTGGAAACAGGGCAGTCAGTTATCCCGGAAACAGGGTGATCTGTTACCCTGGAAACAGGGCAGTCAGTTATCCTGGAAACAGGGCAGTCAGTTACCCTGGAAACAGGGCAGTCAGTTACCCGGAAACAAGGTGATCAGTTAGCCCGGAAACAGGGAGATCAGTTACCCCGGAAACAGGGCGGTCAGTTACCCTGGAAACAGGGCAGTCAGTTCTCCCAGAAACAGGGCGGTCAGTTACCCCGGAAACAGGGCGTTCAGTTATCCCGTAAACAGGGTGATCAGTTACCCTGGAAACAGGGCAGTCAGTTATCCTGGAAACAGAACGGTCAGTTACCCCGGAAACAGGGCGGTCAGTTACCCTGGAAACAGGTTGGTCAGTTGCCGCAGAAACAGGGAGATCAGTTACCCTGGAAACAGGGAAGTCAGTTACCACGGAAACAGGGCGGTCAGTTATCCCAGAAACAGGGTGATCAGTTACCCTGGAAACAGGGTGATCAGTTAACCTGGAAACAGGGTGATCAGTTTCCCTGGAAACAGGGCGGTCAGTTACCCCTGGAAACAGGGCAGTCAGTTATCCCGGAAACAGGGTGATCAGTTACCCTGGAAACAGGGCAGTCAGTTATCCCGGAAACAGGGTGATCAGTTATCCTGGAAACAGGGCAGTCAGTTATCCTTGAAACAGGGCGGTTAGTTATCCTGGAAACAGGGCAATCAGTTAACCTCGAAACAGGGCAGTCAGTTATCCTGGAAACAGGGCAGTCAGTTACCCCGGAAACAGGGAGATCAGTTACCCCGGAAACAGCGCAGTCAGTTACCCTGGAAACAGGGCTGTCAGTTATCCTGGAAATAGGGCGGTCAGTTACCCTGGAAACAGGGCTGTCAGTTGACCTGGAAACAGGGCAGTCAGTTATCCTCGAAACAGGGCAGTCAGTTACCCTGGAAACAGGGTGGTCATTTACCCCGGAAACAGGGTGATCAGTTATCCTGGAAACAGGGCGGTCAGTTACCCCGGAAACAGGGCAGTCAGTTACCCCGGAATCAGGTCAGTCAGTAACCCTGCAAACAGATTAGTCAGTTAGCCCGGAAAAAGGGTGATCAGTTATCCTGGAAACAGGGCAGTCAGTTAGCCTGGAAACAGGGCAGTCAGTTACCCCGGAAACAGGGCAGCAAGTTACCCTGGAAACAGGGCAGTCAGTTACCCTGGAAACAGGGCAGTCAGTTACCCCGGAAACAGGGCAGTCAGTTACCCAGGAAGCAGGGCAGTCAGTTATCCCGGAAACAGGGCAGTCAGTTATCCCGGAAACAGGGTGATCAGTTACCCTGGAAACTGGGCTGTCAGTTACCCTGGAAACAGGGCAGTCAGTTACCCTGGAAACAGGGCAGTCAGTTACCCCGGAAACTGGGCAGTCAGTTACCCTGGAAACAGGGCAGTCAGTCACCCTGGAAACAAGATAGTCAGTTACCCCGGAAACAGTGTGATCAGTTACCCCGGAAACAGGGCAGTCAGTTCCCCTGGAAACAGGGCAGTCAGTTACCCTGGAAGCAGGGCAGTCAGTTATCCTGGAAACAGGGCAGTCATTTATCCCGGAAACAGGGTGATCAGTTACCCTGGAAACAGGGCAGTCAGTTATCCCGGAAACAGGGTGATCTGTTACCCTGGAAACAGGGCAGTCAGTTATCCTGGAAACAGGGCGGTCAGTTACCCTGGAAACAGGGCAGTCAGTTACCCGGAAACAAGGTGATCAGTTAGCCCGGAAACAGGGAGATCAGTTACCCCGGAAACAGGGCGGTCAGTTACCCTGGAAACAGGGCAGTCAGTTCTCCCAGAAACAGGGCGGTCAGTTACCCCGGAAACAGGGCGTTCAGTTATCCCGTAAACAGGGTGATCAGTTACCCTGGAAACATGGCAGTCAGTTATCCTGGAAACAGAACGGTCAGTTACCCCGGAAACAGGGCGGTCAGTTACCCTGGAAACAGGTTGGTCAGTTGCCGCAGAAACAGGGTGATCAGTTACCCTGGAAACAGGGAAGTCAGTTACCACGGAAACTGGGCGGTCAGTTATCCCGGAAACAGGGTGATCAGTTACCCTGGAAACAGGGAGATCAGTTAACCTGGAAACAGGGTGATCAGTTTCCCTGGAAACAGGGCGGTCAGTTACCCCGGATACAGGGCAGTCAGTTATCCCGGAAACAGGGTGATCAGCTACCCTGGAAACAGGGCAGTCAGTTATCCCAGAAACAGGGTGATCAGTTATCCTGGAAACAGGGCAGTCAGTTATCCTTGAAACAGGGCGGTCAGTTATCCTGGAAACAGGGCAGTCAGTTAACCTCGAAACAGGGCAGTCAGTTATCCTGGAAACAGGGCAGTCAGTTACCCCGGAAACAGGGAGATCAGTTACCCCGGAAACAGCGCAGTCAGTTACCCTGGAAACAGGGCTGTCAGTTATCCTGGAAACAGGGCGGTCAGTTCCCCTGGAAACAGGGCTGTCAGTTGACCTGGAAACAGGGCAGTCAGTTACCCTGGTAACAGGGCAGTCAGTTACCCTGGAAACAGGGTGGTCATTTACCCCGGAACAAGGGTGATCAGTTATCCTGGAAACAGGGCGGTCAGTTACCCCGGAAACAGGGCAGTCAGTTACCCCGGAAACAGGGCGGTCAGTAACCCTGCAAACAGATTAGTCAGTTAGCCCGGAAAAAGGGTGATCAGTTATCCTGGAAACAGGGCAGTCAGTTAGCCTGGAAACAGGGCAGTCAGTTACCCCGGAAACAGGGCAGCAAGTTACCCTGGAAACAGGGCAGTCAGTTACCCTGGAAACAGGGCAGTCAGTTACCCCGGAAACAGGGCGGTCAGTAACCCTGCAAACAGATTAGTCAGTTAGCCCGGAAAAAGGGTGATCAGTTATCCTGGAAACAGGGCAGTCAGTTAGCCTGGAAACAGGGCAGTCAGTTACCCCGGAAACAGGGCAGTCAGTTACCCTGGAAACAGGGCAGTCAGTTACCCCGGAAACAGGGCAGTCAGTTACCCAGGAAGCAGGGCAGTCAGTTATCCCGGAAACAGGGCAGTCAGTTATCCCGGAAACAGGGTGATCAGTTACCCTGGAAACTGGGCTGTCAGTTACCCTGGAAACAGGGCAGTCAGTTATTCTGGAAACTGGGCAGTCAGTTACCCTGGAAACAGGGCAGTCAGTTATCCCGGAAACCGGGTGATCTGTTACCCTGGAAACAGGGCAGTCATTTATCCCGGAAACAGGGCAGTCAGTTATCCTGGAAACTGGGCGGTCAGTTACCCTGGAAACAGGGCAGTCAGTTATCCCGGAAACAGGGTGATCTGTTACCATGGAAACAGGGCAGTCAGTTACCCCGGAAACAGGGCAGTCAGTTACCCAGGAAGCAGGGCAGTCAGTTATCCCGGAAACAGGGCAGTCACTTATCCCGGAAACAGGGTGATCAGTTACCCTGGAAACTGGGCTGTCAGTTACCCTGGAAACAGGGCAGTCAGTTATTCTGGAAACTGCGCAGTCATTTACCCTTGAAACAGGGCAGTCAGTTATCCCGGAAACAGGGTGATCTGTTACCATGGAAACAGGGCAGTCAGTTATCCCGGAAAAAGGGCAGTCAGTTATCCTGGAAAAAGGGTGATCAGTTACCCTGGAAACTGGGCAGTCAGTTACCCTGGAAACAGGTCAGACAGTTACCCCAGAAACAGGGCAGTCAGTTACCCTGGAAACAGGGCAGTCAGTTATCCCGGAAACTGGGCAGTCAGTTACCCTGGAAACAGGGCAGTCAGTCACCCTGGAAACAAGTTAGTCAGTTACCCTGAAAAAGGGTGATCAGTTATCCTGGAAACAGGGCAGTCAGTTAGCCTGGAAACAGGGCAGTCAGTTACCCCGGAAACAGGGCAGTCAGTTACCCAAGAAGCAGGGCAGTCAGTTATCCCGGAAACAGGGCAGTCAGTTATCCCGGAAACAGGGTGATCTGTTACCCTGGAAACAGGGCAGTCAGTTATCCCGGAAACAGGGCAGTCAGTTATCCTGGAAAAAGCGTGATCAGTTACCCTGGAAACTGGGCAGTCAGTTACCCTGGAAACAGCTCAGACAGTTACCCCGGAAACAGGGAGATCAGTTACCCCGGAAACAGTGCAGTCAGTTTCCCTGGAAACAGGGCTGTCAGTTATCCTGGAAACAGGGCGCTCAGTTACCCTGGAAACAGGGCTGTCAGTTGACCTGGAAACAGGGCAGTCAGTTATCCTGGAAACAGGGCAGTCAGTTACCCTGGAAACAGGTTTGTCAGTTTTCCTGGAAACAGGGTGGTAAGTTACCCTGGAAACAGGGTGGTCATTTACCCTGGAAACAGGGTGATCAGTTATCCTGGAAACAGGGCGGTCAGTTACCCCGGAAACAGGGCAGTCAGTTACCCCGGAAACAGGGCGGTCAGTAACCCTGCAAACAGATTAGTCAGTTAGCTCGGAAAAAGGGTGATCAGTTATCCTGGAAACAGGGCATTCAGTTGGCCTGGAAACAGGGCAGTCAGTTACCCCGGAAACAGGGCAGCAAGTTACCCTGGAAACAGGGCAGTCAGTTACCCTGGAAACAGGACAGTCAGTTACCCCGGAAACAGGGCAGTCAGTTACCCAGGAAGCAGGGCAGTCAGTTATCCCGGAAACAGGGCAGTCAGTTATCCCGGAAACAGGGTGATCAGTTACCCTGGAAACTGGGCTGTCAGTTACCCTGTAACAGGGCAGTCAGTTATTCTGGAAACTGGGCAGTCAGTTACCCTGGAAACA
Source organism: Heterodontus francisci (assembly GCF_036365525.1). Taxonomy (NCBI): domain Eukaryota; kingdom Metazoa; phylum Chordata; class Chondrichthyes; order Heterodontiformes; family Heterodontidae; genus Heterodontus; species Heterodontus francisci. Next base: position 6,933,123 of record NC_090403.1, on the reverse strand, counting down.
GGGCAGTCAGTTATCCCGGAAACAGGGTGATCTGTTACCCTGGAAACAGGGCAGTCAGTTATCACGGAAACAGGGCAGTCAGTTATCCTGGAAACAGCGCAGTCAGTTACCCTGGAAACAGGGCTGTCAGTTATCCTGGAAACAGGGCGGTCAGTTACCCTGGAAACAGGGCTGTCAGTTATCCTGGAAACAGGGCGGTCAGTTACCCTGGAAACAGGGCTGTCAGTTGACCTGGAAACAGGGCAGTCAGTTATCCTGGAAACAGGGCAGTCAGTTACCCTGGAAACAGGGCTGTCAGTTTTCCTGGAAACAGGGTGGTAAGTTACCCTGGAAACAGGGTGGCCATTTACCCCGGAAACAGGGTGATCAGTTATCCTGGAAACAGGGCGGTCAGTTACCCCGGAAACAGGGCAGTCAGTTACCCAAGAAGCAGGGCAGTCAGTTATCCCGGAAACAGGGCAGTCAGTTATCCCGGAAACAGGGTGATCTGTTACCCTGGAAACAGGGCAGTCAGTTATCCCGGAAACAGGGCTGTCAGTTATCCTGGAAACAGGGCGGTCAGTTACCCTGGAAACAGGGCTGTCAGTTGACCTGGAAACAGGGCAGTCATTTATCCTGGAAACAGGGCAGTCAGTTACCCTGGAAACAGGGCTGTCAGTTTTCCTGGAAACAGGGTGGTAAGTTACCCTGTAAACAGGGTGGTCATTTACCCCGGAAACAGGGTGATCAGTTATCCTGGAAACAGGGCGGTCAGTTACCCCGGAAACAGGGCAGTCAGTTACCCCGGAAACAGGGCGGTCAGTAACCCTGCAAACTGATTAGTCAGTTAGCCCGGAAAAAGGGTGATCAGTTATCCTGGAAACAGGGCAGTCAGTTACCCCGGAAACAGGGCAGCAAGTTACCCTGGAAACAGGGCAGTCAGTTACCCTGGAAACAGGGCAGTCAGTTACCCCGGAAACAGGGCAGTCAGTTACCCAGGAAGCAGGGCAGTCAGTTATCCCGGAAACAGGGCAGTCAGTTATCCCGGAAACAGTGTGATCAGTTACCCTGGAAACTGGGCTGTCAGTTACCCTGGAAACAGGGCAGTCAGTTATTCTGGAAACTGGGCAGTCAGTTACCCTGGAAACAGGGCAGTCAGTTATACCGGAAACAGGGTGATCTGTTACCCTGGAAACAGGGCAGTCAGTTATCCCGGAAACAGGGCAGTCAGTTATCCTGGAAAAAGGGTGATCATCTACCCTGGAAACTGGGCAGTCAGTTACCCTGGAAACAGGTCAGACAGTTACCCCGGAAACAGGGCAGTCAGTTACCCTGGAAACAGGGCAGTCAGTTACCCCGGAAACTGGGCAGTCAGTTACCCTGGAAACAGGGCAGTCAGTCACCCTGGAAACAAGTTAGTCAGTTACCCCGGAAACAGGGTGATCAGTTACCCCGGAAACAGGGCAGTCAGTTCCCCTGGAAACAGGGCAGTCAGTTACCCTGGAAACAGGGCAGTCAGTTATCCTGGAAACAGGGCAGTCAGTTATCCCGGAAACAGGGTGATCAGTTACCCTGGAAACAGGGCAGTCAGTTATCCCGGAAACAGGGTGATCTGTTACCCTGGAAACAGGGCAGTCAGTTACCACGGAAACAGGGCAGTCAGTTACCCTGGAAACAGGGCAGTCAGTTACCCGGAAACAAGGTGATCAGTTAGCCCGGAAACAGGGAGATCAGTTACCCCGGAAACAGGGCGGTCAGTTACCCTGGAAACAGGGCAGTCAGTTCTCCCAGAAACAGGGCGGTCAGTTACCCCGGAAACAGGGCGTTCAGTTATCCCGTAAACAGGGTGATCAGTTACCCTGGAAACAGGGCAGTCAGTTATCCTGGAAACAGAACGGTCAGTTACCCCGGAAACAGGGCGGTCAGTTACCCTGGAAACAGGTTGGTCAGTTGCCGCAGAAACAGGGAGATCAGTTACCCTGGAAACAGGGAAGTCAGTTACCACGGAAACAGGGCGGTCAGTTATCCCAGAAACAGGGTGATCAGTTACCCTGGAAACAGGGTGATCAGTTAACCTGGAAACAGGGTGATCAGTTTCCCTGGAAACAGGGCGGTCAGTTACCCCTGGAAACAGGGCAGTCAGTTATCCCGGAAACAGGGTGATCAGTTACCCTGGAAACAGGGCAGTCAGTTATCCCGGAAACAGGGTGATCAGTTATCCTGGAAACAGGGCAGTCAGTTATCCTTGAAACAGGGCGGTTAGTTATCCTGGAAACAGGGCAATCAGTTAACCTCGAAACAGGGCAGTCAGTTATCCTGGAAACAGGGCAGTCAGTTACCCCGGAAACAGGGAGATCAGTTACCCCGGAAACAGCGCAGTCAGTTACCCTGGAAACAGGGCTGTCAGTTATCCTGGAAATAGGGCGGTCAGTTACCCTGGAAACAGGGCTGTCAGTTGACCTGGAAACAGGGCAGTCAGTTATCCTCGAAACAGGGCAGTCAGTTACCCTGGAAACAGGGTGGTCATTTACCCCGGAAACAGGGTGATCAGTTATCCTGGAAACAGGGCGGTCAGTTACCCCGGAAACAGGGCAGTCAGTTACCCCGGAATCAGGGCAGTCAGTAACCCTGCAAACAGATTAGTCAGTTAGCCCGGAAAAAGGGTGATCAGTTATCCTGGAAACAGGGCAGTCAGTTAGCCTGGAAACAGGGCAGTCAGTTACCCCGGAAACAGGGCAGCAAGTTACCCTGGAAACAGGGCAGTCAGTTACCCTGGAAACAGGGCAGTCAGTTACCCCGGAAACAGGGCAGTCAGTTACCCAGGAAGCAGGGCAGTCAGTTATCCCGGAAACAGGGCAGTCAGTTATCCCGGAAACAGGGTGATCAGTTACCCTGGAAACTGGGCTGTCAGTTACCCTGGAAACAGGGCAGTCAGTTACCCTGGAAACAGGGCAGTCAGTTACCCCGGAAACTGGGCAGTCAGTTACCCTGGAAACAGGGCAGTCAGTCACCCTGGAAACAAGATAGTCAGTTACCCCGGAAACAGTGTGATCAGTTACCCCGGAAACAGGGCAGTCAGTTCCCCTGGAAACAGGGCAGTCAGTTACCCTGGAAGCAGGGCAGTCAGTTATCCTGGAAACAGGGCAGTCATTTATCCCGGAAACAGGGTGATCAGTTACCCTGGAAACAGGGCAGTCAGTTATCCCGGAAACAGGGTGATCTGTTACCCTGGAAACAGGGCAGTCAGTTATCCTGGAAACAGGGCGGTCAGTTACCCTGGAAACAGGGCAGTCAGTTACCCGGAAACAAGGTGATCAGTTAGCCCGGAAACAGGGAGATCAGTTACCCCGGAAACAGGGCGGTCAGTTACCCTGGAAACAGGGCAGTCAGTTCTCCCAGAAACAGGGCGGTCAGTTACCCCGGAAACAGGGCGTTCAGTTATCCCGTAAACAGGGTGATCAGTTACCCTGGAAACATGGCAGTCAGTTATCCTGGAAACAGAACGGTCAGTTACCCCGGAAACAGGGCGGTCAGTTACCCTGGAAACAGGTTGGTCAGTTGCCGCAGAAACAGGGTGATCAGTTACCCTGGAAACAGGGAAGTCAGTTACCACGGAAACTGGGCGGTCAGTTATCCCGGAAACAGGGTGATCAGTTACCCTGGAAACAGGGAGATCAGTTAACCTGGAAACAGGGTGATCAGTTTCCCTGGAAACAGGGCGGTCAGTTACCCCGGATACAGGGCAGTCAGTTATCCCGGAAACAGGGTGATCAGCTACCCTGGAAACAGGGCAGTCAGTTATCCCAGAAACAGGGTGATCAGTTATCCTGGAAACAGGGCAGTCAGTTATCCTTGAAACAGGGCGGTCAGTTATCCTGGAAACAGGGCAGTCAGTTAACCTCGAAACAGGGCAGTCAGTTATCCTGGAAACAGGGCAGTCAGTTACCCCGGAAACAGGGAGATCAGTTACCCCGGAAACAGCGCAGTCAGTTACCCTGGAAACAGGGCTGTCAGTTATCCTGGAAACAGGGCGGTCAGTTCCCCTGGAAACAGGGCTGTCAGTTGACCTGGAAACAGGGCAGTCAGTTACCCTGGTAACAGGGCAGTCAGTTACCCTGGAAACAGGGTGGTCATTTACCCCGGAACAAGGGTGATCAGTTATCCTGGAAACAGGGCGGTCAGTTACCCCGGAAACAGGGCAGTCAGTTACCCCGGAAACAGGGCGGTCAGTAACCCTGCAAACAGATTAGTCAGTTAGCCCGGAAAAAGGGTGATCAGTTATCCTGGAAACAGGGCAGTCAGTTAGCCTGGAAACAGGGCAGTCAGTTACCCCGGAAACAGGGCAGCAAGTTACCCTGGAAACAGGGCAGTCAGTTACCCTGGAAACAGGGCAGTCAGTTACCCCGGAAACAGGGCGGTCAGTAACCCTGCAAACAGATTAGTCAGTTAGCCCGGAAAAAGGGTGATCAGTTATCCTGGAAACAGGGCAGTCAGTTAGCCTGGAAACAGGGCAGTCAGTTACCCCGGAAACAGGGCAGTCAGTTACCCTGGAAACAGGGCAGTCAGTTACCCCGGAAACAGGGCAGTCAGTTACCCAGGAAGCAGGGCAGTCAGTTATCCCGGAAACAGGGCAGTCAGTTATCCCGGAAACAGGGTGATCAGTTACCCTGGAAACTGGGCTGTCAGTTACCCTGGAAACAGGGCAGTCAGTTATTCTGGAAACTGGGCAGTCAGTTACCCTGGAAACAGGGCAGTCAGTTATCCCGGAAACCGGGTGATCTGTTACCCTGGAAACAGGGCAGTCATTTATCCCGGAAACAGGGCAGTCAGTTATCCTGGAAACTGGGCGGTCAGTTACCCTGGAAACAGGGCAGTCAGTTATCCCGGAAACAGGGTGATCTGTTACCCTGGAAACAGGGCAGTCATTTATCCCGGAAACAGGGTGATCAGTTACCCTGGAAACTGGGCTGTCAGTTACCCTGGAAACAGGGCAGTCAGTTATTCTGGAAACTGGGCAGTCAGTTACCCTGGAAACAGGGCAGTCAGTTATCCCGGAAACAGGGTGATCTGTTACCCTGGAAACAGGGCAGTCATTTATCCCGGAAACAGGGCAGTCAGTTATCCTGGAAAAAGGGTGATCATCTACCCTGGAAACTGGGCAGTCAGTTACCCTGGAAACAGGTCAGACAGTTACCCCGGAAACAGGGCAGTCAGTTACCCTGGAAACAGGGCAGTCAGTTACCCCGGAAACTGGGCAGTCAGTTACCCTGGAAACAGGGCAGTCAGTCACCCTGGAAACAAGTTAGTCAGTTACCCCGGAAACAGGGTGATCAGTTACTCCGGAAAAAGGGCAGTCTGTTCCCCTGGAAACAGGGCAGTCAGTTACCCTGGAAACAGGGCAGTCAGTTATCCCGGAAACAGGGCAGTCAGTTATCCCGGAAACAGGGTGATCAGTTACCCTGGAAACAGGGCAGTCAGTTAACCCGGAAACAGGGTGATCTGCTACCCTGGAAACAGGGCAGTCAGTTATCCTGGAAACAGGGCGGTCAGTTACCCTGGAAACAGGGCAGTCAGTTACCCGGAAACAAGGTGATCATTTAGCCCGGAAACAGGGAGATCAGTTACCCCGGAAACAGGGCGGTCAGTTACCCTGTAAACAGGGCAGTCAGTTATCCCAGAAACAGGGCGGTCAGTTACCCCGGAAACAGGGCGGTCAGTTATCCCGTAAACAGGGTGATCAGTTACCCTGGAAACAGGGCAGTCAGTTATCCTGGAAACAGGGTGATCAGTTTCCCTGGAAACAGGGAAGACAGTTACCACGGAAACAGGGCGGTCAGTTATCCCGGAAACAGGGTGATCAGTGACCCTGGAAACAGGGTGAACAGTTAACCTGGAAACAGGGTGATCAGTTTCCCTGGAAGCAGGGCGGTCAGTTACCCCGGAAACAGGGCAGTCAGTTATCCCGGAAACAGGGTGATCAGTTACCCTGGAAACAGGGCAGTCAGTTATCCCAGAAACAGGGTGATCAGTTATCCTGGAAACAGGGCAGTCAGTTATCCTGGAAACAGGGCGGTCAGTTATCCTGGAAACAGGGCAGTCAGTTAACCTCGAAACAGGGCAGTCAGTTATCCTGGAAACAGGGCAGTCAGTTACCCCGGAAACAGGGAGATCAGTTACCCCGGAAACATCGCAGTCAGTTACCCTGGAAACAGGGCTGTCATTTATCCTGGAAACAGGGCGGTCAGTTACCCTGGAAACAGGGCTGTCAGTTATCACGGAAACAGGGCAGTCAGTTATCCTGGAAACAGGGCAGTCAGTTACCCCATAAACAGGGCTGTCAGTTTTCCTGGAAACAGGGTGGTAAGTTACCCTGGAAACAGGGTGGTCATTTACCCCGGAAACAGGGTGATCAGTTATCCTGGAAACAGGGCGGTCAGTTACCCCGGAAACAGGGCAGTCAGTTACCCCGGAAACAGGGCGGTCAGTAACCCTGCAAACTGATTAGTCAGTTAGCCCGGAAAAAGGGTGATCAGTTATCCTGGAAACAGGGCAGTCAGTTAGCCTGGAAACAGGGCAGTCAGTTACCCCGGAAACAGGGCAGTCAGTTACCCAGGAAGCAGGGCAGTCAGTTATCCCGGAAACAGGGCAGTCAGTTATCCCGGAAACAGGGTGATCAGTTACCCTGGAAACTGGGCTGTCAGTTACCCTGGAAACAGGGCAGTCAGTTATTCTGGAAACTGCGCAGTCATTTACCCTTGAAACAGGGCAGTCAGTTATCCCGGAAACAGGGTGATCTGTTACCATGGAAACAGGGCAGTCAGTTATCCCGGAAAAAGGGCAGTCAGTTATCCTGGAAAAAGGGTGATCAGTTACCCTGGAAACTGGGCAGTCAGTTACCCTGGAAACAGGTCAGACAGTTACCTCAGAAACAGGGCAGTCAGTTACCCTGGAAACAGGGCAGTCAGTTATCCCGGAAACTGGGCAGTCAGTTACCCTGGAAACAGGGCAGTCAGTCACCCTGGAAACAAGTTAGTCAGTTACCCTGAAAAAGGGTGATCAGTTATCCTGGAAACAGGGCAGTCAGTTAGCCTGGAAACAGGGCAGTCAGTTACCCCGGATACAGGGCAGCAAGTTACCCTGGAAACAGGGCAGTCAGTTACCCCGGAAACAGGGCAGTCAGTTACCCAAGAAGCAGGGCAGTCAGTTATCCCGGAAACAGGGCAGTCAGTTATCCCGGAAACAGGGTGATCTGTTACCCTGGAAACAGGGCAGTCAGTTATCCCGGAAACAGGGCAGTCAGTTATCCTGGAAAAAGGGTGATCAGTTACCCTGGAAACAGGGCAGTCAGTTACCCTGGAAACAGGTCAGACAGTTACCCCGGAAACAGGAAGATCAGTTACCCCGGAAACAGCGCAGTCATTTAAACTGGAAACAGGGCTGTCAGTTATCCTGGAAACAGGGCGGTCAGTTACCCTGGAAACAGGGCTGTCAGTTGACCTGGAAACAGGGCAGTCAGTTATCCTGGAAACAGGGCAGTCAGTTACCCTGGAAACAGGGCTGTCAGTTTTCCTGGAAACAGGGTGGTAAGTTACCCTGGAAACAGGGTGGTCATTTACCCCGGAAACAGGGTGATCAGTTATCCTGGAAACAGGGCGGTCAGTTACCCCGGAAACAGGGCAGTCAGTTACTCCGGAAACAGGGCGGTCAGTAACCCTGCAAACAGATTAGTCAGTTAGCTCGGAAAAAGGGTGATCAGTTATCCTGGAAACAGGGCAGTCAGTTGGCCTGGAAACAGGTCAGACAGTTACCCCGGAAACAGGGCAGTCAGTTACCCTGGAAACAGGGCAGTCAGTTACCCCGGAAACTGGGCAGTCAGTTACCCTGGAAACAGGGCAGTCAGTCACCCTGGAAACAAGTTAGTCAGTTACCCCGGAAACAGGGTGATCAGTTACCCCGGAAACAGGGCAGTCAGTTCCCCTGGAAACAGGGCAGTCAGTTACCCTGGAAACAGGCAGTCAGTTATCCTGGAAACAGGGCAGTCAGTTATCCCGGAAACAGGGTGATCAGTTACCCTGGAAACAGGGCAGTCAGTTATCCCGGAAACAGGGTGATCTGTTACCCTGGAAACAGGGCAGTCAGTTATCCTGGAAACAGGGCGGTCAGTTACCCTAGAAACAGGGCAGTCAGTTACCCGGAAACAAGGTGATCAGTTAGCCCGGAAACAGGGAGATCAGTTACCCCGGAAACAGGGCGGTCAGTTACCCTGGAAACAGGGCAGTCAGTTCTCCCAGAAACAGGGCGGTCAGTTACCCCGGAAACAGGGCGTTCAGTTATCTCGTAAACAGGGTGATCAGTTACCCCGGAAACAGGGCGGTCAGTTACCCTGGAAACAGGTTGGTCAGTTGCCGCAGAAACAGGGAGATCAGTTACCCTGGAAACAGGGAAGTCAGTTACCACGGAAACAGGGCGGTCAGTTATCCCAGAAACAGGGTGATCAGTTACCCTGGAAACAGGGTGATCAGTTAACCTGGAAACAGGGTGATCAGTTTCCCTGGAAACAGGGCGGTCAGTTACCCCGGAAACAGGGCAGTCAGTTATCCCGGAAACAGGGTGATCAGTTACCCTGGAAACAGGGCAGTCAGTTATCCCGGAAACAGGGTGATCAGTTATCCTGGAAACAGGGCAGTCAGTTATCCTTGAAACAGGGCGGTCAGTTATCCTGGAAACAGGGCAATCAGTTAACCTCGAAACAGGGCAGTCAGTTATCCTGGAAACAGGGCAGTCAGTTACCCCGGAAACAGAGAGATCAGTTACCCCGGAAACAGCGCAGTCAGTTACCCTGGAAACAGGGCTGTCAGTTATCCTGGAAACAGGGCGGTCAGACACCCTGGAAACAGGGCTGTCAGTTGACCTGGAAACAGGGCAGTCAGTTATCCTCGAAACATGGCAGTCAGTTACCCTGGAAACAGGGTGGTCATTTACCCCGGAAACAGGGTGATCAGTTATCCTGGAAACAGGGCGGTCAGTTACCCCGGAAACAGGGCAGTCAGTTACCCCGGTAACAGGGCGGTCAGTAACCCTGCAAACAGATTAGTCAGTTAGCCCGGAAAAAGGGTGATCAGTTATCCTGGAAACCGGGCAGTCAGTTAGCCTGGAAACAGGGCAGTCAGTTACCCCGGAAACAGGGCAGCAAGTTACCCTGGAAACAGGGCAGTCAGTTACCCTGGAAACAGGGCAGTCAGTTACCCCGGAAACAGGGCAGTCAGTTACCCAGGAAGCAGGGCAGTCAGTTATCCCGGAAACAGGGCAGTCAGTTATCCCGGAAACAGGGTGATCAGTTACCCTGGAAACTGGGCTGTCAGTTACCCTGGAAACAGGGCAGTCAGTTATTCTGGAAACTGGGCAGTCAGTTACCCTGGAAACAGGGCAGTCAGTTATCCCGGAAACAGGGTTATCTGTTACCCTGGAAACAGGGCAGTCAGTTATCCCGGAAACAGGGCAGTCAGTTATCCTGGAAAAAGGGTGATCATCTACCCTGGAAACTGGGCAGTCAGTTACCCTGGAAACAGGTCAGACAGTTACCCCGGAAATAGGGCAGTCAGTTACCCTGGAAACAGGGCAGTCAGTTACCCCGGAAACAGGGTGGTCAGTAACCCTGCAAACTGATTAGTCAGTTAGCCCGGAAAAAGGGTGATCAGTTATCCTGGAAACAGGGCAGTCAGTTAGCCTGGAAACAGGGCAGTCAGTTACCCCGGAAACAGGGCAGTCAGTTACCCCGGAAACAGGGCAGTCAGTTACCCAGGAAGCAGGGCAGTCAGTTATCCCGGAAACAGGGCAGTCAGTTATCCCGGAAACAGGGTGATCAGTTACCCTGGAAACTGGGCTGTCAGTTACCCTGGAAACAGGGCAGTCAGTTATTCTGGAAACTGGGCAGTCATTTACCCTGGAAACAGGGCAGTCAGTTATCCCGGAAAAAGGGTGATCTGTTACCCTGGAAACAGGGCAGTCAGTTATCCCGGAAACAGGGTGATCTGTTACCCTGGAAACAGGGCAGTCAGTTACCCCGGAAACAGGGCAGTCAGTTACCCAGGAAGCAGGGCAGTCAGTTATCCCGGAAACAGGGCAGTCAGTTATCCCGGAAACAGGGTGATCAGTTACCCTGGAAACTGGGCTGTCAGTTACCCTGGAAACAGGGCAGTCAGTTATTCTGGAAACTGCGCAGTCATTTACCCTTGAAACAGGGCAGTCAGTTATCCCGGAAACAGGGTGATCTGTTACCATGGAAACAGGGCAGTCAGTTATCCCGGAAAAAGGGCAGTCAGTTATCCTGGAAAAAAAGTGATCAGTTACCCTGGAAACTGGGCAGTCAGTTACCCTGGAAACAGGTCAGACAGTTACCTCAGAAACAGGGCAGTCAGTTACCCTGGAAACAGGGCAGTCAGTTATCCCGGAAACTGGGCAGTCAGTTACCCTGGAAACAGGGCAGTCAGTCACCCTGGAAACAAGTTAGTCAGTTACCCTGAAAAATGGTGATCAGTTATCCTGGAAACAGGGCAGTCAGTTAGCCTGGAAACAGGGCAGTCAGTTACCCCGGAAACAGGGCAGCAAGTTACCCTGGAAACAGGGCAGTCAGTTACCCCGGAAACAGGGCAGTCAGTTACCCAAGAAGCAGGGCAGTCAGTTATCCCGGAAACAGGGCAGTCAGTTATCCCGGAAACAGGGTGATCTGTTACCCTGGAAACAGGGCAGTCAGTTATCCCGGAAACAGGGCAGTCAGTTATCCTGGAAAAAGGGTGATCAGTTACCCTGGAAACAGGGCAGTCAGTTACCCTGGAAACAGGTCAGACAGTTACCCCGGAAACAGGGAGATCAGTTACCCCGGAAACAGCGCAGTCATTTAAACTGGAAACAGGGCTGTCAGTTATCCTGGAAACAGGGCGGTCAGTTACCCTGGAAACAGGGCTGTCAGTTGACCTGGAAACAGGGCAGTCAGTTATCCTGGAAACAGGGCAGTCAGTTACCCTGGAAACAGGGCTGTCAGTTTTCCTGGAAACAGGGTGGTAAGTTACCCTGGAAACAGGGTGGTCATTTACCCCGGAAACAGGGTGATCAGTTATCCTGGAAACAGGGCGGTCAGTTACCCCGGAAACAGGGCAGTCAGTTACTCCGGAAACAGGGCGGTCAGTAACCCTGCAAACAGATTAGTCAGTTAGCTCGGAAAAAGGGTGATCTGTTATCCTGGAAACAGGGCAGTCAGTTGGCCTGGAAACAGGGCAGTCAGTTACCCCGGAAACAGGGCAGCAAGTTACCCTGGAAACAGGGTGGTAAGTTACCCTGGAAACAGGGTGGTCATTTACCCCGGAAACAGGGTGATCAGTTATCCTGGAAACAGGGCGGTCAGTTACCCCGGAAACAGGGCAGTCAGTTACCCCGGAAACAGGGCGGTCAGTAACCCTGCAAACAGATTAGTCAGTTAGCTCGGAAAAAGGGTGATCAGTTATCCTGGAAACAGGGCAGTCAGTTGGCCTGGAAACAGGGCAGTCAGTTACCCCGGAAACAGGGCAGCAAGTTACCCTGGAAACAGGGCAGTCAGTTACCCTGGAAACAGGGCAGTCAGTTACCCCGGAAACAGGGCAGTCATTTATCCCGGAAACAGGGTGATCAGTTACCCTGGAAACTGGGCTGTCAGTTACCCTGGAAACAGGGCAGTCAGTTATTCTGGAAACTGGGCAGTCAGTTACCCTGGAGACAGGGCAGTCAATTATACCGGAAAGAGGGTGATCTGTTACCCTGGAAACAGGGCAGTCAGTTATCCCGGAAACAGGGCAGTAAGTTATCCTGGAAAAAGGGTGATCATCTACCCTGGAAACTGGGCAGTCAGTTACCCTGGAAACAGGTCAGACAGTTACCCCGGAAACAGGGCAGTCAGTTACCCTGGAAACAGGGCAGTCAGTTACCCCGGAAACTGGGCAGTCAGTTACCCTGGAAACAGGGCAGTCAGTCACCCTGGAAACAAGTTAGTCAGTTACCCCGGAAACAGGGTGATCAGTTACCCCGGAAACAGGGCAGTCAGTTCCCCTGGAAACAGGGCAGTCAGTTACCCTGGAAACAGGGCAGACAGTTATCCTGGAAACAGGGCAGTCAGTTATCCCGGAAACAGGGTGATCAGTTACCCTGGAAACAGGGCAGTCAGTTATCCCGGAAACAGGGTGATCTGTTACCCTGGAAACAGGGCAGTCAGTTATCCTGGAAACAGGGCGGTCAGTTACCCTAGAAACAGGGCAGTCAGTTACCCGGAAACAAGGTGATCAGTTAGCCCGGAAACAGGGAGATCAGTTACCCCGGAAACAGGGCGGTCAGTTACCCTGGAAACAGGGCAGTCAGTTCTCCCAGAAACAGGGCGGTCAGTTACCCCGGAAACAGGGCGTTCAGTTATCTCGTAAACAGGGTGATCAGTTACCCCGGAAACAGGGCGGTCAGTTACCCTGGAAACAGGTTGGTCAGTTGCCGCAGAAACAGGGAGATCAGTTACCCTGGAAACAGGGAAGTCAGTTACCACGGAAACAGGGCGGTCAGTTATCCCAGAAACAGGGTGATCAGTTACCCTGGAAACAGGGTGATCAGTTAACCTGGAAACAGGGTGATCAGTTTCCCTGGAAACAGGGCGGTCAGTTACCCCGGAAACAGGGCAGTCAGTTATCCCGGAAATAGGGTGATCAGTTACCCTGGAAACAGGGCAGTCAGTTATCCCGGAAACAGGGTGATCAGTTATCCTGGAAACAGGGCAGTCAGTTATCCTTGAAACAGGGCGGTCAGTTATCCTGGAAACAGGGCAATCAGTTAACCTCGAAACAGGGCAGTCAGTTATCCTGGAAACAGGGCAGTCAGTTACCCCGGAAACAGAGAGATCAGTTACCCCGGAAACAGCGCAGTCAGTTACCCTGGAAACAGGGCTGTCAGTTATCCTGGAAACAGGGCGGTCAGTTACCCTGGAAACAGGGCAGTCAGTTACCCAGGAAGCAGGGCAGTCAGTTATCCCGGAAACAGGGCAGTCAGTTATCCCGGAAACAGGGTGATCAGTTACCCTGGAAACTGGGCTGTCAGTTACCCTGGAAACAGGGCAGTCAGTTATTCTGGAAACTGCGCAGTCATTTACCCTTGAAACAGGGCAGTCAGTTATCCCGGAAACAGGGTGATCTGTTACCATGGAAACAGGGCAGTCAGTTATCCCGGAAAAAGGGCAGTCAGTTATCCTGGAAAAAGGGTGATCAGTTACCCTGGAAACTGGGCAGTCAGTTACCCTGGAAACAGGTCAGACAGTTACCTCAGAAACAGGGCAGTCAGTTACCCTGGAAACAGGGCAGTCAGTTATCCCGGAAACTGGGCAGTCAGTTACCCTGGAAACAGGGCAGTCAGTCACCCTGGAAACAAGTTAGTCAGTTACCCTGAAAAAGGGTGATCAGTTATCCTGGAAACAGGGCAGTCAGTTAGCCTGGAAACAGGGCAGTCAGTTACCCCGGATACAGGGCAGCAAGTTACCCTGGAAACAGGGCAGTCAGTTACCCCGGAAACAGGGCAGTCAGTTACCCAAGAAGCAGGGCAGTCAGTTATCCCGGAAACAGGGCAGTCAGTTATCCCGGAAACAGGGTGATCTGTTACCCTGGAAACAGGGCAGTCAGTTATCCCGGAAACAGGGCAGTCAGTTATCCTGGAAAAAGGGTGATCAGTTACCCTGGAAACAGGGCAGTCAGTTACCCTGGAAACAGGTCAGACAGTTACCCCGGAAACAGGAAGATCAGTTACCCCGGAAACAGCGCAGTCATTTAAACTGGAAACAGGGCTGTCAGTTATCCTGGAAACAGGGCGGTCAGTTACCCTGGAAACAGGGCTGTCAGTTGACCTGGAAACAGGGCAGTCAGTTATCCTGGAAACAGGGCAGTCAGTTACCCTGGAAACAGGGCTGTCAGTTTTCCTGGAAACAGGGTGGTAAGTTACCCTGGAAACAGGGTGGTCATTTACCCCGGAAACAGGGTGATCAGTTATCCTGGAAACAGGGCGGTCAGTTACCCCGGAAACAGGGCAGTCAGTTACTCCGGAAACAGGGCGGTCAGTAACCCTGCAAACAGATTAGTCAGTTAGCTCGGAAAAAGGGTGATCAGTTATCCTGGAAACAGGGCAGTCAGTTGGCCTGGAAACAGGTCAGACAGTTACCCCGGAAACAGGGCAGTCAGTTACCCTGGAAACAGGGCAGTCAGTTACCCCGGAAACTGGGCAGTCAGTTACCCTGGAAACAGGGCAGTCAGTCACCCTGGAAACAAGTTAGTCAGTTACCCCGGAAACAGGGTGATCAGTTACCCCGGAAACAGGGCAGTCAGTTCCCCTGGAAACAGGGCAGTCAGTTACCCTGGAAACAGGGCAGTCAGTTATCCTGGAAACAGGGCAGTCAGTTATCCCGGAAACAGGGTGATCAGTTACCCTGGAAACAGGGCAGTCAGTTATCCCGGAAACAGGGTGATCTGTTACCCTGGAAACAGGGCAGTCAGTTATCCTGGAAACAGGGCGGTCAGTTACCCTAGAAACAGGGCAGTCAGTTACCCGGAAACAAGGTGATCAGTTAGCCCGGAAACAGGGAGATCAGTTACCCCGGAAACAGGGCGGTCAGTTACCCTGGAAACAGGGCAGTCAGTTCTCCCAGAAACAGGGCGGTCAGTTACCCCGGAAACAGGGCGTTCAGTTATCTCGTAAACAGGGTGATCAGTTACCCCGGAAACAGCGCAGTCATTTAAACTGGAAACAGGGCTGTCAGTTATCCTGGAAACAGGGCGGTCAGTTACCCTGGAAACAGGGCTGTCAGTTGACCTGGAAACAGGGCAGTCAGTTATCCTGGAAACAGGGCAGTCAGTTACCCTGGAAACAGGGCTGTCAGTTTTCCTGGAAACAGGGTGGTAAGTTACCCTGGAAACAGGGTGGTCATTTACCCCGGAAACAGGGTGATCAGTTATCCTGGAAACAGGGCGGTCAGTTACCCCGGAAACAGGGCAGTCAGTTACTCCGGAAACAGGGCGGTCAGTAACCCTGCAAACAGATTAGTCAGTTAGCTCGGAAAAAGGGTGATCTGTTATCCTGGAAACAGGGCAGTCAGTTGGCCTGGAAACAGGGCAGTCAGTTACCCCGGAAACAGGGCAGCAAGTTACCCTGGAAACAGGGTGGTAAGTTACCCTGGAAACAGGGTGGTCATTTACCCCGGAAACAGGGTGATCAGTTATCCTGGAAACAGGGCGGTCAGTTACCCCGGAAACAGGGCAGTCAGTTACCCTGGAAACAGGGCGGTCAGTTATCCTGGAAACAGGGCAGTCAGTTAACCTCGAAACAGGGCAGTCAGTTATCCTGGAAACAGGGCGGTCAGTTACCCTGGAAACAGGGCTGTCAGTTGACCTGGAAACAGGGCAGTCAGTTATCCTCGAAACATGGCAGTCAGTTACCCTGGAAACAGGGTGGTCATTTACCCCGGAAACAGGGTGATCAGTTATCCTGGAAACAGGGCGGTCAGTTACCCCGGAAACAGGGCAGTCAGTTACCCTGGAAACAGGGCGGTCAGTTATCCTGGAAACAGGGCAGTCAGTTAACCTCGAAACAGGGCAGTCAGTTATCCTGGAAACAGGGCAGTCAGTTACCCCGGAAACAGGGAGATCAGTTACCCCGGAAACAGCGCAGTCAGTTACCCTGGAAACAGGGCTGTCATTTATCCTGGAAACAGGGCAGTCAGTTATCCTGGAAACAGGGCGGTCAGTTATCCTGGAAACAGGGCAGTCAGTTAACCTCGAAACAGGGCAGTCAGTTATCCTGGAAACAGGGCAGTCAGTTACCCCGGAAACAGGGAGATCAGTTACCCCGGAAACAGCGCAGTCAGTTACCCTGGAAACAGGGCTGTCATTTATCCTGGAAACAGGGCGGTCAGTTACCCTGGAAACAGGGCTGTCAGTTATCACGGAAACAGGGCAGTCAGTTATCCTGGAAACAGGGCAGTCAGTTACCCCATAAACAGGGCTGTCAGTTTTCCTGGAAACAGGGTGGTAAGTTACCCTGGAAACAGGGTGGTCATTTACCCCGGAAACAGGGTGATCAGTTATCCTGGAAACAGGGCGGTCAGTTACCCCGGAAACAGGGCAGTCAGTTACCCCGGAAACAGGGCGGTCAGTAACCCTGCAAACTGATTAGTCAGTTAGCCCGGAAAAAGGGTGATCAGTTATCCTGGAAACAGGGCAGTCAGTTAGCCTGGAAACAGGGCAGTCAGTTACCCCGGAAACAGGGCTGTCAGTTGACCTGGAAACAGGGCAGTCAGTTATCCTCGAAACAGGGCAGTCAGTTACCCTGGAAACAGGGTGGTCATTTACCCCGGAAACAGGGTGATCAGTTATCCTGGAAACAGGGCGGTCAGTTACCCCGGAAACAGGGCAGTCAGTTACCCCGGTAACAGGGCGGTCAGTAACCCTGCAAACAGATTAGTCAGTTAGCCCGGAAAAAGGGTGATCAGTTATCCTGGAAACCGGGCAGTCAGTTAGCCTGGAAACAGGGCAGTCAGTTACCCCGGAAACAGGGCAGCAAGTTACCCTGGAAACAGGGCAGTCAGTTACCCTGGAAACAGGGCAGTCAGTTACCCCGGAAACAGGGCAGTCAGTTACCCAGGAAACAGGGCAGTCAGTGTTCCCGGAAACAGGGCAGTCAGTTATCCCGGAAACAGGGTGATCAGTTACCCTGGAAACTGGGCTGTCAGTTACCCTGGAAACAGGGCAGTCAGTTATTCTGGAAACTGGGCAGTCAGTTACCCTGGAAACAGGGCAGTCAGTTATCCCGGAAACAGGGTTATCTGTTACCCTGGAAACAGGGCAGTCAGTTATCCCGGAAACAGGGCAGTCAGTTATCCTGGAAAAAGGGTGATCATCTACCCTGGAAACTGGGCAGTCAGTTACCCTGGAAACAGGTCAGACAGTTACCCCGGAAATAGGGCAGTCAGTTACCCTGGAAACAGGGCAGTCAGTTACCCCGGAAACTGGGCAGTCAGTTACCCTGGAAACAGGGCAGTCAGTCACCCTGGAAACATGTTAGTCAGTTACCCCGGAAACAGGGTGATCAGTTACTCCGGAAAAATGGCAGTCAGTTCCCCTGGAAACAGGGCAGTCAGTTACCCTGGAAACAGGGCAGTCAGTTATCCCGGAAACAGGGCAGTCAGTTATCCCGGAAACAGGGTGATCAGTTACCCTGGAAACAGGGCAGTCAGTTATCCCGGAAACAGGGTGATCTGTTACCCTGGAAACAGGGCAGTCAGTTATCCTGGAAACAGGGCGGTCAGTTACCCTGGAAACAGGGCAGTCAGTTACCCGGAAACAAGGTGATCAGTTAGCCCGAAACAGGGAGATCAGTTACCCCGGAAACAGGGCGGTCAGTTACCCTGGAAACAGGGCAGTCAGTTATCCCAGAAACAGGGCGGTCAGTTACCCCGGAAACAGGGCGGTCAGTTATCCCGTAAACAGGGTGATCAGTTACCCTGGAAACAGGGCAGTCAGTTATCCTGGAAACAGAACGGTCAGTTACCCCGGAAACAGGGCGGTCAGTTACCCTGGAAACAGGCTGGTCAGTTGCCCCAGAAACAGGGTGATCAGTTACCCTGGAAACAGGGAAGTCAGTTACCACGGAAACAGGGCGGTCAGTTATCCCGGAAACAGGGTGATCAGTTACCCTGGAAACAGGGTGATCAGTTTCCCTGGAAACATGGCGGTCAGTTACCCCGGAAACAGGGCAGTCAGTTATCCCGGAAACAGGGTGATCAGTTACCCTGGAAACAGGGCAGTCAGTTATCCCGGAAACAGGGTGATCAGTTATCCTGGAAACAGGGCAGTCAGTTATCCTGGAAACAGGGCAGTCAGTTATCCTGGAAACAGGGCAGTCAGTTAACCTCGAAACAGGGCAGTCAGTTATCCTGGAAACAGGGCAGACAGTTACCCCGGTAACAGGGAGATCAGTTACCCCGGAAACAGCGCAGTCAGTTACCCTGGAAACAGGGCTGTCAGTTATCCTGGAAACAGGGCGGTCAGTTACCCTGGAAACAGTGCTGTCAGTTTTCCTGGAAACAGGGTGGTAAGTTACCATGGAAACAGGGTGGTCATTTACCCCGGAAACAGGGTGATCAGTTATCCTGGAAACAGGGCGGTCAGTTACCCCGGAAACAGGGCAGTCAGTTACCCCGGAAACAGGGCGGTCAGTAACCCTGCAAACAGATTAGTCAGTTAGCCCGGAAAAAGGGTGATCAGTTATCCTGGAAACAGGGCAGTCAGTTGGCCTGGAAACAGGGCCGTCAGTTACCCCGGAAACAGGGCAGCAAGTTACCCTGGAAACAGGGCAGTCAGTTACCCTGGAAACAGGGCAGTCAGTTACCCCGGAAACAGGGCAGTCAGTTACCCAGGAAGCAGGGCAGTCAGTTATCCCGGAAACAGGGCAGTCAGTTATCCCGGAAACAGGGTGATCAGTTACCCTGTAAACTGGGCTGTCAGTTACCCTGGAAAAAGGGCAGTCAGTTATTCTGGAAACTGGGCAGTCATTTACCCTGGAAACAGGGCAGTCAGTTATCCCGGAAACAGGGTGATCTGTTACCCTGGAAACAGGGCAGTTATCCAGGAAACAGGGCAGTCAGTTATCCTGGAAAAAGGGTGATCAATTACCCTGGAAACTGGGCAGTCAGTTACCCTGGAAACAGGTCAGACAGTTACCCCGGAAACAGGGCAGTCAGTTACCCTGGAAACAGGGCAGTCAGTTACCCCGGAAACTGGGCAGTCAGTTACACTGGAAACAGGGCAGTCAGTCACCCTGGAAACAAGTTAGTCAGTTACCCCGGAAACAGGGTGATCAGTTACCCCGGAAACAGGGCAGTCA
The DNA here is from genome assembly GCF_036365525.1 of Heterodontus francisci. Lineage (NCBI taxonomy): Eukaryota > Metazoa > Chordata > Chondrichthyes > Heterodontiformes > Heterodontidae > Heterodontus > Heterodontus francisci. The sequence continues at coordinate 6,914,217 of NC_090403.1, read as the reverse complement.
GTTCCCCTGGAAACAGGGCAGTCAGTTACCCTGGAAACAGGGCAGTCAGTTATCCCGGAAACAGGGCATTCAGTTATCCTGGAAACAGGGTGATCAGTTACCCTCGAAACAGGGCAGACAGTTATCCCCGAAACAGGGTGATCTGTTCCCCTGGAAAGAGGGCAGTCAGTTATCCTGGAAACAGGGCGGTCAGTTACCCTGGAAACAGGGCAGTCAGTTACCTGGAAACAAGGTGATCAGTTAGCCCGGAAACAGGGAGATCAGTTACCCCGGAAACAGGGCAGTCAGTTACCCTGGAAACAGGGCAGTCAGTTATCCCAGAAACAGGGCGGTCAGTTACCCCAGAAACAGGGCGGTCAGTTATCCCGTAAACAGGGTGATCAGTTACCCTGGAAACAGGGCAGTCAGTTATCCTGGAAACAGAACGGTCAGTTACCCCGGAAACAGGGCGGACAGTTACCCTGGAAACAGGTTGGTCAGTTGCCCTAGAAACAGGGAAATCAGTTACCCTGGAAACAGGGAAGTCAGTTACCACGGAAACAGGGCGGTCAGTTAACCCGGAAACAGGGTGATCAGTTACCCTGGAAACAGGGTGATCAGTTAACCTGGAAACAGGGCAGTCAGTTATCCCAGAAACAGGGCGGTCAGTTACCCCGGAAACTGGGCGGTCAGTTATCCCGCAAACAGGGTGATCAGTTACCCTGGAAACAGGGCATTCAGATACCCTGGAAACAAGGCGGTCAGTTACCCTGGAAACAGGGCAGTCAGTTATCCCAGAAAAAGGGCGATTAGTTACCCCAGAAACAGGGCGATCCGTTTTCCCGGAAACAGGGCGGTCAATTAACCTGGAAACAGGGCAGTCAGTTATCCCAGAAAAAGGGTGATCAGTTACCCTGGAAACAGGGTGATCAGTCACCCTGGAAACTGGGCAGTCAGTTACCCTTGAAACAGGGCAGTCAGTTACCCGGACACAGGGTGATCAGTTACCCCGGAAACAGGGAGATCAGTTACCCTGGAAACAGGGCAGTCAGTTATCCTGGAAACAGGGCGATCAGTTACCGCGGAAACAGGGCGGTCAGTTACCCTGGAAACGGGTTGGTCAGTTGCCCCAGAAACAGGGAAATCAGTAACCCTGGAAACAGGGAAGTCAGTTACCCCGGAAACAGGGCGGTCAGTTAACCCGGAAACAGGGTGATCAGTTACCCTAGAAACAGGGTGATCAGTTAACCTGTAAACAGGGTGATCAGTTACCCCAGAAACAGGGCAGTCATTTATCCCGGAAACAGCGTGATCAGTTACCCTGGAAACAGGGCAGTCAGTTATCCCGGAAATAGGGTGATCAGTTACCCTGGAAACAGGGCAGTCAGTTATACTGGAAACAGGGTAGTCAGTTACTCTGGAAACAGGGCGGTTAGTTACCCTGGAAACAGGGCAGTCATTTATCCCGGAAACAGGGTGATCAATTACCCTGGAAACAGGGCATTCAGATACCCTGGAAACAAGGCGGTCAGTTACCCTGGAAACAGGGCAGTCAGTTATCCCAGAAAAAGGGCGATTAGTTACCCCGGAAACAGGGCGATCCGTTTTCCCGGAAACAGGGCGATCAATTAACCTGGAAACAGGGCAGTCAGTTATCCCAGAAAAAGGGTGATCAGTTACCCTGGAAACAGGGTGATCAGTCACCCTGGAAACTGGGCAGTCAGTTACCCTTGAAACAGGGCAGTCAGTTACCCGGACACAGGGTGATCAGTTACCCCGGAAACAGGGAGATCTGTTACCTTGGAAACAGGGCAGTCAGTTATCCTGGAAACAGGGCGGTCAGTTACCCCGGAAACAGGGCGGTCAGTTACCCTGGAAACAGGGCAGTCAGGTATCCCGGAAACAGGGCGGACAGTTACCCCGGAAACAGAGCGGTCAGTTATCCCGGAAACAGTGTGATCAGTTACCCTGGAAACAGGGCAGTCAGTTATCCTGGAAACAGGGCGGCCAGTTACCCCGGAAAAAGAGCGGTCAGTTACCCTGGAAACAGGGCAGTCAGTTACCCCAGAAACAGGGAGATCAGTTACCCTGGAAACTGGGCAGTCAGTTACACCGGCAACAGGGCGGTCAGTTATCCCGGAAACAGGGTGATCCGTTACCCTGGAAACAGGGCAGTCAGTTACCGCGGAAACAGTGTGATCAGTTCCCCTGGAAACAGGGTGATCAGTTACCCTGGAAACAGGGCGGTCAGTTACCCCGGAAACAGGGCAGTCAGTTATCCCGGAAACATGGTGATCAGTTACCGTGGAAACAGGGCAGTCAGTTATCCCGGAAACAGGGCGGTCAGTTATCCCGGAAACAGGCTGATCATTTACCCTGGAAACAGGGTGATCAGTTACCCTGGAAACAGGGCAGTCAGTTATCCCAGAAACAGGGCGATTAGTTACCCCGGAAACAGGACGATCCTTTTTCCCGGAAACAGGGCGGTCAGTTATCCCAGAAACAGGGTGATCAGTTACCCTGGAAACAGGGTGATCGGTTACCCTGGAAACTGGGCAGTCAGTTACCCTTGAAACAGGGCAGTCAGTTACCCGGACACAGGGTGATCAGTTACCCCGGAAACAGGGAGATCAGTTACCCTGGAAACAGGGCAGTCAGTTATCCTGGAAGCAGGGCAGTCAGTTACCCCGGAAACAGGGCGGTCAGTTACCCTGGAAACAGGGCAGTCAGTTATCCCGGAAACAGGGCGGACATTTACCCCGGAAATAGAGCGGTCATTTATCCCGGAAACAGTGTGATCAGTTACCCTGGAAACAGGGCAGTAAGTTATCCTGGAAACAGGGCGGTCAGTTACCCCGGAAAAAGGGCGGTCAGTTACCATGGAAACAGGGCAGTCAGTTAGCCCAGAAACAGGGAGATCAGTTACCCTGGAAACAGGGTGATCAGTTACCCTGGAAACTGGGCAGTCAGTTACGCAGGAAACAGGGCGGTCAGTTATCCAGGAAACACGGTGATCAGTTACCCTGGAAACAGGGCAGTCAGTTACCCCGGAAACAGGGTGATCAGTTACCCTGGAAACAGGGTGATCAGTTACCCTGGAAACAGGGCGGTCAGTTACCCCGGAAACAGGGCATTCACTTATCCCGGAAACAGGGTGATCAGTTACCCTGGAAACAGGGCAGTCAGTTATCCCGGAAACAGGGCGGTCAGTTACCCCGGAAACAGGGCGGTCAGTTACCCTTGAAACTGTTTAGTCAGTTACCCCAGAAACAGGGAGATCAGTTACCCTGGTAACTGGGCAGTCAGTTATCCTGGAAACAGGGCAGTCAGTTACCCCGGAAACAGGGCGGTCAGTTATCCCGGAAGCAGCGTGATCAGTTACCCTGGAAACAGGGCAGTCAGTTACCCCGGAAAACAGGGTGATCAGTTAACCTGGAAACAGGGTGATCAGTTACCATGGAAACAGGGCGGTCAGTTACCCTGGAAAGAGGGCAGTCAGTTATCCCGGAAACAGGGCGATCAGTTACCCTGGAAACAGGTCGGTCAGTTGCCCCAGAAACAGGGAGATCAGTTACCCTGGAAACAGGGAAGTCAGTTACCCTGGAAACAGGGCAGTCAGTTATCCTGGAAGCAGGGCGGTCAGTTAACCCGGAAACAGGGCGGTCAGTTACCCTGGAAACAGGGCAGTCATTTATCCCGGAAACAGGGCGGACAGTTACCCCGGAAACTGAGCGGTCAGTTATCCCGGAAACAGTGTGATCAGTTACCCTGGAAACAGGGCAGTCAGTTATCCTGGAAACAGGGCGGTCAGTTACCCCGGAAAAAGGGCGGTCAGTTACCCTGGAAACAGGGCAGTCAGTTACCCCAGAAACAGGGAGATCAGTTAGCCTGGAAACTGGGCATTCAGTTACGCCGGAAACAGGGCGGTCAGTTATCCCGGAAACAGGGCAGTCAGTTACCCTGGAAACAGGGCAGTCAGTTACCCCGGAAACAGGGCAGTCAGTTACGCCGGAAACAGGGCGGTCAGTTACCCCGGAAAAAGGGCGGTCAGTTACCCTGGAAACAGTTTAGTCAGTTACCCCAGAAACAGGGAGATCAGTTACCCTGGTAACTGGGAAGTCAGTAATCCTGGAAACAGGGCAGTCAGTTATCCCGGAAACAGGGCGGTCAGTTATCCCGGAAACAGCGTGATCAGTTACCCTGGAAACAGGGCAGTCAGTTACCCCGGAAAACAGGGTGATCAGTTAACCTGGAAACAGGGTGATCAGTTACCATGGAAACAGGGCGGTCAGTTACCCCGGAAACAGGGCAGTCAGTTATCCCGGAAACAGGGTGATCAGTTACCATGGAAACAGGGCGGTCAGTTACCCCGGAAACAGGGCAGTCAGTTATCTCGGAAACAGGGTGATCAGTTACCCTGGAAAAAGGGCAGTCAGTTATCCCGGAAACAGGGTGATCAGTTACCCTGGAAACAGGGTAGTCAGTTATCCTGGAAACAGGGCAGTCAGTTACCCTGGAAACAGGGCAGTCAGTTACCCGGAAACAGGGCGGTCAGTTACCCTGGAAACACGGCAGTCAGTTATCCCGGAAACAGGGCGGTCAGTTACCCCGGAAACAGGGCGGTCAGTTATCCCGGAAACAGAGTGATCAGTTACCCTGGAAACAGGGCAGTCAGTTATCCTGGAAACAGGGCAGTCAGTTACCCCGGAAACAGGGCTGTCAGTTACCCTGGAAACAGGTTAGCCAGTTACCCCAGAAAGAGGGATATCAGTTACCCTGGAAACTGGGCAGTCAGTTACCACGGAATCAGGGCGGTCAGTTATCCCGGAAACAACGTGATCATTTACCCTGGAAACAGGGCAGTCAGTTATCCTGGAAACAGGGTGATCAGTTAACCTGGAAACAGGGTGATCAGTTACCCTGGAAACAGGGTGGTCAGTTACCCCGGAAACAGTGCAGTCAGTTATCCAGGAAACAGTGTGATCAGTTGCCCTGGAAACAGGGCAGTCAGTTATCCTGGAAATAGGGCGGTCAGTTACCCCGGAAAAAGGGCGGTCAGTTACCCGGGAAACAGGGCAGTCAGTTACCCCAGAAACAGGGAGATCAGTTACTCTGGAAACTGGGCAGTCAGTTACGCCGGAAACAGGGCGGTCAGTTATCCCGGAAACAGGGTGATCAGTTACCCTGGAAACAGGGCAGTCAGTTACCCCGGAAACAGGGTGATCAGTTACCCTTGAAACAGGGTGATCAGTAACCCTGGTAACAGGGCGGTCAGTTACCCCGGGAACAGGGCAGTCAGTTATCCCGGAAACAGGGTGATCAGTTACCCTGGAAACAGGGCAGTCAGTTATCCCGGAAACATGGAGATCAGTTACCCTGGAAACAGGGTGATCAGTTACCGTGGAAACAGGGCGTTCAGTTACCCCGGAAACAGGGCAGTCAGTTATCCCGGAAACAGGGTGATCAGTTACCCTGGAAACAGGGCAGTCAGTTATCCCGGAACCAGGGTGATCAGTTAACCTGGAAACAGCGTAGTCTGTTATCCTGGAAACAGGGCAGTCAGTTACCCTGGAAACAGGGCAGTCAGTTATCCCGGAAACAGGGCGGACAGTTACCCCGGAAACAGAGCGGTCAGTTATCCCGGAAACAGTGTGATCAGTTATCCTGGAAACAGGGCAGTCAGTTATCCTGGAAACAGGGCGGTCAGTTACCCCGGAAAAAGGGCGGTCAGTTACCCTGGAAACAGGGCAGTCAGTTACCCCAGAAACAGGGAGATCAGTTACCCTGGAAACAGGGTGATCAGTTACCCTGGAAACTGGGTGGTCAGTTACCCCGGAAACAGGGCAGTCAGTTATCCCGGAAACAGGGTGATCAGTAGCCCTGAAACAGAGCAGTCAGTTATCCCGGAAACAGGTTGGTCAGTTGCCCTAGAAACAGGGAGATCAGTTACCCTGGAAACAGGGAAGTCAGTTACCACGGAAACAGGGCGGTCAGTTATCCCGGAAACAGGGTGATCAGTTACCCTGGAAACAGGGTGATCAGTTACCCTGGAAACAGGTTGATCAGTTTCCCTGGAAACAGGGCGGTCAGTTACCCCGGAAACAGTGCAGTCAGTTATCCCGGAAACAGGGTGATCAGTTACCCTGGACACAGGGCAGTCAGTTATCCAGGAAACAGGGTGATCAGTTACCCTGGAAACAGGGCAGTCAGTTATACTGGAAACAGGGTAGTCAGTTACCCTGGAAACAGGGCGGTCAGTTACCCCGGAAAAAGGGCGGTCAGTTACCCTGGAAACAGGGCAGTCAGTTACCCCAGAAACAGGGAGATCAGTTACCCTGGAAACAGGGTGATCAGTTACCCTGGAAACTGGGCAGTCAGTTACGCCGGAAGCAGGGCGGTCAGTTATCCAGGAAACACGGTGATCATTTACCCTGGAAACAGGACAGTCAGTTACCCCGGAAACAGGGTGATCAGTTACCCTGGAAACAGGGTGATCAGTTACCCTGGAAACAGGGCGGTCAGTTACCCCGGAAACAGGGCAGTCAGTTATCCCGGAAACAGGGTGATCAGTTACCCTGGAAACAGGGCAGTCAGTTATCCCGGAAACAGGGCGGTCAGTTACCCCGGAAACAGGGCGGTCAGTTACCTTGGAAACAGTTTAGTCAGTTACCCCAGAAACAGGGAGATCAGTTACCCTGGTAACTAAACAGTCAGTTATCCTGGAAACAGGGCAGTCAGTTAGCCCGGAAACAGGGCGGTCAGTTATCCCGGAAACAGCGTGATCAGTTACCCTGGAAACAGGGCAGTCAGTTACCCCGGAAAACAGGGTGATCAGTTAACCTGGAAGCAGGGTGATCAGTTACCATGGAAACAGGGCGGTCAGTTACCCCGGAAACAGGGCAGTCAGTTATCCCGGAAACAGGGCGATCAGTTACCCTGGAAACAGGTTGGTCAGTTGCCCCAGAAACAGGGAGATCAGTTACACTGGAAACAGGGAAGTCAGTTACCACGGAAACAGTGCGGTCAGTTATCCCGGAAACAGGGTGATCATTTACCCTGGAAACAGGGTGATCAGTTACCCTGGAAACAGGGCAGTCAGTTATCCCAGAAACAGGGCGATTAGTTACCCCGGAAACAGTGCGATCCGTTTTCCCTGAAACAGGGCGGTCAATTACCCCGGAAACAGGGCAGTCAGTTATCCCAGAAAAAGGGTGTTCAGTTACCCTGGAAACAGGGTGATCAGTTACCCTGGAAACTGGGCAGTCAGTTACCCTTGAAACAGGGCAGTCAGTTACCCGGACACAGGGTGATCAGTTACCCCGGAAACAGGGAGATCAGTGACCCTGGAAACAGGGCGGTCAGTTATCCTGGAAGCAGGGCGGTCAGTTACCCCGGAAACAGGGCGGTCAGTTACCCTGGAAACAGGGCAGTCAGTTATCCCGGAAACAGGGCGGACAGTTACCCCGGAAACAGAGCGGTCAGTTATCCCGGAAACAGTGTGATCAGTTACACTGGAAACAGGGCAGTCAATTATCCTGGAAACAGGGCCGTCAGTTACCCCGGAAAAAGGGCGGTCAGTTACCCTGGAAACAGGGCAGTCAGTTACCCCAGAAACAGGGAGATCAGTTAGCCTGGAAACTGGGCAGTCAGTTACGCCGGAAACAGGGCGGTCAGTTATCCCGGAAACAGGGTGATCAGTTTCCCTGGAAACAGGGCAGTCAGTTACCCCGGAAACAGGGTGATCAGTTACCCTGGAAACAGGGTGATCAGTTACCCTGGAAACAGGGCGGTCAGTTACCCCGGAAACAGGGCAGTCATGTATCCCGGAAACAGGGTGATCAGTTACCCTGGAAACAGGGCAGTCAGTTATCCCGGAAAAAGGGCGGTCAGTTACCCTGGAAACAGTTTAGTCAGTTACCCCAGAAACAGGGAGATCAGTTACCCTGGTAACTGGGCAGTCAGTTATCATGGAAACAGGGCAGTCGGTTACCCCGGAAACAGGGCGGTCAGTTATCCCGGAAACAGCGTGATCAGTTACCCTGGAAACAGGGCAGTCAGTTACCCCGGAAAACAGGGTGATCAGTTAACCTGGAAACAGGGTGATCAGTTACCATGGAAACAGGGCGGTCAGTTACCCCGGAAACAGGGCAGTCAGTTATCCCGGAAACAGGGTGATCAGTTTCCTTGGAAACAGGGCAGTCAGTTATCCCGGAAACAGGGTGATCAGCTACCCTGGAAACAGGGTGATCAGTTACCGTGGAAACAGGGCGGTCAGTTACCCCGGAAACAGGGCAGTCAGTTATCCCGGAAACAGGGTGATCAGTTACCCTGGAAACAGGGCAGTCAGTTATCCCGGAAACAGGGTGATCAGTTATCCTGGAAACAGGGCAGTGAGTTACTCTGGAAACCGGGCAGTCAGTTACCCGGAAACACGGGCGGTCAGTAACCCTCGTAACACGGCAGTCAGTTATCCCGGAAACAGGGCGGTCAGGTACCCCGGAAACAGGGCGGTCAGTTATCCCGGAAACAGGGTGATCAGTTACCCTGGAAACAGGGCAGTCAGTTATCCTGGAAACAGGGCAGTCAGTTACCCCGGAAACAGGGCTGTCAGCTACCCTGGAAACAGGTTAGTCAGTTACCCCAGAAAGAGGGAGATCAGTTACCCTGGAAACTGGGCAGTCAGTTACCACGGAAACAGGGCGCTCAGTTATCCCGGAAACAACGTGATCATTTACCCTGGAAACAGGGCAGTCAGTTATCCTGGAAACAGGGTGATCAGTTAACCTGGAAACAGGGTGATCAGTTACCCTGGAAACAGGGTGGTCAGTTACCCCGGAAACAGGGCAGTCAGTTATCCCGGAAACAGGGTGATCAGTAGCCCTGAAACAGGGCAGTCAGTTATCCCGGAAACAGGGTGATCAGTTACCCTGGAAACAGGGCAGTCAGTTATCCTGGAAACAGGGCAGTCAGTTACCCTGGAAACAGGGCGGTCAGTTACCCTGGAAACAGGGCAGTCAGTTATCACGGAAACAGGGCGGTCAGTTACCCTGGAAACAGGTTGGTCAGTTGCCCCAGAAACAGGGAGATCAGTTACCCTGGAAACAGGGAAGTCAGTTACCACGGAAACAGGGCGGTCAGTTATCCCGGAAACAGGGTGATCATTTACCCTGGAAACAGGGTGATCAGTTACCCTGGAAACAGGGTGATCAGTTTCCCTGGAAACAGGGCGGTCAGTTACCCCGGAAACAGTGCAGTCAGTTATCCCGGAAACAGGGTGACCAGTTACCCTGGAAACAGGGCAGTCAGTTATCCCGGAAACAGGGTGATCAGTTACCCTGCAAACAGGGCAGTCAGTTATACTGGAAACAGGGTAGTCAGTTACCCTGGAAACAGGGCGGTTAGTTACCCTGGAAACTGGGCAGTCAGTTTCCCTTGAAACAGGGCAGTCAGTTACCCGGACACAGGGTGATCACTTACCCCGGAAACAGGGAGATCAGTTACCCTGGAAACAGGGCAGTCAGTTATCCTGGAAACAGGGCGGTCAGCTACCCCGGAAACAGGGCGGTCAGTTACCCTGGAAACAGGGCAGTCAGTTATCCCGGAAACAGGGCGGACAGTTACCACGGAAACAGAGTGGTCAGTTATCCCGGAAACAGTGTGATCAGTTACCCTGGAAACAGGGCAGTCAGTTATCCTGGAAACAGGGCGGTCAGTTACCCCGGAAAAAGGGCGGTCAGTTACCCTGGAAACAGGGCAGTCAGTTACCCCAGAAACAGGGAGATCAGTTACCCTGGAAACTGGGCAGTCAGTTACGCCGGAAACAGGGCGGTCAGTTATCCCGGAAACAGGGTGATCAGTTACCCTGGAAACAGGGCAGTCAGTTATCCCAGAAACAGGTTGACCAGTTACCCTGGAAACAGGGTGATCAGTTACCCTGGAAACTGGGCAGTCAGTTACCCTTGAAACAGGGCAGTCAGTTACCCGGACACAGGGTGATCAGTTACCCCGGAAACAGGGAGATCAGTTACCCTGGAAACAGGGCAGTCAGTTATCCTGGAAACAGGGCGGTCAGTTACCCCGGAAACAGGGCGGTCAGTTACCCTGGAAACAGGGCAGTCAGTTATCCCGGAAACAGGGCGGACAGTTACCACGGAAACAGAGCGGTCAGTTATCCCGGAAACAGTGTGATCAGTTACCCTGGAAACAGGGCAGTCAGCTATCCTGGAAACAGGGCGGTCAGTTACCCCGGAAAAAGGGCGGTCAGTTACCCTGGAAGCAGGGCAGTCAGTTACCCCAGAAACAGGGAGATCAGTTACCCTGGAAACTGGGCAGTCAGTTACGCCGGAAACAGGGCGGTCAGTTATCCCGGAAACAGGGTGATCAGTTACCCTGGAAACAGGGCAGTCAGTTACCCCGGAAACAGGGTGATCAGTTACCCTGGAAACAGGGTGATCAGTTACCCTGGAAACAGGGCGGTCAGTTACCCCGGGAACAGGACAGTCAGTTATCCCGGAAACAGGGTGATCAGTTACCCTGGAAACAGGGCAGTCAGTTATCCCGGAAACAGGGTGATCAGTTACCCTGGAAACAGGGTAGTCAATTATCCTGGAAACAGGGCAGTCAGTTACCCTGGAAACCGGGCAGTCAGTTACCCGGAAACACGGGCGGTCAGTTACCCTGGAAACACGGCAGTCAGTTATCCCGGAAACAGGGCGGTCAGTTACCCCGGAAACAGGGCGGTCAGTTATCCCGGAAACAGGGTGATCAGTTACCCTGGAAACAGGGCAGTCAGTTATCCTGGAAACAGGGCAGTCAGTTACCCCGGAAACAGGGCTGTCAGTTACCCTGGAAACAGGTTAGTCAGTTACCCCAGAAAGAGGGAGATCAGTTACCCTGGAAACTGGGCAGTCAGTTACCACGGAAACAGGGCGCTCAGTTATCCCGGAAACAACGTGATCAGTTACCCTGGAAACAGGGCAGTCAGTTATCCTGGAAACAGGGTGATCAGTTAACCTGGAAACAGGGTGATCAGTTACCCTGGAAACAGGGTGGTCAGTTACCCCAGAAACAGGGCAGTCAGTTATCGCGGAAACAGGGTGATCAGTAGCCCTGAAACAGGGCAGTCAGTTATCCCGGAAACAGGGTGATCAGTTACCCTGGAAACAGGGCAGTCAGTTATCCTGGAAACCGGGCAGTCAGTTACCCTGGAAACAGGGCGGTCAGTTACCCTGGAAACAGGGCAGTCAGTTATCACGGAAACAGGGCGGTCAGTTACCCTGGAAGCAGGTTGGTCAGTTGCCCCAGAAACAGGGAGATCAGTTACCCTGGAAACTGGGAAGTCAGTTACCACGGAAACAGGGCGGTCAGTTATCCCGGAAACAGGGTGATCATTTACCCTGGAAACAGGGTGATCAGTTACCCTGGAAACAGTGTGATCAGTTTCCCAGGAAACAGGGTGATCAGTTACCCCGGAAACAGTGCAGTCAGTTATCCCGGAAACAGGGTGATCAGTTACCCTGGAAACAGGGCAGTCAGTTATCCCGGAAACAGGGTGATCAGTTACCCTGGAAACAGGGCAGTCAGTTATACTGGAAACAGGGTCGACAGTTACCCTGGAAACAGGGTGGTTAGTTACCCTGGAAACAGGGCAGTCATTTATCCCGGAAACAGGGTGATCAACTACCCTGGAAACAGGGCATTCAGATACCCTGGAAACAAGGCGGTCAGTTAACCTGGAAACAGGACAGTCAGTTATCCCAGAAACAGGGCGATTAGTTACCCCGGAAACAGGGCGATCCGTTTTCCCGGAAACTGGGCAGTCAGTTACCCTTGAAACAGGGCAGTCAGTTACCCGGACACATGGTGATCAGTTACCCCGGAAACAGGGAGATCAGTTACCCTGGAAACAGGGCAGTCAGTTATCCTGGAAACAGGGCGGTCAGTTACCCCGGAAACAGGGCGGTCAGTTACCCTGGAAACAGGGCAGTCAGTTATCCCGGAAACAGGGCGGACAGTTACCACGGAAACAGAGCGGTCAGTTATCCCGGAAACAGTGTGATCAGTTACCCTGGAAACAGGGCAGTCAGTTATCCTGGAAACAGGGCGGTCAGTTACCCCGGAAAAAGGGCGGTCAGTTACCCTGGAAACAGGGCAGTCAGTTACCCCAGAAACAGGGAGATCAGTTACCCTGGAAACTGGGCAGTCAGTTACGCCGGAAACAGGGCGGTCAGTTATCCCGGAAACAGGGTGATCAGTTACCCTGAAACAGGGCAGTCAGTTATCCCGGAAACAGGTTGACCAGTTACGCTGGAAACAGGGCAGTCAGTTATCCTGGAAACAGGGTGATCAGTTAACCTGGAAACAGGGTGATCAGTTACCCTGGAAACAGGGTGGTCAGTTACCCCGGAAACAGGGCAGTCAGTTATCCCGGAAACAGGGTGATCAGTAGCCCTGAAACAGGGCAGTCAGTTATCCCGGAAACAGGGTGATCAGTTACCCTGGAAACAGGGCAGTCAGTTAGCCTGGAAACAGGGCAGTCAGTTACCCTGGAAACAGGGCGGTCAGTTACCCTGGAAACAGGGCAGTCAGTTATCACGGAAACAGGGCGGTCAGTTACCCTGGAAACAGGTTGGTCAGTTGCCCCAGAAACAGGGAGATCAGTTACCCTGGAAACAGGGAAGTCAGTTACCACGGAAACAGGGCGGTCAGTTATCCCGGAAACAGGGTGATCATTTACCCTGGAAACAGGGTGATCAGTTACCCTGGAAACAGGGTGATCAGTTTCCCTGGAAACAGGGCGGTCAGTTACCCCGGAAACAGTGCAGTCAGTTATCCCGGAAACAGGGTGATCAGTTACCCTGGAAACAGGGCAGTCAGTTATCCCGGAAACAGGGTGATCAGTTACCCTGCAAACAGGGCAGTCAGTTATACTGGAAACAGGGTAGTCAGTTACCCTGGAAACAGGGCGGTTAGTTACCCTGGAAACTGGGCTGTCAGTTACCCTTGAAACAGGGCAGTCAGTTACCCGGACACAGGGTGATCAGTTACCCCGGAAACAGGGAGATCAGTTACCCTGGAAACAGGGCAGTCAGTTATCCTGGAAACAGGGCGGTCAGTTACCCCGGAAACAGGGCGGTCAGTTACCCTGGAAACAGGGCAGTCAGTTATCCCGGAAACAGGGCGGACAGTTAACACGGAAACAGAGTGGTTAGTTATCCCGAAAACAGTGTGATCAGTTACCCTGGAAACAGGGCAGTCAGTTATCCTGGAACCAGGGCGGTCAGTTACCCCGGAAAAAGGGCGGTCAGTTACCCTGGAAACAGGGCAGTCAGTTACCCCAGAAACAGGGAGATCAGTTACCCTGGAAACTGGGCAGTCAGTTACGCCGGAAACAGGGCGGTCAGTTATCCCGGAAACAGGGTGATCAGTTACCCTGGAAACAGGGCAGTCAGTTATCCCAGAAATAGGTTGACCAGTTACCCTGGAAACAGGGTGATCAGTTACCCTGGAAACTGGGCAGTCAGTTACCCTTGAAACAGGGCAGTCAGTTACCCGGACACAGGGTGATCAGTTACCCCGGAAACAGGGAGATCAGTTACCCTGGAAACAGGGCAGTCAGTTATCCTGGAAACAGGGCGGTCAGTTACCCCGGAAACAGGGCGGTCAGTTACCCTGGAAACAGGGCAGTCAGTTATCCCGGAAACAGGGCGGACAGTTACCACGGAAACAGAGCGGTCATTTATCCCGGAAACAGTGTGATCAGTTACCCTGGAAACTGGGCAGTCAGCTATCCTGGAAACAGGGCGGTCAGTTACCCCGGAAAAAGGGCGGTCAGTTACCCTGGAAGCAGGGCAGTCAGTTACCCCAGAAACAGGGAGATCAGTTACCCTGGAAACTGGGCAGTCAGTTACGCCGGAAACAGGGCGGTCAGTTATCCCGGAAACAGGGTGATCAGTTACCCTGGAAACAGGGCAGTCAGTTATCCCGGAAACAGGTTGACCAGTTACCCTGGAAACAGGGCAGTCAGTTATCCTGGAAACAGGGTGATCAGTTAACCTGGAAACAGGGTGATCAGTTACCCTGGAAACAGGGTGGTCAGTTACCCCGGAAACAGGGCAGTCAGTTATCCCGGAAACAGGGTGATCAGTAGCCCTGAAACAGGGCAGTCAGTTATCCCGGAAACAGGGTGATCAGTTACCCTGGAAACAGGGCAGTCAGTTATCCTGGAAACAGGGCAGTCAGTTACCCTGGAAACAGGGCGGTCAGTTACCCTGGAAACAGGGCAGTCAGTTATCACGGAAACAGGGCGGTCAGTTACCCTGGAAACAGGTTGGTCAGTTGCCCCAGAAACAGGGAGATCAGTTACCCTGGAAACAGGGAAGTCAGTTACCACGGAAACAGGGCGGTCAGTTATCCCGGAAACAGGGTGATCATTTACCCTGGAAACAGGGTGATCAGTTACCCTGGAAACAGGGTGATCAGTTTCCCTGGAAACAGGGCGGTCAGTTACCCCGGAAACAGTGCAGTCAGTTATCCCGGAAACAGGGTGATCAGTTACCCTGGAAACAGGGCAGTCAGTTATCCCGGAAACAGGGTGATCAGTTACCCTGCAAACAGGGCAGTCAGTTATACTGGAAACAGGGTAGTCAGTTACCCTGGAAACAGGGCGGTTAGTTACCCTGGAAACTGGGCTGTCAGTTACCCTTGAAACAGGGCAGTCAGTTACCCGGACACAGGGTGATCAGTTACCCCGGAAACAGGGAGATCAGTTACCCTGGAAACAGGGCAGTCAGTTGTCCTGGAAACAGGGCGGTCAGTTACCCCGGAAACAGGGCGGTCAGTTACCCTGGAAACAGGGCAGTCAGTTATCCCGGAAACAGGGCGGACAGTTAACACGGAAACAGAGTGGTTAGTTATCCCGAAAACAGTGTGATCAGTTACCCTGGAAACAGGGCAGTCAGTTATCCTGGAAACAGGGCGGTCAGTTACCCCGGAAAAAGGGCGGTCAGTTACCCTGGAAACAGGGCAGTCAGTTACCCCAGAAACAGGGAGATCAGTTACCCTGGAAACTGGGCAGTCAGTTACGCCGGAAACAGGGCGGTCAGTTATCCCGGAAACAGGGTGATAAGTTACCCTGGAAACAGGGCAGTCAGTTATCCCAGAAATAGGTTGACCAGTTACCCTGGAAACAGGGTGATCAGTTACCCTGGAAACTGGGCAGTCAGTTACCCTTGAAACAGGGCAGTCAGTTACCCGGACACAGGGTGATCAGTTACCCCGGAAACAGGGAGATCAGTTACCCTGGAAACAGGGCAGTCAGTTATCCTGGAAACAGGGCGGTCAGTTACCCCGGAAACAGGGCGGTCAGTTACCCTGGAAACAGGGCAGTCAGTTATCCCGGAAACAGGGCGGACAGTTACCACGGAAACAGAGCGGTCATTTATCCCGGAAACAGTGTGATCAGTTACCCTGGAAACAGGGCAGTCAGCTATCCTGGAAGCAGGGCAGTCAGTTACCCCAGAAACAGGGAGATCAGTTACCCTGGAAACTGGGCAGTCAGTTACCCTTGAAACAGGGCAGTCAGTTATCCCGGAAACAGGGTGATAAGTTACCCTGGAAACAGGGCAGTCAGTTATCCCAGAAATAGGTTGACCAGTTACCCTGGAAACAGGGTGATCAGTTACCCTGGAAACAGGGCAGTCAGTTACCCCAGAAACAGGGAGATCAGTTACCCTGGAAACTGGGCAGTCAGTTACGCCGGAAACAGGGCGGTCAGTTATCCCGGAAACAGGGTGATCAGTTACCCTGGAAACAGGGCAGTCAGTTATCCCAGAAATAGGTTGACCAGTTACCCTGGAAACAGGGTGATCAGTTACCCTGGAAACTGGGCAGTCAGTTACCCTTGAAACAGGGCAGTCAGTTACCCGGACACAGGGTGATCAGTTACCCCGGAAACAGGGAGATCAGTTACCCTGGAAACAGGGCAGTCAGTTATCCTGGAAACAGGGCGGTCAGTTACCCCGGAAACAGGGCGGTCAGTTACCCTGGAAACAGGGCAGTCAGTTATCCCGGAAACAGGGCGGACAGTTACCACGGAAACAGAGCGGTCATTTATCCCGGAAACAGTGTGATCAGTTACCCTGGAAACAGGGCAGTCAGCTATCCTGGAAACAGGGCGGTCAGTTACCCCGGAAAAATGGCGGTCAGTTACCCTGGAAGCAGGGCAGTCAGTTACCCCAGAAACAGGGAGATCAGTTACCCTGGAAACTGGGCAGTCAGTTACGCCGGAAACAGGGCGGTCAGTTATCCCGGAAACAGGGTGATCAGTTACCCTGGAAACAGGGCAGTCAGTTACCCCGGAAACAGGGTGATCAGTTACCCTGGAAACAGGGTGATCAGTTACCCTGGAAACAGGGCGGTCAGTTACCCCGGGAACAGGGCAGTCAGTTATCCCGGAAACAGGGTGATCAGTTTCCCTGGAAAAAGGGCAGTCAGTTATCCCGGAAACAGGGTGATCAGTTACCCTGGAAAAAGGGTAGTCAATTATCCTGGAAACAGGGCAGTCAGTTACCCTGGAAACCGGGCAGTCAGTTACCCGGAAACACGGGCGGTCAGTTACCCTGGAAACACGGCAGTCAGTTATGCCGGAAACAGGGCGGTCAGTTACCCCGGAAACAGGGCGGTCAGTTATCCCGGAAACAGGGTGATCAGTTACCCTGGAAACAGGGCAGTCAGTTATCCTGGAAACAGGGCAGTCAGTTACCCCGGAAACAGGGCTGTCAGTTACCCTGGAAACAGGTTAGTCAGTTACCCCAGAAAGAGGGAGATCAGTTACCCTGGAAACAGGGCAGTCAGTTATCCTGGAAACAGGGTGATCAGTTAACCTGGAAACAGGGTGATCAGTTACCCTGGAAACAGGGTGGTCAGTTACCCCAGAAACAGGGCAGTCAGTTATCCCGGAAACAGGGTGATCAGTAGCCCTGAAACAGGGCTGTCAGTTATCCCGGAAACAGGGTGATCAGTTACCCTGGAAACAGGGCAGTCAGTTATCCTGGAAACCGGGCAGTCAGTTACCCTGGAAACAGGGCGGTCAGTTACCCTGGAAACAGGGCAGTCAGTTATCACGGAAACAGGGCGGTCAGTTACACTGGAAGCAGGTTGGTCAGTGGCCCCAGAAACAGGGAGATCAGTTACCCTGGAAACTAGGAATTCAGTTACCACGGAAACAGGGCGGTCAGTTATCCCGGAAACAGGGTGATCATTTACCCTGGAAACAGGGTGATCAGTTACCCTGGAAACAGGGTGATCAGTTTCCCTGGAAACAGGGTGATCAGTTACCCCGGAAACAGTGCAGTCAGTTATCCCGGAAACAGGGTGATCAGTTACCCTGGAAACAGGGCAGTCAGTTATCCCGGAAACAGGGTGATCAGTTACCCTGGAAACAGGGCAGTCAGTTTTACTGGAAACAGGATCGACAGTTACCCTGGAAACAGGGCGGTTAGTTACCCTGGAAACAGGGCAGTCATTTATCCCGGAAACAGGGTGATCAACTACCCTGGAAACAGGGCATTCAGATACCCTGGAAACAAGGCGGTCAGTTAACCTGGAAAAAGGGTAGTCAATTATCCTGGAAACAGGGCAGTCAGTTACCCTGGAAACCGGGCAGTCAGTTACCCGGAAGCACGGGCGGTCAGTTACCCTGGAAACACGGCATTCAGTTATCCCGGAAACAGGGCGGTCAGTTACCCCGGAAACAGGGCGGTCAGTTATCCCGGAAACAGGGTGATCAGTTACCCTGGAAACAGGGCAGTCAGTTATCCTGGAAACAGGGCAGTCAGTTACCCCGGAAACAGGGCTGTCAGTTACCCTGGAAACAGGTTAGTCAGTTACCCCAGAAAGAGGGAGATCAGTTACCCTGGAAACTGGGCAGTCAGTTACCACGGAAACAGGGCGCTCAGTTATCCCGGAAACAACGTGATCAGTTACCATGGAAACAGGGCAGTCAGTTATCCTGGAAACAGGGTGATCAGTTAACCTGGAAACAGGGTGATCAGTTACCCTGGAAACAGGGTGGTCAGTTACCCCAGAAACAGGGCAGTCAGTTATCCCGGAAACAGGGTGATCAGTAGCCCTGAAACAGGGCAGTCAGTTATCCCGGAAACAGGGTGATCAGTTACCCTGGAAACAGGGCAGTCAGTTATCCTGGAAACCGGGCAGTCAGTTACCCTGGAAACAGGGCGGTCAGTTACCCTGGAAACAGGGCAGTCAGTTATCACGGAAACAGGGCGGTCAGTTACCCTGGAAGCAGGTTGGTCAGTTGCCCCAGAAACAGGGAGATCAGTTACCCTGGAAACTGGGAAGTCAGTTACCACGGAAACAGGGCGGTCAGTTATCCCGGAAACAGGGTGATCATTTACCCTGGAAACAGGGTGATCAGTTACCCTGGAAACAGGGTGATCAGTTTCCCTGGAAACAGGGTGATCAGTGACCCCGGAAACAGTGCAGTCAGTTATCCCGGAAACAGGGTGATCAGTTACCCTGGAAACAGGGCAGTCAGTTATCCCGGAAACAGGGTGATCAGTTACCCTGGAAACAGGGCAGTCAGTTATACTGGAAACAGGATCGACAGTTACCCTGGAAACAGGGCGGTTAGTTACCCTGGAAACAGGGCAGTCATTTATCCCGGAAACAGGGTGATCAACTACCCTGGAAACAGGGCATTCAGATACCCTGGAAACAAGGCGGTCAGTTAACCTGGAAACAGGACAGTCAGTTATCCCAGAAACAGGGCGATTAGTTACCCCGGAAACAGGGCGATCCGTTTTCCCGGAAACTGGGCAGTCAGTTACCCTTGAAACAGGGCAGTCAGTTACCCGGACACAGGGTGATCAGTTACCCCGGAAACAGGGAGATCAGTTACCCTGGAAACAGGGCAGTCAGTTATCCTGGAAACAGGGCGGTCAGTTACCCCGGAAACAGGGCGGTCAGTTACCCTGGAAACAGGGCAGTCAGTTATCCCGGAAACAGGGCGGACAGTTACCACGGAAACAGAGCGGTCAGTTATCCCGGAAACAGTGTGATCAGTTACCCTGGAAACAGGGCAGTCAGTTATCCTGGAAACAGGGCGGTCAGTTACCCCGGAAAAAGGGCGGTCAGTTACCCTGGAAACAGGGCAGTCAGTTACCCCAGAAACAGGGAGATCAGTTACCCTGGAAACTGGGCAGTCAGTTACGCCGGAAACAGGGCGGTCAGTTATCCCGGAAACACTGTGATCAGATACCCTGGAAACAGGGCAGTCAGTTATCCTGGAAACAGGGCGGTCAGTTACTCTGGAAACTGGGCAGTCAGTTACGCCGGAAACAGGGCGGTCAGTTATCCCGGAAACAGGGTGTTCAGTTACCCTGGAAACAGGGCAGTCAGTTACCCCGGAAACAGGGTGATCAGTTACCCTGGAAACAGGGTGATCAGTTACCCTGGAAACAGGGCGGTCAGTTACCCCGGGAACAGGGCAGTCAGTTATCCCGGAAACAGGGTGATCAGTTACCCTGGAAACAGGGCAGTGAGTTATCCCGGAAACAGGGTGATCAGTTACCCTGGAAACAGGGTGATCAGTTACCGTGGAAACAGGGCGTTCAGTTACCCCGGAAACAGGGCAGTCAGTTATCCCGGAAACAGGGTGATCAGTTACCCTGGAAACAGGGCAGTCAGTTATCCCGGAAACAGGGTGATCAGTTATCCTGGAAACAGCGTAGTCAGTTATCCTGGAAACAGGGCAGTCAGTTATCCCGGAAACAGGGTGATCAGTAGCCCTGAAACAGGGCAGTCAGTTATCCCGGAAACAGGGTGATCAGTTACCCTGGAAACAGGGCAGTCAGTTAGCCTGGAAACAGGGCAGTCAGTTACCCTGGAAACAGGGCAGTCAGTTACCCTGGAAACAGGGCAGTCAGTTATCACGGAAACAGGGCGGTCAGTTACCCCGGAAACAGTTTGGTCAGTTGCCCCAGAAACAGGGAGATCAGTTACCCTGGAAACAGGGAAGTCAGTTACCACGGAAACAGGGCGGTCAGTTATCCCGGAAACAGGGCGGTCAGTTACCCCGGAAACAGGGCGGTCAGTTACCCTGGAAACAGGGCAGTCAGTTATCCCGGAAACAGGGCGGACAGCTACCACGGAAACAGAGCGGTCAGTTATCCCGGAAACACTGTGATCAGATACCCTGGAAACAGGGCAGTCAGTTATCCTGGAAACAGGGCGGTCAGTTACTCTGGAAACTGGGCAGTCAGTTATGCCGGAAACAGGGCGGTCAGTTATCCCGGAAACAGGGTGATCAGTTACCCTGGAAACAGGGCAGTCAGTTACCCCGGAAACAGGGTGATCAGTTACCCTGGAAACAGGGCGGTCAGTTACTCTGGAAACTGGGCAGTCAGTTACGCCGGAAACAGGGCGGTCAGTTACCCCGGAAACAGTTTGGTCAGTTGCCCCAGAAACAGGGAGATCAGTTACCCTGGAAACAGGGAAGTCAGTTACCACGGAAACAGGGCGGTCAGTTATCCCGGAAACAGGGTGATCAGTTACCCTGGAAACAGGGCAGTCAGTTATACTGGAAACAGGATCGACAGTTACCCTGGAAACAGGGCGGTTAGTTACCCTGGAAACAGGGCAGTCATTTATCCCGGAAACAGGGTGATCAACTACCCTGGAAACAGGGCATTCAGATACCCTGGAAACAAGGCGGTCAGTTAACCTGGAAACAGGACAGTCAGTTATCCCAGAAACAGGGCGATTAGTTACCCCGGAAACAGGGCGATCCGTTTTCCCGGAAACTGGGCAGTCAGTTACCCTTGAAACAGGGCAGTCAGTTACCCGGACACAGGGTGATCAGTTACCCCGGAAACAGGGAGATCAGTTACCCTGGAAACAGGGCAGTCAGTTATCCTGGAAACAGGGCGGTCAGTTACCCCGGAAACAGGGCGGTCAGTTACCCTGGAAACAGGGCAGTCAGTTATCCCGGAAACAGGGCGGACAGTTACCACGGAAACAGAGCGGTCAGTTATCCCGGAAACAGTGTGATCAGTTACCCTGGAAGCAGGGCAGTCAGTTATCCTGGAAACAGGGCGGTCAGTTACCCCGGAAAAAGGGCGGTCAGTTACCCTGGAAACAGGGCAGTCAGTTACCCCAGAAACAGGGAGATCAGTTACCCTGGAAACTGGGCAGTCAGTTACGCCGGAAACAGGGCGGTCAGTTATCCCGGAAACACTGTGATCAGATACCCTGGAAACAGGGCAGTCAGTTATCCTGGAAACAGGGCGGTCAGTTACTCTGGAAACTGGGCAGTCAGTTACGCCGGAAACAGGGCGGTCAGTTATCCCGGAAACAGGGTGTTCAGTTACCCTGGAAACAGGGCAGTCAGTTACCCCGGAAACAGGGTGATCAGTTACCCTGGAAACAGGGTGATCAGTTACCCTGGAAACAGGGCGGTCAGTTACCCCGGGAACAGGGCAGTCAGTTATCCCGGAAACAGGGTGATCAGTTACCCTGGAAACAGGGCAGTGAGTTATCCCGGAAACAGGGTGATCAGTTACCCTGGAAACAGGGTGATCAGTTACCGTGGAAACAGGGCGTTCAGTTACCCCGGAAACAGGGCAGTCAGTTATCCCGGAAACAGGGTGATCAGTTACCCTGGAAACAGGGCAGTCAGTTATCCCGGAAACAGGGTGATCAGTTATCCTGGAAACAGCGTAGTCAGTTATCCTGGAAACAGGGCAGTCAGTTATCCCGGAAACAGGGTGATCAGTAGCCCTGAAACAGGGCAGTCAGTTATCCCGGAAACAGGGTGATCAGTTACCCTGGAAACAGGGCAGTCAGTTAGCCTGGAAACAGGGCAGTCAGTTACCCTGGAAACAGGGCAGTCAGTTACCCTGGAAACAGGGCAGTCAGTTATCACGGAAACAGGGCGGTCAGTTACCCCGGAAACAGTTTGGTCAGTTGCCCCAGAAACAGGGAGATCAGTTACCCTGGAAACAGGGAAGTCAGTTACCACGGAAACAGGGCGGTCAGTTATCCCGGAAACAGGGCGGTCAGTTACCCCGGAAACAGGGCGGTCAGTTACCCTGGAAACAGGGCAGTCAGTTATCCCGGAAACAGGGCGGACAGCTACCACGGAAACAGAGCGGTCAGTTATCCCGGAAACACTGTGATCAGATACCCTGGAAACAGGGCAGTCAGTTATCCTGGAAACAGGGCGGTCAGTTACTCTGGAAACTGGGCAGTCAGTTATGCCGGAAACAGGGCGGTCAGTTATCCCGGAAACAGGGTGATCAGTTACCCTGGAAACAGGGCAGTCAGTTACCCCGGAAACAGGGTGATCAGTTACCCTGGAAACAGGGCGGTCAGTTACTCTGGAAACTGGGCAGTCAGTTACGCCGGAAACAGGGCGGTCAGTTACCCCGGAAACAGTTTGGTCAGTTGCCCCAGAAACAGGGAGATCAGTTACCCTGGAAACAGGGAAGTCAGTTACCACGGAAACAGGGCGGTCAGTTATCCCGGAAACAGGGTGATCATTTACCCTGGAAACAGGGTGATCAGTTATCCCGGAAACAGGTTGACCAGTTACCCTGGAAACAGGGTGATCAGTTACCCTGGAAACTGGGCAGTCAGTTATCCCGGAAACAGGGCGGACAGCTACCACGGAAACAGAGCGGTCAGTTATCCCGGAAACACTGTGATCAGTTACCCTGGAAACAGGGCAGTCAGTTATCCTGGAAACAGGGCGGTCAGTTACCCCGGAAAAAGGGCGGTCAGTTACCCTGGAAACAGGGCAGTCAGTTACCCCAGAAACAGGGAGATCAGTTACTCTGGAAACTGGGCAGTCAGTTACGCCGGAAACAGGGCGGTCAGTTATCCCGGAAACAGGGTGATCAGTTACCCTGGAAACAGGGCAGTCAGTTACCCTGGAAACAGGGCAGTCAGTTACCCCAGAAACAGTGAGATCAGTTACCCTGGAAACTGGGCAGTCAGTTACGCCGGAAACAGGGCGGTCAGTTATCCCGGAAACAGGGTGATCAGTTACCCTTGAAACAGGGCAGTCAGTTAACCGGACACAGGGTGATCAATTACCCCGGAAACAGCGAGATCAGTTACCCTGGAAACAGGGCAGTCAGTTATCCTGGAAACAGGGCGGTCAGTTACCCCGGAAACAGGGCGGTCAGTTACCCTGGAAACAGGGCAGTCAGTTATCCCGGAAACAGGGCGGACAGCTACCACGGAAACAGAGCGGTCAGTTATCCCGGAAACACTGTGATCAGATACCCTGGAAACAGGGCAGTCAGTTATCCTGGAAACAGGGCGGTCAGTTACTCTGGAAACTGGGCAGTCAGTTACGCCGGAAACAGGGCGGTCAGTTATCCCGGAAACAGGGTGATCAGTTACCCTGGAAACAGGGCAGTCAGTTACCCCGGAAACAGGGTGATCAGTTACCCTGGAAACAGGGTGATCAGTTACCCTGGAAACAGGGCGGTCAGTTACCCCGGGAACAGGGCAGTCAGTTATCCCGGAAACAGGGTGATCAGTTACCCTGGAAACAGGGCAGTGAGTTATCCCGGAAACAGGGTGATCAGTTACCCTGGAAACAGGGTGATCAGTTACCGTGGAAACAGGGCGTTCAGTTACCCCGGAAACAGGGCAGTCAGTTATCCCGGAAACAGGGTGATCAGTTACCCTGGAAACAGGGCAGTCAGTTATCCCGGAAACAGGGTGATCAGTTATCCTGGAAACAGCGTAGTCAGTTATCCTGGAAACAGGGCAGTCAATTATCCCGGAAACAGGGTGATCAGTAGCCCTGAAACAGGGCAGTCAGTTATCCCGGAAACAGGGTGATCAGTTACCCTGGAAACAGGGCAGTCAGTTAGCCTGGAAACAGGGCAGTCAGTTACCCTGGAAACAGGGCGGTCAGTTACCCTGGAAACAGGGCAGTCAGTTATCACGGAAACAGGGCGGTCAGTTACCCCGGAAACAGTTTGGTCAGTTGCCCCAGAAACAGGGAGATCAGTTACCCTGGAAACAGGGAAGTCAGTTACCACGGAAACAGGGCGGTCAGTTATCCCGGAAACAGGGTGATCATTTACCCTGGAAACAGGGTGATCAGTTACCCGGGAAACAGGGAAGTCAGTTACCCCGGAAACAGTGCAGTCAGTTGTCCCGGAAACAGGGTGATCAGTTACCCTGGAAACAGGGCAGTCAGTTATCCCGGAAACAGGGTATCAGTTACCCTGGAAACAGGGCAGTCAGTTATACTGGAAACAGGGTAGTCAGTTACCCTGGAAACAGGGCGGTTAGTTACCCTGGAAACAGGGCGATCCGTTTTCCCAGAAACAGGGTGATCAGTTACCCTGGAAACAGGGTGATCAGTTACCCTGGAAACTGGGCATTCAGTTACCCTTGAAACAGGGCAGTCAGTTAGCCGGACACAGGGTGATCAGTTACCCCGGAAACAGGGAGATCAGTTACCCTGGAAACAGGGCAGTCAGTTATCCTGAAAACAGGGCGGTCAGTTACCCCGGAAACAGGGCGGTCAGTTACCCTGGAAACAGGGCAGTCAGTTATCCTGGAAACAGGGCGGACAGTTACCACGGAAACAGAGCGGTCAGTTATCCCGGAAACAGTGTGATCAGTTACCCTGGAAACAGGGCAGTCAGTTATCCTGGAAACAGGGCGATCAGTTACCCCGGAAAAAGGGCGGTCAGTTACCCTGGAAACAGGGCAGTCAGTTACCCCAGAAACAGGGAGATCAGTTACCCTGGAAACTGGGCAGTCAGTTACGCCGGTAACAGGGCCGTCAGTTATCCCGGAAACAGGGTGATCAGTTACCCTGGAAACAGGGCAGTCAGTTATCCCAGAAACAGGTTGACCAGTTACCCTGGAAACAGGGCAGTCAGTTACCCTGGAAACTGGGCAGTCAGTTACCCTTGAAACAGGGCAGTCAGTTACCCGGACACAGGGTGATCAGTTACCCCGGAAACAGGGAGATCAGTTACCCTGGAAACAGGGCAGTCAGTTATCCTGGAAACAGGGCGGTCAGTTACCCCGGAAACAGGGCGGTCAGTTACCCTGGAAACAGGGCAGTCAGTTATTCCGGAAACAGGGCGGAAAGTTGCCACGGAAACAGAGCGGTCAGTTATCCCGGAAACAGTGTGATCAGTTACCCTGGAAACAGGGCAGTCAGTTACCCCAGAAAAAGGGCGGTCAGTTACCCTGGAAGCAGGGCAGTCAGTTACCCCAGAAACAGGGAGATCAGTTATCCTGGAAACTGGGCAGTCAGGTACGCCGGAAACAGGGCGGTCAGTTATCCCGGAAACAGGTTGATCAGTTACCCTGGAAACAGGGCAGTCAGTTACCCCGGAAACAGGGTGATCAGTTACCCTGGAAACAGGGTGATCGGTTACCCTGGAAACAGGGCGGTCAGTTACCCCGGGAACAGGGCAGTCAGTTATCCCGGAAACAGGGTGATCAGTTACCCTGGAAACAGGGCAGTCAGTTATCCCGGAAACAGGGTGATCAGTTACCCTGGAAACAGGGTAGTCAGTTATCCTGGAAACAGGGCAGTCAGTTACCCTGGAAACCGGGCAGTCAGTTACCCGGAAACACGGGCGGTCAGTTACCCTGGAAACACGGCAGTCAGTTATCCCGGAAACAGGGCAGTCAGTTACTCCGGAAACAGGGCTGTCAGTTATCCCGGAAACAGGGTGATCAGTTACCCTGGAAACAGGGCAGTCAATTATCCTGGAAACAGGGCAGTCAGTTACCCCGGAAACAGGGCTGTCAGTTACCCTGGAAACAGGTTAGTCAGTTCCCCCAGAAAGAGGGAGATCAGTTACCCTGGAAACTGGGCAGTCAGTTACCACGGAAACAGGGCGCTCAGTTATCCCTGAAACAACATGATCAGTTACCCTGGAAACAGGGTGATCAGTTATCCTGGAAACAGGGTGATCAGTTAACCTGGAAACAGGGTGATCAGTTACCCTGGAAACAGGGTGGTCAGTTACCCCGGAAACAGGGCAGTCAGTTATCCCGGAAACAGGGTGATCAGTAGCCCTGAAACAGGGCAGTCAGTTATCCCGGAAACAGGGTGATCAGTTACCCTGGAAACAGGGCAGTCAGTTATCCTGGAAACAGGGCAGTCAGTTACCCTGGAAACAGGGCGGTCAGTTACCCTGGAAACAGGGCAGTCAGTTATCACGGAAACAGGGCGGTCAGTTACCCTGGAAACAGGTTGGTCAGTTGCCCCAGAAACAGGGAGATCAGTTACCCTGGAAACAGGGAAGTCAGTTACCACGGAAACAGGGCGGTCAGTTATCCCGGAAACAGGGTGATCATTTACCCTGGAAACAGGGTGATCAGTTACCCTGGAAACAGGGCGATCAGTTTCCCTGGAAACAGGGCGGTCAGTTACCCCGGAAACAGTGCAGTCAGTTATCCCGGAAACAGGGTGATCAGTTACCCTGGAAACAGGGCAGTCAGTTATCCCGGAAACAGGGTGATCAGTTACCCTGGAAACAGGGCAGTCAGTTATACTGGAAACAGGGTAGACAGTTACCCTGGAAACAGGGCGGATAGTTATGTTGGAAACAGGGCAGTCATTTATCCCGGAAACAGGGAGATCAGTTACCCTGGAAACAGGGCAGTCAGTTATCCTGGAAACAGGGCGGTCAGTTACCCCGGAAACAGGGCGGAAAGTTGCCACGGAAACAGAGCGGTCAGTTATCCCGGAAACAGTGTGATCAGTTACCCTGGAAACAGGGCAGTCAGTTACCCCAGAAAAAGGGCGGTCAGTTACCCTGGAAGCAGGGCAGTCAGTTACCCCAGAAACAGGGAGATCAGTTACCCTGGAAACTGGGCAGTCAGGTACGCCGGAAACAGGGCGGTCAGTTATCCCGGAAACAGGGTGATCAGTTACCCTGGAAACAGGGCAGTCAGTTACCCCGGAAACAGGGTGATCAGTTACCCTGGAAACAGGGTGATCGGTTACCCTGGAAACAGGGCGGTCAGTTACCCCGGGAACAGGGCAGTCAGTTATCCCGGAAACAGGGTGATCAGTTACCCTGGAAACAGGGCAGTCAGTTATCCCGGAAACAGGGTGATCAGTTACCCTGGAAACAGGGTAGTCAGTTATCCTGGAAACAGGGCAGTCAGTTACCCTGGAAACCGGGCAGTCAGTTACCCGGAAACACGGGCGGTCAGTTACCCTGGAAACACGGCAGTCAGTTATCCCGGAAACAGGGCAGTCAGTTACCCCGGAAACAGGGCTGTCAGTTATCCCGGAAACAGGGTGATCAGTTACCCTGGAAACAGGGCAGTCAATTATCCTGGAAACAGGGCAGTCAGTTACCCCGGAAACAGGGCTGTCAGTTACCCTGGAAACAGGTTAGTCAGTTCCCCCAGAAAGAGGGAGATCAGTTACCCTGGAAACTGGGCAGTCAGTTACCACGGAAACAGGGCGCTCAGTTATCCCTGAAACAACATGATCAGTTACCCTGGAAACAGGGTGATCAGTTATCCTGGAAACAGGGTGATCAGTTAACCTGGAAACAGGGTGATCAGTTACCCTGGAAACAGGGTGGTCAGTTACCCCGGAAACAGGGCAGTCAGTTATCCCGGAAACAGGGTGATCAGTAGCCCTGAAACAGGGCAGTCAGTTATCCCGGAAACAGGGTGATCAGTTACCCTGGAAACAGGGCAGTCAGTTATCCTGGAAACAGGGCAGTCAGTAACCCTGGAAACAGGGCGGTCAGTTACCCTGGAAACAGGGCAGTCAGTTATCACGGAAACAGGGCGGTCAGTTACCCTGGAAACAGGTTGGTCAGTTGCCCCAGAAACAGGGAGATCAGTTACCCTGGAAACAGGGAAGTCAGTTACCACGGAAACAGGGCGGTCAGTTATCCCGGAAACAGGGTGATCATTTACCCTGGAAACAGGGTGATCAGTTACCCTGGAAACAGTGCAGTCAGTTATCCCGGAAACAGGGTGATCAGTTACCCTGGAAACAGGGCAGTCAGTTATCCCGGAAACAGGGTGATCAGTTACCCTGGAAACAGGGCAGTCAGTTATACTGGAAACAGGGTAGACAGTTACCCTGGAAACAGGGCGGATAGTTATGTTGGAAACAGGGCAGTCATTTATCCCGGAAACAGGGAGATCAGTTACCCTGGAAACAGGGCAGTCAGTTATCCTGGAAACAGGGCGGTCAGTTACCCCGGAAACAGGGCGGTCAGTTACCCAGGAAACAGGGCAGTCAGTTATCCCGGAAACAGGGCGGACAGTTACCACGGAAACAGAGCGGTCAGTTATCCCGGAAACAGTGTGATCAGTTACCCTGGAAACAGGGCAGTCAGTTATCCCGGAAACAGTGTGATCAGTTACCCCGGAAAAAGGGCGGTCAGTTACCCTGGAAACAGGGCAGTCAGTTACCCCAGAAACAGGGAGATCAGTTACCCTGGAAACAGGGCAGTCAGTTACGCCGGAAATAGGGCGGTCAGTTATCCCGGAAACAGGGTGATCAGTTACCCTGGAAACAGGGCAGTCAGTTATCCCAGAAACAGGTTGACCAGTCACCCTGGAAACAGGGTGACCAGTTACCCTGGAAACTGGGCAGTCAGTTACCCTTGAAACAGGGCAGTCAGTTACCCGGACACAGGGTGATCAGTTACCCCGGAAACAGGAAGATCAGTTACCCTGGAAACAGGGCAGTCAGTTATCCTGGAAACAGGGCGGTCAGTTACCCCGGAAACAGGGCGGTCAGTTACCCTGGAAACAGGGCAGTCAGTTATCCCGGAAACAGGGCGGACAGTTACCACGGAAACAGAGCGGTCAGTTATCCCGGAAACACTGTGATCAGTTACCCTGGAAACAGGGCAGTCAGTTATCCTGGAAACAGGGCGGTCAGTTACCCCGGAAAAAGGGCGGTCAGTTACCCTGGAAACAGGGCAGTCAGTTACCCCAGAAACAGGGAGATCAGTTACCCTGGAAACTGGGCAGTCAGTTACGCCGGAAACAGGGCGGTCAGTTATCCCGGAAACAGGGTGATCAGTTACCCTGGAAACAGGGCAGTCAGTTACCCCGGAAACAGGGTGATCAGTTACCCTGTAAACAGGGTGATCAGTTACCCTGGAAACAGGGCGGTCAGTTACCCCGGGAACAGGGCAGTCAGTTATCCCGGAAACAGGGTTATCAGTTACCCTGGAAACAGGGCAGTGAGTTATCCCGGAAACAGGGTGATCAGTTAGCCTGGAAACAGGGCAGTCAGTTACCCTGGAAACAGGGCGGTCAGTTACCCTGGAAACAGGGCAGTCAGTTATCACGGAAACAGGGCGGTCAGTTACCCTGGAAACAGTTTGGTCAGTTGCCCCAGAAACAGGGAGATCAGTTACCCTGGAAACAGGGAAGTCAGTTACCACGGAAACAGGGCGGTCAGTTATCCCGGAAACAGGGTGATCATTTACCCTGGAAACAGGGTGATCAGTTACCCTGGAAACAGGGTGATCAGTTTCCCGGGAAACAGGGCGGTCAGTTACCCCGGAAACAGTGCAGTCAGTTATCCCGGAAACAGGGTGATCAGTTACCCTGGAAACAGGGCAGTCAGTTATCCCGGAAACAGAATGATCAGTTACCCTGGAAACAGGGCAGTCAGATATACTGGAAACAGGGTAGTCAGTTTCCCTGGAAACAGGGCGGTTAGTTACCCTGGAAACAGGGCGATCCGTTTTCCCAGAAACAGGGTGATCAGTTACCCTGGAAACAGGGTGATCAGTTACCCTGGAAACTGGGCATTCAGTTACCCTTGAAACAGGGCAGTCAGTTACCCGGACACAGGGTGATCAGTTACCCCGGAAACAGGGAGATCAGTTACCCTGGAAACAGGGCAGTCAGTTATCCTGGAAACAGGGCGGTCAGTTACCCCGGAAACAGGGCGGTCAGTTACCCTGGAAACAGGGCAGTCAGTTATCCCGGAAACAGGGCGGACAGTTACCACGGAAACAGAGCGGTCAGTTATCCCGGAAACAGTGTGATCAGTTACCCTGGAAACAGGGCAGTCAGTTATCCTGGAAACAGGGCGATCAGTTCCCCCGGAAAAAGGGCGGTCAGTTACCCTGGAAACTGGGCAGTCAGTTACGCCGGAAACAGGGCGGTCAGTTATCCCGGAAACAGGGTGATCAGTTACCCTGGAAACAGGGCAGTCAGTTATCCCAGAAACAGGTTGACCAGTTACCCTGGAAACAGGGCAGTCAGTTACCCTGGAAACTGGGCAGTCAGTTACCCTTGACACAGGGCAGTCCGTTACCCGGACACAGGGTGATCAGTTACCCTGGAAAAAGGGTGATCAGTTACCCTGGAAACAGGGCGGTCAGTTACCCCGGGAACAGGGCAGTCAGTTATCCCGGAAACAGGGTGATCAGTTACCCTGGAAACAGGGCAGTCAGTTATCCCGGAAACAGGGTGATCAGTTACCCTGGAAACAGGGTAGTCAGTTATCCTGGAAACAGGGCAGTCAGTTACCCTGGAAACCGGGCAGTCAGTTACCCGGAAACACGGGCGGTCAGTTACCCTGGAAACACGGCAGTCAGTTATCCCGGAAACAGGGCGGTCAGTTACCCCGGAAACAGGGCAGTCAGTTATCCTGGAAACAGGGCAGTCAGTTACCCTGGAAACAGGGCGGTCAGTTACCCCGGAAACAGGGAGATCAGTTACCCCGGAAACAGGGCGATCAGTTACCCTGGAACCAGTGCAGTCAGTTATCCCGGAAATAGGGCGTTCAGTTATCCTGGAAACAGGGCGGTCAGTTACCCCGGAAACAGGGCGGTCAGTTACCCTGGAAACAGGGCAGTCAGTTATCCCGGAAACAGGGCGGACAGTTACCACGGAAACAGAGCGGTCAGTTATCCCGGAAACACTGTGATCAGTTACCCTGGAAACAGGGCAGTCAGTGATCCTGGAAACAGGGCGGTCAGTTACCCCGGAAAAAGGGCGGTCAGTTACCCTGGAAACAGGGCAGTCAGTTACCGCAGAAACAGGGAGATCAGTTACCCTGGAAACTGGGCAGTCAGTTACGCCGGAAACAGGGCGGTCAGTTATCCCGGAAACAGGGTGATCAGTTACCCTGGAAACAGGGCAGTCAGTTACCCCGGAAACAGGGTGATCAGTTACCCTGTAAACAGGGTGATCAGTTACCCTGGAAACAGGGCGGTCAGTTACCCCGGGAACAGGGCAGTCAGTTATCCCGGAAACAGGGTGATCAGTTACCCTGGAAACAGGGCAGTGAGTTATCCCGGAAACAGGGTGATCAGTTAGCCTGGAAACAGGGCAGTCAGTTACCCTGGAAACAGGGAGATCAGTTACCCTGGAAACAGGGCAGTCAGTTACCACGGAAACAGGGCGGTCAGTTATCCCGGAAACAGGGTGATCATTTACCCTGGAAACAGGGTGATCAGTTACCCTGGAAACAGGGTGATCAGTTTCCCGGGAAACAGGGCGGTCAGTTACCCCGGAAAGTGTGCAGTCAGTTATCCCGGAAACAGGGTGATCAGTTACCCTGGAAACAGGGCAGTCAGTTATCCCGGAAACAGGGTAATCAGTTACCCTGGAAACAGGGCAGTCAGTTATACTGGAAACAGGGTAGTCAGTTACCCTGGAAACAGGGCGGTTAGTTACCCTGGAAACAGGGCGATCCGTTTTCCCAGAAACAGGGTGATCAGTTACCCTGGAAACAGGGAGATCAGTTACCCTGGAAACTGGGCATTCAGTTACCCTTGAAACAGGGCAGTCAGTTACCCGGACACAGGGTGATCAGTTACCCCGGAAACAGGGAGATCAGTTACCCTGGAAACAGGGCAGTCAGTTATCCTGGAAACAGGGCGGTCAGTTACCCCGGAAACAGGGCGGTCAGTTACCCTGGAAACAGGGCAGTCAGTTATCCCGGAAACAGGGCGGACAGTTACCACGGAAACAGAGCGGTCAGTTATCCCGGAAACAGTGTGATCAGTTACCCTGGAAACAGGGCAGTCAGTTATCCTGGAAACAGGGCGATCAGTTACCCCGGAAAAAGGGCGGTCAGTTACCCTGGAAACAGGGCAGTCAGTTACCCCAGAAACAGGGAGATCAGTTACCCTGGAAACTGGGCAGTCAGTTACGCCGGAAACAGGGCGGTCAGTTATCCCGGAAACAGGGTGATCAGTTACCCTGGAAACAGGGCAGTCAGTTATCCCAGAAACAGGTTGACCAGTTACCCTGGAAACAGGGCAGTCAGTTACCCTGGAAACTGGGCAGTCAGTTACCCTGGAAACAGGGCAGTCCGTTACCCGGACACAGGGTGATCAGTTACCCTGGAAACAGGGTGATCACTTACCCTGGAAACAGGGCGGTCAGTTACCCCGGGAACAGGGCAGTCAGTTATCCCGGAAACAGGGTGATCAGTTACCCTGGAAACAGGGCAGTCAGTTATCCCGGAAACAGGGTGATCAGTTACCCTGGAAACAGGGTAGTCAGTTATCCTGGAAACAGGGCAGTCAGTTACCCTGGAAACCGGGCAGTCAGTTACCCGGAAACACGGGCGGTCAGTTACCCTGGAAACACGGCAGTCAGTTATCCCGGAAACAGGGCGGTCAGTTACCCCGGAAACAGGGCGGTCAGTTATCCCGGAAACAGGGTGATCAGTTACCCTGGAAACAGGGCAGTCAGTTATCCTGGAAACAGGGCAGTCAGTTACCCCGGAAACAGGGCTGTCAGTTACCCTGGAAACAGGTTAGTCAGTTACCCCAGAAAGAGGGAGATCAGTTACCCTGGAAACTGGGCAGTCAGTTACCACGGAAACAGGGCGCTCAGTTATCCCTGAAACAACGTGATCAGTTACCCTGGAAACAGGGCAGTCAGTTATCCTGGAAACAGGGTAATCAGTTAACCTGGAAACAGGGTGATCAGTTACCCTGGAAACAGGGTGGTCAGTTACCCCGGAAACAGGGCAGTCAGTTATCCCGGAAACAGAGTGATCAGTAGCCCTGAAACAGGGCAGTCAGTTATCCCGGAAACAGGGTGATCAGTTACCCTGGAAACAGGGCAGTCAGTTATCCTGGAAACAGGGCAGTCAGTTACCCTGGAAACAGGGCGGTCAGTTACCCTGGAAACAGGGCAGTCAGTTATCACGGAAACAGGGCAGTCAGTTACCCTGGAAACAGGTTGGTCAGTTGCCCCAGAAACAGGGAGATCAGTTACCCTGGAAACAGGGTGATCAGTTTCCCTGGAAACAGGGCGGTCAGTTACCCCGGAAACAGTGCAGTCAGTTATCCCGGAAACAGGGTGATCAGTTACCATGGAAACAGGGCAGTCAGTTATCCCGGAAACAGGGTGATCAGTTACCCTGGAAACAGGGCAGTCAGTTATACTGGAAACAGGGTAGACAGTTACCCTGGAAACAGGGCGGTTAGTTACCCTGGAAACAGGGCAGTCATTTATCCCGGAAACAGGGAGATCAGTTACCCTGGAAACAGGGCAGTCAGTTATCCTGGAAACAGGGCGGTCAGTTACCCCGGAAACAGGGCGGACAGTTACCCTGGAAACAGGGCAGTCAGTTATCCTGGAAACAGGGCGGTCAGTTACCCCGGAAAAAGGGCGGTCAGTTAACCTGGAAACAGGACAGTCAGTTACCCCAGAAACAGGGAGATCAGTTACCCTGGAAACTGGGCAGTCAGTTACGCCGGAAACAGGGCGGTCAGTTATCCCGGAAACAGGGTGATCAGTTACCCTGGAAACAGGGCAGTCAGTTACCCCGGAAACAGGGTGATCAGTTACCCTGTAAACAGGGTGATCAGTTACCCTGGAAACAGGGCAGTGAGTTATCCCGGAAACAGGGTGATCAGTTACCCTGGAAACAGGGAGATCAGTTACCGTGGAAACAGGGCGTTCAGTTACCCCGGGACAGGGCAGTCAGTTATCCCGGAAACAGGGTGATCAGTTACCCTGGAAACAGGGCAGTGAGTTATCCCGGAAACAGGGTGATCAGTTACCCTGGAAACAGGGAGATCAGTTACCGTGGAAACAGGGCGTTCAGTTACCCCGGGAACAGGGCAGTCAGTTATCCCGGAAACAGGGTGATCAGTTACCCTGGAAACAGGGCAGTGAGTTATCCCGGAAACAGGGTGATCAGTTACCCTGGAAACAGGGAGATCAGTTACCGTGGAAACAGGGCGTTCAGTTACCCCGGAAACAGGGCAGTCAGTTATCCCGGAAACAGGGTGATCAGTTACCCTGGAAACAGGGCAGTCAGTTATCCCGGAAACAGGGTGATCAGTTAATCTGGAAACAGCGTAGTCAGTTATCCTGGAAACAGGGCAGTCAGTTACCCTGGAAACAGGGAGATCAGTTACCGTGGAAACAGGGCGTTCAGTTACCCCGGAAACAGGGCAGTCAGTTATCCCGGAAACAGGACGATCAGTTACCCTGGAAACACGGCAGTCAGTTATCCCGGAAACAGGGCGGACAGTTGCCCCGGAAACAGGGCGGTCAGTTATCCCGGAAGCAGGGTGATCAGTTACCCGGGAAACAGGGCAGTCAATTATCCTGGAAACAGGGCAGTCAGTTATCCTGGAAACAGGTTAGTCAGTTACCCCAGAAAGAGGGAGATCAGTTACCCTGGAAACAGGGCAGTCAGTTACCACGGAAACAGGGCGCTCAGTTATCCCGGAAACAACGTGATCAGTTACACTGAAAACAGGGCAGTCAGTTACCCCGGAAACAGGGTGATCAGTTAACCTAGAAACAGGGTGATCAGTTACCCTGGAAACAGGGCGGTCAGTTACCCCGGAAACAGGGCAGTCAGTTATCCCGGAAACAGGGTGATCAGTAACCCTGAAACAGGTTCAGTCAGTTATCCCGGAAACAGGGTGATCAGTTACCCTGGAAACAGGGCAGTCAGTTACCCTGGAAACAGGGCAGTCAGTTATCCCGGAAACAGGGTGATCAGTAACCCTGGAAACAGGGCAGACAGTTACCCTGGAAACAGGGCAGTCAGTTATCCCGGAAACAGGGCGGTTTATTACCCCAGAAAGAGGGCGATCAGTTACCCTGGAAACAGGGTGATCAGTTATCCTGGAAACTGGGCAGTCAGTTACCCTGGAAACAGGGCAGTCACTTACCCTGGAAACAGGGAAGTCAGTTATTCCGGAATCAGGGTGATCAGTTACCCTGGAAACTGGGCAGTCATTAACTCTGTAAACAGCCAGTCAGTTACCCTGGAAAGAGGGCAGTCAGTTATCCCGGAAACAGGGTGACCAGTTACCCTGGAAACTGGGCAGTCAGTTAGCCTGGAAACAGGGCAGTCAGTTACCCCGGAAACAGGGCAGCAAGTTACCCTGGAAACAGGGCAGTCAGTTATCCCGGAAACAGGGCAGTCAGTTATCCCGGAAACAGGGTGATCAGTTACCCTGGAAACAGGGCAGTCAGTTACCCCAGAAACAGGGCAGTCAGTTACCCTGGAAGCAGGGCAGTCAGTTATCCCGGATATAGGGCAGTCAGTTATCCCGGAAACAGGGTGATCAGTTACCCTGGAAACTGGGCTGTCAGTTACCCTGGAAACAGGGTGATCAGTTACCCCGGAAACAGGGTGATCAGTTACCCCGGAAATAGGGCAGTCAGTTCGCCTGGAAACAGGGCAGTCATTTACCCTGGAAACAGGGCAGTCAGTTATCCCGGAAACAGGGCAGTCAGTTACCCTGGAAACAGGGCAGTCAGTTATCCTGGAAACAGGGCGGTCAGTTACCTGGAAACAGGGAGGTCAGTTACCCTGGAAACAGGGCAGTCAGTTATCCTGGAAACAGGTTGATCAGTTACCCTGGAAACTGGGCAGTCAGTTACCCTCGAAACAGCGCAGTCAGTTATCCTGGAAATAGGGCGGTCAGTTACCCCGGAAACAGGGAGATCAGTTACCCCGGAAACAGGGCAGTCAGTTATCCTGGAAACAGGGTGGTCAGTTACCTGGAAAAAGGGAGGTCAATTACCCTGTAAACAGGGCAGTCAGTTATCCTTGAAACAGGGTGATCAGTTACCCTGGAAACAGGGCAGCCAATTACCCTGGAAACAGGGCAGTCAGTTATCCTGGAAACAGGGCGGTCAGTTACCCCGGAAACAGGGAGATCAGTTACCCCGGAAACAGGGCGATCAGTTACCCTGGAACCAGTGCAGTCAGTTATCCCGGAAATAGGGCGTTCAGTTATCCTGGAAACAGGGCGGTCAGTTACCCCGGAAACAGGGCGGACAGTTACCCTGGAAACAGGGCAGTCAGTTATCCCGGAAACAGGGCGGACAGTTACCACGGAAACAGAGCGGTCAGTTATCCCGGAAACAGTGTGATCAGTTACCCTGGAAACAGGGCAGTCAGTTATCCTGGAAACAGGGCGGTCAGTTACCCCGGAAAAAGGGCGGTCAGTTACCCTGGAAACAGGGCAGTCAGTTACCCCAGAAACAGGGAGATCAGTTACCCTGGAAACTGGGCAGTCAGTTACGCCGGAAACAGGGCGGTCAGTTATCCCGGAAACAGGGTGATCAGTTACCCTGGAAACAGGGCAGTCAGTTACCCCGGAAACAGGGTGATCAGTTACCCTGTAAACAGGGTGATCAGTTACCCTGGAAACAGGGCAGTGAGTTATCCCGGAAACAGGGTGATCAGTTACCCTGGAAACAGGGAGATCAGTTACCGTGGAAACAGGGCGTTCAGTTACCCCGGGAACAGGGCAGTCAGTTATCCCGGAATCAGGGTGATCAGTTACCCTGGAAACAGGGCAGTGAGTTATCCCGGAAACAGGGTGATCAGTTACCCTGGAAACAGGGAGATCAGTTACCGTGGAAACAGGGCGTTCAGTTATCCCGGGAACAGGGCAGTCAGTTATCCCGGAAACAGGGTGATCAGTTACCCTGGAAACAGGGCAGTGAGTTATCCCGGAAACAGAGTGATCAGTTACCCTGGAAACAGGGAGATCAGTTACCGTGGAAACAGGGCGTTCAGTTACCCCGGAAACAGGGCAGTCAGTTATCCCGGAAACAGGGTGATCAGTTACCCTGGAAACAGGGCAGTCAGTTATCCCGGAAACAGGGTGATCAGTTAATCTGGAAACAGCGTAGTCAGTTATCCTGGAAACAGGGCAGTCAGTTACCCTGGAAACAGGGAGATCAGTTACCGTGGAAACAGGGCGTTCAGTTACCCCGGAAACAGGGCAGTCAGTTATCCCGGAAACAGGGCGATCAGTTACCCTGGAAACACGGCAGTCAGTTATCCCGGAAACAGGGCGGACAGTTGCCCCGGAAACAGGGCGGTCAGTTATCCCGGAAGCAGGGTGATCAGTTACCCGGGAAACAGGGCAGTCAATTATCCTGGAAACAGGGCAGTCAGTTATCCTGGAAACAGGTTAGTCAGTTCCCCCAGAAAGAGGGAGATCAGTTACCCTGGAAACAGGGCAGTCAGTTACCACGGAAACAGGGCGCTCAGTTATCCTGGAAACAACGTGATCAGTTACACTGAAAACAGGGCAGTCAGTTACCCCGGAAACAGGGTGATCAGTTAACCTAGAAACAGGGTGATCAGTTACCCTGGAAACAGGGCGGTCAGTTACCCCGGAAACAGGGCAGTCAGTTATCCCGGAAACAGGGTGATCAGTAACCCTGAAACAGGGCAGTCAGTTATCCCGGAAACAGGGTGATCAGTTACCCTGGAAACAGGGCAGTCAGTTACCCTGGAAACAGGGCAGTCAGTTATCCCGGAAACAGGGTGATCAGTAACCCTGGAAACAGGGCAGACAGTTACCCTGGAAACAGGGCGGTCAGTTATCCTGGAAACAGGGCAGTCAGTTATCCCGGAAACAGGGTGGTTTATTACCCCAGAAAGAGGGCGATCAGTTACCCTGGAAACAGGGTGATCAGTTATCCTGGAAACTGGGCAGTCAGTTACCCTGGAAACAGGGCAGTCACTTACCCTGGAAACAGGGAAGTCAGTTATTCCGGAATCAGGGTGATCAGTTACCCTGGAAACTGGGCAGTCATTAACTCTGTAAACAGCCAGTCAGTTACCCTGGAAAGAGTGCAGTCAGTTATCCCGGAAACAGGGTGACCAGTTACCCTGGAAACTGGGCAGTCAGTTAGCCTGGAAACAGGGCAGTCAGTTACCCCGGAAACAGGGCAGCAAGTTACCCTGGAAACAGGGCAGTCAGTTATCCCGGAAACAGGGCAGTCAGTTATCCCGGAAACAGGGCAGTCAGTTACCCCGGAAACAGGGCAGTCAGTTACCCTGGAAGCAGGGCAGTCAGTTATCCCGGATATAGGGCAGTCAGTTTTCCCGGAAACAGGGTGATCAGTTACCCTGGAAACTGGGCTGTCAGTTACCCTGGAAACAGGGTGATCAGTTACCCCGGAAACAGGGTGATCAGTTACCCCGGAAACAGGGCAGTCAGTTCGCCTGGAAACAGGGCAGTCATTTACCCTGGAAACAGGGCAGTCAGTTATCCCGGAAACAGGGCAGTCAGTTACCCTGGAAACAGGGCAGTCAGTTATCCTGGAAACAGGGCGGTCAGTTACCTGGAAACAGGGAGGTCAGTTACCCTGGAAACAGGGCAGTCAGTTATCCTGGAAACAGGTTGATCAGTTACCCTGGAAACTGGGCAGTCAGTTACCCTGGAAACAGGGCAGTCAGTTATCCTGGAAAAAGGGCGGTCAGTTACCCCGGAAACAGGGAGATCAGTTACCCCGGAAACAGGGCAGTCAGTTATCCTGGAAACAGGGTGGTCAGTTACCTGGAAAAAGGGAGGTCAATTACCCTGTAAACAGGGCAGTCAGTTATCCTTGAAACAGGGTGATCAGTTACCCTGGAAACAGGGCAGTCAGTTACCCTGGAAACAGGGCAGTCAGTTATCCTGGAAACAGGGCGGTCAGTTACCCCGGAAACAGGGAGATCAGTTACCCCGGAAACAGGGCGATCAGTTACCCTGGAACCAGTGCAGTCAGTTATCCCGGAAATAGGGCGTTCAGTTATCCTGGAAACAGGGCGGTCAGTTACCCCGGAAACAGGGCGGACAGTTACCCTGGAAACAGGGCAGTCAGTTATCCCTGAAACAGGGCGGACAGTTACCATGGAAACAGAGCGGTCAGGTATCCCGGAAACAGTGTGATCAGTTACCCTGGAAACAGGGCAGTCAGTTATCCTGGAAACAGGGCGGTCAGTTACCCCGGAAAAAGGGCGGTCAGTTACCCTGGAAACAGGGCAGTCAGTTACCACAGAAACAGGGAGAACAGTTACCCTGGAAACTGGGCAGTCAGTTACGCCGGAAACAGGGCGGTCAGTTATCCCGGAAACAGGGTGATCAGTTACCCTGGAAACAGGGCAGTCAGTTACCCCGGAAACAGGGTGATCAGTTACCCTGTAAACAGGGTGATCAGTTACCCTGGAAACAGGGCAGTGAGTTATCCCGGAAACAGGGTGATCAGTTACCCTGGAAACAGGGAGATCAGTTACCGTGGAAACAGGGCGTTCAGTTACCCCGGGAACAGGGCAGTCAGTTATCCCGGAAACAGGGTGATCAGTTACCCTGGAAACAGGGCAGTGAGTTATCCCGGAAACAGGGTGATCAGTTACCCTGGAAACAGGGAGATCAGTTACCGTGGAAACAGGGCGTTCAGTTACCCCGGGAACAGGGCAGTCAGTTATCCCGGAAACAGGGTGATCAGTTACCCTGGAAACAGGGCAGTGAGTTATCCCGGAAACAGGGTGATCAGTTACCCTGGAAACAGGGAGATCAGTTACCGTGGAAACAGGGCGTTCAGTTACCCCGGAAACAGGGCAGTCAGTTATCCCGGAAACAGGGTGATCAGTTACCCTGGAAACAGGGCAGTCAGTTATCCCGGAAACAGGGTGATCAGTTAATCTGGAAACAGCTTAGTCAGTTATCCTGGAAACAGGGCAGTCAGTTACCCTGGAAACAGGGAGATCAGTTACCGTGGAAACAGGGCGTTCAGTTACCCCGGAAACAGGGCAGTCAGTTATCCCGGAAACAGGGCGATCAGTTACCCTGGAAACACGGCAGTCAGTTATCCCGGAAACAGGGCGGACAGTTGCCCCGGAAACAGGGCGGTCAGTTATCCCGGAAGCAGGGTGATCAGTTACCCGGGAAACAGGGCAGTCAATTATCCTGGAAACAGGGCAGTCAGTTATCCTGGAAACAGGTTAGTCAGTTACCCCAGAAAGAGGGAGATCAGTTACCCTGGAAACAGGGCAGTCAGTTACCACGGAAACAGGGCGCTCAGTTATCCCGGAAACAACGTGATCAGTTACACTGAAAACAGGGCAGTCAGTTACCCCGGAAACAGGGTGATCAGTTAACCTAGAAACAGGGTGATCAGTTACCCTGGAAACAGGGCGGTCAGTTATCCCGGAAACAGGGTGATCAGTAACCCTGAAACAGGGCAGTCAGTTATCCCGGAAACAGGGTGATCAGTTACCCTGGAAACAGGGCAGTCAGTTACCCTGGAAACAGGGCAGTCAGTTATCCCGGAAACAGGGTGATCAGTAACCCTGGAAACAGGGCAGACAGTTACCCTGGAAACAGGGCGGTCAGTTATCCTGGAAACAGGGCAGTCAGTTATCCCGGAAACAGGGCGGTTTATTACCCCAGAAAGAGGGCGATCAGTTACCCTGGAAACAGGGTGATCAGTTATCCTGGAAACTGGGCAGTCAGTTACCCTGGAAACAGGGCAGTCACTTACCCTGGAAACAGGGAAGTCAGTTATTCCGGAATCAGGGTGATCAGTTACCCTGGAAACTGGGCAGTCAGTTAGCCTGGAAACAGGGCAGTCAGTTACCCCGGAAACAGGGCAGCAAGTTACCCTGGAAACAGGGCAGTCAGTTATCCCGGAAACAGGGCAGTCAGTTATCCCGGAAACAGGGTGATCAGTTACCCTGGAAACAGGGCAGTCAGTTACCCCGGAAACAGGGCAGTCAGTTACCCTGGAAGCAGGGCAGTCAGTTATCCCGGATATAGGGCAGTCA
The DNA here is from genome assembly GCF_036365525.1 of Heterodontus francisci. Lineage (NCBI taxonomy): Eukaryota > Metazoa > Chordata > Chondrichthyes > Heterodontiformes > Heterodontidae > Heterodontus > Heterodontus francisci. The sequence goes on along the minus strand of NC_090403.1, from coordinate 6,873,173 downwards.
GTTATCCCGGAAACAGGGTGATCAGTTACCCTGGAAACTGGGCTGTCAGTTACCCTGGAAACAGAGTGATCAGTTACCCCGGAAACAGGGTGATCAGTTACCCCGGAAACAGGGCAGTCAGTTCGCCTGGAAACAGGGCAGTCATTTACCCTGGAAACAGGGCAGTCAGTTATCCCGGAAACAGGGCAGTCAGTTACCCTGGAAACAGGGCAGTCAGTTATCCTGGAAACAGGGCAGTCAGTTATCCTGGAAACAGGTTGATCAGTTACCCTGGAAACTGGGCAGTCAGTTACCCTGGAAACAGGGCAGTCAGTTATCCTGGAAAAAGGGCGGTCAGTTACCCAGGAAACAGGGAGATCAGTTACCCCGGAAACAGGGCAGTCAGTTATCCTGGAAACAGGGTGGTCAGTTACCTGGAAAAAGGGAGGTCAATTACCCTGTAAACAGGGCAGTCAGTTATCCTTGAAACAGGGTGATCAGTTACCCTGGAAACAGGGCAGTCAGTTACCCTGGAAACAGGGCAGTCAGTTATCCTGGAAACAGGGCGGTCAGTTACCCCGGAAACAGGGAGATCAGTTACCCCGGAAACAGGGCAGTCAGTTACCCTGGAAACAGGGCAGTCAGTTACCCCGGAAACAGGGTGATCAGTTATCCTGGAAACAGGGCGGTCAGTTACCCCGGAAACAGGGCACTCAGTTACCCTGGAAACAGGGCGGTCAGTAACCCTGGAAACAGGGCAGTCAGTTATCCCGGAAACAGGGCAGTCAGTTATCCCGGAAACAGGGTGATCAGTTACCCTGGAAACAGGGCAGGTTTTTATCCTGGAAACAGGGCACACAGTTATCCCTGAAACAGGGTGATCAGTTACCCTGGAAACAGGGCAGTCAGTTATCCTGGAAACAGGGTGAACTGTTACCCTGGAAACAGGGCAGTCAGTTACCCCGGAAACAGGTTGAACTGTTACCCTGGAAACAGGGCAGTCAGTTACCCCGGTAACAGGGCGGTCAGTTACCCTGGAAAAAGGGCAGTCAGTTACCCCGGAAACAGGGTGTTCAATTACCCCGGAAACAGGGTGAGCAGTTACTCTGGAAACAGGGCAGTCAGTTACCCCGAAAACAGGGCGGTCAGTTACCCTGGAAACAGGGCAGTCATTTACCCCGGAAACAGGGTGAACTGTTACCCTGGAAACAGGGCAGTCAGTTACCCCGGAAACAGGTTGAACTGTTACCCTGGAAACAGGGCAGTCAGTTACCCCGGTAACAGGGCGGTCAGTTACCCTGGAAAAAGGGCAGTCAGTTACCCCGGAAACAGGGTGTTCAATTACCCCGGAAACAGGGTGAGCAGTTACTCTGGAAACAGGGCAGTCAGTTACCCCGGAAACAGGGCGGTCAGTTGCCCTGGAAACAGGGCAGTCAGTTACCCCGGAAACAGGGTGATCAGTTACACTGGAAACAGGGAGATCAGTTACCCTGGAAACAGGGCAGTCAGTTACCCCGGAAACAGGGTGAACTGTTACCCTGGAAACAGGGCAGTCAGTTATCCCGGAAACAGGGTGATCAGTTACCCTGGAAACAGGGCAGTCAGTTATACTGGAAACAGGGTAGACAGTTACCCTGGAAACAGGGCGGTTAGTTACCCTGGAAACAGGGCAGTCATTTATCCCGGAAACAGGGAGATCAGTTACCCTGGAAACAGGGCAGTCAGTTATCCTGGAAACAGGGCGGTCAGTTACCCCGGAAACAGGGCGGACAGTTACCCTGGAAACAGGGCAGTCAGTTATCCTGGAAACAGGGCGGTCAGTTACCCCGGAAAAAGGGCGGTCAGTTAACCTGGAAACAGGACAGTCAGTTACCCCAGAAACAGGGAGATCAGTTACCCTGGAAACTGGGCAGTCAGTTACGCCGGAAACAGGGCGGTCAGTTATCCCGGAAACAGGGTGATCAGTTACCCTGGAAACAGGGCAGTCAGTTACCCCGGAAACAGGGTGATCAGTTACCCTGTAAACAGGGTGATCAGTTACCCTGGAAACAGGGCAGTGAGTTATCCCGGAAACAGTGTGATCAGTTACCCTGGAAACAGGGAGATCAGTTACCGTGGAAACAGGGCGTTCAGTTACCCCGGGACAGGGCAGTCAGTTATCCCGGAAACAGGGTGATCAGTTACCCTGGAAACAGGGCAGTGAGTTATCCCGGAAACAGGGTGATCAGTTACCCTGGAAACAGGGAGATCAGTTACCGTGGAAACAGGGCGTTCAGTTACCCCGGGAACAGGGCAGTCAGTTATCCCGGAAACAGGGTGATCAGTTACCCTGGAAACAGGGCAGTGAGTTATCCCGGAAACAGGGTGATCAGTTACCCTGGAAACAGGGAGATCAGTTACCGTGGAAACAGGGCGTTCAGTTACCCCGGAAACAGGGCAGTCAGTTATCCCGGAAACAGGGTGATCAGTTACCCTGGAAACAGGGCAGTCAGTTATCCCGGAAACAGGGTGATCAGTTAATCTGGAAACAGCGTAGTCAGTTATCCTGGAAACAGGGCAGTCAGTTACCCTGGAAACAGGGAGATCAGTTACCGTGGAAACAGGGCGTTCAGTTACCCCGGAAACAGGGCAGTCAGTTATCCCGGAAACAGGACGATCAGTTACCCTGGAAACACGGCAGTCAGTTATCCCGGAAACAGGGCGGACAGTTGCCCCGGAAACAGGGCGGTCAGTTATCCCGGAAGCAGGGTGATCAGTTACCCGGGAAACAGGGCAGTCAATTATCCTGGAAACAGGGCAGTCAGTTATCCTGGAAACAGGTTAGTCAGTTACCCCAGAAAGAGGGAGATCAGTTACCCTGGAAACAGGGCAGTCAGTTACCACGGAAACAGGGCGCTCAGTTATCCCGGAAACAACGTGATCAGTTACACTGAAAACAGGGCAGTCAGTTACCCCGGAAACAGGGCGGTCAGTTACCCCGGAAACAGGGCAGTCAGTTATCCCGGAAACAGGGTGATCAGTAACCCTGAAACAGGTTCAGTCAGTTATCCCGGAAACAGGGTGATCAGTTACCCTGGAAACAGGGCAGTCAGTTACCCTGGAAACAGGGCAGTCAGTTATCCCGGAAACAGGGTGATCAGTAACCCTGGAAACAGGGCAGACAGTTACCCTGGAAACAGGGCAGTCAGTTATCCCGGAAACAGGGCGGTTTATTACCCCAGAAAGAGGGCGATCAGTTACCCTGGAAACAGGGTGATCAGTTATCCTGGAAACTGGGCAGTCAGTTACCCTGGAAACAGGGCAGTCACTTACCCTGGAAACAGGGAAGTCAGTTATTCCGGAATCAGGGTGATCAGTTACCCTGGAAACTGGGCAGTCATTAACTCTGTAAACAGCCAGTCAGTTACCCTGGAAAGAGGGCAGTCAGTTATCCCGGAAACAGGGTGACCAGTTACCCTGGAAACTGGGCAGTCAGTTAGCCTGGAAACAGGGCAGTCAGTTACCCCGGAAACAGGGCAGCAAGTTACCCTGGAAACAGGGCAGTCAGTTATCCCGGAAACAGGGCAGTCAGTTATCCCGGAAACAGGGTGATCAGTTACCCTGGAAACAGGGCAGTCAGTTACCCCAGAAACAGGGCAGTCAGTTACCCTGGAAGCAGGGCAGTCAGTTATCCCGGATATAGGGCAGTCAGTTATCCCGGAAACAGAGTGATCAGTTACCCTGGAAACTGGGCTGTCAGTTACCCTGGAAACAGGGTGATCAGTTACCCCGGAAACAGGGTGATCAGTTACCCCGGAAATAGGGCAGTCAGTTCGCCTGGAAACAGGGCAGTCATTTACCCTGGAAACAGGGCAGTCAGTTATCCCGGAAACAGGGCAGTCAGTTACCCTGGAAACAGGGCAGTCAGTTATCCTGGAAACAGGGCGGTCAGTTACCTGGAAACAGGGAGGTCAGTTACCCTGGAAACAGGGCAGTCAGTTATCCTGGAAACAGGTTGATCAGTTACCCTGGAAACTGGGCAGTCAGTTACCCTCGAAAAAGGGCAGTCAGTTATCCTGGAAATAGGGCGGTCAGTTACCCCGGAAACAGGGAGATCAGTTACCCCGGAAACAGGGCAGTCAGTTATCCTGGAAACAGGGCAGTCAGTTATCCTGGAAACAGGGCGGTCAGTTACCCCGGAAACAGGGCGATCAGTTATCCTTGAAACAGGGTGATCAGTTACCCTGGAAACAGGGCAGTCAGTTACCCTGGAAACAGGGCAGTCAGTTATCCTGGAAACAGGGCGGTCAGTTACCCCGGAAACAGGGAGATCAGTTACCCCGGAAACAGGGCGATCAGTTACCCTGGAACCAGTGCAGTCAGTTATCCCGGAAATAGGGCGTTCAGTTATCCTGGAAACAGGGCGGTCAGTTACCCCGGAAACAGGGCGGACAGTTACCCTGGAAACAGGGCAGTCAGTTATCCCGGAAACAGGGCGGACAGTTACCACGGAAACAGAGCGGTCAGTTATCCCGGAAACAGTGTGATCAGTTACCCTGGAAACAGGGCAGTCAGTTATCCTGGAAACAGGGCGGTCAGTTACCCCGGAAAAAGGGCGGTCAGTTACCCTGGAAACAGGGCAGTCAGTTACCCCAGAAACAGGGAGATCAGTTACCCTGGAAACTGGGCAGTCAGTTACGCCGGAAACAGGGCGGTCAGTTATCCCGGAAACAGGGTGATCAGTTACCCTGGAAACAGGGCAGTCAGTTACCCCGGAAACAGGGTGATCAGTTACCCTGTAAACAGGGTGATCAGTTACCCTGGAAACAGGGCAGTGAGTTATCCCGGAAACAGGGTGATCAGTTACCCTGGAAACAGGGAGATCAGTTACCGTGGAAACAGGGCGTTCAGTTACCCCGGGAACAGGGCAGTCAGTTATCCCGGAAACAGGGTGATCAGTTACCCTGGAAACAGGGCAGTGAGTTATCCCGGAAACAGGGTGATCAGTTACCCTGGAAACAGGGAGATCAGTTACCGTGGAAACAGGGCGTTCAGTTATCCCGGGAACAGGGCAGTCAGTTATCCCGGAAACAGGGTGATCAGTTACCCTGGAAACAGGGCAGTGAGTTATCCCGGAAACAGAGTGATCAGTTACCCTGGAAACAGGGAGATCAGTTACCGTGGAAACAGGGCGTTCAGTTACCCCGGAAACAGGGCAGTCAGTTATCCCGGAAACAGGGTGATCAGTTACCCTGGAAACAGGGCAGTCAGTTATCCCGGAAACAGGGTGATCAGTTAATCTGGAAACAGCGTAGTCAGTTATCCTGGAAACAGGGCGGTCAGTTACCCCGGAAACAGGGCAGTCAGTTATCCCGGAAACAGGGTGATCAGTAACCCTGAAACAGGTTCAGTCAGTTATCCCGGAAACAGGGTGATCAGTTACCCTGGAAACAGGGCAGTCAGTTACCCTGGAAACAGGGCAGTCAGTTATCCCGGAAACAGGGTGATCAGTAACCCTGGAAACAGGGCAGACAGTTACCCTGGAAACAGGGCAGTCAGTTATCCCGGAAACAGGGCGGTTTATTACCCCAGAAAGAGGGCGATCAGTTACCCTGGAAACAGGGTGATCAGTTATCCTGGAAACTGGGCAGTCAGTTACCCTGGAAACAGGGCAGTCACTTACCCTGGAAACAGGGAAGTCAGTTATTCCGGAATCAGGGTGATCAGTTACCCTGGAAACTGGGCAGTCATTAACTCTGTAAACAGCCAGTCAGTTACCCTGGAAAGAGGGCAGTCAGTTATCCCGGAAACAGGGTGACCAGTTACCCTGGAAACTGGGCAGTCAGTTAGCCTGGAAACAGGGCAGTCAGTTACCCCGGAAACAGGGCAGCAAGTTACCCTGGAAACAGGGCAGTCAGTTATCCCGGAAACAGGGCAGTCAGTTATCCCGGAAACAGGGTGATCAGTTACCCTGGAAACAGGGCAGTCAGTTACCCCAGAAACAGGGCAGTCAGTTACCCTGGAAGCAGGGCAGTCAGTTATCCCGGATATAGGGCAGTCAGTTATCCCGGAAACAGAGTGATCAGTTACCCTGGAAACTGGGCTGTCAGTTACCCTGGAAACAGGGTGATCAGTTACCCCGGAAACAGGGTGATCAGTTACCCCGGAAATAGGGCAGTCAGTTCGCCTGGAAACAGGGCAGTCATTTACCCTGGAAACAGGGCAGTCAGTTATCCCGGAAACAGGGCAGTCAGTTACCCTGGAAACAGGGCAGTCAGTTATCCTGGAAACAGGGCGGTCAGTTACCTGGAAACAGGGAGGTCAGTTACCCTGGAAACAGGGCAGTCAGTTATCCTGGAAACAGGTTGATCAGTTACCCTGGAAACTGGGCAGTCAGTTACCCTCGAAACAGGGCAGTCAGTTATCCTGGAAATAGGGCGGTCAGTTACCCCGGAAACAGGGAGATCAGTTACCCCGGAAACAGGGCAGTCAGTTATCCTGGAAACAGGGTGGTCAGTTACCTGGAAAAAGGGAGGTCAATTACCCTGTAAACAGGGCAGTCAGTTATCCTTGAAACAGGGTGATCAGTTACCCTGGAAACAGGGCAGTCAGTTACCCTGGAAACAGGGCAGTCAGTTATCCTGGAAACAGGGCGGTCAGTTACCCCGGAAACAGGGAGATCAGTTACCCCGGAAACAGGGCGATCAGTTACCCTGGAACCAGTGCAGTCAGTTATCCCGGAAATAGGGCGTTCAGTTATCCTGGAAACAGGGCGGTCAGTTACCCCGGAAACAGGGCGGACAGTTACCCTGGAAACAGGGCAGTCAGTTATCCCGGAAACAGGGCGGACAGTTACCACGGAAACAGAGCGGTCAGTTATCCCGGAAACAGTGTGATCAGTTACCCTGGAAACAGGGCAGTCAGTTATCCTGGAAACAGGGCGTTCAGTTACCCCGGAAACAGGGCAGTCAGTTATCCCGGAAACAGGGTGATCAGTTACCCTGGAAACAGGGCAGTCAGTTATCCCGGAAACAGGGTGATCAGTTAATCTGGAAACAGCGTAGTCAGTTATCCTGGAAACAGGGCGGTCAGTTACCCCGGAAACAGGGCAGTCAGTTATCCCGGAAACAGGGTGATCAGTAACCCTGAAACAGGTTCAGTCAGTTATCCCGGAAACAGGGTGATCAGTTACCCTGGAAACAGGGCAGTCAGTTACCCTGGAAACAGGGCAGTCAGTTATCCCGGAAACAGGGTGATCAGTAACCCTGGAAACAGGGCAGACAGTTACCCTGGAAACAGGGCAGTCAGTTATCCCGGAAACAGGGCGGTTTATTACCCCAGAAAGAGGGCGATCAGTTACCCTGGAAACAGGGTGATCAGTTATCCTGGAAACTGGGCAGTCAGTTACCCTGGAAACAGGGCAGTCACTTACCCTGGAAACAGGGAAGTCAGTTATTCCGGAATCAGGGTGATCAGTTACCCTGGAAACTGGGCAGTCATTAACTCTGTAAACAGCCAGTCAGTTACCCTGGAAAGAGGGCAGTCAGTTATCCCGGAAACAGGGTGACCAGTTACCCTGGAAACTGGGCAGTCAGTTAGCCTGGAAACAGGGCAGTCAGTTACCCCGGAAACAGGGCAGCAAGTTACCCTGGAAACAGGGCAGTCAGTTATCCCGGAAACAGGGCAGTCAGTTATCCCGGAAACAGGGTGATCAGTTACCCTGGAAACAGGGCAGTCAGTTACCCCAGAAACAGGGCAGTCAGTTACCCTGGAAGCAGGGCAGTCAGTTATCCCGGATATAGGGCAGTCAGTTATCCCGGAAACAGAGTGATCAGTTACCCTGGAAACTGGGCTGTCAGTTACCCTGGAAACAGGGTGATCAGTTACCCCGGAAACAGGGTGATCAGTTACCCCGGAAATAGGGCAGTCAGTTCGCCTGGAAACAGGGCAGTCATTTACCCTGGAAACAGGGCAGTCAGTTATCCCGGAAACAGGGCAGTCAGTTACCCTGGAAACAGGGCAGTCAGTTATCCTGGAAACAGGGCGGTCAGTTACCTGGAAACAGGGAGGTCAGTTACCCTGGAAACAGGGCAGTCAGTTATCCTGGAAACAGGTTGATCAGTTACCCTGGAAACTGGGCAGTCAGTTACCCTCGAAACAGGGCAGTCAGTTATCCTGGAAATAGGGCGGTCAGTTACCCCGGAAACAGGGAGATCAGTTACCCCGGAAACAGGGCAGTCAGTTATCCTGGAAACAGGGTGGTCAGTTACCTGGAAAAAGGGAGGTCAATTACCCTGTAAACAGGGCAGTCAGTTATCCTTGAAACAGGGTGATCAGTTACCCTGGAAACAGGGCAGTCAGTTACCCTGGAAACAGGGCAGTCAGTTATCCTGGAAACAGGGCGGTCAGTTACCCCGGAAACAGGGAGATCAGTTACCCCGGAAACAGGGCGATCAGTTACCCTGGAACCAGTGCAGTCAGTTATCCCGGAAATAGGGCGTTCAGTTATCCTGGAAACAGGGCGGTCAGTTACCCCGGAAACAGGGCGGACAGTTACCCTGGAAACAGGGCAGTCAGTTATCCCGGAAACAGGGCGGACAGTTACCACGGAAACAGAGCGGTCAGTTATCCCGGAAACAGTGTGATCAGTTACCCTGGAAACAGGGCAGTCAGTTATCCTGGAAACAGGGCGGTCAGTTACCCCGGAAAAAGGGCGGTCAGTTACCCTGGAAACAGGGCAGTCAGTTACCCCAGAAACAGGGAGATCAGTTACCCTGGAAACTGGGCAGTCAGTTACGCCGGAAACAGGGCGGTCAGTTATCCCGGAAACAGGGTGATCAGTTACCCTGGAAACAGGGCAGTCAGTTACCCCGGAAACAGGGTGATCAGTTACCCTGTAAACAGGGTGATCAGTTACCCTGGAAACAGGGCAGTGAGTTATCCCGGAAACAGGGTGATCAGTTACCCTGGAAACAGGGAGATCAGTTACCGTGGAAACAGGGCGTTCAGTTACCCCGGGAACAGGGCAGTCAGTTATCCCGGAAACAGGGTGATCAGTTACCCTGGAAACAGGGCAGTGAGTTATCCCGGAAACAGGGTGATCAGTTACCCTGGAAACAGGGAGATCAGTTACCGTGGAAACAGGGCGTTCAGTTATCCCGGGAACAGGGCAGTCAGTTATCCCGGAAACAGGGTGATCAGTTACCCTGGAAACAGGGCAGTGAGTTATCCCGGAAACAGAGTGATCAGTTACCCTGGAAACAGGGAGATCAGTTACCGTGGAAACAGGGCGTTCAGTTACCCCGGAAACAGGGCAGTCAGTTATCCCGGAAACAGGGTGATCAGTTACCCTGGAAACAGGGCAGTCAGTTATCCCGGAAACAGGGTGATCAGTTAATCTGGAAACAGCGTAGTCAGTTATCCTGGAAACAGGGCAGTCAGTTACCCTGGAAACAGGGAGATCAGTTACCGTGGAAACAGGGCGTTCAGTTACCCCGGAAACAGGGCAGTCAGTTATCCCGGAAACAGGGCGATCAGTTACCCTGGAAACACGGCAGTCAGTTATCCCGGAAACAGGGCGGACAGTTATCCTGGAAACAGGTTAGTCAGTTCCCCCAGAAAGAGGGAGATCAGTTACCCTGGAAACAGGGCAGTCAGTTACCACGGAAACAGGGCGCTCAGTTATCCTGGAAACAACGTGATCAGTTACACTGAAAACAGGGCAGTCAGTTACCCCGGAAACAGGGTGATCAGTTAACCTAGAAACAGGGTGATCAGTTACCCTGGAAACAGGGCGGTCAGTTATCCCGGAAACAGGGTGATCAGTTACCCTGGAAACAGGGCAGTCAGTTATCCCGGAAACAGGGTGATCAGTTAATCTGGAAACAGCGTAGTCAGTTATCCTGGAAACAGGGCGGTCAGTTACCCCGGAAACAGGGCAGTCAGTTATCCCGGAAACAGGGTGATCAGTAACCCTGAAACAGGTTCAGTCAGTTATCCCGGAAACAGGGTGATCAGTTACCCTGGAAACAGGGCAGTCAGTTACCCTGGAAACAGGGCAGTCAGTTATCCCGGAAACAGGGTGATCAGTAACCCTGGAAACAGGGCAGACAGTTACCCTGGAAACAGGGCAGTCAGTTATCCCGGAAACAGGGCGGTTTATTACCCCAGAAAGAGGGCGATCAGTTACCCTGGAAACAGGGTGATCAGTTATCCTGGAAACTGGGCAGTCAGTTACCCTGGAAACAGGGCAGTCACTTACCCTGGAAACAGGGAAGTCAGTTATTCCGGAATCAGGGTGATCAGTTACCCTGGAAACTGGGCAGTCATTAACTCTGTAAACAGCCAGTCAGTTACCCTGGAAAGAGGGCAGTCAGTTATCCCGGAAACAGGGTGACCAGTTACCCTGGAAACTGGGCAGTCAGTTAGCCTGGAAACAGGGCAGTCAGTTACCCCGGAAACAGGGCAGCAAGTTACCCTGGAAACAGGGCAGTCAGTTATCCCGGAAACAGGGCAGTCAGTTATCCCGGAAACAGGGTGATCAGTTACCCTGGAAACAGGGCAGTCAGTTACCCCAGAAACAGGGCAGTCAGTTACCCTGGAAGCAGGGCAGTCAGTTATCCCGGATATAGGGCAGTCAGTTATCCCGGAAACAGAGTGATCAGTTACCCTGGAAACTGGGCTGTCAGTTACCCTGGAAACAGGGTGATCAGTTACCCCGGAAACAGGGTGATCAGTTACCCCGGAAATAGGGCAGTCAGTTCGCCTGGAAACAGGGCAGTCATTTACCCTGGAAACAGGGCAGTCAGTTATCCCGGAAACAGGGCAGTCAGTTACCCTGGAAACAGGGCAGTCAGTTATCCTGGAAACAGGGCGGTCAGTTACCTGGAAACAGGGAGGTCAGTTACCCTGGAAACAGGGCAGTCAGTTATCCTGGAAACAGGTTGATCAGTTACCCTGGAAACTGGGCAGTCAGTTACCCTCGAAACAGGGCAGTCAGTTATCCTGGAAATAGGGCGGTCAGTTACCCCGGAAACAGGGAGATCAGTTACCCCGGAAACAGGGCAGTCAGTTATCCTGGAAACAGGGTGGTCAGTTACCTGGAAAAAGGGAGGTCAATTACCCTGTAAACAGGGCAGTCAGTTATCCTTGAAACAGGGTGATCAGTTACCCTGGAAACAGGGCAGTCAGTTACCCTGGAAACAGGGCAGTCAGTTATCCTGGAAACAGGGCGGTCAGTTACCCCGGAAACAGGGAGATCAGTTACCCCGGAAACAGGGCGATCAGTTACCCTGGAACCAGTGCAGTCAGTTATCCCGGAAATAGGGCGTTCAGTTATCCTGGAAACAGGGCGGTCAGTTACCCCGGAAACAGGGCGGACAGTTACCCTGGAAACAGGGCAGTCAGTTATCCCGGAAACAGGGCGGACAGTTACCACGGAAACAGAGCGGTCAGTTATCCCGGAAACAGTGTGATCAGTTACCCTGGAAACAGGGCAGTCAGTTATCCTGGAAACAGGGCGTTCAGTTACCCCGGAAACAGGGCAGTCAGTTATCCCGGAAACAGGGTGATCAGTTACCCTGGAAACAGGGCAGTCAGTTATCCCGGAAACAGGGTGATCAGTTAATCTGGAAACAGCGTAGTCAGTTATCCTGGAAACAGGGCGGTCAGTTACCCCGGAAACAGGGCAGTCAGTTATCCCGGAAACAGGGTGATCAGTAACCCTGAAACAGGTTCAGTCAGTTATCCCGGAAACAGGGTGATCAGTTACCCTGGAAACAGGGCAGTCAGTTACCCTGGAAACAGGGCAGTCAGTTATCCCGGAAACAGGGTGATCAGTAACCCTGGAAACAGGGCAGACAGTTACCCTGGAAACAGGGCAGTCAGTTATCCCGGAAACAGGGCGGTTTATTACCCCAGAAAGAGGGCGATCAGTTACCCTGGAAACAGGGTGATCAGTTATCCTGGAAACTGGGCAGTCAGTTACCCTGGAAACAGGGCAGTCACTTACCCTGGAAACAGGGAAGTCAGTTATTCCGGAATCAGGGTGATCAGTTACCCTGGAAACTGGGCAGTCATTAACTCTGTAAACAGCCAGTCAGTTACCCTGGAAAGAGGGCAGTCAGTTATCCCGGAAACAGGGTGACCAGTTACCCTGGAAACTGGGCAGTCAGTTAGCCTGGAAACAGGGCAGTCAGTTACCCCGGAAACAGGGCAGCAAGTTACCCTGGAAACAGGGCAGTCAGTTATCCCGGAAACAGGGCAGTCAGTTATCCCGGAAACAGGGTGATCAGTTACCCTGGAAACAGGGCAGTCAGTTACCCCAGAAACAGGGCAGTCAGTTACCCTGGAAGCAGGGCAGTCAGTTATCCCGGATATAGGGCAGTCAGTTATCCCGGAAACAGAGTGATCAGTTACCCTGGAAACTGGGCTGTCAGTTACCCTGGAAACAGGGTGATCAGTTACCCCGGAAACAGGGTGATCAGTTACCCCGGAAATAGGGCAGTCAGTTCGCCTGGAAACAGGGCAGTCATTTACCCTGGAAACAGGGCAGTCAGTTATCCCGGAAACAGGGCAGTCAGTTACCCTGGAAACAGGGCAGTCAGTTATCCTGGAAACAGGGCGGTCAGTTACCTGGAAACAGGGAGGTCAGTTACCCTGGAAACAGGGCAGTCAGTTATCCTGGAAACAGGTTGATCAGTTACCCTGGAAACTGGGCAGTCAGTTACCCTCGAAACAGGGCAGTCAGTTATCCTGGAAATAGGGCGGTCAGTTACCCCGGAAACAGGGAGATCAGTTACCCCGGAAACAGGGCAGTCAGTTATCCTGGAAACAGGGTGGTCAGTTACCTGGAAAAAGGGAGGTCAATTACCCTGTAAACAGGGCAGTCAGTTATCCTTGAAACAGGGTGATCAGTTACCCTGGAAACAGGGCAGTCAGTTACCCTGGAAACAGGGCAGTCAGTTATCCTGGAAACAGGGCGGTCAGTTACCCCGGAAACAGGGAGATCAGTTACCCCGGAAACAGGGCGATCAGTTACCCTGGAACCAGTGCAGTCAGTTATCCCGGAAATAGGGCGTTCAGTTATCCTGGAAACAGGGCGGTCAGTTACCCCGGAAACAGGGCGGACAGTTACCCTGGAAACAGGGCAGTCAGTTATCCCGGAAACAGGGCGGACAGTTACCACGGAAACAGAGCGGTCAGTTATCCCGGAAACAGTGTGATCAGTTACCCTGGAAACAGGGCAGTCAGTTATCCTGGAAACAGGGCGGTCAGTTACCCCGGAAAAAGGGCGGTCAGTTACCCTGGAAACAGGGCAGTCAGTTACCCCAGAAACAGGGAGATCAGTTACCCTGGAAACTGGGCAGTCAGTTACGCCGGAAACAGGGCGGTCAGTTATCCCGGAAACAGGGTGATCAGTTACCCTGGAAACAGGGCAGTCAGTTACCCCGGAAACAGGGTGATCAGTTACCCTGTAAACAGGGTGATCAGTTACCCTGGAAACAGGGCAGTGAGTTATCCCGGAAACAGGGTGATCAGTTACCCTGGAAACAGGGAGATCAGTTACCGTGGAAACAGGGCGTTCAGTTACCCCGGGAACAGGGCAGTCAGTTATCCCGGAAACAGGGTGATCAGTTACCCTGGAAACAGGGCAGTGAGTTATCCCGGAAACAGGGTGATCAGTTACCCTGGAAACAGGGAGATCAGTTACCGTGGAAACAGGGCGTTCAGTTATCCCGGGAACAGGGCAGTCAGTTATCCCGGAAACAGGGTGATCAGTTACCCTGGAAACAGGGCAGTGAGTTATCCCGGAAACAGAGTGATCAGTTACCCTGGAAACAGGGAGATCAGTTACCGTGGAAACAGGGCGTTCAGTTACCCCGGAAACAGGGCAGTCAGTTATCCCGGAAACAGGGTGATCAGTTACCCTGGAAACAGGGCAGTCAGTTATCCCGGAAACAGGGTGATCAGTTAATCTGGAAACAGCGTAGTCAGTTATCCTGGAAACAGGGCAGTCAGTTACCCTGGAAACAGGGAGATCAGTTACCGTGGAAACAGGGCGTTCAGTTACCCCGGAAACAGGGCAGTCAGTTATCCCGGAAACAGGGCGATCAGTTACCCTGGAAACACGGCAGTCAGTTATCCCGGAAACAGGGCGGACAGTTATCCTGGAAACAGGTTAGTCAGTTCCCCCAGAAAGAGGGAGATCAGTTACCCTGGAAACAGGGCAGTCAGTTACCACGGAAACAGGGCGCTCAGTTATCCTGGAAACAACGTGATCAGTTACACTGAAAACAGGGCAGTCAGTTACCCCGGAAACAGGGTGATCAGTTAACCTAGAAACAGGGTGATCAGTTACCCTGGAAACAGGGCGGTCAGTTACCCCGGAAACAGGGCAGTCAGTTATCCCGGAAACAGGGTGATCAGTAACCCTGAAACAGGGCAGTCAGTTATCCCGGAAACAGGGTGATCAGTTACCCTGGAAACAGGGCAGTCAGTTACCCTGGAAACAGGGCAGTCAGTTATCCCGGAAACAGGGTGATCAGTAACCCTGGAAACAGGGCAGACAGTTACCCTGGAAACAGGGCGGTCAGTTATCCTGGAAACAGGGCAGTCAGTTATCCCGGAAACAGGGTGGTTTATTACCCCAGAAAGAGGGCGATCAGTTACCCTGGAAACAGGGTGATCAGTTATCCTGGAAACTGGGCAGTCAGTTACCCTGGAAACAGGGCAGTCACTTACCCTGGAAACAGGGAAGTCAGTTATTCCGGAATCAGGGTGATCAGTTACCCTGGAAACTGGGCAGTCATTAACTCTGTAAACAGCCAGTCAGTTACCCTGGAAAGAGTGCAGTCAGTTATCCCGGAAACAGGGTGACCAGTTACCCTGGAAACTGGGCAGTCAGTTAGCCTGGAAACAGGGCAGTCAGTTACCCCGGAAACAGGGCAGCAAGTTACCCTGGAAACAGGGCAGTCAGTTATCCCGGAAACAGGGCAGTCAGTTATCCCGGAAACAGGGCAGTCAGTTACCCCGGAAACAGGGCAGTCAGTTACCCTGGAAGCAGGGCAGTCAGTTATCCCGGATATAGGGCAGTCAGTTATCCCGGAAACAGGGTGATCAGTTACCCTGGAAACTGGGCTGTCAGTTACCCTGGAAACAGGGTGATCAGTTACCCCGGAAACAGGGTGATCAGTTACCCCGGAAACAGGGCAGTCAGTTCGCCTGGAAACAGGGCAGTCATTTACCCTGGAAACAGGGCAGTCAGTTATCCCGGAAACAGGGCAGTCAGTTACCCTGGAAACAGGGCAGTCAGTTATCCTGGAAACAGGGCGGTCAGTTACCTGGAAACAGGGAGGTCAGTTACCCTGGAAACAGGGCAGTCAGTTATCCTGGAAACAGGTTGATCAGTTACCCTGGAAACTGGGCAGTCAGTTACCCTGGAAACAGGGCAGTCAGTTATCCTGGAAAAAGGGCGGTCAGTTACCCCGGAAACAGGGAGATCAGTTACCCCGGAAACAGGGCAGTCAGTTATCCTGGAAACAGGGTGGTCAGTTACCTGGAAAAAGGGAGGTCAATTACCCTGTAAACAGGGCAGTCAGTTATCCTTGAAACAGGGTGATCAGTTACCCTGGAAACAGGGCAGTCAGTTACCCTGGAAACAGGGCAGTCAGTTATCCTGGAAACAGGGCGGTCAGTTACCCCGGAAACAGGGAGATCAGTTACCCCGGAAACAGGGCGATCAGTTACCCTGGAACCAGTGCAGTCAGTTATCCCGGAAATAGGGCGTTCAGTTATCCTGGAAACAGGGCGGTCAGTTACCCCGGAAACAGGGCGGACAGTTACCCTGGAAACAGGGCAGTCAGTTATCCCTGAAACAGGGCGGACAGTTACCATGGAAACAGAGCGGTCAGGTATCCCGGAAACAGTGTGATCAGTTACCCTGGAAACAGGGCAGTCAGTTATCCTGGAAACAGGGCGGTCAGTTACCCCGGAAAAAGGGCGGTCAGTTACCCTGGAAACAGGGCAGTCAGTTACCACAGAAACAGGGAGATCAGTTACCCTGGAAACTGGGCAGTCAGTTACGCCGGAAACAGGGCGGTCAGTTATCCCGGAAACAGGGTGATCAGTTACCCTGGAAACAGGGCAGTCAGTTACCCCGGAAACAGGGTGATCAGTTACCCTGTAAACAGGGTGATCAGTTACCCTGGAAACAGGGCAGTGAGTTATCCCGGAAACAGGGTGATCAGTTACCCTGGAAACAGGGAGATCAGTTACCGTGGAAACAGGGCGTTCAGTTACCCCGGGAACAGGGCAGTCAGTTATCCCGGAAACAGGGTGATCAGTTACCCTGGAAACAGGGCAGTGAGTTATCCCGGAAACAGGGTGATCAGTTACCCTGGAAACAGGGAGATCAGTTACCGTGGAAACAGGGCGTTCAGTTACCCCGGGAACAGGGCAGTCAGTTATCCCGGAAACAGGGTGATCAGTTACCCTGGAAACAGGGCAGTGAGTTATCCCGGAAACAGGGTGATCAGTTACCCTGGAAACAGGGAGATCTGTTACCGTGGAAACAGGGCGTTCAGTTACCCCGGAAACAGGGCAGTCAGTTATCCCGGAAACAGGGTGATCAGTTACCCTGGAAACAGGGCAGTCAGTTATCCCGGAAACAGGGTGATCAGTTAATCTGGAAACAGCTTAGTCAGTTATCCTGGAAACAGGGCAGTCAGTTACCCTGGAAACAGGGAGATCAGTTACCGTGGAAACAGGGCGTTCAGTTACCCCGGAAACAGGGCAGTCAGTTATCCCGGAAACAGGGCGATCAGTTACCCTGGAAACACGGCAGTCAGTTATCCCGGAAACAGGGCGGACAGTTGCCCCGGAAACAGGGCGGTCAGTTATCCCGGAAGCAGGGTGATCAGTTACCCGGGAAACAGGGCAGTCAATTATCCTGGAAACAGGGCAGTCAGTTATCCTGGAAACAGGTTAGTCAGTTACCCCAGAAAGAGGGAGATCAGTTACCCTGGAAACAGGGCAGTCAGTTACCACGGAAACAGGGCGCTCAGTTATCCCGGAAACAACGTGATCAGTTACACTGAAAACAGGGCAGTCAGTTACCCCGGAAACAGGGTGATCAGTTAACCTAGAAACAGGGTGATCAGTTACCCTGGAAACAGGGCGGTCAGTTACCCCGGAAACAGGGCAGTCAGTTATCCCGGAAACAGGGTGATCAGTAACCCTGAAACAGGGCAGTCAGTTATCCCGGAAACAGGGTGATCAGTTACCCTGGAAACAGGGCAGTCAGTTACCCTGGAAACAGGGCAGTCAGTTATCCCGGAAACAGGGTGATCAGTAACCCTGGAAACAGGGCAGACAGTTACCCTGGAAACAGGGCGGTCAGTTATCCTGGAAACAGGGCAGTCAGTTATCCCGGAAACAGGGCGGTTTATTACCCCAGAAAGAGGGCGATCAGTTACCCTGGAAACAGGGTGATCAGTTATCCTGGAAACTGGGCAGTCAGTTACCCTGGAAACAGGGCAGTCACTTACCCTGGAAACAGGGAAGTCAGTTATTCCGGAATCAGGGTGAACAGTTACCCTGGAAACTGGGCAGTCATTAACTCTGTAAACAGCCAGTCAGTTACCCTGGAAAGAGGGCAGTCAGTTATCCCGGAAACAGGGTGACCAGTTACCCTGGAAACTGGGCAGTCAGTTAGCCTGGAAACAGGGCAGTCAGTTACCCCGGAAACAGGGCAGCAAGTTACCCTGGAAACAGGGCAGTCAGTTATCCCGGAAACAGGGCAGTCAGTTATCCCGGAAACAGGGTGATCAGTTACCCTGGAAACAGGGCAGTCAGTTACCCCGGAAACAGGGCAGTCAGTTACCCTGGAAGCAGGGCAGTCAGTTATCCCGGATATAGGGCAGTCAGTTATCCCGGAAACAGGGTGATCAGTTACCCTGGAAACTGGGCTGTCAGTTACCCTGGAAACAGAGTGATCAGTTACCCCGGAAACAGGGTGATCAGTTACCCCGGAAACAGGGCAGTCAGTTCGCCTGGAAACAGGGCAGTCATTTACCCTGGAAACAGGGCAGTCAGTTATCCCGGAAACAGGGCAGTCAGTTACCCTGGAAACAGGGCAGTCAGTTATCCTGGAAACAGGGCGGTCAGTTACCTGGAAACAGGGAGGTCAGTTACCCTGGAAACAGGGCAGTCAGTTATCCTGGAAACAGGTTGATCAGTTACCCTGGAAACTGGTCAGTCAGTTACCCTGGAAACAGGGCAGTCAGTTATCCTGGAAAAAGGGCGGTCAGTTACCCAGGAAACAGGGAGATCAGTTACCCCGGAAACAGGGCAGTCAGTTATCCTGGAAACAGGGTGGTCAGTTACCTGGAAAAAGGGAGGTCAATTACCCTGTAAACAGGGCAGTCAGTTATCCTTGAAACAGGGTGATCAGTTACCCTGGAAACAGGGCAGTCAGTTACCCTGGAAACAGGGAGATCAGTTACCCCGGAAACAGGGCAGTCAGTTACCCTGGAAACAGGGCAGTCAGTTACCCCGGAAACAGGGTGATCAGTTATCCTGGAAACAGGGCGGTCAGTTACCCCGGAAACAGGGCACTCAGTTACCCTGGAAACAGGGCGGTCAGTAACCCTGGAAACAGGGCAGTCAGTTATCCCGGAAACAGGGCAGTCAGTTATCCCGGAAACAGGGTGATCAGTTACCCTGGAAACAGGGCAGGTTTTTATCCTGGAAACAGGGCACACAGTTATCCCTGAAACAGGGTGATCAGTTACCCTGGAAACAGGGCAGTCAGTTATCCTGGAAACAGGGTGAACTGTTACCCTGGAAACAGGGCAGTCAGTTACCCCGGAAACAGGTTGAACTGTTACCCTGGAAACAGGGCAGTCAGTTACCCCGGTAACAGGGCGGTCAGTTACCCTGGAAAAAGGGCAGTCAGTTACCCCGGAAACAGGGTGTTCAATTACCCCGGAAACAGGGTGAGCAGTTACTCTGGAAACAGGGCAGTCAGTTACCCCGAAAACAGGGCGGTCAGTTACCCTGGAAACAGGGCAGTCATTTACCCCGGAAACAGGGTGAACTGTTACCCTGGAAACAGGGCAGTCAGTTACCCCGGAAACAGGTTGAACTGTTACCCTGGAAACAGGGCAGTCAGTTACCCCGGTAACAGGGCGGTCAGTTACCCTGGAAAAAGGGCAGTCAGTTACCCCGGAAACAGGGTGTT
The DNA here is from genome assembly GCF_036365525.1 of Heterodontus francisci. Taxonomy (NCBI): domain Eukaryota; kingdom Metazoa; phylum Chordata; class Chondrichthyes; order Heterodontiformes; family Heterodontidae; genus Heterodontus; species Heterodontus francisci. The sequence continues at coordinate 6,853,975 of NC_090403.1, read as the reverse complement.
CAATTACCCCGGAAACAGGGTGAGCAGTTACTCTGGAAACAGGGCAGTCAGTTACCCCGGAAACAGGGCGGTCAGTTGCCCTGGAAACAGGGAAGTCAGTTACCCCGGAAACAGGGTGATCAGTTACACTGGAAACAGGGAGATCAGTTACCCTGGAAACAGGGCAGTCAGTTACCCCGGAAACAGGGTGAACTGTTACCCTGGAAACAGGGCAGTCAGTTACCCCGGAAACAGGTTGAACTGTTACCCTGGAAACAGGGCAGTCAGTTACCCCGGTAACAGGGCGGTCAGTTACCGTGGAAACAGGGCGTTCAGTTACCCCGGAAACAGGGCAGTCAGTTATCCCAGAAACAGGGCGATCAGTTACCCTGGAAACACGGCAGTCAGTTATCCCGGAAACAGGGCGGACAGTTGCCCCGGAAACAGGGCGGTCAGTTATCCCGGAAGCAGGGTGATCAGTTACCCGGGAAACAGGGCAGTCAATTATCCTGGAAACAGGGCAGTCAGTTATCCTGGAAACAGGTTAGTCAGTTACCCCAGAAAGAGGGAGATCAGTTACCCTGGAAACAGGGCAGTCAGTTACCACGGAAACAGGGCGCTCAGTTATCCCGGAAACAACGTGATCAGTTACACTGAAAACAGGGCAGTCAGTTACCCCGGAAACAGGGTGATCAGTTAACCTAGAAACAGGGTGATCAGTTACCCTGGAAACAGGGCGGTCAGTTACCCCGGAAACAGGGCAGTCAGTTATCCCGGAAACAGGGTGATCAGTAACCCTGAAACAGGGCAGTCAGTTATCCCGGAAACAGGGTGATCAGTTACCCTGGAAACAGGGCAGTCAGTTACCCTGGAAACAGGGCAGTCAGTTATCCCGGAAACAGGGTGATCAGTAACCCTGGAAACAGGGCAGACAGTTACCCTGGAAACAGGGCGGTCAGTTATCCTGGAAACAGGGCAGTCAGTTATCCCGGAAACAGGGCAGTTTATTACCCCAGAAAGAGGGCGATCAGTTACCCTGGAAACAGGGTGATCAGTTATCCTGGAAACTGGGCAGTCGGTTACCCTGGAAACAGGGCAGTCACTTACCCTGGAAACAGGGAAGTCAGTTATTCCGGAATCAGGGTGATCAGTTACCCTGGAAACTGGGCAGTCATTAACTCTGTAAACAGCCAGTCAGTTACCCTGGAAAGAGGGCAGTCAGTTATCCCAGAAACAGGGTGACCAGTTACCCTGGAAACTGGGCAGTCAGTTAGCCTGGAAACAGGGCAGTCAGTTACCCCGGAAACAGGGCAGCAAGTTACCCTGGAAACAGGGCAGTCAGTTATCCCGGAAACAGGGCAGTCAGTTATCCCGGAAACAGGGTGATCAGTTACCCTGGAAACAGGGCAGTCAGTTACCCCGGAAACAGGGCAGTCAGTTACCCTGGAAGCAGGGCAGTCAGTTATCCCGGATATAGGGCAGTCAGTTACCCCGGAAACAGGGTGATCAGTTACCCCGGAAACAGGGCAGTCAGTTCGCCTGGAAACAGGGCAGTCATTTACCCTGGAAACAGGGCAGTCAGTTATCCCGGAAACAGGGCAGTCAGTTACCCTGGAAACAGGGCAGTCAGTTATCCTGGAAACAGGGCGGTCAGTTACCTGGAAACAGGGAGGTCAGTTACCCTGGAAACAGGGCAGTCAGTTATCCTGGAAACAGGTTGATCAGTTACCCTGGAAACTGGGCAGTCAGTTACCCTGGAAACAGGGCAGTCAGTTATCCTGGAAAAAGGGCGGTCAGTTACCCCGGAAACAGGGAGATCAGTTACCCCGGAAACAGGGCAGTCAGTTATCCTGGAAACAGGGTGGTCAGTTACCTGGAAAAAGGGAGGTCAATTACCCTGTAAACAGGGCAGTCAGTTATCCTTGAAACAGGGTGATCAGTTACCCTGGAAACAGGGCAGTCAGTTACCCTGGAAACAGGGCAGTCAGTTATCCTGGAAACAGGGCGGTCAGTTACCCCGGAAACAGGGAGATCAGTTACCCCGGAAACAGGGCGATCAGTTACCCTGGAACCAGTGCAGTCAGTTATCCCGGAAATAGGGCGTTCAGTTATCCTGGAAACAGGGCGGTCAGTTACCCCGGAAACAGGGCGGTCAGTTACCCTGGAAACAGGGCAGTCAGTTATCCCGGAAACAGGGCGGACAGTTACCACGGAAACAGAGCGGTCAGTTATCCCGGAAACAGTGTGATCAGTTACCCTGGAAACAGGGCAGTCAGTTATCCTGGAAACAGGGCGGTCAGTTACCCCGGAAAAAGGGCGGTCAGTTACCCTGGAAACAGGGCAGTCAGTTACCCCAGAAACAGGGAGATCAGTTACCCTGGAAACTGGGCAGTCAGTTACGCCGGAAACAGGGCGGTCAGTTATCCCGGAAACAGGGTGATCAGTTACCCTGGAAACAGGGCAGTCAGTTACCCCGGAAACAGGGTGATCAGTTACCCTGTAAACAGGGTGATCAGTTACCCTAGAAACAGGGCAGTGAGTTATCCCGGAAACAGGGTGATCAGTTACCCTGGAAACAGGGAGATCAGTTACCGTGGAAACAGGGCATTCAGTTACCCCGGGAACAGGGCAGTCAGTTATCCCGGAAACAGGGTGATCAGTTACCCTGGAAACAGGGCAGTGAGTTATCCCGGAAACAGGGTGATCAGTTACCCTGGAAACAGGGAGATCAGTTACCGTGGAAACAGGGCAGTGAGTTATCCCGGAAACAGGGTGATCAGTTACCCTGGAAACAGGGAGATCAGTTACCGTGGAAACAGGGCGTTCAGTTACCCCGGAAACAGGGCAGTCAGTTATCCCGGAAACAGGGTGATCAGTTACCCTGGAAACAGGGCAGTCAGTTATCCCGGAAACAGGGTGATCAGTTAATCTGGAAACAGCGTAGTCAGTTATCCTGGAAACAGGGCAGTCAGTTACCCTGGAAACAGGGAGATCAGTTACCGTGGAAACAGGGCGTTCAGTTACCCCGGAAACAGGGCAGTCAGTTATCCCGGAAACAGGGCGATCAGTTACCCTGGAAACACGGCAGTCAGTTATCCCGGAAACAGGGCGGACAGTTGCCCCGGAAACAGGGCGGTCAGTTATCCCGGAAGCAGGGTGATCAGTTACCCGGGAAACAGGGCAGTCAATTATCCTGGAAACAAGGCAGTCAGTTATCCTGGAAACAGGTTAGTCAATTACCCCAGAAAGAGGGAGATCAGTTACCCTGGAAACAGGGCAGTCAGTTACCACGGAAACAGGGCGCTCAGTTATCCCGGAAACAACGTGATCAGTTACACTGAAGACAGGGCAGTCAGTTACCCCGGAAACAGGGTGATCAGTTAACCTAGAAACAGGGTGATCAGTTACCCTGGAAACAGGGCGGTCAGTTACCCCGGAAACAGGGCAGTCAGTTATCCCGGAAACAGGGTGATCAGTAACCCTGAAACAGGGCAGTCAGTTATCCCGGAAACAGGGAGATCAGTTACCCTGGAAACAGGGCAGTCAGTTACCCTGGAAACAGGGCAGTCAGTTATCCCGGAAACAGGGTGATCAGTAACCCTGGAAACAGGGCAGACAGTTACCCTGGAAACAGGGCGGTCAGTTATCCTGGAAACAGGGCAGTCAGTTATCCCGGAAACAGGGCGGTTTATTACCCCAGAAAGAGGGCGATCAGTTACCCTGGAAACAGGGTGATCAGTTATCCTGGAAACTGGGCAGTCAGTTACCCTGGAAACAGGGCAGTCACTTACCCTGGAAACAGGGAAGTCAGTTATTCCGGAATCAGGGTGATCAGTTACCCTGGAAACTGGGCAGTCATTAACTCTGTAAACATCCAGTCAGTTACCCTGGAAAGAGGGCAGTCAGTTATCCCGGAAACAGGGTGACCAGTTACCCTGGAAACTGGGCAGTCAGTTAGCCTGGAAACAGGGCAGTCAGTTACCCCGGAAACAGGGCAGCAAGTTACCCTGGAAACAGGGCAGTCAGTTATCCCGGAAACAGGGCAGTCAGTTATCCCGGAAACAGGGTGATCAGTTACCCTGGAAACAGGGCAGTCAGTTACCCCGGAAACAGGGCAGTCAGTTACCCTGGAAGCAGGGCAGTCAGTTATCCCGGATATAGGGCAGTCAGTTATCCCGGAAACAGGGTGATCAGTTACCCTGGAAACTGGGCTGTCAGTTACCCTGGAAACAGGGTGATCAGTTAACCCGGAAACAGGGTGATCAGTTACCCCGGAAACAGGGCAGTCAGTACGCCTGGAAACAGGGCAGTCATTTACCCTGGAAACAGGGCAGTCAGTTATCCCGGAAACAGGGCAGTCAGTTACCCTGGAAACAGGGCAGTCAGTTATCCTGGAAACAGGGCGGTCAGTTACCTGGAAACAGGGAGGTCAGTTACCCTGGAAACAGGGCAGTCAGTTATCCTGGAAACAGGTTGATCAGTTACCCTGGAAACTGGGCAGTCAGTTACCCTGGAAACAGGGCAGTCACTTATCCTGGAAAAAGGGCGGTCAGTTACCCCGGAAACAGGGAGATCAGTTACCCCGGAAACAGGGCAGTCAGTTATCCTGGAAACAGGGTGGTCAGTTACCTGGAAAAAGGGAGGTCAATTACCCTGTAAACAGGGCAGTCAGTTATCCTTGAAACAGGGTGATCAGTTACCCTGGAAACAGGGCAGTCAGTTACCCTGGAAACAGGGCAGTCAGTTATCCTGGAAACAGGGCGGTCAGTTACCCCGGAAACAGGGAGATCAGTTACCCCGGAAACAAGGCAGTCAGTTACCCTGGAAACAGGGCAGTCAGTTACCCCGGAAACAGGGTGATCAGTTATCCTGGAAACAGGGCGGTCAGTTACCCCGGAAACAGGGCACTCAGTTACCCTGGAAACAGGGCGGTCAGTAACCCTGGAAACAGGGCAGTCAGTTATCCCGGAAACAGGGCAGTCAGTTATCCCGGAAACAGGGTGATCAGTTACCCTGGAAACAGGGCAGTTTTTTATCCTGGAAACAGGGCACACAGTTATCCCTGAAACAGGGTGATCAGTTACCCTGGAAACAGGGCAGTCAGTTATCCTGGAAACTGGGCGATCAGTCACCCCGAAAACAGGGCGGTCAGTTACCCTGGAAACAGGGCAGTCATTTACTCCGGAAACAGGGTGAACTGTTACCCTGGAAACAGGGCAGTCAGTTACCCCGGAAACAGGTTGAACTGTTACCCTGGAAACAGGGCAGTCAGTTACCCCGGAAATAGGGTGTTCAATTACCCCGGAAACAGGGTGAGCAGTTACTCTGGAAACAGGGCAGTCAGTTACACCGGAAACAGGGCGGTCAGTTGCCCTGGAAACAGTGCAGTCAGTTACCACGGAAACAGGGTGATCAGTTACACTGGAAACAGGGAGATCAGTTACCCTGGAAACAGGGCAGTCAGTTACCCCGGAAACAGGGTGATCAGTTACCCTGGAAACAGGGAGTTCAGTTACCCTGGAAACAGGGCAGTCAGTTACCCCGGAAACTGGGCAGTCAGATCCCCTGGAAACAGGGCAGTCTGTCACCCTGGAAACAGGGTGATCAGTTACCCCGGAAACAGGGTGATCAGTTACCCCGGAAACAGGGCAGTCAGTTCGCCTGGAAACTGGGCAGTCATTTACCCTGGAAACAGGGCAGTCAGTTATCCCGGAAACAGGGCAGTCAGTTACCCTGGAAACAGGGCAGTCAGTTATCCTGGAAACAGGGCGGTCAGTTACCTGGAAACAGGGAGGTCAGTTACCCTGGAAACAGGGCAGTCAGTTATCCTGGAAACAGGGCGGTCAGTTACCCCGGAAACAGGGAGATCAGTTACCCCGGAAACAGGGCAGTCAGTTACCCTGGAAATAGGGAGGTCAGTTATCCTGGAAACAGGGTGGTCAGTTACCCCGGAAACTGGGTGATCAGTTATCCTGGAAACAGGGCGGTCAGTTACCCCGGAAACAGGGCACTCAGTTACCCTGGAAACAGGGCGGTCAGTAGCCCTGGAAACAGGGCAGTCAGTTATCCCGGAAACAGGGCAGTCAGTTATCCCGGAAACAGGTCAGTCAGTTATCCCGGAAACAGGGTGATCAGTTACCCTGGAAACAGGGCAGTCAGTTACCCCGGAAACAGGGCAGTCAGTTACCCTGGAAACATGGCAGTCAGTTATTCCGGAAACAGGGCAGTCAGTTACCCCGGAAACAGGGCAGTCAGTTACCCTGGAAACTGGGCAGTCAGTTAGCCTGGAAAAAGGGGAGTCAGTTATCCCGGAAACAGGATGATCAGTTACCCTGGAAACTGGGCAGTCAGTTACCCTGGAAACAGGGCAGTCAGTTACCCTAGAAACAGGGTGATCAGTTACCCTGGATACTGGGCAGTCAGTTATCCTGGAAACTGGGCTGTCAGTTACCCCGGAAACAGGGCGGTCAGTAACCCTGGAAACAGATTACTCAGTTACCCCGGAAACAGGGTGATCAGTTATCCTGGTAACAGGGCGGTCCGTTACCCATGAAACAGGGCAGTTTTTTACCCTGGAAACAGGGCACTCAGTTTCACCGAAAACAGGGCGCTCAGTTACCCTGGAAACAGGGCAGTCATTTACCCCGGAAACAGGGTGAACTGTTACAGTGGAAACAGGGCAGTCAGTTACCCCGGAAACAGGGTGATCAGTTACCCCGGAAACAGGGTGAACAGTTACCCTGGAAACAGGGCAGTCAGTTACCCCGCAAACAGGGCGGTCAGTTGCCCTGGAAACAGGGCAGTCAGTTACCCCGGAAACAGGGTGATCAGTTACACAGGAAACAGGGAGATCAGTTACCCTGGAAACTGGGCAGTCAGTTACCCTGGAAACAGTGCGGTCAGTTACCCCGGAAACAGGGCGGTCAGTTACCCTGGAAACAGGGCAGTCAGTTATCCCGGAAACAGGGCGGACAGTTATCCCGGAAAAAGAGCGGTCAGTTATCCCGGAAACAGGGTGATCAGTTTTCCTGGAAACAGGGTGATCAGTTACCCTGGAAACAGGGCAGTCAGTTATCCTGGAAACAGGGCAGTAGGTTTCCCTGGAAACAGGGCGGTTAGTTAACCTGGAAACAGGGCAGTCAGTTATCCCGGAAACAGGGTGATCAGTTACCCTGGAAACAGGGCAGTCAGTTACCCTGGAAACAGGGCGGACAGTTACCCTGGAAACAGGGTGAGCAGTTATCCTGGAAACAGGGTGATCAGTTACCGTGGAAACGGGGCAGTCAGTTATCCCGGAAACAGGGTGATCAGTTACCCCGGAAACAGGGCGATTAGTTTCCCCGGAAACAGGGTGATCAGTTACCCGGAAACATGTCGATCCGTTTTCCCGGAAACAGGGCGGTCAGTTACCCTGGAAACGGGGCAGTCAGTTACCCCAGAAACAGGACGTTCTGTTACCCCGGAAACAGGGCGATCAGTTACCCTGGAAACGGGGCAGTCAGTTACCCCGGAAACAGGACGTTCTGTTACCCCAGAAACAGGGCGATCAGTTACCCTGGAAACAGGGTGATCAGTTACCCTGGAAACTGGGCAGTCATTTACGCTGGAAACAGGGCAGTCATTTACCCTGGAAACAGGGCAGTCAGTTATTCCGGAAACAGGGCGATCACTTAACCTGGAAACTGGGCAGTCAGTTACCCTGGAAACAGGGCAGTCAGTTACCCCGGAAACAGGGCAGTCAGTTACCCTGGAAACAGGGCAGTCAGTTATCCCGGAAACAGGGCAGTCAGTTATCCCGGAAACAGGGTGATCAGTTACCCAGGAAACAGGGCAGTCAGTTACCCCGGAAACAGGGCTGTCAGTTACCCTGGAAACAGGGCAGTCAATTATCCCGGAAACAGGGCGGTCAGTTATCCCGGAAACAGGGTGATCAGTTACCCTGGAAACTGGGCAGTCAGCTCCCCGGAAACAGGGCAGTCAGTTAGCCTGGAAACTGGGCAGTCATTTACCCTGGAAACAGGGCACTCAGTTATCCCGGAAACAGGGTGATCAGTTACCCTGGAAACAGGGCAGTCAATTATCCCGGAAACAGGGCGGTCAGTTATCCCGGAAACAGGGTGATCAGTTACCCTGGAAACTGGGCAGTCAGTTACCCTGGAAACAGGACAGTCAGTTACCCCGGAAAAAGGGCAGTCAGTTACCCTGGAAACAGGGAGATCAGTTACCCTGGAAACAGGGCAGTCAGTTACACGGAAACAGGGTGATCAGTTACCCCGGAAACAGGGAGATCAATTACCCCGGAAACAGTGTGATCTGTTACCCCGAAATCAGGGCAGTCAGTTCCCCTGGAAACAGGGCAGTCAGTTACCCTGGAAACAGGGTGAACGGTTACCCTGGAAACTGGGCAGTCAGTTACCCTGGAAACAGGGCGGTCAGTTACCCTGGAAACAGGGCAGTCAGTTATCCTGGAAACAGGGTGATCAGTTAACCTGGAAACTGGGCAGTCAGTTACCCTGGAAACACGGCAGTCAGTTATCCTGGAAACAGGGCAGTCAGTTATCCCGGAAACAGGGTGAACGGTTACCCTGGAAACTGGGCAGTCAGTTACGCTGGAAACAGGGCGGTCAGTTACCCTGGAAACAGGGCAGTCAGTTATCCTGGAAACAGGGTGATCAGTTAACCTGGAAACTGGGCAGTCAGTTACCCTGGAAACACGGCAGTCAGTTATCCTGGAAACAGGGCAGTCAGTTATCCTGGAAACAGGGGAGTCAGATACCCCGGAAATAGGGCGGTCAGTTATCTTGGAAACAGAGCGGTCAGTTACGCCGGAAACAGGGAGATCAGTTACAACGGAAACAGTGCGGTCAGTTACCCTGGAAACAGGGCAGTCAGTTATCCTGGAAACAGGGCGTTCAGTTATCCCGGAAATTGGTTAATCAGATACCCCGGAAACAGGGTGATCAGTTACCCCGTAAACAGGGCAGTCAGTTCTCTGGAAACAGGGCAGTCATTTACCCTGGAAACAGGGCAGTCAGTTATCCCGGAAACAGGGCAGTCAGTTACCCTGGAAACAGGGCAGTCAGTTATCCTGGAAATAGGGCGGTCAGTTACCTGTAAAAAGGGAGGTCAGTTACCCTGGAAACAGGGCAGTCAGTTATCTTTGAAACAGGGTGATCAGTTACCCTGGAAACTGGGCAGTCAGTTACCCTGGATACAGGGCAGTCAGTTATCCCGGAAACAGGGCAGTCAGTTATCCTTGAAACAGGGTGATCAGTTACCCCGGAAACAGGGCAGTCAGTTATCCTGGAAACAGGGCGGTCAGTTACCCCGGAAACAGGGAGATCAGTTACCCCGGAAACAGGGCAGTCAGTTACCCTGGAAACAGGGCAGTCAGTTACCCCGGAAACAGGGTGATCAGTTATCCTGGAAACAGGGCGGTCAGTTACCCTGGAAACAGGGCACTCAGTTACCCTGGAAACAGGGCGGTCAGTAACCCTGGAAACAGGGCAGTCAGTTATCCCGGAAACAGGGCAGTCAGTTATCCCGGAAACAGGGTGATCAGTTACCCTGGAAACTGGGCAGTCAGACACCCTGGAAACAGGGCAATTAGTTACCCCGGAAACAGGGCAGTCAGTTACCCTGGAAACTGGGCAGTCAGTTACCGTGCAAACAGGGGAGTCAGTTATCCCGGAAACAGGATGATCAGTTACCCTGGAAACTGGGCAGTCAGTTACCCTGGAAACAGGCAGTCAGCCACCCCAGCAACAGGGTGATCAGTTACCCTGGATACTGGGCAGTCAGTTACCCTGGAAACTGGGCAGCCAGTTACCCCGGAAACAGGCCGGTCAGTAAACCTGGAAACAGTTTACTCAGTTACCCCGGAAACAGGGTGATCAGTTATCCTGGAAACAGGGCGGTCAGTTACACCGGAAACAGGGCAGTTTTTTACCCTGGAAACAGGGCACACAGTTATCCCGGAAACAGGGTGATCAGTTACCCTGGAAACAGGGCAGTCAGTTATCCTGGAAACAGGGCGATCAGTTACCCCGAAAACAGGGCGGTCAGTTACCCTGGAAACAGGGCAGTCATTTACCCCGGAAACAGGGTGAACTGTTACCCTGGAAACAGGGCAATCAGTTACCCCGGAAACAGGGCGGTCAGTTACCCTGGAAACAGGGCAGTCAGTTACCCCGGAAACAGGGTGTTCAGTTACCCCGGAAACAGGGTGAGCAGTTACCCTGGAAACAGGGCAGTCAGTTACCCCGGAAACAGGGCGGTCAGTTGCCCTGGAAACAGGGCAGTCAGTTACCCCGGAAACAGGGTGTTCAGTTACCCCGGAAACAGGGTGAGCAGTTACCCTGGAAACAGGGCAGTCAGTTACCCCGCAAACAGGGCGGTCAGTTGCCCTGGAAACAGGGCAGTCAGTTATCCCGGAAACAGGGCAGTCAGTTACCCCGGAAACAGGGTGATCAGTTACCCTGGAAACAGGGAGATCAGTTACCCTGGAAACAGGGCAGTCAGTTACCCGGAAACAGGGTGATCAGTTACCCCGGAAACTGGGAGATCAATTACCCCGGAAACAGGGTGCTCTGTTACCCCGAAATCAGGGCAGTCAGTTACCCTGGAAATAGGGCAGTCAGTTATCCCGGAAACAGGGCAGTCAGTTATCCCGGAAACAGGGTGAACAGTTACCCTGGAAACTGGGCAGTCAGTTACCCTGGAAACAGGGCGGTCAGATACCCCGGAAATAGGGCGGTCAGTTATCCTGGAAACAGAGCGGTCAGTTAAGCCGGAAACAGGGAGATCAGTTACCCCGGAAACAGGGCGGTCAGTTACCCTGGAAACAGGGCAGTCAGTTAACCTGGAAACAGGGCAGTCAGTTATCCTGGAAACAGGGCGTTCAGTTACTCCGGAAGTAGGTTAATCAGTTACCCCGGAAACAGGGTAATCAGTTACCCTGGAAAATGGGCAGTCAGTTACCCTGGAAACAGGGCAGTCAGTTACCCTGGAAACAGGGCAGTCACTTAACCTGGAAACAGGGCTTTCAGTTACCCCGGAAACAGGGCGGTCAGTTATCCCGCAAACAGGGCAATCATTTACCCTGGAAATAGGTTAATCAGTTACCCCGGAAACAGGGTGATCAGTTACCCCGGAAACAGGGCAGTGAGTTCCCCTGGAATCAGGGCATTCAGTTATCCCGGAAACAGGGCAGTCATATATCCCGGAAAAAGGGTGATCAGTTACCCTGGAAACTGGGCAATCAGTTACCCTGGAAACAGGGCAGTCAGTTTCCCCGGAAACAGGGCAGTCAGTTACCCCGTAAACTGGGCAGTCAGTTCCCCTGGAAAAAGGGCAGTCAGCTAACCTGGAAACAGGGCAGTCAGTTATCCTGGAAACAGGGCAGTCAGTTATCCTGGAAACAGGGCGGTCAGTTACCCTGGAAACAGGGCAGTCAGTTACCCTGGAAACAGGGCAGTCAGCTAACCTGGAAACAGGGCAGTCAGTTATCCTGGAAACAGGGCAGTCAGTTATCCTGGAAACAGGGCAGTGAGCTATCCCGGAAAAAGGGCAGTCAGTTATCCCGGAAACAGTGTGAACAGTTACCCTGGAAACAGGGCAGTCAGTTATCCTGGAAATAGGGCGGTCAGATACCCCGGAAATAGGGCGGTCAGTTATCCTGGAAACAGGGCGGTCAGTACCCCGGAAACAGGGAGATCAGTTACCCCGGAACTAGGGCGGTCATTTAACCTGGAAACAGGGCGGTCACTTACCCCGGAAACAGGGAGATCAGTTACCCCGGAAACAGGGCAGTCAGCTACCCTGGAAACAGGGCAGTCAGTTATCCTGGACACATGGTGGTCAGTTACCCAGATAACAGGGTGGTCAGTTACACCGGAAACAGTGAGATCAGTTACCCCGGCAACAGGGCAGTCAGTTACCCCGGAAACAGGGCAGTCAGATCCCCTGGAAACAGGGCAGTCTGTCACCCTGGAAACAGGTTAGTCAGTTACCCCGGAAACAGGGTGATCAGTTACCCCGGAAACAGGGCAGTCAGTTCGCCTGGAAGCAGAGCAGTCATTTACCCTGGAAACAGGGCAGTCAGTTATCCCGGAAACAGGGCAGTCAGTTACCCTGGAAACAGGGCAGTCAGTTATCCTGGAAACAGGGCGGTCAGTTACCTGGAAACAGGGAGGTCAGTTACCCTGGAAACAGGGCAGTCAGTTATCCTGGAAACAGGTTGATCAGTTACCCTGGAAACTGGGCAGTCAGTTCCCCTGGAAACAGGGCAGTCAGTTATCCTGGAAAAAGGGCAGTCAGTTACCCCGGAAACAGGGCAGTCAGTTACCCTGGAAACTGGGCAGTCAGTTACCCTGGAAAAAGGGGAGTCAGTTATCCCGGAAACAGGGTGATCAGTTACCCCGGAAACAGGGCAGTCAGTTCGCCTGGAAACAGGGCAGTCATTTACCCTGGAAACAGGGCAGTCAGTTATCCCGGAAACAGGGCAGTCAGTTACCCTGGAAACAGGGCGGTCAGTTATCCTGGAAACAGGGCGTTCAGTTACTCCGGAAATATGTTAATCAGTTACCCCGGAAACAGGGTGATCAGTTACCCCGGAAAATGGGCAGTCAGTTACCCTGGAAACAGGGCAGTCAGTTACCCTGGAAACAGGGCAGTCACTGAACCTGGAAACAGGGCGGTCAGTTAACCCGGAAACAGGGCGATCAGTTATCCCGCAAACAGGGCAATCATTTACCCTGGAAATAGGTTAATCAGTTACCCCGGAAACAGAGTGATCAGTTACCCCGGAAACAGGGCAGTCAGTTCCCCTGGAATCAGGGCATTCAGTTATCCCGGAAACAGGGCAGTCATATATCCCGGAAAAAGGGTGATCAGTTACCCTGGAAACTGGGCAATCAGTTACCCTGGAAACAGGGCAGTCAGTTTCCCCGGAAACAGGGCAGTCAGTTACCCCGTAAACTGGGCAGTCAGTTCCCCTGGAAAAAGGGCAGTCAGCTAACCTGGAAACAGGGCAGTCAGTTATCCTGGAAACAGGGCAGTCAGTTATCCTGGAAACAGGGCGGTCAGTTACCCTGGAAACAGGGCACTCAGTTACCCTGGAAACAGGGCAGTCAGCTAACCTGGAAACAGGGCAGTCAGTTATCCTGGAAACAGGGCAGTCAGTTATCCCGGAAAAAGGGCAGTCAGTTATCCCGGAAACAGGGTGAACAGTTACCCTGGAAACAGGGCAGTCAGTTATCCTGGAAATAGGGCGGTCAGTTACCCCGGAAATAGGGCGGTCAGTTATCCTGGAAACAGGGCGGTCAGTACCCCGGAAACAGGGAGATCAGTTACCCCGGAATAGGGCGGTCATTTACCCTGGAAACAGGGCGGTCACTTACCCCGGAAAGAGGGAGATCAGTTACCCCGGAAACAGGGCAGTCAGCTACCCTGGAAACAGGGCAGTCAGTTGTCCTGGACACATGGTGGTCAGTTACCCAGATAACAGGGTGGTCAGTTACACCGGAAACAGGGTGATCAGTTATCCTGGAAACAGGGCACTCAGTCAGCCTGGAAACAGGGCAGTCAGTTACCCCGGAAACAGGGCATTCAGTTACCCTGGAAACAGGGCAGTCAGTTATCCCGGAAGCAGGGCAGTCAGTTATCCCGGAAACAGGGTGATCAGTTACCCCGGAAACTGGGCAGTCAGTTACCCTGGAAACAGGGCAGTCAGTTATCCTGCAAACAGGGCGGTCAGTTACCCCGGAAACTGGGAGATCAGTTACCCCGGCAACAGGGCAGTCAGTTACCCTGGAAACAGGGCAGTCAGTTACCCCGGAAACTGGGCAGTCAGATCCCCTGGAAACAGGGCAGTCTGTCACCCTGGAAACAGGTTAGTCAGTTACCCCGGAAACAGGGTGATCAGTTACCCCGGAAAAAGGGCAGTCAGTTCGCCTGGAAACAGAGCAGTCATTTACCCTGGAAACAGGGCAGTCAGTTATCCCGGAAACAGGGCAGTCAGTTACCCTGGAAACAGGGCAGTCAGTTATCCTTGAAACAGGGCGGTCAGTTACCTGGAAACAGGGAGGTCAGTTACCCTGGAAACAGGGCAGTCAGTTATCCCGGAAACAGGGCAGTCAATTATCCCGGAAACAGGGTGATCAGTTACCCTGGAAACTGGGCAGTCAGACACCCTGGAAACAGGGCAGTTAGTTACCCCGGAAACAGGGCAGTCAGTTACCCTGGAAACTGGGCAGTCAGTTACCCTGCAAACAGGGGAGTCAGTCATCCCGGAAACAGGATGATCAGTTACCCTGGAAACTGGGCAGTCAGTTACCCTGGAAACAGGCAGTCAGTCACCCCAGCAACAGGGTGATCAGTTACCCTGGATACTGGGCAGTCAGTTACCCTGGAAACTGGGCAGCCAGTTACCCCGGAAACAGGCCGGTCAGTAAACCTGGAAACAGTTTACTCAGTTACCCCGGAAACAGGGTGATCAGTTATCCTGGAAACAGGGCGGACAGTTACACCGGAAACAGGGCAGTTTTTTACCCTGGAAACAGGGCACACAGTTATCCCGGAAACAGGGTGATCAGTTACCCTGGAAACAGGGCAGTCAGTTATCCTGGAAACAGGGCGATCAGTTACCCCGAAAACAGGGCGGTCAGTTACCCTGGAAACAGGGCAGTCATTTACCCCGGAAACAGGGTGAACTGTTACCCTGGAAACAGGGCAATCAGTTACCCCGGAAACAGGGTGGTCAGTTACCCTGGAAACAGGGCAGTCAGTTACCCCGGAAACAGGGTGCTCAGTTACCCCGGAAACAGGGTGAGCAGTTACCCTGGAAACAGGGCAGTCAGTTACCCCGGAAACAGGGCGGTCAGTTGCCCTGGAAACAGGGCAGTCAGTTACCCCGGAAACAGGGTGTTCAGTTACCCCGGAAACAGGGTGAGCAGTTACCCTGGAAACAGGGCAGTCAGTTACCCCGCAAACAGGGCGGTCAGTTGCCCTGTAAACAGGGCAGTCAGTTACCCCGGAAACAGGGCAGTCAGTTACCCCGGAAACAGGGTGATCAGTTACCCTGGAAACAGGGAGATCAGTTACCCTGGAAACAGGGCAGTCAGTTACCCGGAAACAGGGTGATCAGTTACCCCGGAAACTGGGAGATCAATTACCCCGGAAACAGGGTGCTCTGTTACCCCGAAATCAGGGCAGTCAGTTACCCTGGAAATAGGGCAGTGAGCTATCCCGGAAACAGGGCAGTCAGTTATCCCGGAAACAGGGTGAACAGTTACCCTGGAAACTGGGCAGTCAGTTATCCTGGAAACAGGGCGGTCAGTTACCCTGGAAACTGGGCAGTCAGTTACCCTGGAAACAGGGCGGTCAGATACCCCGGAAATAGGGCGGTCAGTTATCCTGGAAACAGAGCGGTCAGTTAAGCCGGAAACAGGGAGATCAGTTACCCCGGAAACAGGGCGGTCAGTTACCCTGGAAACAGGGCAGTCAGTTAACCTGGAAACAGGGCAGTCAGTTATCCTGGAAACAGGGCGTTCAGTTACTCCGGAAATAGGTTAATCAGTTACCCCGGAAACAGGGTGATCAGTTACCCTGGAAAATGGGCAGTCAGTTACCCTGGAAACAGGGCAGTCAGTTACCCTGGAAACAGGGCAGTCACTTAACCTGGAAACAGGGCGGTCAGTTACCCCGGAAACAGGGCGGTCAGTTATCCCGCAAACAGGGCAATCATTTACCCTGGAAATAGGTTAATCAGTTACCCCGGAAACAGGGTGATCAGTTACCCCGGAAACAGGGCAGTGAGTTCCCCTGGAATCAGGGCATTCAGTTATCCCGGAAACAGGGCAGTCATATATCCCGGAAAAAGGGTGATCAGTTACCCTGGAAACTGGGCAATCAGTTACCCTGGAAACAGGGCAGTCAGTTTCCCCGGAAACAGGGCAGTCAGTTACCCCGTAAACTGGGCAGTCAGTTCCCCTGGAAAAAGGGCAGTCAGCTAACCTGGAAACAGGGCAGTCAGTTATCCTGGAAACAGGGCAGTCAGTTATCCTGGAAACAGGGCGGTCAGTTACCCTGGAAACAGGGCAGTCAGTTACCCTGGAAACAGGGCAGTCAGCTAACCTGGAAACAGGGCAGTCAGTTATCCTGGAAACAGGGCAGTCAGTTATCCTGGAAACAGGGCAGTGAGCTATCCCAGAAAAAGGGCAGTCAGTTATCCCGGAAACAGGGTGAACAGTTACCCTGGAAACAGGGCAGTCAGTTATCCTGGAAATAGGGCGGTCAGATACCCCGGAAATAGGGCGGTCAGTTATCCTGGAAACAGGGCGGTCAGTACCCCGGAAACAGGGAGATCAGTTACCCCGGAACTAGGGCGGTCATTTACCCTGGAAACAGGGCGGTCACTTACCCCGGAAACAGGGAGATCAGTTACCCCGGAAACAGGGCAGTCAGCTACCCTGGAAACAGGGCAGTCAGTTATCCTGGACACATGGTGGTCAGTTACCCAGATAACAGGGTGGTCAGTTACACCGGAAACAGTGAGATCAGTTACCCCGGCAACAGGGCAGTCAGTTACCCCGGAAACAGGGCAGTCAGATCCCCTGGAAACAGGGGAGTCTGTCACCCTGGAAACAGGTTAGTCAGTTACCCCGGAAACAGGGTGATCAGTTACCCCGGAAACAGGGCAGTCAGTTCGCCTGGAAACAGAGCAGTCATTTACCCTGGAAACAGGGCAGTCAGTTATCCCGGAAACAGGGCAGTCAGTTACCCTGGAAACAGGGCAGTCAGTTATCCTGGAAACAGGGCGGTCAGTTACCTGGAAACAGGGAGGTCAGTTACCCTGGAAACAGGGCAGTCAGTTATCCTGGAAACAGGTTGATCAGTTACCCTGGAAACTGGGCAGTCAGTTCCCCTGGAAACAGGGCAGTCAGTTATCCTGGAAAAAGGGCAGTCAGTTACCCCGGAAACAGGGCAGTCAGTTACCCTGGAAACTGGGCAGTCAGTTACCCTGGAAAAAGGGGAGTCAGTTATCCCGGAAACAGGGTGATCAGTTACCCCGGAAACAGGGCAGTCAGTTCGCCTGGAAACAGGGCAGTCATTTACCCTGGAAACAGGGCAGTCAGTTATCCCGGAAACAGGGCAGTCAGTTACCCTGGAAACAGGGCGGTCAGTTATCCTGGAAACAGGGCGTTCAGTTACTCCGGAAATATGTTAATCAGTTACCCCGGAAACAGGGTGATCAGTTACCCCGGAAAATGGGCAGTCAGTTACCCTGGAAACAGGGCAGTCAGTTACCCTGGAAACAGGGCAGTCACTGAACCTGGAAACAGGGCGGTCAGTTACCCCGGAAACAGGGCGATCAGTTATCCCGCAAACAGGGCAATCATTTACCCTGGAAATAGGTTCATCAGTTACCCCGGAAACAGAGTGATCAGTTACCCCGGAAACAGGGCAGTCAGTTACCCTGGAAACAGGGCAGTCAGCTAACCTGGAAACAGGGCAGTCAGTTATCCTGGAAACAGGGCAGTCAGTTATCCTGGAAACAGGGCAGTGAGCTAACCTGGAAACAGGGCAGTCAGTTATCCTGGAAACAGGGCAGTCAGTTATCCTGGAAACAGGGCAGTGAGCTATCCCGGAAAAAGGGCAGTCAGTTATCCCGGAAACAGGGTGAACAGTTACCCTGGAAACAGGGCAGTCAGTTATCCTGGAAATAGGGCGGTCAGATACCCCGGAAATAGGGCGGTCAGTTATCCTGGAAACAGGGCGGTCAGTACCCCGGAAACAGGGAGATCAGTTACCCCGGAACTAGGGCGGTCATTTACCCTGGAAACAGGGCGGTCACTTACCCCGGAAAGAGGGAGATCAGTTACCCCGGAAACAGGGCAGTCAGCTACCCTGGAAACAGGGCAGTCAGTTATCCTGGACACATGGTGGTCAGTTACCCAGATAACAGGGTGGTCAGTTACACCGGAAACAGGGTGATCAGTTATCCTGGAAACAGGGCACTCAGTCAGCCTGGAAACAGGGCAGTCAGTTAACCCGGAAACAGGGCATTCAGTTACCCTGGAAACAGGGCAGTCAGTTATCCCGGAAGCAGGGCAGTCAGTTATCCCGGAAACAGGGTGATCAGTTACCCCGGAAACTGGGCAGTCAGTT
The DNA here is from genome assembly GCF_036365525.1 of Heterodontus francisci. Taxonomy (NCBI): domain Eukaryota; kingdom Metazoa; phylum Chordata; class Chondrichthyes; order Heterodontiformes; family Heterodontidae; genus Heterodontus; species Heterodontus francisci. Next base: position 6,835,828 of record NC_090403.1, on the reverse strand, counting down.
ACCCTGGAAACAGGGCAGTCAGTTATCCTGCAAACAGGGCGGTCAGTTACCCCGGAAACTGGGAGATCAGTTACCCCGGCAACAGGGCAGTCAGTTACCCTGGAAACAGGGCAGTCAGTTACCCCGGAAACTGGGCAGTCAGATCCCCTGGAAACAGGGCAGTCTGTCACCCTGGAAACAGGTTAGTCAGTTACCCCGGAAACAGGGTGATCAGTTACCCCGGAAACAGGGCAGTCAGTTCGCCTGGAAACAGAGCAGTCATTTACCCTGGAAACAGGGCAGTCAGTTATCCCGGAAACAGGGCAGTCAGTTACCCTGGAAACAGGGCAGTCAGTTATCCTGGAAACAGGGCGGTCAGTTACCTGGAAACAGGGAGGTCAGTTACCCTGGAAACAGGGCAGTCAGTTATCCTGGAAACAGGTTGATCAGTTACACTGGAAACTGGGCAGTCAGTTACCCTGGAAACAGGGCAGTCAGTTATCCTGGAAAAAGGGCAGTCAGTTACCCCGGAAACAGGGCAGTCAGTTAACCTGGAAACTGGGCAGTCAGTTACCCTGGAAAAAGGGGAGTCAGTTATCCCGGAAACAGGGTGATCAGTTACCCCTGAAACAGGGCAGTCAGTTCGCCTGGAAACAGAGCAGTCATTTACCCTGGAAACAGGGCAGTCAGTTATCCCGGAAACAGGGCAGTCAGTTACCCTGGAAACAGGGCGGTCAGTTATCCTGGAAACAGGGTGGTCAGTTACCTGGAAACAGGAGGTCAGTTACCCTGGAAACAGGGCAGTCAGTTATCCTGGAAACAGGTTGATCAGTTACCCTGGAAACTGGGCAGTCAGTTACCCTGGAAATAGGGCATTCAGTTATCCTGGAAAAAGGGCGGTCAGTTACCCCGGAAACAGGGAGATCAGTTACCCCGGAAATAGGGCAGTCAGTTACCCTGGAAATAGGGTGGTCAGTTACCCTGGAAACAGGGTGGTTAGTTACCCCGGAAACAGGGTGATCAGTTATCCCGGAAACAGGGTGATCAGTTACCCTGGAAGCAGGGCAGTCAGTTACCCCGGAAACAGGGCAGTCAGTTATCCTGGAAACAGGGCAGTCAGTTACCCCGGAAACAGGGCAGTCAGTTACCCTGGAAACTGGGCAGTCAGTTGCCCTGGAAAAAGGGGAGTCAGTTATCCCGGAAACAGGATGATCAGTTACCCTGGAAACTGGGCAGTCAGTTACCCTGGAAACAGGGCAGTCAGTTACCCTAGAAACAGGGTGATCCGTTACCCTGGATACTGGGCAGTCAGTTACCCTGGAAACTGGGCTGTCAGTTACCCCGGAAACAGGGCGGTCAGTAACCCTGGAAACAGATTACTCAGTTACCCCGGAAACAGGGTGATCAGTTATCCTGGAAACAGGGCGGTCAGTTACACCGGAAACAGGGCAGTCAGTTACCCCGGAAACAGGGCGGTCAGTTACCCTGGAAACAGATTAGTCAGTTACCCCGGAAAAAGGGTGATCTTTTATCCTGGAAACAGGGCACTCAGTAAGCCTGGAAACAGGGCAGTCAGTTACCCCGGAAACAGGGCATTCAGTTACCCTGGAAACAGGGCAGTCAGTTATCCCAGAAGCAGGGCAGTCAGTTATCCCGGAAACAGGGTGATCAGTTACCCCGGAAACTGGGCAGTCAGCTACCCTGGAAACAGGGCAGTCAGTTATCCTGCAAACAGGGCGGTCAGTTACCCCGGAAACTGGGAGATCAGTTACCCCGGCAACAGGGCAGTCAGTTACCCTGGAAACAGGGCAGTCAGTTACCCCGGAAACTGGGCAGTCAGATCCCCTGGAAACAGGGCAGTCTGTCACCCTGGAAACAGGTTAGTCAGTTACCCCGGAAACAGGGTGATCAGTTACCCCGGAAACAGGGCAGTCAGTTCGCCTGGAAACAGAGCAGTCATTTACCCTGGAAACAGGGCAGTCAGTTATCCCGGAAACAGGGCAGTCAGTTACCCTGGAAACAGGGCGGTCAGTTATCCTGGAAACAGGGCGGTCAGTTACCTGGAAACAGGGAGGTCAGTTACCCTGGAAACTGGGCAGTCAGTTACCCTGGAAATAGGGCAGTCAGTTATCCTGGAAAAAGGGCGGTCAGTTACCCCGGAAACAGGGAGATCAGTTACCCCGGAAATAGGGCAGTCAGTTACCCTGGAAATAGGGTGGTCAGTTACCCTGGAAACAGGGTGGTTAGTTACCCCGGAAACAGGGTGATCAGTTATCCTGGAAACAGGGCGGTCAGTTACCCTGGAAACAGGGCGGTCAGTATCCCTGGAAACAGGGCAGTCAGTTATCCCGGAAACAGGGCGGTCAGTTATCCCGGAAACAGGGCAGTCAGTTATCCCGGAAACAGGGTGATCAGTTACCCTGGAAACAGGGCAGTCAGTTACCCCGGAAACAGGGCAGTCAGTTACCCTGGAAACAGGGCAGTCAGTTATCCCGGAAACAGGGCAGTCAGTTACCCCGGAAACAGGGCAGTCAGTTACCCTGGAAACTGGGCAGTCAGTTACCCTGGAAAAAGGGGAGTCAGTTATCCCGGAAACAGGATGATCAGTTACCCTGGAAACTGGGCAGTCAGTTACCCTGGAAACAGGGCAGTCAGTTACCCTAGAAACAGGGTGATCCGTTACCCTGGAAACTGGGCTGTCAGTTACCCTGGAAACTGGGCTGTCAGTTACCCCGGAAACAGGGCGGTCAGTAACCCTGGAAACAGATTACTCAGTTACCCCGGAAACAGGGTGATCAGTTATCCTGGAAACAGGGCGGTCAGTTACACCGGAAACAGGGTAGTCAGTTACCCCGGAAACAGGGTGGTCAGTTACCCTGGAAACAGGGTGATCAGTTATCCTGGAAACAGGGCACTCAGTAAGCCTGGAAACAGGGCAGTCAGTTACCCCGGAAACAGGGCATTCAGTTACCCTGGAAACAGGGCAGTCAGTTATCCCGGAAGCAGGGCAGTCAGTTATCCCGGAAACAGGGTGATCAGTTACCGCGGAAACTGGGCAGTCAGTTACCCTGGAAACAGGGCAGTCAGTTATCCCGGAAGCAGGGCAGTCAGTTACCCCGGAAACAGGGCAGTCAGTTATCCTGCAAACAGGGCGGTCAGTTACCCCGGAAACTGGGAGATCAGTTACCCTGGCAACAGGGCAGTCAGTTACCCTGGAAAAAGGGCAGTCAGTTACCCCGGAAACTGGGCAGTCAGATCCCCTGGAAACAGGGCAGTCTGTCACCCTGGAAACAGGTTAGTCAGTTACCCCGGAAACAGGGTGATCAGTTACCCCGGAAACAGGGCAGTCAGTTCGCCTGGAAACAGAGCAGTCATTTACCCTGGAAACAGGGCAGTCAGTTATCCCGGAAACAGGGCAGTCAGTTACCCTGGAAACAGGGCAGTCAGTTATCCTGGAAACAGGGCGGTCAGTTACCTGGAAACAGGGAGGTCAGTTACCCTGGAAACAGGGCAGTCAGTTATCCTGGAAACAGGTTGATCAGTTACCCTGGAAACTGGGCAGTCAGTTACCCTGGAAACAGGGCAGTCAGTTATCCTGGAAAAAGGGGAGTCAGTTACCCCGGAAACAGGGCAGTCAGTTACCCTGGAAACTGGGCAGTCAGTTACCCTGGAAAAAGGGTAGTCAGTTATCCCGGAAACAGGGTGATCAGTTACCCCGGAAACAGGGCAGTCAGTTCGCCTGGAAACAGAGCAGTCATTAACCCTGGAAACAGGGCAGTCAGTTATCCCGGAAACAGGGCAGTCAGTTACCCTGGAAACAGGGCGGTCAGTTATCCTGGAAACAGGGCTGTCAGTTACCTGGAAACAGGGAGGTCAGTTACCCTGGAAACAGGGCAGTCAGTTATCCTGGAAACAGGTTGATCAGTTACCCTGGAAACTGAGCAGTCAGTTACCCCGGAAACAGGGCAGTCAGTTATCCTGGAAAAAGGGCGGTCAGTTACCCCGGAAACAGGGAGATCAGTTACCCCGGAAACAGGGCAGTCAGTTACCCTGGAAATAGGGTGGTCAGTTACCCTGGAAACAGGGTGGTTAGTTACCCCGGAAACAGGGTGATCAGTTATCCTGGAAACAGGGCGGTCAGTTACCCTGGAAACAGGGCGGTCAATATCCCTGGAAACAGGGCAGTCAGTTATCCCGGAAACAGGGCGGTCAGTTATCCTGGAAACAGGTTGATCAGTTACCCTGGAAACTGGGCAGTCAGTTACCCTGGAAACAGGGCAGTCAGTTATCCTGGAAAAAGGGGAGTCAGTTACCCCGGAAACAGGGCAGTCAGTTACCCTGGAAACTGGGCAGTCAGTTACCCTGGAAAAAGGGTAGTCAGTTATCCCGGAAACAGGGTGATCAGTTACCCCGGAAACAGGGCAGTCAGTTCGCCTGGAAACAGAGCAGTCATTAACCCTGGAAACAGGGCAGTCAGTTATCCCGGAAACAGGGCAGTCAGTTACCCTGGAAACAGGGCGGTCAGTTATCCTGGAAACAGGGCTGTCAGTTACCTGGAAACAGGGAGGTCAGTTACCCTGGAAACAGGGCAGTCAGTTATCCTGGAAACAGGTTGATCAGTTACCCTGGAAACTGAGCAGTCAGTTACCCCGGAAACAGGGCAGTCAGTTATCCTGGAAAAAGGGCGGTCAGTTACCCCGGAAACAGGGAGATCAGTTACCCCGGAAACAGGGCAGTCAGTTACCCTGGAAATAGGGTGGTCAGTTACCCTGGAAACAGGGTGGTTAGTTACCCCGGAAACAGGGTGATCAGTTATCCTGGAAACAGGGCGGTCAGTTACCCTGGAAACAGGGCGGTCAATATCCCTGGAAACAGGGCAGTCAGTTATCCCGGAAACAGGGCGGTCAGTTATCCCGGAAACAGGGCAGTCAGTTATCCCGGAAACAGGGTGATCAGTTACCCTGGAAACAGGGCAGTCAGTTACCCCGGAAACAGTGCAGTCAGTTACCCTGGAAACAGGGCAGTCAGTTATCCTGGAAACAGGGCAGTCAGTTACCCCGGAAACAGGGCAGTCAGTTACCCTGGAAACTGGGCAGTCAGTTACCCTGGAAAAAGGGGAGTCAGTTATCCCGGAAACAGGATGATCAGTTACCCTGGAAACTGGGCAGTCAGTTACCCTGGAAACAGGGCAGTCAGTTACCCTAGAAACAGGGTGATCCGTTACCCTGGATACTGGGCAGTCAGTTACCCTGGAAACTGGGCTGTCAGTTACCCCGGAAACAGGGCGGTCAGTAACCCTGGAAACAGATTACTCAGTTACCCCGGAAACAGGGTGATCAGTTATCCTGGAAACAGGGCGGTCAGTTACACCGGAAACAGGGCAGTCAGTTACCCCGGAAACAGGGCGGTCAGTTACCCTGGAAACAGATTAGTCAGTTACCCCGGAAAAAGGGTGATCTTTTATCCTGGAAACAGGGCACTCAGTAAGCCTGGAAACAGGGCAGTCAGTTATTCCGGAAACAGGGCATTCAGTTACCCTGGAAACAGGGCAGTCAGTTATCCCGGAAGCAGGGCAGTCAGTTATCCCGGAAACAGGGTGATCAGTTACCCCGGAAACTGGGCAGTCAGCTACCCTGGAAACAGGGCAGTCAGTTATCCTGCAAACAGGGCGGTCAGTTACCCCGGAAACTGGGAGATCAGTTACCCCGGCAACAGGGCAGTCAGTTACCCTGGAAACAGGGCAGTCAGTTACCCCGGAAACTGGGCAGTCAGATCCCCTGGAAACAGGGCAGTCTGTCACCCTGGAAACAGGTTAGTCAGTTACCCCGGAAACAGGGTGATCAGTTACCCCGGAAACAGGGCAGTCAGTTCGCCTGGAAACAGAGCAGTCATTTACCCTGGAAACAGGGCAGTCAGTTATCCCGGAAACAGGGCAGTCAGTTACCCTGGAAACAGGGCGGTCAGCTATCCTGGAAACAGGGCGGTCAGTTACCTGGAAACAGGGAGGTCAGTTACCCTGGAAACAGGGCAGTCAGTTATCCTGGAAACAGGTTGATCAGTTACCCTGGAAACTGGGCAGTCAGTTACCCTGGAAATAGGGCAGTCAGTTATCCTGGAAAAAGGGCGGTCAGTTACCCCGGAAACAGGGAGATCAGATACCCCGGAAATAGGGCAGTCAGTTACCCTGGAAATAGGGTGGTCAGTTACCCTGGAAACAGGGTGGTTAGTTACCCCGGAAACAGGGTGATCAGTTATCCTGGAAACAGGGCGGTCAGTTACCCTGGAAACAGGGCGGTCAGTATCCCTGGAAACAGGGCAGTCAGTTATCCCGGAAACAGGGCGGTCAGTTATCCCGGAAACAGGGCAGTCAGTTATCCCTGAAACAGGGTGATCAGTTACCCTGGAAACAGGGCAGTCAGTTACCCCGGAAACAGGGCAGTCAGTTACCCTGGAAACAGGGCAGTCAGTTATCCCGGAAACAGGGCAGTCAGTTACCCCGGAAACAGGGTGATCAGTTACCCCGGAAACTGGGCAGTCAGCTACCCTGGAAACAGGGCAGTCAGTTATCCTGCAAACAGGGCGGTCAGTTACCCCGGAAACTGGGAGATCAGTTACCCCGGCAACAGGGCAGTCAGTTACCCTGGAAACAGGGCAGTCAGTTACCCCGGAAACTGGGCAGTCAGATCCCCTGGAAACAGGGCAGTCTGTCACCCTGGAAACAGGTTAGTCAGTTACCCCGGAAACAGGGTGATCAGTTACCCCGGAAACAGGGCAGTCAGTTCGCCTGGAAACAGAGCAGTCATTTACCCTGGAAACAGGGCAGTCAGTTATCCCGGAAACAGGGCAGTCAGTTACCCTGGAAACAGGGCGGTCAGCTATCCTGGAAACAGGGCGGTCAGTTACCTGGAAACAGGGAGGTCAGTTACCCTGGAAACAGGGCAGTCAGTTATCCTGGAAACAGGTTGATCAGTTACCCTGGAAACTGGGCAGTCAGTTACCCTGGAAATAGGGCAGTCAGTTATCCTGGAAAAAGGGCGGTCAGTTACCCCGGAAACAGGGAGATCAGATACCCCGGAAATAGGGCAGTCAGTTACCCTGGAAATAGGGTGGTCAGTTACCCTGGAAACAGGGTGGTTAGTTACCCCGGAAACAGGGTGATCAGTTATCCTGGAAACAGGGCGGTCAGTTACCCTGGAAACAGGGCGGTCAGTATCCCTGGAAACAGGGCAGTCAGTTATCCCGGAAACAGGGCGGTCAGTTATCCCGGAAACAGGGCAGTCAGTTATCCCTGAAACAGGGTGATCAGTTACCCTGGAAACAGGGCAGTCAGTTACCCCGGAAACAGGGCAGTCAGTTACCCTGGAAACAGGGCAGTCAGTTATCCCGGAAACAGGGCAGTCAGTTACCCCGGAAACAGGGCAGTCAGTTACCCTGGAAACTGGGCAGTCAGTTACCCTGGAAAAAGGGCAGTCAGTTATCCCGGAAACAGGATGATCAGTTACCCTGGAAACTGGGCAGTCAGTTACCCTGGAAACAGGGCAGTCAGTTACCCTAGAAACAGGGTGATCCGTTACCCTGGAAACTGGGCTGTCAGTTACCCTGGAAACTGGGCTGTCAGTTACCCCGGAAACAGGGCGGTCAGTAACCCTGGAAACAGATTACTCAGTTACCCCGGAAACAGGGCGATCAGTTATCCTGGAAACAGGGCGGTCAGTTACACCGGAAACAGGGCAGTCAGTTACCCCGGAAACAGGGTGGTCAGTTACCCTGGAAACAGATTAGTCAGTTACCCCGGAAACAGGGTGATCAGTTATCCTGGAAACAGGGCACTCAGTAAGCCTGGAAACAGGGCAGTCAGTTACCCCGGAAACAGGGCATTCAGTTACCCTGGAAACAGGGCAGTCAGTTATCCCGGAAGCAGGGCAGTCAGTTATCCCGGAAACAGGGTGATCAGTTACCCCGGAAACTGGGCAGTCAGTTACCCTGGAAACAGGGCAGTCAGTTATCCTGCAAACAGGGCGGTCAGTTACCCCGGAAACTGGGAGATCAGTTACCCCGGCAACAGGGCAGTCAGTTACCCTGGAAACAGGGCAGTCAGTTACCCCGGAAACTGGGCAGTCAGATCCCCTGGAAACAGGGCAGTCTGTCACCCTGGAAACAGGTTAGTCAGTTACCCCGGAAACAGGGTGATCAGTTACCCCGGAAACAGGGCAGTCAGTTCGCCTGGAAACAGAGCAGTCATTTACCCTGGAAACAGGGCAGTCAGTTATCCCGGAAACAGGGCAGTCAGTTACCCTGGAAACAGGGCAGTCAGTTATCCTGGAAACAGGGTGGTCAGTTACCTGGAAACAGGGAGGTCAGTTACCCTGGAAACAGGGCAGTCAGTTATCCTGGAAACAGGTTGATAAGTTACCCTGGAAACTGGGCAGTCAGTTACCCTGGAAACAGGGCAGTCAGTTATCCTGGAAAAAGGGGAGTCAGTTACCCCGGAAACAGGGCAGTCAGTTACCCTGGAAACTGGGCAGTCAGTTACCCTGGAAAAAGGGGAGTCAGTTATCCCGGAAACAGGGTGATCAGTTACCCCGGAAACAGGGCAGTCAGTTCGCCTGGAAACAGAGCAGTCATTAACCCTGGAAACAGGGCAGTCAGTTATCCCGGAAACAGGGCAGTCAGTTACCCTGGAAACAGGGCGGTCAGTTATCCTGGAAACAGGGCTGTCAGTTACCTGGAAACAGGGAGGTCAGTTACCCTGGAAACAGGGCAGTCAGTTATCCTGGAAACAGGTTGATCAGTTACCCTGGAAACTGAGCAGTCAGTTACCCTGGAAACAGGGCAGTCAGTTATCCTGGAAAAAGGGCGGTCAGTTACCCCGGAAACAGGGAGATCAGTTACCCCGGAAACAGGGCAGTCAGTTACCCTGGAAATAGGGTGGTCAGTTACCCTGGAAACAGGGTGGTTAGTTACCCCGGAAACAGGGTGATCAGTTATCCTGGAAACAGGGCGGTCAGTTACCCTGGAAACAGGGCGGTCAATATCCCTGGAAACAGGGCAGTCAGTTATGCCGGAAACAGGGCGGTCAGTTATCCCGGAAACAGGGCAGTCAGTTATCCCGGAAACAGGGTGATCAGTTACCCTGGAAACAGGGCAGTCAGTTACCCCGGAAACAGGGCAGTCAGTTACCCTGGAAACAGGGCAGTCAGTTATCCCGGAAACAGGGCAGTCAGTTACCCCGGAAACAGGGCAGTCAGTTACCCTGGAAACTGGGCAGTCAGTTACCCTGGAAAAAGGGGAGTCAGTTATCCCGGAAACAGGATGATCAGTTACCCTGGAAACTGGTCAGTCAGTTACCCTACTAACAGGGTGATCAGTTACCCTGGATACTGGGCAGTCAGTTACCCTGGAAACTGGGCTGTCAGTTACCCCGGAAACAGGGCGGTCAGTAACCCTGGAAACAGATTACTCAGTTACCCCGGAAACAGGGTGATCAGTTATCCTGGAAACAGGGCAGTCCTTTACCCATGAAACAGGGCAGTTTTTTACCCTGGAAAAAGGGCACTCAGTTTCACCGAAAACAGGGCGCTCAGTTACCCTGGAAACAGGGCCGTCATTTACCCCGGAAACAGGGTGAACTGTTACAGTGGAAACAGAGCAGTCAGTTACCCCGGAAACAGGGCAGTCAGTTACATCGGAAACAGGGTGTTCAGTTACCCCGGAAACAGGGTGAGCAGTTACCCTGGAAACAGGGCAGTCAGTTACCCCGGAAACAGGGCGGTCAGTTGCCCTGGAAACAGGGCAGTCAGTTACCCCGGAAACAGGGCAGTCAGTTACCCCGGAAACAGGGTGATCAGTTACCTTGGAAACAGGGAGATCACTTACCCTGGAAACAGGGCAGTCAGTTACCCGGAAACAGGGTGATCAGTTACCCCAGAAACTGGGAGATCAATTACCCCGGAAACAGGGTGATCTGTTACCCCGAAATCAGGGCAGTCAGTTACCCTGGAAACAGGGCAGTGAGCTATCCCGGAAACAGGGCAGTCAGTTATCCCGGAAACAGGGTGAACAGTTACCCTGGAAACTGGGCAGTCAGTTACCCTGGAACCAGGGCGGTCAGTTACCCTGGAAACTGGGCAGTCAGTTACCCTGGAAACAGGGCGGTCAGATACCCCGGAAATAGGGCGGTCAGTTATCTTGGAAACAGGGCGGTCAGTTAAGCCGGAAACAGGGAGATCAGTTACCCCGGAAACAGGGCGGTCAGTTACCCTGGAAACAGGGCAGTCAGTTAACCTGGAAACAGGGCAGTCAGTTATCCTGGAAACAGGGCGTTCAGTTACCCCGGAAACAGGGTGATCAGTTACCCCGGAAAATGGGCAGTCAGTTACCCTGGAAACAGGGCAGTCAGTTAACCTGTAAACAGGGCGGTCAGTTATCCCGGAAACAGGGCGGTCAGTTATCCCGCAAACAGGGCAATCATTTACCCTGGAAATAGGTTAATCAGTTACCCCGGAAACAGGGTGATCAGTTACCCCGGAAACAGGGCAGTCAGTTCCCCTGGAATCAGGGCATTCAGTTATCCCGGAAACAGGGCAGTCATATATCCCGGAAAAAGGGTGATCAGTTACCCTGGAAACTGGGCAATCAGTTACCCTGGAAACAGGGCAGTCAGTTTCCCCGGATACAGGGCAGTCAGTTATCCCGTAAACTGGGCAGTCAGTTCCCCTGGAAACAGGGCAGTCAGCTAACCTGGAAACAGGGCAGTCAGTTATCCTGGAAACAGGGCAGTCAGTTATCCTGGAAACAGGGCGGTCAGTTACCCTGGAAACAGGGCAGTCAGTTACCCTGGAAACAGGGCAGTCAGCTAACCTGGAAACAGGGCAGTCAGTTATCCTGGAAACAGGGCAGTCAGTTATCCTGGAAACAGGGCAGTGAGCTATCCCGGAAAAAGGGCAGTCAGTTATCCCGGAAACAGGGTGAACAGTTACCCTGGAAACAGGGCAGTCAGTTATCCTGGAAATAGGGCGGTCAGATACCCCGGAAATAGGGCGGTCAGTTATCCTGGAAACAGGGCGGTCAGTTACCCCGGAAACAGGGAGATCAGTTACCCCGGAACTAGGGCAGTCAGTTACCCTGGAAACAGGGCAGTCAGCTAACCTGGAAACAGGGCAGTCAGTTATCCTGGAAACAGGGCAGTCAGTTATCCTGGAAACAGGGCGGTCAGTTACCCTGGAAAAAGGGCAGTCAGTTATCCCGGAAACAGGGTGAACAGTTACCCTGGAAACAGGGCAGTCAGTTATCCTGGAAATAGGGCGGTCAGATACCCCGGAAATAGGGCGGTCAGTTATCCTGGAAACAGGGCGGTCAGTTACCCCGGAAACAGGGAGATCAGTTACCCCGGAACTAGGGCGGTCATTTACCCTGGAAACAGGGCGGTCACTTAACCCGGAAACAGGGAGATCAGTTACCCCGGAAACAGGGCAGTCAGTTACCCTGGAAACAGGGCAGTCAGTTATCCTGGAGACAGGGTGGTCAGTTACCCAGATAACAGGGTGGTCAGTTACACCGGAAACAGGGTGATCAGTTATCCTGGAAACAGGGCGGTCAGTTACACCGGAAACAGGGCAGTCAGTTACCCGGGAAACAGGGCGGTCAGTTACCCTGGAAACAGATTAGTCAGTTACCCCGGAAACAGGGTGATCAGTTATCCTGGAAACAGGGCAGTCAGTAAGCCTGGAAACAGGGTGAGCAGTTACCCTGGAAACAGGGCAGTCAGTTACCCCGGAAACAGGGCGGTCAGTTGCCCTGGAAACAGGGCAGTCAGTTACCCCGGAAACAGGGCAGTCAGTTACCCCGGAAACAGGGTGATCAGTTAGCCTGGAAACAGGGAGATCACTTACCCTGGAAACAGGGCAGTCAGTTACCCCGGAAACAGGGCAGTCAGTTACCCTGGAAACAGGGCAGTCAGTTATCCCGGAAACAGGGCAGTCAGTTACCCCGGAAACAGGGCAGTCAGTTACCCTGGAAACTGGGCAGTCAGTTACCCTGGAAAAAGGGGAGTCAGTTATCCCGGAAACAGGATGATCAGTTACCCTGGAAACTGGGCAGTCAGTTACCCTGGAAACAGGGCAGTCAGTTACCCTAGAAACAGGGTGATCAGTTACCCTGGATACTGGGCAGTCAGTTACCCTGGAAACTGGGCTGTCAGTTACCCCGGAAACAGGGCGGTCAGTAACCCTGGAAACAGATTACTCAGTTACCCCGGAAACAGGGTGATCAGTTATCCTGGAAACAGGGCGGTCCATTACCCATGAAACAGGGCAGTTTTTTACCCTGGAAACAGGGCACTCAGTTTCACCGAAAACAGGGCGCTCAGTTACCCTGGAAACAGGGCAGTCATTTACCCCGGAAACAGGGTGAACTGTTACAGTGGAAACAGAGCAGTCAGTTACCCCGGAAACAGGGCAGTCAGTTACATCGGAAACAGGGTGTTCAGTTACCCCGGAAACAGGGTGAGCAGTTACCCTGGAAACAGGGCAGTCAGTTACCCCGGAAACAGGGCGGTCAGTTGCCCTGGAAACAGGGCAGTCAGTTACCCCGGAAACAGGGCAGTCAGTTACCCCGGAAACAGGGTGATCAGTTACCCTGGAAACAGGCAGATCAGTTACCCTGGAAACAGGGCAGTCAGTTACCCGGAAACAGGGTGATCAGTTACCCCGGAAACTGGGAGATCAATTTCCCCGGAAACAGGGTGATCTGTTACCCCGAAATCAGGGCAGTCAGTTACCCTGGAAACAGGGCAGTGAGCTATCCCGGAAACAGGGCAGTCAGTTATCCCGGAAACAGGGTGAACAGTTACCCTGGAAACTGGGCAGTCAGTTACCCTGGAAACAGGGCGGTCAGTTACCCTGGAAACTGGGCAGTCAGTTACCCTGGAAACAGGGCGGTCAGATACCCCGGAAATAGGGCGGTCAGTTATCTTGGAAACAGAGCGGTCAGTTAAGCCGGAAACAGGGAGATCAGTTACCCCGGAAACAGGGCGGTCAGTTACCCTGGAAACAGGGCAGTCAGTTAACCTGGAAACAGGGCAGTCAGTTATCCTGGAAACAGGGCGTTCAGTTACTCCGGAAATAGGTTAATCAGTTACCCCGGAAACAGGGTGATCAGTTACCCCGGAAAATGGGCAGTCAGTTACCCTGGAAACAGGGCAGTCAGTTACCCTGGAAACAGGGCAGTCAGTTAACCTGGAAACAGGGCGGTCAGTTACCCCGGAAACAGGGCGGTCAGTTATCCCGCAAACAGGGCAATCATTTACCCTGGAAATAGGTTAATCAGTTACCCCGGAAACAGGGTGATCAGTTACCCCGGAAACAGGGCAGTCAGTTCCCCTGGAATCAGGGCATTCAGTTATCCCGGAAACAGGGCAGTCATATATCCCGGAAAAAGGGTGATCAGTTACCCTGGAAACTGGGCAATCAGTTACCCTGGAAACAGGGCAGTCAGTTTCCCCGGATACAGGGCAGTCAGTTATCCCGTAAACTGGGCAGTCAGTTCCCCTGGAAAAAGGGCAGTCAGCTAACCTGGAAACAGGGCAGTCAGTTATCCTGGAAACAGGGCAGTCAGTTATCCTGGAAACAGGGCGGTCAGTTACCCTGGAAACAGGGCAGTCAGTTACCCTGGAAACAGGGCAGTCAGCTAACCTGGAAACAGGGCAGTCAGTTATCATGGAAACAGGGCAGTCAGTTATCCTGGAAACAGGGCAGTGAGCTATCCCGGAAAAAGGGCAGTCAGTTATCCCGGAAACAGGGTGAACAGTTCCCCTGGAAACAGGGCAGTCAGTTATCCTGGAAATAGGGCGGTCAGATACCCCGGAAATAGGGCGGTCAGTTATCCTGGAAACAGGGCGGTCAGTTACCCCGGAAACAGGGAGATCAGTTACCCCGGAACTAGGGCGGTTATTTACCCTGGAAACAGGGCGGTCACTTACCCCGGAATTGGGAGATCAGTTACCCCGGAAACAGGGCAGTCAGTTACCCTGGAAACAGGGCAGTCAGTTATCCTGGAGACAGGGTGGTCAGTTACCCAGATAACAGGGTGGTCAGTTACACCGGAAACAGGGTGATCAGTTATCCTGGAAACAGGGCGGTCAGTTACACCGGAAACAGGGCAGTCAGTTACCCCGGAAACAGGGCGGTCAGTTACCCTGGAAACAGATTAGTCAGTTACCCCGGAAACAGGGTGATCAGTTATCCTGGAAACAGGGCAGTCAGTAAGCCTGGAAACAGGGCAGTCAGTTTCCCCGGAAAAAGGGCATTCAGTTACCCTGGAAACAGGGCAGTCAGTTATCCCTGAACAGGGCAGTCAGTTATCCCGGAAACAGGGTGATCAGTTACCCCGGAAACTGGGCAGTCAGTTACCCTGGAAACAGGGCAGTCAGTTATCCTGCAAACAGGGCGGTCAGTTACCCCGGAAACTGGGAGATCAGTTACCCCGGCAACAGGGCAGTCAGTTACCCTGGAAACAGGGCAGTCAGTTACCCCGGAAACTGGGCAGTCAGATCCCCTGGAAACAGGGCAGTCTGTCACCCTGGAAACAGGTTAGTCAGTTCCCCCGGAAACAGGGTGATCAGTTACCCCGGAAACAAGGCAGTCAGTTCGCCTGGAAACAGAGCAGTCATTTACCCTGGAAACAGGGCAGTCAGTTATCCCGGAAACAGGGCAGTCAGTTACCCTGGAAACAGGGCGGTCAGTTACCTGGAAACAGGGAGGTCAGTTACCCTGGAAACAGGGCAGTCAGTTATCCTGGAAACAGGTTGATCAGTTACCCTGGAAACAGGGCAGTCAGTTATCCTGGAAAAAGGGCGGTCAGTTACCCCGGAAACAGGGACATCAGTTACCCCGGAAACAGGGCAGTCAGTTACCCTGGAAACAGGGCAGTCAGTTATCCTGGAAACAGGGTGGTTAGTTACCCCGGAAACAGGGTGATCAGTTATCCTGGAAACAGGGCGGTCAGTTACCCCGGAAACAGGGCACTCAGTTACCCTGGAAACAGGGCGGTCAGTATCCCTGGAAACAGGGCAGTCAGTTATCCCGGAAACAGGGCGGTCAGTTATCCCGGAAACAGGGCAGTCAGTTATCCCGGAAACAGGGTGATCAGTTACCCTGGAAACAGGGCAGTCAGTTACCCCGGAAACAGGGCAGTCAGTTACCCTGGAAACAAGGCAGTCAGTTATCCCGGAAACAGGGCAGTCAGTTACCCCGGAAACAGGGCAGTCAGTTACCCTGGAAACTGGGCAGTCAGTTACCCTGGAAAAAGGGGAGTCAGTTATCCCGGAAACAGGATGATCAGTTACCCTGGATACTGGTCAGTCAGTTACCCTGGAAACTGGTCAGTCAGTTACCCCGGAAACAGGGCGGTCAGTAACCCTGGAAACAGATTACTCAGTTCCCCCGGAAACAGGGTGATCAGTTATCCTGGAAACAGGGCGGTCCGTGACCCATGAAACAGGGCAGTTTTTTACCCTGGAAACAGGGCACTCAGTTTCCCCGAAAACAGGGCGCTCAGTTACCCTGGAAACAGGGCAGTCATTTACCCCGGAAACAGGGTGAACTGTTACAGTGGAAACAGGGCAGTCAGTTACCCCGGAAACAGGGTGATCTGTTACCCCGGAAACAGGGTGAACAGTTACCCTGGAAACAGGGCAGTCAGTTACCCAGCAAACAGGGCGGTCAGTTGCCCTGGAAACAGGGCAGTCAGTTACCCCGGAAACAGGGTGATCAGTTACCCTGGAAAAAGAGCGGTCAGTTATCCCGGAAACATGGTGATCAGTTTTCCTGGAAACAGGGTGATCAGTTACCCTGGAAACAGGGCAGTCAGTTATCCTGGAAACAGGGCAGTCAGTTACCCTGGAAACAGGGCGGTTAGTTAACCTGGAAACAGGGCAGTCAGTTATCCCGGAAACAGGGTGATCAGTTACCCTGGAAACAGGGCAGTCAGTTATCCTGGAAACAGGGCAGTCAGTTACCCTGGAAACAGGGCGGTCAGTTGCCCTGGAAACAGGGCAGTCAGTTATCCCGGAAACAGGGCGGACAGTTACCCTGGAAAAAGAGCGGTCAGTTATCCCGGAAACATGGTGATCAGTTTTCCTGGAAACAGGGTGATCAGTTACCCTGGAAACAGGGCAGTCAGTTATCCTGGAAACAGGGCAGTCAGTTACCCTGGAAACAGGGCGGTTAGTTAACCTGGAAACAGGGCAGTCAGTTATCCCGGAAACAGGGTGATCCGTTACCCTGGAAACAGGGCAGTCAGTTACCCTGGAAACAGGGCGGACAGTTACCCTGGAAACAGGGCGGTCAGTTACCCTGGAAACAGGGCAGTCAGTTATCCTGGAAACAGGGTGATCAGTTAACCTGGAAACTGGGCAGTCAGTTACCCTGGAAACAGGGCAGTCAGTTATCCTGGAAACAGGGCAGTCAGTTATCCTGGAAACAGGGCGGTCAGATACCCCGGAAATAGGGCGGTCAGTTATCTTGGAAACAGAGCGGTCAGTTACGCCGGAAACAGGGAGATCAGTTACCCCGGAAACAGGGCGGTCAGTTACCCTGGAAACAGGGCAGTGAGTTATCCTGGAAACAGGGCGTTCAGTTACCCCGGAAATAGGTTAATCAGTTACACCGGAAACAGGGTGATCAGTTACCCCGGAAACAGGGCAGTCAGTTCTCTGGAAACAGGGCAGTCATTTACCCTGGAAACAGGGCAGTCAGTTATCCCGGAAACAGGGCAGTCAGTTACCCTGGAAACAGGGCAGTCAGTTATCCTGGAAACAGGGCGGTCAGTTACCTGGAAAAAGGGAGGTCAGTTACCCTGGAAACAGGGCAGTCAGTTATCCTGCAAACAGGGCGGTCAATTACCCCGGAAACTGGGAGATCAGTTACCCCGGCAACAGGGCAGTCAGTTACCCTGGAAACAGGGCAGTCAGTTATCCTTGAAACAGGGTGATCAGTTACCCCGGAAACAGGGCAGTCAGTTATCCTGGAAACAGGGCGGTCAGTTACCCCGGAAACAGGATATCAGTTACCCCGGAAACAGGGCAGTCAGTTACCCTGGAAGCAGGGCCGTCAGTTACCCCGGAAACAGTGTGATCAATTATCCTGGAAACAGGGCGGTCAGTTACCCTGGAAACAGGGCACTCAGTTACCCTGGAAACAGGGCGGTCAGTAACCCTGGAAACAGGGCAGTCAGTTATCCCGGAAACAGGGCAGTCAGTTATCCCGGAAACAGGGTGATCAGTTACCCTGGAAACTGGGCAGTCAGACACCCTGGAAACAGGGCAGTTAGTTACCCCGGAAACAGGGCAGTCAGTTACCCTGGAAACTGGGCAGTCAGTTACCCTGCTAACAGGGGAGTCAGTTATCCCGGAAACAGGATGATCAGTTACCCTGGAAACTGGGCAGTCAGTTACCCTGGAAACAGGCAGTCAGTTACCCCAGCAACAGGGTGATCAGTTACCCTGGATACTGGGCAGTCAGTTACCCTGGAAACTGGGCAGCCAGTTACCCCGGAAACAGGCCGGTCAGTAAACCTGGAAACAGTTTACTCAGTTACCCCGGAAACAGGGTGATCAGTTATCCTGGAAACAGGGCGGTCAGTTACACCGGAAACAGGGCAGTTTTTTACCCTGGAAACAGGGCAGTCAGTTTCCCCGGATACAGGGCAGTCAGTTATCCCGTAAACTGGGCAGTCAGTTCCCCTGGAAAAAGGGCAGTCAGCTAACATGGAAACAGGGCAGTCAGTTATCCTGGAAACAGGGCAGTCAGTTATCCTGGAAACAGGGCGGTCAGTTACCCTGGAAACAGGGCAGTCAGTTACCCTGGAAACAGGGCAGTCAGCTAACCTGGAAACAGGGCAGTCAGTTATCATGGAAACAGGGCAGTCAGTTATCCTGGAAACAGGGCAGTGAGCTATCCCGGAAAAAGGGCAGTCAGTTATCCCGGAAACAGGGTGAACAGTTCCCCTGGAAACAGGGCAGTCAGTTATCCTGGAAATAGGGCGGTCAGATACCCCGGAAATAGGGCGGTCAGTTATCCTGGAAACAGGGCGGTCAGTTACCCCGGAAACAGGGAGATCAGTTACCCCGGAACTAGGGCGGTTATTTACCCTGGAAACAGGGCGGTCACTTACCCCGGAATTGGGAGATCAGTTACCCCGGAAACAGGGCAGTCAGTTACCCTGGAAACAGGGCAGTCAGTTATCCTGGAGACAGGGTGGTCAGTTACCCAGATAACAGGGTGGTCAGTTACACCGGAAACAGGGTGATCAGTTATCCTGGAAACAGGGCGGTCAGTTACACCGGAAACAGGGCAGTCAGTTACCCCGGAAACAGGGCGGTCAGTTACCCTGGAAACAGATTAGTCAGTTACCCCGGAAACAGGGTGATCAGTTATCCTGGAAACAGGGCAGTCAGTAAGCCTGGAAACAGGGCAGTCAGTTTCCCCGGAAAAAGGGCATTCAGTTACCCTGGAAACAGGGCAGTCAGTTATCCCTGAACAGGGCAGTCAGTTATCCCGGAAACAGGGTGATCAGTTACCCCGGAAACTGGGCAGTCAGTTACCCTGGAAACAGGGCAGTCAGTTATCCTGCAAACAGGGCGGTCAGTTACCCCGGAAACTGGGAGATCAGTTACCCCGGCAACAGGGCAGTCAGTTACCCT
The DNA here is from genome assembly GCF_036365525.1 of Heterodontus francisci. Taxonomy (NCBI): domain Eukaryota; kingdom Metazoa; phylum Chordata; class Chondrichthyes; order Heterodontiformes; family Heterodontidae; genus Heterodontus; species Heterodontus francisci. Next base: position 6,817,149 of record NC_090403.1, on the reverse strand, counting down.
GGAAACAGGGCAGTCAGTTACCCCGGAAACTGGGCAGTCAGATCCCCTGGAAACAGGGCAGTCTGTCACCCTGGAAACAGGTTAGTCAGTTCCCCCGGAAACAGGGTGATCAGTTACCCCGGAAACAAGGCAGTCAGTTCGCCTGGAAACAGAGCAGTCATTTACCCTGGAAACAGGGCAGTCAGTTATCCCGGAAACAGGGCAGTCAGTTACCCTGGAAACAGGGCGGTCAGTTACCTGGAAACAGGGAGGTCAGTTACCCTGGAAACAGGGCAGTCAGTTATCCTGGAAACAGGTTGATCAGTTACCCTGGAAACAGGGCAGTCAGTTATCCTGGAAAAAGGGCGGTCAGTTACCCCGGAAACAGGGACATCAGTTACCCCGGAAACAGGGCAGTCAGTTACCCTGGAAACAGGGCAGTCAGTTATCCTGGAAACAGGGTGGTTAGTTACCCCGGAAACAGGGTGATCAGTTATCCTGGAAACAGGGCGGTCAGTTACCCCGGAAACAGGGCACTCAGTTACCCTGGAAACAGGGCGGTCAGTATCCCTGGAAACAGGGCAGTCAGTTATCCCGGAAACAGGGCGGTCAGTTATCCCGGAAACAGGGCAGTCAGTTATCCCGGAAACAGGGTGATCAGTTACCCTGGAAACAGGGCAGTCAGTTACCCCGGAAACAGGGCAGTCAGTTACCCTGGAAACAAGGCAGTCAGTTATCCCGGAAACAGGGCAGTCAGTTACCCCGGAAACAGGGCAGTCAGTTACCCTGGAAACTGGGCAGTCAGTTACCCTGGAAAAAGGGGAGTCAGTTATCCCGGAAACAGGATGATCAGTTACCCTGGATACTGGTCAGTCAGTTACCCTGGAAACTGGTCAGTCAGTTACCCCGGAAACAGGGCGGTCAGTAACCCTGGAAACAGATTACTCAGTTCCCCCGGAAACAGGGTGATCAGTTATCCTGGAAACAGGGCGGTCCGTGACCCATGAAACAGGGCAGTTTTTTACCCTGGAAACAGGGCACTCAGTTTCCCCGAAAACAGGGCGCTCAGTTACCCTGGAAACAGGGCAGTCATTTACCCCGGAAACAGGGTGAACTGTTACAGTGGAAACAGGGCAGTCAGTTACCCCGGAAACAGGGTGATCTGTTACCCCGGAAACAGGGTGAACAGTTACCCTGGAAACAGGGCAGTCAGTTACCCAGCAAACAGGGCGGTCAGTTGCCCTGGAAACAGGGCAGTCAGTTACCCCGGAAACAGGGTGATCAGTTACCCTGGAAAAAGAGCGGTCAGTTATCCCGGAAACATGGTGATCAGTTTTCCTGGAAACAGGGTGATCAGTTACCCTGGAAACAGGGCAGTCAGTTATCCTGGAAACAGGGCAGTCAGTTACCCTGGAAACAGGGCGGTTAGTTAACCTGGAAACAGGGCAGTCAGTTATCCCGGAAACAGGGTGATCAGTTACCCTGGAAACAGGGCAGTCAGTTATCCTGGAAACAGGGCAGTCAGTTACCCTGGAAACAGGGCGGTCAGTTGCCCTGGAAACAGGGCAGTCAGTTATCCCGGAAACAGGGCGGACAGTTACCCTGGAAAAAGAGCGGTCAGTTATCCCGGAAACATGGTGATCAGTTTTCCTGGAAACAGGGTGATCAGTTACCCTGGAAACAGGGCAGTCAGTTATCCTGGAAACAGGGCAGTCAGTTACCCTGGAAACAGGGCGGTCAGTTAACCTGGAAACAGGGCAGTCAGTTATCCCGGAAACAGGGTGATCCGTTACCCTGGAAACAGGGCAGTCAGTTACCCTGGAAACAGGGCGGACAGTTACCCTGGAAACAGGGCGGTCAGTTACCCTGGAAACAGGGCAGTCAGTTATCCTGGAAACAGGGTGATCAGTTAACCTGGAAACTGGGCAGTCAGTTACCCTGGAAACAGGGCAGTCAGTTATCCTGGAAACAGGGCAGTCAGTTATCCTGGAAACAGGGCGGTCAGATACCCCGGAAATAGGGCGGTCAGTTATCTTGGAAACAGAGCGGTCAGTTACGCCGGAAACAGGGAGATCAGTTACCCCGGAAACAGGGCGGTCAGTTACCCTGGAAACAGGGCAGTGAGTTATCCTGGAAACAGGGCGTTCAGTTACCCCGGAAATAGGTTAATCAGTTACACCGGAAACAGGGTGATCAGTTACCCCGGAAACAGGGCAGTCAGTTCTCTGGAAACAGGGTGATCAGTTACCCCGGAAACAAGGCAGTCAGTTCGCCTGGAAACAGAGCAGTCATTTACCCTGGAAACAGGGCAGTCAGTTATCCCGGAAACAGGGCAGTCAGTTACCCTGGAAACAGGGCAGTCAGTTATCCTGGAAACAGGGCGGTCAGTTACCTGGAAAAAGGGAGGTCAGTTACCCTGGAAACAGGGCAGTCAGTTATCCTGCAAACAGGGCGGTCAATTACCCCGGAAACTGGGAGATCAGTTACCCCGGCAACAGGGCAGTCAGTTACCCTGGAAACAGGGCAGTCAGTTATCCTTGAAACAGGGTGATCAGTTACCCCGGAAACAGGGCAGTCAGTTATCCTGGAAACAGGGCGGTCAGTTACCCCGGAAACAGGATATCAGTTACCCCGGAAACAGGGCAGTCAGTTACCCTGGAAGCAGGGCCGTCAGTTACCCCGGAAACAGGGTGATCAATTATCCTGGAAACAGGGCGGTCAGTTACCCTGGAAACAGGGCACTCAGTTACCCTGGAAACAGGGCGGTCAGTAACCCTGGAAACAGGGCAGTCAGTTATCCCGGAAACAGGGCAGTCAGTTATCCCGGAAACAGGGTGATCAGTTACCCTGGAAACTGGGCAGTCAGACACCCTGGAAACAGGGCAGTTAGTTACCCCGGAAACAGGGCAGTCAGTTACCCTGGAAACTGGGCAGTCAGTTACCCTGCTAACAGGGGAGTCAGTTATCCCGGAAACAGGATGATCAGTTACCCTGGAAACTGGGCAGTCAGTTACCCTGGAAACAGGCAGTCAGTTACCCCAGCAACAGGGTGATCAGTTACCCTGGATACTGGGCAGTCAGTTACCCTGGAAACTGGGCAGCCAGTTACCCCGGAAACAGGCCGGTCAGTAAACCTGGAAACAGTTTACTCAGTTACCCCGGAAACAGGGTGATCAGTTATCCTGGAAACAGGGCGGTCAGTTACACCGGAAACAGGGCAGTTTTTTACCCTGGAAACAGGGCACACAGTTATCCCGGAAACAGGGTGATCAGTTACCCTGGAAACAGGGCAGTCAGTTATCCTGGAAACAGGGCGATCTGTTACCCCGAAAACAGGGCGGTCAGTTACCCTGCAAACAGGGCAGTCATTTACCCCGGAAACAGGGTGAACTGTCACCCTGGAAACAGGGCAATCAGTTACCCCGGAAACAGGGCGGTCAGTTACCCTGGAAACAGGGCAGTCAGTTACCCCGGAAACAGGGTGTTCAGTTACCCCGGAAACAGGGTGAGCAGTTACCCTGGAAACAGGGCAGTCAGTTACCCCGGAAACAGGGCGGTCAGTTGCCCTGGAAACAGGGCAGTCAGTTACCCCGGAAACAGGGCAGTCAGTTACCCCGGAAACAGGGTGATCAGTTACCCTGGAAACAGGGAGATCAGTTACCCTGGAAACAGGGCAGTCAGTTACCCGGAAACATGGTGATCAGTTACCCCGGAAACTGGGAGATCAATTACCCCGGAAACGGGGTGATCTGTTACCCCGAAATCAGGGCAGTCAGTTACCCTGGAAACAGGGCAGTGAGCTATCCCGGAAACAGGGCAGTCAGTTATCCCGGAAACAGGGTGAACAGTTACCCTGGAAACTGGGCAGTCAGTTATCCTGGAAACAGGGCGGTCAGTTACCCTGGAAACTGGGCAGTCAGTTACCCAGGAAACAGGGCGGTCAGATACCCCGGAAATAGGGCGGTCAGTTATCCTGGAAACAGAGCGGTCAGTTAAGCCGGAAACAGGGAGATCAGTTACCCCAGAAACAGGGCGGTCAGTTAGCCTGGAAACAGGGCAGTCAGTTAACCTGGAAACAGGGCAGTCAGTTCCCCTGGAATCAGGGCATTCAGTTATCCCGGAAACAGGGCAGTCATATATCCCGGAAAAAGGGTGATCAGTTACCCTGGAAACTGGGCAATCAGTTACCCTGGAAACAGGGCAGTCAGTTTCCCCGGATACAGGGCAGTCAGTTATCCCGTAAACTGGGCAGTCAGTTCCCCTGGAAACAGGGCAGTCAGCTAACCTGGAAACAGGGCAGTCAGTTATCCTGGAAACAGGGCAGTCAGTTATCCTGGAAACAGGGCGGTCAGTTACCCTGGAAACAGGGCAGTCAGTTACCCTGGAAACAGGGCAGTCAGCTAACCTGGAAACAGGGCAGTCAGTTATCATGGAAACAGGGCAGTCAGTTATCCTGGAAACAGGGCAGTGAGCTATCCCGGAAAAAGGGCAGTCAGTTATCCCGGAAACAGGGTGAACAGTTACCCTGGAAACAGGGCAGTCAGTTATCCTGGAAATAGGGCGGTCAGATACCCCGGAAATAGGGCGGTCAGTTATCCTGGAAACAGGGTGGTCAGTTACCCCGGAAACAGGGAGATCAGTTACCCCGGAACTAGGGCGGTCATTTACCCTGGAAACAGGGCGGTCACTTACCCCGGAAACAGGGAGATCAGTTACCCCGGAAACAGGGCAGTCAGTTACCCTGGAAACAGGGCAGTCAGTTATCCTGGAGACAGGGTGGTCAGTTACCCAGATAACAGGGTGGTCAGTTACACCGGAAACAGGGTGATCAGTTATCCTGGAAACAGGGCGGTCAGTTACACCGGAAACAGGGCAGTCAGTTACCCCGGAAACAGGGCGGTCAGTTACCCTGGAAACAGATTAGTCAGTTACCCCGGAAACAGGGTGATCAGTTATCCTGGAAACAGGGCACTCAGTAAGCCTGGAAACAGGGCAGTCAGTTACCCCGGAAAAAGGGCATTCAGTTACCCTGGAAACAGGGCAGTCAGTTATCCCTGAACAGGGCAGTCAGTTATCCCGGAAACAGGGTGATCAGTTACCCCGGAAACTGGGCAGTCAGTTACCCTGGAAACAGGGCAGTCAGTTATCCTGCAAACAGGGCGGTCAGTTACCCCGGAAACTGGGAGATCAGTTACCCCGGCAACAGGGCAGTCAGTTACCCTGGAAACAGGGCAGTCAGTTACCCCGGAAACTGGGCAGTCAGATCCCCTGGAAACAGGGCAGTCTGTCACCCTGGAAACAGGTTAGTCAGTTCCCCCGGAAACAGGGTGATCAGTTACCCCGGAAACAAGGCAGTCAGTTCGCCTGGAAACAGAGCAGTCATTTACCCTGGAAACAGGGCAGTCAGTTATCCCGGAAACAGGGCAGTCAGTTACCCTGGAAACAGGGCGGTCAGTTACCTGGAAACAGGGAGGTCAGTTACCCTGGAAACAGGGCAGTCAGTTATCCTGGAAACAGGTTGATCAGTTACCCTGGAAACAGGGCAGTCAGTTATCCTGGAAAAAGGGCGGTCAGTTACCCCGGAAACAGGGTCATCAGTTACCCCGGAAACAGGGCAGTCAGTTACCCTGGAAATAGGGTGGTCAGTTACCCTGGAAACAGGGTGGTTAGTTACCCCGGAAACAGGGTGATCAGTTATCCTGGAAACAGGGCGGTCTGTTACCCCGGAAACAGGGCACTCAGTTACCCTGGAAACAGGGCGGTCAGTATCCCTGGAAACAGGGCAGTCAGTTATCCCGGAAACAGGGCGGTCAGTTATCCCAGAAACAGGGCAGTCAGTTATCCCGGAAACAGGGTGATCAGTTACCCTGGAAACAGGGCAGTCAGTTACCCCGGAAACAGGGCAGTCAGTTACCCTGGAAACAAGGCAGTCAGTTATCCCGGAAACAGGGCAGTCAGTTACCCCGGAAACAGGGCAGTCAGTTACCCTGGAAACTGGGCAGTCAGTTACCCTGGAAAAAGGGGAGTCAGTTATCCCGGAAACAGGATGATCAGTTACCCTGGATACTGGTCAGTCAGTTACCCTGGAAGCTGGTCAGTCAGTTACCCCGGAAACAGGGCGGTCAGTAACCCTGGAAACAGATTACTCAGTTACCCCGGAAACAGGGTGATCAGTTATCCTGGAAACAGGGCGGTCCGTGACCCATGAAACAGGGCAGTTTTTTACCCTGGAAACAGGGCACTCAGTTTCCCCGAAAACAGGGCGCTCAGTTACCCTGGAAACAGGGCAGTCATTTACCCCGGAAACAGGGTGAACTGTTACAGTGGAAACAGGGCAGTCAGTTACCCCGGAAACAGGGTGATCTGTTACCCCGGAAACAGGGTGAACAGTTACCCTGGAAACAGGGCAGTCAGTTACCCAGCAAACAGGGCGGTCAGTTGCCCTGGAAACAGGGCAGTCAGTTACCCCGGAAACAGGGTGATCAGTTACCCTGGAAACAGTGCGGTCAGTTACCCCGGAAACAGGGCAGTCAGTTACCCTGGAAACAGGGCAGTCAGTTATCCCGGAAACAGGGCGGACAGTTACCCTGGAAAAAGAGCGGTCAGTTATCCCGGAAACAGGGTGATCAGTTTTCCTGGAAACAGGGTGATCAGTTACCCTGGAAACAGGGCAGTCAGTTATCCTGGAAACAGGGCAGTCAGTTACCCTGGAAACAGGGCGGTTAGTTAACCTGGAAACAGGGCAGTCAGTTATCCCGGAAACAGGGTGATCAGTTACCCTGGAAACAGGGCAGTCAGTTATCCTGGAAACAGGGCAGTCAGTTACCCTGGAAACAGGGCGGTTAGTTAACCTGGAAACAGGGCAGTCAGTTATCCCGGAAACAGGGTGATCAGTTACCCTGGAAACAGGGCAGTCAGTTACCCTGGAAACAGGGCGGACAGTTACCCTGGAAACAGGGCGGTCAGTTACCCTGGAAACAGGGCAGTCAGTTATCCTGGAAACAGGGTGATCAGTTAACCTGGAAACTGGGCAGTCAGTTACCCTGGAAACAGGGCAGTCAGTTATCCTGGAAACAGGGCAGTCAGTTATCCTGGAAACAGGGCGGTCAGATACCCCGGAAATAGGGCGGTCAGTTGTCTTGGAAACAGAGCGGTCAGTTACGCCGGAAACAGGGAGATCAGTTACCCCGGAAACAGGGCGGTCAGTTACCCTGGAAACAGGGCAGTGAGTTATCCTGGAAACAGGGCGTTCAGTTACCCCGGAAATAGGTTAATCAGTTACACCGGAAACAGGGTGATCAGTTACCCCGGAAACAGGGCAGTCAGTTACACCGGAAACAGGGCAGTCAGTTACCCTGGAAACAGGGCAGTCAGTTATCCCGGAAACAGATTAGTCAGTTACCCCGGAAACAGGGTGATCAGTTATCCTGGAAACAGGGCAGTCAGTAAGCCTGGAAACAGGGCAGTCAGTTACCCCGGAAAAAGGGCATTCAGTTACCCTGGAAACAGGGCAGTCAGTTATCCCTGAACAGGGCAGTCAGTTATCCCGGAAACAGGGTGATCAGTTACCCCGGAAACTGGGCAGTCAGTTACCCTGGAAACAGGGCAGTCAGTTATCCTGCAAACAGGGCGGTCAGTTACCCCGGAAACTGGGAGATCAGTTACCCCAGAAACTGGGCAGTCAGATCCCCTGGAAACAGGGCAGTCTGTCACCCTGGAAACAGGTTAGTCAGTTACCCCGGAAACAGGGTGATCAGTTACCCCGGAAACAAGGCAGCCAGTTCGCCTGGAAACAGAGCAGTCATTTACCCTGGAAACAGGGCAGTCAGTTATCCCGGAAACAGGGCAGTCAGTTACCCTGGAAACAGGGCGGTCAGTTGCCTGGAAACAGGGTGGTCAGTTAACCTGGAAACAGGGCAGTCAGTTATCCTGGAAACAGGTTGATCAGTTACCCTGGAAACAGGGCAGTCAGTTATCCTGGAAAAAGGGCGGTCAGTTACCCCGGAAACAGGGACATCAGTTACCCCGGAAACAGGGCAGTCAGTTACCCTGGAAATAGGGTGGTCAGTTACCCTGGAAACAGGGTGGTTAGTTACCCCGGAAACAGGGTGATCAGTTATCCTGGAAACAGGGCGGTCAGTTACCCCGGAAACAGGGCACTCAGTTACCCTGGAAACAGGGCGGTCAGTATCCCTGGAAACAGGGCAGTCAGTTATCCCGGAAACAGGGCGGTCAGTTATCCCGGAAACAGGGCAGTCAGTTATCCCGGAAACAGGGTGATCAGTTACCCTGGAAACAGGGCAGTCAGTTACCCCGGAAACAGGGCAGTCAGTTACCCTGGAAACAGGGCAGTCAGTTATCCTGGAAACAGGGCGGTCAGTTACCTGGAAACAGGGAGGTCAGTTACCCTGGAAACAGGGCAGTCAGTTATCCTGGAAACAGGTTGATCAGTTACCCTGGAAACTGGGCAGTCAGTTACCCTGGAAACTGGGCAGTCAGTTATCCTGGAAAAAGGGCGGTCAGTTACCCCGGAAACAGGAAGATCAGTTACCCCGGAAACAGGGCAGTCAGTTACCCTGGAAATAGGGTGGTCAGTTACCCTGGAAACAGGGTGGTTAGTTACCCCGGAAACAGGGTGATCAGTTATCCTGGAAACAGGGCGGTCAGTTACCCTGGAAACAGGGCGGTCAGTATCCCTGGAAACAGGGCAGTCAGTTATCCCGGAAACAGGGCGGTCAGTTATCCCGGAAACAGGGCAGTCAGTTATCCCGGAAACAGGGTGATCAGTTACCCTGGAAACAGGGCAGTCAGTTACCCCGGAAACAGGCAGTCAGTTACCCTGGAAACAGGACAGTCAGTTATCCCGGAAACAGGGCAGTCAGTTACCCCGGAAACAGGGCAGTCAGTTACCCTGGAAACTGGGCAGTCAGTTACCCTGGAAAAAGGGGAGTCAGTTATCCCGGAAACAGGATGATCAGTTACCCTGGAAACTGGGCAGTCAGTTACCCTGGAAACAGGGCAGTCAGTTATCCTGCAAACAGGGCGGTCAGTTACCCCGGAAACTGGGAGATCAGTTACCCCGGAAACTGGGCAGTCAGATCCCCTGGAAACAGGGCAGTCTGTCACCCTGGAAACAGGTTAGTCAGTTACCCCGGAAACAGGGTGATCAGTTACCCCGGAAACAAGGCAGCCAGTTCGCCTGGAAACAGAGCAGTCATTTACCCTGGAAACAGGGCAGTCAGTTATCCCGGAAACAGGGCAGTCAGTTACCCTGGAAACAGGGCGGTCAGTTGCCTGGAAACAGGGAGGTCAGTTACCCTGGAAACAGGGCAGTCAGTTATCCTGGAAACAGGTTGATCAGTTACCCTGGAAACAGGGCAGTCAGTTATCCTGGAAAAAGGGCGGTCAGTTACCCCGGAAACAGGGACATCAGTTACCCCGGAAACAGGGCAGTCAGTTACCCTGGAAATAGGGTGGTCAGTTACCCTGGAAACAGGGTGGTTAGTTACCCCGGAAACAGGGTGATCAGTTATCCTGGAAACAGGGCGGTCAGTTACCCCGGAAACAGGGCACTCAGTTACCCTGGAAACAGGGCGGTCAGTATCCCTGGAAACAGGGCAGTCAGTTATCCCGGAAACAGGGCGGTCAGTTATCCCGGAAACAGGGCAGTCAGTTATCCCGGAAACAGGGTGATCAGTTACCCTGGAAACAGGGCAGTCAGTTACCCCGGAAACAGGGCAGTCAGTTACCCTGGAAACAAGGCAGTCAGTTATCCCGGAAACAGGGCAGTCAGTTACCCCGGAAACTGGGCAGTCAGTTACCCTGGAAAAAGGGGAGTCAGTTATCCCGGAAACAGGATGATCAGTTACCCTGGAAACTGGGCAGTCAGTTACCCTGGAAACAGGGCAGTCAGTTACCCCAGAAACAGGGTGATCAGTTACCCTGGATACTGGTCAGTCAGTTACCCTGGAAACTGGTCAGTCAGTTACCCCGGAAACAGGGCGGTCAGTAACCCTGGAAACAGATTACTCAGTTACCCCGGAAACAGGGTGATCAGTTATCCTGGAAACAGGGCGGTCCGGGACCCATGAAACAGGGCAGTTTTTTACCCTGGAAACAGGGCACTCAGTTTCCCCGAAAACAGGGCGCTCAGTTACCCTGGAAACAGGGCAGTCATTTACCCCGGAAACAGGGTGAACTGTTACAGTGGAAACAGGGCAGTCAGTTACCCCGGAAACAGGGTGATCTGTTACCCCGGAAACAGGGTGAACAGTTACCCTGGAAACAGGGCAGTCAGTTACCCAGCAAACAGGGCGGTCAGTTGCCCTGGAAACAGGGCAGTCAGTTACCCCGGAAACAGGGTGATCAGTTACCCTGGAAACAGTGCGGTCAGTTACCCCGGAAACAGGGCGGTCAGTTACCCTGGAAACAGGGCAGTCAGTTATCCCGGAAACAGGGCGGACAGTTACCCTGGAAAAAGAGCGGTCAGTTATCCCGGAAACAGGGTGATCAGTTTTCCTGGAAACAGGGTGATCAGTTACCCTGGAAACAGGGCAGTCAGTTATCCTGGAAACAGGGCAGTCAGTTAGCCTGGAAACAGGGCGGTTAGTTAACCTGGAAACAGGGCAGTCAGTTATCCCGGAAACAGGGTGATCAGTTACCCTGGAAACAGGGCAGTCAGTTATCCTGGAAACAGGGCAGTCAGTTACCCTGGAAACAGGGCGGTTAGTTAACCTGGAAACAGGGCAGTCAGTTATCCCGGAAACAGGGTGATCAGTTACCCTGGAAACAGGGCAGTCAGTTACCCTGGAAACAGGGCGGACAGTTACCCTGGAAACAGGGCGGTCAGTTACCCTGGAAACAGGGCAGTCAGTTATCCTGGAAACAGGGTGATCAGTTAACCTGGAAACTGGGCAGTCAGTTACCCTGGAAACAGGGCAGTCAGTTATCCTGGAAACAGGGCAGTCAGTTATCCTGGAAACAGGGCGGTCAGATACCCCGGAAATAGGGCGGTCAGTTATCTTGGAAACAGAGCGGTCAGTTACCCCGGAAACAGGGAGATCAGTTACCCTGGAAACAGGGCGGTCAGTTACCCTGGAAACAGGGCAGTGAGTTATCCTGGAAACAGGGCGTTCAGTTACCCCGGAAATAGGTTAATCAGTTACCCCGGAAACAGGGTGATCAGTTACCCCGGAAACAGGGCAGTCAGTTCTCTGGAAACAGGGCAGTCATTTACCCTGGAAACAGGGCAGTCAGTTATCCCGGAAACAGGGCAGTCAGTTACCCTGGAAACAGGGCAGTCAGTTATCCTGGAAACAGGGCGGTCAGTTACATGGAAAAAGGGAGGTCAGTTACCCTGGAAACAGGGCAGTCAGTTATCCTGCAAACAGGGCGGTCAGTTACCCCGGAAACTGGGAGATCAGTTACCCCGGCAACAGGGCAGTCAGTTACCCTGGAAACAGGGCAGTCAGTTATCCTTGAAACAGCGTGATCAGTTACCCCGGAAACAGGGCAGTCAGTTATCCTGGAAACAGGGCGGTCAGTTACCCCGGAAACAGGGACATCAGTTACCCCGGAAACAGGGCAGTCAGTTACCCTGGAAACAGGGCCGTCAGTTACCCCGGAAACAGGGTGATCAGTTATCCTGGAAACAGGGCGGTCAGTTACCCTGGAAACAGGGCACTCAGTTACCCTGGAAACAGGGCAGTCAGTAACCCTGGAAACAGGGTGATCAGTTACCCTGGAAACTGGGCAGTCAGACACCCTGGAAACAGGGCAGTTAGTTACCCCGGAAACAGGGCAGTCAGTTACCCTGGAAACTGGGCAGTCAGTTACCCTGCAAACAGGGGAGTCAGTTATCCCGGAAACAGGATGATCAGTTACCCTGGAAACTGGGCAGTCAGTTACCCTGGAAACAGGCAGTCAGTTACCCCAGCAACAGGGTGATCAGTTACCCTGGATACTGGGCAGTCAGTTACCCTGGAAACTGGGCAGCCAGTTCCCCCGGAAACAGGCCGGTCAGTAAACCTGGAAACAGTTTACTCAGTTACCCCGGAAACAGGTTGATCAGTTATCCTGGAAACAGGGCGGTCAGTTACACCGGAAACAGGGCAGTTTTTTACCCTGGAAACAGGGCACACAGTTATCCCGGAAACAGGGTGATCAGTTACCCTGGAAACAGGGCAGTCAGTTATCCTGCAAACAGGGCGGTCAGTTACCCCGGAAACTGGGAGATCAGTTACCCCGGCAACAGGGCAGTCAGTTACCCTGGAAACAGGGCAGTCAGTTATCCTTGAAACAGGGTGATCAGTTACCCCGGAAACAGGGCAGTCAGTTATTCTGGAAACAGGGCGGTCAGTTACCCCGGAAACAGGGAGATCAGTTACCCCGGAAACAGGGCAGTCAGTTACCCTGGAAACAGGGCCGTCAGTTGCCCCGGAAACAGGGTGATCAGTTATCCTGGAAACAGGGCGGTCAGTTACCCTGGAAACAGGGCACTCAGTTACCCTGGAAACAGGGCAGTCAGTAACCCTGGAAACAGGGCAGTCAGTTATCCCGGAAACAGGGCAGTCAGTTATCCCGGAAACAGGGTGATCAGTTACCCTGGAAACTGGGCAGTCAGACACCCTGGAAACAGGGCAGTTAGTTACCCCGGAAACAGGGCAGTCAGTTACCCTGGAAACTGGGCAGTCAGTTACCCTGCAAACAGGGGAGTCAGTTATCCCGGAAACAGGATGATCAGTTACCCTGGATACTGGGCAGTCAGTTACCCTGGAAACAGGCAGTCAGTTACCCCAGCAACAGGGTGATCAGTTACCCTGGATACTGGGCAGTCAGTTACCCTGGAAACTGGGCAGCCAGTTACCCCGGAAACAGGCCGGTCAGTAAACCTGGAAACAGTTTACTCAGTTACCCCGGAAACAGGGTGATCAGTTATCCTGGAAACAGGGCGGTCAGTTACACCGGAAACAGGGCAGTTTTTTACCCTGGAAACAGGGCACACAGTTATCCCGGAAACAGGGTGATCAGTTACCCTGTAAACAGGGCAGTCAGTTATCCTGGAAACAGGGCGATCAGTTATCCCGAAACAGGGCGGTCAGTTACCCTGGAAACAGGGCAGTCATTTACCCCGGAAACAGGGTGAACTGTTACCCTGGAAACAGGGCAATCAGTTACCCCGGAAACAGGGCGGTCAGTTATCCTGGAAACAGGGCGGTCAGTTACCCCGGAAACAGGGACATCAGTTACCCCGGAAACAGGGCAGTCAGTTACCCTGGAAACAGGGCCGTCAGTTACCCCGGAAACAGGGTGATCAGTTATCCTGGAAACAGGGCGGTCAGTTACCCTGGAAACAGGGCACTCAGTTACCCTGGAAACAGGGCAGTCAGTAACCCTGGAAACAGGGTGATCAGTTACCCTGGAAACTGGGCAGTCAGACACCCTGGAAACAGGGCAGTTAGTTACCCCGGAAACAGGGCAGTCAGTTACCCTGGAAACTGGGCAGTCAGTTACCCTGCAAACAGGGGAGTCAGTTATCCCGGAAACAGGATGATCAGTTACCCTGGAAACTGGGCAGTCAGTTACCCTGGAAACAGGCAGTCAGTTACCCCAGCAACAGGGTGATCAGTTACCCTGGATACTGGGCAGTCAGTTACCCTGGAAACTGGGCAGCCAGTTACCCCGGAAACAGGCCGGTCAGTAAACCTGGAAACAGTTTACTCAGTTACCCCGGAAACAGGTTGATCAGTTATCCTGGAAACAGGGCGGTCAGTTACACCGGAAACAGGGCAGTTTTTTACCCTGGAAACAGGGCACACAGTTATCCCGGAAACAGGGTGATCAGTTACCCTGGAAACAGGGCAGTCAGTTATCCTGCAAACAGGGCGGTCAGTTACCCCGGAAACTGGGAGATCAGTTACCCCGGCAACAGGGCAGTCAGTTACCCTGGAAACAGGGCAGTCAGTTATCCTTGAAACAGGGTGATCAGTTACCCCGGAAACAGGGCAGTCAGTTATTCTGGAAACAGGGCGGTCAGTTACCCCGGAAACAGGGAGATCAGTTACCCCGGAAACAGGGCAGTCAGTTACCCTGGAAACAGGGCCGTCAGTTACCCCGGAAACAGGGTGATCAGTTATCCTGGAAACAGGGCGGTCAGTTACCCTGGAAACAGGGCACTCAGTTACCCTGGAAACAGGGCAGTCAGTAACCCTGGAAACAGGGCAGTCAGTTATCCCGGAAACAGGGCAGTCAGTTATCCCGGAAACAGGGTGATCAGTTACCCTGGAAACTGGGCAGTCAGACACCCTGGAAACAGGGCAGTTAGTTACCCCGGAAACAGGGCAGTCATTTACCCTGGAAACTGGGCAGTCAGTTACCCTGCAAACAGGGGAGTCAGTTATCCCGGAAACAGGATGATCAGTTACCCTGGAAACTGGGCAGTCAGTTACCCTGGAAACAGGCAGTCAGCTACCCCAGCAACAGGGTGATCAGTTACCCTGGATACTGGGCAGTCAGTTACCCTGGAAACTGGGCAGCCAGTTACCCCGGAAACAGGCCGGTCAGTAAACCTGGAAACAGTTTACTCAGTTACCCCGGAAACAGGGTGATCAGTTATCCTGGAAACAGGGCGGTCAGTTACACCGGAAACAGGGCAGTTTTTTACCCTGGAAACAGGGCACACAGTTATCCCGGAAACAGGGTGATCAGTTACCCTGTAAACTGGGCAGTCAGTTATCCTGGAAACAGGGCGATCAGTTATCCCGAAACAGGGCGGTCAGTTACCCTGGAAACAGGGCAGTCATTTACCCCGGAAACAGGGTGAACTGTTACCCTGGAAACAGGGCAATCAGTTACCCCGGAAACAGGGCGGTCAGTTACCCTGGAAACAGGGCAGTCAGTTACCCCGGAAACAGGGTGTTCAGTTACCCCGGAAACAGGGTGAGCAGTTACCCTGGAAACAGGGCAGTCAGTTACCCCGGAAACAGGGCGGTCAGTTGCCCTGGAAACAGGGCAGTCAGTTACCCCGGAAACAGGGCAGTCAGTTACCCCGGAAACAGGGTGATCAGTTACCCTGGAAACAGGGAGATCAGTTACCCTGGAAACAGGGCAGTCAGTTACCCGGAAAAAGGGTGATCAGTTACCCCGGAAACTGGGAGATCAATTACCCCGGAAACAGGGTGATCTGTTACCCCGAAATCAGGGCAGTCAGTTACCCTGGAAACAGGGCAGTGAGCTATCCCGGAAACAGGGCAGTCAGTTATCCCGGAAACAGGGTGAACAGTTACCCTGGAAACTGGGCAGTCAGTTATCCTGGAAACAGGGCGGTCAGTTACCCTGGAAACTGGGCAGTCAGTTACCCTGGAAACAGGGCGGTCAGATACCCCGGAAATAGGGCGGTCAGTTATCTTGGAAACAGAGCGGTCAGTTAAGCCGGAAACAGGGAGATCATTTACCCCAGAAACAGGGCGGTCAGTTACCCTGGAAACAGGGCAGTCAGTTAACCTGGAAACAGGGCAGTCAGTTATCCTGGAAACAGGGCGTTTAGTTACTCCGGAAATATGTTAATCAGTTACCCCGGAAACAGGGTGATCAGTTACCCCGGAAAATGGGCAGTCAGTTACCCTGGAAACAGGGCAGTCAGTTACCCTGGAAACAGGGCAGTCACTTAACCTGGAAACAGGGCGGTCAGTTACCCCGGAAACAGGGCGGTCAGTTATCCCGCAAACAGGGCAATCATTTACCCTGGAAATAGGTTAATCAGTTACCCCGGAAACAGGGTGATCAGTTACCCCGGAAACAGGGCAGTCAGTTCCCCTGGAATCAGGGCATTCAGTTATCCCGGAAACAGGGCAGTCATATATCCCGGAAAAAGGGTGATCAGTTACCCTGGAAACTGGGCAATCAGTTACCCTGGAAACAGGGCAGTCAGTTTCCCCGGAAACAGGGCAGTCAGTTACCCCGTATACTGGGCAGTCAGTTCCCCTGGAAAAAGGGCAGTCAGCTAACCTGGAAACAGGGCAGTCAGTTATCCTGGAAACAGGGCAGTCAGTTATCCTGGAAACAGGGCGGTCAGTTACCCTGGAAACAGGGCAGTCAGTTACCCTGGAAACAGGGCAGTCAGCTAACCTGGAAACAGGGCAGTCAGTTATCCTGGAAACAGGGCAGTCAGTTATCCTGGAAACAGGGCAGTGAGCTATCCCGGAAAAAGGGCAGTCAGTTATCCCGGAAACAGGGTGAACAGTTACCCTGGAAACTGGGCAGTCAGTTATCCTGGAAATAGGGCGGTCAGATACCCCGGAAATAGGGCGGTCAGTTATCCTGGAAACAGGGCGGTCAGTACCCCGGAAACAGGGAGATCAGTTACCCCGGAACTAGGGCGGTCATTTACCCTGGAAACAGGGCGGTCACTAACCCCGGAAACAGGGAGATCAGTTACCCCGGAATCAGGGCAGTCAGATACCCTGGAAACAGGGCAGTCAGTTATCCTGGACACATGGTGGTCAGTTACCCAGATAACAGGGTGGTCAGTTACACCGGAAACAGGGTGATCAGTTATCCTGGAAATAGGGCACTCAGTCAGCCTGGAAACAGGGCAGTCAGTTACCCCGGAAACAGGGCATTCACTTACCCTGGAAACAGGGCAGTCAGTTATCCCGGAAGCAGGGCAGTCAGTTATCCCGGAAACAGGGTGATCAGTTACCCCGGAAACTGGGCAGTCAGTTACCCTGGAAACAGGGCAGTCAGTTATCCTGGAAACAGAGCAGTCATTTACCCTGGAAACAGGGCAGTCAGTTATCCCGGAAACAGGGCAGTCAGTTATCCTGGAAACAGGGCGGTCAGTTACCTGGAAACAGGGAGGTCAGTTACCCTGGAAACAGGGCAGTCAGTTATCCTGGAAACAGGTTGATCAGTTACCCTGGAAACTGGGCAGTCAGTTACCCTGGAAACAGGGCAGTCAGTTATCCTGGAAAAAGGGCAGTCAGTTACCCCGGAAACAGGGCAGTCAGTTACCCTGGAAACTGGGCAGTCAGTTACCCTGGAAAAAGGGGAGTCAGTTATCCCGGAAACAGGGTGATCAGTTACCCCGGAAACAGGGCAGTCAGTTCGCCTGGAAACAGAGCAGTCATTTACCCTGGAAACAGGGCAGTCAGTTATCCCGGAAACAGGGCACTCAGTTACCCTGGAAACAGGGCGGTCAGTTATCCTGGAAACAGGGCGGTCAGTTACCTGGAAACAGGGAGGTCAGTTACCCTGGAAACAGGGCAGTCAGTTATCCTGGAAACAGGTTGATCAGTTACCCTGGAAACTGGGCAGTCAGTTACCCTGGAAACAGGGCAGTCAGTTATCCTGGAAAAAGGGCGGTCAGTTACCCCAGAAACAGGGAGATCAGTTACCCCGGAAACAGGGCAGTCAGTTACCCTGGAAATAGGGTGGTCAGTTACCCTGGAAACAGGGTGGTTAGTTACCCCGGAAACAGGGTGATCAGTTATCCTGGAAACAGGGCGGTCAGTTACCCTGGAAACAGGGCGGTCAGTATCCCTGGAAAAAGGGGAGTCAGTTATCCCGGAAACAGGATGATCAGTTACCCTGGAAACTGGGCAGTCAGTTACCCTGGAAACAGGGCAGTCAGTTACCCTAGAAACAGGGTGATCAGTTACCCTGGATACTGGGCAGTCAGTTACCCTGGAACTGGGCTTTCAGTTACCCCGGAAACAGGGCGGTCAGTAACCCTGGAAACAGGGCAGTCAGCTAACCTGGAAACAGGGCAGTCAGTTATCCTGGAAACAGGGCAGTCAGTTATCCTGGAAACAGGGCGGTCAGTTACCCTGGAAACAGGGCAGTCAGTTACCCTGGAAATAGGGCAGTCAGCTAACCTGGAAACAGGGCAGTCAGTTATCATGGAAACAGGGCAGTCAGTTATCCTGGAAACAGGGCAGTGAGCTATCCCGGAAAAAGGGCAGTCAGTTATCCCGGAAACAGGGTGAACAGTTACCCTGGAAACAGGGCAGTCAGTTATCCTGGAAATAGGGCGGTCAGATACCCCGGAAATAGGGCGGTCAGTTATCCTGGAAACAGGGCGGTCAGTTACCCCGGAAACAGGGAGAACAGTTACCCCGGAACTAGGGCGGTCATTTACCCTGGAAACAGGGCGGTCACTTACCCCGGAAACAGGGAGATCAGTTACCCCGGAAACAGGGCAGTCAGTTACCCTGGAAACAGGGCAGTCAGTTATCCTGGAGACAGGGTGGTCAGTTACCCAGATAACAGGGTGGTCAGTTACACCGGAAACAGGGTGATCAGTTATCCTGGAAACAGGGCGGTCAGTTACACCGGAAACAGGGCAGTCAGTTACCCCGGAAACAGGGCGGTCAGTTACCCTGGAAACAGATTAGTCAGTTACCCCGGAAACAGGGTGATCAGTTATCCTGGAAACAGGGCAGTCAGTAAGCCTGGAAACAGGGCAGTCAGTTACCCCGGAAAAAGGGCATTCAGTTACCCTGGAAACAGGGCAGTCAGTTATCCCTGAACAGGGCAGTCAGTTATCCCGGAAACAGGGTGATCAGTTACCCCGGAAACTGGGCAGTCAGTTACCCTGGAAACAGGGCAGTCAGTTATCCTGCAAACAGGGCGGTCAGTTACCCCGGAAACTGGGAGATCAGTTACCCCAGAAACTGGGCAGTCAGATCCCCTGGAAACAGGGCAGTCTGTCACCCTGGAAACAGGTTAGTCAGTTACCCCGGAAACAGGGTGATCAGTTACCCCGGAAACAAGGCAGCCAGTTCGCCTGGAAACAGAGCAGTCATTTACCCTGGAAACAGGGCAGTCAGTTATCCCGGAAACAGGGCAGTCAGTTACCCTGGAAACAGGGCGGTCAGTTGCCTGGAAACAGGGTGGTCAGTTAACCTGGAAACAGGGCAGTCAGTTATCCTGGAAACAGGTTGATCAGTTACCCTGGAAACAGGGCAGTCAGTTATCCTGGAAAAAGGGCGGTCAGTTACCCCGGAAACAGGGACATCAGTTACCCCGGAAACAGGGCAGTCAGTTACCCTGGAAATAGGGTGGTCAGTTACCCTGGAAACAGGGTGGTTAGTTACCCCGGAAACAGGGTGATCAGTTATCCTGGAAACAGGGCGGTCAGTTACCCCGGAAACAGGGCACTCAGTTACCCTGGAAACAGGGCGGTCAGTATCCCTGGAAACAGGGCAGTCAGTTATCCCGGAAACAGGGCGGTCAGTTATCCCGGAAACAGGGCAGTCAGTTATCCCGGAAACAGGGTGATCAGTTACCCTGGAAACAGGGCAGTCAGTTACCCCGGAAACAGGGCAGTCAGTTACCCTGGAAACAGGGCAGTCAGTTATCCTGGAAACAGGGCGGTCAGTTACCTGGAAACAGGGAGGTCAGTTACCCTGGAAACAGGGCAGTCAGTTATCCTGGAAACAGGTTGATCAGTTACCCTGGAAACTGGGCAGTCAGTTACCCTGGAAACTGGGCAGTCAGTTATCCTGGAAAAAGGGCGGTCAGTTACCCCGGAAACAGGAAGATCAGTTACCCCGGAAACAGGGCAGTCAGTTACCCTGGAAATAGGGTGGTCAGTTACCCTGGAAACAGGGTGGTTAGTTACCCCGGAAACAGGGTGATCAGTTATCCTGGAAACAGGGCGGTCAGTTACCCTGGAAACAGGGCGGTCAGTATCCCTGGAAACAGGGCAGTCAGTTATCCCGGAAACAGGGCGGTCAGTTATCCCGGAAACAGGGCAGTCAGTTATCCCGGAAACAGGGTGATCAGTTACCCTGGAAACAGGGCAGTCAGTTACCCCGGAAACAGGCAGTCAGTTACCCTGGAAACAGGACAGTCAGTTATCCCGGAAACAGGGCAGTCAGTTACCCCGGAAACAGGGCAGTCAGTTACCCTGGAAACTGGGCAGTCAGTTACCCTGGAAAAAGGGGAGTCAGTTATCCCGGAAACAGGATGATCAGTTACCCTGGAAACTGGGCAGTCAGTTACCCTGGAAACAGGGCAGTCAGTTATCCTGCAAACAGGGCGGTCAGTTACCCCGGAAACTGGGAGATCAGTTACCCCGGAAACTGGGCAGTCAGATCCCCTGGAAACAGGGCAGTCTGTCACCCTGGAAACAGGTTAGTCAGTTACCCCGGAAACAGGGTGATCAGTTACCCCGGAAACAAGGCAGCCAGTTCGCCTGGAAACAGAGCAGTCATTTACCCTGGAAACAGGGCAGTCAGTTATCCCGGAAACAGGGCAGTCAGTTACCCTGGAAACAGGGCGGTCAGTTGCCTGGAAACAGGGAGGTCAGTTACCCTGGAAACAGGGCAGTCAGTTATCCTGGAAACAGGTTGATCAGTTACCCTGGAAACAGGGCAGTCAGTTATCCTGGAAAAAGGGCGGTCAGTTACCCCGGAAACAGGGACATCAGTTACCCCGGAAACAGGGCAGTCAGTTACCCTGGAAATAGGGTGGTCAGTTACCCTGGAAACAGGGTGGTTAGTTACCCCGGAAACAGGGTGATCAGTTATCCTGGAAACAGGGCGGTCAGTTACCCCGGAAACAGGGCACTCAGTTACCCTGGAAACAGGGCGGTCAGTATCCCTGGAAACAGGGCAGTCAGTTATCCCGGAAACAGGGCGGTCAGTTATCCCGGAAACAGGGCAGTCAGTTATCCCGGAAACAGGGTGATCAGTTACCCTGGAAACAGGGCAGTCAGTTACCCCGGAAACAGGGCAGTCAGTTACCCTGGAAACAAGGCAGTCAGTTATCCCGGAAACAGGGCAGTCAGTTACCCCGGAAACTGGGCAGTCAGTTACCCTGGAAAAAGGGGAGTCAGTTATCCCGGAAACAGGATGATCAGTTACCCTGGAAACTGGGCAGTCAGTTACCCTGGAAACAGGGCAGTCAGTTACCCCAGAAACAGGGTGATCAGTTACCCTGGATACTGGTCAGTCAGTTACCCTGGAAACTGGTCAGTCAGTTACCCCGGAAACAGGGCGGTCAGTAACCCTGGAAACAGATTACTCAGTTACCCCGGAAACAGGGTGATCAGTTATCCTGGAAACAGGGCGGTCCGGGACCCATGAAACAGGGCAGTTTTTTACCCTGGAAACAGGGCACTCAGTTTCCCCGAAAACAGGGCGCTCAGTTACCCTGGAAACAGGGCAGTCATTTACCCCGGAAACAGGGTGAACTGTTACAGTGGAAACAGGGCAGTCAGTTACCCCGGAAACAGGGTGATCTGTTACCCCGGAAACAGGGTGAACAGTTACCCTGGAAACAGGGCAGTCAGTTACCCAGCAAACAGGGCGGTCAGTTGCCCTGGAAACAGGGCAGTCAGTTACCCCGGAAACAGGGTGATCAGTTACCCTGGAAACAGTGCGGTCAGTTACCCCGGAAACAGGGCGGTCAGTTACCCTGGAAACAGGGCAGTCAGTTATCCCGGAAACAGGGCGGACAGTTACCCTGGAAAAAGAGCGGTCAGTTATCCCGGAAACAGGGTGATCAGTTTTCCTGGAAACAGGGTGATCAGTTACCCTGGAAACAGGGCAGTCAGTTATCCTGGAAACAGGGCAGTCAGTTAGCCTGGAAACAGGGCGGTTAGTTAACCTGGAAACAGGGCAGTCAGTTATCCCGGAAACAGGGTGATCAGTTACCCTGGAAACAGGGCAGTCAGTTATCCTGGAAACAGGGCAGTCAGTTACCCTGGAAACAGGGCGGTTAGTTAACCTGGAAACAGGGCAGTCAGTTATCCCGGAAACAGGGTGATCAGTTACCCTGGAAACAGGGCAGTCAGTTACCCTGGAAACAGGGCGGACAGTTACCCTGGAAACAGGGCGGTCAGTTACCCTGGAAACAGGGCAGTCAGTTATCCTGGAAACAGGGTGATCAGTTAACCTGGAAACTGGGCAGTCAGTTACCCTGGAAACAGGGCAGTCAGTTATCCTGGAAACAGGGCAGTCAGTTATCCTGGAAACAGGGCGGTCAGATACCCCGGAAATAGGGCGGTCAGTTATCTTGGAAACAGAGCGGTCAGTTACCCCGGAAACAGGGAGATCAGTTACCCTGGAAACAGGGCGGTCAGTTACCCTGGAAACAGGGCAGTGAGTTATCCTGGAAACAGGGCGTTCAGTTACCCCGGAAATAGGTTAATCAGTTACCCCGGAAACAGGGTGATCAGTTACCCCGGAAACAGGGCAGTCAGTTCTCTGGAAACAGGGCAGTCATTTACCCTGGAAACAGGGCAGTCAGTTATCCCGGAAACAGGGCAGTCAGTTACCCTGGAAACAGGGCAGTCAGTTATCCTGGAAACAGGGCGGTCAGTTACATGGAAAAAGGGAGGTCAGTTACCCTGGAAACAGGGCAGTCAGTTATCCTGCAAACAGGGCGGTCAGTTACCCCGGAAACTGGGAGATCAGTTACCCCGGCAACAGGGCAGTCAGTTACCCTGGAAACAGGGCAGTCAGTTATCCTTGAAACAGGGTGATCAGTTACCCCGGAAACAGGGCAGTCAGTTATCCTGGAAACAGGGCGGTCAGTTACCCCGGAAACAGGGACATCAGTTACCCCGGAAACAGGGCAGTCAGTTACCCTGGAAACAGGGCCGTCAGTTACCCCGGAAACAGGGTGATCAGTTATCCTGGAAACAGGGCGGTCAGTTACCCTGGAAACAGGGCACTCAGTTACCCTGGAAACAGGGCAGTCAGTAACCCTGGAAACAGGGTGATCAGTTACCCTGGAAACTGGGCAGTCAGACACCCTGGAAACAGGGCAGTTAGTTACCCCGGAAACAGGGCAGTCAGTTACCCTGGAAACTGGGCAGTCAGTTACCCTGCAAACAGGGGAGTCAGTTATCCCGGAAACAGGATGATCAGTTACCCTGGAAACTGGGCAGTCAGTTACCCTGGAAACAGGCAGTCAGTTACCCCAGCAACAGGGTGATCAGTTACCCTGGATACTGGGCAGTCAGTTACCCTGGAAACTGGGCAGCCAGTTACCCCGGAAACAGGCCGGTCAGTAAACCTGGAAACAGTTTACTCAGTTACCGCGGAAACAGGTTGATCAGTTATCCTGGAAACAGGGCGGTCAGTTACACCGGAAACAGGGCAGTTTTTTACCCTGGAAACAGGGCACACAGTTATCCCGGAAACAGGGTGATCAGTTACCCTGGAAACAGGGCAGTCAGTTATCCTGCAAACAGGGCGGTCAGTTACCCCGGAAACTGGGAGATCAGTTACCCCGGCAACAGGGCAGTCAGTTACCCTGGAAACAGGGCAGTCAGTTATCCTTGAAACAGGGTGATCAGTTACCCCGGAAACAGGGCAGTCAGTTATTCTGGAAACAGGGCGGTCAGTTACCCCGGAAACAGGGAGATCAGTTACCCCGGAAACAGGGCAGTCAGTTACCCTGGAAACAGGGCCGTCAGTTGCCCCGGAAACAGGGTGATCAGTTATCCTGGAAACAGGGCGGTCAGTTACCCTGGAAACAGGGCACTCAGTTACCCTGGAAACAGGGCAGTCAGTAACCCTGGAAACAGGGCAGTCAGTTATCCCGGAAACAGGGCAGTCAGTTATCCCGGAAACAGGGTGATCAGTTACCCTGGAAACTGGGCAGTCAGACACCCTGGAAACAGGGCAGTTAGTTACCCCGGAAACAGGGCAGTCAGTTACCCTGGAAACTGGGCAGTCAGTTACCCTGCAAACAGGGGAGTCAGTTATCCCGGAAACAGGATGATCAGTTACCCTGGATACTGGGCAGTCAGTTACCCTGGAAACAGGCAGTCAGTTACCCCAGCAACAGGGTGATCAGTTACCCTGGATACTGGGCAGTCAGTTACCCTGGAAACTGGGCAGCCAGTTACCCCGGAAACAGGCCGGTCAGTAAACCTGGAAACAGTTTACTCAGTTACCCCGGAAACAGGGTGATCAGTTATCCTGGAAACAGGGCGGTCAGTTACACCGGAAACAGGGCAGTTTTTTACCCTGGAAACAGGGCACACAGTTATCCCGGAAACAGGGTGATCAGTTACCCTGTAAACAGGGCAGTCAGTTATCCTGGAAACAGGGCGATCAGTTATCCCGAAACAGGGCGGTCAGTTACCCTGGAAACAGGGCAGTCATTTACCCCGGAAACAGGGTGAACTGTTACCCTGGAAACAGGGCAATCAGTTACCCCGGAAACAGGGCGGTCAGTTATCCTGGAAACAGGGCGGTCAGTTACCCCGGAAACAGGGACATCAGTTACCCCGGAAACAGGGCAGTCAGTTACCCTGGAAACAGGGCCGTCAGTTACCCCGGAAACAGGGTGATCAGTTATCCTGGAAACAGGGCGGTCAGTTACCCTGGAAACAGGGCACTCAGTTACCCTGGAAACAGGGCAGTCAGTAACCCTGGAAACAGGGTGATCAGTTACCCTGGAAACTGGGCAGTCAGACACCCTGGAAACAGGGCAGTTAGTTACCCCGGAAACAGGGCAGTCAGTTACCCTGGAAACTGGGCAGTCAGTTACCCTGCAAACAGGGGAGTCAGTTATCCCGGAAACAGGATGATCAGTTACCCTGGAAACTGGGCAGTCAGTTACCCTGGAAACAGGCAGTCAGTTACCCCAGCAACAGGGTGATCAGTTACCCTGGATACTGGGCAGTCAGTTACCCTGGAAACTGGGCAGCCAGTTACCCCGGAAACAGGCCGGTCAGTAAACCTGGAAACAGTTTACTCAGTTACCCCGGAAACAGGTTGATCAGTTATCCTGGAAACAGGGCGGTCAGTTACACCGGAAACAGGGCAGTTTTTTACCCTGGAAACAGGGCACACAGTTATCCCGGAAACAGGGTGATCAGTTACCCTGGAAACAGGGCAGTCAGTTATCCTGCAAACAGGGCGGTCAGTTACCCCGGAAACTGGGAGATCAGTTACCCCGGCAACAGGGCAGTCAGTTACCCTGGAAACAGGGCAGTCAGTTATCCTTGAAACAGGGTGATCAGTTACCCCGGAAACAGGGCAGTCAGTTATTCTGGAAACAGGGCGGTCAGTTACCCCGGAAACAGGGAGATCAGTTACCCCGGAAACAGGGCAGTCAGTTACCCTGGAAACAGGGCCGTCAGTTACCCCGGAAACAGGGTGATCAGTTATCCTGGAAACAGGGCGGTCAGTTACCCTGGAAACAGGGCACTCAGTTACCCTGGAAACAGGGCAGTCAGTAACCCTGGAAACAGGGCAGTCAGTTATCCCGGAAACAGGGCAGTCAGTTATCCCGGAAACAGGGTGATCAGTTACCCTGGAAACTGGGCAGTCAGACACCCTGGAAACAGGGCAGTTAGTTACCCCGGAAACAGGGCAGTCATTTACCCTGGAAACTGGGCAGTCAGTTACCCTGCAAACAGGGGAGTCAGTTATCCCGGAAACAGGATGATCAGTTACCCTGGAAACTGGGCAGTCAGTTACCCTGGAAACAGGCAGTCAGTTACCCCAGCAACAGGGTGATCAGTTACCCTGGATACTGGGCAGTCAGTTACCCTGGAAACTGGGCAGCCAGTTACCCCGGAAACAGGCCGGTCAGTAAACCTGGAAACAGTTTACTCAGTTACCCCGGAAACAGGGTGATCAGTTATCCTGGAAACAGGGCGGTCAGTTACACCGGAAACAGGGCAGTTTTTTACCCTGGAAACAGGGCACACAGTTATCCCGGAAACAGGGTGATCAGTTACCCTGTAAACAGGGCAGTCAGTTATCCTGGAAACAGGGCGATCAGTTATCCCGAAACAGGGCGGTCAGTTACCCTGGAAACAGGGCAGTCATTTACCCCGGAAACAGGGTGAACTGTTACCCTGGAAACAGGGCAATCAGTTACCCCGGAAACAGGGCGGTCAGTTACCCTGGAAACAGGGCAGTCAGTTACCCCGGAAACAGGGTGTTCAGTTACCCCGGAAACAGGGTGAGCAGTTACCCTGGAAACAGGGCAGTCAGTTACCCCGGAAACAGGGCGGTCAGTTGCCCTGGAAACAGGGCAGTCAGTTACCCCGGAAACAGGGCAGTCAGTTACCCCGGAAACAGGGTGATCAGTTACCCTGGAAACAGGGAGATCAGTTACCCTGGAAACAGGGCAGTCAGTTACCCGGAAAAAGGGTGATCAGTTACCCCGGAAACTGGGAGATCAATTACCCCGGAAACAGGGTGATCTGTTACCCCGAAATCAGGGCAGTCAGTTACCCTGGAAACAGGGCAGTGAGCTATCCCGGAAACAGGGCAGTCAGTTATCCCGGAAACAGGGTGAACAGTTACCCTGGAAACTGGGCAGTCAGTTATCCTGGAAACAGGGCGGTCAGTTACCCTGGAAACTGGGCAGTCAGTTACCCTGGAAACAGGGCGGTCAGATACCCCGGAAATAGGGCGGTCAGTTATCCTGGAAACAGAGCGGTCAGTTAAGCCGGAAACAGGGAGATCAGTTACCCCAGAAACAGGGCGGTCAGTTACCCTGGAAACAGGGCAGTCAGTTAACCTGGAAACAGGGCAGTCAGTTATCCTGGAAACAGGGCGTTTAGTTACTCCGGAAATATGTTAATCAGTTACCCCGGAAACAGGGTGATCAGTTACCCCGGAAAATGGGCAGTCAGTTACCCTGGAAACAGGGCAGTCAGTTACCCTGGAAACAGGGCAGTCACTTAACCTGGAAACAGGGCGGTCAGTTACCCCGGAAACAGGGCGGTCAGTTATCCCGCAAACAGGGCAATCATTTACCCTGGAAATAGGTTAATCAGTTACCCCGGAAACAGGGTGATCAGTTACCCCGGAAACAGGGCAGTCAGTTCCCCTGGAATCAGGGCATTCAGTTATCCCGGAAACAGGGCAGTCATATATCCCGGAAAAAGGGTGATCAGTTACCCTGGAAACTGGGCAATCAGTTACCCTGGAAACAGGGCAGTCAGTTTCCCCGGAAACAGGGCAGTCAGTTACCCCGTATACTGGGCAGTCAGTTCCCCTGGAAAAAGGGCAGTCAGCTAACCTGGAAACAGGGCAGTCAGTTATCCTGGAAACAGGGCAGTCAGTTATCCTGGAAACAGGGCGGTCAGTTACCCTGGAAACAGGGCAGTCAGTTACCCTGGAAACAGGGCAGTCAGCTAACCTGGAAACAGGGCAGTCAGTTATCCTGGAAACAGGGCAGTCAGTTATCCTGTAAACAGGGCAGTGAGCTATCCCGGAAAAAGGGCAGTCAGTTATCCCGGAAACAGGGTGAACAGTTACCCTGGAAACTGGGCAGTCAGTTATCCTGGAAATAGGGCGGTCAGATACCCCGGAAATAGGGCGGTCAGTTATCCTGGAAACAGGGCGGTCAGTACCCCGGAAACAGGGAGATCAGTTACCCCGGAACTAGGGCGGTCATTTACCCTGGAAACAGGGCGGTCACTAACCCCGGAAACAGGGAGATCAGTTACCCCGGAATCAGGGCAGTCAGATACCCTGGAAACAGGGCAGTCAGTTATCCTGGACACATGGTGGTCAGTTACCCAGATAACAGGGTGGTCAGTTACACCGGAAACAGGGTGATCAGTTATCCTGGAAATAGGGCACTCAGTCAGCCTGGAAACAGGGCAGTCAGTTACCCCGGAAACAGGGCATTCACTTACCCTGGAAACAGGGCAGTCAGTTATCCCGGAAGCAGGGCAGTCAGTTATCCCGGAAACAGGGTGATCAGTTACCCCGGAAACTGGGCAGTCAGTTACCCTGGAAACAGGGCAGTCAGTTATCCTGGAAACAGAGCAGTCATTTACCCTGGAAACAGGGCAGTCAGTTATCCCGGAAACAGGGCAGTCAGTTATCCTGGAAACAGGGCGGTCAGTTACCTGGAAACAGGGAGGTCAGTTACCCTGGAAACAGGGCAGTCAGTTATCCTGGAAACAGGTTGATCAGTTACCCTGGAAACTGGGCAGTCAGTTACCCTGGAAACAGGGCAGTCAGTTATCCTGGAAAAAGGGCAGTCAGTTACCCCGGAAACAGGGCAGTCAGTTACCCTGGAAACTGGGCAGTCAGTTACCCTGGAAAAAGGGGAGTCAGTTATCCCGGAAACAGGGTGATCAGTTACCCCGGAAACAGGGCAGTCAGTTCGCCTGGAAACAGAGCAGTCATTTACCCTGGAAACAGGGCAGTCAGTTATCCCGGAAACAGGGCACTCAGTTACCCTGGAAACAGGGCGGTCAGTTATCCTGGAAACAGGGCGGTCAGTTACCTGGAAACAGGGAGGTCAGTTACCCTGGAAACAGGGCAGTCAGTTATCCTGGAAACAGGTTGATCAGTTACCCTGGAAACTGGGCAGTCAGTTACCCTGGAAACAGGGCAGTCAGTTATCCTGGAAAAAGGGCGGTCAGTTACCCCAGAAACAGGGAGATCAGTTACCCCGGAAACAGGGCAGTCAGTTACCCTGGAAATAGGGTGGTCAGTTACCCTGGAAACAGGGTGGTTAGTTACCCCGGAAACAGGGTGATCAGTTATCCTGGAAACAGGGCGGTCAGTTACCCTGGAAACAGGGCGGTCAGTATCCCTGGAAAAAGGGGAGTCAGTTATCCCGGAAACAGGATGATCAGTTACCCTGGAAACTGGGCAGTCAGTTACCCTGGAAACAGGGCAGTCAGTTACCCTAGAAACAGGGTGATCAGTTACCCTGGATACTGGGCAGTCAGTTACCCTGGAACTGGGCTTTCAGTTACCCCGGAAACAGGGCGGTCAGTAACCCTGGAAACAGATTACTCAGTTACCCCGGAAACAGGGTGATCAGTTATCCTGGAAACAGGGCGGTCCGTTACCCATGAAACAGGGCAGGTTTTTACCCTGGAAACAAGGCACTCAGTTTCACCGAAAACAGGGCGCTCAGTTACCCTGGAAACAGGGCAGTCATTTACCCCGGAAACAGGGTGAACTGTTACAGTGGAAACAGAGCAGTCAGTTATCCCGGAAACAGGGCAGTCAGTTACCCCGGAAACAGGGTGTTCAGTTACCCCGGAAACAGGGTGAGCAGTTACCCTGGAAACAGGGCAGTCAGTTACCCCGGAAACAGGGCGGTCAGTTGCCCTGGAAACAGGGCAGTCAGTTACCCCGGAAACAGGGCAGTCAGTTACCCCGGAAACAGGGTGATCAGTTACCCTGGAAACAGGGAGATCACTTACCCTGGAAACAGGCCAGTCAGTTACCCGGAAACAGGGTGATCAGTTACCCCGGAAACAGGGTGATCTGTTACCCCGAAATCAGGGCAGTCAGTTACCCTGGAAACAGGGTGAACAGTTACCCTGGAAACTGGGCAGTCAGTTACCCTGGAAACAGGGCAGTCAGTTACCCTGGAAACTGGGCAGTCAGTTACCCTGGAAACAGGGCGGTCAGATACCCCGGAAATAGGGCGGTCAGTTATCCTGGAAACAGAGCGGTCAGTTAAGCCGGAAACAGGGAGATCAGTTACCCCGGAAACAGGGCGGTCAGTTACCCTGGAAACAGGGCAGTCAGTTAACCTGGAAACAGGGCAGTCAGTTATCCTGGAAACAGGGCGTTCAGTTACTCCGGAAATAGGTTAATCAGTTACCCCGGAAACAGGGTGATCAGTTACCCCGGAAAATGGGCAGTCAGTTATCCTGGAAACAGGGCAGTCAGTTACCCTGGAAACAGGGCAGTCAGTTAACCCGGAAACAGGGTGATCAGTTACCCCGGAAACAGGGCAGTCAGTTCCCCTGGAATCAGGGCATTCAGTTATCCCGGAAACAGGGCAGTCATATATCCCGGAAAAAGGGTGATCAGTTACCCTGGAAACTGGGCAATCAGTTACCCTGGAAACAGGGCAGTCAGTTTCCCCGGAAACAGGGCAGTCAGTTACCCCGTAAACTGGGCAGTCAGTTTCCCTGGAAACAGGGCAGTCAGCTAACCTGGAAACAGGGCAGTCAGTTATCCTGGAAACAGGGCAGTCAGTTATCCTGGAAACAGGGCGGTCAGTTACCCTGGAAACAGGGCAGTCAGTTACCCTGGAAACAGGGCAGTCAGCTAACCTGGAAACAGGGCAGTCAGTTATCCTGGAAACAGGGCAGTCAGTTATCCTGGAAACAGGGCAGTGTGCTATCCCGGAAAAAGGGCAGTCAGTTATCCCGGAAACAGGGCGGTCAGTTACCCCGGAAACAGGGAGATCAGTTACCCCGGAACTAGGGCGGTCATTTACCCTGGAAACAGGGCGGTCACTTACCCCGGAAACAGGGAGATCAGTTACCCCGGAAACAGGGCAGTCAGTTACCCTGGAAACTGGGCAGTCAGTTACCCTGGAAACAGGGCAGTCAGTTATCCTGGAAAAAGGGCAGTCAGTTACCCCGGAAACAGGGCAGTCAGTTACCCTGGAAACTGGGCAGTCAGTTACCCTGGAAACTGGGCAGTCAGTTACCCTGGAAAAAGGGGAGTCAGTTATCCCGGAAACAGGGCAGTCAGTTACCCTGGAAACAGGGCGATCAGTTATCCTGGAAACAGGGCGGTCAGTTACCTGGAAACAGGGAGGTCAGTTACCCTGGAAACAGGGAGATCAGTTACCCCGGAAACAGGGCAGTCAGTTACCCTGGAAATAGGGTGGTCTGTTACCATGGAAACAGGGTGGTTAGTTACCCAGGAAACAGGGTGATCAGTTATCCTGGAAACAGGGCGGTCAGTTACCCTGGAAACAGGGCTGTCAATATCCCTGGAAACAGGGCAGTCAGTTATCCCGGAAACAGGGCGGTCAGTTATCCCGGAAACAGGGCAGTCAGTTATCCCGGAAACAGGGTGATCAGTTACCCTGGAAACAGGACAGTCAGTTACCCCGGAAACAGGGCAGTCAGTTACCCTGGAAACAGGGCAGTCAGTTATCCCGGAAACAGGGCAGTCAGTTACCCCGGAAACAGGGCAGTCAGTTACCCTGGAAACTGGGCAGTCAGTTACCCTGGAAAAAGGGGAGTCAGTTATCCCGGAAACAGGATGATCAGTTTCCCTGGAAACTGGGCAGTCAGTTACCCTGGAAACAGGGCAGTCAGTTACCCTAGAAACAGGGTGATCAGTTACCCTGGATACTGGGCAGTCAGTTACCCTGGAACTGGGCTTTCAGTTACCCCGGAAACAGGGCGGTCAGTAACCCTGGAAACAGATTACTCAGTTACCCCGGAAACAGGGTGATCAGTTATCCTGGAAACAGGGCGGTCCGTTACCCATGAAACAGGGCAGTTTTTTACCCTGGAAACAGGGCACTCAGTTTCACCGAAAACAGGGCGCTCAGTTACCCTGGAAACAGGGCAGTCATTTACCCCGGAAACAGGGTGAACTGTTACAGTGGAAACAGAGCAGTCAGTTACCCCGGAAACAGGGCAGTCAGTTACCCCGGAAACAGGGTGTTCAGTTACCCCGGAAACAGGGTGAGCAGTTACCCTGGAAACAGGGCAGTCAGTTACCCTGGAAACAGGGCAGTCAGTTGCCCTGGAAACAGGGCAGTCAGTTACCCCGGAAACAGGGCAGTCAGTTACCCCGGAAACAGGGTGATCAGTTACCCTGGAAACAGGGAGATCACTTACCCTGGAAACAGGGCAGTCAGTTACCCGGAAACAGGGTGATCAGTTACCCCAGAAACTGGGAGATCAATTACCCCGGAAACAGGGTGATCTGTTATCCCGAAATCAGGGCAGTCAGTTACCCTGGAAACAGGGCAGTGAGCTATCCCGGAAACAGGGCATTCAGTTATCCCGGAAACAGGGTGAACAGTTACCCTGGAAACTGGGCAGTCAGTTACCCTGGAAACAGGGCGGTCAGTTACCCTGGAAACTGGGCGGTCAGATACCCCGGAAATAGGGCGGTCAGTTATCCTGGAAACAGAGCGGTCAGTTAAGCCGGAAACAGGGAGATCAGTTACCCCAGAAACAGGGCGGTCAGTTACCCTGGAAACAGGGCAGTCAGTTAACCTGGAAACAGGGCAGTCAGTTATCCTGGAAACAGGGCGTTCAGTTACTCCGGAATTAGGTTAATCAGTTACCCCGGAAACAGGGTGATCAGTTACCCCGGAAAATGGGCAGTCAGTTACCCTGGAAACAGGGCAGTCAGTTACCCTGGAAACAGGGCAGTCAGTTAACCTGGAAACAGGGCGGTCAGTTACCCCGGAAACAGGGCGGTCAGTTATCCCGCAAACAGGGCAATCATTTACCCTGGAAATAGGTTAATCAGTTACCCCGGAAACAGGGTGATCAGTTACCCCAGAAACAGGGCAGTCAGTTCCCCTGGAATCAGGGCATTCAGTTATCCCGGAAACAGGGCAGTCATATATCCCGGAAAAAGGGTGATCAGTTACCCTGGAAACTGGGCAATCAGTTACCCTGGAAACAGGGCAGTCAGTTTCCCCGGAAACAGGGCAGTCAGTTACCCCGTAAACTGGGCAGTCAGTTCCCCTGGAAACAGGGCAGTCAGCTAACCTGGAAACATGGCAGTCAGTTATCCTGGAAACAGGGCAGTCAGTTATCCTGGAAACAGGGCGGTCAGTTACCCTGGAAACAGGGCAGTCAGTTACCCTGGAAACAGGGCAGTCAGCTAACCTGGAAACAGGGCAGTCAGTTAACCTGGAAACAGGTCAGTCAGCTAACCTGGAAACAGGGCAGTCAGTTATCCCGGAAAAAGGGCAGTCAGTTATCCCGGAAACAGGGTGAACAGTTACCCTGGAAACAGGGCAGTCAGTTATCCTGGAAATAGGGCGGTCAGATACCCCGTAAATAGGGCGGTCAGTTATCCTGGAAACAGGGCGGTCAGTTACCCCGGAAACAGGGAGATCAGTTACCCCGGAACTAGGGCGGTCATTTACCCTGGAAACAGGGCGGTCACTTACCCCGGAAACAGGGAGATCAGTTACCCCGGAAACAGGGCAGTCAGTTACCCTGGAAACAGGGCAGTCAGTTATCCTGGAGACAGGGTGGTCAGTTACCCAGATAACAGGGTGGTCAGTTACACCGGAAACAGGGTGATCAGTTATCCTGGAAACAGGGCCGTCAGTTACACCGGAAACAGGGCAGTCAGTTACCCCGGAAACAGGGCGGTCAGTTACCCTGGAAACAGATTAGTCAGTTACCCCGGAAACAGGGTGATCAGTTATCCTGGAAACAGGGCAGTCAGTAAGCCTGGAAACAGGGCAGTCAGTTACCCCGGAAAAAGGGCATTCAGTTACCCTGGAAACAGGGCAGTCAGTTATCCCTGAACAGGGCAGTCAGTTATCCCGGAAACAGGGTGATCAGTTACCCCGGAAACTGGGCAGTCAGTTACCCTGGAAACAGGGCAGTCAGTTATCCTGCAAACAGGGCGGTCAGTTACCCCGGAAACTGGGAGATCAGTTACCCCGGCAACAGGGCAGTCAGTTACCCTGGAAACAGGGCAGTCAGTTACCCCGGAAACTGGGCAGTCAGATCCCCTGGAAACAGGGCAGTCTGTCACCCTGGAAACAGGTTAGTCAGTTACCCCGGAAACAGGGTGATCAGTTACCCCGGAAACAGGGCAGTCAGTTCGCCTGGAAACAGAGCAGTCATTTACCCTGGAAACAGGGCAGTCAGTTATCCCGGAAACAGGGCAGTCAGTTACCCTGGAAACAGGGCAGTCAGTTAACCTGGAAACAGGGCGGTCAGTTACCCCGGAAACAGGGCGGTCAGTTATCCCGCAAACAGGGCAATCATTTACCCTGGAAATAGGTTAATCAGTTACCCCGGAAACAGGGTGATCAGTTACCCCGGAAACAGGGCAGTCAGTTCCCCTGGAATCAGGGCATTCAGTTATCCCGGAAACAGGGCAGTCATATATCCCGGAAAAAGGGTGATCAGTTACCCTGGAAACTGGGCAATCAGTTACCCTGGAAACAGGGCAGTCAGTTTCCCAGGAAACAGGGCAGTTAGTTACCCCGTAAACTGGGCAGTCAGTTCCCCTGGAAACAAAGCAGTCAGCTAACCTGGAAACAGGGCAGTCAGTTATCCTGGAAACAGGGCAGTCAGTTATCCTGGAAACAGGGCGGTCAGTTACCTTGGAAACAGGGCAGTCAGTTAACCTGGAAACAGGTCAGTCAGCTAACCTGGAAACAGGGCAGTCAGTTATCCCGGAAAAAGGGCAGTCAGTTATCCCGGAAACAGGGTGAACAGTTACCCTGGAAACAGGGCAGTCAGTTATCCTGGAAATAGGGCGGTCAGATACCCCGTAAATAGGGCGGTCAGTTATCCTGGAAACAGGGCGGTCAGTTACCCCGGAAACAGGGAGATCAGTTACCCCGGAACTAGGGCGGTCATTTACCCTGGAAACAGGGCGGTCACTTACCCCGGAAACAGGGAGATCAGTTACCCCGGAAACAGGGCAGTCAGTTACCCTGGAAACAGGGCAGTCAGTTATCCTGGAGACAGGGTGGTCAGTTACCCAGATAACAGGGTGGTCAGTTACACCGGAAACAGGGTGATCAGTTATCCTGGAAACAGGGCGGTCAGTTACACCGGAAACAGGGAAATCAGTTACCCCGGAAACAGGGCGGTCAGTTACCCTGGAAACAGATTAGTCAGTTACCCCGGAAACAGGGTGATCAGTTATCCTGGAAACAGGGCAGTCAGTAAGCCTGGAAACAGGGCAGTCAGTTACCCCGGAAAAAGGGCATTCAGTTACCCTGGAAACAGGGCAGTCAGTTATCCCTGAACAGGGCAGTCAGTTATCCCGGAAACAGGGTGATCAGTTACCCCGGAAACTGGGCAGTCAGTTACCCTGGAAACAGGGCAGTCAGTTATCCTGCAAACAGGGCGGTCAGTTACCCCGGAAACTGGGAGATCAGTTACCCCGGCAACAGGGCAGTCAGTTACCCTGGAAACAGGGCAGTCAGTTACCCCGGAAACTGGGCAGTCAGATCCCCTGGAAACAGGGCAGTCTGTCACCCTGGAAACAGGTTAGTCAGTTACCCCGGAAACAGGGTGATCAGTTACCCCGGAAACAGGGCAGTCAGTTCGCCTGGAAACAGAGCAGTCATTTACCCTGGAAACAGGGCAGTCATTTATCCCGGAAACAGTGCAGTCAGTTACCCTGGAAACAGGGCGGTCAGTTACCTGGAAACAGGGAGGTCAGTTACCCTGGAAACAGGGCAGTCAGTTATTCTGGAAAAAGGGCGGTCAGTTACCCCGGAAACAGGGACATCAGTTACCCCGGAAACAGGGCAGTCAGTTACCCTGGAAATAGGGTGAACTGTTACAGTGGAAACAGGGCACTCAGTTTCCCCGAAAACAGGGCGCCCAGTTACCCTGGAAACAGGGCAGTCATTTACCCCGGAAACAGGGTGAACTGTTACAGTGGAAACAGGGCAGTCAGTTACCCCGGAAACAGGGTGATCTGTTACCCCGGAAACAGGGTGAACAGTTACCCTGGAAACAGGGCAGTCAGTTACCCAGCAAACAGGGCGGTCAGTTGCCCTGGAAACAGGGCAGTCAGTTACCCCGGAAACAGGGTGATCAGTTACACAGGAAACAGGGAGATCAGTTACCCTGGAAACAGGGCAGTCAGTTACCCTGGAAGCAGTGCGGTCAGTTACCCCGGAAACAGGGCGGTCAGTTACCCTGGAAACAGGGCAGTCAGTTATCCCGGAAACAGGGCGGACAGTTACCCTGGAAAAAGAGCGGTCAGTTATCCCGGAAACAGGGTGATCAGTTTTCCTGGAAACAGGGTGATCAGTTACCCTGGAAACAGGGCAGTCAGTTATCCTGGAAACAGGGCAGTCAGTTACCCTGGAAACAGGGCGGTTAGTTAACCTGGAAACAGGGCAGTCAGTTATCCCGGAAACAGGGTGATCAGTTACCCTGGAAACAGGGCAGTCAGTTACCCTGGAAACAGGGCGGACAGTTACCCTGGAAACAGGGTGAGCAGTTATCCTGGAAACAGGGTGATCAGTTACCGTGGAAACGGGGCAGTCAGTTATCCCGGAAACAGGGTGATCAGTTACCCCGTAAACAGGGCGATTAGTTTCCCCGGAAACAGGGTGATCAGTTACCCGGAAACAGGTCGATCCGTTTTCCCGGAAACAGGGCGGTCAGTTACCCTGGAAACAGGGCAGTCAGTTACCCCGGAAACAGGACGTTCTGTTACCCCGGAAACAGGGCGGTTAATTACCCCAGAAACAGGGCGATCAGTTACCCTGGAAACAGGGCGATCAGTTACCCTGGAAACTGTGCTGTCAGTTACCCCGGAAACAGGGCAGTCAGTTACCCTGGAAACAGGGCAGTCAGTTATCCCGGAAACAGGGCAGTCAGTTATCCCGGAAACAGGGTGATCAGTTACCCTGGAAACAGGGCAGTCAGTTGCCCCGGAAACAGGGCAGTCAGTTACCCTGGAAACAGGGCAGTCAGTTATCCCGGAAACAGGGCGGTCAGTTATCCCGGAAACAGGGTGATCAGTTACCCTGGAAACTGGGCAGTCAGTTACCCTGGAAACTGGGCAGTCAGTTACACCGGAAACAGGGCAGTCAGTTACCCTGGAAACTGGGCAGTCATTTACCCTTGAAACAGGGCAGTCAGTTATCCCGGAAACAGGGTGATCAGTTACCCTGGAAACAGGGCAATCAGTTATCCCGGAAACAGGGCAGTCAGTTATCCCGGAAAAAGGGTGATCAATTACCCTGGAAACTGGGCAGTCAGTTACCCTGGAAACAGGACAGTCAGTTACCCCGGAAAAAGGGCAGTCAGTTACCCTGGAAACAGGGAGATCAGTTACCCTGGAAACAGGGCAGTCAGTTACCCGGAAACAGGGTGATCAGTTACCCCGGAAACAGGGAGATCAATTACCCCGGAAACAGGGTGATCTGTTACCCCGAAATCAGGGCAGTCAGTTCCCCTGGAAACAGGGCAGTCAGTTATCCCGGAAACAGGGCAGTCAGTTATCCCGGAAACAGGGCAGTCAGTTACCCTGGAAACAGGGCAGTCAGTTAACCTGGAAACAGTGCGGTCAGTTACCCCGGAAACAGGGCGGTCAGTTATCTCGCAAACAGGGCAATCATTTACCCTGGAAATAGGTTAATCAGTTACCCCGGAAACAGGGTGATCAGTTACCCCGGAAACAGGGCAGTCAGTTCCCCTGGAATCAGGGCATTCAGTTATCCCGGAAACAGGGCAGTCATATATCCCGGAAAAAGGGTGATCAGTTACCCTGGAAACTGGGCAATCTGTTACCCTGGAAACAGGGCAGTCAGTTTCCCAGGAAACAGGGCAGTTAGTTACCCCGTAAACTGGGCAGTCAGTTCCCCTGGAAACAAAGCAGTCAGCTAACCTGGAAACAGGGCAGTCAGTTATCCTGGAAACAGGGCAGTCAGTTATCCTGGAAACAGGGCGGTCAGTTACCTTGGAAACAGGGCAGTCAGTTAACCTGGAAACAGGTCAGTCAGCTAACCTGGAAACAGGGCAGTCAGTTATCCCGGAAAAAGGGCAGTCAGTTATCCCGGAAACAGGGTGAACAGTTACCCTGGAAACAGGGCAGTCAGTTATCCTGGAAATAGGGCGGTCAGATACCCCGTAAATAGGGCGGTCAGTTATCCTGGAAACAGGGCGGTCAGTTACCCCGGAAACAGGGAGATCAGTTACCCCGGAAACAGGGCAGTCAGTTAC
Organism: Heterodontus francisci; assembly: GCF_036365525.1. Lineage (NCBI taxonomy): Eukaryota > Metazoa > Chordata > Chondrichthyes > Heterodontiformes > Heterodontidae > Heterodontus > Heterodontus francisci. The sequence continues at coordinate 6,779,549 of NC_090403.1, read as the reverse complement.
CCTGGAAACAGGGCAGTCAGTTATCCTGGAGACAGGGTGGTCAGTTACCCAGATAACAGGGTGGTCAGTTACACCGGAAACAGGGTGATCAGTTATCCTGGAAACAGGGCGGTCAGTTACACCGGAAACAGGGAAATCAGTTACCCCGGAAACAGGGCGGTCAGTTACCCTGGAAACAGATTAGTCAGTTACCCCGGAAACAGGGTGATCAGTTATCCTGGAAACAGGGCAGTCAGTAAGCCTGGAAACAGGGCAGTCAGTTACCCCGGAAAAAGGGCATTCAGTTACCCTGGAAACAGGGCAGTCAGTTATCCCTGAACAGGGCAGTCAGTTATCCCGGAAACAGGGTGATCAGTTACCCCGGAAACTGGGCAGTCAGTTACCCTGGAAACAGGGCAGTCAGTTATCCTGCAAACAGGGCGGTCAGTTACCCCGGAAACTGGGAGATCAGTTACCCCGGCAACAGGGCAGTCAGTTACCCTGGAAACAGGGCAGTCAGTTACCCCGGAAACTGGGCAGTCAGATCCCTGGAAACAGGGCAGTCTGTCACCCTGGAAACAGGTTAGTCAGTTACCCCGGAAACAGGGTGATCAGTTACCCCGGAAACAGGGCAGTCAGTTCGCCTGGAAACAGAGCAGTCATTTACCCTGGAAACAGGGCAGTCATTTATCCCGGAAACAGTGCAGTCAGTTACCCTGGAAACAGGGCGGTCAGTTACCTGGAAACAGGGAGGTCAGTTACCCTGGAAACAGGGCAGTCAGTTATCCTGGAAAAAGGGCGGTCAGTTACCCCGGAAACAGGGACATCAGTTACCCCGGAAACAGGGCCGTCAGTTACCCTGGAAATATGGTGGTCAGTTACCCTGGAAACAGGGCACTCAGTTTCCCCGAAAACAGGGCGCCCAGTTACCCTGGAAACAGGGCAGTCATTTACCCCGGAAACAGGGTGAACTGTTACAGTGGAAACAGGGCAGTCAGTTACCCCGGAAACAGGGTGATCTGTTACCCCGGAAACAGGGTGAACAGTTACCCTGGAATCAGGGCAGTCAGTTACCCAGCAAACAGGGCGGTCAGTTGCCCTGGAAACAGGGCAGTCAGTTACCCCGGAAACAGGGTGATCAGTTACACAGGAAACAGGGAGATCAGTTACCCTGGAAACAGGGCAGTCAGTTACCCTGGAAGCAGTGCGGTCAGTTACCCCGGAAACAGGGCGGTCAGTTACCCTGGAAACAGGGCAGTCAGTTATCCCGGAAACAGGGCGGACAGTTACCCTGGAAAAAGAGCGGTCAGTTATCCCGGAAACAGGGTGATCAGTTTTCCTGGAAACAGGGTGATCAGTTACCCTGGAAACAGGGCAGTCAGTTATCCTGGAAACAGGGCAGTCAGTTACCCTGGAAACAGGGCGGTTAGTTAACCTGGAAACAGGGCAGTCAGTTATCCCGAAAACAGGGTGATCAGTTACCCTGGAAACAGGGCAGTCAGTTACCCTGGAAACAGGGCGGACAGTTACCCTGGAAACAGGGTGAGCAGTTATCCTGGAAACAGGGTGATCAGTTACCGTGGAAACGGGGCAGTCAGTTATCCCGGAAACAGGGTGATCAGTTACCCCGGAAACAGGGCGATTAGTTTCCCCGGAAACAGGGTGATCAGTTACCCGGAAACAGGTCGATCCGTTTTCCCGGAAACAGGGCGGTCAGTTACCCTGGAAACAGGGCAGTCAGTTACCCCGGAAACAGGACGTTCTGTTACCCCGGAAACAGGGCGGTTAATTACCCCAGAAACAGGGCGATCAGTTACCCTGGAAACAGGGCGATCAGTTACCCTGGAAACTGTGCTGTCAGTTACCCCGGAAACAGGGCAGTCAGTTACCCTGGAAACAGGGCAGTCAGTTATCCCGGAAACAGGGCAGTCAGTTATCCCGGAAACAGGGTGATCAGTTACCCTGGAAACAGGGCAGTCAGTTGCCCCGGAAACAGGGCAGTCAGTTACCCTGGAAACAGGGCGGTCAGTTATCCCGGAAACAGGGCGGTCAGTTATCCCGGAAACAGGGTGATCAGTTACCCTGGAAACTGGGCAGTCAGTTACCCTGGAAACTGGGCAGTCAGTTACACCGGAAACAGGGCAGTCAGTTACCCTGGAAACTGGGCAGTCATTTACCCTTGAAACAGGGCAGTCAGTTATCCCGGAAACAGGGTAATCAGTTACCCTGGAAACAGGGCAATCAGTTATCCCGGAAACAGGGCAGTCAGTTATCCCGGAAAAAGGGTGATCAATTACCCTGGAAACTGGGCAGTCAGTTACCCTGGAAACAGGACAGTCAGTTACCCCGGAAAAAGGGCAGTCAGTTACCCTGGAAACAGGGAGATCAGTTACCCTGGAAACAGGGCAGTCAGTTACCCGGAAACAGGGTGATCAGTTACCCCGGAAACAGGGAGATCAATTACCCCGGAAACAGGGTGATCTGTTACCCCGAAATCAGGGCAGTCAGTTCCCCTGGAAACAGGGCAGTCAGTTATCCCGGAAACAGGGCAGTCAGTTATCCCGGAAACAGGGTGAACAGTTACCCTGGAAACAGGGCGGTCAGTTACCCTGGAAACAGGGCAGTCAGTTATCCTGGAAACAGGGTGATCAGTTAACCTGGAAACTGGGCAGTAAGTTACCCTGGAAACAGGGCAGTCAGTTATCCTGGAAACAGGGCAGTCAGTTATCCTGGAAACAGGGCGGACAGATACCCCGGAAATAGGGCGGTCAGTTATCTTGGAAACAGAGCGGTCAGTTACGCCGGAAACAGGGAGATCAGTTATCCCGGAAACAGGGCGGTCAGTTACCCTGGAAACAGGGCAGTCAGTTATCCTGGAAACAGGGCGTTCAGTTACCCCGGAAATAGGTTAATCAGTTCCCCCGGAAACAGGGTGATCAGTTACCCCGGAAAATGGGCAGTCAGTTACCCCGGATACAGGGCGGTCTGTTATCCCGCAAACAGGGCAGTCATTTACCCCGGAAACAGGGCAGTCAGTTATCCCGGAAACAGGGCAGTCAGTTATCCCGGAAACAGGGCGGTCAGTAACTCTGGAAACAGGGCAGTCAGTTACCCTGGAAATAGGTTAATCAGTTACCCCGGAAACAGGGTGATCAGTTACCCCGGATACAGGGCAGTCAGTTACCCTGGAATCAGGGCATTCAGTTATCCCGGAAACAGGGCAGTCATATATCCCAGAAAAAGGGTCATCAGTTACCCTGGAAACTGAGCAATCAGTTACCCTGGAAACAGGGTGGTCAGTTACCCCGGAAACAGGGTGATCAGTTACCCCGGAAACAGGGTGATCAGTTATCCTGGAAACAGGGCATTCAGTTACCCTGGAAATAGGGTGGTCAGTTACCCTGGAATTAGGGTGGTTATTTACCCCGGAAACAGGGTGATCAGCTATCTTGGAAACAGGGGGGTCAGTTACCACGGATAACAGGGCACTCAGTTACCCTGGAAACAGGGTGATCAGTTATCCTGGAAACAGGGCAGTCAGTAAGCCTGGAAACAGGGCAGTCAGTTACCCCGGAAAAAGGGCATTCAGTTACCCTGGAAACAGGGCAGTCAGTTATCCCTGAACAGGGCAGTCAGTTATCCCGGAAACAGGGTGATCAGTTACCCCGGAAACTGGGCAGTCAGTTACCCTGGAAACAGGGCAGTCAGTTATCCTGCAAACAGGGCGGTCAGTTACCCCGGAAACTGGGAGATCAGTTACCCAGGCAACAGGGCAGTCAGTTACCCTGGAAACAGGGCAGTCAGTTACCCCGGAAACTGGGCAGTCAGATCCCCTGGAAACAGGGCAGTCTGTCACCCTGGAAACAGGTTAGTCAGTTACCCCGGAAACAGGGTGATCAGTTACCCCGGAAACAGGGCAGTCAGTTCGCCTGGAAACAGAGCAGTCATTTACCCTGGAAACAGGGCAGTCAGTTATCCCGGAAACAGGGCAGTCAGTTACCCTGGAAACAGGGCAGTCAGTTAACCTGGAAACAGGGCGGTCAGTTACCCCGGAAACAGGGCGGTCAGTTATCCCGCAAACAGGGCAATCATTTACCCTGGAAATAGGTTAATCAGTTACCCCGGAAACAGGGTGATCAGTTACCCTGGAAACAGGGCAGTCAGTTATCCTGGAAACAGGGTGATCAGTTAACCTGGAAACTGGGCAGTAAGTTACCCTGGAAACAGGGCAGTCAGTTATCCTGGAAACAGGGCAGTCAGTTATCCTGGAAACAGGGCGGACAGATACCCCGGAAATAGGGCGGTCAGTTATCTTGGAAACAGAGCGGTCAGTTACGCCGGAAACAGGGAGATCAGTTATCCCGGAAACAGGGCGGTCAGTTACCCTGGAAACAGGGCAGTCAGTTATCCTGGAAACAGGGCGTTCAGTTACCCCGGAAATAGGTTAATCAGTTCCCCCGGAAACAGGGTGATCAGTTACCCCGGAAAATGGGCAGTCAGTTACCCCGGATACAGGGCGGTCAGTTATCCTGGAAACAGGGCAGTCAGTTATCCTGGAAACAGGGCGGACAGATACCCCGGAAATAGGGCGGTCAGTTATCTTGGAAACAGAGCGGTCAGTTACGCCGGAAACAGGGCGGTCTGTTATCCCGCAAACAGAGCAGTCATTTACCCCGGAAACAGGGCAGTCAGTTATCCCGGAAACAGGGCAGTCAGTTATCCCGGAAACAGGGCGGTCAGTAACTCTGGAAACAGGGCAGTCAGTTACCCCGGAAATAGGTTAATCAGTTATCCCCGGAAACAGGGTGATCAGTTACCCCGGATACAGGGCAGTCAGTTACCCTGGAATCAGGGCATTCAGTTATCCCGGAAACAGGGCAGTCATATATCGCAGAAAAAGGGTCATCAGTTACCCTGGAAACTGAGCAATCAGTTACCCTGGAAACAGGGTGGTCAGTTACCCCGGAAACAGGGTGATCAGTTACCCCGGAAACAGGGTGATCAGTTATCCTGGAAACAGGGCATTCAGTTACCCTGGAAATAGGGTGGTCAGTTACCCTGGAAACAGGGTGGTTAGTTACCCCGGAAACAGGGTGATCAGTTATCCTGGAAACAGGGCGGTCAGTTACCCCGGAAACAGGGCACTCAGTTACCCTGGAAACAGGGTGATCAGTTATCCTGGAAACAGGGCAGTCAGTAAGCCTGGAAACAGGGCAGTCAGTTACCCCGGAAAAAGGGCATTCAGTTACCCTGGAAACAGGGCAGTCAGTTATCCCTGAACAGGGCAGTCAGTTATCCCGGAAACAGGGTGATCAGTTACCCCGGAAACTGGGCAGTCAGTTACCCTGGAAACAGGGCAGTCAGTTATCCTGCAAACAGGGCGGTCAGTTACCCCGGAAACTGGGAGATCAGTTACCCCGGCAACAGGGCAGTCAGTTACCCTGGAAACAGGGCAGTCAGTTACCCCGGAAACTGGGCAGTCAGATCCCCTGGAAACAGGGCAGTCAGTTACCCCGGAAACAGGGTGATCAGTTACCCCGGAAACAGGGCAGTCAGTTCGCCTGGAAACAGAGCAGTCATTTACCCTGGAAACAGGGCAGTCAGTTATCCCGCAAACAGGGCAGTCAGTTACCCTGGAAACAGGGCAGTCAGTTAACCTGGAAACAGGGCGGTCAGTTACCCCGGAAACAGGGCGGTCAGTTATCCCGCAAACAGGGCAATCATTTACCCTGGAAATAGGTTAATCAGTTACCCCGGAAACAGGGTGATCAGTTACCCCGGAAACAGGGCAGTCAGTTCCCCTGGAATCAGGGCATTCAGTTATCCCGGAAACAGGGCAGTCATATATCCCGGAAAAAGGGTGATCAGTTACCCTGGAAACTGGGCAATCAGTTACCCTGGAAACAGGGCAGTCAGTTTCCCTGGAAACAGGGCAGTCAGTTATCCTGGAAACAGGGCAGTCAGTTATCCCGGAAACAGGGTGATCAGTTACCCTGGAAACAGGGCAATCAGTTATCCCGGAAACAGGGCAGTCAGTTATCCCGGAAAAAGGGTGATCAATTACCCTGGAAACTGGGCAGTCAGTTACCCTGGAAACAGGACAGTCAGTTACCCCGGAAAAAGGGCAGTCAGTTACCCTGGAAACAGGGAGATCAGTTACCCTGGAAACAGGGCAGTCAGTTACCCGGAAACAGGGTGATCAGTTACCCCGGAAACAGGGAGATCAATTACCCCGGAAACAGGGTGATCTGTTACCCCAAAATCAGGGCAGTCAGTTCCCCTGGAAACAGGGCAGTCAGTTATCCCGGAAACAGGGCAGTCAGTTATCCCGGAAACAGGGTGAAGAGTTACCCTGGAAACAGGGCGGTCAGTTACCCTGGAAACAGGGCAGTCAGTTATCCTGGAAACAGGGTGATCAGTTAACCTGGAAACAGGGCAGTCAGTTATCCTGGAAACAGGGCAGTCAGTTATCCTGGAAACAGGGCGGACAGATACCCCGGAAATAGGGCGGTCAGTTATCTTGGAAACAGAGCGGTCAGTTACGCCGGAAACAGGGAGATCAGTTATCCCGGAAACAGGGCGGTCAGTTACCCTGGAAACAGGGCAGTCAGTTATCCTGGAAACAGGGCGTTCAGTTACCCCGGAAATAGGTTAAACAGTTCCCCCGGAAACAGGGTGATCAGTTACCCCGGAAAATGGGCAGTCAGTTACCCCGGATACAGGGCGGTCTGTTATCCCGCAAACAGGGCAGTCATTTACCCCGGAAACAGGGCAGTCAGTTATCCCGGAAACAGGGCAGTCAGTTATCCCGGAAACAGGGCGGTCAGTAACTCTGGAAACAGGGCAGTCAGTTACCCTGGAAATAGGTTAATCAGTTACCCCGGAAACAGGGTGATCAGTTACCCCGGATACAGGGCAGTCAGTTACCCTGGAATCAGGGCATTCAGTTATCCCGGAAACAGGGCAGTCATATATCCCAGAAAAAGGGTCATCAGTTACCCTGGAAACTGAGCAATCAGTTACCCTGGAAACAGGGTGGTCAGTTACCCCGGAAACAGGGTGATCAGTTACCCCGGAAACAGGGTGATCAGTTATCCTGGAAACAGGGCATTCAGTTACCCTGGAAATAGGGTGGTCAGTTACCCTGGAAACAGGGTGGTTAGTTACCCCGGAAACAGGGTGATCAGTTATCCTGGAAACAGGGCGGTCAGTTACCCCGGAAACAGGGCACTCAGTTACCCCGGAAACAGGGTGATCAGTTATCCTGGAAACAGGGCAGTCAGTAAGCCTGGAAACAGGGCAGTCAGTTACCCCGGAAAAAGGGCATTCAGTTACCCTGGAAACAGGGCAGTCAGTTATCCCTGAACAGGGCAGTCAGTTATCCCGGAAACAGGGTGATCAGTTACCCCGGAAACTGGGCAGTCAGTTACCCTGGAAACAGGGCAGTCAGTTATCCTGCAAACAGGGCGGTCAGTTACCCCGGAAACTGGGAGATCAGTTACCCCGGCAACAGGGCAGTCAGTTACCCTGGAAACAGGGCAGTCAGTTACCCCGGAAACTGGGCAGTCAGATCCCCTGGAAACAGGGCAGTCTGTCACCCTGGAAACAGGTTAGTCAGTTACCCCGGAAACAGGGTGATCAGTTACCCCGGAAACAGGGCAGTCAGTTCGCCTGGAAACAGAGCAGTCATTTACCCTGGAAACAGGGCAGTCAGTTATCCCGGAAACAGGGCAGTCAGTTGCCCTGGAAACAGGGCAGTCAGTTAACCTGGAAACAGGGCGGTCAGTTACCCCGGAAACAGGGCGGTCAGTTATCCCGCAAACAGGGCAATCATTTACCCTGGAAATAGGTTAATCAGTTACCCCGGAAACAGGGTGATCAGTTACCCCGGAAACAGGGCAGTCAGTTCCCCTGGAATCAGGGAATTCAGTTATCCCGGAAACAGGGCAGTCATATATCCTGGAAAAAGGGTGATCAGTTTCCCTGGAAACTGGGCAATCAGTTACCCTGGAAACAGGGCAGTCAGTTTCCCAGGAAACAGGGCAGTCAGTTACGCCGTAAACTGGGCAGTCAGTTACCCTGGAAACAGGTCAGTCAGCTAACCTGGAAACAGGGCAGTCAGTTATCCTGGAAACAGAGCAGTCAGTTATCCTGGAAACAGGGCAGTGAGCTATCCCGGAAAAAGGGCAGTCAGTTATCCCGGAAACAGGGTGAACAGTTACCCTGGAAACAGGGCAGTCAGTTATCCTGGAAATAGGGCGGTCAGATACCCCGTAAATAGGGCGGTCAGTTATCCTGGAAACAGGGCGGTCAGTTACCCCGGAAACAGGGAGATCAGTTACCCCGGAACTAGGGCGGTCATTTACCCTGGAAACAGGGCGGTCACTTACCCCGGAAACAGGGAGATCAGTTACCCCGGAAACAGGGCAGTCAGTTACCCTGGAAACAGGGCAGTCAGTTATCCTGGAGACAGGGTGGTCAGTTACCCAGATAACAGGGTGGTCAGTTACACCGGAAACAGGGTGATCAGTTATCCTGGAAACAGGGCGGTCAGTTACACCGGAAACAGGGCAGTCAGTTACCCCGGAAACAGGGCGGTCAGTTACCCTGGAAACAGATTAGTCAGTTACCCCGGAAACAGGGTGATCAGTTATCCTGGAAACAGGGCAGTCAGTAAGCCTGGAAACAGGGCAGTCAGTTACCCCGTAAAAAGGGCATTCAGTTACCCTGGAAACAGGGCAGTCAGTTATCCCTGAACAGGGCAGTCAGTTATCCCGGAAACAGGGTGATCAGTTACCCCGGAAACTGGGCAGTCAGTTACCCTGGAAACAGGGCAGTCAGTTATCCTGCAAACAGGGCGGTCAGTTACCCCGGAAACTGGGAGATCAGTTACCCCGGCAACAGGGCAGTCAGTTACCCTGGAAACAGGGCAGTCAGTTACCCCGGAAACTGGGCAGTCAGATCCCCTGGAAACAGGGCAGTCTGTCACCCTGGAAACAGGTTAGTCAGTTACCCCGGAAACAGGGTGATCAGTTACCCCGGAAACAGGGCAGTCAGTTCGCCTGGAAACAGAGCAGTCATTTACCCTGGAAACAGGGCAGTCATTTATCCCGGAAACAGTGCAGTCAGTTACCCTGGAAACAGGGCAGTCAGTTATCCTGGAAACAGGTTGATCAGTTACCCTGGAAACAGGGCAGTCAGTTATCCTGGAAAAAGGGCGGTCAGTTACCCCGGAAACAGGGACATCAGTTACCCCGGAAACAGGGCAGTCAGTTACCCTGGAAATAGGGTGGTCAGTTACCCTGGAAACAGGGCACTCAGTTTCCCCGAAAACAGGGCGCTCAGTTACCCTGGAAACAGGGCAGTCATTTACCCCGGAAACAGGGTGAACTGTTACAGTGGAAACAGGGCAGTCAGTTACCCCGGAAACCGGGTGATCTGTTACCCCGGAAACAGGGTGAACAGTTACCCTGGAAACAGGGCAGTCAGTTACCCAGCAAACAGGGCGGTCAGTTGCCCTGGAAACAGGGCAGTCAGTTACCCCGGAAACAGGGTGATCAGTTACACAGGAAACAGGGAGATCAGTTACCCTGGAAACAGGGCAGTCAGTTACCCTGGAAGCAGTGCGGTCAGTTACCCCGGAAACAGGGCGGTCAGTTACCCTGGAAACATGGCAGTCAGTTATCCCGGAAACAGGGCGGACAGTTACCCTGGAAAAAGAGCGGTCAGTTATCCCGGAAACAGGGTGATCAGTTTTCCTGGAAACAGGGTGATCAGTTACCCTGGAAACAGGGCAGTCAGTTATCCTGGAAACAGGGCAGTCAGTTACCCTGGAAACAGGGCGGTCAGTTACCCTGGAAACAGATTAGTCAGTTACCCCGGAAACAGGGTGATCAGTTATCCTGGAAACAGGGCAGTCAGTAAGCCTGGAAACAGGGCAGTCAGTTACCCCGTAAAAAGGGCATTCAGTTACCCTGGAAACAGGGCAGTCAGTTATCCCTGAACAGGGCAGTCAGTTATCCCGGAAACAGGGTGATCAGTTACCCCGGAAACTGGGCAGTCAGTTACCCTGGAAACAGGGCAGTCAGTTATCCTGCAAACAGGGCGGTCAGTTACCCCGGAAACTGGGAGATCAGTTACCCCGGCAACAGGGCAGTCAGTTACCCTGGAAACAGGGCAGTCAGTTACCCCGGAAACTGGGCAGTCAGATCCCCTGGAAACAGGGCAGTCTGTCACCCTGGAAACAGGTTAGTCAGTTACCCCGGAAACAGGGTGATCAGTTACCCCGGAAACAGGGCAGTCAGTTCGCCTGGAAACAGAGCAGTCATTTACCCTGGAAACAGGGCAGTCATTTATCCCGGAAACAGTGCAGTCAGTTACCCTGGAAACAGGGCAGTCAGTTATCCTGGAAACAGATTGATCAGTTACCCTGGAAACAGGGCAGTCAGTTATCCTGGAAAAAGGGCGGTCAGTTACCCCGGAAACAGGGACATCAGTTACCCCGGAAACAGGGCAGTCAGTTACCCTTGAAATAGGGTGGTCAGTTACCCTGGAAACAGGGCACTCAGTTTCCCCGAAAACAGGGCGCTCAGTTACCCTGGAAACAGGGCAGTCATTTACCCCGGAAACAGGGTGAACTGTTACAGTGGAAACAGGGCAGTCAGTTACCCCGGAAACAGGGTGATCTGTTACCCCGGAAACAGGGTGAACAGTTACCCTGGAATCAGGGCAGTCAGTTACCCAGCAAACAGGGCGGTCAGTTGCCCTGGAAACAGGGCAGTCAGTTACCCCGGAAACAGGGTGATCAGTTACACAGGAAACAGGGAGATCAGTTACCCTGGAAACAGGGCAGTCAGTTACCCTGGAAGCAGTGCGGTCAGTTACCCCGGAAACAGGGCGGTCAGTTACCCTGGAAACAGGGCAGTCAGTTATCCCGGAAACAGGGCGGACAGTTACCCTGGAAAAAGAGCGGTCAGTTATCCCGGAAACAGGGTGATCAGTTTTCCTGGAAACAGGGTGATCAGTTACCCTGGAAACAGGGCAGTCAGTTATCCTGGAAACAGGGCAGTCAGTTACCCTGGAAACAGGGCGGTTAGTTAACCTGGAAACAGGGCAGTCAGTTATCCCGGAAACAGGGTGATCAGTTACCCTGGAAACAGGGCAGTCAGTTACCCTGGAAACAGGGCGGACAGTTACCCTGGAAACAGGGTGAGCAGTTATCCTGGAAACAGGGTGATCAGTTACCGTGGAAACGGGGCAGTCAGTTATCCCGGAAACAGGGTGATCAGTTACCCCGGAAACAGGGCGATTAGTTTCCCCGGAAACAGGTTGATCAGTTACCCGGAAACAGGTCGATCCGTTTTCCCGGAAACAGGGCGGTCAGTTACCCTGGAAACAGGGCAGTCAGTTACCCCGGAAACAGGACGTTCTGTTACCCCGGAAACAGGGCGGTTAATTACCCCAGAAACAGGGCGATCAGTTATCCTGGAAACAGGGCGATCAGTTACCCTGGAAACTGTGCTGTCAGTTACCCCGGAAACAGGGCAGTCAGTTACCCTGGAAACAGGGCAGTCAGTTATCCCGGAAACAGGGCAGTCAGTTATCCCGGAAACAGGGTGATCAGTTACCCTGGAAACAGGGCAGTCAGTTGCCCCGGAAACAGGGCAGTCATTTACCCTGGAAACAGGGCAGTCAGTTACCCCTGGAAACAGGGCAGTCAGTTATCCCGGAAACTGGGCAGTCAGTTACCCTGGAAACTGGGCAGTCAGTTACACCGGAAACAGGGCAGTCAGTTACCCTGGAAACTGGGCAGTCATTTACCCTTGAAACAGGGCAGTCAGTTATCCCGGAAACAGGGTGATCAGTTACCCTGGAAACAGGGCAATCAGTTATCCCGGAAACAGGGCAGTCAGTTATCCCGGAAAAAGGGTGATCAATTACCCTGGAAACTGGGCAGTCAGTTACCCTGGAAACAGGACAGTCAGTTACCCCGGAAAAAGGGCAGTCAGTTACCCTGGAAACAGGGAGATCAGTTACCCTGGAAACAGGGCAGTCAGTTACCCGGAAACAGGGTGATCATTTACCCCGGAAACAGGGAGATCAATTACCCCGGAAACAGGGTGATCTGTTACCCCAAAATCAGGGCAGTCAGTTCCCCTGGAAACAGGGCAGTCAGTTATCCCGGAAACAGGGCAGTCAGTTATCCCGGAAACAGGGTGAAGAGATACCCTGGAAACAGGGCGGTCAGTTACCCTGGAAACAGGGCAGTCAGTTATCCTGGAAACAGGGTGATCAGTTAACCTGGAAACTGGGCAGTAAGTTACCCTGGAAACAGGGCAGTCAGTTATCCTGGAAACAGGGCAGTCAGTTATCCTGGAAACAGGGCGGACAGATACCCCGGAAATAGGGCGGTCAGTTATCTTGGAAACAGAGCGGTCAGTTACGCCGATAACAGGGAGATCAGTTATCCCGGAAACAGGGCGGTCAGTTACCCTGGAAACAGGGCAGTCAGTTATCCTGGAAACAGGGCGTTCAGTTACCCCGGAAATAGGTTAATCAGTTCCCCCGGAAACAGGGTGATCAGTTACCCCGGAAAATGGGCAGTCAGTTACCCCGGATACATGGCGGTCTGTTATCCCGCAAACAGGGCAGTCATTTACCCCGGAAACAGGGCAGTCAGTTATCCCGGAAACAGGGCAGTCAGTTATCCCGGAAACAGGGCGGTCAGTAACTCTGGAAACAGGGCAGTCAGTTACCCTGGAAATAGGTTAATCAGTTACCCCGGAAACAGGGTGATCAGTTACCCCGGATACAGGGCAGTCAGTTACCCTGGAATCAGGGCATTCAGTTATCCCGGAAACAGGGCAGTCATATATCCCAGAAAAAGGGTCATCAGTTACCCTGGAAACTGAGCAATCAGTTACCCTGGAAACAGGGTCGTCAGTTACCCCGGAAACAGGGTGATCAGTTACCCCGGAAACAGGGTGATCAGTTATCCTGGAAACAGGGCATTCAGTTACCCTGGAAATCGGGTGGTCAGTTCCCCTGGAAACAGGGTGGTTAGTTACCCCGGAAACAGGGTGATCAGTTATCCTGGAAACAGGGCGGTCAGTTACCCCGGAAACAGGGCACTCAGTTACCCTGGAAACAGGGCGGTCAGTATCCCTGGAAACAGGGCAGTCAGTTATCCCGGAAACAGGGCAGTCAGTTATCCCGGAAACAGGGCAGTCAGTTATCCCGGAAACAGGGTGATCAGTTACCCTGGAAACAGGGCAGTCAGTTACCCCGGAAACTGGGCAGTCAGTTACCCTGGAAACAAGGCAGTCAGTTATCCCGGAAACAGGGCAGTCAGTTACCCCGGAAACAGGGCAGTCAGTTACCCTGGAAACTGGGCAGTCAGTTACCCTGGAAAAAGGGGAGTCAGTTATCCCGGAAACAGGATGATCAGTTACCCTGGAAACTGGGCAGTCAGTTACCCTGGAAACAGGGCAGTCAGTTACCCCAGAAACAGGGTGATCAGTTACCCTGGATACTGGTCAGTCAGTTACCCTGGAAACTGGGCTGTCAGTTACCCCGGAAACAGGGCGGTCAGTTACCCTGGAAACAGATTACTCAGTTACCCCGGAAACAGGGTGATCAGTTATCCTGGAAACAGGGCGGTCCGTGACCCATGAAACAGGGCAGTTTTTTACCCTGGAAACAGGGCACTCAGTTTCCCCGAAAACAGGGCGCTCAGTTACCCTGGAAACAGGGCAGTCATTTACCCCGGAAACAGGGTGAACTGTTACAGTGGAAACAGGGCAGTCAGTTACCCCGGAAACAGGGTGATCTGTTACCCCGGAAACAGAGTGAACAGTTACCCTGGAAACAGGGCAGTCAGTTACCCAGCAAACAGGGCGGTCAGTTGCCCTGGAAACAGGGCAGTCAGTTACCCCGGAAACAGGGTGATCAGTTACCCTGGAAACAGGGCGGTCAGTTACCCTGGAAACAGGGCAGTCAGTTATCCCGGAAACAGGGCGGGCAGTTACCCTGGAAAAAGAGCGGTCAGTTATCCCGGAAACAGGGTGATCAGTTTTCCTGGAAACAGGGTGATCAGTTACCCTGGAAACAGGGCAGTCAGTTATCCTGGAAACATGGCGGACAGTTACCCTGGAAACAGGGTGAGCAGTTATCCTGGAAACAGGGTGATCAGTTACCGTGGGAACGGGGCAGTCAGTTATCCAGGAAACAGGGTGATCAGTTACCCCGGCAACAGGGCGATTAGTTTCCCCGGAAACAGGGTGATCAGTTACCCGGAAACAGGTCGATCCGTTTTCCCGGAAACAGGGCGGTCAGTTACCCTGGAAACAGGGCAGTCAGTTACCCCGGAAACAGGGCGTTCTGTTACCCCGTAAACAGGGCGGTTAATTACCCCAGAAACAGGGCGATCAGTTACCCTGGAAACAGGGCGATCAGTTACCCTCGTAACTGTGCTGTCAGTTACCCCGAAAACAGGGCAGTCAGTTACCCTGGAAACAGGGCAGTCAGTTATCCCGGAAACAGGGCAGTCAGTTATCCCGGAAACAGGGTGATCAGTTACCCTGGAAACAGGGCAGTCAGTTGCCCCGGAAACAGGGCAGTCAGTTACCCTGGAAACAGGGCAGTCAGTTATCCCGGAAACAGGGCGGTCAGTTATCCCGGAAACAGGGTGATCAGTTACCCTGGAAACTGGGCAGTCAGTTACCCTGGAAACTGGGCAGTCAGTTACACCGGAAACAGGGCAGTCAGTTACCCTGGAAACTGGGCAGTCATTTACCCTTGAAACAGGGCAGTCAGTTATCCCGGAAACAGGGTGATCTGTTACCCTGGAAACAGGGCAATCAGTTATCCCGGAAACAGGGCAGTCAGTTATCCCGGAAAAAGGGTGATCAATTACCCTGGAAACTGGGCAGTCAGTTACCCTGGAAACAGGACAGTCAGTTACCCCGGAAAAAGGGCAGTCAGTTACCCTGGAAACAGGGAGATCAGTTACCCTGGAAACAGGGCAGTCAGTTACCCTGGAAACAGGGCAGTCAGTTATCCTGGAAACAGGGTGATCAGTTAACCTGGAAACTGGGCAGTCAGTTACCCTGGAAACAGGGCAGTCAGTTATCCTGGAAACAGGGCAGTCAGTTATCCTGGAAACAGGGCGGACAGATACCCCGGAAATAGGGCGGTCAGTTATCTTGGAAACGGAGCGGTCAGTTACGCCGGAAACAGGGAGATCAGTTACCCCGGAAACAGGGCGGTCAGTTACCCTGGAAACAGGGCAGTCAGTTATCCTGGAAACAGGGCGTTCAGTTACCCCGGAAATAGGTTAATCAGTTCCCCCGGAAACAGGGTGATCAGTTACCCCGGAAAATGGGCAGTCAGTTACCCCGGATACAGGGCGGTCAGTTATCCCGCAAACAGGGCAGTCATTTACCCCGGAAACAGGGCAGTCAGTTATCCCGGAAACAGGGCAGTCAGTTATCCTGGAAACAGGGTGAACAGTTACCCTGGAAACAGGGCAGTCAGTTATCCTGGAAACAGGGCGGACAGTTACCCTGGAAACAGGGTGAGCAGTTATCCTGGAAACAGGGTGATCAGTTACCGTGGAAACGGGGCAGTCAGTTATCCAGGAAACAGGGTGATCAATTACCCCGGCAACAGGGCGATTAGTTTCCCCGGAAACAGGGTGATCAGTTACGCGGAAACAGGTCGATCCGTTTTCCCGGAAACAGGGCGGTCAGTTACCCTGGAAACAGGGCAGTCAGTTACCCCGGAAACAGGACGTTCTGTTACCCCGTAAACAGGGCGGTTAATTACCCCAGAAACAGGGCGATCAGTTACCCTGGAAACAGGGCGATCAGTTACCCTGGTAACTGTGCTGTCAGTTACCCCGGAAACAGGGCAGTCAGTTACCCTGGAAACAGGGCAGTCAGTTATCCCGGAAACAGGGCAGTCAGTTATCCCGGAAACAGGGTGATCAGTTACCCTGGAAACAGGGCAGTCAGTTGCCCCGGAAACAGGGCAGTCAGTTACCCTGGAAACAGGGCAGTCAGTTATCCCGGAAACAGGGCGGTCAGTTATCCCGGAAACAGGGTGATCAGTTACCCTGGAAACTGGGCAGTCAGTTACCCTGGAAACTGGGCAGTCAGTTACACCGGAAACAGGGCAGTCAGTTACCCTGGAAACTGGGCAGTCATTTACCCTTGAAACAGGGCAGTCAGTTATCCCGGAAACAGGGTGATCTGTTACCCTGGAAACAGGGCAATCAGTTATCCCGGAAACAGGGCAGTCAGTTATCCCGGAAAAAGGGTGATCAATTACCCTGGAAACTGGGCAGTCAGTTACCCTGGAAACAGGACAGTCAGTTACCCCGGAAAAAGGGCAGTCAGTTACCCTGGAAACAGGGAGATCATTTACCCTGGAAACAGGGCAGTCAGTTACCCTGGAAACAGGGCATTCAGTTATCCTGGAAACAGGGTGATCAGTTAACCTGGAAACTGGGCAGTCAGTTACCCTGGAAACAGGGCAGTCAGTTATCCTGGAAACAGGGCAGTCAGTTATCCTGGAAACAGGGCGGACAGATACCCCGGAAATAGGGCGGTCAGTTATCTTGGAAACAGAGCGGTCAGTTACGCCGGAAACAGGGAGATCAGTTACCCCGGAAACAGGGCGGTCAGTTACCCTGGAAACAGGGCAGTCAGTTATCCTGGAAACAGGGCGTTCAGTTACCCCGGAAATAGGTTAATCAGTTCCCCCGGAAACAGGGTGATCAGTTACCCCGGAAAATGGGCAGTCAGTTACCCCGGATACAGGGCGGTCAGTTATCCCGCAAACAGGGCAGTCATTTACCCCGGAAACAGGGCAGTCAGTTATCCCGGAAACAGGGCAGTCAGTTATCCCGGAAACAGGGCGGTCAGTTACCCTGGAAACAGGGCAGTCAGTTACCCTGGAAATAGGTTAATCAGTTACCCCGGAAACAGGGTGATCAGTTACCCCGGATACAGGGCAGTCAGTTACCCTGGAATCAGGGCATTCAGTTATCCCGGAAACAGGGCAGTCATATATCCCAGAAAAAGGGTCATCAGTTAGCCTGGAAACTGAGCAATCAGTTACACTGGAAACAGGGCAGTCAGTTTCCCCTGAAACAGGGCAGTCAGTTACCCCGGAAACTGGGCAGTCAGTTCCCCTGGAATCAGGGCAGTCAGTTACCCTGGAAACAGGGCAGTGAGGTATCCCGGAAACAGTGCAGTCAGTTATCCCGGAAACAGGGTGAACAGTTACCCTGGAAACAGGGCAGTCAGTTATCCTGGAAACAGGGCAGTCAGATACCCCGGAAATAGGGCGGTCAGTTATCCTGGAAACAGGGCGGTCAGTTACCCCGGAAACAGGGAGATCAGTTACCCCGGAAACAGGGCAGTCAGTTAACCTGGAAACAGGGCAGTCAGTTATCCTGGAGACAGGGTGGTCAGTTACCCTGGAAACAGGGTGGTCAGTTACCCCGGAAACAGGGTGATCAGTTACCCCGGAAACAGGGTGATCAGTTATCCTGGAAACAGGGCATTCAGTAAGCCTGGAAACAGGGCAGTCAGTTACCCCGGAAACAGGGCAGTCAGTTACCCTGGAAACTGGGCAGTCATTTACCCTGGAAACAGGGCAGTCAGTTATCCCGGAAACAGGGTGATCAGTTACCCTGGAAACAGGGCAATCAGTTATCCCGGAAACAGGGCAGTCAGTTATCCCGGAAAAAGGGTGATCAGTTATCCTGGAAACTGGGCAGTCAGTTACCCTGGAAACAGGACAGTCAGTTACCCCGGAAAAAGGGCAGTCAGTTACCCTGGAAACAGGGCAGTCAGTTACCCCGGAAACTGGGCAGTCAGTTACCCTGGAAACAGGGCAGTCAGTCACCCTGGAAACAGGTTAGTCAGTAACCCCGGAAACAGGGTGATCAGTTACCCCGGAAACAGGGCAGTCAGTTCCCCTGGAAACTGTGCAGTCAGTTACCCTGGAAACAGGGCAGTCAGTTATCCTGGAAACAGGGCAGTCAGATACCCCGGAAATAGGGCGGTCAGTTATCCTGGAAACAGGGCGGTCAGTTACCCCGGAAACAGGGAGATCAGTTACCCCGGAAACAGGGCAGTCAGTTAACCTGGAAACAGGGCAGTCAGTTATCCTGGAGACAGGGTGGTCAGTTACCCTGGAAACAGGGTGGTCAGTTACCCCGGAAACAGGGTGATCAGTTACCCCGGAAACAGGGTGATCAGTTATCCTGGAAACAGGGCATTCAGTAAGCCTGGAAACAGGGCAGTCAGTTACCCCGGAAACAGGGCAGTCAGTTACCCTGGAAACTGGGCAGTCATTTACCCTGGAAACAGGGCAGTCAGTTATCCCGGAAACAGGGTGATCAGTTACCCTGGAAACAGGGCAATCAGTTATCCCGGAAACAGGGCAGTCAGTTATCCCGGAAAAAGGGTGATCAGTTATCCTGGAAACTGGGCAGTCAGTTACCCTGGAAACAGGACAGTCAGTTACCCCGGAAAAAGGGCAGTCAGTTACCCTGGAAACAGGGCAGTCAGTTACCCCGGAAACTGGGCAGTCAGTTACCCTGGAAACAGGGCAGTCAGTCACCCTGGAAACAGGTTAGTCAGTAACCCCGGAAACAGGGTGATCAGTTACCCCGGAAACAGGGCAGTCAGTTCCCCTGGAAACTGTGCAGTCAGTTACCCTGGAAACAGGGCAGTCAGTTATCCCGGAAACAGGGAGATCAGTTACCCTGGAATCAGGGCAGTCGGTTACCCTGGAAACAGGGCGGTCAGTTACCCTGGAAACTGGGCAGTCAGTTACCCTGGAAACAGGGCAGTCAGTTACCCGGAAACAGGGTGATCAGTTACCCCGGAAACAGGGAGATCAATTACCCCGGAAACAGGGTGATCAGTTACCCCGAAATCAGGGCAGTCTGTTCACCTGGAAACAGAGCAGTCAGTTACCCTGGAAACAGGGCAGTGAGCTATCCCGGAAACAGGGCAGTCAGTTATCCCGGAAACAGGGTGAACTGTTATCCTGGAAACTGGGCACTCAGTTACCCTGGAAACAGGGCAGTCAGTTACCCTGGAAACAGGGCAGACAGTTATCCTGGAAACAGGGTGATCAGTTGACCTGGAAACTGGGCGGTCAGTTACCCTGCAAACAGTGCAGTCAGTTATCCTGGAAACAGGGCAGTCAGTTATCCTGGAAACAGGGTGATCAGTTAACCTGGAAACTGGGCGGTCAGTTACCCTGGAAACAGGGCAGTCAGTTACCCTGGAAACAGGGCAGTCAGTTACCCCGGAAACAGGGTGATCAGTTACCCGGGAAACAGGGAGATCAGTTACCCTGGAAGCAGGGCAGTCAGTTACCCGGAAACAGGGTGATCAGTTACCCCGGAAACAGGGAGATCAGTTACCCTGGAAACAGGGCAGTCAGTTATCCTGGAAACAGGGCGGTCAGTTACACCGGAAACAGGGCGGTCAGTTACCCTTGAAACAGGCAGTCAGTTATCCCGGAAACAGGGCGGACAGTTACCCCTGAAACAGGGCAGTCAGTAATCCCGGAAACAGGGTGATCAGTTTTCCTGGAAACAGCGTGATCAGTTACCCTGGAAACAGGGCAGTCAGTTATCCTGGAAACAGGGCAGTCAGTTACCCTGGAAACAGGGCGGTTAGTTAACCTGGAAACAGGGCAGTCAGTTATCCCGGAAACAGGGTGATCAGTTACCCTGGAAACAGGGCAGTCAGTTACCCTGGAAACAGGGCGGTCAGTCACCCTGGAAACAGCGTGAGCAGTTATCCCGGAAACAGGGTGATCAGTTACCGTGGAAACGGGGCTGTCAGTTACCCCGGAAACAGGGTGATCAGTTACCCCGTAAACAGGGCGATTAGTTTCCCCAGAAACAGGGCTGTCAGTTACCCTGGAAACTGGGCAGTCAGTTACCCCGGAAACAGGACGTTCAGTTACCCCGGAAACAGGGCGGTTAATTACCCCAGAAACAGGGCGATCAGTTACCCTGGAAACAGGGTGATCAGTTACCATGAAAACTGGGCAGTCAGTTACGCTGGAAACAGGGCAATCAGTTATTCCGGAAAAAGGGTGATCAGTTACCTTGGAAACTGGGCAGTCAGTTACCCTGGAAACAGGGCAGTCAGTTATCACGGAAACAGGGCAGTCAGTTACCCTGGAAACAGGGCAGTCAGTTATCCCGTAAACAGGGCAGTCAGTTATCCCGGAAACAGGGTGATCAGTTACCCTGGAAACAGGGCAGTCAGTTACCCTGGAAACAGGGCGGTCAGTTACCCTGGAAACAGCGTGAGCAGTTATCCCGGAAACAGGGTGATCAGTTACCGTGGAAACGGGGCTGTCAGTTACCCCGGAAACAGGGTGAGCAGTTAACCCGTAAACAGGGCGATTAGTTTCCCCGGAAAAAGGGCAGTCAGTTACCTTGGAAACAGGGCAGTCAGTTACCCCGGAAACAGGACGTTCAGTTACCCCGGAAACAGGGCGGTTAATTACCCCAGAAACAGGGCGATCAGTTACCCTGGAAACAGGGTGATCAGTTACCCTGGAAACTGGGCAGTCAGTTATTCCGGAAACTGGGCAGTCAGTTACCCTGGAAACAGGGCAGTCAGTTATCCCGTAAATAGGGCAGTCAGTTATCCCGGAAACAGGGTGATCAGTTACCCTGGAAACTGGGCAGTCGGTTACGCTGGAAACAGGGCAGTCACTTACCCTGGAAACAGGGCAGTCAGTTACCCTGGAAACAGGGCAGTCAGTTATCCCGTAAATAGGGCAGTCAGTTACCCTGGAAACAGGGTGATCAGTTACCCCGGAAACAGGGCAGTCAGTTAACCTGGAAACAGGGCAGTCAGTTATCCTGGAGACAGGGTGGTCAGTTACCCTGGAAACAGGGTGGTCAGTTACCCCGGAAACAGGGTGATCAGTTACCCCGGAAACAGGGTGATCAGTTATCCTGGAAACAGGGCATTCAGTAAGCCTGGAAACAGGGCAGTCAGTTACCCCGGAAACAGGGCAGTCAGTTACCCTGGAAACTGGGCAGTCATTTACCCTGGAAACAGGGCAGTCAGTTATCCCGGAAACAGGGTGATCAGTTACCCTGGAAACAGGGCAATCAGTTATCCCGGAAACAGGGCAGTCAGTTATCCCGGAAAAAGGGTGATCAGTTATCCTGGAAACTGGGCAGTCAGTTACCCTGGAAACAGGACAGTCAGTTACCCCGGAAAAAGGGCAGTCAGTTACCCTGGAAACAGAGCAGTCAGTTACCCCGGAAACTGGGCAGTCAGTTACCCTGGAAACAGGGCAGTCAGTCACCCTGGAAACAGGTTAGTCAGTAACCCCGGAAACAGGGTGATCAGTTACCCCGGAAACAGGGCAGTCAGTTCCCCTGGAAACTGTGCAGTCAGTTACCCTGGAAACAGGGCAGTCAGTTATCCCGGAAACAGGGAGATCAGTTACCCTGGAATCAGGGCAGTCGGTTACCCTGGAACTAGGGCGGTCAGTTACCCTGGAAACTGGGCAGTCAGTTACCCTGGAAACAGGGCAGTCAGTTACCCGGAAACAGGGTGATCAGTTACCCCGGAAACAGGGAGATCAATTACCCCGGAAACAGGGTGATCAGTTACCCCGAAATCAGGGCAGTCTGTTCACCTGGAAACAGAGCAGTCAGTTACCCTGGAAACAGGGCAGTGAGCTATCCCGGAAACAGGGCAGTCAGTTATCCCGGAAACAGGGTGAATTGTTATCCTGGAAACTGGGCACTCAGTTACCCTGGAAACAGGGCAGACAGTTATCCTGGAAACAGGGTGATCAGTTGACCTGGAAACTGGGCGGTCAGTTACCCTGCAAACAGGGCAGTCAGTTATCCTGGAAACAGGGCAGTCAGTTATCCTGGAAACAGGGTGATCAGTTAACCTGGAAACTGGGCGGTCAGTTACCCTGGAAACAGGGCAGTCAGTTACCCTGGAAACAGGGCAGTCAGTTACCCCGGAAACAGGGTGATCAGTTACCCGGGAAACAGGGAGATCAGTTACCCTGGAAGCAGGGCAGTCAGTTACCCGGAAACAGGGTGATCAGTTACCCCGGAAACAGGGAGATCAGTTACCCTGGAAACAGGGCAGTCAGTTATCCTGGAAACAGGGCGGTCAGTTACACTGGAAACAGGGCGGTCAGTTACCCTTGAAACAGGCAGTCAGTTATCCCGGAAACAGGGCGGACAGTTACCCCTGAAACAGGGCAGTCAGTAATCCCGGAAACAGGGTGATCAGTTTTCCTGGAAACAGCGTGATCAGTTACCCTGGAAACAGGGCAGTCAGTTATCCTGGAAACAGGGCAGTCAGTTACCCTGGAAACAGGGCGGTTAGTTAACCTGGAAACAGGGCAGTCAGTTATCCCGGAAACAGGGTGATCAGTTACCCTGGAAACAGGGCAGTCAGTTACCCTGGAAACAGGGCGGTCAGTCACCCTGGAAACAGCGTGTGCAGTTATCCCGGAAACAGGGTGATCAGTTACCGTGGAAACGGGGCTGTCAGTTACCCCGGAAACAGGGTGATCAGTTACCCCGTAAACAGGGCGATTAGTTTCCCCAGAAACAGGGCTGTCAGTTACCCTGGAAACTGGGCAGTCAGTTACCCCGGAAACAGGACGTTCAGTTACCCCGGAAACAGGGCGGTTAATTACCCCAGAAACAGGGCGATCAGTTACCCTGGAAACAGGGTGATCAGTTACCCTGAAAACTGGGCAGTCAGTTACGCTGGAAACAGGGCAATCAGTTATTCCGGAAAAAGGGTGATCAGTTACCTTGGAAACTGGGCAGTCAGTTACCCTGGAAACAGGGCAGTCAGTTATCACGGAAACAGGGCAGTCAGTTACCCTGGAAACAGGGCAGTCAGTTATCCCGTAAACAGGGCAGTCAGTTATCCCGGAAACAGGGTGATCAGTTACCCTGGAAACAGGGCAGTCAGTTACCCTGGAAACAGGGCGGTCAGTTACCCTGGAAACAGCGTGAGCAGTTATCCCGGAAACAGGGTGATCAGTTACCGTGGAAACGGGGCTGTCAGTTACCCCGGAAACAGGGTGAGCAGTTACCCCGTAAACAGGGCGATTAGTTTCCCCGGAAACAGGGCAGTCAGTTACCCTGGAAACAGGGCAGTCAGTTACCCCGGAAACAGGACGTTCAGTTACCCCGGAAACAGGGCGGTTAATTACCCCAGAAACAGGGCGATCAGTTACCCTGGAAACAGGGTGATCAGTTACCCTGGAAACTGGGCAGTCAGTTATTCCGGAAACAGGGCAATCAGTTACCCTGGAAACAGGGCAGTCAGTTATCCCGTAAATAGGGCAGTCAGTTATCCCGGAAACAGGGTGATCAGTTACCCTGGAAACTGGGCAGTCGGTTACGCTGGAAACAGGGCAGTCACTTACCCTGGAAACAGGGCAGTCAGTTACCCTGGAAACAGGGCAGTCAGTTATCCCGTAAATAGGGCAGTCAGTTACCCTGGAAACAGGGTGATCAGTTACCCCGGAAACAGGGCAGTCAGTTAACCTGGAAACAGGGCAGTCAGTTATCCTGGAGACAGGGTGGTCAGTTACCCTGGAAACAGGGTGGTCAGTTACCCCGGAAACAGGGTGATCAGTTACCCCGGAAACAGGGTGATCAGTTATCCTGGAAACAGGGCATTCAGTAAGCCTGGAAACAGGGCAGTCAGTTACCCCGGAAACAGGGCAGTCAGTTACCCTGGAAACTGGGCAGTCATTTACCCTGGAAACAGGGCAGTCAGTTATCCCGGAAACAGGGTGATCAGTTACCCTGGAAACAGGGCAATCAGTTATCCCGGAAACAGGGCAGTCAGTTATCCCGGAAAAAGGGTGATCAGTTATCCTGGAAACTGGGCAGTCAGTTACCCTGGAAACAGGACAGTCAGTTACCCCGGAAAAAGGGCAGTCAGTTACCCTGGAAACAGGGCAGTCAGTTACCCCGGAAACTGGGCAGTCAGTTACCCTGGAAACAGGGCAGTCAGTCACCCTGGAAACAGGTTAGTCAGTAACCCCGGAAACAGGGTGATCAGTTACCCCGGAAACAGGGCAGTCAGTTCCCCTGGAAACTGTGCAGTCAGTTACCCTGGAAACAGGGCAGTCAGTTATCCCGGAAACAGGGAGATCAGTTACCCTGGCATCAGGGCAGTCGGTTACCCTGGAAACAGGGCGGTCAGTTACCCTGGAAACTGGGCAGTCAGTTACCCTGGAAACAGGGCAGTCATTTACCCTGGAAACAGGGCAGTCAGTTATCCCGGAAACAGGGTGATCAGTTACCCTGGAAACAGGGCAATCAGTTATCCCGGAAACAGGGCAGTCAGTTATCCCGGAAAAAGGGTGATCAGTTATCCTGGAAACTGGGCAGTCAGTTACCCTGGAAACAGGACAGTCAGTTACCCCGGAAAAAGGGCAGTCAGTTACCCTGGAAACAGAGCAGTCAGTTACCCCGGAAACTGGGCAGTCAGTTACCCTGGAAACAGGGCAGTCAGTCACCCTGGAAACAGGTTAGTCAGTAACCCCGGAAACAGGGTGATCAGTTACCCCGGAAACAGGGCAGTCAGTTCCCCTGGAAACTGTGCAGTCAGTTACCCTGGAAACAGGGCAGTCAGTTATCCCGGAAACAGGGAGATCAGTTACCCTGGAATCAGGGCAGTCGGTTACCCTGGAACTAGGGCGGTCAGTTACCCTGGAAACTGGGCAGTCAGTTACCCTGGAAACAGGGCAGTCAGTTACCCGGAAACAGGGTGATCAGTTACCCCGGAAACAGGGAGATCAATTACCCCGGAAACAGGGTGATCAGTTACCCCGAAATCAGGGCAGTCTGTTCACCTGGAAACAGAGCAGTCAGTTACCCTGGAAACAGGGCAGTGAGCTATCCCGGAAACAGGGCAGTCAGTTATCCCGGAAACAGGGTGAACTGTTATCCTGGAAACTGGGCACTCAGTTACCCTGGAAACAGGGCAGACAGTTATCCTGGAAACAGGGTGATCAGTTGACCTGGAAACTGGGCGGTCAGTTACCCTGCAAACAGGGCAGTCAGTTATCCTGGAAACAGGGCAGTCAGTTATCCTGGAAACAGGGTGATCAGTTAACCTGGAAACTGGGCGGTCAGTTACCCTGGAAACAGGGCAGTCAGTTACCCTGGAAACAGGGCAGTCAGTTACCCCGGAAACAGGGTGATCAGTTACCCGGGAAACAGGGAGATCAGTTACCCTGGAAGCAGGGCAGTCAGTTACCCGGAAACAGGGTGATCAGTTACCCCGGAAACAGGGAGATCAGTTACCCTGGAAACAGGGCAGTCAGTTATCCTGGAAACAGGGCGGTCAGTTACACCGGAAACAGGGCGGTCAGTTACCCTTGAAACAGGCAGTCAGTTATCCCGGAAACAGGGCGGACAGTTACCCCTGAAACAGGGCAGTCAGTAATCCCGGAAACAGGGTGATCAGTTTTCCTGGAAACAGCGTGATCAGTTACCCTGGAAACAGGGCAGTCAGTTATCCTGGAAACAGGGCAGTCAGTTACCCTGGAAACAGGGCGGTTAGTTAACCTGGAAACAGGGCAGTCAGTTATCCCGGAAACAGGGTGATCAGTTACCCTGGAAACAGGGCAGTCAGTTACCCTGGAAACAGGGCGGTCAGTCACCCTGGAAACAGCGTGAGCAGTTATCCCGGAAACAGGGTGATCAGTTACCGTGGAAACGGGGCTGTCAGTTACCCCGGAAACAGGGTGATCAGTTACCCCGTAAACAGGGCGATTAGTTTCCCCAGAAACAGGGCTGTCAGTTACCCTGGAAACTGGGCAGTCAGTTACCCCGGAAACAGGACGTTCAGTTACCCCGGAAACAGGGCGGTTAATTACCCCAGAAACAGGGCGATCAGTTACCCTGGAAACAGGGTGATCAGTTACCCTGAAAACTGGGCAGTCAGTTACGCTGGAAACAGGGCAATCAGTTATTCCGGAAAAAGGGTGATCAGTTACCTTGGAAACTGGGCAGTCAGTTACCCTGGAAACAGGGCAGTCAGTTATCACGGAAACAGGGCAGTCAGTTACCCTGGAAACAGGGCAGTCAGTTATCCCGTAAACAGGGCAGTCAGTTATCCCGGAAACAGGGTGATCAGTTACCCTGGAAACAGGGCAGTCAGTTACCCTGGAAACAGGGCGGTCAGTTACCCTGGAAACAGTGTGAGCAGTTATCCCGGAAACAGGGTGATCAGTTACCGTGGAAACGGGGCTGTCAGTTACCCCGGAAACAGGGTGAGCAGTTACCCCGTAAACAGGGCGATTAGTTTCCCCGGAAACAGGGCAGTCAGTCACCCTGGAAACAGGGCAGTCAGTTACCCCGGAAACAGGACGTTCAGTTACCCCGGAAACAGGGCGGTTAATTACCCCAGAAACAGGGCGATCAGTTACCCTGGAAACAGGGTGATCAGTTACCCTGGAAACTGGGCAGTCAGTTATTCCGGAAACAGGGCAGTCAGTTACCCTGGAAACAGGGCAGTCAGTTATCCCGTAAATAGGGCAGTCAGTTATCCCGGAAACAGGGTGATCAGTTACCCTGGAAACTGGGCAGTCGGTTACGCTGGAAACAGGGCAGTCACT
Source organism: Heterodontus francisci (assembly GCF_036365525.1). NCBI lineage: Eukaryota > Metazoa > Chordata > Chondrichthyes > Heterodontiformes > Heterodontidae > Heterodontus > Heterodontus francisci. The sequence goes on along the minus strand of NC_090403.1, from coordinate 6,752,885 downwards.
TACCCTGGAAACAGGGCAGTCAGTTACCCTGGAAACAGGGCAGTCAGTTATCCCGTAAATAGGGCAGTCAGTTACCCTGGAAACAGGGTGATCAGTTACCCCGGAAACAGGGCAGTCAGTTAACCTGGAAACAGGGCAGTCAGTTATCCTGGAGACAGGGTGGTCAGTTACCCTGGAAACAGGGTGGTCAGTTACCCCGGAAACAGGGTGATCAGTTACCCCGGAAACAGGGTGATCAGTTATCCTGGAAACAGGGCATTCAGTAAGCCTGGAAACAGGGCAGTCAGTTACCCCGGAAACAGGGCAGTCAGTTACCCTGGAAACTGGGCAGTCATTTACCCTGGAAACAGGGCAGTCAGTTATCCCGGAAACAGGGTGATCAGTTACCCTGGAAACAGGGCAATCAGTTATCCCGGAAACAGGGCAGTCAGTTATCCCGGAAAAAGGGTGATCAGTTATCCTGGAAACTGGGCAGTCAGTTACCCTGGAAACAGGACAGTCAGTTACCCCGGAAAAAGGGCAGTCAGTTACCCTGGAAACAGGGCAGTCAGTCACCCTGGAAACAGGTTAGTCAGTAACCCCGGAAACAGGGTGATCAGTTACCCCGGAAACAGGGCAGTCAGTTCCCCTGGAAACTGTGCAGTCAGTTACCCTGGAAACAGGGCAGTCAGTTATCCCGGAAACAGGGAGATCAGTTACCCTGGCATCAGGGCAGTCGGTTACCCTGGAAACAGGGCGGTCAGTTACCCTGGAAACTGGGCAGTCAGTTACCCTGGAAACAGGGCAGTCAGTTACCCGGAAACAGGGTGATCAGTTACCCCGGAAACAGGGAGATCAATTACCCCGGAAACAGGGTGATCAGTTATCCTGGAAACAGGGCATTCAGTAAGCCTGGAAACAGGGCAGTCAGTTACCCCGGAAACAGGGCAGTCAGTTACCCTGGAAACTGGGCAGTCATTTACCCTGGAAACAGGGCAGTCAGTTATCCCGGAAACAGGGTGATCAGTTACCCTGGAAACAGGGCAATCAGTTATCCCGGAAACAGGGCAGTCAGTTATCCCGGAAAAAGGGTGATCAGTTATCCTGGAAACTGGGCAGTCAGTTACCCTGGAAACAGGACAGTCAGTTACCCCGGTAAAAGGGCAGTCAGTTACCCTGGAAACAGGGCAGTCAGTTACCCCGGAAACTGGGCAGTCAGTTACCCTGGAAACAGGGCAGTCAGTCACCCTGGAAACAGGGCAGTCAGTCACCCTGGAAACAGGTTAGTCAGTAACCCCGGAAACAGGGTGATCAGTTACCCCGGAAACAGGGCAGTCAGTTCCCCTGGAAACTGTGCAGTCAGTTACCCTGGAAACAGGGCAGTCAGTTATCCCGGAAACAGGGAGATCAGTTACCCTGGCATCAGGGCAGTCGGTTACCCTGGAAACAGGGCGGTCAGTTACCCTGGAAACTGGGCAGTCAGTTACCCTGGAAACAGGGCAGTCAGTTACCCGGAAACAGGGTGATCAGTTACCCCGGAAACAGGGAGATCAATTACCCCGGAAACAGGGTGATCAGTTACCCCGAAATCAGGGCAGTCTGTTCACCTGGAAACAGAGCAGTCAGTTACCCTGGAAACAGGGCAGTGAGCTATCCCGGAAACAGGGCAGTCAGTTATCCCGGAAACAGGGTGAACTGTTATCCTGGAAACTGGGCACTCAGTTACCCTGGAAACAGGGCGGTCAGTTACCCTGGAAACAGGGCAGACAGTTATCCTGGAAACAGGGTGATCAGTTGACCTGGAAACTGGGCGGTCAGTTACCCTGCAAACAGGGCAGTCAGTTATCCTGGAAACAGGGCAGTCAGTTATCCTGGAAACAGGGTGATCAGTTAACCTGGAAACTGGGCGGTCAGTTACCCTGGAAACAGGGCAGTCAGTTACCCTGGAAACAGGGCAGTCAGTTACCCCGGAAACAGGGTGATCAGTTACCCGGGAAACAGGGAGATCAGTTACCCTGGAAGCAGGGCAGTCAGTTACCCGGAAACAGGGTGATCAGTTACCCCGGAAACAGGGAGATCAGTTACCCTGGAAACAGGGCAGTCAGTTATCCTGGAAACAGGGCGGTCAGTTACACCGGAAACTGGGCAGTCAGTTACCCTGGAAACAGGGCAGTCAGTTATCACGGAAACAGGGCAGTCAGTTACCCTGGAAACAGGGCAGTCAGTTATCCCGTAAACAGGGCAGTCAGTTATCCCGGAAACAGGGTGATCAGTTACCCTGGAAACAGGGCAGTCAGTTACCCTGGAAACAGGGCGGTCAGTTACCCTGGAAACAGCGTGAGCAGTTATCCCGGAAACAGGGTGATCAGTTACCGTGGAAACGGGGCTGTCAGTTACCCCGGAAACAGGGTGAGCAGTTAACCCGTAAACAGGGCGATTAGTTTCCCCGGAAACAGGGCAGTCAGTTACCCTGGAAACAGGGCAGTCAGTTACCCCGGAAACAGGACGTTCAGTTACCCCGGAAACAGGGCGGTTAATTCCCCCAGAAACAGGGCGATCAGTTACCCTGGAAACAGGGTGATCAGTTACCCTGGAAACTGGGCAGTCAGTTATTCCGGAAACAGGGCAGTCAGTTACCCTGGAAACAGGGCAGTCAGTTATCCCGTAAATAGGGCAGTCAGTTATCCCGGAAACAGGGTGATCAGTTACCCTGGAAACTGGGCAGTCGGTTACGCTGGAAACAGGGCAGTCACTTACCCTGGAAACAGGGCAGTCAGTTACCCTGGAAACAGGGCAGTCAGTTATCCCGTAAATAGGGCAGTCAGTTACCCTGGAAACAGGGTGATCAGTTACCCTGGAAACTGGGCAGTCAGTTACCCTGGAAACAGGGCAGTCAGTTATCGCGGAAACAGGGCAGTCAGTTACCCTGGAAACAGGGCAGTCAGTTATCCCGTAAATAGGGCAGTCAGTTATCCCAGAATCAGGGTGATCAGTTACCCTGGAAACAGGGCAGTCAGTTACCCCGGAAACAGGGCAGTCAGTTACCCTGGAAACAGGGCAGTCAGTTATCCCGGAAACGGGGCAGTCAGTTATCCCGGAAACAGGGTGATCAGTTACCCTGGAAACTGGGCAGTCAGTTACCCTGGAAACTGGGCAGTCATTTACCCTTGAAACTGGGCAGTCAGTTACCCCGGAAACAGGGCAGTCAGTTACTCTGGAAACTGGGCAGTCATTTACCCTGGAAACAGGGCAGTCAGTTATCCCGGAAACAGGGTGATCAGTTATCCTGGAAACAGGGCAATCAGTTATCACGGAAACAGGGCAGTCAGTTATCCCGGAAAAAGGGTGATCAGTTACCCTGGAAACTGGGCAGTCAGTTACCCTGGAAACGGGACAGTCAGTTACCCCGGAAAAAGGGCAGTCAGTTACCCTGGAAACAGTGCAGTCAGTTACCCCGGAAACTGGCAGTCAGTTACCCCGGAAACAGGGAGATCAGTTACCCTGGAAACAGGGCAGTCAGTTACCCGGAAACAGGGTGATCAGTTACCCCGGAAACAGGGAGATCAATTACTCCGGAAACAGGGTGATCTGTTACCCCGAAATCAGGGCAGTCAGTTCCCCTGGAAACAGGGCAGTCAGTTACCCTGGAAACAGGGCAGTGAGCTATCCCGTAAACAGGGTAGTCAGTTATCCCGGAAACAGGGTGAACAGTTACCCTGGAAACTGGGCAGTCAGTTACCCTGGAAACAGGGCGGTCAGTTACCCTGGAAACAGGGCAGTCAGTTATCCTGGAAACAGGGTGATCAGTTAACCTGGAAACTGGGCAGTCAGTTACCCTTGAAACAGGGCAGTCAGTTATCCTGGAAACAGGACAGTCAGTTATCCAGGAAACAGGGCGGTCAGATACCCCGGAAATAGGGCGGTCAGTTATCTTGGAAACAGAGCGGTCAGTTACGCCGGAAACAGGGAGATCAGTTACCCCGGAAACAGGGCGGTCAGTTACCATGGAAACAGGGCAGTCAGTTATCCTGGAAACAGGGAGTTCAGTTACCCCGGAAATAGGTTAATCAGTTGCCCCGGAAACAGGTTGATCAGTTACCCCGGAAAATGGGCAGTCAGTTACCCTGGAAACAGGGCAGTCAGTTACCCTGGAAACAGGGCAGTCAGTTAATCTGGAAACAGGGCATTCATTTACCCCGGAAACAGGGCAGTCAGTTATCCCGGAAACAGTGCAGACAGTTATCCCGGAAACAGGGCGATCAGTTACCCTGGAAACAGGGCAGTCAGTTACCCTGGAAATAGGTTAATCAGTTACCCCGGAAACAGGGTGATCAGTTACCCCGGATACAGGGCAGTCAGTTACCCTGGAGTCAGGGCATTCAGTTATCCCGGAAACAGGGCAGTCATATATCCCGGAAAAAGGGTGATCAGTTACCCTGGAAACTGGGCAATCAGTTACCCTGGAAACAGGGCAGTCAGTTTCCCCGGAAACAGGGCAGTCAGTTACCCCGGAAACTGGGCAGTCAGTTCCCCTGGAAACAGGGCAGTCAGTTACCCTGGAATCAGGGCAGTGAGCTATCCCGGAAACAGTGCAGTCAGTTATCCCGGCAACAGGGTGAACAGTTACCCTGGAAACAGGGCAGTCAGTTATCCTGGAAACAGGGCGGTCAGATACCCCGGAAATAGGGCGGTCAGTTATCCCGGATACAGGGCGGTCAGTTACCCCGGAAACAGGGAGATCAGTTACCCCGGAACTAGGGCGGACAGTTACCCTGGAAACAGGGCGGTCACTTACCCCGGAAACAGGGTGAACAGTTATCCTGGAAACAGGGCGGTCAGTTTCACCGGAAACAGGGCAGTCAGTTACCCCGGAAACAGGGCGGTCAGTAACCCTGGAAACAGATTAGTCAGTTACCCCGGAAACAGGATGATCAGTTATCCTGGAAACAGGGCAGTCAGTAAGCCTGGAAACAGGGCAGTCAGTTACCCCGGAAACAGGGCAGTCAGTTACCCTGGAAACTGGGCAGTCATTTACCCTGGAAACAGGGCAGTCAGTTATCCCGGAAACAGGGTGATCAGTTACCCTGGAAACAGGGCAATCAGTTATCCCGGAAAAAGGGCAGTCAGTTATCCCGGAAAAAGGGTGATCAGTTACCCTGGAAACTGGAGAGTCAGTTACCCCGGAAAAAGGGCAGTCAGTTACCCTGGAAACAGGGCACTCAGTTACCCCGGAAAATGGGCAGTCATTTACCCTGGAAACAGGGCAGTCAGTTATCCCGGAAACAGGGTGATCAGTTACCCTGGAAACAGGGCAATCAGTTATCCCGGAAACAGGGCAGTCAGTTACCCTGGAAACAGGGAGATCAGTTACCCTGGAAACAGGGCAGTCAGTTACCCTGGAAACAGGGTGATCAGTTACCCCGGAAACAGGGCAGTCAGTTAACCTGGAAACAGGGCAGTCAGTTATCCTGGAGACAGGGTGGTCAGTTACCCTGGAAACAGGGTGGTCAGTTACCCCGGAAACAGGGTGATCAGTTACCCCGGAAACAGGGTGATCAGTTATCCTGGAAACAGGGCATTCAGTAAGCCTGGAAACAGGGCAGTCAGTTACCCCGGAAACAGGGCAGTCAGTTACCCTGGAAACTGGGCAGTCATTTACCCTGGAAACAGGGCAGTCAGTTATCCCGGAAACAGGGTGATCAGTTACCCTGGAAACAGGGCAATCAGTTATCCCGGAAACAGGGCAGTCAGTTATCCCGGAAAAAGGGTGATCAGTTATCCTGGAAACTGGGCAGTCAGTTACCCTGGAAACAGGACAGTCAGTTACCCCGGAAAAAGGGCAGTCAGTTACCCTGGAAACAGGGCAGTCAGTCACCCTGGAAACAGGTTAGTCAGTAACCCCGGAAACAGGGTGATCAGTTACCCCGGAAACAGGGCAGTCAGTTCCCCTGGAAACTGTGCAGTCAGTTACCCTGGAAACAGGGCAGTCAGTTATCCCGGAAACAGGGAGATCAGTTACCCTGGCATCAGGGCAGTCGGTTACCCTGGAAACAGGGCGGTCAGTTACCCTGGAAACTGGGCAGTCAGTTACCCTGGAAACAGGGCAGTCAGTTACCCGGAAACAGGGTGATCAGTTACCCCGGAAACAGGGAGATCAATTACCCCGGAAACAGGGTGATCAGTTATCCTGGAAACAGGGCATTCAGTAAGCCTGGAAACAGGGCAGTCAGTTACCCCGGAAACAGGGCAGTCAGTTACCCTGGAAACTGGGCAGTCATTTACCCTGGAAACAGGGCAGTCAGTTATCCCGGAAACAGGGTGATCAGTTACCCTGGAAACAGGGCAATCAGTTATCCCGGAAACAGGGCAGTCAGTTATCCCGGAAAAAGGGTGATCAGTTATCCTGGAAACTGGGCAGTCAGTTACCCTGGAAACAGGACAGTCAGTTACCCCGGTAAAAGGGCAGTCAGTTACCCTGGAAACAGGGCAGTCAGTTACCCCGGAAACTGGGCAGTCAGTTACCCTGGAAACAGGGCAGTCAGTCACCCTGGAAACAGGTTAGTCAGTAACCCCGGAAACAGGGTGATCAGTTACCCCGGAAACAGGGCAGTCAGTTCCCCTGGAAACTGTGCAGTCAGTTACCCTGGAAACAGGGCAGTCAGTTATCCCGGAAACAGGGAGATCAGTTACCCTGGCATCAGGGCAGTCGGTTACCCTGGAAACAGGGCGGTCAGTTACCCTGGAAACTGGGCAGTCAGTTACCCTGGAAACAGGGCAGTCAGTTACCCGGAAACAGGGTGATCAGTTACCCCGGAAACAGGGAGATCAATTACCCCGGAAACAGGGTGATCAGTTACCCCGAAATCAGGGCAGTCTGTTCACCTGGAAACAGAGCAGTCAGTTACCCCGGAAAATGGGCAGTCATTTACCCTGGAAACAGGGCAGTCAGTTATCCCGGAAACAGGGTGATCAGTTACCCTGGAAACAGGGCAATCAGTTATCCCGGAAACAGGGCAGTCAGTTACCCTGGAAACAGGGAGATCAGTTACCCTGGAAACAGGGCAGTCAGTTACCCTGGAAACAGGGTGATCAGTTACCCCGGAAACAGGGCAGTCAGTTAACCTGGAAACAGGGCAGTCAGTTATCCTGGAGACAGGGTGGTCAGTTACCCTGGAAACAGGGTGGTCAGTTACCCCGGAAACAGGGTGATCAGTTACCCCGGAAACAGGGTGATCAGTTATCCTGGAAACAGGGCATTCAGTAAGCCTGGAAACAGGGCAGTCAGTTACCCCGGAAACAGGGCAGTCAGTTACCCTGGAAACTGGGCAGTCATTTACCCTGGAAACAGGGCAGTCAGTTATCCCGGAAACAGGGTGATCAGTTACCCTGGAAACAGGGCAATCAGTTATCCCGGAAACAGGGCAGTCAGTTATCCCGGAAAAAGGGTGATCAGTTATCCTGGAAACTGGGCAGTCAGTTACCCTGGAAACAGGACAGTCAGTTACCCCGGAAAAAGGGCAGTCAGTTACCCTGGAAACAGGGCAGTCAGTCACCCTGGAAACAGGTTAGTCAGTAACCCCGGAAACAGGGTGATCAGTTACCCCGGAAACAGGGCAGTCAGTTCCCCTGGAAACTGTGCAGTCAGTTACCCTGGAAACAGGGCAGTCAGTTATCCCGGAAACAGGGAGATCAGTTACCCTGGCATCAGGGCAGTCGGTTACCCTGGAAACAGGGCGGTCAGTTACCCTGGAAACTGGGCAGTCAGTTACCCTGGAAACAGGGCAGTCAGTTACCCGGAAACAGGGTGATCAGTTACCCCGGAAACAGGGAGATCAATTACCCCGGAAACAGGGTGATCAGTTATCCTGGAAACAGGGCATTCAGTAAGCCTGGAAACAGGGCAGTCAGTTACCCCGGAAACAGGGCAGTCAGTTACCCTGGAAACTGGGCAGTCATTTACCCTGGAAACAGGGCAGTCAGTTATCCCGGAAACAGGGTGATCAGTTACCCTGGAAACAGGGCAATCAGTTATCCCGGAAACAGGGCAGTCAGTTATCCCGGAAAAAGGGTGATCAGTTATCCTGGAAACTGGGCAGTCAGTTACCCTGGAAACAGGACAGTCAGTTACCCCGGTAAAAGGGCAGTCAGTTACCCTGGAAACAGGGCAGTCAGTTACCCCGGAAACTGGGCAGTCAGTTACCCTGGAAACAGGGCAGTCAGTCACCCTGGAAACAGGTTAGTCAGTAACCCCGGAAACAGGGTGATCAGTTACCCCGGAAACAGGGCAGTCAGTTCCCCTGGAAACTGTGCAGTCAGTTACCCTGGAAACAGGGCAGTCAGTTATCCCGGAAACAGGGAGATCAGTTACCCTGGCATCAGGGCAGTCGGTTACCCTGGAAACAGGGCGGTCAGTTACCCTGGAAACTGGGCAGTCAGTTACCCTGGAAACAGGGCAGTCAGTTACCCGGAAACAGGGTGATCAGTTACCCCGGAAACAGGGAGATCAATTACCCCGGAAACAGGGTGATCAGTTACCCCGAAATCAGGGCAGTCTGTTCACCTGGAAACAGAGCAGTCAGTTACCCTGGAAACAGGGCAGTGAGCTATCCCGGAAACAGGGCAGTCAGTTATCCCGGAAACAGGGTGAACTGTTATCCTGGAAACTGGGCACTCAGTTACCCTGGAAACAGGGCGGTCAGTTACCCTGGAAACAGGGCAGACAGTTATCCTGGAAACAGGGTGATCAGTTGACCTGGAAACTGGGCGGTCAGTTACCCTGCAAACAGGGCAGTCAGTTATCCTGGAAACAGGGCAGTCAGTTATCCTGGAAACAGGGTGATCAGTTAACCTGGAAACTGGGCGGTCAGTTACCCTGGAAACAGGGCAGTCAGTTACCCTGGAAACAGGGCAGTCAGTTACCCCGGAAACAGGGTGATCAGTTACCCGGGAAACAGGGAGATCAGTTACCCTGGAAGCAGGGCAGTCAGTTACCCGGAAACAGGGTGATCAGTTACCCCGGAAACAGGGAGATCAGTTACCCTGGAAACAGGGCAGTCAGTTATCCTGGAAACAGGGCGGTCAGTTACACCGGAAACTGGGCAGTCAGTTACCCTGGAAACAGGGCAGTCAGTTATCACGGAAACAGGGCAGTCAGTTACCCTGGAAACAGGGCAGTCAGTTATCCCGTAAACAGGGCAGTCAGTTATCCCGGAAACAGGGTGATCAGTTACCCTGGAAACAGGGCAGTCAGTTACCCTGGAAACAGGGCGGTCAGTTACCCTGGAAACAGCGTGAGCAGTTATCCCGGAAACAGGGTGATCAGTTACCGTGGAAACGGGGCTGTCAGTTACCCCGGAAACAGGGTGAGCAGTTAACCCGTAAACAGGGCGATTAGTTTCCCCGGAAACAGGGCAGTCAGTTACCCTGGAAACAGGGCAGTCAGTTACCCCGGAAACAGGACGTTCAGTTACCCCGGAAACAGGGCGGTTAATTCCCCCAGAAACAGGGCGATCAGTTACCCTGGAAACAGGGTGATCAGTTACCCTGGAAACTGGGCAGTCAGTTATTCCGGAAACAGGGCAGTCAGTTACCCTGGAAACAGGGCAGTCAGTTATCCCGTAAATAGGGCAGTCAGTTATCCCGGAAACAGGGTGATCAGTTACCCTGGAAACTGGGCAGTCGGTTACGCTGGAAACAGGGCAGTCACTTACCCTGGAAACAGGGCAGTCAGTTACCCTGGAAACAGGGCAGTCAGTTATCCCGTAAATAGGGCAGTCAGTTACCCTGGAAACAGGGTGATCAGTTACCCTGGAAACTGGGCAGTCAGTTACCCTGGAAACAGGGCAGTCAGTTATCGCGGAAACAGGGCAGTCAGTTACCCTGGAAACAGGGCAGTCAGTTATCCCGTAAATAGGGCAGTCAGTTATCCCAGAATCAGGGTGATCAGTTACCCTGGAAACAGGGCAGTCAGTTACCCCGGAAACAGGGCAGTCAGTTACCCTGGAAACAGGGCAGTCAGTTATCCCGGAAACGGGGCAGTCAGTTATCCCGGAAACAGGGTGATCAGTTACCCTGGAAACTGGGCAGTCAGTTACCCTGGAAACTGGGCAGTCATTTACCCTTGAAACTGGGCAGTCAGTTACCCCGGAAACAGGGCAGTCAGTTACCCTGGAAACTGGGCAGTCATTTACCCTGGAAACAGGGCAGTCAGTTATCCCGGAAACAGGGTGATCAGTTATCCTGGAAACAGGGCAATCAGTTATCACGGAAACAGGGCAGTCAGTTATCCCGGAAAAAGGGTGATCAGTTACCCTGGAAACTGGGCAGTCAGTTACCCTGGAAACGGGACAGTCAGTTACCCCGGAAAAAGGGCAGTCAGTTACCCTGGAAACAGTGCAGTCAGTTACCCCGGAAACTGGCAGTCAGTTACCCCGGAAACAGGGAGATCAGTTACCCTGGAAACAGGGCAGTCAGTTACCCGGAAACAGGGTGATCAGTTACCCCGGAAACAGGGAGATCAATTACTCCGGAAACAGGGTGATCTGTTACCCCGAAATCAGGGCAGTCAGTTCCCCTGGAAACAGGGCAGTCAGTTACCCTGGAAACAGGGCAGTGAGCTATCCCGTAAACAGGGTAGTCAGTTATCCCGGAAACAGGGTGAACAGTTACCCTGGAAACTGGGCAGTCAGTTACCCTGGAAACAGGGCGGTCAGTTACCCTGGAAACAGGGCAGTCAGTTATCCTGGAAACAGGGTGATCAGTTAACCTGGAAACTGGGCAGTCAGTTACCCTTGAAACAGGGCAGTCAGTTATCCTGGAAACAGGACAGTCAGTTATCCAGGAAACAGGGCGGTCAGATACCCCGGAAATAGGGCGGTCAGTTATCTTGGAAACAGAGCGGTCAGTTACGCCGGAAACAGGGAGATCAGTTACCCCGGAAACAGGGCGGTCAGTTACCATGGAAACAGGGCAGTCAGTTATCCTGGAAACAGGGAGTTCAGTTACCCCGGAAATAGGTTAATCAGTTGCCCCGGAAACAGGTTGATCAGTTACCCCGGAAAATGGGCAGTCAGTTACCCTGGAAACAGGGCAGTCAGTTACCCTGGAAACAGGGCAGTCAGTTAATCTGGAAACAGGGCATTCATTTACCCCGGAAACAGGGCAGTCAGTTATCCCGGAAACAGTGCAGACAGTTATCCCGGAAACAGGGCGATCAGTTACCCTGGAAACAGGGCAGTCAGTTACCCTGGAAATAGGTTAATCAGTTACCCCGGAAACAGGGTGATCAGTTACCCCGGATACAGGGCAGTCAGTTACCCTGGAGTCAGGGCATTCAGTTATCCCGGAAACAGGGCAGTCATATATCCCGGAAAAAGGGTGATCAGTTACCCTGGAAACTGGGCAATCAGTTACCCTGGAAACAGGGCAGTCAGTTTCCCCGGAAACAGGGCAGTCAGTTACCCCGGAAACTGGGCAGTCAGTTCCCCTGGAAACAGGGCAGTCAGTTACCCTGGAATCAGGGCAGTGAGCTATCCCGGAAACAGTGCAGTCAGTTATCCCGGCAACAGGGTGAACAGTTACCCTGGAAACAGGGCAGTCAGTTATCCTGGAAACAGGGCGGTCAGATACCCCGGAAATAGGGCGGTCAGTTATCCCGGATACAGGGCGGTCAGTTACCCCGGAAACAGGGAGATCAGTTACCCCGGAACTAGGGCGGACAGTTACCCTGGAAACAGGGCGGTCACTTACCCCGGAAACAGGGTGAACAGTTATCCTGGAAACAGGGCGGTCAGTTTCACCGGAAACAGGGCAGTCAGTTACCCCGGAAACAGGGCGGTCAGTAACCCTGGAAACAGATTAGTCAGTTACCCCGGAAACAGGATGATCAGTTATCCTGGAAACAGGGCAGTCAGTAAGCCTGGAAACAGGGCAGTCAGTTACCCCGGAAACAGGGCAGTCAGTTACCCTGGAAACTGGGCAGTCATTTACCCTGGAAACAGGGCAGTCAGTTATCCCGGAAACAGGGTGATCAGTTACCCTGGAAACAGGGCAATCAGTTATCCCGGAAAAAGGGCAGTCAGTTATCCCGGAAAAAGGGTGATCAGTTACCCTGGAAACTGGAGAGTCAGTTACCCCGGAAAAAGGGCAGTCAGTTACCCTGGAAACAGGGCACTCAGTTACCCCGGAAAATGGGCAGTCATTTACCCTGGAAACAGGGCAGTCAGTTATCCCGGAAACAGGGTGATCAGTTACCCTGGAAACAGGGCAATCAGTTATCCCGGAAACAGGGCAGTCAGTTACCCTGGAAACAGGGAGATCAGTTACCCTGGAAACAGGGCAGTCAGTTACCCTGGAAACAGGGCATTCAGTTATCCTGGAAACAGGGTGATCAGTTAACCTGGAAACTGGGCAGTCAGTTACCCTGGAAACAGGGCAGTCAGTTATCCTGGAAACAGGGCAGTCAGTTATCCTGGAAACAGGGCGGACAGATACCCCGGAAATAGGGCGGTCAGTTATCTTGGAAACAGAGCGGTCAGTTACGCCGGAAACAGGGAGATCAGTTACCCCGGAAACAGGGCGGTCAGTTACCCTGGAAACAGGGCAGTCAGTTATCCTGGAAACAGGGCGTTCAGTTACCCCGGAAATAGGTTAATCAGTTCCCCCGGAAACAGGGTGATCAGTTACCCCGGAAAATGGGCAGTCAGTTACCCCGGATACAGGGCGGTCAGTTATCCCGCAAACAGGGCAGTCATTTACCCCGGAAACAGGGCAGTCAGTTATCCCGGAAACAGGGCAGTCAGTTATCCTGGAAACAGGGTGAACAGTTACCCTGGAAACAGGGCAGTCAGTTATCCTGGAAACAGGGCGGACAGTTACCCTGGAAACAGGGTGAGCAGTTATCCTGGAAACAGGGTGATCAGTTACCGTGGAAACGGGGCAGTCAGTTATCCAGGAAACAGGGTGATCAATTACCCCGGCAACAGGGCGATTAGTTTCCCCGGAAACAGGGTGATCAGTTACGCGGAAACAGGTCGATCCGTTTTCCCGGAAACAGGGCGGTCAGTTACCCTGGAAACAGGGCAGTCAGTTACCCCGGAAACAGGACGTTCTGTTACCCCGTAAACAGGGCGGTTAATTACCCCAGAAACAGGGCGATCAGTTACCCTGGAAACAGGGCGATCAGTTACCCTGGTAACTGTGCTGTCAGTTACCCCGGAAACAGGGCAGTCAGTTACCCTGGAAACAGGGCAGTCAGTTATCCCGGAAACAGGGCAGTCAGTTATCCCGGAAACAGGGTGATCAGTTACCCTGGAAACAGGGCAGTCAGTTGCCCCGGAAACAGGGCAGTCAGTTACCCTGGAAACAGGGCAGTCAGTTATCCCGGAAACAGGGCGGTCAGTTATCCCGGAAACAGGGTGATCAGTTACCCTGGAAACTGGGCAGTCAGTTACCCTGGAAACTGGGCAGTCAGTTACACCGGAAACAGGGCAGTCAGTTACCCTGGAAACTGGGCAGTCATTTACCCTTGAAACAGGGCAGTCAGTTATCCCGGAAACAGGGTGATCTGTTACCCTGGAAACAGGGCAATCAGTTATCCCGGAAACAGGGCAGTCAGTTATCCCGGAAAAAGGGTGATCAATTACCCTGGAAACTGGGCAGTCAGTTACCCTGGAAACAGGACAGTCAGTTACCCCGGAAAAAGGGCAGTCAGTTACCCTGGAAACAGGGAGATCAGTTACCCTGGAAACAGGGCAGTCAGTTACCCTGGAAACAGGGCATTCAGTTATCCTGGAAACAGGGTGATCAGTTAACCTGGAAACTGGGCAGTCAGTTACCCTGGAAACAGGGCAGTCAGTTATCCTGGAAACAGGGCAGTCAGTTATCCTGGAAACAGGGCGGACAGATACCCCGGAAATAGGGCGGTCAGTTATCTTGGAAACAGAGCGGTCAGTTACACCGGAAACAGGGAGATCAGTTACCCCGGAAACAGGGCGGTCAGTTACCCTGGAAACAGGGCAGTCAGTTATCCTGGAAACAGGGCGTTCAGTTACCCCGGAAATAGGTTAATCAGTTCCCCCGGAAACAGGGTGATCAGTTACCCCGGAAAATGGGCAGTCAGTTACCCCGGATACAGGGCGGTCAGTTATCCCGCAAACAGGGCAGTCATTTACCCCGGAAACAGGGCAGTCAGTTATCCCGGAAACAGGGCAGTCAGTTATCCCGGAAACAGGGCGGTCAGTTACCCTGGAAACAGGGCAGTCAGTTACCCTGGAAATAGGTTAATCAGTTACCCCGGAAACAGGGTGATCAGTTACCCCGGATACAGGGCAGTCAGTTACCCTGGAATCAGGGCATTCAGTTATCCCGGAAACAGGGCAGTCATATATCCCAGAAAAAGGGTCATCAGTTACCCTGGAAACTGAGCAATCAGTTACCCTGGAAACAGGGCAGTCAGTTTCCCCTGAAACAGGGCAGTCAGTTACCCCGGAAACTGGGCAGTCAGTTCCCCTGGAATCAGGGCAGTCAGTTACCCTGGAAACAGGGCAGTGAGGTATCCCGGAAACAGTGCAGTCAGTTATCCCGGAAACAGGGTGAACAGTTACCCTGGAAACAGGGCAGTCAGTTATCCTGGAAACAGGGCAGTCAGATACCCCGGAAATAGGGCGGTCAGTTATCCTGGAAACAGGGCGGTCAGTTACCCCGGAAACAGGGAGATCAGTTACCCCGGAACTAAGGTGGTCAGTTACCCTGGAAACAGGGCGGTCACTTACCCCGGAAACAGGGAGATCAGTTACCCCGGAAACAGGGCAGTCAGTTAACCTGGAAACAGGGCAGTCAGTTATCCTGGAGACAGGGTGGTCAGTTACCCTGGAAACAGGGTGGTCAGTTACCCCGGAAACAGGGTGATCAGTTACCCCGGAAACAGGGTGATCAGTTATCCTGGAAACAGGGCATTCAGTAAGCCTGGAAACAGGGCAGTCAGTTACCCCGGAAACAGGGCAGTCAGTTACCCTGGAAACTGGGCAGTCATTTACCCTGGAAACAGGGCAGTCAGTTATCCCGGAAACAGGGTGATCAGTTACCCTGGAAACAGGGCAATCAGTTATCCCGGAAACAGGGCAGTCAGTTATCCCGGAAAAAGGGTGATCAGTTATCCTGGAAACTGGGCAGTCAGTTACCCTGGAAACAGGACAGTCAGTTACCCCGGAAAAAGGGCAGTCAGTTACCCTGGAAACAGGGCAGTCAGTTACCCCGGAAACTGGGCAGTCAGTTACCCTGGAAACAGGGCAGTCAGTCACCCTGGAAACAGGTTAGTCAGTAACCCCGGAAACAGGGTCATCAGTTACCCCGGAAACAGGGCAGTCAGTTCCCCTGGAAACTGTGCAGTCAGTTACCCTGGAAACAGGGCAGTCAGTTATCCCGGAAACAGGGAGATCAGTTACCCTGGAATCAGGGCAGTCGGTTACCCTGGAAACAGGGCAGTCAGTTACCCTGGAAACTGGGCAGTCAGTTACCCTGGAAACAGGGCAGTCAGTTACCCGGAAACAGGGTGATCAGTTACCCCGGAAACAGGGAGATCAATTACCCCGGAAACAGGGTGATCAGTTACCCCGAAATCAGGGCAGTCTGTTCACCTGGAAACAGAGCAGTCAGTTACCCTGGAAACAGGGCAGTGAGCTATCCCGGAAACAGGGCAGTCAGTTATCCCGGAAACAGGGTGAACTGTTATCCTGGAAACTGGGCACTCAGTTACCCTGGAAACAGGGCGGTCAGTTACCCTGGAAACAGGGCAGACAGTTATCCTGGAAACAGGGTGATCAGTTGACCTGGAAACTGGGCGGTCAGTTACCCTGCAAACAGGGCAGTCAGTTATCCTGGAAACAGGGCAGTCAGTTATCCTGGAAACAGGGTGATCAGTTAACCTGGAAACTGGGCAGTCAGTTACCCTGGAAACAGGGCAGTCAGTTACCCCGGAAACAGGGTGATCAGTTACCCGGGAAACAGGGAGATCAGTTACCCTGGAAGCAGGGCAGTCAGTTACCCGGAAACAGGGTGATCAGTTACCCCGGAAACAGGGAGATCAGTTACCCTGGAAACAGGGCAGTCAGTTATCCTGGAAACAGGGCGGTCAGTTACACCGGAAACAGGGCGGTCAGTTACCCTTGAAACAGGCAGTCAGTTATCCCGGAAACAGGGCGGACAGTTACCCCTGAAACAGGGCAGTCAGTAATCCCGGAAACAGGGTGATCAGTTTTCCTGGAAACAGCGTGATCAGTTACCCTGGAAACAGGGCAGTCAGTTATCCTGGAAACAGGGCAGTCAGTTACCCTGGAAACAGGGCGGTTAGTTAACCTGGAAACAGGGCAGTCAGTTATCCCGGAAACAGGGTGATCAGTTACCCTGGAAACAGGGCAGTCAGTTACCCTGGAAACAGGGCGGTCAGTCACCCTGGAAACAGCGTGAGCAGTTATCCCGGAAACAGGGTGATCAGTTACCGTGGAAACGGGGCTGTCAGTTACCCCGGAAACAGGGTGATCAGTTACCCCGTAAACAGGGCGATTAGTTTCCCCAGAAACAGGGCTGTCAGTTACCCTGGAAACTGGGCAGTCAGTTACCCCGGAAACAGGACGTTCAGTTACCCCGGAAACAGGGCGGTTAATTACCCCAGAAACAGGGCGATCAGTTACCCTGGAAACAGGGTGATCAGTTACCCTGGAAACAGGGCAGTCAGTTATCCCGGAAACAGGGTGATCAGTTACCCTGGAAACAGGGCAATCAGTTATCCCGGAAACAGGGCAGTCAGTTATCCCGGAAAAAGGGTGATCAGTTATCCTGGAAACTGGGCAGTCAGTTACCCTGGAAACAGGACAGTCAGTTACCCCGGAAAAAGGGCAGTCAGTTACCCTGGAAACAGGGCAGTCAGTTACCCCGGAAACTGGGCAGTCAGTTACCCTGGAAACAGGGCAGTCAGTCACCCTGGAAACAGGTTAGTCAGTAACCCCGGAAGCAGGGTGATCAGTTACCCCGGAAACAGGGCAGTCAGTTCCCCTGGAAACTGTGCAGTCAGTTACCCTGAAAACAGGGCAGTCAGTTATCCCGGAAACAGGGAGATCAGTTACCCTGGAATCAGGGCAGTCGGTTACCCTGGAAACAGGGCGGTCAGTTACCCTGGAAACTGGGCAGTCAGTTACCCTGGAAACAGGGCAGTCAGTTACCCGGAAACAGGGTGATCAGTTACCCCGGAAACAGGGAGATCAATTACCCCGGAAACAGGGTGATCAGTTACCCCGAAATCAGGGCAGTCTGTTCACCTGGAAACAGAGCAGTCAGTTACCCTGGAAACAGGGCAGTGAGCTATCCCGGAAACAGGGCAGTCTGTTATCCCGGAAACAGGGTGAACTGTTATCCTGGAAACTGGGCACTCAGTTACCCTGGAAACAGGGCGGTCAGTTACCCTGGAAACAGGGCAGACAGTTATCCTGGAAACAGGGTGATCAGTTGACCTGGAAACTGGGCGGTCAGTTACCCTGCAAACAGGGCAGTCAGTTATCCTGGAAACAGGGCAGTCAGTTATCCTGGAAACAGGGTGATCAGTTAACCTGGAAACTGGGCGGTCAGTTACCCTGGAAACAGGGCAGTCAGTTACCCCGGAAACAGGGTGATCAGTTACCCGGGAAACAGGGAGATCAGTTACCCTGGAAGCAGGGCAGTCAGTTACCCGGAAACAGGGTGATCAGTTACCCCGGAAACAGGGAGATCAGTTACCCTGGAAACAGGGCAGTCAGTTATCCTGGAAACAGGGCGGTCAGTTACACCGGAAACAGGGCGGTCAGTTACCCTTGAAACAGGCAGTCAGTTATCCCGGAAACAGGGCGGACAGTTACCCCTGAAACAGGGCAGTCAGTAATCCCGGAAACAGGGTGATCAGTTTTCCTGGAAACAGCGTGATCAGTTACCCTGGAAACAGGGCAGTCAGTTATCCTGGAAACAGGGCAGTCAGTTACCCTGGAAACAGGGCGGTTAGTTAACCTGGAAACAGGGCAGTCAGTTATCCCGGAAACAGGGTGATCAGTTACCCTGGAAACAGGGCAGTCAGTTACCCTGGAAACAGGGCGGTCAGTCACCCTGGAAACAGCGTGAACAGTTATCCCGGAAACAGGGTGATCAGTTACCGTGGAAACGGGGCTGTCAGTTACCCCGGAAACAGGGTGATCAGTTACCCCGTAAACAGGGCGATTAGTTTCCCCAGAAACAGGGCTGTCAGTTACCCTGGAAACTGGGCAGTCAGTTACCCCGGAAACAGGACGTTCAGTTACCCCGGAAACAGGGCGGTTAATTACCCCAGAAACAGGGCGATCAGTTACCCTGGAAACAGGGTGATCAGTTACCCTGAAAACTGGGCAGTCAGTTACGCTGGAAACAGGGCAATCAGTTATCACGGAAACAGGGCAGTCAGTTACCCTGGAAACAGGGCAGTCAGTTATCACGTAAACAGGGCAGTCAGTTATCCCGGAAACAGGGTGATCAGTTACCCTGGAAACAGGGCAGTCAGTTACCCTGGAAACAGGGCGGTCAGTTACCCTGGAAACAGCGTGAGCAGTTATCCCGGAAACAGGGTGATCAGTTACCGTGGAAACGGGGCTGTCAGTTACCCCGGAAACAGGGTGAGCAGTTACCCCGTAAACAGGGCGATTAGTTTCCCCGGAAACAGGGCAGTCAGTTACCCCGGAAACAGGACGTTCAGTTACCCCGGAAACAGGGCGGTTAATTACCCCAGAAACAGGGCGATCAGTTACCCTGGAAACAGGGTGATCAGTTACCCTGGAAACTGGGCAGTCAGTTATTCCGGAAACAGGGCAGTCAGTTACCCTGGAAACAGGGCAGTCAGTTATCCCGTAAATAGGGCAGTCAGTTATCCCGGAAACAGGGTGATCAGTTACCCTGGAAACTGGGCAGTCGGTTACGCTGGAAACAGGGCAGTCACTTACCCTGGAAACAGGGCAGTCAGTTACCCTGGAAACAGGGCAGTCAGTTATCCCGTAAATAGGGCAGTCAGTTACCCTGGAAACAGGGTGATCAGTTACCCCGGAAACAGGGCAGTCAGTTAACCTGGAAACAGGGCAGTCAGTTATCCTGGAGACAGGGTGGTCAGTTACCCTGGAAACAGGGTGGTCAGTTACCCCGGAAACAGGGTGATCAGTTACCCCGGAAACAGGGTGATCAGTTATCCTGGAAACAGGGCATTCAGTAAGCCTGGAAACAGGGCAGTCAGTTACCCCGGAAACAGGGCAGTCAGTTACCCTGGAAACTGGGCAGTCATTTACCCTGGAAACAGGGCAGTCAGTTATCCCGGAAACAGGGTGATCAGTTACCCTGGAAACAGGGCAATCAGTTATCCCGGAAACAGGGCAGTCAGTTATCCCGGAAAAAGGGTGATCAGTTATCCTGGAAACTGGGCAGTCAGTTACCCTGGAAACAGGACAGTCAGTTACCCCGGAAAAAGGGCAGTCAGTTACCCTGGAAACAGGGCAGTCAGTTACCCCGGAAACTGGGCAGTCAGTTACCCTGGAAACAGGGCAGTCAGTCACCCTGGAAACAGGTTAATCAGTAACCCCGGAAACAGGGTGATCAGTTACCCCGGAAACAGGGCAGTCAGTTCCCCTGGAAACTGTGCAGTCAGTTACCCTGAAAACAGGGCAGTCAGTTATCCCGGAAACAGGGAGATCAGTTACCCTGGAATCAGGGCAGTCGGTTACCCTGGAAACAGGGCGGTCAGTTACCCTGGAAACTGGGCAGTCAGTTACCCTGGAAACAGGGCAGTCAGTTACCCGGAAACAGGGTGATCAGTTACCCCGGAAACAGGGAGATCAATTACCCCGGAAACAGGGTGATCAGTTACCCCGAAATCAGGGCAGTCTGTTCACCTGGAAACAGAGCAGTCAGTTACCCTGGAAACAGGGCAGTGAGCTATCCCGGAAACAGGGCAGTCAGTTATCCCGGAAACAGGGTGAACTGTTATCCTGGAAACTGGGCACTCAGTTACCCTGGAAACAGGGCGGTCAGTTACCCTGGAAACAGGGCAGACAGTTATCCTGGAAACAGGGTGATCAGTTGACCTGGAAACTGGGCGGTCAGTTACCCTGCAAACAGGGCAGTCAGTTATCCTGGAAACAGGGCAGTCAGTTATCCTGGAAACAGGGTGATCAGTTAACCTGGAAACTGGGCGGTCAGTTACCCTGGAAACAGGGCAGTCAGTTACCCCGGAAACAGGGTGATCAGTTACCCGGGAAACAGGGAGATCAGTTACCCTGGAAGCAGGGCAGTCAGTTACCCGGAAACAGGGTGATCAGTTACCCCGGAAACAGGGAGATCAGTTACCCTGGAAACAGGGCAGTCAGTTATCCTGGAAACAGGGCGGTCAGTTACACCGGAAACTGGGCAGTCAGTTACCCTGGAAACAGGGCAGTCAGTTATCACGGAAACAGGGCAGTCAGTTACCCTGGAAACAGGGCAGTCAGTTATCCCGTAAACAGGGCAGTCAGTTATCCCGGAAACAGGGTGATCAGTTACCCTGGAAACAGGGCAGTCAGTTACCCTGGAAACAGGGCGGTCAGTTACCCTGGAAACAGCGTGAGCAGTTATCCCGGAAACAGGGTGATCAGTTACCGTGGAAACGGGGCTGTCAGTTACCCCGGAAACAGGGTGAGCAGTTAACCCGTAAACAGGGCGATTAGTTTCCCCGGAAACAGGGCAGTCAGTTACCCTGGAAACAGGGCAGTCAGTTACCCCGGAAACAGGACGTTCAGTTACCCCGGAAACAGGGCGGTTAATTACCCCAGAAACAGGGCGATCAGTTACCCTGGAAACAGGGTGATCAGTTACCCTGGAAACTGGGCAGTCAGTTATTCCGGAAACAGGGCAGTCAGTTACCCTGGAAACAGGGCAGTCAGTTATCCCGTAAATAGGGCAGTCAGTTATCCCGGAAACAGGGTGATCAGTTACCCTGGAAACTGGGCAGTCGGTTACGCTGGAAACAGGGCAGTCACTTACCCTGGAAACAGGGCAGTCAGTTACCCTGGAAACAGGGCAGTCAGTTATCCCGTAAATAGGGCAGTCAGTTACCCTGGAAACAGGGTGATCAGTTACCCTGGAAACTGGGCAGTCAGTTACCCTGGAAACAGGGCAGTCAGTTATCGCGGAAACAGGGCAGTCAGTTACCCTGGAAACAGGGCAGTCAGTTATCCCGTAAATAGGGCAGTCAGTTATCCCAGAATCAGGGTGATCAGTTACCCTGGAAACAGGGCAGTCAGTTACCCCGGAAACAGGGCAGTCAGTTACCCTGGAAACAGGGCAGTCAGTTATCCCGGAAACGGGGCAGTCAGTTATCCCGGAAACAGGGTGATCAGTTACCCTGGAAACTGGGCAGTCAGTTACCCTGGAAACTGGGCAGTCAGTTAGCCCGGAAACAGGGCAGTCAGTTACCCTGGAAACTGGGCAGTCATTTACCCTTGAAACTGGGCAGTCAGTTACCCCGGAAACAGGGCAGTCAGTTACCCTGGAAACTGGGCAGTCATTTACCCTGGAAACAGGGCAGTCAGTTATCCCGGAAACAGGGTGATCAGTTATCCTGGAAACAGGGCAATCAGTTATCACGGAAACAGGGCAGTCAGTTATCCCGGAAAAAGGGTGATCAGTTACCCTGGAAACTGGGCAGTCAGTTACCCTGGAAACGGGACAGTCAGTTACCCCGGAAAAAGGGCAGTCAGTTACCCTGGAAACAGTGCAGTCAGTTACCCCGGAAACTGGCAGTCAGTTACCCCGGAAACAGGGAGATCAGTTACCCTGGAAACAGGGCAGTCAGTTACCCGGAAACAGGGTGATCAGTTACCCCGGAAACAGGGAGATCAATTACTCCGGAAACAGGGTGATCTGTTACCCCGAAATCAGGGCAGTCAGTTCCCCTGGAAACAGGGCAGTCAGTTACCCTGGAAACAGGGCAGTGAGCTATCCCGTAAACAGGGTAGTCAGTTATCCCGGAAACAGGGTGAACAGTTACCCTGGAAACTGGGCAGTCAGTTACCCTGGAAACAGGGCGGTCAGTTACCCTGGAAACAGGGCAGTCAGTTATCCTGGAAACAGGGTGATCAGTTAACCTGGAAACTGGGCAGTCAGTTACCCTTGAAACAGGGCAGTCAGTTATCCTGGAAACAGGACAGTCAGTTATCCAGGAAACAGGGCGGTCAGATACCCCGGAAATAGGGCGGTCAGTTATCTTGGAAACAGAGCGGTCAGTTACGCCGGAAACAGGGAGATCAGTTACCCCGGAAACAGGGCGGTCAGTTACCATGGAAACAGGGCAGTCAGTTATCCTGGAAACAGGGCGTTCAGTTACCCCGGAAATAGGTTAATCAGTTGCCCCGGAAACAGGTTGATCAGTTACCCCGGAAAATGGGCAGTCAGTTACCCTGGAAACACGGCAGTCAGTTAATCTGGAAACAGGGCAGTCATTTACCCCGGAAACAGGGCAGTCAGTTATCCCGGAAACAGTGCAGACAGTTATCCCGGAAACAGGGTGATCAGTTACCCCGGATACAGGGCAGTCAGTTACCCTGGAGTCAGGGCATTCAGATATCCCGGAAACAGGGCAGTCATATATCCCGGAAAAAGGGTGATCAGTTACCCTGGAAACTGGGCAATCAGTTACCCTGGAAACAGGGCAGTCAGTTTCCCCGGAAACAGGGCAGTCAGTTACCCCGGAAACTGGGCAGTCAGTTCCCCTGGAAACAGGGCAGTCAGTTACCCTGGAATCAGGGCAGTGAGCTATCCCGGAAACAGTGCAGTCAGTTATCCCGGCAACAGGGTGAACAGTTACCCTGGAAACAGGGCAGTCAGTTATCCTGGAAACAGGGCGGTCAGATACCCCGGAAATAGGGCGGTCAGTTATCCCGGATACAGGGCGGTCAGTTACCCCGGAAACAGGGAGATCAGTTACCCCGGAACTAGGGCGGACAGTTACCCTGGAAACAGGGCGGTCACTTACCCTGGAAACGGGGAGATCAGTTACCCGGAAACAGGGCAGTCAGTTACCCTGGAAACAGGGCAGTCAGTTATCCTGGAGACAGGGTGGTCAGTTTCCCTGGAAACAGGGTGGTCAGTTAGCCCGGAAACAGGGTGAACAGTTATCCTGGAAACAGGGCGGTCAGTTACACCGGAAACAGGGCAGTCAGTTACCCCGGAAACAGGGCGGTCAGTAACCCTGGAAACAGATTAGTCAGTTACCCCGGAAACAGGATGATCAGTTATCCTGGAAACAGGGCAGTCAGTAAGCCTGGAAACAGGGCAGTCAGTTACCCCGGAAACAGGGCAGTCAGTTACCCTGGAAACTGGGCAGTCATTTACCCTGGAAACAGGGCAGTCAGTTATCCCGGAAACAGGGTGATCAGTTACCCTGGAAACAGGGCAATCAGTTATCCCGGAAACAGGGCAGTCAGTTATCCCGGAAAAAGGGTGATCAGTTACCCTGGAAACTGGAGAGTCAGTTACCCCGGAAAAAGGGCAGTCAGTTACCCTGGAAACAGGGCACTCAGTTACCCCGGAAAATGGGCAGTCATTTACCCTGGAAACAGGGCAGTCAGTTATCCCGGAAACAGGGTGATCAGTTACCCTGGAAACAGGGCAATCAGTTATCCCGGAAACAGGGCAGTCAGTTATCCCGGAAAAAGGGTGATCAGTTACCCTGGAAACAGGAGAGTCAGTTACCCCGGAAAAAGGGCAGTCAGTGACCCTGGAAACAGGGCACTCAGTTACCCCGGAAACTGGGCAGTCAGTTACCCTGGAAACAGGGCAGTCAGTCACCCTGGAAACAGGTTAGTCAGTAATCCCGGAAACAGTGTGATCAGTTACCCCGGAAACAGGGCAGTCAGTTCCCCTGGAATCAGTGCAGTCAGTTACCCTGGAAACAGGTCAGTCAGTTATCCCGGAAACAGGGTGATCAGTTACCCTGGAAACTGGGCAGTCGGTTACCCTGGTAACAGGGCGGTCAGTTACCCTGGAAACTGGGCAGTCAGTTACCCGGAAACAGGGCAGTCAGTCACCCTGGAAACAGGTTAGTCAGTAATCCCGGAAACAGTGTGATCAGTTACCCCGGAAACAGGGCAGTCAGTTCCCCTGGAATCAGTGCAGTCAGTTACCCTGGAAACAGGTCAGTCAGTTATCCCGGAAACAGGGTGATCAGTTACCCTGGAAACTGGGCAGTCGGTTACCCTGGTAACAGGGCGGTCAGTTACCCTGGAAACTGGGCAGTCAGTTACCCGGAAACAGGGTGATCAGTTACCCCTGAAACAGGGAGATCAATTACCCCGGAAACAGGGTGATCAGTTACCCCGAAATCAGGGCAGTGAGCTATCCCGGAAACAGGGCATTCAGTTATCCCGGAAACAGGGTGAACTGTTAGCCTGGAAACTGGGCAGTCAGTTACCCTGGAAACAGGGCGGTCAGTTACCCTGTAAACAGGGCAGTCAGTTATCCAGGAAACAGGGCAGTCAGTAATCCTGGAAACAGGGCGGTCAGATACGCTGGAAATAGGGCGGTCAGTTACCCTGGAAACAGGGCAGTCAGTCACCCTGGAAACAGGTTAGTCAGTAATCCCGGAAACAGTGTGATCAGTTACCCCGGAAACAGGGCAGTCAGTTCCCCTGGAATCAGTGCAGTCAGTTACCCTGGAAACAGGTCAGTCAGTTATCCCGGAAACAGGGTGATCAGTTACCCTGGAAACTGGGCAGTCGGTTACCCTGGTAACAGGGCGGTCAGTTACCCTGGAAACTGGGCAGTCAGTTACCCGGAAACAGCGTGATCAGTTACCCCTGAAACAGGGAGATCAATTACCCCGGAAACAGGGTGATCAGTTACCCCGAAATCAGGGCAGTGAGCTATCCCGGAAACAGGGCATTCAGTTATCCCGGAAACAGGGTGAACTGTTAGCCTGAAAACTGGGCAGTCAGTTACCCTGGAAACAGGGCGGTCAGTTACCCTGTAAACAGGGCAGTCAGTTATCCAGGAAACAGGGCAGTCAGTAATCCTGGAAACAGGGCGGTCAGATACGCTGGAAATAGGGCGGTCAGTTATCCTGGAAACAGAGCGGTCAGTTACGCCGGAAACAGGGAGATCAGTTACCTCGGAAACTGGGCGATCAGTTACCCTTGAAACTGGGCAGTCAGTTACCCCGGAAACAGGGCAGTCAGTTACCCTGGAAACTGGGCAGTCATTTACCCTGGAAACAGGGCAGTCAGTTATCCCGGAAACAGGGTGATCAGTTATCCTGGAAACAGGGCAATCAGTTATCACGGAAACAGGGCAGTCAGTTATCCCGGAAAAAGGGTGATCAGTTACCCTGGAAACTGGGCAGTCAGTTACCCTGGAAACGGGACAGTCAGTTACCCCGGAAAAAGGGCAGTCAGTTACCCTGGAAACAGTGCAGTCAGTTACCCCGGAAACTGGCAGTCAGTTACCCCGGAAACAGGGAGATCAGTTACCCTGGAAACAGGGCAGTCAGTTACCCGGAAACAGGGTGATCAGTTACCCCGGAAACAGGGAGATCAATTACTCCGGAAACAGGGTGATCTGTTACCCCGAAATCAGGGCAGTCAGTTCCCCTGGAATCAGTGCAGTCAGTTACCCTGAAAACAGGGCAGTCAGTTACCCCGGAAACTGGCAGTCAGTTACCCCGGAAACAGGGAGATCAGTTACCCTGGAAACAGGGCAGTCAGTTACCCGGAAACAGGGTGATCAGTTACCCCGGAAACAGGGAGATCAATTACTCCGGAAACAGTGTGATCAGTTACCCTGGAAACAGGGCAGTCAGTTCCCCTGGAATCAGTGCAGTCAGTTACCCTGGAAACAGGGCAGTCAGTTATCCCGGAAACAGGGTGATCAGTTTCCCTGGAAACTGGGCAGTCGGTTACCCTGGTAACAGGGCAGTCAGTCACCCTGGAAACAGGTTAGTCAGTAATCCCGGAAACAGTGTGATCAGTTACCCCGGAAACAGGGCAGTCAGTTCCCCGGAAACAGGGTGATCAGTTACCCCTGAAACAGGGAGATCAATTACCCCGGAAACAGGGCGGTCAGTTACCCTGGAAACAGGGCAGTCAGCTAACCTGGAAACATGGCAGTCAGTTATCCTGGAAACAGGGCGTTCAGTTACCCCGGAAATAGGTTAATCAGTTACCCCGGAAAAAGGGTGATCAGTTATCCTGGAAACAGGGCGGTCAGTTACCCCGGAAACAGGGCAGTTGTTTAACCTGGAAACAGGGCACACAGTTATCCCGGGAAAAGGGTGATCAGTTACCCTGGAAACAGGTCAGTCAGTTTTCCTGGAAACAGGTCGGTCAGTTACCCCGAAAACAGGGCGCTCAGTTACCCTGGAAACAGGGCAGTCAGTTGCCCCGGAAACAGTGTGATCAGTTACCCTGGAAACTGGGCAGTCAGTTACCCTGGAAACAGGGCAGTCATTTACCCCGGAAACAGGGCGGTCAGTTGCCCTGGAAACAGGGCAGTCAGTTACCCCGGAAACAGGGTGATCAGTTACACAGGAAACAGGGAGATCAGTTACCCTGGAAACAGGGCGGTCAGTTACCCCGGAAACAGGGTGATCAGTTACCCGGGAAACAGGGAGATCAGTTACCCTGGAAGCAGGGCAGTCAGTTACCCGGAAACAGGGTGATCAGTTACCCAGGAAACAGGGAGATCAGTTACCCTGGAAACAGGGCAGTCAGTTATCCTGGAAACAGGGTGGTCAGTTACCCTGGAAACAGGGCGATCAGTTACCCTGGAAACAGGCAGTCAGTTATCCCGGAAACAGGGCGGACAGTTACCCCGGAAACAGAGCGGTCAGTTATCGCGGAAACAGGGTGATCAGTTTTCCTGGAAACAGCGTGATCAGTTACCCTGGAAACAGGGCAGTCAGTTATCCTGGAAACAGGGCAGTCAGTTACCCTGGAAACAGGGCGGTTAGTTAACCTGGAAACAGGGCAGTCAGTTATCCCAGAAACAAGGTGATCAGTTACCCTGGAAACAGGGCAGTCAGTTACCCTGGAAACAGGGCGGTCAGTTACCCTGGAAACAGGGCAGTCACTTACCCTGGAAACAGGGCAGTCAGTTATTCCGGATACAGGGTGATCAGTTACCCTGGAAACTGGGCAGTCAGTTATCCCGGAAACAGGGCAGTCAGTTACCCTGGAAACAGGGCAGTCAGTTATCCCGTAAACATGGCAGTCAGTTATCCCGGAAACAGGGTGATCAGATACCCTGGAAACAGGGTGAACAGTTACCCTGGAAACAGGGCAGTCAGTTATCCTGGAAACAGGGCGGTCAGTTACCCTGGAAACAGGGCGGTCACTTACCCCGGAAACAGGGAGATCAGTTACCCCGGAAACAGGGCAGTCAGTTATTCCGGAAACAGGGTGATCAGTTACCCTGGAAACTGGGCAGTCAGTTACCCTGGAAACAGTGCAGTCAGTTATCCCGGAAACAGGGCAGTCAGTTATCCCGGAAACAGGGTGATCAGTTACCCTGGAAACAGGGCATTCAGTTACCCCGGAAACAGGGCAGTCAGTCACCCTGGAAGCAGGGCAGTCAGTTATCCCGGAAACAGGGCAGTCAGTTATCCCGGAAACAGGGTGATCAGTTACCCTGGAAACTGGGCAGTCAGTTACCCTGGAAACAGGGCAGTCAGTTACCCTGGAAACTGGGCAGTCATTTACCCTGGAAACAGGGCAGTCAGTTATCCCGGAAACATGGCGATCAGTTACCCTGGAAACAGGGCAGTCATTTACCCCGGAAACAGGGTGATCAGTTACCCCGGAAACAGGGCAGTCAGTTCCCTGGAAACAGGGCAGTCAGTTACCCTGGAAACAGGGCTGTCAGTTATCCCGGAAACAGGGTGATCAGTTACCCTGGAAACTGGGCAGTCATTTACGCTGGAAACAGGGCAGTCATTTACCCTGGAAACAGGGCAGACAGTTATTCCGGAAACAGGGCGATCAGTTACCCTGGAAACTGGGCAGTCAGTTACCCTGGAAACAGGGCAGTCAGTTACCCCGGAAACAGGGCAGTCATTTACCATGGAAACAGGGCAATCAGTTATCCCGGAAACAGGGCAGTCAGTTATCCCGGAAACAGGGTGATCAGTTACCCTGGAAACAGGGCAGTCAGTTACCCCGGAAACAGGGCAGTCAGTTACCCTGGAAACAGGGCAGTCAGTTATCCCGGAAACAGGGCGGTCAGTTATCCCGGAAACAGGGTGATCAGTTACCCTGGTAACTGGGCAGTCAGTTACCCCGGAAACAGGGCAGTCAGTTACCCTGGAAACTGGGCAGTCATTTACCCTGGAAACAGGGTGGTCAGTTACCCCGGAAACAGGGTGATCAGTTATCCTGGAAACAGGGCGGTCAGTTACACCGGAAACAGGGCAGTCAGTTACCCCGGAAACAGGCGGTCAGTAACCCTGGAAACAGATTAGTCAGTTACCCCGGAAACAGGGTGATCAGTTATCCTGGAAACAGGGCAGTCAGTTATCCCGGAAACTGGGCAGTCATTTACCCTGGAAACAGGGTGGTCAGTTACCCCGGAAACAGGGTGATCAGTTATCTTGGAAACAGGGCGGTCAGTTACACCGGAAACAGGGCAGTCAGTTACCCCGGAAACAGAGCGGTCAGTAACCCTGGAAACACATTAGTCAGTTACCCCGGAAACAGGGTGATCAGTTATCCTGGAAACAGGGCAGTCAGTAAGCCTGGAAACAGGGCAGTCAGTTACCCCAGAAACAGGGCAGTCAGTTACCCTGGAAACTGGGCAGTCATTTACCCTGGAAACAGGGCAGTCAGTTACCCCGGAAACAGGGTGATCAGGTACCCCGGAAACAGGGTGAACAGTTACCCTGGAAACAGGGCAGTCATTTACCCCGGAAACAGGGCGGTCAGTTGCCCTGGAAACAGGGCAGTCAGTTACCCCGGAAACAGGGTGATCAGTTACACAGGAACAGGGAGATCAGTTACCCTGGAAACAGGGCAGTCAGTTACCCCGGAAACAGGATGATCAGTTACCCGGGAAACAGGGAGATCAGTTACCCTGGAAGCATGGCAGTCAGTTACCCGGAAACAGGGTGATCAGTTACCCCGGAAAAAGGGAGATCAGTTACCCCGGAAACAGAGCGATCAGTTATCCCGGAAACAGGGTGATCAGTTTTCCTGGAAACAGCGTGATCAATTACCCTGGAAACAGTGCAGTCAGTTATCCTGGAAACAGGGCAGTCAGTTACCCTGGAAACAGGGCGGTTAGTTAACCTGGAAACAGGGCAGTCAGTTATCCCGGAAACAGGGTGATCAGTTACCCTGGAAACAGGGCAGTCAGTTACCCTGGAAACAGGGCGGTCAGTTACCCTGGAAACAGCGTGAGCAGTTATCCCGGAAACAGGGTGATCAGTTACCGTGGAAACGGGGCTGTCAGTTACCCCGGAAACAAGGTGATCTGTTACCCCGTAAACAGGGCGATTAGTTTCCCCGGAAACAGGGCAGTCAGTTATCCTGGAAACAGGGCAGTCAGTTACCCCGGAAACAGGACGTTCAGTTACCCCGGAAACAGGGCGGTTAATTACCCCAGAAACAGGGCGATCAGTTACCCTGGAAACAGGGTGATCAATTACCCTGGAAACTGGGCAGTCAGTTACGCTGGAAACAGGGCAGTCACTTACCCTGGAAACAGGGCAGTCAGTTATTCCGGAAACAGGGTGATCAGTTACCCTGGAAACTGGGCAGTCAGTTACCCTGGAAACAGGGCAGTCAGTTATCCCGGAAAGAGGGCAGTCAGTTATCCCGGAAACAGGGTGATCAGTTACCCTGGAAACAGGGCAGTCAGTTACCCCGGAAACAGGGCAGTCAGTTATCCCGGAAACAGGGTGATCAGTTACCCTGGAAACTGGGCAGTCAGTTACCCCGGAAACAGGGCAGTCAGTTACCCTGGAAACTGGGCAGTCATTTAACCTGGAAACAGGGCAGTCAGTTATCCCGGAAACAGGGCGATCAGTTACCCTGGAAACAGGGCAATCAGTTATCCCGGAAACAGGGCAGTCAGTTATCCCGGAAAAAGGGTGATCAGTTACCCTGGAAACTGGGCAGTCAGTTACCCTGGAAACAGGACAGTCAGTTACCCCGGAAAAAGGGCAATAAGTTACCCTGGAAACAGGGCAGCAGTTACCCTGGAAACTGGGCAGTCAGTTATCCCGGAAAAAGGGTGATCAGTTCCCCTGGAAACAGGGAAGTCAGTTACCCTGAAAACAGGGCAGTCAGTTATCCCGGAAACAGGGTGATCAGTTACCCTGGAAACTGGGCAGTCATTTACGCTGGAAACAGGGCAGTCATTTACCCTGGAAACAGGGCAGTCAGTTAATCCGGAAACAGGGCGATCAGTTACCCTGGAAACTGGGCAGTCAGTTACCCTGGAAACAGGGCAGTCAGTTACCCCGGAAACAGGGCAGTCAGTTACCCTGGAAACAGGGCAATCAGTTATCCCGGAAACAGGGCAGTCAGTTATCCCGGAAACAGGGTGATCAGTTACCCTGGAAACAGGGCAGTCAGTTCCCCCGGAAACAGGGCCGTCTGTTACCCTGGAAACAGGGCAGTCAGTTATCCCGGAAACAGGGCGTTCAGTTATCACGGAAACAGGGTGATCAGTTACCCTAGAAACTGGGCAGTCAGTTACCCCGGAAACAGTGCAGTCAGTTACCCTGGAAACTGGGCAGTCATTTACCCTGGAAACAGGGCAGTCAGTTATCCCGGAAACTGGGCTGTCATTTACCCTGGAAACAGGGTGGTCAGTTAACCCGGAAACAGGGTGATCAGTTATCCTGGAAACAGGGCGGTCAGTTACACCGGAAACAGGGCAGTCAGTTACCCCGGAAACAGGGCAGTCAGTTACCCTGGAAACTGGGCGGTTAGTTAACCTGGAAACAGGGCAGTCAGTTATCCCAGAAACTGGGTGATCAGTTACCCTGGAAACAGGGCAGTCAGTTACCCTGGAAACAGGGCGGTCAGTTACCCTGGAAACAGCGTGAGCAGTTATCCCGGAAACAGGGTGATCAGTTACTGTGGAAACGGGGCGGTCAGTTACCCCGGAAACAGGGTGATCTGTTACCCCGTAAACAGTGCGATTAGTTTCCCCGGAAATAGGGCAGTCAGTTACCCTGGAAACAGGGCAGTCAGTTACCCCGGAAACAGGACGTTCAGTTACCCCGGAAACAGGGCGGTTAATTACCCCAGAAACAGGGCGATCAGTCATCCTGGAAACAGGGTGATCAGTTACCCTGGAAACTGGGCAGTCAGTTACGCTGGAAACAGGGCAGTCACTTACCCTGGAAACAGGGCAGTCAGTTATTCCGGAAACAGGGTGATCAGTTACCCTGGAAACTGGGCAGTCAGTTACCCTGGAAACAGGGCAGTCAGTTATCCCGGAAACAGGGCAGTCAGTTACCCAGGAAACAGGGCAGTCAGTTATCCCGTAAACAGGGCAGTCAGTTATCCCGGAAACAGGGTGATCTGTTACCCTGGAAACAGGGCAGTCAGTTACCCCGGAAACAGGGCAGTCAGTTACCCTGGAAACAGGGCAGTCAGTTATCCCGGAAACAGGGCAGTCAGTTATCCCGGAAACAGGGTGATCAGTTACCCTGGAAACTGGGAGGTCAGTTACCCTGGAAACTGGGCAGTCAGTTAGCCCGGAAACAGGGCAGTCAGTTACACCGGAAACAGGGCGATCAGTTACCCTGGAAACAGGGCAATCAGTTATCCCGGACACAGGGCAGTCAGTTATCCCGGAAAAAGGGTGATCAGTTACCCTGGAAACTGGGCAGTCAGTTACCCTGGAAACAGGACAGTCAGTTACCACGGAAAAAGAGCATTCAGTTACCCTGGAAACAGGGCAGTCAGTTACCCCGGAAAATGGGCAGTCAGTTACCCCGGAAACAGGGTGATCAGTTACCCCGGAAACAGGGCACTCAGTTCCCCTGGAAACAGGGCAGTCAGTTACCCTGGAAACAGGGCAGTCAGTTATCCCGGAAAAAGGGTGATTAGTTACCCTGGAAACTGGGCAGTCATTTACGCTGGAAAGAGGGCAGTCATTTAACCTGGAAACAGGGCAGTCAGTTATTCCGGAAACAGGGCGATCAGTTACCCTGGAAACTGGGCAGTCAGTTACCCCGGAAACAGGGCAGTCAGTTACCCTGGAAACAGGGCAATCAGTTATCCCGGAAACAGGGCAGTCAGTTATCCCTGAAACAGGGTGATCAGTTACCCTGGAAAGAGGGCAGTCAGTTACCCCGGAAACAGGGCAGTCAGTTACCCTTGAGACAGGGCAGTAAGTTACCCCGGAAACAGGGCAGTCAGTTACCCTGGAAACTGGGCGGTTAGTTAACCTGGAAACAGGGCAGTCAGTTACCCCGGAAAAAGGGCATTCAGTTACCCTGGAAACAGGGCAGCAGTTACCCCGGAAACTGGGCAGTCAGTTACCCTGGAAACAGGACAGTCAGTTACCCCGGAAAAAGGGCATTCAGTTACCCTGGAAACAGGGCAGCAGTTACCCCGGAAACTGGGCAGTCAGTTACCCCGGAAAAAGGGTGATCAGTTAACCCGGAAACAGGGCAGTCAGTTCCCCTGGAAACAGGGCAGTCAGTTACCCTGAAAACAGGGCAGTCAGTTATCCCGGAAACAGGGTGATCAGTTACCCTGGAAACTGGGCAGTCATTTACGCTGGAAACAGGGCAGTCATTTACCCTGGAAACAGGGCAGTCAGTTATTCCGGAAACAGGGCGATCAGTTACCCTGGAAACTGGGCAGTCAGTTACCCTGGAAACAGGGCAGTCAGTTACCCCGGAAACAGGGCAGTCAGTTACCCTGGAAACAGGGCAATCAGTTATCCCGGAAACAGGGCAGTCAGTTATCCCGGAAACAGGGTGATCAGTTACCCTGGAAACAGGGCAGTCAGTTCCCCCGGAAACAGGGCAGTCAGTTACCCTGGAAACAGGGCAGTCAGTTATCCCGGAAACAGGGCGTTCAGTTATCCCGGAAACAGGGTGATCAGTTACCCTAGAAACTGGGCAGTCAGTTACCCTGGAAACTGGGCAGTCAGTTACCCCGGAAACAGGGCAGTCAGTTACCCTGGAAACTGGGCAGTCATTTACCCTGTAAACAGGGCAGTCAGTTATCCCGGAAACTGGGCTGTCATTTACCCTGGAAACAGGGTGGTCAGTTACCCCGGAAACAGGGTGATCAGTTATCCTGGAAACAGGGCGGTCAGTTACACCGGAAACAGGGCAGTCAGTTACCCCGGAAACAGGGCAGTCAGTTACCCTGGAAACAGGGCGGTTAGTTAACCTGGAAACAGGGCAGTCAGTTATCCCGGAAACAGGGTGATCAGGTACCCTGGAAACAGGGCAGTCAGTTACCCTGGAAACAGGGCGGTCAGTTACCCTGGAAACAGCGTGAGCAGTTATCCCGGAAACAGGGTGATCAGTTACCGTGGAAACGGGGCTGTCAGTTACCCCGGAAACAGGGTGATCAGTTACCCCGTAAACAGGGCGATTAGTTTCCCGGAAATAGGGCAGTCAGTTACCCTGGAAACAGGGCAGTCAGTTACCCCGGAAACAGGACGTTCAGTTACCCCGGAAACAGGGCGGTTAATTACCCCAGAAACAGGGCGATCAGTCACCCTGGAAACTGGGCAGTCAGTTACGCTGGAAACAGGGCAGTCACTTACCCTGGAAACAGGGCAGTTAGTTATTCCGGAAACAGGGTGATCAGTTACCCTGGAAACTGGGCAGTCAGTTACCCTGGAAGCAGGGCAGTCAGTTATCCCGGAAACAGGGCAGTCAGTTACCCAGGAAACAGGGCAGTCAGTTATCCCGTAAACAGGGCAGTCAGTTATCCCGGAAACAGGGTGATCAGTTACCCTGGAAACAGGGCAGTCAGTTACCCCGGAAACAGGGCAGTCAGTTACCCTGGAAACAGGGCAGTCAGTTATCCCGGAAACAGGGCAGTCAGTTATCCCGGAAACAGGGTGATCAGTTACCCTGGAAACTGGGAAGTCAGTTACCCTGGAAACTGGGCAGTCAGTTAGCCCGGAAACAGGGCAGTCAGTTACCCTGGAAACTGGGCAGTCATTTACCCTGGAAACAGGGCAGTCAGTTATCCCGGAAACAGGGCGATCAGTTACCCTGGAAACAGGGCAATCAGTTATCCCGGACACAGGGCAGTCAGTTATCCCGGAAAAAGGGTGAACAGTTACCCTGGAAACTGGGCAGTCAGTTACCCTGGAAACAGGACAGTCAGTTACCCCGGAAAAAGGGCAATAAGTTACCCTGGAAACAGGGCAGCAGTTACCCTGGAAACTGGGCAGTCAGTTATCCCGGAAAAAGGGTGATCAGTTCCCCTGGAAACAGGGAAGTCAGTTACCCTGAAAACAGGGCAGTCAGTTATCCCGGAAACAGGGTGATCAGTTACCCTGGAAACTGGGCAGTCATTTACGCTGGAAACAGGGCAGTCATTTACCCTGGAAACAGGGCAGTCAGTTAATCCGGAAACAGGGCGATCAGTTACCCTGGAAACTGGGCAGTCAGTTACCCTGGAAACAGGGCAGTCAGTTACCCCGGAAACAGGGCAGTCAGTTACCCTGGAAACAGGGCAATCAGTTATCCCGGAAACAGGGCAGTCAGTTATCCCGGAAACAGGGTGATCAGTTACCCTGGAAACAGGGCAGTCAGTTCCCCCGGAAACAGGGCCGTCTGTTACCCTGGAAACAGGGCAGTCAGTTATCCCGGAAACAGGGCGTTCAGTTATCACGGAAACAGGGTGATCAGTTACCCTAGAAACTGGGCAGTCAGTTACCCCGGAAACAGGGCAGTCAGTTACCCTGGAAACTGGGCAGTCATTTACCCTGGAAACAGGGCAGTCAGTTATCCCGGAAACTGGGCTGTCATTTACCCTGGAAACAGGGTGGTCAGTTAACCCGGAAACAGGGTGATCAGTTATCCTGGAAACAGGGCGGTCAGTTACACCGGAAACAGGGCAGTCAGTTACCCCGGAAACAGGGCAGTCAGTTACCCTGGAAACTGGGCGGTTAGTTAACCTGGAAACAGGGCAGTCAGTTATCCCAGAAACTGGGTGATCAGTTACCCTGGAAACAGGGCAGTCAGTTACCCTGGAAACAGGGCGGTCAGTTACCCTGGAAACAGCGTGAGCAGTTATCCCGGAAACAGGGTGATCAGTTACTGTGGAAACGGGGCGGTCAGTTACCCCGGAAACAGGGTGATCTGTTACCCCGTAAACAGTGCGATTAGTTTCCCCGGAAATAGGGCAGTCAGTTACCCTGGAAACAGGGCAGTCAGTTACCCCGGAAACAGGACGTTCAGTTACCCCGGAAACAGGGCGGTTAATTACCCCAGAAACAGGGCGATCAGTCATCCTGGAAACAGGGTGATCAGTTACCCTGGAAACTGGGCAGTCAGTTACGCTGGAAACAGGGCAGTCACTTACCCTGGAAACAGGGCAGTCAGTTATTCCGGAAACAGGGTGATCAGTTACCCTGGAAACTGGGCAGTCAGTTACCCTGGAAACAGGGCAGTCAGTTATCCCGGAAACAGGGCAGTCAGTTACCCAGGAAACAGGGCAGTCAGTTATCCCGTAAACAGGGCAGTCAGTTATCCCGGAAACAGGGTGATCTGTTACCCTGGAAACAGGGCAGTCAGTTACCCCGGAAACAGGGCAGTCAGTTACCCTGGAAACAGGGCAGTCAGTTATCCCGGAAACAGGGCAGTCAGTTATCCCGGAAACAGGGTGATCAGTTACCCTGGAAACTGGGAGGTCAGTTACCCTGGAAACTGGGCAGTCAGTTAGCCCGGAAACAGGGCAGTCAGTTACACCGGAAACAGGGCGATCAGTTACCCTGGAAACAGGGCAATCAGTTATCCCGGACACAGGGCAGTCAGTTATCCCGGAAAAAGGGTGATCAGTTACCCTGGAAACTGGGCAGTCAGTTACCCTGGAAACAGGACAGTCAGTTACCACGGAAAAAGAGCATTCAGTTACCCTGGAAACAGGGCAGTCAGTTACCCCGGAAAATGGGCAGTCAGTTACCCCGGAAACAGGGTGATCAGTTACCCCGGAAACAGGGCACTCAGTTCCCCTGGAAACAGGGCAGTCAGTTACCCTGGAAACAGGGCAGTCAGTTATCCCGGAAAAAGGGTGATTAGTTACCCTGGAAACTGGGCAGTCATTTACGCTGGAAAGAGGGCAGTCATTTAACCTGGAAACAGGGCAGTCAGTTATTCCGGAAACAGGGCGATCAGTTACCCTGGAAACTGGGCAGTCAGTTACCCCGGAAACAGGGCAGTCAGTTACCCTGGAAACAGGGCAATCAGTTATCCCGGAAACAGGGCAGTCAGTTATCCCTGAAACAGGGTGATCAGTTACCCTGGAAAGAGGGCAGTCAGTTACCCCGGAAACAGGGCAGTCAGTTACCCTTGAGACAGGGCAGTAAGTTACCCCGGAAACAGGGCAGTCAGTTACCCTGGAAACTGGGCGGTTAGTTAACCTGGAAACAGGGCAGTCAGTTACCCCGGAAAAAGGGCATTCAGTTACCCTGGAAACAGGGCAGCAGTTACCCCGGAAACTGGGCAGTCAGTTACCCTGGAAACAGGACAGTCAGTTACCCCGGAAAAAGGGCATTCAGTTACCCTGGAAACAGGGCAGCAGTTACCCCGGAAACTGGGCAGTCAGTTACCCCGGAAAAAGGGTGATCAGTTAACCCGGAAACAGGGCAGTCAGTTCCCCTGGAAACAGGGCAGTCAGTTACCCTGAAAACAGGGCAGTCAGTTATCCCGGAAACAGGGTGATCAGTTACCCTGGAAACTGGGCAGTCATTTACGCTGGAAACAGGGCAGTCATTTACCCTGGAAACAGGGCAGTCAGTTATTCCGGAAACAGGGCGATCAGTTACCCTGGAAACTGGGCAGTCAGTTACCCTGGAAACAGGGCAGTCAGTTACCCCGGAAACAGGGCAGTCAGTTACCCTGGAAACAGGGCAATCAGTTATCCCGGAAACAGGGCAGTCAGTTATCCCGGAAACAGGGTGATCAGTTACCCTGGAAACAGGGCAGTCAGTTCCCCCGGAAACAGGGCAGTCAGTTACCCTGGAAACAGGGCAGTCAGTTATCCCGGAAACAGGGCGTTCAGTTATCCCGGAAACAGGGTGATCAGTTACCCTAGAAACTGGGCAGTCAGTTACCCTGGAAACTGGGCAGTCAGTTACCCCGGAAACAGGGCAGTCAGTTACCCTGGAAACTGGGCAGTCATTTACCCTGTAAACAGGGCAGTCAGTTATCCCGGAAACTGGGCTGTCATTTACCCTGGAAACAGGGTGGTCAGTTACCCCGGAAACAGGGTGATCAGTTATCCTGGAAACAGGGCGGTCAGTTACACCGGAAACAGGGCAGTCAGTTACCCCGGAAACAGGGCAGTCAGTTACCCTGGAAACAGGGCGGTTAGTTAACCTGGAAACAGGGCAGTCAGTTATCCCGGAAACAGGGTGATCAGGTACCCTGGAAACAGGGCAGTCAGTTACCCTGGAAACAGGGCGGTCAGTTACCCTGGAAACAGCGTGAGCAGTTATCCCGGAAACAGGGTGATCAGTTACCGTGGAAACGGGGCTGTCAGTTACCCCGGAAACAGGGTGATCAGTTACCCCGTAAACAGGGCGATTAGTTTCCCGGAAATAGGGCAGTCAGTTACCCTGGAAACAGGGCAGTCAGTTACCCCGGAAACAGGACGTTCAGTTACCCCGGAAACAGGGCGGTTAATTACCCCAGAAACAGGGCGATCAGTCACCCTGGAAACTGGGCAGTCAGTTACGCTGGAAACAGGGCAGTCACTTACCCTGGAAACAGGGCAGTTAGTTATTCCGGAAACAGGGTGATCAGTTACCCTGGAAACTGGGCAGTCAGTTACCCTGGAAACAGGGCAGTCAGTTATCCCGGAAACAGGGCAGTCAGTTACCCAGGAAACAGGGCAGTCAGTTATCCCGTAAACAGGGCAGTCAGTTATCCCGGAAACAGGGTGATCAGTTACCCTGGAAACAGGGCAGTCAGTTACCCCGGAAACAGGGCAGTCAGTTACCCTGGAAACAGGGCAGTCAGTTATCCCGGAAACAGGGCAGTCAGTTATCCCGGAAACAGGGTGATCAGTTACCCTGGAAACTGGGAAGTCAGTTACCCTGGAAACTGGGCAGTCAGTTAGCCCGGAAACAGGGCAGTCAGTTACCCTGGAAACTGGGCAGTCATTTACCCTGGAAACAGGGCAGTCAGTTATCCCGGAAACAGGGCGATCAGTTACCCTGGAAACAGGGCAATCAGTTATCCCGGACACAGGGCAGTCAGTTATCCCGGAAAAAGGGTGAACAGTTACCCTGGAAACTGGGCAGTCAGTTACCCTGGAAACAGGACAGTCAGTTACCCCGGAAAAAGGGCATTCAGTTACCCTGGAAACAGGGCTGTCAGTTACCCCTGAAATTGGGCAGTCAGTTACCCCGGAAACAGGGTGATCAGTTACCCCGGAAACAGGGCAGTCAGTTCCCCTGGAAACAGGGCAGTCAGTTACCCTGGAAACAAGGCAGTCAGTTATCCCGGAAAAAGGGTGATCAGTTACCCTGGAAACTGGGCAGTCATTTACGCTGGAAACAGGGCAGTCATTTACCCTGGAAACAGGGCATTCAGATATTCCGGAAACAGGGCGATCAGTTACCCTGGAAACTGGGCAGTCAGTAACCCCGGAAACAGGGCAGTCAGTTACCCTGGAAACAGGGCAATCAGTTATCCCGGAAACAGGGCAGTCAGTTATCCCTGAAACAGGGTGATCAGTTACCCTGGAAACAGGGCGGTCAGTTACCCCGGAAACAGGGCAGTCAGTTACCCTGGAAACTGGGCAGTCATTTACCCTGGAAACAGGGCAGTCAGTTACCCCGGAAACAGGGTGATCAGTTACCCCGGAAACAGGGTGAACAGTTACCCTGGAAACAGGGTAGTCATTTACCCCGGAAACAGGGCGGTCAGTTGCCCTGGAAACAGGGCAGTCAGTTACCCCGGAAACAGGGTGATCAGTTACACAGGAAACAGGGAGATCAGTTACCCTGGAAGCATGGCAGTCAGTTACCCGGAAACAGGGTGATCAGTTACCCCGGAAAAAGGGAGATCAGTTACCCCGGAAACAGAGCGATCAGTTATCCCGGAAACAGGGTGATCAGTTTTCCTGGAAACAGCGTGATCAATTACCCTGGAAACAGGGCAGTCAGTAATCCTGGAAACAGGGCAGTCAGTTACCCTGGAAACAGGGCGGTTAGTTAACCTGGAAACAGGGCAGTCAGTTATCCCGGAAACAGGGTGATCAGTTACCCTGGAAACAGGGCAGTCAGTTACTCCGGAAACAGGGCGGTCAGTTACCCTGGAAACAGCGTGAGCAGTTATCCCGGAAACAGGGTGATCAGTTACCGTGGAAACGGGGCTGTCAGAAACCCCGGAAACAGGGTGATCAGTTACCCCGTAAACAGGGCGATTAGTTTCCCCGGAAACAGGGCAGTCAGTTACCCTGGAAACAGGGCAGTCAGTTACCCCGGAAACAGGACGTTCAGTTACCCCGGAAACAGGGCGGTTAATTACCCCAGAAACAGGGCGATCAGTTACCCTGGAAACAGGGTGATCAATTACCCTGGAAACTGGGCAGTCAGTTACGCTGGAAACAGGGCAGTCACTTACCCTGGAAACAGGGCAGTCAGTTATTCCGGAAACAGGGTGATCAGTTACCCTGGAAACTGGGCAGTCAGTTACCCTGGAAACAGGGCAGTCAGTTATCCCGGAAAGAGGGCAGTCAGTTACCCCGGAAACAGGGCAGTCAGTTATCCCGTAAACAGGGCAGTCAGTTATCCCGGAAACAGGGTGATCAGTTACCCTGGAAACAGGGCAGTCAGTCACCCCGGAAACAGGGCAGTCAGTTATCCCGGAAACAGAGTGATCAGTTACCCTGGAAACTGGGCAGTCAGTTACCCTGGAAACTGGGCAGTCAGTTACCCCGGAAACAGGGCAGTCAGTTACCCTGGAAACTGGGCAGTCATTTAACCTGGAAACAGGGCAGTCAGTTATCCCGGAAACAGGGCGATCAGTTACCCTGGAAACAGGGCAATCGGTTATCCCGGAAACAGGGCAGTCAGTTATCCCGGAAAAAGGGTGATCAGTTACCCTGGAAACTGGGCAGTCAGTTACCCTGGAAACAGGACAGTCAGTTACCCCGGAAAAAGGGCAATAAGTTACCCTGGAAACAGGGCAGCAGTTACCCTGGAAACTGGGCAGTCAGTTATCCCGGAAAAAGGGTGATCAGTTCCCCTGGAAACAGGGAAGTCAGTTACCCTGAAAACAGGGCAGTCAGTTATCCCGGAAACAGGGTGATCAGTTACCCTGGAAACTGGGCAGTCATTTACGCTGGAAACAGGGCAGTCATTTACCCTGGAAACAGGGCAGTCAGTTAATCCGGAAACAGGGCGATCAGTTACCCTGGAAACTGGGCAGTCAGTTACCCTGGAAACAGGGCAGTCAGTTACCCCGGAAACAGGGCAGTCAGTTACCCTGGAAACAGGGCAATCAGTTATCCCGGAAACAGGGCAGTCAGTTATCCCGGAAACAGGGTGATCAGTTACCCTGGAAACAGGGCAGTCAGTTCCCCCGGAAACAGGGCAGTCTGTTACCCTGGAAACAGGGCAGTCAATTATCCCGGAAACAGGGCGTTCAGTTATCACGGAAACAGGGTGATCAGTTACCCTAGAAACTGGGCAGTCAGTTACCCCGGAAACAGGGCAGTCAGTTACCCTGGAAACTGGGCAGTCATTTACCCTGGAAACAGGGCAGTCAGTTATCCCGGAAACTGGGCTGTCATTTACCCTGGAAACAGGGTGATCAGTTAACCCGGAAACAGGGTGATCAGTTATCCTGGAAACAGGGCGGTCAGTTACACCGGAAACAGGGCAGTCAGTTACCCCGGAAACAGGGCAGTCAGTTACCCTGGAAACTGGGCGGTTAGTTAACCTGGAAACAGGGCAGTCAGTTATCCCGGAAACTGGGTGATCAGTTACCCTGGAAACAGGGCAGTCAGTTACCCTGGAAACAGGGCGGTCAGTTACCCTGGAAACAGCGTGAGCAGTTATCCCGGAAACAGGGTGATCAGTTACCGTGGAAACGGGGCGGTCAGTTACCCCGGAAACAGGGTGATCTGTTACCCCGTAAACAGTGCGATTAGTTTCCCCGGAAATAGGGCAGTCAGTTACCCTGGAAACAGGGCAGTCAGTTACCCCGGAAACAGGACGTTCAGTTACCCCGGAAACAGGGCGGTTAATTACCCCAGAAACAGGGCGATCAGTCACCCTGGAAACAGGGTGATCAGTTACCCTGGAAACTGGGCAGTCAGTTACGCTGGAAACAGGGCAGTCACTTACCCTGGAAACAGGGCAGTCAGTTATTCCGGAAACAGGGTGATCAGTTACCCTGGAAACTGGGCAGTCAGTTACCCTGGAAACAGGGCAGTCAGTTATCCCGGAAACAGGGCAGTCAGTTACCCAGGAAACAGGGCAGTCAGTTATCCCGTAAACAGGGCAGTCAGTTATCCCGGAAACAGGGTGATCAGTTACCCTGGAAACAGGGCAGTCAGTTACCCCGGAAACAGGGCAGTCAGTTACCCTGGAAACAGGGCAGTCAGTTATCCCGGAAACAGGGCAGTCAGTTATCCCGGAAACAGGGTGATCAGTTACCCTGGAAACTGGGCAGTCAGTTACCCTGGAAACAGGACAGTCAGTTACCACGGAAAAAGAGCATTCAGTTTCCCTGGAAACAGGGCAGTCAGTTACCCCGGAAAATGGGCAGTCAGTTACCCCGGAAACAGGGTGATCAGTTACCCCGGAAACAGGGCACTCAGTTCCCCTGGAAACAGGGCAGTCAATTACCCTGGAAACAGGGCAGTCAGTTATCCCGGAAAAAGGGTGATTAGTTACCCTGGAAACTGGGCAGTCATTTACGCTGGAAAGAGGGCAGTCATTTACCCTGGAAACAGGGCAGTCAGTTATTCCGGAAACAGGGCGATCAGTTACCCTGGAAACTGGGCAGTCAGTTACCCCGGAAACAGGGCAGTCAGTTACCCTGGAAACAGGGCAATCAGTTATCCCGGAAACAGGGCAGTCAGTTATCCCTGAAACAGGGTGATCAGTTACCCTGGAAAGAGGGCAGTCAGTTACCCCGGAAACAGGGCAGTCAGTTACCCTTGAGACAGGGCAGTAAGTTACCCCGGAAACAGGGCAGTCTGTTACCCTGGAAACTGGGCGGTTAGTTAACCTGGAAACAGGGCAGTCAGTTATCCCGGAAACAGGGTGATCAGTTACCCTGGAAACAGGGCAGTCAGTTACCCTGGAAACAGGGCGGTCAGTTACCCTGGAAACAGCGTGAGCAGTTTTCCCGGAAACAGGGTGATCAGTTACCGTGGAAACGGGGCTGTCAGTTACCCCGGAAACAGAGTGATCTGTTACCCCGTAAACAGGGCGATTAGTTTCCCCGGAAATAGGGCGGTTAATTACCCCAGAAACAGGGCGATCAGTCACCCTGGAAACAGGGTGATCAGTTACCCTGGAAACTGGGCAGTCAGTTACGCTGGAAACAGGGCAGTCACTTACCCTGGAAACAGGGCAGTCAGTTATTCCGGAAACAGGGTGATCAGTTACCCTGGAAACTGGGCAGTCAGTTACCCTGGAAACAGGGCAGTCAGTTATCCCGGAAACAGGGCAGTCAGTTACCCAGGAAACAGGGCAGTCAGTTATCCCGTAAACAGGGCAGTCAGTTATCCCGGAAACAGGGTGATCAGTTACCCTGGAAACAGGGCAGTCAGTTACCCCGGAAACAGGGCAGTCAGTTACCCTGGAAACAGGGCAGTCAGTTATCCCGGAAACAGGGCAGTCAGTTATCCCGGAAACAGGGTGATCAGTTACCCTGGAAACTGGGAGGTCAGTTACCCTGGAAACTGGGCAGTCAGTTAGCCCGGAAACAGGGCAGTCAGTTACCCCAGAAACAGGGCGATCAGTTACCCTGGAAACCGGGCAATCAGTTATCCCGGAAACAGGGCAGTCAGTTATCCCGGAAAAAGGGTGATCAGTTACCCTGGAAACTGGGCAGTCAGTTACCCTGGAAACAGGACAGTCAGTTACCACGGAAAAAGGGCATTCAGTTACCCTGGAAACAGGGCAGTCAGTTACCCCGGAAAATGGGCAGTCAGTTACCCCGGAAACAGGGTGATCAGTTACCCCGGAAACAGGGAACTCAGTTCCCCTGGAAACAGGGCAGTCAGTTACCCTGGAAACAGGGCAGTCAGTTATCCCGGAAAAAGGGTGATCAGTTACCCTGGAAACTGGGCAGTCATTTACGCTGGAAAGAGGGCAGTCATTTACCCTGGAAACAGGGCAGTCAGTTATTCCGGAAACAGGGCGATCAGTTACCCTGGAAACTGGGCAGTCAGTTACCCCGGAAACAGGGCAGTCAGTTACCCTGGAAACAGGGCAATCAGTTATCCCGGAAACAGGGCAGTCAGTTATCCCTGAAACAGGGTGATCAGTTACCCTGGAAAGAGGGCAGTCAGTTACCCCGGAAACAGGGCAGTCAGTAACCCTGGAGACAGG
This sequence comes from Heterodontus francisci, assembly GCF_036365525.1. NCBI lineage: Eukaryota > Metazoa > Chordata > Chondrichthyes > Heterodontiformes > Heterodontidae > Heterodontus > Heterodontus francisci. The sequence goes on along the minus strand of NC_090403.1, from coordinate 6,709,118 downwards.
GCAGTCAGTTATCCCGGAAACAGGGCGGTCAGTTATCCCGGAAACAGGGCGGTCAGTTCTCCCGGAAACAGGGTGATCAGTTACCCTGGAAACTGGGCAGTCAGTCACCCTGGAAACTGGGCAGTCAGTTACCCCGGAAACAGGGCAGTCAGTTACCCTGGAAACTGGGCAGTCATTTACCCTGGAAAATGGGCAGTCAGTTACCCCGGAAACAGGGTGATAAGTTACCCCGGAAACAGGGAACTCAGTTCCCCTGGAAACAGGGCAGTCAGTTACCCTGGAAACAGGGCAGTCAGTTATCCCGGAAAAAGGGTGATCAGTTACCCTGGAAACTGGGCAGTCATTTACGCTGGAAAGAGGGCAGTCATTTACCCTGGAAACAGGGCAGTCAGTTATTCCGGAAACAGGGCGATCAGTTACCCTGGAAACTGGGCAGTCAGTTACCCCGGAAACAGGGCAGTCAGTTACCCTGGAAACAGGACAATCAGTTATCCCGGAAACAGGGCAGTCAGTTATCCCTGAAACAGGGTGATCAGTTACCCTGGAAAGAGGGCAGTCAGTTACCCCGGAAACAGGGCAGTCAGTTACCCTGGAGACAGGGCAGTCAGTTATCCCGGAAACAGGGCGGTCAGTTATCCCGGAAACAGGGCGGTCAGTTATCCCGGAAACAGGGTGATCAGTTACCCTGGAAACTGGGCAGTCAGTCACCCTGGAAACTGGGCAGTCAGTTACCCCGGAAACAGGGCAGTCAGTTACCCTGGAAACTGGGCAGTCATTTACCCTGGAAACAGGGCAGTCAGTTATCCCGGAAACTGGGCTGTCATTTACCCTGGAAACAGGGTGGTCAGTTACCCCTGAAACAGGGTGATCAGTTATCCTGGAAACAGGGCGGTCAGTTACACCGGAAACAGCGCAGTCAGTTACCCCGGAAGCAGGGCGGTCAGTAACCCTGGAAACAGATTTGTCAGTTACCCCGGAAACAGGGTGATCAGTTATCCTGGAAACAGGGCAGTCAGTAAGCCTGGAAACAGGGCAGTCAGTTACCCTGGAAACAGGGCGGTCAGTTACCCTGGAAACTGGGCAGTCATTTACCCTGGAAACAGGGCAGTCAGTTATCCCGGAAACAGGGTGATCAGTTACCCTGGAAACAGGGCAATCAGTTATCCCGGAAACAGGGCAGTCAGTTATCCCGGAAAAAGGGTGATCAGTTACCCTGGAAACTGGGCAGTCAGTTACCCTGGAAACAGGACAGTCAGTTACCCTGGAAACTGGGCAGTCATTTACCCTGGAAACAGCGCAGTCAGTTATCCCGGAAACTGGGCTGTCATTTACCCTGGAAACAGGGTGGTCAGTTACCCCGGAAACAGGGTGATCAGTTATCCTGGAAACAGGGCGGTCAGTTATCCCTGAAACAGGGTGATCAGTTACCCTGGAAAGAGGGCAGTCAGTTACCCCGGAAAAAGGGCAGTCAGTTACCCTGGGGACAGGGCAGTCAGTTATCCCGGAAACAGGGCGGTCAGTTATCCCGGAAACAGGGCGGTCAGTTATCCCGGAAACAGGGTGATCAGTTACCCTGGAAACTGGGCAGTCAGTTACCCCGGAAACAGGGCAGTCAGTTACCCTGGAAACAGGGCAATCAGTTATCCCGGAAACAGGGCAGTCAGTTATCCCTGAAACAGGGTGATCAGTTACCCTGGAAAGAGGGCAGTCAGTTACCCCGGAAACAGGGCAGTCAGTTACCCTGGAGACAGGGCAGTCAGTTATCCCGGAAACAGGGCGGTCAGTTATCCGAGAAACAGGGCGGTCAGTTCTCCCGGAAACAGGGTGATCAGTTACCCTGGAAACTGGGCAGTCAGTCACCCTGGAAACTGGGCAGTCAGTTACCCCGGAAACAGGGCAGTCAGTTACCCTGGAAACTGGGCAGTCATTTACCCTGGAAACAGGGCAGTCAGTTATCCCGGAAACTGGGCTATCATTTACCCTGGAAACAGGGTGGTCAGTTACCCCAGAAACAGGGTGATCAGTTATCCTGGAAGCAGGGCGGTCAGTTACACCGGAAACAGGGCAGTCAGTTACCCCGGAAGCAGGGCGGTCAGTAACCCTGGAAACAGATTAGTCAGTTACCCCGGAAACAGGGTGATCAGTTATCCTGGAAACAGGGCAATCAGTAAGGCTGGAAACAGGGCAGTCAGTTACCCTGGAAACAGGGCAGTCAGTTACCCTGGAAACTGGGCAGTCATTTCCCCTGGAAACAGGGCAGTCAGTTATCCCGGAAAAAGGGTGATCAGTTACCCTGGAAACTGGGCAGTCAGTTACCCTGGAAACAGGACAGTCCGTTACCCCGGAAAAAGGGCAGTCAGTTACCCTGGAAGCAGGGCAGTCAGTCACCCTGGAAACAGGTTAGTCAGTAACCCCGGAAACAGGGTGATCAGTTACCCCGTAAACAGGGCAGTCAGTTACCCTGGAAACAGGGCAGTCAGTTATCCCGGAAACAGGGTGATCAGTTACCCAGGAAACTGGGCAGTCGGTTACCCTAGTAACAGGGCGGTCAGTTACCCTGGAAACTGCGCAGTCAGTTACCCTGGAAACAGGGCAGTCATTTACCCGGAAACAGGGTGATCAGTAACTCCGGAAACAGGGAGATCAATTACCCCGGAAACAGGGTGATCAGTTACGCCGAAAACAGGGAGGTTAATTACCCCAGAAACAGGGCGATCAGTTACCCTGGAAACAGGGTGATCAGTTACCCTGGAAACTGGGCAGTCAGTTACGCTGGAAACAGGGCAGTCACTTACCCTGGAAACAGGGCAGTCAGTTATTCCGGAAACAGGGTGATCAGTTACCCTGGAAACTGGGCAGTCAGTTAACCTGGAAACAGGGCGGTCAGTTACCCCGGATACAGGGCGGTCAGTTATCCCGCAAACAGGGCAGTCATTTACCCCGGAAATAGGGCAGTCAGTTATCCCGGAAAAAGGGCAGTCAGTTATCCCGGAAACAGGACGGTCAGTTACTCTGGAAACAGGGCAGTCAGTTACCCTGGAAATAGGTTAATCAGTTACCCCGGAAACAGGGTGATCAGTTACCCCGGATACAGGGCAGTCAGTTACCCTGGAATCAGGGCATTCAGTTATCCCGGAAACAGGGCAGTCATATATCCCGGAAAAAGGGTGATCAGTTACCTTGGAAACTGGGCAATCAGTTACCCTGGAAACAGGGCAGTCAGTTTCCCCGGAAACAGGGCAGGCAGTTACCCCGGAAACTGGGCAGTCAGTTCCCCTGGAAACAGGGCAGTCAGTTACCCTGGAAACAGGGCAGTGAGCTATCCCGGAAACAGTGCAGTCAGTTTTCCCGGAAACAGGGTGAACAGTTACCCTTGAAACAGGGCAGTCAGTTATCCTGGAAACAGGGCGGTCAGATACCCCGGAAATAGGGCAGTCAGTTGTCCTGGAAACAGGGCGGTCAGTTACCCCGGAAACAGGGAGATCAGTTACCCCGGAACTAGGTCAGTGAGTTACCCTGGAAACAGGGCGGTCACTTACCCCGGAATTGGGAGATCAGTTACCCCGGAAACAGGGCAGTCAGTTACCCTGGAAACAGGGCAGTCAGTTATCCTGGAGACAGGGTGGTCAGTTACCCTGGAAACAGGGTGGTCATTTACCCCGGAAACAGGGTGATCAGTTATCCTGGAAACAGGGCGGTCAGTTACACCGGAAACAGGGCAGTCAGTTACCCCGGAAACAGGGCGGTCAGTAACCCTGGAAACAGATTAGTCAGTTACCCCGGAAACAGGGTGATCAGTTATCCTGGAAACAGGGCAGTCAGTAAGCCTGGAAACAGGGCAGTCAGTTACCATGGAAACAGGGCAGTCAGTTACCCTGGAAACTGGGCAGTCATTTACCCTGGAAACAGGACAGTCATTTACCCCGGAAAAAGGGCAGTCAGTTACCCCGGAAACTGGGCAGTCAGTTACCCTGGAAACAGGGCAGTCAGTCACCCTGGAAACAGGTTAGTCAGTAACCCCGGAAACAGGGTGATCAGTTACCCCGGAAGCAGGGCAGTCAGTTCCCCTGGAAACAGTGCAGTCAGTTACCCTGGAAACAGGGCAGTCAGTTATCCCGGAAACAGGGTGATCAGTTACCCTGGAAACTGGGCAGTCGGTTACCCTGGAAACAGGGCGGTCAGTTAACCTGGAAACTGGGCAGTCAGTTACCCTGGAAACAGGGCAGTCAGTTACCCGGAAACAGGGTGATCAGTTACCCCGGAAACAGGGAGATCAATTACCCCGGAAACAGGGTGATCAGATACCCTGGAATCAGGGCAGTCTGTTCACCTGGAAACAGAGCAGTCAGTTACCCTGGAAACAGGGCTGTGAGCTATCTTGGAAAAAGAGCGGTCAGTTACGCCGGAAACAGGGAGATCAGTTACCCCGGAAACAGAGCGGTCAGTTACCCTGGAAACAGGGTGAACAGTTACCCTGGAAACTGGGCAGTCAGTTACCCTGGAAACAGGGCAGTCAGTTATCCTGGAAACAGGGCAGTCAATTATCCTGGAAACAGGGCGGTCCGATACCACGGAAATAGGGCGGTCAGTTATCCTGGAAACAGGGCGGTCAGTGACCCCGGAAACAGGGCAGTCAGTTATCCCGGAAACAGGGTGATCAGTTACCCTGGAAACTGGGCAGTCAGTTACCCTGGAAACAGGGCAGTCAGTTATCCTGGAAACAGGGCAGTCAATTATCCTGGAAACAGGGCGGTCCGATACCACGGAAATAGGGCGGTCAGTTATCCTGGAAACAGGGCGGTCAGTGACCCCGGAAACAGGGCAGTCAGTTATCCCGGAAACAGGGCGATCAGTGACCCTGGAAACAGGGCATTCAGTTACGCTGGAAACAGGGCGGTCAGTTCCCCCGAAAATACTGAGGTCAGTTATCCTGGAAATAGGGAGATCAGTTACCCCAGAAACAGGGCAGTCAGTTACCCTGGAAACAGGGTGGTCAGTGACCCTAGAAACAGGGTGGTCAGTTACCCCGGAAACAGGGTGATCAGTTATCCTGGAAACAGGGCGGTCAGTTACCCCGGAAACAGGGCAGTCATTTACCCCGGAAACAGGGTGATCAGTTATCCCGGAAACAGGGCAGTCAGTTAGCCTGGAAACAGGGCAGTCAGTTTCCCTGGAAACAGGGCATTCAGTTATCCCGGAAACAGGGCAGTCAGTTATCCCGGAAACAGGGCAGTCAGTTACCCTGGAAACAGGGCAGTCATTTATCCCGGAAACAGGGCAGTCAGTTATCCCGGAAACAGGGTGATCAGTTACCCTGGAAACTGGGCAGTCAGTTATCCTGGAAACAGGGCGGTCAGTGACCCCGGAAACAGGGCAGTCAGTTATCCCGGAAACAGGGCGATCAGTTACCCTGGAAACAGGGCAGTCGGTTACCCTGGAAACAGTGCGGTCAGTTACCCCGAAAATACTGAGGTCAGTTATCCTGGAAACAGGGTGGTCAGTTACCCCGGAAACAGGGAGATCAGTTACCCCGGAAACAGGGCAGTCAGTTACCCTGGAAACAGCGCAGTCAGTTATCCTGGAAACAGGGTGTTCAGTGACCCTGGAAACAGGGTGGTCAGTTACCCCGGAAACAGGGTGATCAGTTATCCTGGAAACAGGGCGGTCAGTTACCCCGGAAACAGGGCAGTCATTTACCCCGGAAACAGGGTGATCAGTTATCCCGGAAACAGGGCAGTCAGTTAGCCTGGAAACAGGGCAGTCAGTTTCCCTGGAAACAGGGCATTCAGTTATCCCGGAAACAGGGCAGTCAGTTATCCCGGAAACAGGGCAGTCAGTTACCCTGGAAACAGGGCAGTCAGTTATCCCGGAAACAGGGCAGTCAGTTATCCCGGAAACAGGGTGATCAGTTACCCTGGAAACTGGGCAGTCAGTTACCCTGGAAACAGGGCAGTCAGTTACCCCGGAAACAGGGCAGTCAGTTTCCCTGGAAACAGGGCAGTCAGTTATCCCGGAAACAGGGTGATCAGCTACCCTGGAAACAGTGCAGTCAGTTATCCCGGAAACAGGGCAGTCAGTTATCCCTGAAAAAGGGTGTTCAGTTACCCTGGAAACTGGGCAGTCATTTACCCTGGAAACAGGGCAGTCAGTTACCCCGGAAGCAGGGCAGTCAGTTACCTTGAAAACAGGGCAGTCTGTTCCCCCGGAAACTGGGCAGTCAGTTACCCTGGAAACAGGGCAGTCAGTTATCCCGGAAACAGTGCAGTCAGTTATCCCGGAAACAGGGTGATCAGTTACCCTGGAAACTGGGCAGTCAGTTACTCTGGAAACAGGGCAGTCAGTTATCCTGGAAACAGGGCGGTCAGTTACCCTGGAAATGGGGCGATCAGTTACCCTGGAAACAGGGCAGTCAGTTACCCCGGAAACAGGGCAGTCAGTTACCCTGGAAGCAGGGCAGTCAGTTACCCCGGAAAATGGGCAGTCAGTTACCCTGGAAACAGGGCAGTCAGTTATCCCGGAAACAGGGCAGTCATTTACCCCGGAAACCGGGAATTCAGTTATCCCGGAAACAGGGCAGTCACTTATCCCGGAAACAGGGCGGTCAGTTACCCTGGAAACAGGGCAGTCAGTTCCCCTGGAAATAGGTTAATCAGTTACCTCGGAAACAGGGTGATCAGTTACCCCGGAAACAGGGCGGTCAGTTACCCTGGAAACAGGGCATTCAGTTATCCCGTAAACAGGGCAGTCAGTTATCCCTGAAAAAGGGTGATCAGTTACCCTGTAAACTGGGCCGTCAGTTACCCTGGAAACAGGGCAGTCAGTTTCCCCGGAAACAGGGCAGTCAGTTACCCTGGAAACAGGGCAGTCAGTTACCCCGGAAACTGGGCAGTCAGTTACCCTGGAAACAGGGCAGTCAGTCTCCCTGGAAACAGGTTAGTCAGTTACCCCGGAAACAGGGTGATCAGTTACCCTGGAAACAGGGCAGTTAGTTCCCCTGGAAACAGGGCAGCCAGTTACCCTGGAAACAGGGCAGTGAGCTATCCCGGTAACAGGGCAGTTAGTTATCCCGTAAACAGGGTGAACAGTTACCCTGGAAACTGGGCAGTCAGTTACCCTGGAAACAGGGCGGTCATTTACCCTGGAAACAGGGCAGTCAGTTATCCTGGAAACAGGGTGATCAGTTACCCTGGAAACTGGGCAGTCAGTTACCCTGGAAACAGGGCAGTCAGTTATCCTGGAAACAGGGTAGTCAATTATCCTGGAAACACGGCGGTCCGATACGCCGGAAATAGGGCGGTCAGTTACCCTGGAAACAGGGCGGTCAGTTACCCCGAAAATACTGAGGTCAGTTATCCTGGAAACAGGGTGGTCAGTTACCCCGGAAACAGGGAGATCAGTTACCCCGGAAACAGGGCAGTCAGTTACCCTGGAAACAGCGCAGTCAGTTATCCTGGAAACAGGGTGGTCAGTGACCCTGGAAACAGGGTGGTCAGTTACCCCGGAAACAGGGTGATCAGTTATCCTGGAAACAGGGCGGTCAGTTACCCCGGAAACAGGGCAGTCATTTACCCCGGAAACAGGGTGATCAGTTATCCCGGAAACAGGGCAGTCAGTTAGCCTGGAAACAGGGCAGTCAGTTACCCTGGAAACAGGGCATTCAGTTATCCCGGAAACTGGGCAGTCAGTTATCCCGGAAACAGGGCAGTCAGTTACCCTGGAAACAGGGCAGTCAGTTATCCCGGAAACAGGGCAGTCAGTTATCCCGGAAACAGGGTGATCAGTTACCCTGGAAACTGGGCAGTCAGTTACCCTGGAAACAGGGCAGTCAGTTACCCCGGAAACAGGGCAGTCAGTTTCCCTGGAAACAGGGCAGTCAGTTATCCCGGAAACAGGGTGATCAGCTACCCTGGAAACAGTGCAGTCAGTTATCCCGGAAACAGGGCAGTCAGTTATCCCTGAAAAAGGGTGTTCAGTTACCCTGGAAACTGGGCAGTCATTTACCCTGGAAACAGGGCAGTCAGTTACCCCGGAAGCAGGGCAGTCAGTTACCTTGAAAACAGGGCAGTCTGTTCCCCCGGAAACTGGGCAGTCAGTTACCCTGGAAACAGGGCAGTCAGTTATCCCGGAAACAGTGCAGTCAGTTATCCCGGAAACAGGGTGATCAGTTACCCTGGAAACTGGGCAGTCAGTTACTCTGGAAACAGGGCAGTCAGTTATCCTGGAAACAGGGCGGTCAGTTACCCTGGAAATGGGGCGATCAGTTACCCTGGAAACAGGGCAGTCAGTTACCCCGGAAACAGGGCAGTCAGTTACCCTGGAAGCAGGGCAGTCAGTTACCCCGGAAAATGGGCAGTCAGTTACCCTGGAAACAGGGCAGTCAGTTATCCCGGAAACAGGGCAGTCATTTACCCCGGAAACCGGGAATTCAGTTATCCCGGAAACAGGGCAGTCACTTATCCCGGAAACAGGGCGGTCAGTTACCCTGGAAACAGGGCAGTCAGTTCCCCTGGAAATAGGTTAATCAGTTACCCCGGAAACAGGGTGATCAGTTACCCCGGAAACAGGGCGGTCAGTTACCCTGGAAACAGGGCATTCAGTTATCCCGTAAACAGGGCAGTCAGTTATCCCTGAAAAAGGGTGATCAGTTACCCTGTAAACTGGGCCGTCAGTTACCCTGGAAACAGGGCAGTCAGTTTCCCCGGAAACAGGGCAGTCAGTTACCCTGGAAACAGGGCAGTCAGTTACCCCGGAAACTGGGCAGTCAGTTACCCTGGAAACAGGGCAGTCAGTCTCCCTGGAAACAGGTTAGTCAGTTACCCCGGAAACAGGGTGATCAGTTACCCTGGAAACAGGGCAGTTAGTTCCCCTGGAAACAGGGCAGCCAGTTACCCTGGAAACAGGGCAGTGAGCTATCCCGGTAACAGGGCAGTTAGTTATCCCGTAAACAGAGTGAACAGTTACCCTGGAAACTGGGCAGTCAGTTACCCTGGAAACAGGGCGGTCATTTACCCTGGAAACAGGGCAGTCAGTTATCCTGGAAACAGGGTGATCAGTTACCCTGGAAACTGGGCAGTCAGTTACCCTGGAAACAGGGCAGTCAGTTATCCTGGAAACAGGGTAGTCAATTATCCTGGAAACACGGCGGTCCGATACGCCGGAAATAGGGCGGTCAGTTACCCTGGAAACAGGGCGGTCAGTGACCCCGGAAACAGGGCAGTCAGTTATTCCGGAAACAGGGCGATCAGTTACCCTGGAAACAGGGCAGTCAGTTACCCTGGAAACAGGGCGGTCAGTTACCCCGGAAACAGGGCAGTCAGTTACCCTGGAAACAGCGCAGTCAGTTATCCTGGAAACTGGGTGGTCAGTGACCCTGGAAACAGGGCGGTCAGTTACCCCGGAAACAGGGAGATCAGTTACCCCGGAAACAGGGCAGTCAGTTACCCTGGAAACAGCGCAGTCAGTTATCCTGGAAACTGGGTGGTCAGTGACCCTGGAAACAGGGCGGTCAGTTACCCCGGAAACAGGGCAGTCATTTACCCCGGAAACAGGGTGATCAGTTATCCTGTAAACAGGGCAGTCAGTTAGCCTGGAAACAGGGCAGTCAGTTTCCCTGGAAACAGGGCATTCAGTTATCCCGGAAACAGAGCAGTCAGTTATCCCGGAAACAGGACAGTCAGTTACCCTGGAAACAGGGCAGTCAGTTATCCCGGAAACAGGGCAGTTAGTTATCCCGGAAACAGGGTGATCAGTTACCCTGGAAACTGGGCAGTCAGTTACCCTGGAAACAGGGCAGTCAGTTACCCCGGAAACAGGGCAGTCAGTTTCCCTGGAAACTGGGCAGTCAGTTACCCAGGAAACAGGGCAGTCAGTTATCCCGGAAACAGGGTGATCAGCTACCCTGGAAACAGGGCAGTCAGTTATCCCGGAAACAGGGCAGTCAGTTATCCCGGGAAAAGAGTGATCAGTTACCCTGGAAACTGGGCAGTCAGTTACCCTGGAACCAGGGCAGTCAGTTACCCCGGAAGCAGGGCAGTCAGTTACCTTGGAAACAGGGCAGTCAGTTACCCCGGAAACTGGGCAGTCTGTTACCCTGGAAACAGGGCAGTTAGTTATCCCGGAAACAGGGCAGTCAGTTATCCCGGAAACAGGGTGATCAGTTACCCTGGAAACTGGGCAGTCAGTTACTCTGGAAACAGGGCAGTCAGTTATCCTGGAAGCAGGGCGGTCAGTTACCCTGGAAATGGGGCGATCAGTTACCCTGGAAACAGGGCAGTCAGTTACCCCGGAAACAGAGCAGTCAGTTACCCTGGAAGCAGGGCAGTCAGTTACCCTGGAAAATGGGCAGTCAGTTACCCTGGAAACAGGGCAGTCAGTTATCCGGAAACAGGGCAGTCATTTACCCCGGAAACCGGGAATTCAGTTATCCCGGAAACAGGGCAGTCACTTATCCCGGAAACAGGGTGGTCAGTTACCCTGGAAACAGGGCAGTCAGTTACCCTGGAAATAGGTTAATCAGTTACCCCGGAAACAAGGTGATCAGTTACCCCGGAAACAGGGCGGTCAGTTACCCTGGAAACAGGGCATTCAGTTATCCCGTAAACAGGGCAGTCAGTTATCCCTGAAAAACGGTGATCAGTTGCCCTGTAAACTGGGCCGTCAGTTACCCTGGAAACAGGGCAGTCAGTTTTCCCGGAAACAGGGCAATCAGTTACCCTGGAAACAGGGCAGTCAGTTACCCCGGAAACTGGGCAGTCTGTCACCCTGGAAACAGGTTAGTCAGTTACCCCGGAAACAGGGTGATCAGTTACCCCGGAAACAGGGCAGTCAGTTCCCCTGGAAACAGGGCAGTCAGTAACCCTGGAAACAGGGCAGTGAGCTGTCCCGGTAACAGGGCAGTCAGTTATCCCGTAAACAGGGTGAACAGTTACCCTGGAAACTGGGCAGACAGTTCCCCTGGAAACAGGGCGGTCATTTACCCTGGAAACAGGATGATCAGTTACCCTGGAAACTGGGCAGTCAGTTACCCTGGAAACAGGGCAGTCAGTTATCCTGGAAACAGGGTAGTCAATTATCCTGGAAACACGGCGGTCCGATACCCCGGAAATAGGGCGGTCAGTTACCCTGGAAACAGGGCGGTCAGTTACTGTGTAAACAGGGCAGTCAGTTATCCTGGAAACAGGGCAGTCAGTCAACCTGGTAATAGGTTAGTCAGTTACCCCGGAAACAGGGCGATCATTTACCCCGGAAACAGGGCAGTCAGTTCCCCTGGAAACAGGGCAGTCAGTTACCCTGGAAACAGGGCAGTCAGTTACCCTGGAAACAGGGCGGTCAGTTATTCTGGAAACAGGGTGATCAGTTACCCTGGAAACTGGGCAGTCAGTTACCCTGGAAACAGGGCAGTCAGTTACCCTGGAAACAGGGCAGTCAGTTAGCCTGGAAACAGGGCAGTCAGCTCCCCCGGAAACTGGGCAGTCATTTACCCTGGAAACAGGGCATTCTGTTATCCCGGAAACAGGGCAGTCACTTATCCCGGAAAAAGTGTGATCATTTACCCTGGAAACTGGGCCGTCAGTTACCCTGGAAATAGGACGGTCAGTTACCCTGGAAACAGGGCAGTCAGTTATCCTGGAAACATGGTGCTCAGTTACCCTGGAAACTGGGCAGTCAGTTACCCTGGAAACAGGGCACTCAGTTATCCTGGAAACAGGGCAGTCAATTATCCTGGAAACAGGGCGGTCCGATACCCCGGAAATAGGGCGGTCAGTTATCCTGGAAACAGGGCGGTCATTGACCCCGGAAACAGGGAGATCAGTTACCCCGGAAACAGGGCGATCAGTTACCATGGAAACAGGGCAGTCAGTTACCCTGGAAACAGGGCAGTCAGTTCTCCCGGAAACAGGGTGATCAGTTACCCTGGAAACAGGGCAGTCAGTTATCCCGGAAACAGGGCTGTCAGTTATCCCAGAAAAAGGTTGATCAGTTACCCTGGAAACTGGGCAGTCAGTTACCCTTGAAACAGGGCAGTCAGTTACCCCGGAAGCAGGGCATTCATTTACCCTGGAAACAGGGCAGTCAGTTACCCCGGAAGCAGGGATGTCAGTTACCCTGGAAACAGGGCAGTCAGTTAACCTGGAAACTGGGCATTCAGTTACCCTGGAAACAGGGCAGTCAGTTATCCCGGAAACAGGGCAGTCAGTTATCCCGGAAACAGGGTGATCAGTTACCCTGGAAACTGGGCAGTCGGTTACTCTGGAAACAGGGCAGTCAGTTACCCTGGAAACAGGGCGGTCAGTTACCCTGGAAATAGGGCAGTCAGTTATCCCGGAAGCAGGGCAATCATTTACCCCGGAAACCGGGCAGTCAGTTATCCCGGAAACAGGGCAGTCAGTTATCCTGGAAACCGGGCAATCAGTTACCCTGGAAACAGGGCAGTCATTTATCCTGGAAACACGGCGGTCCGATACCCCGGAAATAGGGCGGATAGGTACCCTGGAAACAGGGCGGTCAGTTACCGTGTAAACAGGGCAGTCAGTTACCCCGGAAACTGGTGTGAGAAACGTAGCCCACTTGATAATTTACACCAAGTCAAGCTCTGAAGAAGTAAGTTTATTTAACGTTCTTGCAAGATCGGGTGTCCTACAAGCAGGCACACCGATCAACATATTCAGTTCATGTTTATACAATACAAATCCATTTGTCCACGCCTTTATTTTACATTATTGGTTATAACGTATTATGACACTAACCTATCCTATGGTTGCTCCAGTCTCCTCCTCTGTTTACTTCTCCCCCTACTCTCACTTTCTAGCCCCTAACTCTTGTTTTTGTTTTACCTTATTTGGCTCTCCATTATGTGTTTTAACTTGCAGCTGTCAGCCTTTATCTTAGTGGGGCAGTTTCTTATTCACTACATCCATTGTTCTAACTCTTGCTGTTTCTCTGTTATCTGCCTAAGCACAATTTTTAAGTGATGTACTGTCCCAAGGTCTCCACTTACATACCCTTATCAATTCTTTGTCAGTGATGTCCTGTCTTAAGGTCTTTACTTACATACCCCCTTATCAGTTCTCTTTTTCAGTGATTTCATTATGTTGAGTACAAATGACTTCTTGGTAACTTTCCACAAGCTGTAGAAACAACATTTCAGTATTTCTTATTCTCACAATTCCCCCTTTTCTTTTACTTAATCCTTGTTGTTTTCTACATACTGCGGAGGGTTCTCATATGTCCTCTCAAATCCTCTGAGCATTATTTCAGCCGCCTTTTCAATTTCTGTATTCCCGTGGATACTATCCATTTTGTCATTACCTAACAGGTACATACTCTCTTCCTGGCCTCTTTGTATTGACATCTGCTTTGTCAAAGCTGTCTCAATCAATCGCTGTGTCAGCCCTCTTACACAAGGAATAATACAACACCCGATGGCTATTAGTATTCCGACAACCATGATCAGGGAGGTAAAAACCGAGATTATCATGCCTTTCCATTTTCCAAACCAGGATTCAAGCCACCCCGTCAGGGAAGTGTCTGCTCCTGAATTTTCAGCCATTTCTTCTGCTAAAGTTGTTAACCCTTGCAGTGCTCGGGTGATTGAACCATCGGGTGCTGTGTTATTTGGGATAAATGTGCAACATTTCCCTCCTAACATTATACACACACCTCCTTTTTCTGCTAAGATCATATCTAGAGCCAGTCGATTTTCCCAAGCCATTCTACTAGTGGCATCTAATTGTTCAGCTATACCTTTTACCGCATCTCTAGTATAATTTATAAATCTTTGTTGGTTGTAATAAATATAATTTATCCAATCTACATTTTTGTTAATAGTGACCCACTAAAACAAAGACTCGAAACCGGCGGTTATTTGGTTTCGGGCCTTGAATTCATCAGGTACCCCTCTTGGGACCCCTATGAAATCCATGTATACCTGGTCGTCAAAAGAGTTCGCTATCGCTTCCCTTTTACCCCTTTCCCTCGTTATTATCTTTTGTTTCTCAAATGCCAAGGTGAATGGTATTGCCAATTGAACAATTGCGCACGTCCCCTTCCACTGGGAGGGTAGGGTCTGTCTCAGGATTTTTCCTCCGCAATACCACCATAAATCCGCTCTGGGGACATTCAATGATGAGTAGTTCCCTCCCCTGACTCTTCCAGTTACATCCTCAGTCTCTATGCATGACTTCAACTCTCCCATATTTCTGGTTAGCTCCACACCGTGTCGACATACGCATGATGTGTGATTCACACTGGTGGCTAAAAATGAAGGGGGAGTCCTTGAATCCTTTTTCTCTAGGGGAGGGAACATTATTGACAAGGATATGCAAGTTTGAATACCCCAAGCCGTCTTATCCTGATATAGGGCTAACATGCATTCCATGCCCTTTCGGTCACGCTCCCACCCCAGCGGGAAAGGTACTACTTGAGCTATCGGTCTACCAGATGCACAAGCATAGCAATTGTTTTTGTTCAAACTTTTTACAGTATATTTTATCCATTCTACCCAGGCATTTGTGTCCCCGTAACCGGTTTCTATCTCAATTGTCTTTCTCAGGTCCTTTACCTCGATTATTTTTACTATGTTAGGATCGTTATGAGAGGTCCCTTTTAGTTTGTTAGATGGTTTACCAGTCTTATCTATTGTTACCTGAAAACAACATTTTAATTTACCTTTCTTTTTCCCTTCTCCAACTGTTACTCCAAACACCTTGTTGTCTAATTGGAAGTGGGTAATACAAAAACATCCAACCCATTTTATTTCCTGGCTACTTTTGAAAAGAAAGAGAGAAGGCACACAATATTACAGACAGTATTTCCGTGCTCGCGCCGCTATATTAAAAAAAAAGTTCATTACTCGAAGTCTTTTTAGCTTTATTTTCAATGGTTCTTCTGTCAATTCGGTTGTCCAAGTTCCTTCCTCTGCCGGGGGTTGTACCGGCCCCTTGATTCTTGTGTAGTGGGTCCAACCTCTTTCTGCCGTTCTTATGGCTGTTTCAGTGGTTAGGAGAGTCTGGTATGGTCTTTCCCAGTTCAGTTGTAGTTTAGTCTCTTTCCACGATTTCACCAGAACCCAATCTCCTGGTTGGATCTTGTGTACTGCAAATTCGAGAGGTGGTGTCTGTGTTAACAGGCCTTGCTTCCTGAGGAATGACAATGAGGAAGACAACGCCAGTATATAGTTCTTTAGAAACGAATCTTTAGTTTCTAAGGTTGGCATCTTGCGCCTGGTTCCCATATCGGGTAATCCGAATAGCATTTCATAGGGGGACAGTCCCACATCTTTTCTAGGGGCTGTCCGAATTCTGAGTATCGCTATAGGTGAACATTTTGTCCAGGGTAACCTTGTTTCAAGTATCAGTTTGGACAGGTGTTTCTTTAAGGTCTGATTCATTCTTTCCACCCGTCCTGAAGAGGGAGGGTGCCAAGGGGTATGGAAGTCCCATTGGATTCCCAATCCCCTAACTATTTCTTGTAATAGCTTCGAGGTAAAATGACTTCCTTGGTCTGAAGTGCTGTGGCTGCCACAGCTTGCACACACTCTGGCCATCCCTTTTAGCTATTTCATTGTGGTTTCTGCCACTTAAAATCAAAGCTCAGCAAAGCTACTATTCTTAACTTGGCTATATTTCCCATTAAGCATAGTGCCATGCCTTTCTGCTCACTTCCACATTCCCCCCTTTTATCATTCTATGATAACCTTCTCTCTCTACTGATCAACTTATATATGATTATATATATATTCACTAGGATTATGTGGATCCATTTACTCAAATAACATTTAAACAGTATAATATAAAAGCAAATATAAAAAACTCAGCAACTGCTGAATCAGAAGGGTAGGCTGAGCCACCCTCTAACAAGGGGGTGTGTATTAGCCTGGTCGGTATGTTTTTCATTCTAACTTTGTCATGTCTGGGTGATAAGAAGAGTGCTGTTGAAGTATAATGTCTCGCTCTCTCTCTCTCTCGCTCTCTCTCTGTACCAGCTGCAAGGCCAAGTTGCCTCTGCAGCCCTGAAGTTATGAAGTCATTTCTGATAAGCTGTCCCTCCCGACAGCACTGAAACTAGCTTGTTAGCAGTACATGACTGATTAATTGTTTCAGGGTAGGCTGAGCCACCCTCTAACAAGGGGGCGTGTATTAGCCTGGTCGGTATGTTTTTCATTCTAACTTTCCCCTAGGATTGTCATGTCTGGGTGATAAGAAGAGTGCTGTTGAAGTACAATGTCTCTCTCTCTCTCTCTCTCTCTCGCTGTACCAGCTGCAAGGCCAAGCTGCCTCTGCAGCCCTGAAGTTATGAAGTCAGCTAGCTTGTTAGCAATACATGACTGATTAATTGTTTCATCTTCAATGTTCCCATGTAATTCTGTTCTTAAAAATTCTAAAATCTAAATTCTGTTCTCACAGTCCCCCCTTTGATTCTTCAAAACATTTTTAAAAATCAATCCCTTGATCCCACCTAGGTGCCTTTAATGGTCTCTATTTGTCTAGAAACAGCCTTCAACACCCAGAGGGGTCGCACTCAATATGTCGCCTGCTTGTGCCATAAGAGGGGCCTGCGGTAACTCTGTAAAGGCATACGTTTTGCAGGGGCTTCAACTACTTGTTTACAACAATGCCTTTTACTATCAGATTTCTAAGGTCTTTCATCTGGCCCCTATGGCCGATATTATTGTTCTGCCACTGCGGGTCTTGATTAGGGTATTTTTGTTCAGCTGGTTCGTTTCCCCCTACCCCGGGAGGGTTTTCTCTTTCCCAAATTTTCAGGGGTCTTCTACGAGGACTTTCATTTCCTTTTCAAACACTCTTACCTCTCCTGACGTTAATGGTGCACTAACAAATCCAATTTCATTATTTCCTATTGGTACCTTTCTCAAGGGCATCATTGTCTTAGGAGACTCTCTGTCTCTATCGTCGTCGTTATCGTCGGGTTTAGGGGTGGTCCTTCTTGCTGTCCTTAGATCATATTTGGGTCTTTTTCTCCTTGGTTTTTGACTCTAAATCCCAATACTCCAACATCCGTCCCAATGGACTTTCTGGAGGGATGTTGCCGGCAGACTTTCCTTGTCTCCCATCGTCTTCCTTTTTAGACGATTTATTTCCCATGGTTAACTGAAGGGTCTTGTACCCTACGGTATTCACCTCCTAGCTGAAGGGTCTTATACCTTACGGTATTCACCTCCTAACTGAAGGGTCTTATACCTGACAGTATTCACCTCCTAACTGAAGGGTCTTGTACCCTACGGTATTCACCTCCTAGCTGAAGGGTCTTATACCTTACGGTATTCACCTCCTAACTGAAGGGTCTTATACCATACAGTACTCACCTCCTAGCTGAAGGGTCTTATACTGCCCCACAGTATTCACCTCCTAACTGAAGGGTCTTGTACCCTACGGTATTCACCTCCTAGCTGAAGGGTCTTATACCTTACGGTATTCACCTCCTAACTGAAGGGTCTTATACCTGACAGTATTCACCTCCTAACTGAAGGGTCTTGTACAAATCCATTTGTCCACGCCTTTATTTTACATTATTGGTTATAACGTATTATGACACTAACCTATCCTATGGTTGCTCCAGTCTCCTCCTCTGTTTACTTCTCCCCCTACTCTCACTTTCTAGCCCCTAACTCTTGTTTTTGTTTTACCTTATTTGGCTCTCCATTATGTGTTTTAACTAGCAGCTGTCAGCCTTTATCTTAGTGGGGCAGTTTCTTATTCACTACATCCGTTATTCTAACTCTTGCTGTTTCTCTGTTATCTGCCTAAGCACAATTTTTAAGTGATGTACTGTCCCAACGACGTCTCAATTCATTACATCTTCGCTGCCTTCGGAGAATACTTGGCATCAGGTGGCAGGACTATATCTCCAACACAGAAGTCCTTGAAGCGGCCAACACCCCCAGCTTATACACACTACTGAGTCAGCGGCGCTTGAGATGGCTTGGCCATGTGAGCCGCATGGAAGATGGCAGGATCCCCAAAGACACATTGTACAGCGAGCTCGCCACTGGTATCAGACCCACCGGCCGTCCATGTCTCCGTTATAAAGACGTCTGCAAACGCGACATGAAATCGTGTGACATTGATCACAAGTCGTGGGAGCCAGTTGCCAGCATTCGCCAGAGCTGGCGGGCAGCCATAAAGACAGGGCTAAATTGTGGCGAGTCGAAGAGACTTAGTAGTTGGCAGGAAAAAAGACAGAGGCGCAAGGGGAGAGCCAACTGTGCAACAGCCCCAACAAACAAATTTCTCTGCAGCACCTGTGGAAGAGCCTGTCACTCCAGAATTGGCCTTTATAGCCACTCCAGGCGCTGCTTCACAAACCACTGACCAGCTCCAGGCGCGTATCCATTGTCTCTCGAGATAAGGAGGCCCAAAAGAACGGTCCCAAGGTCTCCACTTACATACCCTTATCAATTCTTTGTCAGTGATGTACTGTCTTAAGGTCTTTACTTACAAACCCCCTTATCAGTTCTCTTTTTCAGTGATTTCATTATGTTGAGTACAAATGACTTCTTGGTAACTTTCCACAAGCTGTAGAAACAACATTTCAGTATTTCTTATTCTCACACAGGGCAGTCAGTTCCCCTGGAAACAGGGCAGTGAGCTATCCCGGTAACAGGGCAGTCAGTTACCCCGGAAACAGTGTGATCAGTTACCCCGGAAACAGTGAGGTCAGTTACCCTGGAAACAGGGCAGTGAGCTATCCCGGTAACAGGGCAGTCAGTTATCCCGTAAACAGGGTGAACAGTTACCCTGGAAACTGGGCAGTCAGTTACCCTGGAAACAGGGCGGTCATTTACCCTGGAAACAGGGCAGTCAGTTATGCTGGAAACAGGGTGATCAGTTACCCTGGAAACTGGGCAGTCAGTTACCCTGGAAACAGGGCAGTCAGTTATCCTGGAAACAGGGTGGTCAATTATCCTGGAAACACGGCGGTCCGATACCCCGGAAATAGGGCGGTCAGTTACCCTGGAAACAGGGCGGTCAGTTACCGTGTAAACAGGGCAGTCAGTTATCCTGGAAACAGGGCAGTCAGTCAACCTGGAAATAGGTTAGTCATTTACCCCGGAAACAGGGTGATCATTTACCCCGGAAACAGGGCAGTCAGTTCCCCTGGAAACAGGGCAGTCAGTTATCCCGGAAACCGGGCAATCAGTTACCCTGGAAACAGGGCAGTCATTTATCCTGGAAACACGGCGGTCCGATACCCCGGAAATAGGGCGGTCAGTTACCCTGGAAACAGGGCTTTCAGTTACGGTGTAAACAGGGCAGTCAGTTACCCTGGAAACTGGGCAGTCAGTTCCCCAGGAAACAGGGCAGTCAGTTACCCTGGAAACAGTGTGATCAGTTACCCCGGAAACAGGGCAGTCAGTTACCCCGGAAACTGGGCAGTCAGTTCCCCAGGAAACAGGGCAGTCAGTTACCCTGGAAACAGTGTGATCAGTTACCCCGGAAACAGGGCAGTCAGTTACCCTGGAAACAGGGCAGTGAGCTATCCCGGTAACAGGGCAGTCAGTTACCCCGGAAACAGTGTGATCAGTTACCCCGGAAACAGGGCAGTCAGTTACCCTGGAAACAGGCCGGTCATTTACCCTGGAAACAGGGCAGTCAGTTATGCTGGAAACAGTGTGATCAGTTACCCTGGAAACTGGGCAGTCAGTTACCCCGGAAACAGGGCAGTCAGTATCCCCGGAAACAGTGCAGTCAGTTAGCCTGGAAACAGGGCAGTCAGCTCCCCCGGAAACTGGGCAGTCATTTACCCTGGAAACAGGGCATTCAGTTATCCCGGAAACAGGGCAGTCAGTTATCCCGGAAAAGTGTGATCATTTACCCTGGAAACTGGGCCGTCAGTTACCCTGGAAACATGGTTATCATTTACCCTGGAAACTGGGCAGTCAGTTACCCTGGAAACAGGGCAGTCAGTTATCCTGGAAACAGGGCAGTCAATTATCCTGGAAACAGGGCGGTCAGTGACCCCGGAAACAGGGAGATCAGTTAACCCGGAAACAGGGCGATCAGTTACCATGGAAACAGGGCAGTCAGTTACCCTGGAAACAGGGCAGTCAGTTATCCCGGAAACAGGGTGATCAGCTACCTTGGAAACAGGGCAGTCAGTTATCCCGGAAACAGGGCAGTCAGTTATCCCGGAAAAAGGGTGATCAGTTACCCTGGAAACTGGGCAGTCAGTTACCCTGGAAACAGGGCAGTCAGTTACCCCGGCAGCAGGGCATTCAGTTACCCTGGAAACAAGGCAGTCAGTTACCCCGGAAGCAGGGCAGTCAGTTACCCTGGAAACAGGGCAGTCAGTTACCCTGGAAACTGGGCAGTCAGTTACCCTGGAAACAGGGCAGTCAGTTATCCCGGAAACAGGGCAGTCAGTTATCCCGGAAACAGGGTGATCAGTTACCCTGGAAACTGGGCAGTCAGTTCCTCTGGAAACAGGGCAGTCAGTTACCCTGGAAACAGGACGGTCAGTTACCCTGGAAATAGGACAGTCAGTTATCCCGGAAGCAGGGCAGTCATTTACCCCGGAAACCGGGCAGTCAGTTATCCCGGAAACAGGGCAGTCAGTTATCCCGGAAACCGGGCAATCAGTGACCCTGGAAACAGGGCAGTCATTTACCCCGGAAACAGGGCGGTCAGTTACCCTTGAAACTGGGCAGTCAGTTACCCTGGAAACAGGGCGTTCAGTTATCCTGGAAATAGGTTAATCAGTTACCCCGGAAACAGGGTGATCAGTTACCCCGGAAACAGGGCAGTCAGTTACCCTGGAAACAGGGCATTCAGTTATCCCGGAAACAGGGCAGTCAGTTATCCCTGAAAAAGGGTGATCAGTTACCCTGTAAACTGGGCAGTCAGTTATCCTGGAAACAGGGCAGTCAGTTTCCCCGGAAACAGGGCAGTCAGTTACCCTGGAAACAGGGCAGTCAGTTACCCCGGAAACTGGGCAGTCAGTTACCCTGGAAACAGGGCAGTCAGTTACCCTGGAAACAGGGCAGTGAGCTGTCCCAGTAACAGGGCAGTCAGTTCCCCTGGAAACAGGGCAGTCAGTTACCCTGGAAACAGGGCAGTGAGCTGTCCCGGTAACAGGGCAGTCAGTTATCCCGGAAACAGGGTGAACAGTCACCCGGGAAACTGGGCAGTCAGTTACCCTGGAAACAGGGCGGTAGGTTACCCTGGAAACAGGACAGTCAGTTATCCTGGAAACAGGGTGATCAGTTACCCTGGAAACTGGGCAGTCAGTTAACCTGGAAGCAGGGCAGTCAGTTATCCTGGAAACAGGGCAGTCAATTATCCTGGAAACAGGGCGGTCCGATACCCCGGAAATAGGGCGGTCAGTTATCCTGGAAACAGGGCGGTCAGTGACCCCGGAAACAGGGAGATCAGTTACCCCGGAAACAGGGCGATCAGTTACCCTGGAAACAGGGCAGTCAGTTACCCTGGAAACAGGGCAGTCAGTTATCCTGGAAACAGGGCGGTCAGTTACCCCGGAAATAGGTTTAACAGTTACCCCGGAAACAGGGTGATCAGTTACCCCGGAAAATGGGCAGTCAGTTGTCCCGGAAACAGGGCAGTCAGTTTCCCCGGAAACAGGGCAGTCAGTCAGCCTGGAAACAGGGCAGTCATTTACCCCTGAAACTGGGCAGTCAGTTATCCCGGAAACTGGGCAGTCAGTTACCCTGGAAACAGGGCAGTCAGTCACCCTGGAAACTGATTAGTCAGTTACCCCGGAAACAGGGTGATCAGTTACCCCTGAAAAAGGGGAATCATTTACCCTGGAAACTGGGACGTCAGTTACCCTGGAAACAGGGCAGTCAGTTACCCCGGAAACTGGGCAGTCAGTTACCCTGGAAACAGGGCAGTCAGTCACCCTGGAAACTGATTAGTCAGTTACCCCGGAAACAGGGTGATCAGTTACCCCGGAAAAAGGGGAGTCAGTTCCCCTGGAAACAGGGCAGTCAGTTACCCTGGAAACAGGGCAGTCAGTTAACCTGGAAACAGGGTGAACAGTTACCATGGAAACTGGGCAGTCATTTACCCTGGAAATAGGGCGGTCAGTTACCCTGGAAACAGGACAGTCAGTTATCCTGGAAACAGGGTTATCAGTTACCGTGGAAACTGGGCAGTCAGTTACCCCGGAAACAGAGAAGTCAGTTACCCTGGAAACAGGGCAGTCAGTTATCCCGGAAACAGGGCAGTCAGTTATCCCGGAAACAGGGCGATCAGTTACCCTGGAAACAGGGCAGTCAGTTACCCCGGAAACAGGGCAGTCAGTTACCCTGGGAACTGGGCAGTCAGTTACCCTGGAAACAGGGCAGTCAGTTATCCCGGAAACAGGGTGATCAGCTACCCTGGAAACAGGGCAGTCAGTTATCATGGAAACAGGGCAGTCAGTTATCCCGGAAAAAGGGTGATCAGTTACCCTGGAAACTGGGCAGTCAGTTACCCTGGAAACAGGGCAGTCAGTTACCCCGGAAGCAGGGCAGTCAGTTACCCTGGAAAAAGGGCAGTCAATTATCCCGGAAACAGGGCAGTCAGTTATCTCGGAAACAGGGTGATCAGTTAACCTGGAAACTGGGCAGTCAGTTACTCTGGAAACAGGGCAGTCAGTTATCCTGGAAAAAGGGCAGTCAGTTACCCTGAAATTAGGGCGTTCATTTACCCTGGAAACAGGGCGGTCAGTTACCCTGGAAGCAGGGCAGTCAGTTACCCTGGAAACAGGGCAGTCAGTTATCCCGGAAACAGGGCAGTCATTTACCCCGGCAACCGGGCAGTCAGTTATTCCGGAAACAGGGCAGTCATTTATCCCGGAAACAGGGCGGTCAGTTACCCTGGAAACAGGGCAGTCAGTTACCCTGGAAACAGGGCGGTCAGTTACCCTGGAAATAGGTTCATCAGTTACCCCGGAAACAGGGTGATAGGTTACCCCGGAAACAGGGCAGTCAGTTACCCGGGAAACAGGGCATTCAGTTATCCCGGAAACATGCAGTCAGTTATCCCTGAAAAAGGGTGATCAGTTACCCTGTAAACTGGGCAGTCAGTTACCCTGGAAACAGGGCAGTCAGTTTCCCCAGAAACAGGGCAGTCAGTTACCCTGAAACAGGGCAGTCAGTTACCCCGGAAACTGGGCAGTCAGTTACCCTGGAAACAGAGCAGTCAGTCATCCTGGAAACAGGTTAGTCAGTTATCCCGGAAACAGGGTGAACAGTTACCCTGGAAACTGGGCAGACAGTTACCCTGGAAATAGGGCGGTCAGTTACCCTGGAAACAGGGCAGTCAGTTATTCTGGAAACAGGGTGATCAGTTACCCTGGAAACTGGGCAGTCAGTTACCCTGGAAACAGGGCAGTCAGTTATCCCGGAAACAGGGAGATCAGCTACCCTGGAAGCAGGGCAGTCAGTTACCCTGGAAACAGGGCAGTCAGTTACCCCGGAAGCAGGGCATTCAGTTACCCTGGAAACAAGGCAGTCAGTTACCCCGGAAGCAGGGCAGTCAGTTACCCTGGAAACAGGGCAGTCAGTTACCCTGGAAACTGGGCAGTCAGTTACCCTGGAAACAGGGCAGTCAGTTATCCCGGAAACAGGGCAGTCAGTTATCCCGGAAACAGGGTGATCAGTTACCCTGGAAACTGGGCAGTCAGTTCCTCTGGAAACAGGGCAGTCAGTTACCCTGGAAACAGGACGGTCAGTTACCCTGGAAATAGGACAGTCAGTTATCCCGGAAGCAGGGCAGTCATTTACCCCGGAAACCGGGCAGTCAGTTATCCCGGAAACAGGGCAGTCAGTTATCCCGGAAACCGGGCAATCAGTGACCCTGGAAACAGGGCAGTCATTTACCCCGGAAACAGGGCGGTCAGTTACCCTTGAAACTGGGCAGTCAGTTACCCTGGAAACAGGGCGTTCAGTTATCCTGGAAATAGGTTAATCAGTTACCCCGGAAACAGGGTGATCAGTTACCCCGGAAACAGGGCAGTCAGTTACCCTGGAAACAGGGCATTCAGTTATCCCGGAAACAGGGCAGTCAGTTATCCCTGAAAAAGGGTGATCAGTTACCCTGTAAACTGGGCAGTCAGTTATCCTGGAAACAGGGCAGTCAGTTTCCCCGGAAACAGGGCAGTCAGTTACCCTGGAAACAGGGCAGTCAGTTACCCCGGAAACTGGGCAGTCAGTTACCCTGGAAACAGGGCAGTCAGTTACCCTGGAAACAGGGCAGTGAGCTGTCCCAGTAACAGGGCAGTCAGTTCCCCTGGAAACAGGGCAGTCAGTTACCCTGGAAACAGGGCAGTGAGCTGTCCCGGTAACAGGGCAGTCAGTTATCCCGGAAACAGGGTGAACAGTCACCCGGGAAACTGGGCAGTCAGTTACCCTGGAAACAGGGTGGTAGGTTACCCTGGAAACAGGGCAGTCAGTTATCCTGGAAACAGGGTGATCAGTTACCCTGGAAACTGGGCAGTCAGTTAACCTGGAAGCAGGGCAGTCAGTTATCCTGGAAACAGGGCAGTCAATTATCCTGGAAACAGGGCGGTCCGATACCCCGGAAATAGGGCGGTCAGTTATCCTGGAAACAGGGCGGTCAGTGACCCCGGAAACAGGGAGATCAGTTACCCCGGAAACAGGGCGATCAGTTACCCTGGAAACAGGGCAGTCAGTTACCCTGGAAACAGGGCAGTCAGTTAACCTGGAAACAGGGCAGTCAGTTATCCTGGAAACAGGGCGGTCAGTTACCCCGGAAATAGGTTTAACAGTTACCCCGGAAACAGGGTGATCAGTTACCCCGGAAAATGGGCAGTCAGTTGTCCCGGAAACAGGGCAGTCAGTTTCCCCGGAAACAGGGCAGTCAGTCAGCCTGGAAACAGGGCAGTCATTTACCCCTGAAACTGGGCAGTCAGTTATCCCGGAAACTGGGCAGTCAGTTACCCTGGAAACAGGGCAGTCAGTCACCCTGGAAACTGATTAGTCAGTTACCCCGGAAACAGGGTGATCAGTTACCCCTGAAAAAGGGGAATCATTTACCCTGGAAACTGGGACGTCAGTTACCCTGGAAACAGGGCAGTCAGTTACCCCGGAAACTGGGCAGTCAGTTACCCTGGAAACAGGGCAGTCAGTCACCCTGGAAACTGATTAGTCAGTTACCCCGGAAACAGGGTGATCAGTTACCCCGGAAAAAGGGGAGTCAGTTCCCCTGGAAACAGGGCAGTCAGTTACCCTGGAAACAGGGCAGTCAGTTAACCTGGAAACAGGGTGAACAGTTACCATGGAAACTGGGCAGTCATTTACCCTGGAAATAGGGCGGTCAGTTACCCTGGAAACAGGACAGTCAGTTATCCTGGAAACAGGGTTATCAGTTACCGTGGAAACTGGGCAGTCAGTTACCCCGGAAACAGAGAAGTCAGTTACCCTGGAAACAGGGCAGTCAGTTATCCCGGAAACAGGGCAGTCAGTTATCCCGGAAACAGGGCGATCAGTTATCCTGGAAACAGGGCAGTCAGTTACCCCGGAAACAGGGCAGTCAGTTACCCTGGGAACTGGGCAGTCAGTTACCCTGGAAACAGGGCAGTCAGTTATCCCGGAAACAGGGTGATCAGCTACCCTGGAAACAGGGCAGTCAGTTATCATGGAAACAGGGCAGTCAGTTATCCCGGAAAAAGGGTGATCAGTTACCCTGGAAACTGGGCAGTCAGTTACCCTGGAAACAGGGCAGTCAGTTACCCCGGAAGCAGGGCAGTCAGTTACCCTGGAAAAAGGGCAGTCAATTATCCCGGAAACAGGGCAGTCAGTTATCTCGGAAACAGGGTGATAAGTTAACCTGGAAACTGGGCAGTCAGTTACTCTGGAAACAGGGCAGTCAGTTATCCTGGAAACAGGGCAGTCAGTTACCCTGGAAATAGGGCGTTCATTTACCCTGGAAACAGGGCAGTCAGTTACCCCGGAAACAGGGCGGTCAGTTACCCTGGAAGCAGGGCAGTCAGTTACCCTGGAAACAGGGCAGTCAGTTATCCCGGAAACAGGGCAGTCATTTACCCCGGCAACCGGGCAGTCAGTTATTCCGGAAACAGGGCAGTCATTTATCCCGGAAACAGGGCGGTCAGTTACCCTGGAAACAGGGCAGTCAGTTACCCTGGAAACAGGGCGGTCAGTTACCCTGGAAATAGGTTCATCAGTTACCCCGGAAACAGGGTGATAGGTTACCCCGGAAACAGGGCAGTCAGTTACCCTGGAAACAGGGCATTCAGTTATCCCGGAAACATGCAGTCAGTTATCCCTGAAAAAGGGTGATCAGTTACCCTGTAAACTGGGCAGTCAGTTACCCTGGAAACAGGGCAGTCAGTTTCCCCAGAAACAGGGCAGTCAGTTACCCTGAAACAGGGCAGTCAGTTACCCCGGAAACTGGGCAGTCAGTTACCCTGGAAACAGAGCAGTCAGTCATCCTGGAAACAGGTTAGTCAGTTATCCCGGAAACAGGGTGAACAGTTACCCTGGAAACTGGGCAGACAGTTACCCTGGAAATAGGGCGGTCAGTTACCCTGGAAACAGGGCAGTCAGTTATTCTGGAAACAGGGTGATCAGTTACCCTGGAAACTGGGCAGTCAGTTACCCTGGAAACAGGGCAGTCAGTTATCCCGGAAACAGGGAGATCAGCTACCCTGGAAGCAGGGCAGTCAGTTATCCCGGAAACAGGGCAGTCAGTTATCCCGGAAAAAGGGTGATCAGTTACCCTGGAAACTGGGCAGTCAGTTACCCTGGAAACAGGGCAGTCAGTTACCCCGGAAGCAGGGCATTCAGTTACCCTGGAAACAGGGCAGTCAGTTACCCCGGAAACTGGGCAGTCAGTTACCCTGGAAAAAGGGCAGTCAGTTATCCCGGAAACAGGGCAGTCAGTTATCTCGGAAACCGGGTGATCAGTTACCCTGGAAACTGGGCAGTCAGTTACTCTGGAAACAGGGCAGTCAGTTATCCTGGAAACAGGGCGGTCAGTTATCCTGGAATTAGGGCGATCAGTTACCCTGGAAACAGGGCAGTCAGTTACCCCGGAAACAGTGCAGTCAGTTACACTGGAAGCAGGGCAGTCAGATACCCTGGAAACAGGGCAGTCAGTTATCCCGCAAACAGGGCAGTCATTTACCCCGGAAACCGGGCAGTCAGTTATCCCGGAAACAGGGCAGTCAGTTATCCCGGAAACAGGGCGGTCAGTTACCCTGGAAACAGGGCAGTCAGTTACCCTGGAAACAGGGCGGTCAGTTACCCTGGAAATAGGTTAATCAGTTACCCCGGAAACAGGGAGATCAGTTACCCCGGAAAAAGGGCAGTCAGTTATCCCGGAAACAGGGCAGTCAGTTATCTCGGAAACAGGGTGATCAGTTACCCTGGAAACAGGGCAGTCAGTTATCCTGGAAACAGGGTGATAAGTTACCCTGGAAACAGGGTGATCAGTTACCCTGGAAACTGGGCAGTCAGTTACTCTGGAAACAGGGCAGTCAGTTATCCCGGAAACAGGGCAGTCAGTTATCTCGGAAACCGGGTGATCAGTTACCCTGGAAACTGGGCACTCAGTTACTCTGGAAACAGGGCAGTCAGTTATCCCGGAAACAGGGCAGTCAGTTATCCCGGAAAAAGGGTGATCAGTTACCCTGGAAACTGGGCAGTCAGTTACCCTGGAAACAGGGCAGACAGTTATCATGGAAACAGGGCAGTCAGTTATCCTGGAAGCAGGGCAGTCAGTTATCCTGGAAATCGGGCGGTCAGTTTCCCCGGAAATAGGGCGGTCAGTTACCCTGGAAACAGGGCAGTCAGTTATCCTGGAAACAGGGCAGTCAGTTACCCTGGAAACAGGGCAGTCAGTTACACTGGAAACAGGGCAGTCAGTTACCCTGGAAACAGGGCAGTCAGTTAACCTGGAAACAGGGCAGTCAGTTATCCTGGAAACAGGGCGTTCAGTTACCCCGGAAATAGGGAGTTCAACTGTCCTGGAAACAGGGCGGTCAGTTACCCCGGAAACAGGAAGATCAGTTACCCCGGCAACAGGGCAGTCAGTTACCCTGGAAACAGGGCAGTCAGTTATCCTGGAAAGAGGGTGGTCAGTGACCCTGGAAACAGGGCGGTCAGTTATCCCGGAAACAGGGCAGTCAGTTCTCCCGGAAACAGGGCGGTCAGTTACCCTGGAAACAGGGCAGTCAGTTACCCTGGAAACAGGGCGGTCAGTTACCCTGGAAATAGGTTAATCAGTTACCCCGGAAACAGGGTGATCTGTTACCCCGGAAACAGGGCAGTCAGTTACCCTGGAAACAGGGAATTCAGTTATCCCGGAAACAGGGCAGTCAGTTATCCTGGAAAAAGGGTGATCAGTTACCCTGGAAACTGGGCAGTCAGTTACCCTGGAAACAGGGCAGTCAGTTTCCCCGGAAACAGGGCAGTCAGTTACCCTGGAAACTGGGCAGTCAGTTACCCCGGAACTGGGCAGTCAGTTACCCTGGAAACAGGGCAGTCAGTCACCCTGGAAACATGTTCGTCAGTTACCCCGGAAACAGGGTGATCAGTTACCCCGGAAACAGGGCAGTCAGTTCCCCTGGAAACAGGGCGGACAGTTACCGTGGAAACAGGGCAGTGAGCTATCCCGGTAACAGGGCAGTCAGTTATCCCCGAAACAGGGTGAACAGTTACCCTGGAAACTGGGCAGTCAGTTACCCTGGAAACAGGGCGGTCAGTTACCCTGGAAACAGGGCAGTCATTTATCCTGGAAACAGGGTGATCCGTTACCCTGGAAACTGGGCAGTCAGTTTCCCTGGAAACAGGGCAGTGAGCTATCCCGGAAACAGGGCAGTCAGTTATCCTGGAAACAGGGCAGTCAATTATCCTGGAAACAGGGCGGTCAGATACCCCGGAAATAGGGCGGTCAGTTGTCCTGGAAACAGGGCAGTCAGTTACCCCGGAAACAGGGAGATCAGTTACCCCTGAAACAGGGCGATCAGTTACCCTGGAAACAGGGCAGACAGTTACCCTGGAAACAGGGCAGTCAGTTAACCTGGAAACAGGGCAGTCAGTTATCCTGGAAAGAGGGCGGTCAGTTACCCCGGAAATAGGTTAATCAGTTACCCCGGAAACAGGGTGATCAGTTACCATGGAAAATGGGCGGTCAGTTACCCTGGAAACAGGGCAGTCAGTTATCCCGGAAACAGGGCAGTCATTTACCCCGGAAACAGGGCAGTTAGTTAACCCAGAAACAGGGCAGTCAGTTATCCCGGAAACAGGGCGGTCAGTTACCCTGGAAACAGGGCAGTCTGTTCCCCTGGAAACAGGTCGCTCAGTTACCCTGGAAATAGGTTAATCAGTTGCCCCGGAAACAGGGTGATCAGTTACCCCGGAAAAAGGGTGATCAGTTACCCTGGAAACTGGGCAGTCACTTACCCTGGAAACAGGGCAGTCAGTTTCCCCTGAAAGAGGGCAGTCAGTTACCCTGGAAACAGGGCAGTCAGTTACCCCGGAAACTGGGCAGACAGTTACCCTGGAAACAGGGCAGTCAGTCACCCTGGAAACAGGTTAGTCAGTTACCCCGGAAACAGGACAGTCAGTTCCCCTGGAAACAGGGTGAACTGTTACCCTTGAAACAGGGCAGTCAGTTACCCCGGAAACAGGACGGTCAGTTACCCTGGAAACAGGGCAGTCAGTTACCTCGGAAACAGGGTGATCAGTTACCCCGGAAACAGGGTGAACATTTACCCTGGAAACAGGGCAGTCAGTTATCCCGGATGCAGGGCAGTCAGTTATCCCGGAAACAGGGTGATCAGTTACCCTGGAAACAGGGCAGTCAGTTACCCCGGAAACAGGGTTATCAGTTACCGTGGAAACTGGGCAGTCAGTTACCCCGGAAACAGAGAAGTCAGTTACCCTGGAAACAGGGCAGTCAGTTATCCCGGAAACAGGGCAGTCAGTTATTCCGGAAACAGGGCGATCAGTTACCCTGGAAACAGGGCAGTCAGTTACCCCGGAAACAGGGAAGTCAGTTACCCTGGGAACTGGGCAGTCAGTTACCCTGGAAACAGGGCAGTCAGTTATCCCGGAAACAGGGTGATCAGCTACCCTGGAAACAGGGCAGTCAGTTATCATGGAAACAGGGCAGTCAGTTATCCCGGAAAAAGGGTGATCAGTTACCCTGGAAACTGGGCAGTCAGTTACCCTGGAAACAGGGCAGTCAGTTACCCCGGAAGCAGGGCAGTCAGTTACCCTGGAAAAAGGGCAGTCAATTATCCCAGAAACAGGGCAGTCAGTTATCTCGGAAACAGGGTGATCAGTTAACCTGGAAACTGGGCAGTCAGTTACTCTGGAAACAGGGCAGTCAGTTATCCTGGAAACAGGGCAGTCAGTTACCCTGGAAATAGGGCGTTCATTTACCCTGGAAACAGGGCAGTCAGTTACCCTGGAAACAGGGCAGTCAGTTATCCCGGAAACAGGGCAGTCATTTACCCCGGCAACCGGGCAGTCAGTTATTCCGGAAACAGGGCATTCATTTATCCCGGAAACAGGGCGGTCAGTTACCCTGGAAACAGGGCAGTCAGTTACCCTGGAAACAGGGCGGTCAGTTACCCTGGAAATAGGTTCATCAGTTACCCCGGAAACAGGGTGATAGGTTACCCCGGAAACAGGGCAGTCAGTTACCCTGGAAACAGGGCATTCAGTTATCCCGGAAACATGCAGTCAGTTATCCCTGAAAAAGGGTGATCAGTTACCCTGTAAACTGGGCAGTCAGTTACCCTGGAAACAGGGCAGTCAGTTTCCCCAGAAACAGGGCAGTCAGTTACCCTGAAACAGGGCAGTCAGTTACCCCGGAAACTGGGCAGTCAGTTACCCTGGAAACAGAGCAGTCAGTCATCCTGGAAACAGGTTAGTCAGTTATCCCGGAAACAGGGTGAACAGTTACCCTGGAAACTGGGCAGACAGTTACCCTGGAAATAGAGCGGTCAGTTACCCTGGAAACAGGGCAGTCAGTTATTCTGGAAACAGGGTGATCAGTTACCCTGGAAACTGGGCAGTCAGTTACCCTGGAAACAGGGCAGTCAGTTATCCCGGAAACAGGGAGATCAGCTACCCTGGAAGCAGGGCAGTCAGTTATCCCGGAAACAGGGCAGTCAGTTATCCCGGAAAAAGGGTGATCCGTTACCCTGGAAACTGGGCAGTCAGTTACCCTGGAAACAGGGCAGTCAGTTACCCCGGAAGCAGGGCATTCAGTTACCCTGGAAACAGGGCAGTCAGTTACCCCGGAAACTGGGCAGTCAGTTACCCTGGAAAAAGGGCAGTCAGTTATCCCGGAAACAGGGCAGTCAGTTATCTCGGAAACCGGGTGATCAGTTACCCTGGAAACTGGGCAGTCAGTTACTCTGGAAACAGGGCAGTCAGTTATCCTGGAAACAGGGCGGTCAGTTTCCCCAGAAACAGGGCAGTCAGTTACCCTGAAACAGGGCAGTCAGTTACCCCGGAAACTGGGCAGTCAGTTACCCTGGAAACAGAGCAGTCAGTCATCCTGGAAACAGGTTAGTCAGTTATCCCGGAAACAGGGTGAACAGTTACCCTGGAAACTGGGCAGACAGTTACCCTGGAAATAGAGCGGTCAGTTACCCTGGAAACAGGGCAGTCAGTTATTCTGGAAACAGGGTGATCAGTTACCCTGGAAACTGGGCAGTCAGTTACCCTGGAAACAGGGCAGTCAGTTATCCCGGAAACAGGGAGATCAGCTACCCTGGAAGCAGGGCAGTCAGTTATCCCGGAAACAGGGCAGTCAGTTATCCCGGAAAAAGGGTGATCAGTTACCCTGGAAACTGGGCAGTCAGTTACCCTGGAAACAGGGCAGTCAGTTACCCCGGAAGCAGGGCATTCAGTTACCCTGGAAACAGGGCAGTCAGTTACCCCGGAAACTGGGCAGTCAGTTACCCTGGAAAAAGGGCAGTCAGTTATCCCGGAAACAGGGCAGTCAGTTATCTCGGAAACCGGGTGATCAGTTACCCTGGAAACTGGGCAGTCAGTTACTCTGGAAACAGGGCAGTCAGTTATCCTGGAAACAGGGCGGTCAGTTATCCCCGAAACAGCGTGAACAGTTACCCTGGAAACTGGGCAGTCAGTTACCCTGGAAACAGGGCGGTCAGTTACCCTGGAAACAGGGCAGTCATTTATCCTGGAAACAGGGTGATCCGTTACCCTGGAAACTGGGCAGTCAGTTTCCCTGGAAACAGGGCAGTGAGCTATCCCGGAAACAGGGCAGTCAGTTATCCTGGAAACAGGGCAGTCAATTATCCTGGAAACAGGGCGGTCAGATACCCCGGAAATAGGGCGGTCAGTTATCCTGGAAACAGGGCAGTCAGTTACCCCGGAAACAGGGAGATCAGTTACCCCTGAAACAGGGCGATCAGTTACCCTGGAAACAGGGCAGACAGTTACCCTGGAAACAGGGCAGTCAGTTAACCTGGAAACAGGGCAGTCAGTTATCCTGGAAAGAGGGCGGTCAGTTACCCCGGAAATAGGTTAATCAGTTACCCCGGAAACAGGGTGATCAGTTACCATGGAAAATGGGCGGTCAGTTACCCTGGAAACAGGGCAGTCAGTTATCCCGGAAACAGGGCAGTCATTTACCCCGGAAACAGGGCAGTTAGTTAACCCATAAACAGGGCAGTCAGTTATCCCGGAAACAGGGCGGTCAGTTACCCTGGAAACAGGGCAGTCTGTTCCCCTGGAAACAGGTCGCTCAGTTACCCTGGAAATAGGTTAATCAGTTGCCCCGGAAACAGGGTGATCAGTTACCCCGGAAAAAGGGTGATCAGTTACCCTGGAAACTGGGCAGTCACTTACCCTGGAAACAGGGCAGTCAGTTTCCCCGGAAAGAGGGCAGTCAGTTACCCTGGAAACAGGGCAGTCAGTTACCCCGGAAACTGGGCAGACAGTTACCCTGGAAACAGGGCAGTCAGTCACCCTGGAAACAGGTTAGTCAGTTACCCCGGAAACAGGACAGTCAGTTCCCCTGGAAACAGGGTGAACTGTTACCCTTGAAACAGGGCAGTCAGTTACCCCGGAAACAGGGCGGTCAGTTACCCTGGAAACAGGGCAGTCAGTTACCTCGGAAACAGGGTGATCAGTTACCCCGGAAACAGGGTGAACATTTACCCTGGAAACAGGGCAGTCAGTTATCCCGGATGCAGGGCAGTCAGTTATCCCGGAAACAGGGTGATCAGTTACCCTGGAAACAGGGCAGTCAGTTACCCCGGAAACAGGGTTATCAGTTACCGTGGAAACTGGGCAGTCAGTTACCCCGGAAACAGAGAAGTCAGTTACCCTGGAAACAGGGCAGTCAGTTATCCCGGAAACAGGGCAGTCAGTTATCCCGGAAACAGGGCGATCAGTTACCCTGGAAACAGGGCAGTCAGTTACCCTGGGAACTGGGCAGTCAGTTACCCTGGAAACAGGGCAGTCAGTTACCCTGGGAACTGGGCAGTCAGTTAC
This sequence comes from Heterodontus francisci, assembly GCF_036365525.1. Lineage (NCBI taxonomy): Eukaryota > Metazoa > Chordata > Chondrichthyes > Heterodontiformes > Heterodontidae > Heterodontus > Heterodontus francisci. The sequence continues at coordinate 6,675,637 of NC_090403.1, read as the reverse complement.
CCCGGAAACAGGGCAGTCAGTTACCCTGGGAACTGGGCGGTCAGTTACCCTGGAAACAGGGCAGTCAGTTATCCCGGAAACAGGGTGATCAGCTACCCTGGAAACAGGGCAGTCAGTTATCATGGAAACAGGGCAGTCAGTTATCCCGGAAAAAGGGTGATCAGTTACCCTGGAAACTGGGCAGTCAGTTACCCTGGAAACAGGGCAGTCAGTTACCCCGGTAGCAGGGCATTCAGTTACCCTGGAAAAAGGGCAGTCAATTATCCCGGAAACAGGGCAATCAGTTATCTCGGAAACAGGGTGATCAGTTAACCTGGAAACTGGGCAGTCAGTTACTCTGGACACAGGGCAATCAGTTATCCTGGAAACAGGGCAGTCAGTTACCCTGGAAATAGGGCGTTCATTTACCCTGGAAACAGGGCAGTCAGTTACCCCGGAAACAGGGCGGTCAGTTACCCTGGAAGCAGGGCAGTCAGTTACCCTGGAAACAGGGCAGTCAGTTATCCCGGAAACAGGGCAGTCATTTACCCCGGCAACCGGGCAGTCAGTTATTCCGGAAACAGGGCAGTCATTTATCCCGGAAACAGGGCGGTCAGTTACCCTGGAAACAGGGCAGTCAGTTACCCTGGAAACAGGGCGGTCAGTTACCCTGGAAATAGGTTCATCAGTTACCCCGGAAACAGGGTGATAGGTTACCCCGGAAACAGGGCAGTCAGTTACCCTGGAAACAGGGCATTCAGTTATCCCGGAAACATGCAGTCAGTTATCCCTGAAAAAGGGTGATCAGTTACCCTGTAAACTGGGCAGTCAGTTACCCTGGAAACAGGGCAGTCAGTTTCCCCAGAAACAGGGCAGTCAGTTACCCTGAAACAGGGCAGTCAGTTACCCCGGAAACTGGGCAGTCAGTTACCCTGGAAACAGAGCAGTCAGTCATCCTGGAAACAGGTTAGTCAGTTATCCCGGAAACAGGGTGAACAGTTACCCTGGAAACTGGGCAGACAGTTACCCTGGAAATAGAGCGGTCAGTTACCCTGGAAACAGGGCAGTCAGTTATTCTGGAAACAGGGTGATCAGTTACCCTGGAAACTGGGCAGTCAGTTACCCTGGAAACAGGGCAGTCAGTTATCCCGGAAACAGGGAGATCAGCTACCCTGGAAGCAGGGCAGTCAGTTATCCCGGAAACAGGGCAGTCAGTTATCCCGGAAAAAGGGTGATCAGTTACCCTGGAAACTGGGCAGTCAGTTACCCTGGAAACAGGGCAGTCAGTTACCCCGGAAGCAGGGCATTCAGTTACCCTGGAAACAGGGCAGTCAGTTACCCCGGAAACTGGGCAGTCAGTTACCCTGGAAAAAGGGCAGTCAGTTATCCCGGAAACAGGGCAGTCAGTTATCTCGGAAACCGGGTGATCAGTTACCCTGGAAACTGGGCAGTCAGTTACTCTGGAAACAGGGCAGTCAGTTATCCTGGAAACAGGGCGGTCAGTTATCCTGGAATTCGGGCGATCAGTTACCCTGGAAACAGGGCAGTCAGTTACCCCGGAAACAGTGCAGTCAGTTACACTGGAAGCAGGGCAGTCAGATACCCTGGAAACAGGGCAGTCAGTTATCCCGCAAACAGGGCAGTCATTTACCCCGGAAACCGGGCAGTCAGTTATCCCGGAAACAGGGCAGTCAGTTATCCCGGAAACAGGGCGGTCAGTTACCCTGGAAACAGGGCAGTCAGTTACCCTGGAAACAGGGGAGTCAGTTATCCCGGAAACAGGGTGATGAGTTACCCCGGAAACAGGGCAGTCAGTTATCCTGGAAACAGGGCAGTCAATTATCCTGGAAACAGGGCGGTCAGATTCCCCGGAAATAGGGCGGTCAGTTATCCTGGAAACAGGGCAGTCAGTTACCCCGGAAACAGGGAGATCAGTTACCCCTGAAACAGGGCGATCAGTTACCCTGGAAACAGGGCAGACAGTTACCCTGGAAACAGGGCAGTCAGTTAACCTGGAAACAGGGCAGTCAGTTATCCTGGAAAGAGGGCGGTCAGTTACCCCGGAAATAGGTTAATCAGTTACCCCGGAAACAGGGTGATCAGTTACCATGGAAAATGGGCGGTCAGTTACCCTGGAAACAGGGCAGTCAGTTATCCCGGAAACAGGGCAGTCATTTACCCCGGAAACAGGGCAGTTAGTTAACCCAGAAACAGGGCAGTCAGTTATCCCGGAAACAGGGCGGTCAGTTACCCTGGAAACAGGGCAGTCTGTTCCCCTGGAAACAGGTCGCTCAGTTACCCTGGAAATAGGTTAATCAGTTGCCCCGGAAACAGGGTGATCAGTTACCCCGGAAAAAGGGTGATCAGTTACCCTGGAAACTGGGCAGTCACTTACCCTGGAAACAGGGCAGTCAGTTTCCCCGGAAAGAGGGCAGTCAGTTACCCTGGAAACAGGGCAGTCAGTTACCCCGGAAACTGGGCAGACAGTTACCCTGGAAACAGGGCAGTCAGTCACCCTGGAAACAGGTTAGTCAGTTACCCCGGAAACAGGACAGTCAGTTCCCCTGGAAACAGGGTGAACTGTTACCCTTGAAACAGGGCAGTCAGTTACCCCGGAAACAGGGCGGTCAGTTACCCTGGAAACAGGGCAGTCAGTTACCTCGGAAACAGGGTGATCAGTTACCCCGGAAACAGGGTGAACATTTACCCTGGAAACAGGGCAGTCAGTTATCCCGGATGCAGGGCAGTCAGTTATCCCGGAAACAGGGTGATCAGTTACCCTGGAAACAGGGCAGTCAGTTACCCCGGAAACAGGGCAGTCAGTTACCCTGGAAACAGGGCAGTCAGTTATCCCGGAAACTGGGTGATCAGTTACCCTGGAAACTGGGCAGTCAGTTACCCCGGAAACAGGGCAGTAAGTTATCTCGGAAACAGGGCAGTCAGTTATCCCGGAAACTGGGTGATCAGTTACCCTGGAAACTGGGCAGTCAGTTACCCTGGAAACAGGGCAGTCAGTTAGCCCGGAAACAGGGCAGTCAGTTACCCTGGAAACAGGGCAGTTAGTTATCCCGGAAACAGGGTGATCAGTTACCCTGGAAACAGGGCAGTCAGTTATCCCGGAAACAGGGCAGTCAGTTATCCCGGAAAAAGGGTGATCAGTTACCCTGGAAACTGGGCTGTCAGTTACCCTGTAAACAGGGCAGACAGTTACCCCGGAAGCAGGGCAGTCAGTTACCCTGGAAACAGGGCAGACAGTTACCCCGGAAACAGGGAAGTCAGTCACCCTGGAAACAGCTTAGTCAATTACCCCGGAAACAGGGTGATCAGTTACCCCGGAAACAGGGCAGTCAGTTGCACTGGAAACAGGGCAGTCAGTTACCCTGGAAACAGGGCAGTCAGTTATCCCGGAAACAGGGCAGTCAGTTATCCCGGAAACAGGGTGATCAGTTACCCTGGAAACTGGGCAGTCAGTTACCCTGGAAACAGGGCGGTCAGTTACCCTGGAAACAGGGCAGTCAGTTATCCCGGTAACAGGGTGATCAGTTACCCTGGAAACTGGGCAGTCAGTTACCCTGGAAACAGGGCGGTCAGTTACCCTGGAAACAGGGCAGTCAGTTATCCCGGAAACAGGGTGATCAGTTACCCTGGAAACTGGGCAGTCAGTTACCCTGGAAAGTGGGCAGTCAGTTACCCCGGAAACAGGGCAGTCAGTTATCCCGGAAGCAGGGTGATCAGTTACCCTGGAAACTGGGCAGTCAGTTACCCTGGAAAGTGGGCAGTCAGTTACCCTGGAAACAGGGGAGTCAGTTATCCTGGAAACAGGGCGGTCAGTTACCCCGGAAGCAGGGCGGTCAGTTACCCTGGAAGCAGTGCAGTCAGTTACCCTGGGAAATGGGCAGTCAGTTACCATGGAAACAGGGCAGTCAGTTACCCCGGGAACAGGGCAGTCATTTACCCCGGAAACCGGGCAGTCAGTTATCCCGTAAACAGTGCAGTCAGTTACCCTGGAAGCAGTGCTGTCAGTTACCATGGGAAATGGGCAGTCAGTTACCCCGGAAACAGGGCAGTCATTTACCCTGGAAACCGTACAGTCAGTTATCCCGGAAACAGGGCTTTCAGTTACCCTTGAAACAGGGCAGTAGGTTACCCTGGAAACAGGGCGGTCAGTTACCCTGGAATTAGGTTAATCAGTTATCCCGGAAACAGGGCAGTCGGTTATCCCTGAAAAAGGGTGATCAGTTACCCTGTAAACTGGGCAGTCAGTTACCCTGGAAACAGGGCAGTCAGTTTCCCCGGAAACAGGGCAGTCAGTTACCCTGGAAACAGGGCAGTCAGTTACCCCCGAAGCTGGGCAGTCAGTTCCCCTGGAAACAGGGCGGTCAGTCACCCTGGAAATAGGTTAGTCAGTTACCCCGGAAACAGTGTGATCAGTTACCCCAGAAACAGGGCAGTCAGTTCCCCTGGAAACAGGGCAGTCAGTTACCCTGGAAACAGGGCAGTGAGCTGTCCCGGTAACAGGGTGATCAGTTACCCTGGAAACTGGGCAGTCAGTTACCCTGGAAACAGGGCCGTCAGTTATCCGTGAAACAGGGCAGTCAATTATCCTGGAAACAGGCCGGTCCGATACCCCGGAAATAGGGCGGTCAGTTATCCTGGAAACAGGGCGGTCAGTGACCCCGGAAACAGGGAGATCAGTTACCCCGGAAACAGGGCAATCAGTTACCCTGGAAACAGGGCAGTCAGTTACCCTGGAAACAGGGCAGTCAGTTAGCCTGGAAACAGGGCAGTCAGTTATCCTGGAAACAGGGCGGTCAGTTACCCCGGAAATAGGTTAATCAGTTACCCCGGAAACAGGCTGATCAGTTACCCCGGAAAATGGGCAGTCAGTTACCCTGGAAACCGGGCAGTCAGTTATCCCGGAAACAGGGCAGTCATTTACCCCGGAAACAGGGCAGTCACTTATCCCGGAAAAAGGGTGATCAGTTACGCTGTAAACAGGGCAGACAGTTAGCCTGTAAACAGGGCAGTCAGTTTCCCCGGAAACAGGGCAGTCAGTTAGCCTGGAAAGAGGGCATTCAGTTATCCCGGAAAAAGTGTGATCATTTACCCTGGAAACTGGGCCGTCAGTTACCCCGGAAACAGGGCAGTCAGTTACCCTGGAAACTGGGCAGTCAGTTACCCTGGAAACAGGGCGGTCAGTTACCCTGGAAATAGGTTAATCAGTTACCCCGGAAACAGGGTGATCTGTTACACCGGAAACAGGGCTGTCAGTTACACTGGAAACAGGGCATTCAGTTATCCCGGAAAAAGGGTGATCAGTTACCCTGGAAACTGGGCAGTCACTTACCCTGGAAACAGGGCAGTCAGTTTGCCCGGAAACAGGGCAGTCAGTTACCCTGGAAACAGGGCAGTCAGTTAACCCAGAAACTGGGCAGTCAGTTGCACTGGAAACAGGGCAGTCAGTCACCCTGGAAACAGGGCAGTCAGTTACCCCAGAAACAGGGCAGTCAGTTATCCTGGAAACAGCGCGGTCAGTTACCCCGGAAACAGGGCGGTCAGTTACCCTGGAAACAGGGCAGTCAGTTATCCTGGAAACAGGGCAGTCAGTTAACCTGGAAACAGGGCAGTCAGTTACCCTGGAAACAGGGCGGTCAGTTACCCTGGAAATAGGTTAATCAGTTACCCCGGATAAAGGGTGATCTGTTACCCCGGAAAAAAGGCAGTCAGTTACCCTGGAAACAGGGCAGTCAGTTACCCCGGAAACTGGGCAGTCAGTTACCCTGGAAAAAGGGCAGTCAGTCACCCTGGAAACAGGTTAGTCAGTTACCCCGGAAACAGGGTGATCAGTTACCCCGGAAACAGGGCAGTCAGTTCCCCTGGAAACAGGGCAGTCAGTTACCCTGGAAACAGGGCAGTGAGCTATCCCGGTAACAGGGCAGTCAGTTATCCCGGAATCAGGGTGAACAGTTACCCCAGAAACAGGGCAGTCAGATCCCCTGGAAACAGGGCAGTCAGTTACCCTGGAAACAGGGCAGTGAGCTGTCCCGGTAACAGGGTGATCAGTTACCCTGGAAACTGGGCAGTCAGTTACCCTGGAAACAGGGCAGTCAGTTATCCGTGAAACAGGGCAGTCAATTATCCTGGAAACAGGGCGGTCCGATACCCCGGAAATAGGGCGGTCAGTTATCCTGGAAACAGGGCGGTCAGTGACCCCGGAAACAGGGAGATCAGTTACCCCGGAAACAGGGCAATCAGTTACCCTGGAAACAGGGCAGTCAGTTAGCCTGGAAACAGGGCAGTCAGTTATCCTGGAAACAGGGCGATCAGTTACCCCGGAAATAGGTTAATCAGTTACCCCGGAAACAGGCTGATCAGTTACCCCGGAAAATGGGCAGTCAGTTACCCTGGAAACCGGGCAGTCAGTTATCCCGGAAACAGGGCAGTCATTTACCCCGGAAACAGGGCAGTCACTTATCCCGGAAAAAGGGTGATCAGTTACGTTGGAAACAGGGCAGACAGTTAGCCTGTAAACAGGGCAGTCAGTTTCCCCGGAAACAGGGCAGTCAGTTAGCCTGGAAAGAGGGCAGTCAGTTACCCCGGAAACTGGGCAGTCAGTTACCCTGGAAATAGGGCATTCAGTTATCCCGGAAAAAGTGTGATCATTAACCCTGGAAACTGGGCCGTCAGTTACCCTGGAAACAGGGCAGTCAGTTTCCCCGGAAACAGGGCAGTCAGTTACCCTGGAAACAGGGCAGTCAGTTACCCTGGAAACTGGGCAGTCAGTTACCCTGGAAACAGGGCGGTCAGTTACCCTGGAAATAGGTTAATCAGTTACCCCGGAAACAGGGTGATCTGTTACACCGGAAACAGGGCTGTCAGTTACACTGGAAACAGGGTGATCAGTTATCCCGGAAAAAGGGTGATCAGTCACCCTGGAAACTGGGCAGTCACTTACCCTGGAAACAGGGCAGTCAGTTTGCCCGGAAACAGGGCAGTCAGTTACCCTGGAAACAGGGCAGTCAGTTAACCCAGAAACTGGGCAGTCAGTTACACTGGAAACAGGGCAGTCAGTCACCCTGGAAACAGGTCAGTCAGTTACCCCGGAAACAGGGCAGTCAGTTCCCATGGAAACAGGGCAGTCTGTTACCCTGGAAACAGGGCAGCGAGCTATCCCGGAAACAGGGCAGTCAGTTATCCCGGAAACAGGGTGAACAGTTACCCTGGAAACTGGGCAGTCAGTTACCCTGGAAACAGGTCGGTCAGTTACCCTGGAAACAGGGCAGTCAGTTACCCTGGAAACTGGGCAGTCAGTTTCCCTGGAAATAGGGCAGTCAGTTATCCTGGGAACAGGGCAGTCAATTATCCCGGAAACAGGGCGGTCAGATACCCCGGAAATAGGGCGGTCAGATATCCTGGAAACAGGGCGGTCAGTTACCCCGGAAACAGGCAGATCGGTTACCCCGGAGACAGGGCGTTCAGTTACCCTGGAAACAGGGCAGTCAGTTACCCTGGAAACAGGGCAGTCAGTTATCCTGGAAACAGGGCGGTCAGTTACCCCGGAAACAGGCAGATCAGTTACCCCGGAGACAGGGCGATCAGTTACCCTGGAAAATGGGCAGTCAGTTACCCTGGAAACAGGGCAGTAAATTACCCCGGAAACAGGGCCGTCATTTACCCCGGAAACAGGGCAGTCAGTTATCCCAGAAACAGGGCAGTCAGTTATCCCGGAAACAGGTCGGTCAGTTACCCTGGAAACAGGGCAGTCTGTTCCCTGAAAACAGGTCGGTCAGTTACCCTGGAAATAGGTTAATCAGTTACCCCGGAAACAGGGTGATCAGTTACCACAGAAAGAGGGTGATCAGTTACCCTGGAAACTGGGCAGTCACTTACCATGGAAACAGGGCAGTCAGTTTCCCCTTAAACAGGGCAGTCAGTTACCCTGGAAACAGGGCAGTTAGTTACCCCGGAAACTGGGCAGTCAGTTACCCTGGAAACAGGGCAGTCAGTCACCCTGGAAACAGGTTAGTCAGTTACCCCGGATACAGGGCAGTCAGTTTCCCCGGAAACAGGGCAGTCAGTTACCCTGGAAACAGGGCAGTCAGTTACCCCGGAAACAGGGCAGTCAGTTACCCCGGAAACAGGGCAGTCAGTTACCCTGGAAAGTGGGCAGTCAGTTACCCTTGAAACAGGGCGGTCAGTTACCCTGGAAACTGGGCAGTCAGTTATCCCGGAAACAGGGGGATCAGTTACCCTGGAAAGTGGGCAGTCAGTTACCCTGGAAACAGGGCTGTCTGTTACCCTGGAAACAGGTCGGTCAGTTACCCTGGAAATAGGTTAATCAGTTACCCCGGAAACAGGGTGATCAGTTACCACGGAAAAAGGGTGATCAGTTACCCTGGAAACTGGGCAGTCACTTACCCTGGAAACAGGGCAGTCAGTTTCCCCGGAAACAGGGCAGTCAGTTACCCTGGAAACAGGGCAGTCAGTTACCCCGGAAACTGGGCAGTCAGTTACCCTGGAAACAGGGCAGTCAGTCACCCTGGAAACAGGTTAGTCAGTTACCCCGGATACAGGGCAGTCAGTTCCCCTGGAAACAGGGCGAACTGTTACCCTGGAAACAGGGCAGTCAGTTAACCCCGGAAACAGGGCGGTCAGTTACCCTGGAAACAGGGCAGTCAGTTAGCCCGGAAACAGGGTGATCAGTTACCCCGGAAACAGGGTGATCAGTTACCCTGGAAACAGGGCAGTCAGTTATCCCGGATACAGGGCAGTCAGTTACCCTGGAAACAGGGTGACTGTTACCCTGGAAAGTGGGCAGTCAGTTACCCTTGAAACAGGGCAGTCAGTTATCCTGGAAACAGGGCGGTCAGTTACCCTGGAAACAGGGCAGTCAGTTACCCCGGAAATAGGGCAGTCAGTTACCCCGGAAACAGGGCGGTCAGTTACCCTGGAAACAGGGCAGTCAGTAATCCCGTAAACAGGGCAGTCAGTTATCCCGGAAACAGGGCGGTCAGTTACCCTGGAAACAGGGCAGTCAGTTATCCCGGAAACAGGGCAGACAGTTATGCTGGAAACAGGGTGATCAGTTACCCTGGAAACTGGGCAGTCAGTTACACTGGAAACAGGGCAGTCAGTTACCCTTGAAACAGGGCGGTCAGCTACCCTGGAAACAGGGCAGTCAGTTATCCCGTAAACAGGGCAGTCAGTTATTCCGGAAACAGGGCGGTCAGTTACCCTGGAAACAGGGCGGTCAGTTACCCTGGAAACAGGGCAGTCAGTTACCCTGGAAACAGGGCAGTCAGTTATCCTGGAAACAGGGGAGTAAATTATCCTGGAAACAGGGCGGTCAGATACCACGGAAATAGGGCGGTCAGATGTCCTGGAAACAGGGCGGTCAGTTACCCCGGAAACAGTGCGATCAGTTACCCTGGACCAGGGCAGTCAGTTAACCTGGAAACAGGGCAGTCAGTTATCCTGGAAACAGGGCGGTCAGTTACCCCCGAAATAGGTTAATCAGTTACCCCGGAAACAGGGTGATCAGTTACCATGGAAAATGGGCAGTCAGTTAGCCTGGAAACAGGGCAGTCAGTTACCCCGGAAACAGGGCTGTCATTTACCCTGGAAACAGGGCAGTCAGTTATCCCGGAAACAGTGCGGTCAGTTACCCTGGAAACAGGGCAGTCTGTTACCCTGGAAACTGGTCGGTCAGTTACCCTGGAAATAGGTTAATTAGTTACCCCGGAAACAGGGTGATCAGTTACCACGGAAAAAGGGTGATCAGTTTCCCAGGAAACTGGGCAGTCAGTTACCCTGGAAACAGGGCAGTCAGTTATCCCGGATACAGGGCAGTCAGTTACCCTGGAAACAGGGTGACAGTTACCCTGGAAAGTGGGCAGTCAGTTACCCTTGAAACAGGGCAGTCAGTTATCCTGGAAACAGGGCGGTCAGTTACCCTGGAAACAGGGCAGTCAGTTACCCCGGAAATAGGGCAGTCAGTTACCCCGGAAACAGGGCGGTCAGTTACCCTGGAAACAGGGCAGTCAGTAATCCCGTAAACAGGGCAGTCAGTTATCCCGGAAACAGGGCGGTCAGTTACCCTGGAAACAGGGCAGTCAGTTATCCCGGAAACAGGGCAGACAGTTATGCCGGAAACAGGGTGATCAGTTACCCTGGAAACTGGGCAGTCAGTTACACTGGAAACAGGGCAGTCAGTTACCCTGGAAACAGGGCGGTCAGCTACCCTGGAAACAGGGCAGTCAGTTATCCCGTAAACAGGGCAGTCTGTTATTCCGGAAACAGGGCGGTCAGTTACCCTGGAAACAGGGCGGTCAGTTACCCTGGAAACAGGGCAGTCAGTTACCCTGGAAACAGGGCAGTCAGTTATCCTGGAAACAGGGGAGTCAATTATCCTGGAAACAGGGCGGTCAGATACCACGGAAATAGGGCGGTCAGATGTCCTGGAAACAGGGCGGTCAGTTACCCCGGAAACAGTGCGATCAGTTACCCTGGAAACAGGGCAGTCAGTTAACCTGGAAACAGGGCAGTCAGTTATCCTGGAAACAGGGCGGTCAGTTACCCCCGAAATAGGTTAATCAGTTACCCCGGAAACAGGGTGATCAGTTACCATGGAAAATGGGCAGTCAGTTAGCCTGGAAACAGGGCAGTCAGTTACCCCGGAAACAGGGCTGTCATTTACCCTGGAAACAGGGCAGTCAGTTATCCCGGAAACAGTGCGGTCAGTTACCCTGGAAACAGGGCAGTCTGTTACCCTGGAAACTGGTCGGTCAGTTACCCTGGAAATAGGTTAATTAGTTACCCCGGAAACAGGGTGATCAGTTACCACGGAAAAAGGGTGATCAGTTTCCCAGGAAACTGGGCAGTCAGTTACCCTGGAAACAAGGCAGTCAGTTACCCCGGAAACTGGGCAGTCAGTTACCCTGGAAACAGGGCAGTCAGTCACCCTGGAAACAGGTTAGTCAGTTACCCTGGAAACAGGGCAGTCAGTCACCCTGGAAACAGGTTAGTCAGTTACCCCGGAAACAGGGCAGTCAGTTACCCAGGAAACTGGGCAGTCAGTTACTCTGGAAACAGGGCAGTCGGTCACCCTGGAAACTGGTTATTCAGTTACCCAGGAAGCAGGGCAGTCAGTTACCCCGGAAACAGGGCGGTCAGTTATCCTGGAAACAGGGCAGTCAGTTACCCTGGAAACAGGGTGATCAGTTACCCCGGAAACAGGGTGAATAGTTACCCTAGAAACAGGGCAGTCAGTTATCCCGGAAACAGGGCAGTTAGTTATACCGGAAACTGTGTGATCAGCTACACTGGAAACTGGGCAGTCAGTTACCCTGGAAACAGGGCAGTCAGTTACCCCGGAAACAGTGCAGTCAGTTACCCTGGAAACAGGGCAGTCAGTTATCCCATAAACACGGCAGTCAGTTATCCCGGAAAAAGGGTGATCAGTTACCCTGGAAACTGGGCAGTCCGCTCCCTGTAAACAGGGCAGACAGTTACCCCGGAAGCAGGGCAGTCAGTTACCCTGGAAACAGGGCAGTCAGTTACCCCGGAAAATGGGCAGTCAGTTACCCTGGAAACAGTGCAGTCAGTAACCCTGGAAAAAGCTTAGTCAGTTACCCCGGAAACAGGGTGATCAGTTACCCCGGAAACAGGGCAGTCAGTTCCCCTGGAAACAGGGCAGTCAGTTACCCTGGAAACAGGGCAGTCAGTTATCCCGGAAACAGGGCAGTCAGTTATCCCGGAAACAGGGTGATCAGTTACCCTGGAAACTGGGCAGTCAGTTACCTTGGAAACAGGGCGGTCAGTTACCCTGGAAGCAGGGCGGTCTGTTACCCTGGAAAGTGGGCAGTCAGTTATCCCGGAAACAGGGTGATCAGTTCCCCTGGAAACAGGGCAGACAGTTACCCTGGAAACAGGGCAGTCAGTTATCCCGGAAACAGGGCAGTCAGTTATCCCGGAAACAGGGTGATCAGTTACCCCGGAAATAGGGCGGTCAGTTACCCTGGAAACAGGGCAGTCAGTCACCCCGGAAACAGGGAGATTAGTTACCCCGGAAACAGGGCGATCAGTTATCCTGGAAACAGGGCAGTCAGTTAACCTGGAAACAGGGCAGTCAGTTATCCTGGAAACAGGGCGAACTGTTACCCTGGAAACAGGGCAGTCAGTTAACCCCGGAAAATGGGCGGTCAGTTACCCTGGAAACAGGGCAGTCAGTTAGCCCGGAAACAGGGTGATCAGTTACCCCGGAAACAGGGTGATCAGTTACCCTGGAAACAGGGCAGTCAGTTATCCCGGATACAGGGCAGTCAGTTACCCTGGAAACAGGGTGACAGTTACCCTGGAAAGTGGGCGGTCAGTAACCCTGGAAACAGGGCAGTCAGTCACCCCGGAAACAGGGAGATTAGTTACCCCGGAAACAGGGCGATCAGTTATCCTGGAAACAGGGCAGTCAGTTAACCTGGAAACAGGGCAGTCAGTTATCCTGGAAACAGGGCGAACTGTTACCCTGGAAACAGGGCAGTCAGTTAACCCCGGAAAACGGGCGGTCAGTTACCCTGGAAACAGGGCAGTCAGTTAGCCCGGAAACAGGGTGATCAGTTACCCCGGAAACAGGGCGGTCAGTTACCCTGGAAACAGGGCAGTCAGTTACCCCGGAAATAGGGCAGTCAGTTACCCCGGAAACAGGGCGGTCAGTTACCCTGGAAACAGGGCAGTCAGTAATCCCGTAAACAGGGCAGTCAGTTATCCCGGAAACAGGGCGGTCAGTTACCCTGGAAACAGGGCAGTCAGTTATCCCGGAAACAGGGCAGTCAGTTACCACGGAAAAAGAGCATTCAGTTACCCTGGAAACAGGGCAGTCAGTTACCCCGGAAACAGGGCGGTCAGTTACCCTGGAAACAGGGCAGTCAGTAATCCCGTAAACAGGGCAGTCAGTTATCCCGGAAACAGGGCGGTCAGTTACCCTGGAAACAGGGCAGTCAGTTATCCCGGAAACAGGGCAGACAGTTATGCCGGAAACAGGGTGATCAGTTACCCTGGAAACTGGGCAGTCAGTTACACTGGAAACAGGTCAGTCAGTTACCCTGGAAACAGGGCGGTCAGCTACCCTGGAAACAGGGCAGTCAGTTATCCCGGAAACAGGGCAGTCAGTTATTCCGGAAACAGGGCGGTCAGTTACCCTGGAAACAGGGCGGTCAGTTACCCTGGAAACAGGGCAGTCAGTTACCCTGGAAACAGGGCAGTCAGTTATCCTGGAAAAAGGGGAGTCAATTATCCTGGAAACAGGGCGGTCAGATACCACGGAAATAGGGCGGTCAGATGTCCTGGAAACAGGGCGGTCAGTTACCCCGGAAACAGTGCGATCAGTTACCCTGGAACCAGGGCAGTCAGTTAACCTGGAAACAGGGCAGTCAGTTATCCTGGAAACAGGGCGGTCAGTTACCCCCGAAATAGGTTAATCAGTTACCCCGGAAACAGGGTGATCAGTTACCATGGAAAATGGGCAGTCAGTTAGCCTGGAAACAGGGCAGTCAGTTACCCCGGAAACAGGGCTGTCATTTACCCTGGAAACAGGGCAGTGAGTTATCCCGGAAACAGTGCGGTCAGTTACCCTGGAAACAGGGCAGTCTGTTACCCTGGAAACTGGTCGGTCAGTTACCCTGGAAATAGGTTAATTAGTTACCCCGGAAACAGGGTGATCAGTTACCACGGAAAAAGGGTGATCAGTTTCCCAGGAAACTGGGCAGTCAGTTACCCTGGAAACAGGGCAGTCAGTTATCCCAGATACAGGGCAGTCAGTTACCCTGGAAACAGGGTGACAGTTACCCAGGAAAGTGGGCAGTCAGTTACCCTTGAAACAGGGCAGTCAGTTATCCTGGAAACAGGGCGGTCAGTTACCCTGGAAACAGGGCAGTCAGTTACCCCGGAAATAGGGCAGTCAGTTACCCCGGAAACAGGGCGGTCAGTTACCCTGGAAACAGGGCAGTCAGTAATCCCGTAAACAGGGCAGTCAGTTATCCCGGAAACAGGGCGGTCAGTTACCCTGGAAACTGGGCAGTCAGTTATCCCGGAAACAGGGCAGTTAGTTATCCCGGAAACAGGGCAGACAGTTATGCCGGAAACTGTGTGATCAGCTACACTGGAAACTGGGCAGTCAGTTACCCTGGAAACAGGGCAGTCAGTTACCCCGGAAACAGTGCAGTCAGTTACCCTGGAAACTGGGCAGTCAGTTATCCCGGAAACAGGGTGATCAGTTACCCTGGAAACAGGGCAGTCAGTTATCCCATAAACACGGCAGTCAGTTATCCCGGAAAAAGGGTGATCAGTTACCCTGGAAACTGGGCAGTCCGCTCCCTGTAAACAGGGCAGACAGTTACCCCGGAAGCAGGGCAGTCAGTTACCCTGGAAACAGGGCAGTCAGTTACCCCGGAAAATGGGCAGTCAGTTACCCTGGAAACAGTGCAGTCAGTAACCCTGGAAACAGCTTAGTCAGTTACCCCGGAAACAGGGTGATCAGTTACCCCGGAAACAGGGCAGTCAGTTCCCCTGGAAACAGGGCAGTCAGTTACCCTGGAAACAGGGCAGTCAGTTATCCCGGAAACAGGGCAGTCAGTTATCCCGGAAACAGGGTGATCAGTTACCCTGGAAACTGGGCAGTCAGTTACCTTGGAAACAGGGCGGTCAGTTACCCTGGAAGCAGGGCGGTCTGTTACCCTGGAAAGTGGGCAGTCAGTTATCCCGGAAACAGGGTGATCAGTTCCCCTGGAAACAGGGCAGACAGTTACCCTGGAAACAGGGCAGTCAGTTATCCCGGAAACAGGGCAGTCAGTTATCCCGGAAACAGGGTGATCAGTTACCCCGGAAATAGGGCGGTCCGTTACCCTGGAAACAGGGCAGTCAGTCACCCCGGAAACAGGGAGATTAGTTACCACGGAAACAGGGCGATCAGTTATCCTGGAAACAGGGCAGTCAGTTAACCTGGAAACAGGGCAGTCAGTTATCCTGGAAACAGGGCGAACTGTTACCCTGGAAACAGGGCAGTCAGTTAACCCCGGAAACAGGGCGGTCAGTTACCCTGGAAACAGGGCAGTCAGTTCGCCCGGAAACAGGGTGATCAATTACCCCGGAAACAGGGTGATCAGTTACCCTGGAAACAGGGCAGTCAGTTATCCCGGATACAGGGCAGTCAGTTACCCTGGAAACAGGGTGACAGTTACCCTGGAAACAGGGTGATCAGTTACCCCGGAAACAGGGTGAATAGTTACCCTAGAAACAGGGCAGTCAGTTATCCCGGAAACAGGGCAGTTAGTTATACCGGAAACTGTGTGATCAGCTACACTGGAAACTGGGCAGTCAGTTACCCTGGAAACAGGGCAGTCAGTTACCCCGGAAACAGTGCAGTCAGTTACCCTGGAAACTGGGCAGTCAGTTATCCCGGAAACAGGGTGATCAGTTACCCTGGAAACAGGGCAGTCAGTTATCCCATAAACACGGCAGTCAGTTATCCCGGAAAAAGGGTGATCAGTTACCCTGGAAACTGGGCAGTCCGCTCCCTGTAAACAGGGCAGACAGTTACCCCGGAAGCAGGGCAGTCAGTTACCCTGGAAACAGGGCAGTCAGTTACCCCGGAAAATGGGCAGTCAGTTACCCTGGAAACAGTGCAGTCAGTAACCCTGGAAACAGCTTAGTCAGTTACCCCGGAAACAGGGTGATCAGTTACCCCGGAAACAGGGCAGTCAGTTCCCCTGGAAACAGGGCAGTCAGTTACCCTGGAAACAGGGCAGTCAGTTATCCCGGAAACAGGGCAGTCAGTTATCCCGGAAACAGGGTGATCAGTTACCCTGGAAACTGGGCAGTCAGTTACCTTGGAAACAGGGCGGTCAGTTACCCTGGAAGCAGGGCGGTCTGTTACCCTGGAAAGTGGGCAGTCAGTTATCCCGGAAACAGGGTGATCAGTTCCCCTGGAAACAGGGCAGACAGTTACCCTGGAAACAGGGCAGTCAGTTATCCCGGAAACAGGGCAGTCAGTTATCCCGGAAACAGGGTGATCAGTTACCCCGGAAATAGGGCGGTCAGTTACCCTGGAAACAGGGCAGTCAGTCACCCCGGAAACAGGGAGATTAGTTACCCCGGAAACAGGGCGATCAGTTATCCTGGAAACAGGGCAGTCTGTTAACCTGGAAACAGGGCAGTCAGTTATCCTGGAAACAGGGCGAACTGTTACCCTGGAAACAGGGCAGTCAGTTAACCCCGGAAAACGGGCGGTCAGTTACCCTGGAAACAGGGCAGTCAGTTAGCCCGGAAACAGGGTGATCAGTTACCCCGGAAACAGGGTGATCAGTTACCCTGGAAACAGGGCAGTCAGTTATCCCGGATACAGGGCAGTCAGTTACCCTGGAAACAGGGTGACAGTTACCCTGGAAAGTGGGCAGTCAGTAACCCTTGAAACAGGGCAGTCAGTTATCCTGGAAACAGGGCGGTCAGTTACCCTGGAAACAGGGCAGTCAGTTACCCCGGAAATAGGGCAGTCAGTTACCCCGGAAACAGGGCGGTCAGTTACCCTGGAAACAGGGCAGTCAGTAATCCCGTAAACAGGGCAGTCAGTTATCCCGGAAACAGGGCGGTCAGTTACCCTGGAAACAGGGCAGTCAGTTATCCCGGAAACAGGGCAGACAGTTATGCCAGAAACAGGGTGATCAGTTACCCTGGAAACTGGGCAGTCAGTTACACTGGAAACAGGTCAGTCAGTTACCCTGGAAACAGGGCGGTCAGCTACCCTGGAAACAGGGCAGTCAGTTATCCCGGAAACAGGGCAGTCAGTTATTCCGGAAACAGGGCGGTCAGTTACCCTGGAAACAGGGCGGTCAGTTACCCTGGAAACAGGGCAGTCAGTTACCCTGGAAACAGGGCAGTCAGTTATCCTGGAAAAAGGGGAGTCAATTATCCTGGAAACAGGGCGGTCAGATACCACGGAAATAGGGCGGTCAGATGTCCTGGAAACAGGGCGGTCAGTTACCCCGGAAACAGTGCGATCAGTTACCCTGGAACCAGGGCAGTCAGTTAACCTGGAAACAGGGCAGTCAGTTATCCTGGAAACAGGGCGGTCAGTTACCCCCGAAATAGGTTAATCAGTTACCCCGGAAACAGGGTGATCAGTTACCATGGAAAATGGGCAGTCAGTTAGCCTGGAAACAGGGCAGTCAGTTACCCCGGAAACAGGGCTGTCATTTACCCTGGAAACAGGGCAGTGAGTTATCCCGGAAACAGTGCGGTCAGTTACCCTGGAAACAGGGCAGTCTGTTACCCTGGAAACTGGTCGGTCAGTTACCCTGGAAATAGGTTAATTAGTTACCCCGGAAACAGGGTGATCAGTTACCACGGAAAAAGGGTGATCAGTTTCCCAGGAAACTGGGCAGTCAGTTACCCTGGAAACAGGGCAGTCAGTTATCCCAGATACAGGGCAGTCAGTTACCCTGGAAACAGGGTGACAGTTACCCTGGAAAGTGGGCAGTCAGTTACCCTTGAAACAGGGCAGTCAGTTATCCTGGAAACAGGGCGGTCAGTTACCCTGGAAACAGGGCAGTCAGTTACCCCGGAAATAGGGCAGTCAGTTACCCCGGAAACAGGGCGGTCAGTTACCCTGGAAACAGGGCAGTCAGTAATCCCGTAAACAGGGCAGTCAGTTATCCCGGAAACAGGGCGGTCAGTTACCCTGGAAACTGGGCAGTCAGTTATCCCGGAAACAGGGCAGTTAGTTATCCCGGAAACAGGGCAGACAGTTATGCCGGAAACTGTGTGATCAGCTACACTGGAAACTGGGCAGTCAGTTACCCTGGAAACAGGGCAGTCAGTTACCCCGGAAACAGTGCAGTCAGTTACCCTGGAAACTGGGCAGTCAGTTATCCCGGAAACAGGGTGATCAGTTACCCTGGAAACAGGGCAGTCAGTTATCCCATAAACACGGCAGTCAGTTATCCCGGAAAAAGGGTGATCAGTTACCCTGGAAACTGGGCAGTCCGCTCCCTGTAAACAGGGCAGACAGTTACCCCGGAAGCAGGGCAGTCAGTTACCCTGGAAACAGGGCAGTCAGTTACCCCGGAAAATGGGCAGTCAGTTACCCTGGAAACAGTGCAGTCAGTAACCCTGGAAACAGCTTAGTCAGTTACCCCGGAAACAGGGTGATCAGTTACCCCGGAAACAGGGCAGTCAGTTCCCCTGGAAACAGGGCAGTCAGTTACCCTGGAAACAGGGCAGTCAGTTATCCCGGAAACAGGGCAGTCAGTTATCCCGGAAACAGGGTGATCAGTTACCCTGGAAACTGGGCAGTCAGTTACCTTGGAAACAGGGCGGTCAGTTACCCTGGAAGCAGGGCGGTCTGTTACCCTGGAAAGTGGGCAGTCAGTTATCCCGGAAACAGGGTGATCAGTTCCCCTGGAAACAGGGCAGACAGTTACCCTGGAAACAGGGCAGTCAGTTATCCCGGAAACAGGGCAGTCAGTTATCCCGGAAACAGGGTGATCAGTTACCCCGGAAATAGGGCGGTCAGTTACCCTGGAAACAGGGCAGTCAGTCACCCCGGAAACAGGGAGATTAGTTACCACGGAAACAGGGCGATCAGTTATCCTGGAAACAGGGCAGTCAGTTAACCTGGAAACAGGGCAGTCAGTTATCCTGGAAACAGGGCGAACTGTTACCCTGGAAACAGGGCAGTCAGTTAACCCCGGAAACAGGGCGGTCAGTTACCCTGGAAACAGGGCAGTCAGTTAGCCCGGAAACAGGGTGATCAATTACCCCGGAAACAGGGTGATCAGTTACCCTGGAAACAGGGCAGTCAGTTATCCCGGATACAGGGCAGTCAGTTACCCTGGAAACGGGGTGACAGTTACCCTGGAAAGTGGGCAGTCAGTTACCCTTGAAACAGGGCAGTCAGTTATCCTGGAAACAGGGCGGTCAGTTACCCTGGAAACAGGGCAGTCAGTTACCCCGGAAATAGGGCAGTCAGTTACCCCGGAAACAGGGCGGTCAGTTACCCTGGAAACAGGGCAGTCAGTAATCCCGTAAACAGGGCAGTCAGTTATCCCGGAAACAGGGCGGTCAGTTACCCTGGAAACAGGGCAGTCAGTTATCCCGGAAACAGGGCAGACAGTTATGCCGGAAACAGGGTGATCAGTTACCCTGGAAACTGGGCAGTCAGTTACACTGGAAACAGGGCAGTCAGTTACCCTGGAAACAGGGCGGTCAGCTACCCTGGAAACAGGGCAGTCAGTTATCCCGTAAACAGGGCAGTCAGTTATTCCGGAAACAGGGCGGTCAGTAACCCTGGAAACAGGGCAGTCTGTTACCCTGGAAACTGGTCGGTCAGTTACCCTGGAAATAGGTTAATTAGTTACCCCGGAAACAGGGTGATCAGTTACCACGGAAAAAGGGTGATCAGTTTCCCAGGAAACTGGGCAGTCAGTTACCCTGGAAACAGGGCAGTCAATTATCCCGGATACAGGGCAGTCAGTTACCCTGGAAACAGGGTGACAGTTACCCTGGAAAGTGGGCAGTCAGTTACCCTTGAAACAGGGCAGTCAGTTATCCTGGAAACAGGGCGGTCAGTAACCCTGGAAACAGGGCAGTCAGTTACCCCGGAAATAGGGCAGTCAGTTACCCCGGAAACAGGGCGGTCAGTTACCCTGGAAACAGGGCAGTCAGTAATCCCGTAAACAGGGCAGTCAGTTATCCCGGAAACAGGGCGGTCAGTTACCCTGGAAACAGGGCAGTCAGTTATCCCGGAAACAGGGCAGACAGTTATGCCGGAAACAGGGTGATCAGTTACCCTGGAAACTGGGCAGTCAGTTACACTGGAAACAGGGCAGTCAGTTACCCTGGAAACAGGGCGGTCAGCTACCCTGGAAACAGGGCAGTCAATTATCCCGTAAACAGGGCAGTCAGTTATTCCGGAAACAGGGCGGTCAGTTACCCTGGAAACAGGGCGGTCAGTTACCCTGGAAACAGGGCAGTCAGTTACCCTGGAAACAGGGCAGTCAGTTATCCTGGAAATAGGGGAGTCAATTATCCTGGAAACAGGGCGGTCAGATACCACGGAAATAGGGCGGTCAGATGTCCTGGAAACAGGGCGGTCAGTTACCCCGGAAACAGTGCGATCAGTTACCCTGGAAACAGGGCAGTCAGTTAACCTGGAAACAGGGCAGTCAGTTATCCTGGAAACAGGGCGGTCAGTTACCCCCGAAATAGGTTAATCAGTTACCCCGGAAACAGGGTGATCAGTTACCATGGAAAATGGGCAGTCAGTTAGCCTGGAAACAGGGCAGTCAGTTACCCCGGAAACAGGGCTGTCATTTACCCTGGAAACAGGGCAGTCAGTTATCCCGGAAACAGTGCGGTCAGTTACCCTGGAAACAGGGCAGTCTGTTACCCTGGAAACTGGTCGGTCAGTTACCCTGGAAATAGGTTAATTAGTTACCCCGGAAACAGGGTGATCAGTTACCACGGAAAAAGGGTGATCAGTTTCCCAGGAAACTGGGCAGTCAGTTACCCTGGAAACAGGGCAGTCAGTTACCCCGGAAACGGGGCAGTCAGTTACCCTGGAAACAGGGCAGTCAGTCACCCTGGAAACAGGGCAGTCAGTAACCCAGGAAACTGGGCAGTCAGTTACTCTGGAAACAGGGCAGTCGGTCACCCTGGAAACTGGTTATTCAGTTACCCAGGAAGCAGGGCAGTCAGTTAGCCCGGAAACAGGGCGGTCAGTTATCCTGGAAACAGGGCAGTCAGTTACCCTGGAAACAGGGTGATCAGTTACCCCGGAAACAGGGTGAATAGTTACCCTAGAAACAGGGCAGTCAGTTATCCCGGAAACAGGGCAGTTAGTTATACCGGAAACTGTGTGATCAGCTACACTGGAAACTGGGCAGTCAGTTACCCCGGAAACAGTGCAGTCAGTTACCCTGGAAACTGGGCAGTCAGTTATCCCGGAAACAGGGTGATCAGTTACCCTGGAAACAGGGCAGTCAGTTATCCCATAAACACGGCAGTCAGTTATCCTGGAAAATGGGCAGTCAGTTAGCCTGGAAACAGGGCAGTCAGTTACCCCGGAAACAGGGCTGTCATTTACCCTGGAAACAGGGCAGTCAGTTATCCCGGAAACAGTGCGGTCAGTTACCCTGGAAACAGGGCAGTCTGTTACCCTGGAAACTGGTCGGTCAGTTACCCTGGAAATAGGTTAATTAGTTACCCCGGAAACAGGGTGATCAGTTACCACGGAAAAAGGGTGATCAGTTTCCCAGGAAACTGGGCAGTCAGTTACCCTGGAAACAAGGCAGTCAGTTACCCCGGAAACTGGGCAGTCAGTTACCCTGGAAACAGGGCAGTCAGTCACCCTGGAAACAGGTTAGTCAGTTACCCTGGAAACAGGGCAGTCAGTCACCCTGGAAACAGGTTAGTCAGTTACCCCGGAAACAGGGCAGTCAGTTACCCAGGAAACTGGGCAGTCAGTTACTCTGGAAACAGGGCAGTCGGTCACCCTGGAAACTGGTTATTCAGTTACCCAGGAAGCAGGGCAGTCAGTTACCCCGGAAACAGGGCGGTCAGTTATCCTGGAAACAGGGCAGTCAGTTACCCTGGAAACAGGGTGATCAGTTACCCCGGAAACAGGGTGAATAGTTACCCTAGAAACAGGGCAGTCAGTTATCCCGGAAACAGGGCAGTTAGTTATACCGGAAACTGTGTGATCAGCTACACTGGAAACTGGGCAGTCAGTTACCCTGGAAACAGGGCAGTCAGTTACCCCGGAAACAGTGCAGTCAGTTACCCTGGAAACAGGGCAGTCAGTTATCCCATAAACACGGCAGTCAGTTATCCCGGAAAAAGGGTGATCAGTTACCCTGGAAACTGGGCAGTCCGCTCCCTGTAAACAGGGCAGACAGTTACCCCGGAAGCAGGGCAGTCAGTTACCCTGGAAACAGGGCAGTCAGTTACCCCGGAAAATGGGCAGTCAGTTACCCTGGAAACAGTGCAGTCAGTAACCCTGGAAAAAGCTTAGTCAGTTACCCCGGAAACAGGGTGATCAGTTACCCCGGAAACAGGGCAGTCAGTTCCCCTGGAAACAGGGCAGTCAGTTACCCTGGAAACAGGGCAGTCAGTTATCCCGGAAACAGGGCAGTCAGTTATCCCGGAAACAGGGTGATCAGTTACCCTGGAAACTGGGCAGTCAGTTACCTTGGAAACAGGGCGGTCAGTTACCCTGGAAGCAGGGCGGTCTGTTACCCTGGAAAGTGGGCAGTCAGTTATCCCGGAAACAGGGTGATCAGTTCCCCTGGAAACAGGGCAGACAGTTACCCTGGAAACAGGGCAGTCAGTTATCCCGGAAACAGGGCAGTCAGTTATCCCGGAAACAGGGTGATCAGTTAC
This sequence comes from Heterodontus francisci, assembly GCF_036365525.1. NCBI lineage: Eukaryota > Metazoa > Chordata > Chondrichthyes > Heterodontiformes > Heterodontidae > Heterodontus > Heterodontus francisci. Next base: position 6,653,233 of record NC_090403.1, on the reverse strand, counting down.
CCCGGAAATAGGGCGGTCAGTTACCCTGGAAACAGGGCAGTCAGTCACCCCGGAAACAGGGAGATTAGTTACCCCGGAAACAGGGCGATCAGTTATCCTGGAAACAGGGCAGTCAGTTAACCTGGAAACAGGGCAGTCAGTTATCCTGGAAACAGGGCGGTCAGTCACCCTGGAAATAGGTGAATCAGTTACCCCGGAAACAGGGTGATCAGTTACCCCGGAAAATGGGCAGCCAGTTACCCTGGAAACAGGGCAGTCACTTATCCCGGAAACAGGGCAGTCATTTACCCCGGAAACAGGGCAATCAGTTATCCCAGAAACATGGCAGTCAGTTATCCCGGAAACAGGGCGGTCAGTTACCCTGGAAACAGGGCAGTCAGTTACCCTGGAAACAGGGCGGTCAGTTACGCTGGAAACAGGGCAGTCAGTTACGCTGGAAACAGGGCATTCAGTGATCCCAGAAAAAGGGTGATCAGTTACCCTGGAAACTGGGCAGTAACTCACCCTGGAAAAAGGGCAGTCAGTTTCCTTGGAAACAGGGCAGTCAGTTACCCTGAAAACAGGGCAGTCAGTTACCCCGGAAACTGGGCAGTCAGTTACACTGGAAACAGGGCAGTCAGTTCCCCAGGAAACAGGGCAGTCAGTTACCCTGGAAACAGGGCAGTAAGCTATCCCGGAAACATTGCAGTCAGTTATCCCGGAAACAGTGTGAACATTTCCCCTGGAAACTGGGAAGTCAGTTACCCTGGAAACAGGGCGGTCAGTTACCCTGGAAACAGGGCAGTCAGTTATCCTGGCAACAGGGCAGTCAGATACCCCGGAAATCGCGCGGTCAGTTATCCTGGAAACAGGGCGGTCAGTTACCCCGGAAACAGGGAGATCAGTTACCCTGGAAACAGGGCAGTCAGTTATCCCGGATACAGGGCAGTCAGTTATCCCGGAAACAGGGTGATCAGTTACCCTGGAAACAGGGCAGTCAGTTACCCCGGAAACAGGGCGGTCAGTTACCCTGGAAACAGGGAAGTCAGTTCCCCTGGAAAGTGGGCAGTCAGTTACCCTTGAAACAGGGCAGTCAGTTATCCTGGAAACAGGGCGGTCAGTTACCCTGGAAACAGGGCAGTCAGTTACCCCGGAAATAGGGCGGTCAGTTACCCTGGAAACAGGGCAGTCAGTTACCCTGGAAACAGGGCAGTCAGTTATCCCGGAATCAGGGCGGTCAGTTACCCTGGAAACAGGGCAGTCAGTTATCCCGGAAACAGGGCAGACAGTTATCCCGGAAACAGGGTGGTAAGTTACCCTTGAAACAGGGCAGTCAGTTATCCTGGAAACAGGGCGGTCAGTTACCCTGGAAACTGGGCAGTCAGTTACACTGGAAACAGGGCGGTCAGTTACCCTGGAAACAGGGCAGTCAGTTATCCTGGAAACAGGGGGATCAGTTACCCTGGAAAGTGGGCAGTCAGTTACCCTGGAAACAGGGCTGTCTTTTACCCTGGAAACAGGTCGGTCAGTTACCCCGGAAATAGGTTAATCAGTTACCCCGGAAACAGGGTGATCAGTTACCACGGAAAAAGGGTGATCAGTTACCCTGGAAAGTGGGCAGTCACTTACCCTGGAAACAGGGCAGTCAGTTTCCCCGGAAACAGGGCAGTCAGTTACCCCGGAAACAGGGCAGTCACTTACCCCGGAAACTGGGCAGTCAGTTACCCTGGAAACAGGGCAGTCAGTCACCCTGGAAACAGGTTAGTCAGTTACCCCGGATACAGGGCAGTCAGTTCCCCTGGAAACAGGGTGAACTGTTACCCTGGAAACAGGGCAGTCAGTTAACCCCGGAAACAGGGCGGTCAGTTACCCTGGAAACAGGGCAGTCAGTTAGCCCGGAAACAGGGTGATCAGTTACCCCGGAAACAGGGTGAATAGTTACCCTGGAAACTGGGCAGTCAGTTATCCCGGATACAGGGCGGTCAGTTACCCTGGAAACAGGGAAGACAGTTACCCTGGAAAGTGGGCAGTCAGTTACCCTTGAAAGAGGGCAGTCAGTTATCCTGGAAACAGGGCGGTCAGTTACCCTGGAAACAGGGCAGTCAGTTACCCCGGAAATAGGGCAGTCAGTTACCCCGGAAACAGGGCAGTCAGTTACCCTGGAAACAGGGCAGTCAGTTATCCCGAAAACAGGGCAGTCAGTTATCCTGGAAACATGGCGGTCAGTTACCCTGGAAACAGGGCAGTCAGTTATCCCGGAAACAGGGCAGACAGCTATCCCGGAAACAGGGTGATCAGTTACCCTGGAAACTGGGCAGTCAGTTACACTGGAAACAGGGCAGTCAGTCACCCCGGAAACAGGGAGATTAGTTACCCCGGAAACAGGGCGATCAGTTATCCTGGAAACAGGGCAGTCAGTTAACCTGGAAACAGGGCAGTCAGTTATCCTGGAAACAGGGCGGTCAGTCACCCTGGAAATAGGTGAATCAGTTACCCCGGAAACAGGGTGATCAGTTACCCCGGAAAATGGGCAGCCAGTTACCCTGGAAACAGGGCAGTCACTTATCCCGGAAACAGGGCAGTCATTTACCCCGGAAACAGGGCAATCAGTTATCCCAGAAACATGGCAGTCAGTTATCCCGGAAACAGGGCGGTCAGTTACCCTGGAAACAGGGCAGTCAGTTACCCTGGAAACAGGGCGGTCAGTTACGCTGGAAACAGGGCAGTCAGTTACGCTGGAAACAGGGCATTCAGTGATCCCAGAAAAAGGGTGATCAGTTACCCTGGAAACTGGGCAGTAACTCACCCTGGAAAAAGGGCAGTCAGTTTCCTTGGAAACAGGGCAGTCAGTTACCCTGAAAACAGGGCAGTCAGTTACCCCGGAAACTGGGCAGTCAGTTACACTGGAAACAGGGCAGTCAGTTCCCCAGGAAACAGGGCAGTCAGTTACCCTGGAAACAGGGCAGTAAGCTATCCCGGAAACATTGCAGTCAGTTATCCCGGAAACAGTGTGAACATTTCCCCTGGAAACTGGGAAGTCAGTTACCCTGGAAACAGGGCGGTCAGTTACCCTGGAAACAGGGCAGTCAGTTATCCTGGCAACAGGGCAGTCAGATACCCCGGAAATCGCGCGGTCAGTTATCCTGGAAACAGGGCGGTCAGTTACCCCGGAAACAGGGAGATCAGTTACCCTGGAAACAGGGCAGTCAGTTATCCCGGATACAGGGCAGTCAGTTATCCCGGAAACAGGGTGATCAGTTACCCTGGAAACAGGGCAGTCAGTTACCCCGGAAACAGGGCGGTCAGTTACCCTGGAAACAGGGAAGTCAGTTCCCCTGGAAAGTGGGCAGTCAGTTACCCTTGAAACAGGGCAGTCAGTTATCCTGGAAACAGGGCGGTCAGTTACCCTGGAAACAGGGCAGTCAGTTACCCCGGAAATAGGGCGGTCAGTTACCCTGGAAACAGGGCAGTCAGTTACCCTGGAAACAGGGCAGTCAGTTATCCCGGAATCAGGGCGGTCAGTTACCCTGGAAACAGGGCAGTCAGTTATCCCGGAAACAGGGCAGACAGTTATCCCGGAAACAGGGTGGTAAGTTACCCTTGAAACAGGGCAGTCAGTTATCCTGGAAACAGGGCGGTCAGTTACCCTGGAAACTGGGCAGTCAGTTACACTGGAAACAGGGCGGTCAGTTACCCTGGAAACAGGGCAGTCAGTTATCCTGGAAACAGGGGGATCAGTTACCCTGGAAAGTGGGCAGTCAGTTACCCTGGAAACAGGGCTGTCTTTTACCCTGGAAACAGGTCGGTCAGTTACCCCGGAAATAGGTTAATCAGTTACCCCGGAAACAGGGTGATCAGTTACCACGGAAAAAGGGTGATCAGTTACCCTGGAAAGTGGGCAGTCACTTACCCTGGAAACAGGGCAGTCAGTTTCCCCGGAAACAGGGCAGTCAGTTACCCTGGAAACAGGGCAGTCACTTACCCCGGAAACTGGGCAGTCAGTTACCCTGGAAACAGGGCAGTCAGTCACCCTGGAAACAGGTTAGTCAGTTACCCCGGATACAGGGCAGTCAGTTCCCCTGGAAACAGGGTGAACTGTTACCCTGGAAACAGGGCAGTCAGTTAACCCCGGAAACAGGGCGGTCAGTTACCCTGGAAACAGGGCAGTCAGTTAGCCCGGAAACAGGGTGATCAGTTACCCCGGAAACAGGGTGAATAGTTACCCTGGAAACTGGGCAGTCAGTTATCCCGGATACAGGGCGGTCAGTTACCCTGGAAACAGGGAAGACAGTTACCCTGGAAAGTGGGCAGTCAGTTACCCTTGAAAGAGGGCAGTCAGTTATCCTGGAAACAGGGCGGTCAGTTACCCTGGAAACAGGGCAGTCAGTTACCCCGGAAATAGGGCAGTCAGTTACCCCGGAAACAGGGCAGTCAGTTACCCTGGAAACAGGGCAGTCAGTTATCCCGAAAACAGGGCAGTCAGTTATCCTGGAAACATGGCGGTCAGTTACCCTGGAAACAGGGCAGTCAGTTATCCCGGAAACAGGGCAGACAGCTATCCCGGAAACAGGGTGATCAGTTACCCTGGAAACTGGGCAGTCAGTTACACTGGAAACAGGGCAGTCAGTCACCCCGGAAACAGGGAGATTAGTTACCCCGGAAACAGGGCGATCAGTTATCCTGGAAACAGGGCAGTCAGTTAACCTGGAAACAGGGCAGTCAGTTATCCTGGAAACAGGGCGGTCAGTCACCCTGGAAATAGGTGAATCAGTTACCCCGGAAACAGGGTGATCAGTTACCCCGGAAAATGGGCAGCCAGTTACCCTGGAAACAGGGCAGTCACTTATCCCGGAAACAGGGCAGTCATTTACCCCGGAAACAGGGCAATCAGTTATCCCAGAAACATGGCAGTCAGTTATCCCGGAAACAGGGCGGTCAGTTACCCTGGAAACAGGGCAGTCAGTTACCCTGGAAACAGGGCGGTCAGTTACGCTGGAAACAGGGCAGTCAGTTACGCTGGAAACAGGGCATTCAGTGATCCCAGAAAAAGGGTGATCAGTTACCCTGGAAACTGGGCAGTAACTCACCCTGGAAAAAGGGCAGTCAGTTTCCTTGGAAACAGGGCAGTCAGTTACCCTGAAAACAGGGCAGTCAGTTACCCCGGAAACTGGGCAGTCAGTTACACTGGAAACAGGGCAGTCAGTTCCCCAGGAAACAGGGCAGTCAGTTACCCTGGAAACAGGGCAGACAGTTACCCTGGAAACAGGGCAGTCAGTTATCCTGGCAACAGGGCAGTCAGATACCCCGGAAATCGCGCGGTCAGTTATCCTGGAAACAGGGCGGTCAGTTACCCCGGAAACAGGGAGATCAGTTACCCTGGAAACAGGGCAGTCAGTTATCCCGGATACAGGGCAGTCAGTTATCCCGGAAACAGTGTGAACATTTCCCCTGGAAACTGGGAAGTCAGTTACCCTGGAAACAGGGCAGACAGTTACCCTGGAAACAGGGCAGTCAGTTATCCTGGCAACAGGGCAGTCAGATACCCCGGAAATCGCGCGGTCAGTTATCCTGGAAACAGGGCGGTCAGTTACCCCGGAAACAGGGAGATCAGTTACCCTGGAAACAGGGCAGTCAGTTATCCCGGATACAGGGCAGTCAGTTATCCCGGAAACAGGGTGATCAGTTACCCTGGAAACAGGGCAGTCAGTTACCCCGGAAACAGGGCGGTCAGTTACCCTGGAAACAGGGAAGTCAGTTCCCCTGGAAAGTGGGCAGTCAGTTACCCTTGAAACAGGGCAGTCAGTTATCCTGGAAACAGGGCGGTCAGTTACCCTGGAAACAGGGCAGTCAGTTACCCCGGAAATAGGGCGGTCAGTTACCCTGGAAACAGGGCAGTCAGTTACCCTGGAAACAGGGCAGTCAGTTATCCCGGAATCAGGGCGGTCAGTTACCCTGGAAACAGGGCAGTCAGTTATCCCGGAAACAGGGCAGACAGTTATCCCGGAAACAGGGTGGTAAGTTACCCTTGAAACAGGGCAGTCAGTTATCCTGGAAACAGGGCGGTCAGTTACCCTGGAAACTGGGCAGTCAGTTACACTGGAAACAGGGCGGTCAGTTACCCTGGAAACAGGGCAGTCAGTTATCCTGGAAACAGGGGGATCAGTTACCCTGGAAAGTGGGCAGTCAGTTACCCTGGAAACAGGGCTGTCTTTTACCCTGGAAACAGGTTGGTCAGTTACCCCGGAAATAGGTTAATCAGTTACCCCGGAAACAGGGTGATCAGTTACCACGGAAAAAGGGTGATCAGTTACCCTGGAAAGTGGGCAGTCACTTACCCTGGAAACAGGGCAGTCAGTTTCCCCGGAAACAGGGCAGTCAGTTACCCTGGAAACAGGGCAGTCACTTACCCCGGAAACTGGGCAGTCAGTTACCCTGGAAACAGGGCAGTCAGTCACCCTGGAAACAGGTTAGTCAGTTACCCCGGATACAGGGCAGTCAGTTCCCCTGGAAACAGGGTGAACTGTTACCCTGGAAACAGGGCAGTCAGTTAACCCCGGAAACAGGGCGGTCAGTTACCCTGGAAACAGGGCAGTCAGTTAGCCCGGAAACAGGGTGATCAGTTACCCCGGAAACAGGGTGAATAGTTACCCTGGAAACTGGGCAGTCAGTTATCCCGGATACAGGGCGGTCAGTTACCCTGGAAACAGGGAAGACAGTTACCCTGGAAAGTGGGCAGTCAGTTACCCTTGAAAGAGGGCAGTCAGTTATCCTGGAAACAGGGCGGTCAGTTACCCTGGAAACAGGGCAGTCAGTTACCCCGGAAATAGGGCAGTCAGTTACCCCGGAAACAGGGCAGTCAGTTACCCTGGAAACAGGGCAGTCAGTTATCCCGAAAACAGGGCAGTCAGTTATCCTGGAAACATGGCGGTCAGTTACCCTGGAAACAGGGCAGTCAGTTATCCCGGAAACAGGGCAGACAGCTATCCCGGAAACAGGGTGATCAGTTACCCTGGAAACTGGGCAGTCAGTTACACTGGAAACAGGGCAGTCAGTTACCCTGGAAACAGGGCGGTCAGTTACCCTGGAAACAGGGCAGTCAGTTATCCCGTAAACAGGGCAGTCAATTATTCCGGAAACAGGGCGGTTAGTTACCCTGGAAACAGGGTGGTCAGTTACCCTGGAAACAGGGCAGTCAGTTACCCTGGAAACAGGGCAGTCAGTTATCCTGGAAACAGGGCCGTCAATTATCCTGGAAACAGGGCGGACAGATACCCCGGAAATAGGGCGGTCAGATATCCTGGAAACAGGGCGGTCAGTTACCCCGGAAACAGTGCGATCAGTTACCCTGGAAACAGGGCAGTCAGTTACCCTGGAAACAGGGCAGTCAGTTACCCCGGAAATAGGGCGGTCAGTTACCCTGGAAACAGGGCAGTCAGTTACCCTGGAAACAGGGCAGTCAGTTATCCCGGAATCAGGGCGGTCAGTTACCCTGGAAACAGGGCAGTCAGTTATCCCGGAAACAGGGCAGACAGTTATCCCGGAAACAGGGTGGTCAGTTACCCTTGAAACAGGGCAGTCAGTTATCCTGGAAACAGGGCGGTCAGTTACCCTGGAAACAGGGCAGTCAGTTACCCTGGAAACAGGGCAGTCAGTTATCCTGGAAACAGGGGGATCAGTTACCCTGGAAAGTGGGCAGTCAGTTACCCTGGAAACAGGGCAGTCTGTTACCCTGGAAACAGGTCGGTCAGTTACCCTGGAAATAGGTTAATCAGTTATCCCGGAAACAGGGTGATCAGTTACCACGGAAAAAGGGTGATCAGTTACCCTGGAAACTGGGCAGTCACTTACCCTGGAAACAGGGCAGTCAGTTTCCCCGGAAACAGGGCAGTCAGTTACCCTGGAAACAGGGCAGTCACTTACCCCGGAAACTGGGCAGTCAGTTACCCTGGAAACAGGACAGTCAGTCACCCTGGAAACAGGTTAGTCAGTTACCCCGGATACAGGGCAGTCAGTTCCCCTGGAAACAGGGTGAACTGTTACCCTGGAAACAGGGCAGTCAGTTAGCCCGGAAACAGGGTGATCAGTTACCCCGGAAACAGGGTGAATAGTTACCCTGGAAACTAGGCAGTCAGTTATCCCGGATACAGGGCGGTCAGTTACCCTGGAAACAGGGAAGACAGTTACCCTGGAAAGTGGGCAGTCAGTTACCCTTGAAAGAGGGCAGTCAGTTATCCTGGAAACAGGACGGTCAGTTACCCTGGAAACAGGGCAGTCAGTTACCCCGGAAATAGGGCAGTCAGTTATCCCGGAAACATGGCGGTCAGTTACCCTGGAAACAGGGCAGTCAGTTATCCCGGAAACAGGGCAGACAGTTATCCCGGAAACAGGGTGATCAGTTACCCTGGAAACTGGGCAGTCAGTTACACTGGTAACAGGGCAGTCAGTTACCCTGGAAACAGGGCGGTCAGTTACCCTGGAAACAGGGCAGTCAGTTATCCCGTAAACAGGGCAGTCAATTATTCCGGAAACAGGGCGGTTAGTTACCCTGGAAACAGGGCGGTCAGTTACCCTGGAAACAGGGCAGTCAGTTACCCTGGAAACAGGGCAGTCAGTTATCCTGGAAACAGGGCAGTCAATTATCCTGGAAACAGGGCGGTCAGATACCCCGGAAATAGGGCGGTCAGATATCCTGGAAACAGGGCGGTCAGTTACCCTGGAAACAGGGAGATCAGTTACCCCAGAAACAGGGCGATCAGTTACCCTGGAAACAGGGCAGTCAGTTAGCCTGGAAACAGGGCAGTCAGTTATCCTGGAAACAGGGCGGTCAGTTACCCCCGAAATGGGTTAATCAGTTACCCCAGAAACAGGGTGATCAGTTACCATGGAAAATGGGCAGTCAGTTAGCCTGGAAACAGGGCAGTCAGTTACCCCGGAAACAGGGCAGTCATTTACCCTGGAAACAGGGCAGTCAGTTATCCCGGAAACAGTGCGGTCAGTTACCCTGGAAACAGGGCAGTCTGTTACCCTGGAAACAGGTCGGTCAGTTACCCTGGAAATAGGTTAATTAGTTAACCCGGAAACAGGGTGATCAGTTACCACGGAAAAAGGGTGATCAGTTTCCCAGGAAACTGGGCAGTCACTTACCCTGGAAACAGGGCAGTCAGTTTCCCCGGAAACAGGGCAGTCAGTTACCCTGGAAACAGGGCAGTCAGTTACCCCGGAAACTGGGCAGTCTGTTACCCTGGAAACAGGGCAGTCAGTCACCCTGGAAACAGGTTAGTCAGTTACCCTGGACACAGGGCAGTCAGTTACCCTGGACACAGGGCAGTCAGTTACCCCGGAAACTGGGCAGTCAGTTACTCTGGAAACAGGGCTGTCGGTCACCCTGGAAACTGGTTATTCAGTTACCCAGGAAGCAGGGCAGTCAGTTACCCCGGAAACAGGGCGGTCAGTTACCCTGGAAACAGGGCAGTCAGTTTCCCCGGAAACAGGGCAGTCAGTTACCCTGGAAACAGGGCAGTCAGTTACCCCGGAAACTGGGCAGTCAGTTATCCTGGCAACAGGGCAGTCAGATACCCCGGAAATCGCGCGGTCAGTTATCCTGGAAACAGGGCGGTCAGTTACCCCGGAAACAGGGAGATCAGTTACCCTGGAAACAGGGCAGTCAGTTATCCCGGATACAGGGCAGTCAGTTATCCCGGAAACAGGGTGATCAGTTACCCTGGAAACAGGGCAGTCAGTTACCCCGGAAACAGGGCGGTCAGTTACCCTGGAAACAGGGAAGTCAGTTCCCCTGGAAAGTGGGCAGTCAGTTACCCTTGAAACAGGGCAGTCAGTTATCCTGGAAACAGGGCGGTCAGTTACCCTGGAAACAGGGCAGTCAGTTACCCCGGAAATAGGGCGGTCAGTTACCCTGGAAACAGGGCAGTCAGTTACCCTGGAAACAGGGCAGTCAGTTATCCCGGAATCAGGGCGGTCAGTTACCCTGGAAACAGGGCAGTCAGTTATCCCGGAAACAGTGCGATCAGTTACCCTGGAAACAGGGCAGTCAGTTACCCTGGAAACAGGGCAGTCAGTTACCCCGGAAATAGGGCGGTCAGTTACCCTGGAAACAGGGCAGTCAGTTACCCTGGAAACAGGGCAGTCAGTTATCCCGGAATCAGGGCGGTCAGTTACCCTGGAAACAGGGCAGTCAGTTATCCCGGAAACAGGGCAGACAGTTATCCCGGAAACAGGGTGGTCAGTTACCCTTGAAACAGGGCAGTCAGTTATCCTGGAAACAGGGCGGTCAGTTACCCTGGAAACAGGGCAGTCAGTTACCCTGGAAACAGGGCAGTCAGTTATCCTGGAAACAGGGGGATCAGTTACCCTGGAAAGTGGGCAGTCAGTTACCCTGGAAACAGGGCAGTCTGTTACCCTGGAAACAGGTCGGTCAGTTACCCTGGAAATAGGTTAATCAGTTATCCCGGAAACAGGGTGATCAGTTACCACGGAAAAAGGGTGATCAGTTACCCTGGAAACTGGGCAGTCACTTACCCTGGAAACAGGGCAGTCAGTTTCCCCGGAAACAGGGCAGTCAGTTACCCTGGAAACAGGGCAGTCACTTACCCCGGAAACTGGGCAGTCAGTTACCCTGGAAACAGGACAGTCAGTCACCCTGGAAACAGGTTAGTCAGTTACCCCGGATACAGGGCAGTCAGTTCCCCTGGAAACAGGGTGAACTGTTACCCTGGAAACAGGGCAGTCAGTTAGCCCGGAAACAGGGTGATCAGTTACCCCGGAAACAGGGTGAATAGTTACCCTGGAAACTAGGCAGTCAGTTATCCCGGATACAGGGCGGTCAGTTACCCTGGAAACAGGGAAGACAGTTACCCTGGAAAGTGGGCAGTCAGTTACCCTTGAAAGAGGGCAGTCAGTTATCCTGGAAACAGGACGGTCAGTTACCCTGGAAACAGGGCAGTCAGTTACCCCGGAAATAGGGCAGTCAGTTATCCCGGAAACATGGCGGTCAGTTACCCTGGAAACAGGGCAGTCAGTTATCCCGGAAACAGGGCAGACAGTTATCCCGGAAACAGGGTGATCAGTTACCCTGGAAACTGGGCAGTCAGTTACACTGGTAACAGGGCAGTCAGTTACCCTGGAAACAGGGCGGTCAGTTACCCTGGAAACAGGGCAGTCAGTTATCCCGTAAACAGGGCAGTCAATTATTCCGGAAACAGGGCGGTTAGTTACCCTGGAAACAGGGCGGTCAGTTACCCTGGAAACAGGGCAGTCAGTTACCCTGGAAACAGGGCAGTCAGTTATCCTGGAAACAGGGCAGTCAATTATCCTGGAAACAGGGCGGTCAGATACCCCGGAAATAGGGCGGTCAGATATCCTGGAAACAGGGCGGTCAGTTACCCTGGAAACAGGGAGATCAGTTACCCCAGAAACAGGGCGATCAGTTACCCTGGAAACAGGGCAGTCAGTTAGCCTGGAAACAGGGCAGTCAGTTATCCTGGAAACAGGGCGGTCAGTTACCCCCGAAATGGGTTAATCAGTTACCCCAGAAACAGGGTGATCAGTTACCATGGAAAATGGGCAGTCAGTTAGCCTGGAAACAGGGCAGTCAGTTACCCCGGAAACAGGGCAGTCATTTACCCTGGAAACAGGGCAGTCAGTTATCCCGGAAACAGTGCGGTCAGTTACCCTGGAAACAGGGCAGTCTGTTACCCTGGAAACAGGTCGGTCAGTTACCCTGGAAATAGGTTAATTAGTTAACCCGGAAACAGGGTGATCAGTTACCACGGAAAAAGGGTGATCAGTTTCCCAGGAAACTGGGCAGTCACTTACCCTGGAAACAGGGCAGTCAGTTTCCCCGGAAACAGGGCAGTCAGTTACCCTGGAAACAGGGCAGTCAGTTACCCCGGAAACTGGGCAGTCTGTTACCCTGGAAACAGGGCAGTCAGTCACCCTGGAAACAGGTTAGTCAGTTACCCTGGACACAGGGCAGTCAGTTACCCTGGACACAGGGCAGTCAGTTACCCCGGAAACTGGGCAGTCAGTTACTCTGGAAACAGGGCTGTCGGTCACCCTGGAAACTGGTTATTCAGTTACCCAGGAAGCAGGGCAGTCAGTTACCCCGGAAACAGGGCGGTCAGTTACCCTGGAAACAGGGCAGTCAGTTTCCCCGGAAACAGGGCAGTCAGTTACCCTGGAAACAGGGCAGTCAGTTACCCCGGAAACTGGGCAGTCAGTTATCCTGGCAACAGGGCAGTCAGATACCCCGGAAATCGCGCGGTCAGTTATCCTGGAAACAGGGCGGTCAGTTACCCCGGAAACAGGGAGATCAGTTACCCTGGAAACAGGGCAGTCAGTTATCCCGGATACAGGGCAGTCAGTTATCCCGGAAACAGGGTGATCAGTTACCCTGGAAACAGGGCAGTCAGTTACCCCGGAAACAGGGCGGTCAGTTACCCTGGAAACAGGGAAGTCAGTTCCCCTGGAAAGTGGGCAGTCAGTTACCCTTGAAACAGGGCAGTCAGTTATCCTGGAAACAGGGCGGTCAGTTACCCTGGAAACAGGGCAGTCAGTTACCCCGGAAATAGGGCGGTCAGTTACCCTGGAAACAGGGCAGTCAGTTACCCTGGAAACAGGGCAGTCAGTTATCCCGGAATCAGGGCGGTCAGTTACCCTGGAAACAGGGCAGTCAGTTATCCCGGAAACAGGGCAGACAGTTATCCCGGAAACAGGGTGGTAAGTTACCCTTGAAACAGGGCAGTCAGTTATCCTGGAAACAGGGCGGTCAGTTACCCTGGAAACTGGGCAGTCAGTTACACTGGAAACAGGGCGGTCAGTTACCCTGGAAACAGGGCAGTCAGTTATCCTGGAAACAGGGGGATCAGTTACCCTGGAAAGTGGGCAGTCAGTTACCCTGGAAACAGGGCTGTCTTTTACCCTGGAAACAGGTCGGTCAGTTACCCCGGAAATAGGTTAATCAGTTACCCCGGAAACAGGGTGATCAGTTACCACGGAAAAAGGGTGATCAGTTACCCTGGAAAGTGGGCAGTCACTTACCCTGGAAACAGGGCAGTCAGTTTCCCCGGAAACAGGGCAGTCAGTTACCCTGGAAACAGGGCAGTCACTTACCCCGGAAACTGGGCAGTCAGTTACCCTGGAAACAGGGCAGTCAGTCACCCTGGAAACAGGTTAGTCAGTTACCCCGGATACAGGGCAGTCAGTTCCCCTGGAAACAGGGTGAACTGTTACCCTGGAAACAGGGCAGTCAGTTAACCCCGGAAACAGGGCGGTCAGTTACCCTGGAAACAGGGCAGTCAGTTAGCCCGGAAACAGGGTGATCAGTTACCCCGGAAACAGGGTGAATAGTTACCCTGGAAACTGGGCAGTCAGTTATCCCGGATACAGGGCGGTCAGTTACCCTGGAAACAGGGAAGACAGTTACCCTGGAAAGTGGGCAGTCAGTTACCCTTGAAAGAGGGCAGTCAGTTATCCTGGAAACAGGGCGGTCAGTTACCCTGGAAACAGGGCAGTCAGTTACCCCGGAAATAGGGCAGTCAGTTACCCCGGAAACAGGGCAGTCAGTTACCCTGGAAACAGGGCAGTCAGTTATCCCGAAAACAGGGCAGTCAGTTATCCTGGAAACATGGCGGTCAGTTACCCTGGAAACAGGGCAGTCAGTTATCCCGGAAACAGGGCAGACAGCTATCCCGGAAACAGGGTGATCAGTTACCCTGGAAACTGGGCAGTCAGTTACACTGGAAACAGGGCAGTCAGTCACCCCGGAAACAGGGAGATTAGTTACCCCGGAAACAGGGCGATCAGTTATCCTGGAAACAGGGCAGTCAGTTAACCTGGAAACAGGGCAGTCAGTTATCCTGGAAACAGGGCGGTCAGTCACCCTGGAAATAGGTGAATCAGTTACCCCGGAAACAGGGTGATCAGTTACCCCGGAAAATGGGCAGCCAGTTACCCTGGAAACAGGGCAGTCACTTATCCCGGAAACAGGGCAGTCATTTACCCCGGAAACAGGGCAATCAGTTATCCCAGAAACATGGCAGTCAGTTATCCCGGAAACAGGGCGGTCAGTTACCCTGGAAACAGGGCAGTCAGTTACCCTGGAAACAGGGCGGTCAGTTACGCTGGAAACAGGGCAGTCAGTTACGCTGGAAACAGGGCATTCAGTGATCCCAGAAAAAGGGTGATCAGTTACCCTGGAAACTGGGCAGTAACTCACCCTGGAAAAAGGGCAGTCAGTTTCCTTGGAAACAGGGCAGTCAGTTACCCTGAAAACAGGGCAGTCAGTTACCCCGGAAACTGGGCAGTCAGTTACACTGGAAACAGGGCAGTCAGTTCCCCAGGAAACAGGGCAGTCAGTTACCCTGGAAACAGGGCAGACAGTTACCCTGGAAACAGGGCAGTCAGTTATCCTGGCAACAGGGCAGTCAGATACCCCGGAAATCGCGCGGTCAGTTATCCTGGAAACAGGGCGGTCAGTTACCCCGGAAACAGGGAGATCAGTTACCCTGGAAACAGGGCAGTCAGTTATCCCGGATACAGGGCAGTCAGTTATCCCGGAAACAGTGTGAACATTTCCCCTGGAAACTGGGAAGTCAGTTACCCTGGAAACAGGGCAGACAGTTACCCTGGAAACAGGGCAGTCAGTTATCCTGGCAACAGGGCAGTCAGATACCCCGGAAATCGCGCGGTCAGTTATCCTGGAAACAGGGCGGTCAGTTACCCCGGAAACAGGGAGATCAGTTACCCTGGAAACAGGGCAGTCAGTTATCCCGGATACAGGGCAGTCAGTTATCCCGGAAACAGGGTGATCAGTTACCCTGGAAACAGGGCAGTCAGTTACCCCGGAAACAGGGCGGTCAGTTACCCTGGAAACAGGGAAGTCAGTTCCCCTGGAAAGTGGGCAGTCAGTTACCCTTGAAACAGGGCAGTCAGTTATCCTGGAAACAGGGCGGTCAGTTACCCTGGAAACAGGGCAGTCAGTTACCCCGGAAATAGGGCGGTCAGTTACCCTGGAAACAGGGCAGTCAGTTACCCTGGAAACAGGGCAGTCAGTTATCCCGGAATCAGGGCGGTCAGTTGCCCTGGAAACAGGGCAGTCAGTTATCCCGGAAACAGGGCAGACAGTTATCCCGGAAACAGGGTGGTAAGTTACCCTTGAAACAGGGCAGTCAGTTATCCTGGAAACAGGGCGGTCAGTTACCCTGGAAACTGGGCAGTCAGTTACACTGGAAACAGGGCGGTCAGTTACCCTGGAAACAGGGCAGTCAGTTATCCTGGAAACAGGGGGATCAGTTACCCTGGAAAGTGGGCAGTCAGTTACCCTGGAAACAGGGCTGTCTTTTACCCTGGAAACAGGTCGGTCAGTTACCCCGGAAATAGGTTAATCAGTTACCCCGGAAACAGGGTGATCAGTTACCACGGAAAAAGGGTGATCAGTTACCCTGGAAAGTGGGCAGTCACTTACCCTGGAAACAGGGCAGTCAGTTTCCCCGGAAACAGGGCAGTCAGTTACCCTGGAAACAGGGCAGTCACTTACCCCGGAAACTGGGCAGTCAGTTACCCTGGAAACAGGGCAGTCAGTCACCCTGGAAACAGGTTAGTCAGTTACCCCGGATACAGGGCAGTCAGTTCCCCTGGAAACAGGGTGAACTGTTACCCTGGAAACAGGGCAGTCAGTTAACCCCGGAAACAGGGCGGTCAGTTACCCTGGAAACAGGGCAGTCAGTTAGCCCGGAAACAGGGTGATCAGTTACCCCGGAAACAGGGTGAATAGTTACCCTGGAAACTGGGCAGTCAGTTATCCCGGATACAGGGCGGTCAGTTACCCTGGAAACAGGGAAGACAGTTACCCTGGAAAGTGGGCAGTCAGTTACCCTTGAAAGAGGGCAGTCAGTTATTCTGGAAACAGGGCGGTCAGTTACCCTGGAAACAGGGCAGTCAGTTACCCCGGAAATAGGGCAGTCAGTTACCCCGGAAACAGGGCAGTCAGTTACCCTGGAAACAGGGCAGTCAGTTATCCCGAAAACAGGGCAGTCAGTTATCCTGGAAACATGGCGGTCAGTTACCCTGGAAACAGGGCAGTCAGTTATCCCGGAAACAGGGCAGACAGCTATCCCGGAAACAGGGTGATCAGTTACCCTGGAAACTGGGCAGTCAGTTACACTGGAAACAGGGCAGTCAGTTACCCTGGAAACAGGGCGGTCAGTTACCCTGGAAACAGGGCAGTCAGTTATCCCGTAAACAGGGCAGTCAATTATTCCGGAAACAGGGCGGTTAGTTACCCTGGAAACAGGGTGGTCAGTTACCCTGGAAACAGGGCAGTCAGTTACCCTGGAAACAGGGCAGTCAGTTATCCTGGAAACAGGGCCGTCAATTATCCTGGAAACAGGGCGGACAGATACCCCGGAAATAGGGCGGTCAGATATCCTGGAAACAGGGCGGTCAGTTACCCCGGAAACAGTGCGATCAGTTACCCTGGAAACAGGGCAGTCAGTTACCCTGGAAACAGGGCAGTCAGTTACCCCGGAAATAGGGCGGTCAGTTACCCTGGAAACAGGGCAGTCAGTTACCCTGGAAACAGGGCAGTCAGTTATCCCGGAATCAGGGCGGTCAGTTACCCTGGAAACAGGGCAGTCAGTTATCCCGGAAACAGGGCAGACAGTTATCCCGGAAACAGGGTGGTCAGTTACCCTTGAAACAGGGCAGTCAGTTATCCTGGAAACAGGGCGGTCAGTTACCCTGGAAACAGGGCAGTCAGTTACCCTGGAAACAGGGCAGTCAGTTATCCTGGAAACAGGGGGATCAGTTACCCTGGAAAGTGGGCAGTCAGTTACCCTGGAAACAGGGCAGTCTGTTACCCTGGAAACAGGTCGGTCAGTTACCCTGGAAATAGGTTAATCAGTTATCCCGGAAACAGGGTGATCAGTTACCACGGAAAAAGGGTGATCAGTTACCCTGGAAACTGGGCAGTCACTTACCCTGGAAACAGGGCAGTCAGTTTCCCCGGAAACAGGGCAGTCAGTTACCCTGGAAACAGGGCAGTCACTTACCCCGGAAACTGGGCAGTCAGTTACCCTGGAAACAGGACAGTCAGTCACCCTGGAAACAGGTTAGTCAGTTACCCCGGATACAGGGCAGTCAGTTCCCCTGGAAACAGGGTGAACTGTTACCCTGGAAACAGGGCAGTCAGTTAGCCCGGAAACAGGGTGATCAGTTACCCCGGAAACAGGGTGAATAGTTACCCTGGAAACTGGGCAGTCAGTTATCCCGGATACAGGGCGGTCAGTTACCCTGGAAACAGGGAAGACAGTTACCCTGGAAAGTGGGCAGTCAGTTACCCTTGAAAGAGGGCAGTCAGTTATCCTGGAAACAGGACGGTCAGTTACCCTGGAAACAGGGCAGTCAGTTACCCCGGAAATAGGGCAGTCAGTTATCCCGGAAACATGGCGGTCAGTTACCCTGGAAACAGGGCAGTCAGTTATCCCGGAAACAGGGCAGACAGTTATCCCGGAAACAGGGTGATCAGTTACCCTGGAAACTGGGCAGTCAGTTACACTGGTAACAGGGCAGTCAGTTACCCTGGAAACAGGGCGGTCAGTTACCCTGGAAACAGGGCAGTCAGTTATCCCGTAAACAGGGCAGTCAATTATTCCGGAAACAGGGCGGTTAGTTACCCTGGAAACAGGGCGGTCAGTTACCCTGGAAACAGGGCAGTCAGTTACCCTGGAAACAGGGCAGTCAGTTATCCTGGAAACAGGGCAGTCAATTATCCTGGAAACAGGGCGGTCAGATACCCCGGAAATAGGGCGGTCAGATATCCTGGAAACAGGGCGGTCAGTTACCCTGGAAACAGGGAGATCAGTTACCCCAGAAACAGGGCGATCAGTTACCCTGGAAACAGGGCAGTCAGTTAGCCTGGAAACAGGGCAGTCAGTTATCCTGGAAACAGGGCGGTCAGTTACCCCCGAAATGGGTTAATCAGTTACCCCAGAAACAGGGTGATCAGTTACCATGGAAAATGGGCAGTCAGTTAGCCTGGAAACAGGGCAGTCAGTTACCCCGGAAACAGGGCAGTCATTTACCCTGGAAACAGGGCAGTCAGTTATCCCGGAAACAGTGCGGTCAGTTACCCTGGAAACAGGGCAGTCTGTTACCCTGGAAACAGGTCGGTCAGTTACCCTGGAAATAGGTTAATTAGTTAACCCGGAAACAGGGTGATCAGTTACCACGGAAAAAGGGTGATCAGTTTCCCAGGAAACTGGGCAGTCACTTACCCTGGAAACAGGGCAGTCAGTTTCCCCGGAAACAGGGCAGTCAGTTACCCTGGAAACAGGGCAGTCAGTTACCCCGGAAACTGGGCAGTCTGTTACCCTGGAAACAGGGCAGTCAGTCACCCTGGAAACAGGTTAGTCAGTTACCCTGGACACAGGGCAGTCAGTTACCCTGGACACAGGGCAGTCAGTTACCCCGGAAACTGGGCAGTCAGTTACTCTGGAAACAGGGCTGTCGGTCACCCTGGAAACTGGTTATTCAGTTACCCAGGAAGCAGGGCAGTCAGTTACCCCGGAAACAGGGCGGTCAGTTACCCTGGAAACAGGGCAGTCAGTTTCCCCGGAAACAGGGCAGTCAGTTACCCTGGAAACAGGGCAGTCAGTTACCCCGGAAACTGGGCAGTCTGTTACCCTGGAAACAGGGCAGTCAGTCACCCTGGAAACAGGTTAGTCAGTTACCCTGGACACAGGGCAGTCAGTTACCCTGGACACAGGGCAGTCAGTTACCCCGGAAACTGGGCAGTCAGTTACTCTGGAAACAGGGCTGTCGGTCACCCTGGAAACTGGTTATTCAGTTACCCAGGAAGCAGGGCAGTCAGTTACCCCGGAAACAGGGCGGTCAGTTACCCTGGAAACAGGGCAGTCAGTTATCCCGGAAACAGGGCAGTCAGTTATACCGGAAACTGTGTGATCAGCTACACTGGAAACTGGGCAGTCAGTTACCCTGGAAACAGGGCAGTCAGTTACCCCGGAAACAGTGCAGTCAGTTACCCTGGAAACTGGGCAGTCAGTTATCCCAGAAACAGGGTGATCAGTTACCCTGGAAACAGGGCAGTCAGTTATCCCATAAACAGGGCAGTCAGTTATCCCGGAAAAAGGGTGATCAGTTACCCTGGAAACTGGGCAGTCAGTTACCCTGTAAACAGGGCAGTCAGTTACCCCGGAAAATGGGCAGTCAGTTACCCTGGAAACAGTGCAGTCAGTAACCCTGGAAACAGCTTAGTCAGTTACCCCGGAAACAGGGTGATCAGTTACCCCGGAAACAGGGCAGTCAGTTACCTTGGAAACAGGGCAGTCAGTTATCCCGGAAACAGGGCAGTCAGTTATCCCGGAAACAGGGTGATCAGTTACCCTGGAAACTGGACTGTCAGTTACCCTGGAAACAGGGCGGTCAGTTACCCTGGAAACAGGGCGGTCTGTTACCCTGGAAAGTGGGCAGTCTGTTATCCCGGAAACAGGGTGAACAGTTCCCCTGGAAACAGGGCAGTCAGTTACCTTGGAAACAGGGCAGTCAGTTACACGGAAACAGGGCAGTCAGTTATCCCGGAAACAGGGTGATCAGTTACCCCGGAAACAGGGTGGTCAGTTACCCTGGAAACAGGGCAGTCAGTTACCCCGGAAACAGGGAGATCAGTTCCACCGGAAACAGGGCGATCAGTTACCCTGGAAACAGGGCAGTCAGTTAACCTGGAAACAGGGCAGTCAGTTATCCTGGAAACAGGGCGGTCAGTCACCCTGGAAATAGGTGAATCAGTCACCCCGGAAACAGGGTGATCAGTTACCCCGGAAAATGGGCAGCCAGTTACCCTGGAAACAGGGCAGTCAATTATCCCGGAAACAGGGCAGTCATTTACCCCGGAAACAGGGCAATCAGTTATCCCAGAAACATGGCAGTCAGTTATCCCGGAAACAGGGCGGTCAGTTACCCTGGAAACAGGGCAGTCAGGTACCCTGGAAACAGGGCGGTCAGGTACCCTGGAAACAGGGCAGTCAGTTACGCTGGAAACAGGGCATTCAGTTATCCCAGAAAAAGGGTGATCTGTTACCCTGGAAACTGGGCAGTAACTCACCCTGGAAAAAGGGCAGTCAGTTTCCCCGGAAACAGAGCAGTCAGTTACCCTGAAAACAGGGTGGTCAGTTACCCATGAAACAGGGCAGTCAGGTACCCTGGAAACAGGGCGGTCAGGTACCCTGGAAACAAGGCAGTCAGTTACGCTGGAAACAGGGCATTCAGTTATCCCAGAAAAAGGGTGATCAGTTACCCCGGAAACTGGGCAGTCAGTTACACTGGAAACAGGGCAGTCAGTTCCCCAGGAAACAGGGCAGTCAGTTACCCTGGAAACAGGGCAGTAAGCTATCGCGGAAACATTGCAGTCAGTTATCCCGGAAACAGGGTGAACAGTTACCCTGGAAACTGGGCAGTCAGTTACCCTGGAAACAGGGCAGTCAGTTATCCTGGCATCAGGTCAGTCAGATACCCCGGAAATCGGGCGGTCAGTTATCCTGGAAACAGGGCGGTCAGTTACCCCGGAAACAGGGAGATCAGTTACCCCGGAAACAGGGCGGTCAGTTACCCTGGAAACAGGGCAGTCAGTTATCCCGGAAACAGGGCAGTCAGTTATCCGGGAAACAGAGTGATCAGTTACCCTGGAAACTGGGCAGTCAGTTACCCTGGTAACAGGGCAGTCAGTTACCCCGGAAACAGGGCAGTCAGTTACCCTGGAAACTGGGCAGTCAGTTACCCTGGAAAAAGGGCAGTCAGTTATCCCGGAAACAGGGTGATCAGTTACCCTGGAAACAGGGCAGTCAGTTAACCCGGAAACAGGGCAGTCAGTTATCCCGGAAAAAGGGTGATCAGTTACCCTGGAATATGGGCAGTCAGTTACCCTGGAAAAAGGGCAGTCAGTTACCCTGGAAATAGGTTAAACAGTTACACCGGAAACAGGGTGATCAGTTACCATGGAAAATGGGCAGTCGGTTAGCCTGGAAACAGGGCAGTCAGTTATCCCGGAAACAGGGCAGTCATTTACCCTGGAAACAGGGCAGTCAGTTATCCCGGAAAAAGGGTGATCAGTTACCCTAGAAACTTTGCAGTAACTCACCCTGGAAAAAGGGCAGTCAGTTTCCCCGGAAACAGAGCAGTCAGTTACCCTGAAAACAGGGCAGTCAGTTACCCCGGAAACTGGGCAGTCAGTTACACTGGAAACAGGGCAGTCAGTTCCCCAGGAAACAGGGCAGTCAGTTACCCTGGAAACAGGGCAGTAAGCTATCCCGGAAACATTGCAGTCAGTTATCCCGGAAACAGGGTGAACAGTTACCCTGGAAACTGGGCAGTCAGTTACCCTGGAAACAGGGCAGTCAGTTATCCTGGCAACAGGGCAGTCAGATACCCCGGAAATCGGGCGGTCAGTTATCCTGGAAACAGGCGGTCAGTTACCCTGGAAACAGGGAGATCAGTTACCCCGGAAACAGGGCGGTCAGTTACCCTGGAAACAGGGCAGTCAGTTAACCTGGAAACAGGGCAGTCAGTTATCCCGGAAACAGGGCAGTCAGTTATCCGGGAAACAGAGTGATCAGTTACCCTGGAAACTGGGCAGTCAGTTACCCTGGTAACAGGGCAGTCAGTTAACCTGGAAGCAGGGCAGTCAGTTAACCTGGAAACAGGGCAGTCAGTTATCCGGGAAACAGAGTGATCAGTTACCCTGGAAACTGGGCAGTCAGTTACCCTGGTAACAGGGCAGTCAGTTACCCAGGAAACAGGGCAGTCAGTTATCCCGGAAACAGGGTGATCAGTTACTCTGGAAACAGGGCAGTCAGTTATCCCGGAAACAGGGCAGTCAGTTATCCCGGAAAAAGGGTGATCAGTTACCCTCGAATATGGGCAGTCAGTTACCCTGGAAAAAGGGCAGTCAGTTACCCTGGAAATAGGTTAAACAGTTACCCCGGAAACAGGGTGATCAGTTAACCCGGAAACAGGGCAGTCAGTTATCCTGGAAACAGGGCATTCAGTTATCCCGGAAACAGGGCATTCAGTTATCCCAAAAAAAGGGTGATCAGTTACCCTGGAAACAGGGCAGTCATTTACCCCGGAAACAGGGCAGTCAATTATCCTGGGAACAGGGCGGTCAGTTACCCCGGAAACAGTGCAATCAGTTACCCTGGAAACAGGGCAGTCAGTTACCCTGGAAACAGGGCAGTCAGTTAACCTGGAAACAGGACAGTCAGTTATCCTGGAAACAGGGCGGTCAGTTACCCCCGAAATGGGTTAATCAGTTAACCCGGAAACAGGGTGATCAGTTACCATGGAAAATGGGCAGTCAGTTAGCCTGGAAACAGGGCAGTCAGTTACCCCGGAAACAGGGCAGTCATTTACCCTGGAAACAGGGCAGTCAGTTATCCCGGAAACAGTGCGGTCAGTTACCCTGGAAACAGGGCAGTCTGTTACCCTGGAAACAGGTCGGTCAGTTACCCTGGAAATAGGTTAATTAGTTAACCCGGAAACAGGGTGATCAGTTACCACGGAAAAAGGGTGATCAGTTTCCCAGGAAACTGGGCAGTCACTTACCCTGGAAACAGGGCAGTCAGTTTCCCCGGAAACAGGGCAGTCAGTTACCCTGGAAACAGGGCAGTCAGTTACCCCGGAAACTGGGCAGTCAGTTACCCTGGATACAGGGCAGTCAGTCACCCTGGAAACAGGGCAGTCAGTTATCCCGGAAACAGGGCAGTCAGTTATCCGGGAAACAGAGTGATCAGTTACCCTGGAAACTGGGCAGTCAGTTACCCTGGTAACAGGGCAGTCAGTTACCCCGGAAACAGGGCAGTCAGTTACCCTGGAAACTGGGCAGTCAGTTACCCTGGAAAAAGGGCAGTCAGTTATCCCGGAAACAGGGTGATCAGTTACCCTGGAAACAGGGCAGTCAGTTAACCCGGAAACAGGGCAGTCAGTTATCCCGGAAAAAGGGTGATCAGTTACCCTGGAATATGGGCAGTCAGTTACCCTGGAAAAAGGGCAGTCAGTTACCCTGGAAATAGGTTAAAAAGTTACACCGGAAACAGGGTGATCAGTTACCATGGAAAATGGGCAGTCGGTTAGCCTGGAAACAGGGCAGTCAGTTATCCCGGAAACAGGGCAGTCATTTACCCTGGAAACAGGGCAGTCAGTTATCCCGGAAAAAGGGTGATCAGTTACCCTAGAAACTTTTCAGTAACTCACCCTGGAAAAAGGGCAGTCAGTTTCCCCGGAAACAGAGCAGTCAGTTACCCTGAAAACAGGGCAGTCAGTTACCCCGGAAACTGGGCAGTCAGTTACACTGGAAACAGGGCAGTCAGTTCCCCAGGAAACAGGGCAGTCAGTTACCCTGGAAACAGGGCAGTAAGCTATCCCGGAAACATTGCAGTCAGTTATCCCGGAAACAGGGTGATCAGTTACCCTAGAAACTTTTCAGTAACTCACCCTGGAAAAAGGGCAGTCAGTTTCCCCGGAAACAGAGCAGTCAGTTACCCTGAAAACAGGGCAGTCAGTTACCCCGGAAACTGGGCAGTCAGTTACACTGGAAACAGGGCAGTCAGTTCCCCAGGAAACAGGGCAGTCAGTTACCCTGGAAACAGGGCAGTAAGCTATCCCGGAAACATTGCAGTCAGTTATCCCGGAAACAGGGTGATCAGTTACCCTAGAAACTTTTCAGTAACTCACCCTGGAAAAAGGGCAGTCAGTTTCCCCGGAAACAGAGCAGTCAGTTACCCTGAAAACAGGGCAGTCAGTTACCCCGGAAACTGGGCAGTCAGTTACACTGGAAACAGGGCAGTCAGTTCCCCAGGAAACAGAGCAGTCAGTTACCCTGGAAACTGGGCAGTCAGTTACCCTGGAAACAGGGCGGTCCGTTACCCTGGAAACAGGGCAGTCAGTTATCCTGGAAACAGGCGGTCAGTTACCCCGGAAACAGGGAGATCAGTTACCCCGGAAACAGGGCGGTCAGTTACCCTGGAAACAGGGCAGTCAGTTAACCTGGAAACAGGGCAGTCAGTTATCCCGGAAACAGGGCAGTCAGTTATCCGGGAAACAGAGTGATCAGTTACCCTGGAAACTGGGCAGTCAGTTACCCTGGTAACAGGGCAGTCAGTTACCCCGGAAACAGGGCAGTCAGTTATCCCGGAAACAGGGTGATCAGTTACCCTGGAAACAGGGCAGTCAGTTATCCCGGAAACAGGGCAGTCAGTTATCCCGGAAAAAGGGTGATCAGTTACCCTGGAATATGGGCAGTCAGTTACCCTGGAAAAAGGGCAGTCAGTTACCCTGGAAATAGGTTAAACAGTTACCCCGGAAACAGGGTGATCAGTTAACCCGGAAACAGGGCAGTCAGTTATCCTGGAAACAGGGCATTCAGTTATCCTGGAAACAGGGCATTCAGTTATCCCAAAAAAAGGGTGATCAGTTACCCTGGAAACAGGGCAGTCATTTACCCCGGAAACAGGGCAGTCAATTATCCTGGAAACAGGGCGGTCAGATACCCCGGAAATAGGGCGGTCAGATATCCTGGAAACAGGGCGGTCAGTTACCCCGGAAACAGTGCAATCAGTTACCCTGGAAACAGGGCAGTCAGTTAACCTGGAAACAGGGCAGTCAGTTATCCTGGAAACAGGGCGGTCAGTTACCCCCGAAATGGGTTAATCAGTTAACCCGGAAACAGGGTGATCAGTTACCATGGAAAATGGGCAGTCAGTTAGCCTGGAAACAGGGCAGTCAGTTACCCCGGAAACAGGGCAGTCATTTACCCTGGAAACAGGGCAGTCAGTTATCCCGGAAACAGTGCGGTCAGTTACCCTGGAAACAGGGCAGTCTGTTACCCTGGAAACAGGTCGGTCAGTTACCCTGGAAATAGGTTAATTAGTTACCCCGGAAACAGGGTGATCAGTTACCACGGAAAAAGGGTGATCAGTTTCCCAGGAAACTGGGCAGTCACTTACCCTGGAAACAGGGCAGTCAGTTTCCCCGGAAACAGGGCAGTCAGTTACCCTGGAAACAGGGCAGTCAGTTACCCCGGAAACTGGGCAGTCTGTTACCCTGGATACAGGGCAGTCAGTCACCCTGGAAACAGGTTAGTCAGTTACCCCGGACACAGGGCAGTCAGTTACCCTGGAAACAGGGCAGTCAGTTACCCCGGAAACTGGGCAGTCAGTTACTCTGGAAACAGGGCAGTCGGTCAACCTGGAAACTGGTTATTCAGTTACCCAGGAAGCAGGGCAGTCTGTTACCCCGGAAACAGGGCGGTCAGTTACCCTGGAAACAGGGCGGTCAGTTACCCCCGAAATGGGTTAATCAGTTACCCCGGAAACAGGGTGATCAGTTACCCCGGAAACAGGGTGAATAGTTACCCTGGAAACAGGGCAGACAGTTATCCCGGAAACAGGGCAGTCAGTTACCCCGGAAACATTGCAGTCAGTTACCCTGGAAACTGGGCAGTCAGTTATCCCGGATACAGGGTGATCAGTTCCCCTGGAAACAGGGCAGTCAGTTATCCCGTAAACAGGGCAGTCAGTTATCCCGGAAAAAGGGTGATCAGTTACCCTGGAAACTGGGCAGTCAGTTACCCTGTAAACAGGGCAGACAGTTACCCCGGAAGCAGGGCAGTCAGTTACCCTGGAAACAGGGCAGTCAGTTACCCCGCAAAATGGGCAGTCAGTTACCCTGGAAACAGTGCAGTCAGTAACCCTGGAAACAGCTTAGTCAGTTACCCCGGAAACAGGGTGATCAGTTACCCCGGAAACAGGGCAGTCAGTCACCCTGGAAACAGGGCAGTCAGTTATCCCGGAAACAGGGCAGTCAGTTTTGCCGGAAACAGGGTGATCAGTTACCCTGGAAACTGGGCAGTCAGTTACCCTGGAAACAGGGCGGTCAGTTACCCTGGAAACAGGGCGGTCTGTTACCCTGGAAAGTGGGCAGTCTGTTATCCCAGAAACAGGGTGATCATTTCCCCTGGAAACAGGGCAGTCAGTTACCCTGGAAACAGGGCAGTCATTTATCCCGGAAACAGGGCAGTCAGTTATCCCGGAAACAGGGTGATCAGTTACCCCGGAAACAGGGCGGTCAGTTACCCTGGAAACAGGGCAGTCAGTTACCCCGGAAACAGGGAGATCAGTTACACCGGAAACAGGGCGATCAGTTACCCTGGAAACAGGGCAGTCAGTTAACCTGGAAACAGGGCAGTCAGTTATCCTGGAAACCGGGCGGTCAGGCACCCTGGAAATAGGTGAATCAGTTACCCCGGAAACAGGGTGATCAGTTACCCCGGAAAATGGGCAGCTAGTTACCCTGGAAACAGGGCAGTCAATTATCCCGGAAACAGGGCAGTCATTTACCCCGGAAACAGGGCAATCAGTTATCCCAGAAACATGGCAGTCAGTTATCCCAGAAACAGGGCGGTCAGTTACCCTGGAAACAGGGCAGTCAGTTACCCTGGAAACAGGGCGGTCAGTTACCCTGGAAACAGGGCAGTCAGTTACGCTGGAAACAGGGCATTCTGTGATCCCAGAAAAAGGGTGATCAGTTACCCTGGAAACTGGGCAGTAACTCACCCTGGAAAAAGGGCAGTTAGTTTCCCGTAAACAGAGCAGTCAGTTACCCTGAAAACAGGGCAATCAGTTATCCCGGAAACAGGGTGAACAGTTACCCTGGAAACTGGGCAGTCAGTTACCCTGGAAACAGGCGGTCAGTTACCCTGGAAACAGGGCAGTCAGTTATCCTGGCAACAGGGCAGTCAGATACCCCGGAAATCGGGCGGTCAGTTATCCTGGAAACAGGGTGGTCAGTTACCCCGGAAACAGGGAGATCAGTTACCCCGGAAACAGGGCGGTCAGTTCCCCTGGAAACAGGGCAGTCAGTTAACCTGGAAACAGGGCAGTCAGTTATCCCGGAAACAGGGCAGTCAGTTATCCGGGAAACAGAGTGATCAGTTACCCTGGAAACTGGGCAGTCAGTTACCCTGGAAACAGGGCAGTCAGTTACCCCGGAAACAGGGCAGTCAGTTACCCTGGAAACTGGGCAGTCAGTTACCCTGGAAAAAGGGCAGTCAGTTATCCCGGAAACAGGGTGATCAGTTACCCTGGAAACAGGGCAGTCAGTTGTCCCGGAAACAGGGCAGTCAGTTATCCCGGAAAAAAGGTGATCAGTTACCCTGGAATATGGGCAGTCAGTTACCCTGGAAAAAGGGCAGTCAGTTACCCTGGAAATAGGTTAAACAGTTACCCCGGAAACAGGGTGATCCGTTAACCCGGAAACAGGGCAGTCAGTTATCCTGGAAACAGGGCATTCAGTTATCCCGGAAACAGGGCATTCAGTTATCCCAAAAAAAGGGTGATCAGTTACCCTGGAAACAGGGCAGTCATTTACCCCGGAAACAGGGCAGTCATTTACCCTGGAAACAGGGCAGTCAGTTACCCCGGAAACTGGGCAGTAAGTCACCCTGGAAACAGGTTAGTCAGTTACCCCGGAAACAGGGTGATCAGTTACCCCGGAAACAGGGTGAATAGTTACCCTGGAAACAGGGCAGACAGTTATCCCGGAAACAGGGCAGTCAGTTACCCCGGAAACATTGCAGTCAGTTACCCTGGAAACTGGGCAGTCAGTTATCCCGGATACAGGGTGATCAGTTCCCCTGAAAACAGGGCAGTCAGTTATCCCGTAAACAGGGCAGTCAGTTATCCCGGAAAAAGGGTGATCAGTTACCCTGTAAACAGGGCAGACAGTTACCCCGGAAGCAGGGCAGTCAGTTACCCTGGAAACAGGGCAGTCAGTTACCCCGGAAAATGGGCAGTCAGTTACCCTGGAAACAGCTTAGTCAGTTACCCCGGAAACAGGGTGATCAGTTACCCCGGAAACAGGGCAGTCAGTCACCCTGGAAACAGGGCAGTCAGTTATCCCGGAAACAGGGCAGTCAGTTTTGCCGGAAACAGGGTGATCAGTTACCCTGGAAACTGGGCAGTCAGTTACCCTGGAAACAGGGCGGTCAGTTACCCTGGAAACAGGGCGGTCTGTTACCCTGGAAAGTGGGCAGTCTGTTATCCCGGAAACAGGGTGATCATTTCCCCTGGAAACAGGGCAGTCAGTTACCCTGGAAACAGGGCAGTCATTTATCCCGGAAACAGGGCAGTCAGTTATCCCGGAAACAGGGTGATCAGTTACCCCGGAAACAGGGCGGTCAGTTACCCTGGAAACAGGGCAGTCAGTTACCCCGGAAACAGGGAGATCAGTTACACCGGAAACAGGGCGATCAGTTACCCTGGAAACAGGGCAGTCAGTTAACCTGGAAACAGGGCAGTCAGTTATCCTGGTAACCGGGCGGTCAGTCACCCTGGAAATAGGTGAATCAGTTACCCCGGAAACAGGGTGATCAGTTACCCCGGAAAATGGGCAGCTAGTTACCCTGGAAACAGGGCAGTCAATTATCCCGGAAACAGGGCAGTCATTAACCCCGGAAACAGGGCAATCAGTTATCCCAGAAACTTGGCAGTCAGTTATCCCAGAAACAGGGCGGTCAGTTACCCTGGAAACAGGGCAGTCAGTTACCCTGGAAACAGGGCGGTCAGTTACCCTGGAAACAGGGCAGTCAGTTACGCTGGAAACAGGGCATTCAGTGATCCCAGAAAAAGGGTGATCAGTTACCCTGGAAACTGGGCAGTAACTCACCCTGGAAAAAGGGCAGTTAGTTTCCCCGGAAACAGAGCAGTCAGTTACCCTGAAAACAGGGCAATCAGTTACCCCGGAAACTGGGCAGTCAGTACCACTGGAAACAGGGCAGTCAGTTCCCCAGGAAACAGGGCAGTCAGTTACCCTGGAAACAGGGCAGTAAGCTATCCCTGAAACATTGCAGTCAGTTATCCCGGAAACAGGGTGAACAGTTACCCTGGAAACTGGGCAGTCAGTTACCCTGGAAACAGGCGGTCAGTTACCCTGGAAACAGGGCAGTCAGTTATCCTGGCAACAGGGCAGTCAGATACCCCGGAAATCGGGCGGTCAGTTATCCTGGAAACAGGGTGGTCAGTTACCCCGGAAACAGGGAGATCAGTTACCCCGGAAACAGGGCGGTCAGTTCCCCTGGAAACAGGGCAGTCAGTTAACCTGGAAACAGGGCAGTCAGTTATCCCGGAAACAGGGCAATCAGTTATCCGGGAAACAGAGTGATCAGTTACCCTGGAAACTGGGCAGTCAGTTACCCTGGAAACAGGGCAGTCAGTTACCCCGGAAACAGGGCAGTCAGTTACCCTGGAAACTGGGCAGTCAGTTATCCTGGCAAAAGGACAGTCAGTTATCCCGGAAACAGGGTGATCAGTTACCCTGGAAACAGGGCAGTCAGTTGTCCCGGAAACAGGGCAGTCAGTTATCCCGGAAAAAAGGTGATCAGTTACCCTGGAATATGGGCAGTCAGTTACCCTGGAAAAAGGGCAGTCAGTTACCCTGGAAATAGGTTAAACAGTTACCCCGGAAACAGGGTGATCAGTTAACCCGGAAACAGGGCAGTCAGTTATCCTGGAAACAGGGCATTCAGTTATCCCGGAAACAGGGCATTCAGTTATCCCAAAAAAAGGGTGATCAGTTACCCTGGAAACAGGGCAGTCATTTACCCCGGAAACAGGGCAGTCATTTACCCTGGAAACAGGGCAGTCAGTTACCCCGGAAACTGGGCAGTAAGTCACCCTGGAAACAGGTTAGTCAGTTACCCCGGAAACAGGATGATCAGTTACCCCGGAAACAGGGCAGTCAGTTCCGCTGGAAACAGGGCAGTGAGCTATCCCGGAAACAGGGCAGTCAGTTATCCCGGAAACAGGGTGAACAGTTACCTTGGAAACTGGGCAGTCAGTTACCCTGGAAAAAGGGCGGTCAGTTACCCTGGAAACAGGGCAGTCAGTTATCCTGGAAACAGGGTGATCAGTTACCCTGGAAACTGGGCAGTCAGTTACCCTGGAAACAGGGCAGTCAGTTATCCCGGAAACAGGGCAGTCAGTTACCCTGGAAACAGGGTAGTCAGTTATCCCGCAAACAGGGTGATCAGTTACCCTGGAAACAGGGCAGTCAGATATCCCAGAAACAGGGCAGTCTGTTATCCCGGAAAAAGGGTGATCTGTTACCCTGGAAACAGGGCAGTCAGTGACACCGGAAAATGGGCATCAGTTACACTGGAAACAGGGCAGTCAGTTACCCTGGAAACAGGGCAGTCAGTTATCCCGTAAACAGGGCAGTCAGTTATCACGGAAACAGGGCGGTCAGTTACCCTGGAAACAGGGCGGTCAGTTACCCTGGAAACAGGGCAGTCAGTTACCCTGGAAAAAGGGCAGTCAGTTATCCTGGAAACAGGGCAGTCAATTATCCTGGAAACAGGGCGGTCAGATACCCCGTAAATAGGGCGGTCAGACATCCTGGAAACAGGGCGGTCAGTTACCCCGGAAACAGGGAGATCAGTTACCCCAGAAACAGGGCGATCAGTTACCCTGGAAACAGGGCAGTCAGTTAACCTGGAAACAGGGCAGTCAGTTATCCTCGAAAGAGGGTGATCAGTTACCATGGAAATTGGGCAGTCAGTTACCCTGGAAACAGGGTAGTCAGTTACCCCGGAAACAGGGCTGTCATTTACCCCGGAAGCAGGGCAGTCAGTTATCCCGGAAACAGGGCGATCAGTTACCCTGGAAACAGGGCTGTCTGTTACCCTGGAAACAGGTCGGTCAGTTACCCTGGAAATAGGTTAATCAGTTACCCCGGAAACAGGGTGATCAGTTACCACGGAAAAAGGGTGATCAGTTTCCCTGGAAACTGGGCAGTCACTTACCCTGGAAACAGGGCAGTTAGTTACCCTGGAAACAGGGCAGTCAGTTACCCCGGAAACTGGGCAGTCAGTTACCCTGGAAACAGGGCAGTCAGTCACGCTGCTAACAGGTTAGTCAGTTACCCCGGAAACAGGGCAGTCAGTTATCCCGGAAACAGGGTGATCAGTTACCACGGAAAAAGGGTGATCAGTTTCCCTGGAAACTGGGCAGTCACTTACCCTGGAAACAGGGCAGTCAGTTTCCCCGGAAACAGGGCAGTTAGTTACCCTGGAAACAGGGCAGTCAGTTACCCCGGAAACAGGTTGATCAGTTACCCCGGAAACAGGGTGAATAGTTACCCTGGAAACAGTGCAGTCAGTTATCCCGGAAACAGGGCAGTCATTTACCCGGGAAACTGGGTGATCAGCTACCCTGGAAACTGGGCACTCAGTTACCCTGGAAACTGGGCAGTCAGTTACCCCGGAAACAGTGCAGTCAGTTACCCTGGAAACTGGGCAGTCAGTTACCCTGGAAAAAGGGGAGTCAGTTATCCCGGAAACAGGGTGATCAGTTACCCTGGAATATGGGCAGTTAGTTACCCTGGAAACAGGGCAGTCAGTTACCCCGGAAACAGGGCGGTCAGTTACCCTGGAAACTGATGAGTCAGTTCCCCCGGAAACAGGGCGATCAGTTATCGTGGAAACAGGGCAGTCAGTTAGCCTGGAAACTGGGCAGTCAGTTACCCCGGAAACAGGGCAGTCAGTTACCCTGGAAACAGGGCAGTCAGTTATCCCGGATAAAGGGCAGTCAGTTATCCCGGAAACAGGGTGATCAGTTACCCTAGAAACAGTGCAGTCAGTTACCCCAGAAACAGGGCAGTCAGTTACCCTGGAAACAGGGCAGTCAGTTATCCCGGAAACAGGGCAGTCAGTTATCCCGGAAAAAGGGTGATCAGTTACCGTGGAAACTGGGGTGTCAGTTACCCTGGAAACAGGGCAGTCAGTTACCCCGGAAAATGGGCAGTCAGTTACCCTGGAAACAGGGCAGTCAGTCACCCTGGAAACAGGGCAGTCAGTTATCCCGGAAACAGGGCAGTCAGTTATCCCGGAAACAGGGTGATCAGTTACCCTGGAAACTGGGCAGTCAGTTACCCTGGAAACAGGGCGGTCAGTTAACCTGGAAACAGGGCGTTCTGTTACCCTGGAAAGTGGGCAGTCAGTTATCCCGGAAACAGGGTGATCAGTTACCCTGGAAACAGGGCAGTCAGTTATCCTGGAAATAGGGCAGTCAGTTACCCCGGAAACAGGGCGGTCAGTTACCCTGGGAAATGGGCAGTCAGTTACCCCGGAAACAGGGCAGTCATTTACCCCAGAAAGCGGGCAGTCAATTATCCCGTAAACAGGGCAGTCAGTTATCCCGGAATCAGGGCGGTCAGTTACCCTGGAAACAGGGCAGTCAGTTTCCCTGGAAACAGGGCGGTCAGTTACCCTGGAAATAGGTTAATCAGTTACCCCGGAAACAAGGTGATCAGTTAACTGGAAACAGGGCAGTCAGTTACCCTGGAAACAGGGTATTCAGTTATCACGGAAACAGGGCAGTCAGTTATCCGAAAAAAAGGGTGATCAGTTACCCTGGAAACAGGGCAGTCATTTACCCTGGAAACAGGGCAGTCAGTTACCCCAGAAACTGGGCAGTAAGTTACCCTGGAAACAGGGCAGTCAGTAACCCTGGAAACAGGTTAGTCAGTTACCCCGGAAACAGGGTGATCAGTTACCCCGGAAACTGGGAGATCAATTACCCCGGAAACAGGGTGATCTGTTACCCCGAAATCAGGGCAGTCAGTTACCCTGGAAACAGGGCAGTGAGCTATCCCGGAAACAGGGCAGTCAGTTATCCCGGAAACAGGGTGAACAGTTACCCTGGAAACTGGGCAGTCTGTTACCCTGGAAAAAGGGCGGTCAGTTACCCTGGAAACAGGGCAGTCAGTTATCCTGGAAACAGGGTGATCAGTTACCCTGGAAACTGGGCAGTCAGTTATCCAGGAAACAGGGCAGTCAGTTATCCCGGAAACAGGGTGATCAGTTACCCTGGAAAGTGGGCAGTCAGTTACCCTGGAAACAGTGCAGTCAGTTATCCTGGAAACAGGGCGGTCAGTTACCCTGGAAACAGGGCGGTCAGTTACCCTGGAAACAGGGAGGTCTGTTCCCCCGGAAATAGGGCGGTCAGTTACCCTGGAAACAGGGCGGTCAGTTACCCTGGAAACAGGGCAGTCAGTCACGCTGCTAACAGGTTAGTCAGTTACCCCGGAAACAGGGCAGTCAGTTATCCCGGAAACAGGGTGATCAGTTACCACGGAAAAAGGGTGATCAGTTTCCCTGGAAACTGGGCAGTCACTTACCCTGGAAACAGGGCAGTCAGTTTCCCCGGAAACAGGGCAGTTAGTTACCCTGGAAACAGGGCAGTCAGTTACCCCGGAAACAGGTTGATCAGTTACCCCGGAAACAGGGTGAAAAGTTACCCTGGAAACAGTGCAGTCAGTTATCCCGGAAACAGGGCAGTCATTTACCCGGGAAACTGGGTGATCAGCTACCCTGGAAACTGGGCACTCAGTTACCCTGGAAACTGGGCAGTCAGTTACCCCGGAAACAGTGCAGTCAGTTACCCTGGAAACTGGGCAGTCAGTTACCCTGGAAAAAGGGGAGTCAGTTATCCCGGAAACAGGGTGATCAGTTACCCTGGAATATGGGCAGTTAGTTACCCTGGAAACAGGGCAGTCAGTTACCCCGGAAACAGGGCGGTCAGTTACCCTGGAAACTGATGAGTCAGTTCCCCCGGAAACAGGGCGATCAGTTATCGTGGAAACAGGGCAGTCAGTTAGCCTGGAAACTGGGCAGTCAGTTACCCCGGAAACAGGGCAGTCAGTTACCCTGGAAACAGGGCAGTCAGTTATCCCGGATAAAGGGCAGTCAGTTATCCCGGAAACAGGGTGATCAGTTACCCTAGAAACAGTGCAGTCAGTTACCCCAGAAACAGGGCAGTCAGTTACCCTGGAAACAGGGCAGTCAGTTATCCCGGAAACAGGGCAGTCAGTTATCCCGGAAAAAGGGTGATCAGTTACCGTGGAAACTGGGCTGTCAGTTACCCTGGAAACAGGGCAGTCAGTTACCCCGGAAGCAGGGCAGTCAGTTACCCTGGAAACAGGGCAGTCAGTTACCCCGGAAAATGGGCAGTCAGTTACCCTGGAAACAGGGCAGTCAGTCACCCTGGAAACAGGGCAGTCAGTTATCCCGGAAACAGGGCAGTCAGTTATCCCGGAAACAGGGTGATCAGTTACCCTGGAAACTGGGCAGTCAGTTACCCTGGAAACAGGGCGGTCAGTTAACCTGGAAACAGGGCGTTCTGTTACCCTGGAAAGTGGGCAGTCAGTTATCCCGGAAACAGGGTGATCAGTTACCCTGGAAACAGGGCAGTCAGTTATCCTGGAAATAGGGCAGTCAGTTACCCCGGAAACAGGGCGGTCAGTTACCCTGGGAAATGGGCAGTCAGTTACCCCGGAAACAGGGCAGTCATTTACCCCAGAAAGCGGGCAGTCAATTATCCCGTAAACAGGGCAGTCAGTTATCCCGGAATCAGGGCGGTCAGTTACCCTGGAAACAGGGCAGTCAGTTTCCCTGGAAACAGGGCGGTCAGTTACCCTGGAAATAGGTTAATCAGTTACCCCGGAAACAAGGTGATCAGTTAACTGGAAACAGGGCAGTCAGTTACCCTGGAAACAGGGTATTCAGTTATCACGGAAACAGGGCAGTCAGTTATCCGAAAAAAAGGGTGATCAGTTACCCTGGAAACAGGGCAGTCATTTACCCTGGAAACAGGGCAGTCAGTTACCCCGGAAACTGGGCAGTAAGTTACCCTGGAAACAGGGCAGTCAGTAACCCTGGAAACAGGTTAGTCAGTTACCCCGGAAACAGGGTGATCAGTTACCCCGGAAACTGGGAGATCAATTACCCCGGAAACAGGGTGATCTGTTACCCCGAAATCAGGGCAGTCAGTTACCCTGGAAACAGGGCAGTGAGCTATCCCGGAAACAGGGCAGTCAGTTATCCCGGAAACAGGGTGAACAGTTACCCTGGAAACTGGGCAGTCTGTTACCCTGGAAAAAGGGCGGTCAGTTACCCTGGAAACAGGGCAGTCAGTTATCCTGGAAACAGGGTGATCAGTTACCCTGGAAACTGGGCAGTCAGTTATCCAGGAAACAGGGCAGTCAGTTATCCCGGAAACAGGGTGATCAGTTACCCTGGAAAGTGGGCAGTCAGTTACCCTGGAAACAGTGCAGTCAGTTATCCTGGAAACAGGGCGGTCAGTTACCCTGGAAACAGGGCGGTCAGTTACCCTGGAAACAGGGAGGTCTGTTCCCCCGGAAATAGGGCGGTCAGTTACCCTGGAAACAGGGCGGTCAGTTACCCTGGAAACAGGGCAGTCAGTTATCCCGTAAACAGGGCAGTCAGTTATCCCGGAAACAGGGCGGTCAGTTACCCTGGAAACAGGGCAGTCAGTTACCCTGGAAACAGGGCGGTCAGTTACCCTGGAAACAGGGCAGTCAGTTATCCCGTAAACAGGGCATTCAGTTATCCCGGAAACAGGGCGGTCAGTTACCCTGGAAACAGGGCGGTCAGTTACCCTGGAAACAGGGCAGTCAGTTACCCTGGAAAAAGGGCAGTCAGTTATCCCGGAAACAGGGCAGTCAATTATCCTGGAAACAGGGCGGTCAGATACCCCGGAAATAGGGCGGTCAGACATCCTGGAAACAGGGCGGTCAGTTACCCTGGAAAGTGGGCAGTCAGTTATCCCGGAAACAGGGTGATCAGTTACCCTGGAAACAGGGCAGTCAGTTATCCTGGAAATAGGGCAGTCAGTTACCCCGGAAACAGGGCGGTCAGTTACCCTGGGAAATGGGCAGTCAGTTACCCCGGAAACAGGGCAGTCATTTACCCCGGAAAGCGGGCAGTCAATTATCCCGTAAACAGGGCAGTCAGTTATCCCGGAATCAGGGCGGTCAGTTACCCTGGAAACAGGGCAGTCAGTTTCCCTGGAAACAGGGCGGTCAGTTACCCTGGAAATAGGTTAATCAGTTACCCCGGAAACAAGGTGATCAGTTAACCCGGAAACAGGGCAGTCAGTTACCCTGGAAACAGGGTGTTCAGTTATCACGGAAACAGGGCAGTCAGTTATCCGAAAAAAAGGGTGATCAGTTACCCTGGAAACAGGGCAGTCAGTTACCCCGGAAACAGGGAAGTCATTTATCCCGTAAACAGGGCAGTCAGTTATCCCGGAATCAGGGCGGTCTGTTACCCTGGAAACAGGGCAGTCAGTTTCCCTGGAAACAGGGTATTCAGTTATCACGGAAACAGGGCAGTCAGTTATCCGAAAAAAAGGGTGATCAGTTACCCTGGAAACAGGGCAGTCAGTTATCCCGGAAACAGGGTGAACAGTTACCCTGGAAACTGGGCAGTCTGTTACCCTGGAAAAAGGGCGGTCAGTTACCCTGGAAAAAGGGCAGTCAGTTATCCTGGAAACAGGGTGATCAGTTACCCTGGAAACTGGGCAGTCAGTTATCCAGGAAACAGGGCAGTGAGCTATCCCGGAAACAGGGCAGTCAGTTATCCCGGAAACAGGGTGATCAGTTACCCTGGAAACTGGGCAGTCAGTTACCCTGGAAACAGCGCGGTTAGTTACCCTGGAAACAGGGCAGTCAGTTATCCTGGAAACAGGGTGATCAGTAACCCTGGAAAGTGGGCAGTCAGTTACCCTGGAAACAGGGCAGTCAGTTATCCTGGAAACAGGGTGGTCAGTTACCCTGGAAACAGGGCAGTCAGTTACCCTGGAAACAGGGAGGTCTGTTCCCCCGGAAATAGGGCGGTCAGTTACCCTGGAAACAGGGCGGTCAGTTACCCTGGAAACAGGGCAGTCAGTTATCCCGTAAACAGGGCAGTCAGTTATCCCGGAAACAGGGCGGTCAGTTACCCTGGAAACAGGGCAGTCAGTTTCCCTGGAAACAGGGCGGTCAGTTACCCTGGAAATAGGTTAATCAGTTACCCCGGAAACAAGGTGATCAGTTCACCCGGAAACAGGGCAGTCAGTTACCCTGGAAACAGGGTATTCAGTTATTACGGAAACAGGGCAGTCAGTTATCCGAAAAAAAGGGTGATCAGTTACCCTGGAAACAGGGCAGTCAGTTATCCCGGAAACAGGGTGAACAGTTACCCTGGAAACTGGGCAGTCTGTTACCCTGGAAAAAGGGCGGTCAGTTACCCTGGAAACAGGGCAGTCAGTTATCCTGGAAACAGGGTGATCAGTTACCCTGGAAACTGGGCAGTCAGTTATCCAGGAAACAGGGCAGTGAGCTATCCCGGAAACAGGGCAGTCAGTTATCCCGGAAACAGGGTGATCAGTTACCCTGGAAACTGGGCAGTCAGTTACCCTGGAAACAGCGCGGTTAGTTACCCTGGAAACAGGGCAGTCAGTTATCCTGGAAACAGGGTGATCAGTTACCCTGGAAAGTGGGCAGTCAGTTACCCTGGAAACAGGGCAGTCAGTTATCCTGGAAACAGGGCGGTCAGTTACTCTGGAAACAGGGAGGACTGTTCCCCCGGAAATAGGGCGGTCAGTTACCCTGGAAACAGGGCGGTCAGTTACCCTGGAAACAGGGCGGTCTGTTACCCTGGAAACAGGGCAGTCAGTTATCCCGGAAACAGGGCGGTCAGTTACCCTGGAAACAGGGCAGTCAGTTACCCTGGAAACAGGGCGGTCAGTTACCCTGGAAACAGGGCAGTCAGTTATCCCGTAAACAGGGCATTCAGTTATCCCGGAAACAGGGCGGTCAGTTACCCTGGAAACAGGGCGGTCAGTTACCCTGGAAACAGGGCAGTCAGTTACCCTGGAAAAAGGGCAGTCAGTTATCCTGGAAACAGGGCAGTCAATTATCCTGGAAACAGGGCGGTCAGATACCCCGGAAATAGGGCGGTCAGACATCCTGGAAACAGGGCGGTCAGTTACCCCGGAAACAGGGAGATCAGTTACCCCAGAAACAGGGCGATCAGTTACCCTGGAAACAGGGCAGTCAGTTAACCTGGAAACAGGGCAGTCAGTTATCCTCGAAACAGGGCGGTCAGTTACCCCGGAAATAGGTTAATCAGTTACCCCAGAAAGAGGGTGATCAGTTACCATGGAAATTGGGCAGTCAGTTACCCTGGAAACAGGGCAGTCAGTTACCCCGGAAACAGGGAAGTCATTTATCCCGTAAACAGGGCAGTCAGTTATCCCGGAATCAGGGCGGTCAGTTACCCTGGAAACAGGGCAGTCAGTTTCCCTGGAAACAGGGCGGTCAGTTACCCTGGAAATAGGTTAATCAGTTACCCCGGAAACAAGGTGATCAGTTCACCCGGAAACAGGGCAGTCAGTTACCCTGGAAACAGGGTATTCAGTTATCACGGAAACAGGGCAGTCAGTTATCCGAAAAAAAGGGTGATCAGTTACCCTGGAAACAGGGCAGTCAGTTATCCCGGAAACAGGGTGAACAGTTACCCTGGAAACTGGGCAGTCTGTTACCCTGGAAAAAGGGCGGTCAGTTACCCTGGAAACAGGGCAGTCAGTTATCCTGGAAACAGGGTGATCAGTTACCCTGGAAACTGGGCAGTCAGTTATCCAGGAAACAGGGCAGTGAGCTATCCCGGAAACAGGGCAGTCAGTTATCCCGGAAACAGGGTGATCAGTTACCCTGGAAACTGGGCAGTCAGTTACCCTGGAAACAGCGCGGTTAGTTACCCTGGAAACAGGGCAGTCAGTTATCCTGGAAACAGGGTGATCAGTTACCCTGGAAAGTGGGCAGTCAGTTACCCTGGAAACAGGGCAGTCAGTTATCCTGGAAACAGGGCGGTCAGTTACTCTGGAAACAGGGAGGTCTGTTCCCCCGGAAATAGGGCGGTCAGTTACCCTGGAAACAGGGCGGTCAGTTACCCTGGAAACAGGGCAGTCAGTTATCCCGTAAACAGGGCAGTCAGTTATCCCGGAAACAGGGCGGTCAGTTACCCTGGAAACAGGGCAGTCAGTTACCCTGGAAACAGGGCGGTCAGTTACCCTGGAAACAGGGCAGTCAGTTATCCCGTAAACAGGGCATTCAGTTATCCCGGAAACAGGGCGGTCAGTTACCCTGGAAACAGGGCGCTCAGTTACCCTGGAAACAGGGCAGTCAGTTACCCTGGAAAAAGGGCAGTCAGTTATCCTGGAAACAGGGCAGTCAATTATCCTGGAAACAGGGCGGTCAGATACCCCGGAAATAGGGCGGTCAGACATCCTGGAAACAGGGCGGTCAGTTACCCCGGAAACAGGGAGATCAGTTACCCCAGAAACAGGGCGATCAGTTACCCTGGAAACAGGGCAGTCAGTTAACCTTGAAACAGGGCAGTCAGTTATCCTCGAAACAGGGCGGTCAGTTACCCCGGAAATAGGTTAATCAGTTACCCCAGAAAGAGGGTGATCAGTTACCATGGAAATTGGGCAGTCAGTTACCCTGGAAACAGGGCAGTCAGTTACCCCGGAAACAGGGAAGTCATTTATCCCGTAAACAGGGCAGTCAGTTATCCCGGAATCAGGGCGGTCAGTTACCCTGGAAACAGGGCAGTCAGTTTCCCTGGAAACAGGGCGGTCAGTTACCCTGGAAATAGGTTAATCAGTTACCCCGGAAACAAGGTGATCAGTTAACCCGGAAACAGGGCAGTCAGTTATCCCGGAAACAGGGCAGTCAGTTATCCCGGAAAAAGGGTGATCAGTTACCGTGGAAACTGGGGTGTCAGTTACCCTGTAAACAGGGCAGACAGTTACCCCGGAAGCAGGGCAGTCAGTTACCCTGGAAAAAGGGCGGTCAGTTACCCTGGAAACAGGGCAGTCAGTTATCCTGGAAACAGGGTGATCAGTTACCCTGGAAACAGGGCAGTCAGTTATCCTGGAAACAGGGCGGTCAGATACCCCGGAAATAGGGCGTTCAGTTATTCTGGAAACAGGGCGGTCAGTTACCCCGGAAACAGGGAGATCAGTTACCCCGGAAACAGGGCGATCAGTTACCCTGGAAACAGGG
This sequence comes from Heterodontus francisci, assembly GCF_036365525.1. Lineage (NCBI taxonomy): Eukaryota > Metazoa > Chordata > Chondrichthyes > Heterodontiformes > Heterodontidae > Heterodontus > Heterodontus francisci. The sequence goes on along the minus strand of NC_090403.1, from coordinate 6,613,264 downwards.
CAGTCAGTAAACCTGGAAACAGGGCAGTCAGTTACCCTGGAAAAAGGGCGGTCAGTTACCCTGGAAACAGGGCAGTCAGTTATCCTGGAAACAGGGCGATCAGTTACCCTGGAAACAGGGCAGTCAGTAAACCTGGAAACAGGGCAGTCAGTTATCCTGGAAGCAGGGCGGTCAGATACCCCGGAAATAGGGCGTTCAGTTTTCCTGGAAACAGGGCGGTCAGTTACCCCGGAAATAGGTGAATCAGTTACCCCGGAAAATGGGCAGCCAGTTACGCTGGAAACAGGGCATTCAGTTATCCCGGAAAAAGGGTGATCAGTTTCCCTGGAAACTGGGCAGTCAATCACCCTGGAAAAAGGTCAGTCAGTTTCCCCGGAAACAGGGCAGTCAGTTACCCTGGAAACTGGGCAGTCAGTTACCCTGGAAAAAGGGCGGTCAGTTACCCTGGAAAAAGGGCAGTCAGTTATCCTGGAAACAGGGCAGTCAGATACCCCGGAAATAGGGCAGTCAGTTATCCTGGAAATAGGGCGGTCAGTTACCCCGGAAACAGGGAGATCAGTTACCCCGGAAACAGGGCGGTCAGTTACCCTGGAAACAGGGCGGTCAGTTACCCTGGAAAGAGGGCAGTCAGTTAACCTGGAAACAGGGCAGTCAGTTTTGCCGGAAACAGGGCAGTCAGTTATCCCGGAAACAGGGTGATCAGTTACCCTGGAAACAGAGCAGTCAGTTATCCCGGAAACAGGGTGTTCAGTTACCCTGGAATATGGGCAGTCAGTTACCCTGGAAAAAGGGCAGTCAGTTATCCTGGAAATAGGTTAATCAGTTACCCCGGAAACAGGGTGATCAGTTAACCCGGAAACAGGGCAGTCAGTTACCCTGGAAACAGGGCAGTCAGTCACCCTGGAAACAGGATAGTCAGTTATCCCGGAAACAGGGTGAACAGTTACCCTGGAAAAAGGGCAGTCAGTTACCCTGGAAACAGGGCAGTCAGTTATCCTGGAAACAGGGTGATCAGTTACCCTGGAATCTGGGCAGTCAGTAATCCTGGAAACAGGGCAGTGAGCTATCACGGAAACAGGGTGGTCAGTTATCCCGGAAACAGGGTGAACAGTTACCCTGGAAACTGGGCAGTCAGTTACCCTGGAAAAAGGGCGGTCAGTTACCCTGGAAACAGGGCAGTCAGTTATCCTGGAAACAGGGTGATCAGTTACCCTGGAAACAGGGCAGTCAGTTATCCTGGAAACAGGGCAGTCAGTTATCCTGGAAACAGGGCAGTCAGATACCCCGGAAATAGGGCGTTCAGTTATCCTGGAAACAGGGCGGTCAGTTACCCCGGAAACAGGGAGATCAGTTACCCCGGAAACAGGGCGATCAGTTACCCTGGAACCAGTGTAGTCAGTTGTCCCGGAAATAGGGCGTTCAGTTATCCTGGAAACAGGGCGGTCAGTTAACCTGGAAACAGGGCAGTCAGTTACCCTGGAAACAGGGCGGTCAGTTACCCCATAAATAGGTGAATCAGTTACCCCGGAAACAGGGTGATCAGTTACCCCGGAAAATGGGCAGCCAGTTACCCTGGAAACAGGGCAGTCAGTTATCCCGGAAACAGGGCAGTCTTTTACCCCGGAAACAGGACACTCAGTTATCCCGGAAACAGGGCAGTCAGTTACCCTGGAAACTGGGCAGTCAGTTATCCTGGCAAAAGGGCAGTCAGTTATCCCGGAAACAGGGTGATCAGTTACCCTGGAAACAGGGCAGTCAGTTGTCCCGGAAACAGGGCAGTCAGTTATCCCGGAAAAAAGGTGATCAGTTACCCTGGAATATGGGCAGTCAGTTACCCTGGAAAAAGGGCAGTCAGTTACCCTGGAAATAGGTTAAACAGTTACCCCGGAAACAGGGTGATCAGTTAACCCGGAAACAGGGCAGTCAGTTATCCTGGAAACAGGGCATTCAGTTATCCCGGAAACAGGGCATTCAGTTATCCCAAAAAAAGGGTGATCAGTTACCCTGGAAACAGGGCAGTCATTTACCCCGGAAACAGGGCAGTCATTTACCCTGGAAACAGGGCAGTCAGTTACCCCGGAAACTGGGCAGTAAGTCACCCTGGAAACAGGTTAGTCAGTGATCCCTGAAACAGGATGATCAGTTACCCCGGAAACAGGGCAGTCAGTTCCGCTGGAAACAGGGCAGTGAGCTATCCCGGAAACAGGGCAGTCAGTTATCCCGGAAACAGGGTGAACAGTTACCTTGGAAACTGGGCAGTCAGTTACCCTGGAAAAAGGGCGGTCAGTTACCCTGGAAACAGGGCAGTCAGTTATCCTGGAAACAGGGTGATCAGTTACCCTGGAAACTGGGCAGTCAGTTACCCTGGAAACAGGGCAGTCAGTTATCCCGGAAACAGGGCAGTCAGTTACCCTGGAAACAGGGTAGTCAGTTATCCCGCAAACAGGGTGATCAGTTACCCTGGAAACAGGGCAGTCAGATATCCCAGAAACAGGGCAGTCTGTTATCCCGGAAAAAGGGTGATCAGTTACACTGGAAACAGGGCAGTCAGTTACCCTGGAAACAGGGCGGTCAGTTACCCTGGAAACAGGGCAGTCAGTTATCCCGTAAACAGGGCAGTCAGTTATCACGGAAACAGGGCGGTCAGTTACCCTGGAAACAGGGCGGTCAGTTACCCTGGAAACAGGGCAGTCAGTTACCCTGGAAAAAGGGCAGTCAGTTATCCTGGAAACAGGGCAGTCAATTATCCTGGAAACAGGGCGGTCAGATACCCCGTAAATCGGGCGGTCAGACATCCTGGAAACAGGGCGGTCAGTTACCCCGGAAACAGGGAGATCAGTTACCCCAGAAACAGGGCGATCAGTTACCCTGGAAACAGGGCAGTCAGTTAACCTGGAAACAGGGCAGTCAGTTATCCTCGAAAGAGGGTGATCAGTTACCATGGAAATTGGGCAGTCAGTTACCCTGGAAACAGGGTAGTCAGTTACCCCGGAAACAGGGCTGTCATTTACCCCGGAAGCAGGGCAGTCAGTTATCCCGGAAACAGGGCGATCAGTTACCCTGGAAACAGGGCTGTCTGTTACCCTGGAAACAGGTCGGTCAGTTACCCTGGAAATAGGTTAATCAGTTACCCCGGAAACAGGGTGATCAGTTACCACGGAAAAAGGGTGATCAGTTTCCCTGGAAACTGGGCAGTCACTTACCCTGGAAACAGGGCAGTTAGTTACCCTGGAAACAGGGCAGTCAGTTACCCTGGAAACAGGGCAGTCAGTCACGCTGGTAACAGGTTAGTCAGTTACCCCGGAAACAGGGCAGTCAGTTATCCCGGAAACAGGGTGATCAGTTACCACGGAAAAAGGGTGATCAGTTTCCCTGGAAACTGGGCAGTCACTTACCCTGGAAACTGGGCAGTCAGTTTCCCCGGAAACAGGGCAGTTAGTTACCCTGGAAACAGGGCAGTCAGTTACCCCGGAAACAGGTTGATCAGTTACCCCGGAAACAGGGTGAATAGTTACCCTGGAAACAGTGCAGTCAGTTATCCCGGAAACAGGGCAGTCATTTACCCGGGAAACTGGGTGATCAGCTACCCTGGAAACTGGGCACTCAGTTACCCTGGAAACTGGGCAGTCAGTTACCCCGGAAACAGTGCAGTCAGTTACCCTGGAAACTGGGCAGTCAGTTACCCTGGAAAAAGGGGAGTCAGTTATCCCGGAAACAGGGTGATCAGTTACCCTGGAATATGGGCAGTTAGTTACCCTGGAAACAGGGCAGTCAGTTACCCCGGAAACAGGGCGGTCAGTTACCCTGGAAACTGATGAGTCAGTTCCCCCGGAAACAGGGCGATCAGTTATCGTGGAAACAGGGCAGTCAGTTAGCCTGGAAACTGGGCAGTCAGTTACCCCGGAAACAGGGCAGTCAGTTACCCTGGAAACAGGGCAGTCAGTTATCCCGGATAAAGGGCAGTCAGTTATCCCGGAAACAGGGTGATCAGTTACCCTAGAAACAGTGCAGTCAGTTACCCCAGAAACAGGGCAGTCAGTTACCCTGGAAACAGGGCAGTCAGTTATCCCGGAAACAGGGCAGTCAGTTATCCCGGAAAAAGGGTGATCAGTTACCGTGGAAACTGGGCTGTCAGTTACCCTGGAAACAGGGCAGTCAGTTACCCCGGAAGCAGGGCAGTCAGTTACCCTGGAAACAGGGCAGTCAGTTACCCCGGAAAATGGGCAGTCAGTTACCCTGGAAACAGGGCAGTCAGTCACCCTGGAAACTGGGCAGTCAGTTATCCCGGAAACAGGGCAGTCAGTTATCCCGGAAACAGGGTGATCAGTTACCCTGGAAACTGGGCAGTCAGTTACCCCGGAAACAGGGCGGTCAGTTAACCTGGAAACAGGGCGTTCTGTTACCCTGGAAAGTGGGCAGTCAGTTATCCCGGAAACAGGGTGATCAGTTACCCTGGAAACAGGGCAGTCAGTTATCCTGGAAATAGGGCAGTCAGTTACCCCGGAAACAGGGCGGTCAGTTACCCTGGGAAATGGGCAGTCAGTTACCCCGGAAACAGGGCAGTCATTTACCCCAGAAAGCGGGCAGTCAATTATCCCGTAAACAGGGCAGTCAGTTATCCCGGAATCAGGGCGGTCAGTTACCCTGGAAACAGGGCAGTCAGTTTCCCTGGAAACAGGGCGGTCAGTTACCCTGGAAATAGGTTAATCAGTTACCCCGGAAACAAGGTGATCAGTTAACTGGAAACAGGGCAGTCAGTTACCCTGGAAACAGGGTATTCAGTTATCACGGAAACAGGGCAGTCAGTTATCCGAAAAAAAGGGTGATCAGTTACCCTGGAAACAGGGCAGTCATTTACCCTGGAAACAGGGCAGTCAGTTACCCCGGAAACTGGGCAGTAAGTTACCCTGGAAACAGGGCAGTCAGTAACCCTGGAAACAGGTTAGTCAGTTACCCCGGAAACAGGGTGATCAGTTACCCCGGAAACTGGGAGATCAATTACCCCGGAAACAGGGTGATCTGTTACCCCGAAATCAGGGCAGTCAGTTACCCTGGAAACAGGGCAGTGAGCTATCCCGGAAACAGGGCAGTCAGTTATCCCGGAAACAGGGTGAACAGTTACCCTGGAAACTGGGCAGTCTGTTACCCTGGAAAAAGGGCGGTCAGTTACCCTGGAAACAGGGCAGTCAGTTATCCTGGAAACAGGGTGATCAGTTACCCTGGAAACTGGGCAGTCAGTTATCCAGGAAACAGGGCAGTCAGTTATCCCGGAAACAGGGTGATCAGTTACCCTGGAAAGTGGGCAGTCAGTTACCCTGGAAACAGTGCAGTCAGTTATCCTGGAAACAGGGCGGTCAGTTACCCTGGAAACAGGGCGGTCAGTTACCCTGGAAACAGGGAGGTCTGTTCCCCCGGAAATAGGGCGGTCAGTTACCCTGGAAACAGGGCGGTCAGTTACCCTGGAAACAGGGCAGTCAGTTATCCCGTAAACAGGGCAGTCAGTTATCCCGGAAACAGGGCGGTCAGTTACCCTGGAAACAGGGCAGTCAGTTACCCTGGAAACAGGGCGGTCAGTTACCCTGGAAACAGGGCAGTCAGTTATCCCGTAAACAGGGCATTCAGTTATCCCGGAAACAGGGCGGTCAGTTACCCTGGAAACAGGGCGGTCAGTTACCCTGGAAACAGGGCAGTCAGTTACCCTGGAAAAAGGGCAGTCAGTTATCCTGGAAACAGGGCAGTCAATTATCCTGGAAACAGGGCGGTCAGATACCCCGGAAATAGGGCGGTCAGACATCCTGGAAACAGGGCGGTCAGTTACCCTGGAAAGTGGGCAGTCAGTTATCCCGGAAACAGGGTGATCAGTTACCCTGGAAACAGGGCAGTCAGTTATCCTGGAAATAGGGCAGTCAGTTACCCCGGAAACAGGGCGATCAGTTACCCTGGAAACAGGGCAGTCAGTTAACCTGGAAACAGGGCAGTCAGTTATCCTCGAAAGAGGGTGATCAGTTACCATGGAAATTGGGCAGTCAGTTACCCTGGAAACAGGGTAGTCAGTTACCCCGGAAACAGGGCTGTCATTTACCCCGGAAGCAGGGCAGTCAGTTATCCCGGAAACAGGGCGATCAGTTACCCTGGAAACAGGGCTGTCTGTTACCCTGGAAACAGGTCGGTCAGTTACCCTGGAAATAGGTTAATCAGTTACCCCGGAAACAGGGTGATCAGTTACCACGGAAAAAGGGTGATCAGTTTCCCTGGAAACTGGGCAGTCACTTACCCTGGAAACAGGGCAGTTAGTTACCCTGGAAACAGGGCAGTCAGTTACCCTGGAAACAGGGCAGTCAGTCACGCTGGTAACAGGTTAGTCAGTTACCCCGGAAACAGGGCAGTCAGTTATCCCGGAAACAGGGTGATCAGTTACCACGGAAAAAGGGTGATCAGTTTCCCTGGAAACTGGGCAGTCACTTACCCTGGAAACAGGGCAGTCAGTTTCCCCGGAAACAGGGCAGTCAGTTACCCCGGAAACAGGTTGATCAGTTACCCCGGAAACAGGGTGAATAGTTACCCTGGAAACAGTGCAGTCAGTTATCCCGGAAACAGGGCAGTCATTTACCCGGGAAACTGGGTGATCAGCTACCCTGGAAACTGGGCACTCAGTTACCCTGGAAACTGGGCAGTCAGTTACCCCGGAAACAGTGCAGTCAGTTACCCTGGAAACTGGGCAGTCAGTTACCCTGGAAAAAGGGGAGTCAGTTATCCCGGAAACAGGGTGATCAGTTACCCTGGAATATGGGCAGTTAGTTACCCTGGAAACAGGGCAGTCAGTTACCCCGGAAACAGGGCGGTCAGTTACCCTGGAAACTGATGAGTCAGTTCCCCCGGAAACAGGGCGATCAGTTATCGTGGAAACAGGGCAGTCAGTTAGCCTGGAAACTGGGCAGTCAGTTACCCCGGAAACAGGGCAGTCAGTTACCCTGGAAACAGGGCAGTCAGTTATCCCGGATAAAGGGCAGTCAGTTATCCCGGAAACAGGGTGATCAGTTACCCTAGAAACAGTGCAGTCAGTTACCCCAGAAACAGGGCAGTCAGTTACCCTGGAAACAGGGCAGTCAGTTATCCCGGAAACAGGGCAGTCAGTTATCCCGGAAAAAGGGTGATCAGTTACCGTGGAAACTGGGCTGTCAGTTACCCTGGAAACAGGGCAGTCAGTTACCCCGGAAGCAGGGCAGTCAGTTACCCTGGAAACAGGGCAGTCAGTTACCCCGGAAAATGGGCAGTCAGTTACCCTGGAAACAGGGCAGTCAGTCACCCTGGAAACAGGGCAGTCAGTTATCCCGGAAACAGGGCAGTCAGTTATCCCGGAAACAGGGTGATCAGTTACCCTGGAAACTGGGCAGTCAGGTACCCCGGAAACAGGGCGGTCAGTTAACCTGGAAACAGGGCGTTCTGTTACCCTGGAAAGTGGGCAGTCAGTTATCCCGGAAACAGGGTGATCAGTTACCCTGGAAACAGGGCAGTCAGTTATCCTGGAAATAGGGCAGTCAGTTACCCCGGAAACAGGGCGGTCAGTTACCCTGGGAAATGGGCAGTCAGTTACCCCGGAAACAGGGCAGTCATTTACCCCAGAAAGCGGGCAGTCAATTATCCCGTAAACAGGGCAGTCAGTTATCCCGGAATCAGGGCGGTCAGTTACCCTGGAAACAGGGCAGTCAGTTTCCCTGGAAACAGGGCGGTCAGTTACCCTGGAAATAGGTTAATCAGTTACCCCGGAAACAAGGTGATCAGTTAACTGGAAACAGGGCAGTCAGTTACCCTGGAAACAGGGTATTCAGTTATCACGGAAACAGGGCAGTCAGTTATCCGAAAAAAAGGGTGATCAGTTACCCTGGAAACAGGGCAGTCATTTACCCTGGAAACAGGGCAGTCAGTTACCCCGGAAACTGGGCAGTAAGTTACCCTGGAAACAGGGCAGTCAGTAACCCTGGAAACAGGTTAGTCAGTTACCCCGGAAACAGGGTGATCAGTTACCCCGGAAACTGGGAGATCAATTACCCCGGAAACAGGGTGATCTGTTACCCCGAAATCAGGGCAGTCAGTTACCCTGGAAACAGGGCAGTGAGCTATCCCGGAAACAGGGCAGTCAGTTATCCCGGAAACAGGGTGAACAGTTACCCTGGAAACTGGGCAGTCTGTTACCCTGGAAAAAGGGCGGTCAGTTACCCTGGAAACAGGGCAGTCAGTTATCCTGGAAACAGGGTGATCAGTTACCCTGGAAACTGGGCAGTCAGTTATCCAGGAAACAGGGCAGTCAGTTATCCCGGAAACAGGGTGATCAGTTACCCTGGAAAGTGGGCAGTCAGTTACCCTGGAAACAGTGCAGTCAGTTATCCTGGAAACAGGGCGGTCAGTTACCCTGGAAACAGGGCGGTCAGTTACCCTGGAAACAGGGAGGTCTGTTCCCCCGGAAATAGGGCGGTCAGTTACCCTGGAAACAGGGCGGTCAGTTACCCTGGAAACAGGGCAGTCAGTTATCCCGTAAACAGGGCAGTCAGTTATCCCGGAAACAGGGCGGTCAGTTACCCTGGAAACAGGGCAGTCAGTTACCCTGGAAACAGGGCGGTCAGTTACCCTGGAAACAGGGCAGTCAGTTATCCCGTAAACAGGGCATTCAGTTATCCCGGAAACAGGGCGGTCAGTTACCCTGGAAACAGGGCGGTCAGTTACCCTGGAAACAGGGCAGTCAGTTACCCTGGAAAAAGGGCAGTCAGTTATCCTGGAAACAGGGCAGTCAATTATCCTGGAAACAGGGCGGTCAGATACCCCGGAAATAGGGCGGTCAGACATCCTGGAAACAGGGCGGTCAGTTACCCTGGAAAGTGGGCAGTCAGTTATCCCGGAAACAGGGTGATCAGTTACCCTGGAAACAGGGCAGTCAGTTATCCTGGAAATAGGGCAGTCAGTTACCCCGGAAACAGGGCGGTCAGTTACCCTGGGAAATGGGCAGTCAGTTACCCCGGAAACAGGGCAGTCATTTACCCCGGAAAGCGGGCAGTCAATTATCCCGTAAACAGGGCAGTCAGTTTCCCTGGAAACAGGGCGGTCAGTTACCCTGGAAATAGGTTAATCAGTTACCCCGGAAACAAGGTGATCAGTTAACCCGGAAACAGGGCAGTCAGTTACCCTGGAAACAGGGTGTTCAGTTATCACGGAAACAGGGCAGTCAGTTATCCGAAAAAAAGGGTGATCAGTTACCCTGGAAACAGGGCAGTCAGTTACCCCGGAAACAGGGAAGTCATTTATCCCGTAAACAGGGCAGTCAGTTATCCCGGAATCAGGGCGGTCTGTTACCCTGGAAACAGGGCAGTCAGTTTCCCTGGAAACAGGGCGGTCAGTTACCCTGGAAATAGGTTAATCAGTTACCCCGGAAACAAGGTGATCAGTTAACCCGGAAACAGGGCAGTCAGTTACCCTGGAAACAGGGTATTCAGTTATCACGGAAACAGGGCAGTCAGTTATCCGAAAAAAAGGGTGATCAGTTACCCTGGAAACAGGGCAGTCAGTTATCCCGGAAACAGGGTGAACAGTTACCCTGGAAACTGGGCAGTCTGTTATCCTGGAAAAAGGGCGGTCAGTTACCCTGGAAAAAGGGCAGTCAGTTATCCTGGAAACAGGGTGATCAGTTACCCTGGAAACTGGGCAGTCAGTTATCCAGGAAACAGGGCAGTGAGCTATCCCGGAAACAGGGCAGTCAGTTATCCCGGAAACAGGGTGATCAGTTACCCTGGAAACTGGGCAGTCAGTTACCCTGGAAACAGCGCGGTTAGTTACCCTGGAAACAGGGCAGTCAGTTATCCTGGAAACAGGGTGATCAGTAACCCTGGAAAGTGGTCAGTCAGTTACCCTGGAAACAGGGCAGTCAGTTATCCTGGAAACAGGGTGGTCAGTTACCCTGGAAACAGGGCGGTCAGTTACCCTGGAAACAGGGAGGTCTGTTCCCCCGGAAATAGGGCGGTCAGTTACCCTGGAAACAGGGCGGTCAGTTACCCTGGAAACAGGGCAGTCAGTTATCCCGTAAACAGGGCAGTCAGTTATCCCGGAAACAGGGCGGTCAGTTACCCTGGAAACAGGGCAGTCAGTTACCCTGGAAACAGGGCGGTCAGTTACCCTGGAAACAGGGCAGTCAGTTATCCCGTAAACAGGGCATTCAGTTATCCCGGAAACAGGGCGGTCAGTTACCCTGGAAACAGGGCGGTCAGTTACCCTGGAAACAGGGCAGTCAGTTACCCTGGAAAAAGGGCAGTCAGTTATCCTGGAAACAGGGCAGTCAATTATCCTGGAAACAGGGCGGTCAGATACCCCGGAAATAGGGCGGTCAGACATCCTGGAAACAGGGCGGTCAGTTACCCTGGAAAGTGGGCAGTCAGTTATCCCGGAAACAGGGTGATCAGTTACCCTGGAAACAGGGCAGTCAGTTATCCTGGAAATAGGGCAGTCAGTTACCCCGGAAACAGGGCGGTCAGTTACCCTGGGAAATGGGCAGTCAGTTACCCCGGAAACAGGGCAGTCATTTACCCCGGCAAGCGGGCATTCAATTATCCCGTAAACAGGGCAGTCAGTTATCCCGGAATCAGGGCGGTCAGTTACCCTGGAAACAGGGCAGTCAGTTTCCCTGGAAACAGGGCGGTCAGTTACCCTGGAAATAGGTTAATCAGTTACCCCGGAAACAAGGTGATCAGTTAACCCGGAAACAGGGCAGTCAGTTACCCTGGAAACAGGGTATTCAGTTATCACGGAAACAGGGCAGTCAGTTATCCGAAAAAAAGGGTGATCAGTTACCCTGGAAACAGGGCAGTCAGTTACCCCGGAAACAGGGAAGTCATTTATCCCGTAAACAGGGCAGTCAGTTATCCCGGAATCAGGGCGGTCAGTTACCCTGGAAACAGGGCAGTCAGATTCCCTGGAAACAGGGCGGTCAGTTACCCTGGAAATAGGTTAATCAGTTACCCCGGAAACAAGGTGATCAGTTCACCCGGAAACAGGGCAGTCAGTTACCCTGGAAACAGGGTATTCAGTTATCACGGAAACAGGGCAGTCAGTTATCCGAAAAAAAGGGTGATCAGTTACCCTGGAAACAGGGCAGTCAGTTATCCCGGAAACAGGGTGAACAGTTACCCTGGAAACTGGGCAGTCTGTTACCCTGGAAAAAGGGCGGTCAGTTACCCTGGAAACAGGGCAGTCAGTTATCCTGGAAACAGGGTGATCAGTTACCCTGGAAACTGGGCAGTCAGTTATCCAGGAAACAGGGCAGTGAGCTATCCCGGAAACAGGGCAGTCAGATATCCCGGAAACAGGGTGATCAGTTACCCTGGAAACTGGGCAGTCAGTTACCCTGGAAACAGCGCGGTTAGTTACCCTGGAAACAGGGCAGTCAGTTATCCTGGAAACAGGGTGATCAGTTACCCTGGAAAGTGGGCAGTCAGTTACCCTGGAAACAGGGCAGTCAGTTATCCTGGAAACAGGGCGGTCAGTTACCCTGGAAACAGGGCGGTCAGTTACTCTGGAAACAAGGAGGTCTGTTCCCCCGGAAATAGGGCGGTCAGTTACCCTGGAAACAGGGCGGTCTGTTACCCTGGAAACAGGGCAGTCAGTTATCCCGTAAACAGGGCAGTCAGTTATCCCGGAAACAGGGCGGTCAGTTACCCTGGAAACAGGGCAGTCAGTTACCCTGGAAACAGGGCGGTCAGTTACCCTGGAAACAGGGCAGTCAGTTATCCCGTAAACAGGGCATTCAGTTATCCCGGAAACAGGGCGGTCAGTTACCCTGGAAACAGGGCGGTCAGTTACCCTGGAAACAGGGCAGTCAGTTACCCTGGAAAAAGGGCAGTCAGTTATCCTGGAAACAGGGCAGTCAATTATCCTGGAAACAGGGCGGTCAGATACCCCGGAAATAGGGCGGTCAGACATCCTGGAAACAGGGCGGTCAGTTACCCCGGAAACAGGGAGATCAGTTACCCCAGAAACAGGGCGATCAGTTACCCTGGAAACAGGGCAGTCAGTTAACCTGGAAACAGGGCAGTCAGTTATCCTCGAAACAGGGCGGTCAGTTACCCCGGAAATAGGTTAATCAGTTACCCCAGAAAGAGGGTGATCAGTTACCATGGAAATTGGGCAGTCAGTTACCCTGGAAACAGGGCAGTCAGTTACCCCGGAAACAGGGAAGTCATTTATCCCGTAAACAGGGCAGTCAGTTATCCCGGAATCAGGGCGGTCAGTTACCCTGGAAACAGGGCAGTCAGTTTCCCTGGAAACAGGGCGGTCAGTTACCCTGGAAATAGGTTAATCAGTTACCCCGGAAACAAGGTGATCAGTTAACCCGGAAACAGGGCAGTCAGTTACCCTGGAAACAGGGTATTCAGTTATCACGGAAACAGGGCAGTCAGTTATCCGAAAAAAAGGGTGATCAGTTACCCTGGAAACAGGGCAGTCAGTTATCCCGGAAACAGGGTGAACAGTTACCCTGGAAACTGGGCAGTCTGTTACCCTGGAAAAAGGGCGGTCAGTTACCCTGGAAACAGGGCAGTCAGTTATCCTGGAAACAGGGTGATCAGTTACCCTGGAAACTGGGCAGTCAGTTATCCAGGAAACAGGGCAGTGAGCTATCCCGGAAACAGGGCAGTCAGTTATCCCGGAAACAGGGTGATCAGTTACCCTGGAAACTGGGCAGTCAGTTACCCTGGAAACAGCGCGGTTAGTTACCCTGGAAACAGGGCAGTCAGTTATCCTGGAAACAGGGTGATCAGTTACCCTGGAAAGTGGGCAGTCAGTTACCCTGGAAACAGGGCAGTCAGTTATCCTGGAAACAGGGCGGTCAGTTACCCTGGAAACAGGGCGGTCAGTTACCCTGGAAACAGGGAGGTCTGTTCCCCCAGAAATAGGGCGGTCAGTTACCCTGGAAACAGGGCGGTCAGTTACCCTGGAAACAGGGCAGTCAGTTATCCCGTAAACAGGGCAGTCAGTTATCCCGGAAACAGGGCGGTCAGTTACCCTGGAAACAGGGCAGTCAGTTACCCTGGAAACAGGGCGGTCAGTTACCCTGGAAACAGGGCAGTCAGTTATCCCGTAAACAGGGCATTCAGTTATCCCGGAAACAGGGCGGTCAGTTACCCTGGAAACAGGGCGGTCAGTTACCCTGGAAACAGGGCAGTCAGTTACCCTGGAAAAAGGGCAGTCAGTTATCCTGGAAACAGGGCAGTCAATTATCCTGGAAACAGGGCGGTCAGATACCCCGGAAATAGGGCGGTCAGACATCCTGGAAACAGGGCGGTCAGTTACCCCGGAAACAGGGAGATCAGTTACCCCAGAAACAGGGCGATCAGTTACCCTGGAAACAGGGCAGTCAGTTAACCTGGAAACAGGGCAGTCAGTTATCCTCGAAACAGGGCGGTCAGTTACCCCGGAAATAGGTTAATCAGTTACCCCGGAAAGAGGGTGATCAGTTACCATGGAAATTGGGCAGTCAGTTACCCTGGAAACAGGGCAGTCAGTTACCCCGGAAACAGGGCTGTCATTTACCCCGGAAACAGGGCAGTCAGTTATCCCGGGAACAGGGCGGTCATTTACCCTGGAAACAGGGCTGTCTGTTACCCTGGAAACAGGTCGGTCAGTTACCCTGGAAATAGGTTAATCAGTTACCCCGGAAACAGGGTGATCAGTTTCCACGGAAAAAGGGTGATCAGTTTCCCTGGAAACTGGGCAGTCACTTACCATGGAAACAGGGCAGTCAGTTTCCCCGGAAACAGGGCAGTTAGTTATCCTGGAAACAGGGCAGTCAGTTACCCCGGAAACTGGGCAGTCAGTTACCCTGGAAACAGGGCAGTCAGTCACCCTGGAAACAGGTTAGTCAGTTACCCCGGAAACAGGGCAGTCAGTTACCCTGGAAACAGGGCAGTCAGTTACCCCGGAAACTGGGCAGTCAGTTACCCTGGAAACAGGGCAGTCTGTCACCCTGGAAACAGGGCAGTCAGTTACCCCGGAAACAGGGCGGTCAGTTACCCTGGAAACTGATTAGTCAGTTCCCCCGGAAACAGGGCGATCAGTTATCGTGGAAACAGGGCAGTCAGTTAGCCTGGAAACAGGGCAGTCAGTTACCCCGGAAACAGGGCAGTCAGTTATCCCGGAAACAGGGTGAACAGTTACCCTGGAAACTGGGCAGTCTGTTACCCTGGAAAAAGGGCGGTCAGTTACCCTGGAAACAGGGCAGTCAGTTATCCTGGAAACAGGGTGATCAGTTACCCTGCAAACAGGGCAGTCAGTTCCGCTGGAAACAGGGCAGTCAGTTATCCTGGAAACAGGGCGGTCAGATACCCCGGAAATAGGGCGTCCAGTTATTCTGGAAACAGGGCGGTCAGTTACCCCGGAAACAGGGAGATCATTTACCCCGGAAACAGGGCGATGAGTTACCCTGGAAACAGGGCAGTCAGTTACCCTGGAAACAGGGCGGTCAGTTACCCCGGAAATAGGTGAATCAGTTACCCCGGAAACAGGGTGGTCAGTTACGCCGGAAAATGGGCAGCCAGTTACGCTGGAAACAGGGCAGTCAGTTATCCCGGAATCAGGGCAGTCATTTACCCCGGAAACAGGGCAGTCAGTTATCCCAGAAAAAGGGCAGTCAGTTATCCCGGAAACAGGGCGGTCAGTTACCCTGGAAACAGGGCAGTCAGTTCCCCTGGAAACAGGGCAGTCAGTTACCCTGGAAACAGGGCAGTCAGTTATCCCAGAAAAAGGGCAGTCAGTTATCCCGGAAACAGGGCAGTCAGTTTCCCCGGAAACAGGGCAGTCAGTGACCCTGGAAAAAGGGCGGTCAGTTACCCTGGACAAAGGGCAGTCAGTTATCCTGGAAACAGGGCAGTCAGATACCCCGGAAACAGGGCAGTCAGTTACCCCGGAAAAGGGGTGATCAGTTACCCTGGAATATGGGCAGTCAGTTACCCTGGAAACAGGGCAGTCAGTTACCCCGGAAACAGGGCGGTCAGTTACCCTGGAAACTGATTAGTCAGTTCCCCCGGAAACAGGGCGATCAGTTATCGTGGAAACAGGGCAGTCAGTTAGCCTGGAAACAGGGCAGTCAGTTAACCTGGAAACAGGGCAGTCAGTTATCCCGGAAACAGGGCAGTCAGTAATCCCGGAAACAGGGTGATCAGTTACCCTGGAAACATGGCAGTCAGTTACCCCAGAAACAGTGCAGTCAGTTACCCTGGAAACAGGGCAGTCAGTTATCCCGGAAACAGGGTGTTCAGTTACCCTGGAAACAGGGCAGTCAGTTATCCCGGAAACAGGGCAGTCAGTTATCCCGGAAAAAGGGTGATCAGTTACCGTGGAAACTGGGGTGTCAGTTACCCTGTAAACAGGGCAGACAGTTACCCCGGAAGCAGGGCAGTCAGTTACCCTGGAAAAAGGGCGGTCAGTTACCCTGGAAACAGGGCAGTCAGTTATCCTGGAAACAGGGTGATCAGTTACCCTGGAAACAGGGCAGTCAGTTATCCTGGAAACAGGGCGGTCAGATACCCCGGAAATAGGGCGTTCAGTTATTCTGGAAACAGGGCGGTCAGTTACCCCGGAAACAGGGAGATCAGTTACCCCGGAAACAGGGCGATCAGTTACCCTGGAAACAGGGCAGTCAGTAAACCTGGAAACAGGGCAGTCAGTTACCCTGGAAAAAGGGCGGTCAGTTACCCTGGAAACAGGGCAGTCAGTTATCCTGGAAACAGGGCGATCAGTTACCCTGGAATCAGGGCAGTCAGTAAACCTGGAAACAGGGCAGTCAATTATCCTGGAAACAGGGCGGTCAGATACCCCGGAAATAGGGCGGTCAGACATCCTGGAAACAGGGCGGTCAGTTACCCCGGAAACAGGGAGATCAGTTACCCCAGAAACAGGGCGATCAGTTACCCTGGAAACAGGGCAGTCAGTTAACCTGGAAACAGGGCAGTCAGTTATCCTCGAAACAGGGCGGTCAGTTACCCCGGAAATAGGTTAATCAGTTACCCCGGAAAGAGGGTGATCAGTTACCATGGAAATTGGGCAGTCAGTTACCCTGGAAACAGGGCAGTCAGTTACCCCGGAAACAGGGCTGTCATTTACCCCGGAAACAGGGCAGTCAGTTATCCCGGGAACAGGGCGGTCATTTACCCTGGAAACAGGGCTGTCTGTTACCCTGGAAACAGGTCGGTCAGTTACCCTGGAAATAGGTTAATCAGTTACCCCGGAAACAGGGTGATCAGTTTCCACGGAAAAAGGGTGATCAGTTTCCCTGGAAACTGGGCAGTCACTTACCATGGAAACAGGGCAGTCAGTTTCCCCGGAAACAGGGCAGTTAGTTATCCTGGAAACAGGGCAGTCAGTTACCCCGGAAACTGGGCAGTCAGTTACCCTGGAAACAGGGCAGTCAGTCACCCTGGAAACAGGTTAGTCAGTTACCCCGGAAACAGGGCAGTCAGTTACCCTGGAAACAGGGCAGTCAGTTACCCCGGAAACTGGGCAGTCAGTTACCCTGGAAACAGGGCAGTCTGTCACCCTGGAAACAGGGCAGTCAGTTACCCCGGAAACAGGGCGGTCAGTTACCCTGGAAACTGATTAGTCAGTTCCCCCGGAAACAGGGCGATCAGTTATCGTGGAAACAGGGCAGTCAGTTAGCCTGGAAACAGGGCAGTCAGTTACCCCGGAAACAGGGCAGTCAGTTATCCCGGAAACAGGGTGAACAGTTACCCTGGAAACTGGGCAGTCTGTTACCCTGGAAAAAGGGCGGTCAGTTACCCTGGAAACAGGGCAGTCAGTTATCCTGGAAACAGGGTGATCAGTTACCCTGCAAACAGGGCAGTCAGTTCCGCTGGAAACAGGGCAGTCAGTTATCCTGGAAACAGGGCGGTCAGATACCCCGGAAATAGGGCGTCCAGTTATTCTGGAAACAGGGCGGTCAGTTACCCCGGAAACAGGGAGATCATTTACCCCGGAAACAGGGCGATGAGTTACCCTGGAAACAGGGCAGTCAGTTACCCTGGAAACAGGGCGGTCAGTTACCCCGGAAATAGGTGAATCAGTTACCCCGGAAACAGGGTGGTCAGTTACGCCGGAAAATGGGCAGCCAGTTACGCTGGAAACAGGGCAGTCAGTTATCCCGGAATCAGGGCAGTCATTTACCCCGGAAACAGGGCAGTCAGTTATCCCAGAAAAAGGGCAGTCAGTTATCCCGGAAACAGGGCGGTCAGTTACCCTGGAAACAGGGCAGTCAGTTCCCCTGGAAACAGGGCAGTCAGTTACCCTGGAAACAGGGCAGTCAGTTATCCCAGAAAAAGGGCAGTCAGTTATCCCGGAAACAGGGCAGTCAGTTTCCCCGGAAACAGGGCAGTCAGTTACCCTGGAAAAAGGGCGGTCAGTTACCCTGGACAAAGGGCAGTCAGTTATCCTGGAAACAGGGCAGTCAGATACCCCGGAAACAGGGCAGTCAGTTACCCCGGAAAAGGGGTGATCAGTTACCCTGGAATATGGGCAGTCAGTTACCCTGGAAACAGGGCAGTCAGTTACCCCGGAAACAGGGCGGTCAGTTACCCTGGAAACTGATTAGTCAGTTCCCCCGGAAACAGGGCGATCAGTTATCGTGGAAACAGGGCAGTCAGTTAGCCTGGAAACAGGGCAGTCAGTTAACCTGGAAACAGGGCAGTCAGTTATCCCGGAAACAGGGCAGTCAGTAATCCCGGAAACAGGGTGATCAGTTACCCTGGAAACATGGCAGTCAGTTACCCCAGAAACAGTGCAGTCAGTTACCCTGGAAACAGGGCAGTCAGTTATCCCGGAAACAGGGTGTTCAGTTACCCTGGAAACAGGGCAGTCAGTTATCCCGGAAACAGGGCAGTCAGTTATCCCGGAAAAAGGGTGATCAGTTACCGTGGAAACTGGGGTGTCAGTTACCCTGTAAACAGGGCAGACAGTTACCCCGGAAGCAGGGCAGTCAGTTACCCTGGAAAAAGGGCGGTCAGTTACCCTGGAAACAGGGCAGTCAGTTATCCTGGAAACAGGGTGATCAGTTACCCTGGAAACAGGGCAGTCAGTTATCCTGGAAACAGGGCGGTCAGATACCCCGGAAATAGGGCGTTCAGTTATTCTGGAAACAGGGCGGTCAGTTACCCCGGAAACAGGGAGATCAGTTACCCCGGAAACAGGGCGATCAGTTACCCTGGAAACAGGGCAGTCAGTAAACCTGGAAACAGGGCAGTCAGTTACCCTGGAAAAAGGGCGGTCAGTTACCCTGGAAACAGGGCAGTCAGTTATCCTGGAAACAGGGCGATCAGTTACCCTGGAATCAGGGCAGTCAGTAAACCTGGAAACAGGGCAGTCAGTTATCCTGGAAACAGGGCGGTCAGATACCCCGGAAATAGGGCGTTCAGTTATCCTGGAAACAGGGCGGTCAGTTACCCCGGAAATAGGTGAATCAGTTACCCCGGAAAATGGGCAGCCAGTTACGCTGGAAACAGGGCATTCAGTTATCCCGGAAAAAGGGTGATCAGTTTCCCTGGAAACTGGGCAGTCACTCACCCTGGAAAAAGGTCAGTCAGTTTCCCCGGAAACAGGGCAGTCAGTTACCCTGGAAACTGGGCAGTCAGTTACCCTGGAAAAAGGGCGGTCAGTTACCCTGGAAAAAGGGCAGTCAGTTATCCTGGAAACAGGGCAGTCAGATACCCCGGAAATAGGGCAGTCAGTTATCCTGGAAATAGGGCGGTCAGTTACCCCGGAAACAGGGAGATCAGTTACCCCGGAAACAGGGCGGTCAGTTACCCTGGAAACAGGGCGGTCAGTTACCCTGGAAAGAGGGCAGTCAGTTAACCTGGAAACAGGGCAGTCAGTTTTGCCGGAAACAGGGCAGTCAGTTATCCCGGAAACAGGGTGATCAGTTACCCTGGAAACAGAGCAGTCAGTTATCCCGGAAACAGGGCAGTCAGTTATCCCGGAAAAAGGGTGTTCAGTTACCCTGGAATATGGGCAGTCAGTTACCCTGGAAAAAGGGCAGTCAGTTATCCTGGAAATAGGTTAATCAGTTACCCCGGAAACAGGGTGATCAGTTAACCCGGAAACAGGGCAGTCAGTTACCCTGGAAACAGGGCAGTCAGTCACCCTGGAAACAGGATAGTCAGTTATCCCGGAAACAGGGTGAACAGTTACCCTGGAAAAAGGGCAGTCAGTTACCCTGGAAACAGGGCAGTCAGTTATCCTGGAAACAGGGTGATCAGTTACCCTGGAATCTGGGCAGTCAGTAATCCTGGAAACAGGGCAGTGAGCTATCACGGAAACAGGGTGGTCAGTTATCCCGGAAACAGGGTGAACAGTTACCCTGGAAACTGGGCAGTCAGTTACCCTGGAAAAAGGGCGGTCAGTTACCCTGGAAACAGGGCAGTCAGTTATCCTGGAAACAGGGTGATCAGTTACCCTGGAAACAGGGCAGTCAGTTATCCTGGAAACAGGGCAGTCAGTTATCCTGGAAACAGGGCAGTCAGATACCCCGGAAATAGGGCGTTCAGTTATCCTGGAAACAGGGCGGTCAGTTACCCCGGAAACAGGGAGATCAGTTACCCCGGAAACAGGGCGATCAGTTACCCTGGAACCAGTGTAGTCAGTTGTCCCGGAAATAGGGCGTTCAGTTATCCTGGAAACAGGGCGGTCAGTTAACCTGGAAACAGGGCAGTCAGTTACCCTGGAAACAGGGCGGTCAGTTACCCCATAAATAGGTGAATCAGTTACCCCGGAAACAGGGTGATCAGTTACCCCGGAAAATGGGCAGCCAGTTACCCTGGAAACAGGGCAGTCAGTTATCCCGGAAACAGGGCAGTCTTTTACCCCGGAAACAGGACACTCAGTTATCCCGGAAACAGGGCAGTCAGTTATCCCGGAAACAGGGCAGTCAGTTACCCTGGAAACTGGGCAGTCAGTTACCCCGGAAACTGGGCAGTCAGTTACCCTGGAAACAGGGCAGTCGGTCACCCTGGAAACAGGGCAGTCAGTTACCCCGGAAACAGGGCGGTCAGTTACCCTGGAAACTGATTAGTCAGTTCCCCCGGAAACAGGGCGATCAGTTATCGTGGAAACAGGGCAGTCAGTTAGCCTGGAAACAGGGCAGTCAGTTACCCCGGAAACAGGGCAGTCAGTTATCCCGGAAACAGGGTGAACAGTTACCCTGGAAACTGGGCAGTCTGTTACCCTGGAAAAAGGGCGGTCAGTTACCCTGGAAACAGGGCAGTCAGTTATCCTGGAAACAGGGTGATCAGTTACCCTGGAAACAGGGCAGTCAGTTATCCTGGAAACAGGGTGAACAGTTACCCTGGAAACCTGGCAGTCAGTTAACCTGGAAACAGGGCAGTCAGTTATCCTGGAAACAGGGTGATCAGTTACCCTGCAAACAGGGCAGTCAGTTCCGCTGGAAACAGGGCAGTCAGTTATCCTGGAAACAGGGCGGTCAGATACCCCGGAAATAGGGCGTCCAGTTATTCTGGAAACAGGGCGGTCAGTTACCCCGGAAACAGGGAGATCAGTTACCCCGGAAACAGGGCGATGAGTTACCCTGGAAACAGGGCAGTCAGTTACCCTGGAAACAGGGCGGTCAGTTACCCCGGAAATAGGTGAATAAGTTACCCCGGAAACAGGGTGATCAGTTACGCCGGAAAATGGGCAGCCAGTTACGCTGGAAACAGGGCAGTCAGTTATCCCGGAATCAGGGCAGTCATTTACCCCGGAAACAGGGCAGTCAGTTATCCCAGAAAAAGGGCAGTCAGTTATCCCGGAAACAGGGCGGTCAGTTACCCTGGAAACAGGGCAGTCAGTTCCCCTGGAAACAGGGCAGTCAGTTACCCTGGAAACAGGGCAGTCAGTTATCCCAGAAAAAGGGCAGTCAGTTATCCCGGAAACAGGGCAGTCAGTTTCCCCGGAAACAGGGCAGTCAGTTACCCTGGAAAAAGGGCGGTCAGTTACCCTGGACAAAGGGCAGTCAGTTATCCTGGAAACAGGGCAGTCAGATACCCCGGAAACAGGGCAGTCAGTTACCCCGGAAAAGGGGTGATCAGTTACCCTGGAATATGGGCAGTCAGTTACCCTGGAAACAGGGCAGTCAGTTACCCCGGAAACAGGGCGGTCAGTTACCCTGGAAACTGATTAGTCAGTTCCCCCGGAAACAGGGCGATCAGTTATCGTGGAAACAGGGCAGTCAGTTAGCCTGGAAACAGGGCAGTCAGTTAACCTGGAAACAGGGCAGTCAGTTATCCCGGAAACAGGGCAGTCAGTAATCCCGGAAACAGGGTGATCAGTTACCCTGGAAACATGGCAGTCAGTTACCCCAGAAACAGTGCAGTCAGTTACCCTGGAAACAGGGCAGTCAGTTATCCCGGAAACAGGGTGTTCAGGTACCCTGGAAACAGGGCAGTCAGTTATCCCGGAAACAGGGCAGTCAGTTATCCCGGAAAAAGGGTGATCAGTTACCGTGGAAACTGGGGTGTCAGTTACCCTGTAAACAGGGCAGACAGTTACCCCGGAAGCAGGGCAGTCAGTTACCCTGGAAAAAGGGCGGTCAGTTACCCTGGAAACAGGGCAGTCAGTTATCCTGGAAACAGGGTGATCAGTTACCCTGGAAACAGGGCAGTCAGTTATCCTGGAAACAGGGCGGTCAGATACCCCGGAAATAGGGCGTTCAGTTATTCTGGAAACAGGGCGGTCAGTTACCCCGGAAACATGGAGATCAGTTACCCCGGAAACAGGGCGATCAGTTACCCTGGAAACAGGGCAGTCAGTAAACCTGGAAACAGGGCAGTCAGTTACCCTGGAAAAAGGACGGTCAGTTACCCTGGAAACAGGGCAGTCAGTTATCCTGGAAACAGGGCGATCAGTTACCCTGGAAACAGGGCAGTCAGTAAACCTGGAAACAGGGCAGTCAGTTATCCTGGAAACAGGGCGGTCAGTTACCCCGGAAATAGGTGAATCAGTTACCCCGGAAAATGGGCAGCCAGTTACGCTGGAAACAGGGCATTCAGTTATCCCGGAAAAAGGGTGATCAGTTTCCCTGGAAACTGGGCAGTCACTCACCCTGGAAAAAGGTCAGTCAGTTTCCCCGGAAACAGGGCAGTCAGTTACCCTGGAAACTGGGCAGTCAGTTACCCTGGAAAAAGGGCGGTCAGTTACCCTGGAAAAAGGGCAGTCAGTTATCCTGGAAACAGGGCAGTCAGATACCCCGGAAATAGGGCAGTCAGTTATCCTGGAAATAGGGCGGTCAGTTACCCCGGAAACAGGGAGATCAGTTACCCCGGAAACAGGGCGGTCAGTTACCCTGGAAACAGGGCGGTCAGTTACCCTGGAAAGAGGGCAGTCAGTTAACCTGGAAACAGGGCAGTCAGTTTTGCCGGAAACAGGGCAGTCAGTTATCCCGGAAACAGGGTGATCAGTTACCCTGGAAACAGAGCAGTCAGTTATCCCGGAAACAGGGCAGTCAGTTATCCCGGAAAAAGGGTGTTCAGTTACCCTGGAATATGGGCAGTCAGTTACCCTGGAAAAAGGGCAGTCAGTTATCCTGGAAATAGGTTAATCAGTTACCCCGGAAACAGGGTGATCAGTTAAACCGGAAACAGGGCAGTCAGTTACCCTGGAAACAGTTCAGTCAGTCACCCTGGAAACAGGTTAGTCAGTTATCCCGGAAACAGGGTGAACAGTTACCCTGGAAAAAAGGCAGTCAGTTACCCTGGAAACAGGGCAGTCAGTTATCCTGGAAACAGGGTGATCAGTTACCCTGGAATCTGGGCAGTCAGTAATCCTGGAAACAGGGCAGTGAGCTATCACGGAAACAGGGTGGTCAGTTACCCCGGAAACAGGGTGATCAGTTACCCTGGAAACAGGGCAGTCACTCACCCTGGAAAAAGGGCAGTCAGTTTCACCGGAAGCAGGGCAGTCAGTTACCGCGGAAACTGGGCAGTCAGTTACACTGGAAACAGGGCAGTCAGTCACCCTGGAAATAGGGCAGTCGGTTTCCCTGGAAACTGGGCAGTCAGTTACCCTGGAAAAAGGGCGGTCATTTACCCTGGAAACAGGGCAGTCAGTTATCCTGGAAACAGGGTGATCAGTTACCCTGGAAACAGGGCAGTCAGTTATCCTGGAAACAGGGCAGTCAGTTATCCTGGAAACAGGGCAGTCAGATACCCCGGAAATAGGGCGTTCAGTTATCCTGGAAACAGGGCGGTCAGTTACCCCGGAAACAGGGAGATCAGTTATCCCGGAAACAGGGCGATCAGTTACCCTGGAACCAGTGTAGTCAGTTGTCCCGGAAATAGGGCGTTCAGTTATCCTGGAAACAGGGCGGTCAGTTAACCTGGAAACAGGGCAGTCAGTTACCCTGGAAACAGGGCGGTCAGTTACCCCATAAATAGGTGAATCAGTTACCCCGGAAACAGGGTGATCAGTTACCCCGGAAAATGGGCAGCCAGTTACCCTGTAAACAGGGCAGTCAGTTATCCCGGAAACAGGGCAGTCTTTTACCCCGGAAACAGGGCACTCAGTTATCCCGGAAACAGGGCAGTCAGTTATCCCGGAAACAGGGCGGTCAGTTACCCTGGAAACAGGGCAGTCTGTTACCCTGGAAACAGGGCGGTCAGTTACCCTGGAAATAGTTTAATCAGTTACCCCGGAAACAGGGTGATCAGTTACCCTGGAAACAGGGCAGTCACTCACCCTGGAAAAAGGGCAGTCAGTTTCACCGGAAGCAGGGCAGTCAGTTACCGCGGAAACTGGGCAGTCAGTTACACTGGAAACAGGGCAGTCAGTCACCCTGGAAATAGGGCAGTCGGTTTCCCCGGAAACAGGGCAGTCAGTTACCCCGGAAACTGGGCAGTCAGTTACGCTGGAAACAGGGCATTCAGTTATCCCGGAAAAAGGGTGATCAGTTACCCTGGAAACTGGGCAGTCACTCACCCTGGAAAAAGGGCAGTCAGTTTCCCCGGAAACAGTGCAGTCAGTTACCCCGCAAACTGGGCAGTCAGTGACACTGGAAACAGGGCAGTCAGTCACCCTGGAAATAGGTTAGTCAGTTACCCTGGAATCAGGGCAGTCAGTTCCCCAGGAAACAGGGCAGTCAGTTATCCCGGAAACAGGGTGAACAGTTACCCTGGAAACTGGGCAGTCAGTTACCCTGGAAACAGGGCGGTCAGTTACCCTGGAAACAGGGCAGTCAGTTATCCTGGAAACAGGGCAGTCAGATACCCCGGAAATAGGGCGGTCAGTTATCCTGGAAACAGGGCGTTCAGTTACCCTGGAAACAGGGCAGTCAGTTATCCTGGAAACAGGGAGATCAGTTACCCCGGAAACAGGGCGGTCAGTTACCCTGGAAACAGGGCGTTCAGTTACCCTGGAAACAGGGCAGTCAGTTAACCTGGAAACAGGGCAGTCAGTTATCCCGGAAACAGGGCGGTCAGTTACCCCATAAATAGGTGAATCAGTTACCCCGGAAACAGGGTGATCAGTTACCCCGGAAAATGGGCAGCCAGTTACCCTGGAAACAGGGCAGTCAGTTATCCCGGAAACAGGGCAGTCATTTACCCCGGAAACAGGGCACTCAGTTATCCCGGAAACAGAGCAGTCAGTTATCCCGGAAACAGGGTGGTCAGTTACCCTGGAAACAGGGCAGTCTGTTACCCTGGAAACAGGGCGGTCAGATACCCCGGAAATAGGGCGTTCAGTTATCCTGGAAATAGGGCGTTCAGTTATCCTGGAAACAGGGCGGTCAGTTACCCCGGAAACAGGGAGATCAGTTACCCCGGAAACAGGGCGATCAGTTACCCTGGAACCAGTGTAGTCAGTTGTCCCGGAAATAGGGCGTTCAGTTATCCTGGAAACAGGGCGGTCAGTTAACCTGGAAACAGGGCAGTCAGTTACCCTGGAAACAGGGCGGTCAGTTACCCCATAAATAGGTGAATCAGTTACCCCGGAAACAGGGTGATCTGTTACCCCGGAAAATGGGCAGCCAGTTACCCTGGAAACAGGGCAGTCAGTTATCCCGGAAACAGGGCAGTCATTTACCCCGGAAACAGGGCACTCAGTTATCCCGGAAACAGGGCAGTCAGTTATCCCGGAAACAGGGCGGTCAGTTACCCTGGAAACAGGGCAGTCTGTTACCCTGGAAACAGGGCGGTCAGTTACCCTGGAAATAGTTTAATCAGTTACCCCGGAAACAGGGTGATCAGTTACCCTGGAAACAGGGCAGTCACTCACCCTGGAAAAAGGGCAGTCAGTTGCCCCGGAAACAGGGCAGTCAGTTACCGCGGAAACTGGGCAGTCAGTTACACTGGAAACAGGGCAGTCAGTCACCCTGGAAATAGGGCAGTCGGTTTCCCCGGAAACAGGGCAGTCAGTTACGCTGGAAACAGGGCATTCAGTTATCCCGGAAAAAGGGTGATCAGTTACCCTGGAAACTGGGCAGTCACTTACCCTGGAAAAAGGGCAGTCAGTTTCCCCGGAAACAGGGCAGTCAGTTACCCCGCAAACTAGGCAGTCAGTGACACTGGAAACAGGGCAGTCAGTCACCCTGGAAATAGGTTAGTCAGATACCCCGGAATCAGGGCAGTCAGTTCCCCAGGAAACAGGGCAGTCAGTTATCCTGGAAACAGGGCAGTCTGTTATCCCGGAAACAGGGTGAACAGTTACCCTGGAAACTGGGCAGTCAGTTACCCTGGAAACAGGGCGGTCAGTTACCCTGGAAACAGGGCAGTCAGTTATCCTGGAAACAGGGCAGTCAGATACCCCGGAAATAGGGCGGTCAGTTATCCTGGAAACAGGGCGGTCAGTTACCCCGGAAACAGGGAGATCAGTTACCCCGGAAACAGGGCGGTCAGTTACCCTGGAAACAGGGCGTTCAGTTACCCTGGAAACAGGGCAGTCAGTTAACCTGGAAACAGGGCAGTCAGTTATCCCGGAAACAGGGCGGTCAGTTACCCCATAAATAGGTGAATCAGTTACCCCGGAAACAGGGTGATCAGTTACCCCGGAAAATGGGCAGCCAGTTACCCTGGAAACAGGGCAGTCAGTTATCCCGGAAACAGGGCAGTCATTTACCCCGGAAACAGGGCACTCAGTTATCCCGGAAACAGGGCAGTCAGTTATCCCGGAAACAGGGCGGTCAGTTACCCTGGAAACAGGGCAGTCTGTTACCCTGGAAACAGGGCGGTCAGATACCCCGGAAATAGGGCGTTCAGTTATCCTGGAAACAGGGCGGTCAGTTACCCCGGAAACAGGGAGATCAGTTACCCCGGAAACAGGGCGATCAGTTACCCTGGAACCAGTGCAGTCAGTTGTCCCGGAAATAGGGCGTTCAGTTATCCTGGAAACAGGGCGGTCAGTTAACCTGGAAACAGGGCATTCAGTTACCCTGGAAACAGGGCAGTCAGTTACCCTGGAAACAGGGTGATCAGTTACCCGGAAAATGGGCAGCCAGTTATCCCGGAAACAGGGCAGTCAGTTATCCCGGAAACAGGGCAGTCAGTTATACCGGAAACAGGGCGGTCAGTTACCCTGGAAACAGGGCAGTCTGTTACCCTGGAAACAGGGCGGTCAGTTACCCTGGAAATAGTTTAATCAGTTACCCCGGAAACAGGGTGATCAGTTACCCCGGAAAATGGGCAGCCAGTTATCCCGGAAACAGGGCAGTCAGTTATCCCGGAAAAAGGGCAGTCAGTTTCCCCGGAAACAGGGCAGTCAGTTACCACGGAAACAGGGCAGTCAGTCACCCTTGAAATAGGGCAGTCGGTTTCCCCAGAAACAGGGCAGTCAGTTACCCCGGAAACTGGGCAGTCAGTTCCGCTGGAAACAGGGCATTCAGTTATCCCGGAAAAAGGGTGATCAGTTACCCTGGAAACTGGGCAGTCACTCACCCTGGAAAAAGGGCAGTCAGTTTCCCCGGAAACAGGGCAGTCAGTTACCACGCAAACTGGGCAGTCAGTGACACTGGAAACAGGGCAGTCAGTCACCCTGGAAATAGGTTAGTCAGTTACCCCGGAATCAGGGCAGTCAGTTCCCCAGGAAACAGGGCAGTCAGTTATCCTGGAAACAGGGCAGTGAGCTATCCCGGAAACATTGCAGTCTGTTATCCCGGAAACAGGGTGAACTGTTACCCTGGAAACTGGGCAGTCAGTTACCCTGGAAACAGGGCGGTCAGTTACCCTGGAAACAGGGCAGTCAGTTATCCTGGAAACAGGGCAGTCAGATACCCCGGAAATAGGGCGGTCAGTTATCCTGGAAACAGGGCGGTCAGTTACCCCGGAAACAGAGAGATCAGTTACCGCGGAAACAGGGCGGTCAGTTACCCTGGAAACAGGGCGTTCAGTTACCCTGGAAACAGGGCAGTCAGTTAACCTGGAAACAGGGCAGTCAGTTATCCCGGAAACAGGGCAGTCAGTTATCCCGGAAACAGGGTGATCAGTTACCCTGGAAACTGGGCAGTCAGTTACACTGGAAACAGGGCAGTCAGTTACCCCGGAAACAGGGCAGTCAGTTACCCTGGAAAAAGGGCAGTCAGTTACCCTGGAAACAGGGCAGTCAGTTATCCTGGAAACAGTGTGATCAGTTACCCTGGAAACAGGGCAGTCAGTTCCGCTGGAAACAGGGCAGTCAGTTATCCTGGAAACAGGGTGAACAGTTACCATGGAAACTGGGCAGTCAGTTACCCTGGAAAAAGGGCGGTCAGTTACCCTGGAAACAGGGCAGTCAGTTATCCTGGAAACAGGGTGATCAGTTACCCTGGAAACAGGGCAGTCAGTTATCCTGGAAACAGGGCAGTCAGTTATCCTGGAAACAGGGCGGTCAGGAACCCCGGAAATAGGGCGTTCAGTTATCCTGGAAACAGGGCGGTCAGTTACCCCGGAAACAGGGAGATCAGTTACCCCGGAAACAGGGCGATCAGTTACCCTGGAGCCAGTGCAGTCAGTTATCCCGGAAATAGGGCGTTCAGTTATCCTGGAAACAGGGCGGTCAGTTACCCCGGAAACAGGGAGATCAGTTGCCCCGGAAACAGGGCGATCAGCTACCCTGGAAACAGGGCAGTCAGTTAACCTGGAAACAGGGCAGTCAGTTCTCCTGGAAACAGGGCGGTCAGTTACCTCGGAAATAGGTGAATCAGTTACCCCGGAAACAGGGTGATCAGTTACGCCGGAAAATGGGCAGCCAGTTACCCTGGAAACAGGGCAGTCAGTTATCCCGGAAACAGGGCAGTCATTTACCCCGGAAACAGGGCAGTCAGTTCTCCCGGAAACAGGGCAGTCAGTTATCCCGGAAACAGGGCGGTCAGTTACCCTGGAAACAGGGCGGTCAGTTACCCTGGAAACAGGGCGGTCAGTTACCCAGGAAATAGGTTAATCAGTTACCCCGGAAACAGGGCAGTCAGTTACCCTGGAAACAGGGCAGTGAGCTATCCCGTAAACAGGGCAGTCAGTTATCCCGGAAATAGGGCGGTCAGTTATCCTGGAAACAGGGCGGTCAGTTACCCCGGAAACAGGGAGATCAGTTACCCCGGAAACAGGGCGGTCAGTTACCCTGGAAACAGGGCGTTCAGTTACCCTGGAAACAGGGCAGTCAGTTAACCTGGAAACAGGGCAGTCAGTTATCCCGGAAACAGGGCGGTCAGTTACCCCATAAATAGGTGAATCAGTTACCCCGGAAACAGGGTGATCAGTTACCCCGGAAAATGGGCAGCCAGTTACCCTGGAAACAGGGCAGTCAGTTATCCCGGAAACAGGGCAGTCATTTACCCCGGAAACAGGGCACTCAGTTATCCCGGAAACAGGGCAGTCAGTTATCCCGGAAACAGGGCGGTCAGTTACCCTGGAAACAGGGCAGTCTGTTACCCTGGAAACAGGGCGGTCAGATACCCCGGAAATAGGGCGTTCAGTTATCCTGGAAACAGGGCGGTCAGTTACCCCGGAAACAGGGAGATCAGTTACCCCGGAAACAGGGCGATCAGTTACCCTGGAACCAGTGCAGTCAGTTGTCCCGGAAATAGGGCGTTCAGTTATCCTGGAAACAGGGCGGTCAGTTAACCTGGAAACAGGGCATTCAGTTACCCTGGAAACAGGGCAGTCAGTTACCCTGGAAACAGGGTGATCAGTTACCCCGGAAAATGGGCAGCCAGTTATCCCGGAAACAGGGCAGTCAGTTATCCCGGAAACAGGGCAGTCAGTTATACCGGAAACAGGGCGGTCAGTTACCCTGGAAACAGGGCAGTCTGTTACCCTGGAAACAGGGCGGTCAGTTACCCTGGAAATAGTTTAATCAGTTACCCCGGAAACAGGGTGATCAGTTACCCCAGAAAATGGGCAGCCAGTTATCCCGGAAACAGGGCAGTCAGTTATCCCGGAAAAAGGGCAGTCAGTTTCCCCGGAAACAGGGCAGTCAGTTACCACGGAAACAGGGCAGTCAGTCACCCTTGAAATAGGGCAGTCGGTTTCCCCAGAAACAGGGCAGTCAGTTACCCCGGAAACTGGGCAGTCAGTTCCGCTGGAAACAGGGCATTCAGTTATCCCGGAAAAAGGGTGATCAGTTACCCTGGAAACTGGGCAGTCACTCACCCTGGAAAAAGGGCAGTCAGTTTCCCTGGAAACAGGGCAGTCAGTTACCACGCAAACTGGGCAGTCAGTGACACTGGAAACAGGGCAGTCAGTCACCCTGGAAATAGGTTAGTCAGTTACCCCGGAATCAGGGCAGTCAGTTCCCCAGGAAACAGGGCAGTCAGTTATCCTGGAAACAGGGCAGTGAGCTATCCCGGAAACATTGCAGTCTGTTATCCCGGAAACAGGGTGAACTGTTACCCTGGAAACTGGGCAGTCAGTTACCCTGGAAACAGGGCGGTCAGTTACCCTGGAAACAGGGCAGTCAGTTATCCTGGAAACAGGGCAGTCAGATACCCCGGAAATAGGGCGGTCAGTTATCCCGGAAACAGGGCAGTCAGTTATCCCGGAAACAGGGTGATCAGTTACCCTGGAAACTGGGCAGTCAGTTACACTGGAAACAGGGCAGTCAGTTACCCTGGAAACAGGGCAGTCAGTTACCCTGGAAAAAGGGCAGTCAGTTACCCTGGAAACAGGGCAGTCAGTTATCCTGGAAACAGTGTGATCAGTTACCCTGGAAACAGGGCAGTCAGTTCCGCTGGAAACAGGGCAGTCAGTTATCCTGGAAACAGGGTGAACAGTTACCATGGAAACTGGGCAGTCACTTACCCTGGAAAAAGGGCGGTCAGTTACCCTGGAAACAGGGCAGTCAGTTATCCTGGAAACAGGGTGATCAGTTACCCTGGAAACAGGGCAGTCAGTTATCCTGGAAACAGGGCAGTCAGTTATCCTGGAAACAGGGCGGTCAGGAACCCCGGAAATAGGGCGTTCAGTTATCCTGGAAACAGGGCGGTCAGTTACCCCGGAAACAGGGAGATCAGTTACCCCGGAAACAGGGCGATCAGTTACCCTGGAGCCAGTGCAGTCAGTTATCCCGGAAATAGGGCGTTCAGTTATCCTGGAAACAGGGCGGTCAGTTACCCCGGAAACAGGGAGATCAGTTGCCCCGGAAACAGGGCGATCAGCTACCCTGGAAACAGGGCAGTCAGTTAACCTGGAAACAGGGCAGTCAGTTCTCCTGGAAACAGGGCGGTCAGTTACCTCGGAAATAGGTGAATCAGTTACCCCGGAAACAGGGTGATCAGTTACGCCGGAAAATGGGCAGCCAGTTACCCTGGAAACAGGGCAGTCAGTTATCCCGGAAACAGGGCAGTCATTTACCCCGGAAACAGGGCAGTCAGTTCTCCCGGAAACAGGGCAGTCAGTTATCCCGGAAACAGGGCGGTCAGTTACCCTGGAAACAGGGCGGTCAGTTACCCTGGAAACAGGGCGGTCAGTTACCCAGGAAATAGGTTAATCAGTTACCCCGGAAACAGGGCAGTCAGTTACCCTGGAAACAGGGCAGTGAGCTATCCCGTAAACAGTGCAGTCAGTTATCCCGGAAAAAGGGTGATCAGTTACCCTGTAAACAGGGCAGACAGTTACCCCGGAAGCAGGGCAGTCAGTTACCCTGGAAACAGGGCAGTCAGTTCCCCTGGAAACAGGGAAGTCAGTTACCCCGGAAACAGGGCAGTCAGTTATCCCGGAAACAGGGCAGTCATTTATCCCGGAAACAGGTTGATCAGTTACCCTTGAAACTGGGCAGTCAGTTACCCTGGAAACAGGGCGGTCAGTTTCCCTGGAAACAGGGCGGTCTGTTACCCTGCAAAGTGGGCATTCAGATATCCCGGAAACAGGGTGATCAGTTACCCTGGAAACATGGCGGTCAGGTACCCTGGGAAATGGGCAGTCAGTTACCCCGGAAACAGGGCAGTCATTTACCCCGGAAAGCGGGCAGTCAATTATCCTGGAAACAGGATGATCAGTAACCTTGAAACAGGGCAGTCAGTTATCCCGGAAACAGGGTGATCAGTTATCCTGGAAACAGGGCATTCAGTTACCCTGGAAACAGGGCGGTCAGTTTCCCTGGAAACAGGGCAGTCAGTTATCCCGGAAACAGGGCGGTCAGTTACCCTGGAAACAGGGCTGTCAGTTACCCTGGAAACAGGGCGGTCAGTTACCCTGGAAATAGGTTAATCAGTTACCCCGGAAACAGGGCAGTCAGTTACCCTGGAAACAGGGCAGTGAGCTATCCCGTAAACAGGGCAGTCAGTTATCCCGGAAACAGGGTGATCAGTTACCCTGTAAACAGGGTAGACAGTTACCCCGGAAGCAGGGCATTCAGTTACCCTGGAAACAGGGCAGTCAGTTACCCCGGAAAATGGGCAGTCAGTTACCCTGGAAACAGGGCAGTCAGTCACCCTGGAAACAGCTTAGTCAGTTACCCCGGAAAAAGGGTGATCAGTTACCCCGGAAACAGGGCAGTCAGTTCCCCTGGAAACAGGGAAGTCAGTTACCCCGGAAAATGGGCAGTCAGTTATCCCGGAAACAGGGCAGTCATTTATCCCGGAAACAGGGTGATCAGTTACCCTTGAAACTGGGCAGTCAGTTACCCTGGAAACAGGGCGGTCAGTTTCCCTGGAAACAGAGCGGTCTGTTACCCTGCAAAGTGGGCAGTCAGATATCCCGGAAACAGGGTGATCAGTTACCCTGGAAACATGGCGGTCAGGTACCCTGGGAAATGGGCAGTCAGTTACCCCGGAAACAGGGCAGTCATTTACCCCGGAAAGCGGGCAGTCAATTATCCTGCAAACAGGGCAGTCAGTTATCCCGGAAACAGGACGGTCAGTTACCCTGGAAACACGGCAGTCAGTTTCCCTGGAAACAGGGCGGTCAGTTACCCTGGAAATAGGTTAATCAGTTACCCCGGAAACAGGGTGATCAGTTAACCCGGAAACAGGGCAGTCAGTTACCCTGGAAACAGGGCATTCAGTTATCCCGGAAACAGGGCAGTCAGTTATCCAAAAAAAAGGGTGATCAGTTACCCTGGAAACAGGGCAGTCAGTTACCCCGGAAACAGGGCAGTCATTTACCCTGGAAACAGGGCAGTCAGTTACCCCGGAAACTGGGCAGTAAGTTACCCTGGAAACAGGGCAGTCATTCACACTGGAATCAGGTTAGTCAGTTACCCCGGAAACAGGGTGATCAGTTACCCCGGAAACAGGGCAGTCAGTTCCGCTGGAAACAGGGCAGTGAGCGATCCCGGAAACAGGGCAGTCAGTTATCCCGGAAACAGGGTGAACAGTTACCCTGGAAACTGGGCAGTCAGTTACCCTGGAAAAAGGGCGGTCAGTTACCCTGGAAACAGGGCAGTCAGTTATCCTCGAAACAGGGTGATCAGTTACCCTGGAAACTGGGCAGTCAGTAATCCTGGAAACAGGGCAGTCAGTTATCCTGGAAACAGGGCAGTGAGCTATCCCGGAAACAGGGCAGTCAGTTATCCCGGAAACAGGGTGAACAGTTCCCCTGGAAACTGGGCAGTCAGTTACCCTGGAAAAAGGGCGGTCAGTTACCCTGGAAACAGGGCAGTCAGTTATCCTGGAAACAGGGTGATCAGTTACCCTGGAAACAGGGCAGTCAGTTCCGCTGGAAACAGGGCAGTGAGCTATCCCGGAAACAGGGCAGTCAGTTATCCTGGAAACAGGGTGAACTGTTACCCTGGAAACTGGGCAGTCAGTTACCCTGGAAAAAGGTCGGTCAGTTACCCTGGAAACAGGGCAGTCAGTTATCCTGGAAACAGGGTGATCAGTTACCCTGGAAACAGGGCAGTCAGTTATCCTGGAAACAGGGCAGTCAGTTATCCTGGAAACAGGGTGGTCAGATCCCCCGGAAATAGGGCGTTCAGTTATCCTGGAAACAGGGCGGTCAGTTACCCTAGAAACAGGGAGATCTGTTACCCCGGAAACAGGGCGATCAGTTACCCTGGAGCCAGTGCAGTCAGTTATCCCGGAAATAGGGCGTTCAGTTATCCTGGAAACAGGGCGGTCAGTTACCCCGGAAACAGGGAGATCAGTTGCCCCGGAAACAGGGCGATCAGCTACCCTGGAAACAGGGCAGTCAGTTAACCTGGAAACAGGGCAGTCAGTTACCCCGGAAACAGGGCAGTCATTTACCCCGGAAAGCGGGCAGTCAATTATCCTGTAAACAGGGCAGTCAGTTATCCCGGAAACAGGACGGTCAGTTACCCTGGAAACAGGGCAGTCAGTTTCCCTGGAAACAGGGCGGTCAGTTACCCTGGAAATAGGTTAATCAGTTACCCCGGAAACAGGGTGATCAGTTAACCCGGAAACAGGGCAGTCAGTTACCCTGGAAACAGGGCATTCAGTTATCCCGGAAACAGGGCAGTCAGTTATCCCAAAAAAAGGGTGATCAGTTACCCTGGAAACAGGGCAGTCAGTTACCCCGGAAACAGGGCAGTCATTTACCCTGGAAACAGGGCAGTCAGTTACCCCGGAAACTGGGCAGTAAGTTACCCTGGAAACAGGGCAGTCATTCACCCTGGAAACAGGTTAGTCAGTTACCCCGGGAACAGGGTGATCAGTTACCCCGGAAACAGGGCAGTCAGTTCCGCTGGAAACAGGGCAGTGAGCTATCCCGGAAACAGGGCAGTCAGTTATCCCGGAAACAGGGTGAACAGTTACCCTGGAAACTGGGCAGTCAGTTATCCTGGAAACAGGGTGATCAGTTACCCTGGAAACTGGGCAGTCAGTTACCCTGGAAACAGGGCAGTCAGTTATCCTGGAAACAGGGTGATCAGTTACCCTGGAAACAGGGCAGTCAGTTCCGCTGGAAACAGGGCAGTGAGCTATCCCGGAAACAGGGCAGTCAGTTATCCCGGAAACAGGGTGAACAGTTACCCTGGAAACTGGGCAGTCAGTTACCCTGGAAACAGGGCAGTCAGTTATCCTGGAAACAGGGTGAACAGTTACCCTGGAAACAGGGCAGTCAGTTATCCTGGAAACAGGGCGGTCAGATACCCCGGAAATAGGGCGTTCAGTTATCCTGGAAACTGGGCAGTCAGTTACCCTGGAAAAAGGGCGGTCAGTTACCCTGGAAACAGGGCAGTCAGTTATCCTGGAAACAGGGCGGTCAGATACCCCGGAAATAGGGCGTTCAGTTATCCTGGAAACAGGGCGGTCAGTTACCCCGGAAACAGGGAGATCAGTTACCCCGGAAACAGGGCGATCAGTTACCCTGGAGCCAGTGCAGTCAGTTATCCCGGAAATAGGGCGTTCAGTTATCCTGGAAACAGGGCGGTCAGTTACCCCGGAAACAGGGAGATCAGTTGCCCCGGAAACAGGGCGATCAGCTACTCTGGAAACAGGGCAGTCAGTTAACCTGGAAACAGGGCAGTCAGTTCTCCTGGAAACAGGGCGGTCAGTTACCTCGGAAATAGGTGAATCAGTTACCCCGGAAACAGGGTGATCAGTTACCCCGGAAAATGGGCAGCCAGTTACCCTGGAAACAGGGCGGTCAGTTACCCTGGAAATAGGTTAATCAGTTACCCCGGAAACAGGGCAGTCAGTTACCCTGGAAACAGGGTGATCAGTTACCATGGAAACTGGGCAGTCAGTTACCCTGTAAACAGGGCATACAGTTACCCCGGAAGCATGGCAGTCAGTTACCCTGGAAACAGGGCAGTCAGTTACCCCTGAAAATGGGCAGTCAGTTACCCTGGAAACAGGGCAGTCATTTACCCCGGAAAGTGGGCAGTCAATTATCCTGTAAACAGGGCAGTCAGTTATCCCGGAAACAGGACGGTCAGTTACCCTGGAAACAGGGCAGTCAGTTTCCCTGGAAACAGGGCTGTCAGTTACCCTGGAAATAGGTTAATCAGTTACCCCGGAAACAGGGTGATCAGTTAACCCGGAAACAGGGCAGTCAGTTACCCTGGAAACAGGGCATTCAGTTATCCCGGAAACAGGGCAGTCAGTTATCCAAAAAAAAGGGTGATCAGTTACCCTGGAAACAGGGCAGTCAGTTACCCCGGAAACAGGGCAGTCATTTACCCTGGAAACAGGGCAGTCAGTTACCCCGGAAACTGTGCAGTAAGTTACCCTGGAAACAGGGCAGTCATTCACACTGGAAACAGGTTAGTCAGTTACCCCGGAAACAGGGTGATCAGTTACCCCGGAAACAGGGCAGTCAGTTCCGCTGGAAACAGGGCAGTGAGCGATCCCGGAAACAGGGCAGTCAGTTATCCCGGAAACAGGGTGAACAGTTACCCTGGAAACTGGGCAGTCAGTTACCCTGGAAAAAGGGCGGTCAGTTACCCTGGAAACAGGGCAGTCAGTTATCCTGGAAACAGGGCAGTCAGTTATCCTGGAAACAGGGTGGTCAGATCCCCCGGAAATAGGGCGTTCAGTTATCCTGGAAACAGGGCGGTCAGTTACCCTAGAAACAGGGAGATCTGTTACCCCGGAAACAGGGCGATCAGTTACCCTGGAGCCAGTGCAGTCAGTTATCCCGGAAATAGGGCGTTCAGTTATCCTGGAAACAGGGCGGTCAGTTACCCCGGAAACAGGGAGATCAGTTGCCCCGG
This sequence comes from Heterodontus francisci, assembly GCF_036365525.1. Lineage (NCBI taxonomy): Eukaryota > Metazoa > Chordata > Chondrichthyes > Heterodontiformes > Heterodontidae > Heterodontus > Heterodontus francisci. Next base: position 6,577,180 of record NC_090403.1, on the reverse strand, counting down.
AAACAGGGCGATCAGCTACCCTGGAAACAGGGCAGTCAGTTAACCTGGAAACAGGGCAGTCAGTTACCCCGGAAACAGGGCAGTCATTTACCCCGGAAAGCGGGCAGTCAATTATCCTGTAAACAGGGCAGTCAGTTATCCCGGAAACAGGACGGTCAGTTACCCTGGAAACAGGGCAGTCAGTTTCCCTGGAAACAGGGCGGTCAGTTACCCTGGAAATAGGTTAATCAGTTACCCCGGAAACAGGGTGATCAGTTAACCCGGAAACAGGGCAGTCAGTTACCCTGGAAACAGGGCATTCAGTTATCCCGGAAACAGGGCAGTCAGTTATCCCAAAAAAAGGGTGATCAGTTACCCTGGAAACAGGGCAGTCAGTTACCCCGGAAACAGGGCAGTCATTTACCCTGGAAACAGGGCAGTCAGTTACCCCGGAAACTGGGCAGTAAGTTACCCTGGAAACAGGGCAGTCATTCACCCTGGAAACAGGTTAGTCAGTTACCCCGGGAACAGGGTGATCAGTTACCCCGGAAACAGGGCAGTCAGTTCCGCTGGAAACAGGGCAGTGAGCTATCCCGGAAACAGGGCAGTCAGTTATCCCGGAAACAGGGTGAACAGTTACCCTGGAAACTGGGCAGTCAGTTATCCTGGAAACAGGGCAGTCAGTTACCCCGGGAACAGGGTGATCAGTTACCCCGGAAACAGGGCAGTCAGTTCCGCTGGAAACAGGGCAGTGAGCTATCCCGGAAACAGGGCAGTCAGTTATCCCGGAAACAGGGTGATCAGTTACCCTGGAAACTGGGCAGTCAGTTACCCTGGAAACAGGGCAGTCAGTTATCCTGGAAACAGGGTGATCAGTTACCCTGGAAACAGGGCAGTCAGTTCCGCTGGAAACAGGGCAGTGAGCTATCCCGGAAACAGGGCAGTCAGTTATCCCGGAAACAGGGTGAACAGTTACCCTGGAAACTGGGCAGTCAGTTACCCTGGAAACAGGGCAGTCAGTTATCCTGGAAACAGGGTGAACAGTTACCCTGGAAACAGGGCAGTCAGTTATCCTGGAAACAGGGCGGTCAGATACCCCGGAAATAGGGCGTTCAGTTATCCTGGAAACTGGGCAGTCAGTTACCCTGGAAAAAGGGCGGTCAGTTACCCTGGAAACAGGGCAGTCAGTTATCCTGGAAACAGGGCGGTCAGATACCCCGGAAATAGGGCGTTCAGTTATCCTGGAAACAGGGCGGTCAGTTACCCCGGAAACAGGGAGATCAGTTACCCCGGAAACAGGGCGATCAGTTACCCTGGAGCCAGTGCAGTCAGTTATCCCGGAAATAGGGCGTTCAGTTATCCTGGAAACAGGGCGGTCAGTTACCCCGGAAACAGGGAGATCAGTTGCCCCGGAAACAGGGCGATCAGCTACTCTGGAAACAGGGCAGTCAGTTAACCTGGAAACAGGGCAGTCAGTTCTCCTGGAAACAGGGCGGTCAGTTACCTCGGAAATAGGTGAATCAGTTACCCCGGAAACAGGGTGATCAGTTACCCCGGAAAATGGGCAGCCAGTTACCCTGGAAACAGGGCGGTCAGTTACCCTGGAAATAGGTTAATCAGTTACCCCGGAAACAGGGCAGTCAGTTACCCTGGAAACAGGGTGATCAGTTACCATGGAAACTGGGCAGTCAGTTACCCTGTAAACAGGGCATACAGTTACCCCGGAAGCATGGCAGTCAGTTACCCTGGAAACAGGGCAGTCAGTTACCCCTGAAAATGGGCAGTCAGTTACCCTGGAAACAGGGCAGTCATTTACCCCGGAAAGTGGGCAGTCAATTATCCTGTAAACAGGGCAGTCAGTTATCCCGGAAACAGGACGGTCAGTTACCCTGGAAACAGGGCAGTCAGTTTCCCTGGAAACAGGGCTGTCAGTTACCCTGGAAATAGGTTAATCAGTTACCCCGGAAACAGGGTGATCAGTTAACCCGGAAACAGGGCAGTCAGTTACCCTGGAAACAGGGCATTCAGTTATCCCGGAAACAGGGCAGTCAGTTATCCAAAAAAAAGGGTGATCAGTTACCCTGGAAACAGGGCAGTCAGTTACCCCGGAAACAGGGCAGTCATTTACCCTGGAAACAGGGCAGTCAGTTACCCCGGAAACTGTGCAGTAAGTTACCCTGGAAACAGGGCAGTCATTCACACTGGAAACAGGTTAGTCAGTTACCCCGGAAACAGGGTGATCAGTTACCCCGGAAACAGGGCAGTCAGTTCCGCTGGAAACAGGGCAGTGAGCGATCCCGGAAACAGGGCAGTCAGTTATCCCGGAAACAGGGTGAACAGTTACCCTGGAAACTGGGCAGTCAGTTACCCTGGAAAAAGGGCGGTCAGTTACCCTGGAAACAGGGCAGTCAGTTATCCTCGAAACAGGGTGATCAGTTACCCTGGAAACTGGGCAGTCAGTTATCCTGGAAACAGGGCAGTGAGCTATCCCGGAAACAGGGCAGTCAGTTATCCCGGAAACAGGGTGAACAGTTACCCTGGAAACTGGGCAGTCAGTTACCCTGGAAAAAGGGCCGTCAGTTACCCTGGAAACAGGGCAGTCAGTTATCCTGGAAACAGGGTGATCAGTTACCCTGGAAACAGGGCAGTCAGTTATCCTGGAAACAGGGCAGTCAGTTATCCTGGAAACAGGGTGGTCAGATCCCCCGGAAATAGGGCGTTCAGTTATCCTGGAAACAGGGCGGTCAGTTACCCCGGAAACAGGGAGATCAGTTACCCCGGAAACAGGGCGATCAGTTACCCTGGAGCCAGTGCAGTCAGTTATCCCGGAAATAGGGCGTTCAGTTATCCTGGAAACAGGGCGGTCAGTTACCCCGGAAACAGGGAGATCAGTTGCCCCAGAAACAGGGCGATCAGCTACCCTGGAAACAGGGCAGTCAGTTAACCTGGACACAGGGCAGTCAGTTACCCCGGAAACAGGGCAGTCATTTACCCCGGAAAGCGGGCAGTCAATTATCCTGTAAACAGGGCAGTCAGATATCCCGGAAACAGGACGGTCAGTTACCCTGGAAACAGGGCAGTCAGTTTCCCTGGAAACAGGGCGGTCAGTTACCCTGGAAATAGGTTAATCAGTTACCCCGGAAACAGGGTGATCAGTTAACCCGGAAACAGGGCAGTCAGTTACCCTGGAAACAGGGCATTCAGTTATCCCGGAAACAGGGCAGTCAGTTATCCCAAAAAAAGGGTGATCAGTTACCCTGGAAACAGGGCAGTCAGTTACCCCGGAAACAGGGCAGTCATTTACCCTGGAAACAGGGCAGTCAGTTACCCCGGAAACTGGGCAGTAAGTTACCCTGGAAACAGGGCAGTCATTCACCCTGGAAACAGGTTAGTCAGTTACCCCGGGAACAGGGTGATCAGTTACCCCGGAAACGGGGCAGTCAGTTCCGCTGGAAACAGGGCAGTGAGCTATCCCGGAAACAGGGCAGTCAGTTATCCCGGAAACAGGGTGAACAGTTACCCTGGAAACTGGGCAGTCAGTTACCCTGGAAAAAGGGCGGTCAGTTACCCTGGAAACAGGGCAGTCAGTTATCCTGGAAACAGGGTGATCAGTTACCCAGGAAACAGGGCAGTCAGTTCCGCTGGAAACAGGGCAGTCAGTTACCCTGGAAACAGGGTGAACAGTTACCCTGGAAACAGGGCAGTCAGTTATCCTGGAAACAGGGTGAACAGTTACCCTGGAAACAGGGCAGTCAGTTATCCTGGAAACAGGGTGAACAGTTACCCTGGAAACAGGGCAGTCAGTTATCCTGGAAACAGGGTGAACTGTTACCCTGGAAACAGGGCAGTCAGTTATCCTGGAAACAGGGCGGTCAGATACCCCGGAAATAGGGCGTTCAGTTATCCTGGAAACTGGGCAGTCAGTTACCCTGGAAAAAGGGCGGTCAGTTACCCTGGAAACAGGGCAGTCAGTTAACCTGGAAACAGGGCGGTCAGATACCCCGGAAATAGGGCGTTCAGTTATCCTGGAAACAGGGCGGTCAGTTACCCCGGAAACAGGGAGATCAGTTACCCCGGAAACAGGGCGATCAGTTACCCTGGAGCCAGTGCAGTCAGTTATCCCGGAAATAGGGCGTTCAGTTATCCTGGAAACAGGGCGGTCAGTTACCCCGGAAACAGGGAGATCAGTTGCCCCGGAAACAGGGCGATCAGCTACCCTGGAAACAGGGCAGTCAGTTAACCTGGAAACAGGGCAGTCAGTTCTCCTGGAAACAGGGCGGTCAGTTACCTCGGAAATAGGTGAATCAGTTACCCCGGAAACAGGGTGATCAGTTACCCCGGAAAATGGGCAGCCAGTTACCCTGGAAACAGGGCGGTCAGTTACCCTGGAAATAGGTTAATCAGTTACCCCGGAAACAGGGCAGCAAGTTACCCTGGAAACAGGGCGGTCAGTTACCCTGGAAATAGGTTAATCAGTTACCCCGGAAACAGGGCAGTCAGTTACCCTGGAAACAGGGTGATAAGTTACCCTGTAAACAGGGCATACAGTTACCCCGGAAGCATGGCAGTCAGTTACCCTGGAAACAGGGCAGTCAGTTACCCCGAAAAATGGGCAGTCAGTTACCCTGGAAACAGGGCAGTCAGTCACCCTGGAAACAGCTTAGTCAGTTACCCCGGAAACAGGGTGATCAGTTACCCCGGAAACAGGGCAGTCAGTTCCCCTGGAAACAGGGAAGTCAGTTACCCCGGAAACAGGGCAGTCAGTTATCCCGGAAACAGGGCAGTCATTTATCCCGGAAACAGGTTGATCAGTTACCCTCGAAACTGGGCAGTCAGTTACCCTGGAAACAGGGCGGTCAGTTTCCCTGGAAACAGGGCGGTCTGTTACCCTGGAAAGTGGGCAGTCAGATATCCCGGAAACAGGGTGATCAGTTACCCTGGAAACATGGCGGTCAGTTACCCTGGGAAATGGGCAGTCAGTTACCCCGGAAACAGGGCAGTCATTTACCCCGGAAAACGGGCAATCAATTATCCTGTAAACAGGGCAGTCAGTTATCCCGGAAACAGGACGGTCAGTTACCCTGGAAACAGGGCAGTCAGTTTCCCTGGAAACAGGGCGGTCAGTTACCCTGGAAATAGGTTAATCAGTTACCCCGGAAACAGGGTGATCAGTTAACCCGGAAACAGGGCAGTCAGTTACCCTGGAAACAGGGCATTCAGATATCCCGGAAACAGGGCAGTCAGTTATCCCAAAAAAAGGGTGATCAGTTACCCTGGAAACAGGGCAGTCAGTTACCCCGGAAACAGGGCAGTCATTTACCCTGGAAACAGGGCAGTCAGTTACCCCGGAAACTGGGCAGTAAGTTACCTTGGAAACAGGGCAGTCATTCACCCTGGAAACAGGTTAGTCAGTTACCCCGGGAACAGGGTGATCAGTTACCCCGGAAACAGGGCAGTCAGTTCCGCTGGAAACAGGGCAGTCAGTTACCCTGGAAAAAGGGCAGTCAGTTATGCCGGAAACAGGGCGATCAGTTAACCCGGAAAAAGGGCGGTCAGTTACCCTGGAAACATGGCAGTCAGTTATCCTGGAAACAGGGTGATCAGTTGCCCTGGAAACTGGGCAGTCAGTAATCCTGGAAACAGGGCAGTGAGCTATCCCGGAAACAGGGCTGTCAGTTATCCCGGAAAAAGGGCAGTCAGTTAACCTGGAAACAGGTTGGTCAGTTACCCTGGAAACAGGGCAGTCAGTTACCCTGGAAACAGGGCGGCCAGTTACCCTGGAAACAGGTTAGTCAGTTACCCCGGAAACAGGGTGATCAGTTATCCCGGAAACAGGGCAGTCAGTTCCGCTGGAAACAGGGCAGTCAGTTACCCCGGAAACAGGGTGAACAGTTACCCTGGAAACTGGGCAGTCAGTTACCCTGGAAAAAGGGTGATCAGTTGCCCTGGAAACTGGGCAGTCAGTAATCCTGGAAACAGGGCAGTCAGTTATCCCGGAAACAGGGTGAACAGTTACCCTGGAAACTGGGCAGTCAGTTACCCTGGAAAAAGGGCGGTCAGTTACCCTGGAAACAGGGCAGTCAGTTATCCTGGAAACAGGGTGATCAGTCACCCTGGAAACAGGGCAGTCAGTTCCGCTGGAAACAGGGCAGTCTGTTATCCTGGAAACAGGGCGGTCAGATACCCCGGAAATAGGGCGTTCAGTTATCCTGGAAACAGGGCGGTCAGTTACCCCGGAAACAGGGAGATCAGTTACCCCGGAAACAGGGCGATCAGTTACCCTGGAAACAGGGCAGTCAGTTAACCTGGAAACAGGGCAGTCAGTTATCCTGGAAACAGGGCGGTCAGTTACCCCGGAAATAGGTGAATCAGTTACCCCGGAAACAGGGTGATCAGTTACGCCGGAAAATGGGCAGCCAGTTACCCTGGAAACAGGGCAGTCAGTTATCCCGGAATCAGGGCAGTCATTTACCCCGGAAACAGGGCAGTCAGTTATCCCAGAAAAAGGGCAGTCAGTTATCCCGGAAACAGGGCGGTCAGTTACCCTGGAAACAGGGCAGTCAGTTATCCCGGAAAAAGGGTGATCAGTTACCCTGGAAACAGGGCAGTCAGTTACGCTGGAAACAGGGCATTCAGTTATCCCGGAAAAAGGGTGATCAGTTACCCTGGAAACTGGGCAGTCACTCACCCTGGAAAAAGGGCAGTCAGTTTCCCCGGAAACAGGGCAGTCAGTTACCCTGGAAACTGGGCAGTCAGTTACCCTGGAAAAAGGGCGGTCAGTTACCCTGGAAAAAGGGCAGTCATTTATCCTGGAAACAGGGCAGTCAGATCCTCCAGAAATAGGGCGGTCAGTTATCCTGGAAACAGGGCGGTCAGTTACCCCGGAAACAGGGAGATCAGTTACCCCGGAAACAGGGCGATCAGTTACCCTGGAACCAGTGCAGTCAGTTGTCCCGGAAATAGGGCGTTCAGTTATCCTGGAAACAGGGCGGTCAGTTAACCTGGAAACAGGGCAGTCATTTACCCTGGAAACAGGGCGGTCAGTTACCCCATAAATAGGTGAATCAGTTACCCTGGAAACAGGGTGATCAGTTACCCCGGAAAATGGGCAGTCAGTTATCCCGGAAACAGGGCAGTCATTTACCCCGGAAACAGGGCAGTCAGTTATCCCGGAAACAGGGCAGTCAGTTATCCCGGAAACAGGGCGGTCAGTTACCCTGGAAACAGGGCAGTCTGTTACCCTGGAAACAGGGCAGTCAGTTATCCCGGAAACAGGGTGATCAGTTATCCTGGAAACAGGGCAGTCACTCACCCTGGAAAAAGGGCAGTCAATTTCCCCGGAAACAGGGCAGTCAGTTACCCCGGAAACTGGGCAGTTCGTTACACTGGAAACAGGGCAGTCAGTCACCCTTGAAATAGGGCAGTCAGTTTCCCCGGAAACAGGGCAGTCAGTTACCCCGGAAACTGGGCATCAGTTAAGCTGGAAACAGGGCATTCAGTTATCCCGGAAAAAGGGTGATCAGTTACCCTGGAAACTGGGCAGTCACTCACCCTGGAAAAAGGGCAGTCAGTTTCCCCGGAAACAGGGCAGTCAGTTACCCCGCAAACTGGGCAGTCAGTTAAACTGGAAACAGGGCAGTCAGTCACCCTGGAAATAGGTTAGTCAGTTACCCCGGAATCAGGGCAGTCAGTTCCCCAGGAAACAGGGCAGTCAGTTATCCTGGAAACAGGGCAATGAGCTATCCCGGAAACATTGCAGTCTGTTATCCCGGAAACAGGGTGAACAGTTACCCTGGAAACTGGGCAGTCAGTTACCCTGGAAACAGGGCGGTCAGTTACCCTGGAAACAGGGCAGTCAGTTATCCTGGAAACAGGGCAGTCAGATACCCCGGAAATAGGGCGGTCAGTTATCCTGGAAACAGGGCGGTCAGTTACCCGGGAAACAGGGAGATCAGTTACCCCGGAAACAGGGCGGTCAGTTACCCTGGAAACAGGGCGTTCAGTTGCCCTGGAAACAGGGCAGTCAGTTAACCTGGAAACAGGGCAGTCAGTTATCCCGGAAACAGGGCAGTCAGTTATCCCGGAAACAGGGTGATCAGTTACCCCGGAAACAGGGCGTTCAGTTGCCCTGGAAACAGGGCAGTCAGTTAACCTGGAAACAGGGCAGTCAGTTATCCCGGAAACAGGGCAGTCAGTTATCCCGGAAACAGGGTGATCAGTTACCCTGGAAACTGGGCTGTCAGTTACCCTGGAAACAGGGCAGTCAGTTACCCCGGAAACAGGGCAGTCAGTCACCCTGGAAACAGGGCAGTCAGTTATCCTGGAAACAGGATGATCAGTTACCCTGGAAACAGGGCAGTCAATTATCCCGGAAACAGGGCAGTCAGTTATCCCGGAAAAAGGGTGATCAGTTACCATGGAAACTGGGCAGTCAGTTACCCTGTAAACGGGGCAAACAGTTACCCCGGAAGCAGGGCAGTCAGTTACCCTGGAAACAGCTTAGTCAGTTTCCCCGGAAACAGGGTGATCAGTTACCCCGGAACCAGGGCAGTCAGTTCCCCTGGAAACAGGGAAGTCAGTTACCCCGGAAACAGGGCAGTCAGTTATCCCGGATAAAGGGTGATCAGTTACCCTGGAAACTGGGCAGACACTCACCCTGGAAAAAGGGCAGTCAGTTTCCCCGGAAACAGGGCAGTCAGTTACCCCGCAAACTGGGCAGTCAGTTACACTGGAAACAGGGCAGTCAATCACCCTGGAAATAGGTTAGTCAGTTACCCCGGAATCAGGGCAGTCAGTTCCCCAGGAAACAGGGCAGTCAGTTATCCTGGAAACAGGGCAATGAGCTATCCCGGAAACATTGCAGTCTGTTATCCCGGAAACAGGGTGAACAGTTACCCTGGAAACTGGGCAGTCAGTTACCCTGGAAACAGGGCGGTCAGTTACCCTGGAAACAGGGTAGTCAGTTATCCTGGAAACAGGGCAGTCAGATACCCCGGAAATAGGGCGGTCAGTTATCCTGGAAACAGGGCGGTCAGTTACCCCGGAAACATGGAGATCAGTTACCCCGGAAACAGGGCGGTCAGTTACCCTGGAAACAGGGCGTTCAGTTGCCCTGGAAACAGGGCAGTCAGTTAACCTGGAAACAGGGCGGTCAGTTATCCCGGAAACAGGGCAGTCAGTTATCCCGGAAACAGGGTGATCAGTTACCCTGGAAACTGGGCAGTCAGTTACCCTGGAAACAGGGCAGTCAGTTACCCCGGAAACAGGGCAGTCAGTCACCCTGGAAACAGGGCAGTCAGTTATCCCGGAAACAGGGTGATCAGTTACCCTGGAAACAGGGCAGTCAATTATCCCGGAAACAGGGCAGTCAGTTATCCCGGAAAAAGCGTGATCAGTTACCATGGAAACTGGGCAGTCAGTTACCCTGTAAACGGGGCAAACAGTTACCCCGGAAGCAGGGCAGTCAGTTACCCTGGAAACAGGGCAGTCAGTTACCCCGGAAAATGTGCAGTCAGTTACCCTGGAAACAGGGCAGTCAGTCACCCTGGAAACAGCTTAGTCAGTTACCCCGGAAACAGGGTGATCAGTTACCCCGGAAACAGGGCAGTCAGTTACCCTGGAAACTGGGCAGTCAGTTACCCTGGAAACAGGGCGGTCAGTTACCCTGGAAACAGGGCAGTCAGTTATCCTGGAAACAGGGCAGTCAGATACCCCGGAAATAGGGTGGTCAGTTATCCTGGAAACAGGGCGGTCAGTTACCCCGGAAACAGGGAGATCAGTTACCCCGGAAACAGGGCGGTCAGTTACCCTGGAAACAGGGCGTTCAGTTGCCCTGGAAACAGGGCAGTCAGTTAACCTGGAAACAGGGCAGTCAGTTATCCCGGAAACAGGGCAGTCAGTTATCCCGGAAACAGGGTGAGCAGTTAATCCGGAAACAGGGCGTTCAGTTACCCTGGAAACAGGGCATTCAGTTGCCCTGGAAACAGGGCAGTCAGTTAACCTGGAAACAGGGCAGTCAGTTATCCCGGAAACAGGGCAGTCAGTTATCCCGGAAACAGGGTGATCAGTTACCCTGGAAACTGGGCAGTCAGTTACCCTGGAAACAGGGCAGTCAGTTACCCCGGAAACAGGGCAGTCAGTCACCCTGGAAACAGGGCAGTCAGTTATCCTGGAAACAGGGTGATCAGTTACCCTGGAAACAGGGCAGTGAATTATCCTGGAAACAGGGCAGTCAGTTATCCCGGAAAAAGGGTGATCAGTTACCATGGAAACTGGGCAGTCAGTTACCCTGTAAACGGGGCAAACAGTTACCCCGGAAGCAGGGCAGTCAGTTACCCTGGAAACAGCTTAGTCAGTTTCCCCGGAAACAGGGTGATCAGTTACCCCGGAAACAGGGCAGTCAGTTCCCCTGGAAACAGGGAAGTCAGTTACCCCGGAAACAGGGCAGTCAGTTATCCCGGAAAAAGGGTGATCAGTTACCCTGGAAACTGGGCAGACACTCACCCTGGAAAAAGGGCAGTCAGTTTCCCCGGAAACAGGGCAGTCAGTTACCCCGCAAACTGGGCAGTCAGTTACACTGGAAACAGGGCAGTCAATCACCCTGGAAATAGGTTAGTCAGTTACCCCGGAATCAGGGCAGTCAGTTCCCCAGGAAACAGGGCATTCAGTTATCCTGGAAACAGGGCAATGAGCTATCCCGGAAACATTGCAGTCTGTTATCCCGGAAACAGGGTGAACAGTTACCCTGGAAACTGGGCAGTCAGTTACCCTGGAAACAGGGCGGTCAGTTACCCTGGAAACAGGGCAGTCAGTTATCCTGGAAACAGGGCAGTCAGATACCCCGGAAATAGGGCGGTCAGTTATCCTGGAAACAGGGCGGTCAGTTCCCCCGGAAACAGGGAGATCAGTTACCCCGGAAACTGGGCGGTCAGTTACCCTGGAAACAGGGCGTTCAGTTGCCCTGGAAACAGGGCAGTCAGTTAACCTGGAAACAGGGCGGTCAGTTATCCCGGAAACAGGGCAGTCAGTTATCCCGGAAACAGGGTGATCAGTTACCCTGGAAACTGGGCAGTCAGTTACCCTGGAAACAGGGCAGTCAGTTACCCCGGAAACAGGGCAGTCAGTCACCCTGGAAACAGGGCAGTCAGTTATCCCGGAAACAGGGTGATCAGTTACCCTGGAAACAGGGCAGTCAATTATCCCGGAAACAGGGCAGTCAGTTATCCCGGAAAAAGGGTGATCAGTTACCATGGAAACTGGGCAGTCAGTTACCCTGTAAACGGGGCAAACAGGTACCCCGGAAGCAGGGCAGTCAGTTACCCTGGAAACAGGGCAGTCAGTTACCCCGGAAAATGTGCAGTCAGTTACCCTGGAAACAGGGCAGTCAGTCACCCTGGAAACAGCTTAGTCAGTTACCCCGGAAACAGGGTGATCAGTTACCCCGGAAACAGGGCAGTCAGTTCCCCTGGAAACAGGGAAGTCAGTTACCCCGGAAACAGGGCAGTCAGTTCTCCCGGAAACAGGGCAGTCAGTTATCCCGGAAACAGGTTGATCAGTTACCCTTGAAACTGTGCAGTCAGTTACCCTGGAAACAGGGCGGTCAGTTACCCTGGAAAAAGGGCGGTCAGTTACCCTGGAAACAGGGCAGTCAGTTATCCTGGAAACAGGGTGATCAGTTACCCTGGAAACAGGGCAGTCAGTTATCCTGGAAACAGGGCAGTCAGTTATCCTGGAAACAGGGCGGTCAGATCCCCCGGAAATAGGGCGTTCAGTTATCCTGGAAACAGGGCTGTCAGTTACCCCGGAAACAGGGAGATCAGTTACCCCGGAAACAGGGCGATCAGCTACCCTGGAAACAGGGCAGTCAGTTAACCTGGAAACAGGGCAGTCAGTTATCCTGGAAACAGGGCGGTCAGTTACCCCGGAAATAGGTGAATCAGTTACCCCGGAAACAGGGTGATCAGTTACCCCGGAAAATGGGCAGCCAGTTACCCTGGAAACAGGGCAGGCAGTTATCCCAGAAACAGGGCAGTCATTTACCCCGGAAACAGGGCAGTCAGTTATCCCGGATACAGGGCAGTCAGTTAACCTGGAAACAGGTTGGTCAGTTACCCTGGAAACAGGGCAGTCAGTTACCCTGGAAACAGGGCGGCCAGTTACCCTGGAAATAGGTTAATCAGTTACCCCGGAAACAGGGCAGTCAGTTACCCTGGAAACAGGGCAGTGAGCTATCCCGGAAACATTGCAGTCAGTTACCTCGGAAACAGGGAGATCAGTTACCCCGGAAACAGGGCGGTCAGTTACCCTGGAAACAGGGCAGTCAGTTATCCCGGAAACAGGGTGATCAGTTACCCTGGAAACAGGGCAGTCAGTTACCCTGGAAACAGGGCAGTCAGTTATCCTGGAAACAGGGTGATCAGTTACCCTGGAAACAGGGCAGTGAGCTATCCCGGAAACAGGGCAGTCAGTAATCCCGGAAACAGGGTGAACAGATACCCTGGAAACTGGGCAGTCAGTTACCCTGGAAACAGGGCAGTCAGTTCTACTGGAAACAGGGCAGTCAGTTATCCTGGAAACAGGGCGGTCAGATACCCCGGAAATAGAGCGTTCAGTTATTCTGGAAACAGGGCGGTCAGTTACCCCGGAAACAGGGAGATCAGTTACCCAGGAAACAGGGCGATCAGTTACCCTGGAAACAGGGCAGTCAGTTAACCTGGAAACAGGGCAGTCAGTTATCCTGGAAACAGGGCGGTCAGTTACCCCGGAAATAGGTGAATCAGTTACCCCGGAAACAGGGTGATCAGTTACGCCGGAAAATGGGCAGCCAGTTACCCTGGAAACAGGGCAGTCAGTTATCCCGGAATCAGGGCAGTCATTTACCCCGGAAACAGGGCAGTCAGTTATCCCAGAAAAAGGGCAGTCAGTTATCCCGGAAACAGGGCGGTCAGTTACCCTGGAAACAGGGCAGTCAGTTAACCTAGAAATAGTGCGGTCAGTTACCCTGGAAATAGGTTAATCAGTTACCCCGGAAACAGGGTGATCAGTTACCCTGGAAACAGGGCAGTCAGTTACGCTGGAAACAGGGCATTCAGTTATCCCGGAAAAAGGGTGATCAGTTACCCTGGAAACTGGGCAGTCACTCACCCTGGAAAAAGGGCAGTCAGTTTCCCCGGAAACAGGGCAGTCAGTTACCCTGGAAACTGGGCAGTCAGTTACCCTGGAAAAAGGGCGGTCAGTTACCCTGGAAAAAGGGCAGTCATTTATCCTGGAAACAGGGCAGTCAGATCCTCCAGAAATAGGGCGGTCAGTTATCCTGGAAACAGGGCGGTCAGTTACCCCGGAAACAGGGAGATCAGTTACCCCGGAAACAGGGCGGTCAGTTACCCTGGAAACAGGGCGGTCAGTTACCCTGGAAAGAGGGCAGTCAGTTAACCTGGAAACAGGGCAGTCAGTTTTCCCGGAAACAGGGCAGTCAGTTATCCCGGAAACAGGGTGAACAGTTACCCTGGAAACTGGGCAGTCAGTTACCCTGGAAACAGGGCAGTCAGTTACCCCGGAAACAGGGCAGTCAGTTACCCTGGAAACTGGGCAGTCAGTTACCCTGGAAAAAGGGGGGTCAGTTATCCCGGAAACAGGGTGATCAGTTACCCTGGAAACAGGGCAGTCAGTTATCCCGGACACAGGGCAGTCAGTTATCCCGGAAAAAGGGTGTTCAGTTACCCTGGAATATGGGCAGTCAGTTAACCTGGAAACCTGGCAGTCAGTTACCCTGGAAACAGGGCAGTCAGTTATCCTGGAAACTGGGTGATCAGTTACCCTGGAAACAGGGCAGTCAGTTCCGCTGGAAACAGGGCAGTGAGCTATCCCGGAAACAGGGCAGTCAGTTATCCCGGAAACAGGGTGAACAGTTACCCTGGAAACTGGGCAGTCATTTACCCTGGAAAAAGGGCGGTCAGTTACCCTGGAAACAGGGCAGTCAGTTATCCTGGAAACAGGGTGATCAGTAACCCTGGAAACAGGGCAGTCAGTTCTCCTGGAAACAGGGCAGTCAGTTATCCTGGAAACAGGGCGGTCAGATACCCCGGACACAGGGAGATCAGTTACCCCGGAAACAGGGCGATCAGTTAACCTGGAAACAGGGCGGTCAGTTACCCCGGAAATAGGTGAATCAGTTACCCCGGAAACAGGGTGATCAGTTACGCCGGAAAATGGGCAGCCAGTTACGCTGGAAACAGGGCAGTCAGTAATCCCGGAATCAGGGCAGTCATTTACCCCGGAAACAGGGCAGTCAGTTATCCGGGAAACAGGGCGGTCAGTTAACCCGGAAATAGGTGAATCAGTTACCCCGGAAACAGGGTGATCAGTTACGCCGGAAAATGGGCAGACAGTTACGCTGGAAACAGGGCAGTCAGTTATCCCGGAATCAGGGCAGTCATTTACCCCGGAAACAGGGCAGTCAGTTATCCCAGAAAAAGGGCAGTCAGTTATCCCGGAAACGGGGCGGTCAGTTACCCTGGAAACAGGGCAGTCAGTTAACCTGGAAACAGGGCAGTCAGTTATCCCGGAAACAGGGTGAACAGTTAACCCGGAAACAGGGCAGTCAGTTACCCTGGAAACAGGTTAGTCAGTTACCCCGGAAACAGTGTGATCAGTTACCCCGGAAACAGGGCAGTCAGTTATCCCGGAAACAGGGTAAACAGTTACCCTGGAAACTGGGCAGTCAGTTACCCTGGAAAAAGGGCGGTCAGTTACCCTGGAAACAGGGCAGTCAGTTATCCTGGAAACAGGGTGATCAGTTACCCTGGAAACAGGGCAGTCAGTTACCCTGGAAAAAGGGCGGTCAGTTACCCTGGAAACAGGGCAGTCAGTATCCTGGAAACAGGGTGATCAGTTACCCTGGAAACAGGGCAGTCAGTTCCGCTGGAAACAGGGCAGTCAGTTATCCTGGAAACAGGGTGATCAGTTACCCTGGAAACAGGGCATTCAGTTATCCTGGAAACAGGGCAGTCAGTTATCCCGGAAAAAGGGTGATCAGTTACCCTGGAATATGGGCAGTCAGTTACCCTGGAAAAAGGGCAGTCAGTTACCCTGGAAACAGGGCGGTCAGATACCCCGGAAATAGGGCATTCAGTTATCCTGGAAACAGGGCGGTCAGTTACCCCGGAAACAGGGAGATCAGTTACCCCGGAAACAGGGCGATCAGTTACCCTGGAAACAGGGCAGTCAGTTACCCTGGAAACAGGGCGGTCAGTTACCCCATAAATAGGTGAATCAGTTACCCCGGAAACGGGGTGATCAGTTACCCCGGAAAATGGGCAGCCAGTTACCCTGGAAACAGTGCAGTCAGTTGTCCCGGAAATAGGGCGTTCAGTTATCCTGGAAACAGGGCGGTCAGTTAACCTGGAAACAGGGCATTCAGTTACCCTGGAAACAGGGCGGTCAGTTACCCCATAAATAGGTGAATCAGTTACCACGGAAACAGGGTGATCAGTTACCCTGGAAACAGGCAGTCACTCACCCTGGAAAAAGGGAAGTCAGTTTCCCCGGAAACAGGGCAGTCAGTTACCCCGGAAACTGGGCAGTTAGTTACACTGGAAACAGGGCAGTCAGTCACCCTTGAAATAGGGCAGTCAGTTTCCCCGGAAACTGGGCAGTCAGTTACGCTGGAAACAGGGCATTCAGTTATCCCGGTAAAAGGGTGATCAGTTACCCAGGAAACTGGGCAGTCACTCACCCTGGAAAAAGGGCAGTCAGTTTCCCCGGAAACAGGGCAGTCAGTTACCCCGCAACCTGGGCAGTCAGTTACACTGGAAACAGGGCAGTCAGTTACCCTGGAAAAAGGGCAGTCAGTTACCCTGGAAACAGGGCGGTCAGATACCCCGGAAATAGGGCATTCAGTTATCCTGGAAACAGGGCGGTCAGTTACCCCGGAAACAGGGAGATCAGTTACCCCGGAAACAGGGCGATCAGTTACCCTGGAAACAGGGCAGTCAGTTACCCTGGAAACAGGGCGGTCAGTTACCCCATAAATAGGTGAATCAGTTACCCCGGAAACGGGGTGATCAGTTACCCCGGAAAATGGGCAGCCAGTTACCCTGGAAACAGTGCAGTCAGTTGTCCCGGAAATAGGGCGTTCAGTTATCCTGGAAACAGGGCGGTCAGTTAACCTGGAAACAGGGCATTCAGTTACCCTGGAAACAGGGCGGTCAGTTACCCCATAAATAGGTGAATCAGTTACCACGGAAACAGGGTGATCAGTTACCCTGGAAACAGGCAGTCACTCACCCTGGAAAAAGGGAAGTCAGTTTCCCCGGAAACAGGGCAGTCAGTTACCCCGGAAACTGGGCAGTTAGTTACACTGGAAACAGGGCAGTCAGTCACCCTTGAAATAGGGCAGTCAGTTTCCCCGGAAACTGGGCAGTCAGTTACGCTGGAAACAGGGCATTCAGTTATCCCGGTAAAAGGGTGATCAGTTACCCAGGAAACTGGGCAGTCACTCACCCTGGAAAAAGGGCAGTCAGTTTCCCCGGAAACAGGGCAGTCAGTTACCCCGCAACCTGGGCAGTCAGTTACACTGGAAACAGGGCAGTCAGTCACCCTGGAAATAGGTTAGTCAGTTACCCCGGAATCAGGGCAGTCAGTTCCCCAGGAAACAGGGCAGTCAGTTATCCTGGAAACAGGGCAGTCAGTCACCCTGGAAACAGCTTAGTCAGTTACCCCGGAAACAGGGTGATCAGTTACCCCGGAAACAGGGCAGTCAGTTCCCCTGGAAACAGGGAAGTCAGTTATCCCGGAAAAAGGGTGATCAGTTACCCTGGAAACTGGGCAGTCACTCACCCTGGAAAAAGGGCAGTCAGTTTCCCCGGAAACAGGGCAGTCAGTTACCCCGCAAACTGGGCAGTCAGTTACACTGGAAACAGGGCAGTCAATCACCCTGGAAATAGGTTAGTCAGTTACCCCGGAATCAGGGCAGTCAGTTCCCCAGGAAACAGGGCAGTCAGTTATCCTGGAAACAGGGCAATGAGCTATCCCGGAAACATTGCAGTCTGTTATCCCGGAAACAGGGTGAACAGTTACCCTGGAAAATGGGCAGTCAGTTACCCTGGAAACAGGGCGGTCAGTTACCCTGGAAACAGGGTAGTCAGTTATCCTGGAAACAGGGCAGTCAGATACCCCGGATATAGGGCGGTCAGTTATCCTGGAAACAGGGCGGTCAGTTACCCCGGAAACAGGGAGATCAGTTACCCCGGAAACAGGGCGGTCAGATACCCTGGAAACAGGGCGTTCAGTTGCCCTGGAAACGGGCAGTCAGTTAACCTGGAAACAGGGCAGTCAGTTATCCCGGAAACAGGGTGATCAGTTACCCTGGAAACTGGGCAGTCAGTTACCCTGGAAACAGGGCAGTCAGTTACCCCGGAAACAGGGCAGTCAGTCACCCTGGAAACAGGGCACTCAGTTATCCCGGAAACAGGGTGATCAGTTACCCTGGAAACAGGGCAGTCAGTTACCCTGGAAAAAGGGCGGTCAGTTACCCTGGAAACAGGGCAGTCAGTATCCTGGAAACAGGGTGATCAGTTACCCTGGAAACAGGGCAGTCAGTTCCGCTGGAAACAGGGCAGTCAGTTATCCTGGAAACAGGGTGATCAGTTACCCTGGAAACAGGGCATTCAGTTATCCTGGAAACAGGGCAGTCAGTTATCCCGGAAAAAGGGTGATCAGTTACCCTGGAATATGGGCAGTCAGTTACCCTGGAAAAAGGGCAGTCAGTTACCCTGGAAACAGGGCGGTCAGATACCCCGGAAATAGGGCATTCAGTTATCCTGGAAACAGGGCGGTCAGTTACCCCGGAAACAGGGAGATCAGTTACCCCGGAAACAGGGCGATCAGTTACCCTGGAAACAGGGCAGTCAGTTACCCTGGAAACAGGGCGGTCAGTTACCCCATAAATAGGTGAATCAGTTACCCCGGAAACGGGGTGATCAGTTACCCCGGAAAATGGGCAGCCAGTTACCCTGGAAACAGTGCAGTCAGTTGTCCCGGAAATAGGGCGTTCAGTTATCCTGGAAACAGGGCGGTCAGTTAACCTGGAAACAGGGCATTCAGTTACCCTGGAAACAGGGCGGTCAGTTACCCCATAAATAGGTGAATCAGTTACCACGGAAACAGGGTGATCAGTTACCCTGGAAACAGGCAGTCACTCACCCTGGAAAAAGGGAAGTCAGTTTCCCCGGAAACAGGGCAGTCAGTTACCCCGGAAACTGGGCAGTTAGTTACACTGGAAACAGGGCAGTCAGTCACCCTTGAAATAGGGCAGTCAGTTTCCCCGGAAACTGGGCAGTCAGTTACGCTGGAAACAGGGCATTCAGTTATCCCGGTAAAAGGGTGATCAGTTACCCAGGAAACTGGGCAGTCACTCACCCTGGAAAAAGGGCAGTCAGTTTCCCCGGAAACAGGGCAGTCAGTTACCCCGCAACCTGGGCAGTCAGTTACACTGGAAACAGGGCAGTCAGTCACCCTGGAAATAGGTTAGTCAGTTACCCCGGAATCAGGGCAGTCAGTTCCCCAGGAAACAGGGCAGTCAGTTATCCTGGAAACAGGGCAGTCAGTCACCCTGGAAACAGCTTAGTCAGTTACCCCGGAAACAGGGTGATCAGTTACCCCGGAAACAGGGCAGTCAGTTCCCCTGGAAACAGGGAAGTCAGTTATCCCGGAAAAAGGGTGATCAGTTACCCTGGAAACTGGGCAGTCACTCACCCTGGAAAAAGGGCAGTCAGTTTCCCCGGAAACAGGGCAGTCAGTTACCCCGCAAACTGGGCAGTCAGTTACACTGGAAACAGGGCAGTCAATCACCCTGGAAATAGGTTAGTCAGTTACCCCGGAATCAGGGCAGTCAGTTCCCCAGGAAACAGGGCAGTCAGTTATCCTGGAAACAGGGCAATGAGCTATCCCGGAAACATTGCAGTCTGTTATCCCGGAAACAGGGTGAACAGTTACCCTGGAAAATGGGCAGTCAGTTACCCTGGAAACAGGGCGGTCAGTTACCCTGGAAACAGGGTAGTCAGTTATCCTGGAAACAGGGCAGTCAGATACCCCGGATATAGGGCGGTCAGTTATCCTGGAAACAGGGCGGTCAGTTACCCCGGAAACAGGGAGATCAGTTACCCCGGAAACAGGGCGGTCAGATACCCTGGAAACAGGGCGTTCAGTTGCCCTGGAAACGGGCAGTCAGTTAACCTGGAAACAGGGCAGTCAGTTATCCCGGAAACAGGGTGATCAGTTACCCTGGAAACTGGGCAGTCAGTTACCCTGGAAACAGGGCAGTCAGTTACCCCGGAAACAGGGCAGTCAGTCACCCTGGAAACAGGGCACTCAGTTATCCCGGAAACAGGGTGATCATTTACCCTAGAAACAGGGCAGTCAATTATCCCGGAAAGAGGGCAGTCAGTTATCCCGGAAAAAGTGTGATCAGTTACCATGGAAACTGGGCAGTCAGTTACCCTGTAAACGGGGCAAACAGTTACCCCGGAAGCAGGGCAGTCAGTTACCCTGGAAACAGGGCAGTCAGTTACCCCTGAAAATGTGCAGTCAGTCACCCTGGAAACAGCTTAGTCAGTTATATCGGAAACAGGGTGATCAGTTACCCCGGAAACAGGGATGTCAGTTCCCCTGGAAACAGGGAAGTCAGTTACCCCGGAAACAGGGCAGTCAGTTATCCCGGAAACAGGGCAGTCAGTTATCCCGGAAACAGGTTGATCAGTTACCCTTGAAACTGGGCAGTCAGTTACCCTGGAAACAGGGCGGTCAGTTACCCTGGAAACAGGGCGGTCTGTTACCCTGGAAAGTGGGCAGTCAGTTACCCCGGAAACAGGGCAGTCAGTTACCCTGGAAACTGGGCATTCAGTTACCCTGGAAAAAGGGCAGTCATTCACCCTGGAAACAGGTTAGTCAGTTACCCCGGAAACAGGGTGATCAGTTACCCCGGAAACAGGGCAGTCAGTTCCGCTGGAAACAGGGCAGTCAGTTATCCCGGAAACAGGGTGAACAGTTACCCTGGAAACTGGGCATCAGTTACCCTGGAAAAAGGGCGGTCAGTTACCCTGGAAACAGGGCAGTCAGTTATCCTCGAAACAGGGTGATCAGTTACCCTGGAAAATGGGCAGTCAGTAATCCTGGAAACAGGGCAGTGAGCAATCCCGGAAACAGGGCAGTCAGTTATCCCGGAAACAGGGTGAACAGTTACCCTGGAAACTGGGCAGTCAGTTATCCTGGAAACAGGGCAGTCAGTTACCCTGGAAAAAGGGCGGTCAGTTACCCTGGAAACAGGGCAGTCAGTTATCCTGGAAACAGGGCAGTCAGTTACCCTGGAAAAAGGGCGGTCAGTTACCCTGGAAACAGGGCAGTGAGCTATCCCGGAAACAGGGCAGTCAGTTATCCCGGAAACAGGGTGAACAGTTACCCTGGAAACTGGGCAGTCGGTTACCCTGGAAAAAGGGAGTTCAGTTACCCTGGAAACAGGGCAGTCAGTTATCCTGGAAACAGGGTGATCAGTTACCCTGGAAACAGGGCAGTCAGTTATCCTGGAAACAGGGCAGTCAGTTATCCTGGAAACAGGACGGTCAGATACCCCGGAAATAGGGCGTTCAGTTATCCTGGAAACAGGGCGGTCAGTTACCCCGGAAACAGGGAGATCAGTTACCCCGGAAACAGTGCGATCAGCTACCCTGGAAACAGGGCAGTCAGTTAACCTGGAAACAGGGCAGTCAGTTATCCTGGAAACAGGGTGGTCATTTACCCCGGAAATAGGTGAATCAGTTACCCCGGAAACAGGGTGAACAGTTACCCCGGAAAATGGGCAGCCAGTTACCCTGGAAACAGGGCAGGCAGTTATCCCAGAAACAGGGCAGTCATTTACCCCGGAAACAGGGCAGTCAGTTATCCCGGAAACAGGGCAGTCAGTTAACCTGGAAACAGGTCGGTCAGTTACCCTGGAAACAGGGCGGTCACTTACCCTGGAAATAGGTTAATCAGTTACCCCGGAAACAGGGCAGTCAGTTACCCTGGAAACAGGGCAGTGAGCTATCCCGGAAGCATTGCAGTCAGTTACCCCGGAAACAGGGAGATCAGTTACCCTGGAAACAGGGCAGTCAGTTATCCCGGAAACAGGGCAGTCAGTTATCCCGGAAACAGGGCAGTCAGTTATCCCGGAAACAGGGTGATCAGTTGCCCTGGAAACTGGGCAGTCAGTTACCCTGCAAACAGGGAGGTCAGTTACCCCGGAAACAGGGCAGTCAGTTACCCTGGAAACTGGGCAGTCAGTTACCCTGGAAAAAGGGCAGTCAGTTATCCCGGAAACAGGGTGATCAGTTACCCTGGAAACAGGGCAGTCAGTTATCCCGGAAACAGGGCAGTCAGTTATCCCGGAAAAAGGGTGATCAGTTACCCTGGAATGTGGGCAGTCAGTTACCCTGGAAAAAGGGCAGTCAGTTACCCTGGAAATAGATTAATCAGTTGCCCCGGAAACAGGGTGATCAGTTAACCCGGAAACAGGGCAGTCAGTTACCCTGGAAGCACGGCATTCAGTTATCCCGGAAACAGGGCAGTCAGTTATCCCATAAAAAGGGTGATCAGTTACCCTGGAAACAGGGCAGTCAGTTATCCCGGACACAGGGCAGTCAGTTATCCCGGAAAAAGGGTGTTCAGTTTCCCTGGAATATGGGCAGTCAGTTACCCTGGAAACCTGGCAGTCAGTTACCCTGGAAACAGGGCAGTCAGTTATCCTGGAAACAGGGTGATCAGTTACCCTGGAAACAGGGCAGTCAGTTCCGCTGGAAACAGGGCAGTGAGCTATCCCGGAAACAGGGCAGTCAGTTATCCCGGAAACAGGGTGAACAGTTACCCTGGAAACTGGGCAGTCAGTTACCCTGGAAAAAGGGCGGTCAGTTACCCTGGAAACAGGGCAGTCAGTTATCCTGGAAACAGGGTGATCAGTTACCCTGGAAACAGGGCAGTCAGTTCTCCTGGAAACAGGGCGGTCAGTTACCCCGGAAATAGGTGAATCAGTTACCCCGGAAACAGGGTGATCAGTTACCCCGGAAAATGGGCAGCCAGTTACCCTGGAAACAGGGCAGGCAGTTATCCCAGAAACAGGGCAGTCATTTACCCCGGAAACAGGGCAGTCAGTTATCCCAGAAACAGGGCAGTCATTTACCCCGGAAACAGGGCAGTCAGTTATCCCGGAAACAGGGTGATCAGTTACCCTGGAAACAGGGCAGTCAATTATCCCAGAAACAGGGCAGTCAGTTATCCCGGAAAAAGGGTGATCAGTTACCATGGAAACTGGGCAGTCAGTTACCCTGTAAACGGGGCAAACAGTTACCCCGGAAGCAGGGCAGTCAGTTACCCTGGAAACTGGACAGTCAGTTACCCCTGAAAATGTGCAGTCAGTTACCCTGGAAACAGGGCAGTCAGTGACACTGGAAACAGCTTAGTCAGTTACCCCGGAAACAGGGTGATCAGTTACCCCGGAAACAGGGATGTCAGTTCCCCTGGAAACAGGGAAGTCAGTTACCCCGGAAACAGGGCAGTCAGTTATCCCGGAAACAGGGCAGTCAGTTATCCCGGAAACAGGTTGATCAGATACCCTTGAAACTGGGCAGTCAGTTACCCTGGAAACAGGGCGGTCAGTTACCCTGGAAACAGGGCGGTCTGTTACCCTGGAAAGTGGGCAGTCAGTTACCCCGGAAACAGGGCAGTCAGTTACCCTGGAAACTGGGCAGTCAGTTACCCTGGAAAAAGGGCAGTCATTCACCCTGGAAACAGGTTAGTCAGTTACCCCGGAAACAGGGCAGTCAGTTCCGCAGGAAACAGGGCAGTGAGCTATCCCGGAAACAGGGCAGTCAGTTATCCCGGAAACAGGTTGAACAGTTACCCTGGAAACTGGGCATCAGTTACCCTGGAAAAAGGGCGGTCAGTTACCCTGGAAACAGGGCAGTCAGTTATCCTCGAAACAGGGTGATCAGTTACCCTGGAAACTGGGCAGTCAGTAATCCTGGAAACAGGGCAGTGAGCAATCCCGGAAACAGGGCAGTCAGTTATCCCGGAAACAGGGTGAACAGTTACCCTGGAAACTGGCAGTCAGTTACCCTGGAAAAAGGGCGGTCAGTTACCCTGGAAACAGGGCAGTCAGTTATCCTGGAAACAGGGTGATCAGTTACCCTGGAAACAGGGCAGTCAGTTATCCTGGAAACAGGACGGTCAGATACCCCGGAAATAGGGCGTTCAGTTATCCTGGAAACAGGGCGGTCAGTTACCCCGGAAACAGGGAGATCAGTTACCCCGGAAACAGGGCGATCAGCTACCCTGGAAACAGGGCAGTCAGTTAACCTGGAAACAGGGCATTCAGTTCTCCTGGAAACAGGGCGGTCAGTTACCCCGGAAATAGGTGAATCAGTTACCCCGGAAACAGGGTGATCAGTTACCCCGGAAAATGGGCAGCCTGTTACCCTGGAAACAGGGCAGGCAGTTATCCCAGAAAAAGGTCAGTCATTTACCCCGGAAACAGGGCAGTCAGTTATCCCGGAAACAGGGCAGTCAGTTAACCTGGAAACAGGTCGGTCAGTTACCCTGGAAACAGGGCAGTCAGTTACCCTGGAAACAGGGCAGTCATTC
This sequence comes from Heterodontus francisci, assembly GCF_036365525.1. Classification (NCBI taxonomy): domain Eukaryota; kingdom Metazoa; phylum Chordata; class Chondrichthyes; order Heterodontiformes; family Heterodontidae; genus Heterodontus; species Heterodontus francisci. Next base: position 6,553,534 of record NC_090403.1, on the reverse strand, counting down.
ACCCTGGAAACAGGTTAGTCAGTTACCCCGGAAACAGGGTGATCAGTTACCCCGGAAACAGGGCAGTCAGTTCCGCTGGAAACAGGGCAGTGAGCTATCCCGGAAACAGGGCAGTCAGTTATCCCGGAAACAGGGTGAACAGTTACCCTGGAAACTGGGCAGTCAGTTACCCTGGAAAAAGTCCGGTCAGTTACCCTGGAAACAGGGCAGTCAGTTATCCTCGAAACAGGGTGATCAGTTACCCTGGAAACTGGGCAGTCAGTAATCCTGGAAACAGGGCAGTGAGCAATCCCGGAAACAGGGCAGTCAGTTATCCCGGAAACAGGGTGAACAGTTACCCTGGAAACTGGCAGTCAGTTACCCTGGAAAAAGGGATGTCAGTTACCCTGGAAACAGGGCAGTCAGTTATCCTGGAAACAGGGTGATCAGTTACCCTGGAAACAGGGCAGTCAGTTATCCTGGAAACAGGACGGTCAGATACCCTGGAAATAGGGCGTTCAGTTATCCTGGAAACAGGGCGGTCAGTTACCCCGGAAACAGGGAGATCAGTTACCCCGGAAACAGGGCGATCAGCTACCCTGGAAACAGGGCAGCCAGTTACCCTGGAAACAGGGCAGGCAGTTATCCCAGAAACAGGGCAGTCATTTACCCCGGAAACAGGGCAGTCAGTTATCCCGGAAACAGGGCAGTCAGTTAACCTGGAAACAGGTCGGTCAGTTACCCTGGAAACAGGGCAGTCAGTTACCCTGGAAACAGGGCGGTCAGTTACCCTGGAAATAGGTTAATCAGTTACCCCGGAAACAGGGCAGTCAGTTACCCTGGAAACAGGGCAGTGAGCTATCCCGGAAACATTGCAGTCAGTTACCCCGGAAACAGGGAGATCAGTTACCCCGGAAAAAGGGCGGTCAGTTACCCTGGAAACAGGGCAGTCAGTTATCCCGGAAACAGGGCAGTCAGTTATCCCGGAAACAGGGTGATCAGTTGCCCTGGAAACTGGGCAGTCAGTTACCCTGCAAACAGGGAGGTCAGTTACCCCGGAAACAGGGCAGTCAGTTACCCTGGAAACTGGGCAGTCAGTTACCCTGGAAAAAGGGCAGTCAGTTATCCCGGAAACAGGGTGATCAGTTACCCTGGAAACAGGGCAGTCAGTTATCCCGGAAACAGGGCAGTCAGTTATCCCGGAAAAAGGGTGATCAGTTACCCTGGAATGTGGGCAGTCAGTTACCCTGGAAAAAGGGCAGTCAGTTACCCTGGAAATAGATTAGTCATTTGCCCCGGAAACAGGATGATCAGTTAACCCGGAAACAGGGCAGTCAGTTACCCTGGAAGCACGGCATTCAGTTATCCCAGAAACAGGGCAGTCAGTTATCCCAAAAAAAGGGTGATCAGTTACCCTGGAAATAGATTAGTCATTTGCCCCGGAAACAGGGTGATCAGTTCACCCGGAAACAGGGCAGTCAGTTACCCTGGAAGCACGGCATTCAGTTATCCTGGAAACAGGGCAGTCAGTTACCCCGGAAACAGGGCAGTCAGTTACCCTGGAAACAGGGCAGTCAGTCACCCTGGAAACAGGTTCGTCAGTTACCCCGGAAACAGGGTGATCAGTTACCCTGGAAACAGGGCAGTCAGTTCCGCTGGAAACAGGGCAGTGAGCTATCCCGGAAAAAGGGCAGTCAGTTATCCCGGAAACAGGGTGATCAGTTACCCTGGAAACTGGGCAGTCACTCACCCTGGAAAAAGGGCAGTCAGTTTCCCCGGAAACAGTGCAGTCAGTTACCCCGCAAACTGGGCATTCAGTTACACTGGAAAAAGGGCAGTCAGTTATCCCGGAAACAGGGCAGTCAGTTATCCCGGAAAAAGGGTGATCAGTTACCCTGGAATGTGGGCAGTCAGTTACCCTGGAAAAAGGGCATTCAGTTACCCTGGAAATAGATTAATCAGTTACCCCGGAAACAGGGTGATCAGTTAACCCGGAAACAGGGCAGTCAGTTACCCTGGAAGCACGGCATTCAGTTATCCCGGAAACAGGGCAGTCAGTTATCCCAAAAAAAGGGTGATCAGTTACCCTGGAAACAGGGCAGTCAGTTACACCGGAAACTGGGCAGTAAGTTACCCTGGAAACAGGGCAGTCAGTCACCCTGGAAACAGGTTAGTCAGTTACCCCGGAAACAGGTTGATCAGTTACCCTGGAAACAGGGCAGTCAGTTCCGCGGGAAACAGGGCAGTGAGCTATCCCGGAAAAAGGGCAGTCAGTTATCCCGGAAACAGGGTGATCAGTTACCCTGGAAACTGGGCAGTCAGTTACCCTGGAAAAAGGGCGGTCAGTTACCCTGGAAACAGGCAGTCAGTTATCCTGGAAACAGGGTGATCAGTTACCCCGGAAACAGGGCAGTCATTTACCCTGGAAACAGGGCAGTCAGTTACACCGGAAACTGGGCAGTAAGTTACCCTGGAAACAGGGCAGTCAGTCACCCTGGAAACAGGTTTGTCAGTTACCCCGGAAACAGGGTGATCAGTTACCCCGGAAACAGGGCAGTCAGTTCCGCTGGAAAAAGGGCGGTCAGTTACCCTGGAAACAGGGCAGTCAGTTATCCTGGAAACAGGGTGATCAGTTACCCTGGAAACTGGGCAGTCAGTTATCCTGGAAACAGGGCATTGAGCTATCCCGGAAACAGGGCAGTCAGTTATCCCGGATTCAGGGTGAACAGTTACCCTGGAAACTGGGCAGTCAGTTACCCTGGAAAAAGGGCGGTCACTTACCCTGGAAACAGGGCAGTCAGGTATCCTGGAAACAGGGTGATCAGTTACCCTGGAAACAGGGCAGTCAGGTATCCTGGAAACAGGGTGATCAGTTATCCTGGAAACATGGCAGTCAGGTATCCCGGAAATAGGGCAGTCAGTTATCCCGGAAACAGGGCAGTCAGTTATCCTGGAAACAGGGTGATCAGTTACCCTGGAAACTGGGCAGTCACTCACCCTGGAAAAAGGGCAGTCAGTTTCCCCGGAAACAGTGCAGTCAGTTACCCCGCAAACTGGGCATTCAGTTACACGGGAAACAGGGCAGTCAGTTATCCCGGAAACATGGCAGTCAGTTATCCCGGAAAAAGGGTGATCAGTTACCCTGGAATGTGGGCAGTCAGTTACCCTGGAAAAAGGGCAGTCAGTTACCCTGGAAATAGATTAATCAGTTGCCCCGGAAACAGGGTGATCAGTTAACCCGGAAACAGGGCAGTCAGTTACCCTGGAAGCACGGCATTCAGTTATCCCGGAAACAGGGCAGTCAGTTATCCCAAAAAAAGGGTGATCAGTTACCCTGGAAACAGGGCAGTCAGTTACCCCGGAAACAGGGCAGTCATTTACCCTGGAAACAGGGGAGTCAGTTACACCGGAAACTGGGCAGTAAGTTACCCTGCAAACAGGGCAGTCAGTTACCCCGGAAACAGGGCAGTCAGTTACCCTGGAAACTGGGCAGTCAGTTACCCTGGAAAAAGGGCAGTCAGTTATCCCGGAAACAGGGTGATCAGTTATCCCGGAAAAAGGGTGATCAGTTACCCTGGAATGTGGGCAGTCAGTTACCCTGGAAAAAGGGCAGTCAGTTACCCTGGAAATAGATTAGTCATTTGCCCCGGAAACAGGATGATCAGTTAACCCGGAAACAGGGCAGTCAGTTACCCTGGAAGCACGGCATTCAGTTATCCCGGAAACAGGGCAGTCAGTTATCCCAAAAAAAGGGTGATCAGTTACCCTGGAAATAGATTAGTCATTTGCCCCGGAAACAGGGTGATCAGTTAACCCGGAAACAGGGCAGTCAGTTACCCTGGAAGCACGGCATTCAGTTATCCTGGAAACAGGGCAGTCAGTTACCCCGGAAACAGGGCAGTCAGTTACCCTGGAAACAGGGCAGTCAGTCACCCTGGAAACAGGTTAGTCAGTTACCCCGGAAACAGGGTGATCAGTTACCCTGGAAACAGGGCAGTCAGTTCCGCTGGAAACAGGGCAGTGAGCTATCCCGGAAACAGGGTGATCAGTTACCCTGGAAACAGGGCAGTCAGTTATCCCGGAAACAGGGCAGTCAGTTATCCCGGACAAATGGTGATCAGTTACCCTGGAAACAGGGCAGTCAGTTATCCCGGAAACAGGGCAGTCAGTTATCCCGGAAACAGGGTGAACAGTTACCCTGGAAACTGGGCAGTCAGTTACCCTGGAAAAAGGGCGGTCAGTTATCCTGGAAACAGGGCAGTCAGTTATCCCAGAAACAGGGCAGTCATTTACCCCGGAAACAGGGCAGTCAGTTATCCCGGAAACAGGGCAGTCAGTTATCCCGGAAACAGGGCGGTCAGTTACCCTGGAAACAGGGCAGTCAGTTACCCAGGAAACAGGGCGGTCAGTTACCCTGGAAATAGGTTAATCAGTTACCCCGGAAACAGGGTGAACAGTTACCCTGGAAACTGGGCAGTCAGTTACCCTGGAAACAGGGCGGTCAGTTACCCTGGAAACAGGGCAGTCAGTTATCCTGGAAACAGGGCAGTCAGATACCCTGGAAATAGGGCGATCGGTTATCCTGGAAACAGGGCGGTCAGTTACCCCGGAAACAGGGAGATCAGTTACCCCGGAAACAGGGCGGTCAGTTACCCTGGAACCAGTGCAGTCAGTTATCCCGGAAATAGGGCGTTCAGTTATCCTGGAAACAGGGCGGTCAGTTACCCCGGAAACAGGGAGATCAGTTACCCCGGAAACAGGGCGATCAGCTACCCTGGAAACAGGGCAGTCAGTTAACCTGGAAACAGGGCAGTCAGTTCTCCTGGAAACAGGGCAGTCAGTTACCCCGGAAATAGTTGAATCATTTACCCCGGAAACAGGGTGATCAGTTACCCTGGAAACAGGGCAGTCAGTTATCCCAGAAACAGGGCAGTCATTTACCCCGGAAACAGGGCAGTCAGTTATCCCGGAAACAGGGCAGTCAGTTATCCCAGAAACAGGGCGGTCAGTTACCCTGGAAACAGGGCGGTCAGTTACCCTGGAAATAGGTTAATCAGTTACCCCGGAAACAGGGCAGTCAGTTACCCTGGAAACAGGGCAGTGATCTATCCCGGAAACATTGCAGTCAGTTATCCCGGAATCAGGGTGAACAGTTACCCTGGAAACTGGGCAGTCAGTTACCCTGGAAACAGGGCGGTCAGTTACCCTGGAAACAGGGCAGTCAGTTATCCTGGAAACAGGGCAGTCAGATACCCTGGAAATAGGGCGGTCAGTTATCCTGGAAACAGGGCGGTCAGTTACCCCGGAAACAGGGAGATCAGTTACCCCGGAAACAGGGCGGTCAGTTGCCCTGGAAACAGGGCAGTCAGTTATCCCGGAAACAGGGCTGTCAGTTATCCCGGAAACAGGGTGAACAGTTATCCTGGAAACAGGGCAGTGAGCTATCCCGGAAACAGGGCAGTCAGTTATCCCGGAAACAGGGTGAACAGTTACCCTGGAAACTGGGCAGTCAGTTACCCTGGAAAAAGGGCGGTCAGTTACCCTGGAAACAGGGCAGTCAGGTATCCTGGAAACAGGGTGATCAGTTACCCTGGAAACAGGGCAGTCAGTTCCGCTGGAAACAGGGCAGTCAGTTATCCCGGAAACAGGGCAGTCAGTTATCCTGGAAACAGGGTGATCAGTTACCCTGGAAACTGGGCAGTCACTCACCCTGGAAAAAGAGCAGTCAGTTTCCCCGGAAACAGTGCACTCAGTTACCCCGCAAACTGGGCATTCAGTTACACTGGAAACAGGGCAGTCAGTCAACCTGGAAATAGGTTAGTCAATTACCCCGGAATCAGGGCAGTCAGTTCCCCAGGCAACTGGGCAGTCAGTTATCCTGGAAACAGGGCAGTGAGCTATCCCGGAAAAATTGCAGTCTGTTATCCCGGAAACAGGGTGAACAGTTACCCTGGAAACAGGGCAGTCAGTTACCCTGGAAACAGGGCAGTCAGTTATCCTGGAAACAGGGCAGTCAGATACCCCGGAAATAGGACGGTCAGTTATCCTGGAAACAGGGCGGTCAGTTACCCCGGAAACAGGGAGATCAGTTACCCTGGAAACAGGGCGGTCAGTTACCCTGGAAACAGGGCAGCCAGTTACCCTGGAAACAGGGCGGTCAGTTACCCTGGAAATAGGTTAATCGGTTACCCCGGAAACAGGGTGATCAGTTACCCTGGAAACTGGTCAGTCACTCACCCTGGAAAATGGGCAGTCAGTTTCCCCGGAAACAGGGCAGTCAGTTACGCTGGAAACTGGGCAGTCAGTTACCCTGGAAAAAGGGCAGTCATTCACCCTGGAAACAGGTTAGTCAGTTAACCCGGAAACAGGGTGATCAGTTACCCCGGAAACAGGGCAGTCAGTTCCGCTGGAAACAGGGCAGTGAGCTATCCCGGAAACAGGGCAGTCAGTTATCCCGGAAACAGGGTGAACAGTTACCCTGGAAACTGGGCAGTCACTTACCCTGGAAAAAGGGCGGTCAGTTACCCTGGAAACAGGGCAGTCAGTTATCCTCGAAACAGGGTGATCAGTTACCCTGGAAACTGGGCAGTCAGTAATCCTGGAAACAGGGCAGTCAGTTATCCCGGAAACAGGGTGAACAGTTACCCTGGAAACTGGGCAGTCAGTTACCCTGGAAAAAGGGCAGTCAGTTACCCTGGAAACAGGGCAGTCAGTTATCCTGGAAACAGGGTGATCAGTTACCCCGGAAACAGGGCAGTCAGTTATCCCGGAAACAGGGTGAACAGTTACCCTGGAAACTGGGCAGTCAGTTACTCTGGAAAAAGGGCGGTCAGTTACCCTGGAAACAGGGCAGTCAGTTATCCTGGAAACAGGGTGATCATTTACCCTGGAAACAGGGCAGTCAGTTATCCTGGAAACAGGGCAGTCAGTTATCCTGGAAACAGGGCGGTCAGTTACCCCGGAAACAGGGAGATCAGTTACCCCGGAAACAGGGCGATCAGTTACCCTGGAACCAGTGCAGTCAGTTATCCCGGAAATAGGGCGTTCAGTTATCCTGGAAACAGGGCGGTCAGTTACCCCAGAAACAGGGAGATCAGTTATCCCAGAAACAGGGCGGTCAGTTACCCTGGAAACAGGGCAGTCAGTTACCCTGGAAACAGGGCGGTCAGTTACCCTGGAAATAGGTTAATCAGTTACCCCGGAAACAGGGCAGTCAGTTACCCTGGAAACACGGCAGTGAGCTATCCCGGAAACATTGCAGTCAGTTATCCCGGAAACAGGGTGAACAGTTACCCTGGAAACTGGGCAGTCAGTTACCCTGGAAACAGGGCGGTCAGTTACCCTGGAAGCAAGGCAGGCAGTTATCCTGGAAACAGGGCAGTCAGATACCCTGGAAATAGGGCGGTCAGTTATCCTGGAAACAGGGCGGTCAGTTACCCCGGAAACAGGGAGATCAGTTACCCCGGAAACAGGGCGGTCAGTTACCCTGGAAACAGGGCAGTCAGTTATCCCGGAAACAGGGCAGTCAGTTATCCCGGAAACAGGGTGAACAGTTACCCTGGAAACTGGGCAGTCAGTTACCCTGGAAAAAGGGCGGTCAGTTACCCTGGAAACAGGGCAGTCAGTTATCCTGGAAACAGGGTGATCAGTTACCCTGGAAACTGGGCAGTCAGTTATCCTGGAAACAGGGCAGTGAGCTATCCCGGAAACAGGGCAGTCAGTTATCCCGGAAACAGGGTGAACAGTTACCCTGGAAACTGGGCAGTCAGTTATCCTGGAAACAGGGCAGTCAGGTATCCTGGAAACAGGGTGATCAGTTACCCTGGAAACAGGGCAGTCAGTTCTGCTGGAAACAGGGCAGTCAGTTATCCTGGAAACAGGGCAGTCAGATACCCCGGAAATAGGGCGGTCAGTTATCCTGGAAACAGGGTGATCAGTTACCCTGGAAACTGGGCAGTCACTCACCCTGGAAAAAGGGCAGTCAGTTTCCCCGGAAACAGTGCACTCAGTTACCCCGCAAACTGGGCATTCAGTTACACTGGAAACAGGGCAGTCAGTTCCCCAGGAAACTGGGCAGTCAGTTATCCTGGAAACAGGGCAGTCAGATACCCCGGAAATAGGGCGGTCAGTTATCCTGGACACAGGGCAGTCAGATACCCCGGAAATAGGGCGGTCAGTTATTCTGGAAACAGGGCGGTCAGTTACCCCGGAAACAGGGAGATCAGTTACCCCGGAAACAGGGCGATCAGTTACCCTGGAAACAGGGCAGTCAGTTAACCTGGAAACAGGGCAGTCAGTTATCCGGGAAACAGGGCGGTGAGCTATCCCGGAAAAATTGCAGTCTGTTATGCCGGAAACAGGGTGAACAGTTACCCTGGAAACTGGGCAGTCAGTTACCCTGGAAACAGGGCGGTCAGTTATCCTGGAAACAGGGCAGTCAGATACCCCGGAAATAGGGCGGTCAGTTATCCTGGAAACAGGGCGGTAAGTTACCCCGGAAACAGGGAGATCAGTTACCCTGGAAACAGGGCGGTCAGTTACCCTGGAAACAGGGCGTTCAGTTACCCTGGAAACAGGGCAGTCAGTTAACCTGGAAACAGGGCAGTCAGTTATCCCGGAAACAGGGCAGTCAGTTATCCCGGAAACAGGGTGATCAGTTACCCTGGAAACTGGGCAGTCAGTTACCCTGGAAACAGGGCAGTCAGTTACCCCGGAAACAGGGCTGTCAGTTACCCTGGAAAAAGGGCAGTCAGTTTTCCCGGAAACAGGGTGATCAGTTACCCTGGAAACAGGGCAGTCAGTTATCCCGGAAACAGGGCAATCAGTTATCCCGGAAAAATGGTGATCAGTTACCCTGGAAACAGGGCAGTCAGTTATCCCGGAAACAGGGCAGTCAGTTATCCCGGAAACAGGGTGAACAGATACCCTGGGAACTGGGCAGTCAGTTACCCTGGAAAAAGGGCGGTCAGTTATCCTGGAAACAGGGCAGTCAGTTATCCCAGAAACAGGGCAGTCATTTACCCCGGAAAAAGGGCAGTCAGTTATCCCGGAAACAGGGCAGTCAGTTATCCCGGAAACAGGGCGGTCAGTTACCCTGGAAACAGGGCAATCAGTTACCCAGGAAACAGGACGGTCAGTTACCCTGGAAATAGGTTAATCAGTTACCCCGGCAACAGGGCAGTCAGTTACCCTGGAAACAGGGCAGTGAGCTATCCCGGAAACATTGCAGTCAGTTATCCCGGAAACAGGGTGAACAGTTACCCTGGAAACTGGGCAGTCAGTTACCCTGGAAAAAGGGCAGTCAGTTTCCCCGGAAACAGTGCACTCAGTTACCCCGCAAACTGGGCATTCAGTTACACTGGAAACAGGGCAGTCAGTTCCCCAGGAAACTGGGCAGTCAGTTATCCTGGAAACAGGGCAGTCAGATACCCCGGAAATAGGGCGGTCAGTTATCCTGGACACAGGGCAGTCAGATACACCGGAAATAGGGCGGTCAGTTATTCTGGAAACAGGGCGGTCAGTTACCCCGGAAACAGGGAGATCAGTTACCCCGGAAACAGGGCGATCAGTTACCCTGGAAACAGGGCAGTCAGTTAACCTGGAAACAGGGCAGTCAGTTATCCGGGAAACAGGGCGGTGAGCTATCCCGGAAAAATTGCAGTCTGTTATCCCGGAAACAGGGTGAACAGTTACCCTGGAAACTGGGCAGTCAGTTACCCTGGAAACAGGGCGGTCAGTTATCCTGGAAACAGGGCAGTCAGATACCCCGGAAATAGGGCGGTCAGTTATCCTGGAAACAGGGCGGTAAGTTACCCCGGAAACAGGGAGATCAGTTACCCTGGAAACAGGGCGGTCAGTTACCCTGGAAACAGGGCGTTCAGTTACCCTGGAAACAGGGCAGTCAGTTAACCTGGAAACAGGGCAGTCAGTTATCCCGGAAACAGGGCAGTCAGTTATCCCGGAAACAGGGTGATCAGTTACCCTGGAAACTGGGCAGTCAGTTACCCTGGAAACAGGGCAGTCAGTTACCCCGGAAACAGGGCTGTCAGTTACCCTGGAAAAAGGGCAGTCAGTTTTCCCGGAAACAGGGTGATCAGTTACCCTGGAAACAGGGCAGTCAGTTATCCCGGAAACAGGGCAATCAGTTATCCCGGAAAAATGGTGATCAGTTACCCTGGAAACAGGGCAGTCAGTTATCCCGGAAACAGGGCAGTCAGTTATCCCGGAAACAGGGTGAACAGATACCCTGGAAACTGGGCAGTCAGTTACCCTGGAAAAAGGGCGGTCAGTTATCCTGGAAACAGGGCAGTCAGTTATCCCAGAAACAGGGCAGTCATTTACCCCGGAAACAGGGCAGTCAGTTATCCCGGAAACAGGGCAGTCAGTTATCCCGGAAACAGGGCGGTCAGTTACCCTGGAAACAGGGCAGTCAGTTACCCAGGAAACAGGACGGTCAGTTACCCTGGAAATAGGTTAATCAGTTACCCCGGAAACAGGGCAGTCAGTTACCCTGGAAACAGGGCAGTGAGCTATCCCGGAAACATTGCAGTCAGTTATCCCGGAAACAGGGTGAACAGTTACCCTGGAAACTGGGCAGTCAGTTACCCTGGAAACAGGGCGGTCAGTTACCCTGGAAACAGGGCAGTCAGTTATCCTGGAAACAGGGCAGTCAGATACCCTGGAAATAGGGCGATCAGTTATCCTGGAAACAGGGCGGTCAGTTACCCCGGAAACAGGGAGATCAGTTACCCCGGAAACAGGGCGGTCAGTTACCCTGGAACCAGTGCAGTCAGTTATCCCGGAAATAGGGCGTTCAGTTATCCTGGAAACAGGGCGGTCAGTTACCCCGGAAACAGGGAGATCAGTTACCCCGGAAACAGGGCGATCAGCTACCCTGGAAACAGGGCAGTCAGTTAACCTGGAAACAGGGCAGTCAGTTCTCCTGGAAACAGGGCGGTCAGTTACCCCGGAAATAGTTGAATCATTTACCCCGGAAACAGGGTGATCAGTTACCCTGGAAACAGGGCAGTCAGTTATCCCAGAAACAGGGCAGTCATTTACCCCGGAAACAGGGCAGTCAGTTATCCCGGAAACAGGGCAGTCAGTTATCCCAGAAACAGGGCGGTCAGTTACCCTGGAAACAGGGCGGTCAGTTACCCTGGAAATAGGTTAATCAGTTACCCCGGAAACAGGGCAGTCAGTTACCCTGGAAACAGGGCAGTGATCTATCCCGGAAACATTGCAGTCAGTTATCCCGGAATCAGGGTGAACAGTTACCCTGGAAACTGGGCAGTCAGTTACCCTGGAAACAGGGCGGTCAGTTACCCTGGAAACAGGGCAGTCAGTTATCCTGGAAACAGGGCAGTCAGATACCCTGGAAATAGGGCGGTCAGTTATCCTGGAAACAGGGCGGTCAGTTACCCCGGAAACAGGGAGATCAGTTACCCCGGAAACAGGGCGGTCAGTTGCCCTGGAAACAGGGCAGTCAGTTATCCCGGAAACAGGGCTGTCAGTTATCCCGGAAACAGGGTGAACAGTTACCCTGGAAACTGGGCAGTCAGTTACCCTGGAAAAAGGGCGGTCAGTTACCCTGGAAACAGGGCAGACAGTTATCCTCTAAACAGGGTGATCAGTTATACTGGAAACAGGGCAGTGAGCTATCCCGGAAACAGGGCAGTCAGTTATCCCGGAAACAGGGTGAACAGTTACCCTGGCAACTGGGCAGTCAGTTACCCTGGAAAAAGGGCGGTCAGTTACCCTGGAAACAGGGCAGTCAGGTATCCTGGAAACAGGGTGATCAGTTACCCTGGAAACAGGGCAGTCAGTTCCGCTGGAAACAGGGCAGTCAGTTATCCCGGAAACAGGGCAGTCAGTTATCCTGGAAACAGGGTGATCAGTTACCCTGGAAACTGGGCAGTCACTCACCCTGGAAAAAGGGCAGTCAGTTTCCCCGGAAACAGTGCACTCAGTTACCCCGCAAACTGGGCATTCAGTTACACTGGAAACAGGGCAGTCAGTCAACCTGGAAATAGGTTAGTCAGTTACCCCGGAATCAGGGCAGTCAGTTCCCCAGGAAACTGGGCAGTCAGTTATCCTGGAAACAGGGCAGTGAGCTATACCGGAAAAATTGCAGTCTGTTATCCCGGAAACAGGGTGAACAGTTACCCTGGAAACAGGGCAGTCAGTTACCCTGGAAACAGGGCAGTCAGTTATCCTGGAAACAGGGCAGTCAGATACCCTGGAAATAGGGCGGTCAGTTATCATGGAAACAGGGCGGTCAGTTACCCCGGAAACAGGGAGATCAGTTACCCTGGAAACAGGGCGGTCAGTTACCCTGGAAACAGGGCGTTCAGTTACCCTGGAAACAGGGCAGTCAGTTAACCTGGAAACAGGGCAGTCAGTTATCCCGGAAACAGGGCAGTCAGTTATCCCGGAAACAGGGTGATCAGTTACCCTGGAAACTGGGCAGTCAGTTACCCTGGAAACAGGGCAGTCAGTTACCCCGGAAACAGGGCAGTCAGTTACCCTGGAAAAAGGCAGTCAGTTTTCCCGGAAACAGGGTGATCAGTTACCCTGGAAACAGGGCAGTCAGTTATCCCGGAAACAGGGCAGTCAGTTATCCCGGACAAATGGTGATCAGTTACCCTGGAAACAGGGCAGTCAGTTATCCCGGAAACAGGGCAGTCAGTTATCCCGGAAACAGGGTGAACAGTTACCCTGGAAACTGGGCAGTCAGTTACCCTGGAAAAAGGGCGGTCAGTTATCCTGGAAACAGGGCAGTCAGTTATCCCAGAAACAGGGCAGTCATTTACCCCGGAAACAGGGCAGTCAGTTATCCCGGAAACAGGGCAGTCAGTTATCCTGGAAACAGGGCGGTCAGTTACCCTGGAAACAGGGCAGTCAGTTACCCAGGAAACAGGGCGGTCAGTTACCCTGGAAATAGGTTAATCAGTTACCCCGGAAACATTGCAGTCAGTTACCCTGGAAACAGGGCAGAGAGCTATCCTGGAAACATTGCAGTCAGTTATCCCGGAAACAGGGTGAACAGTTACCCTGGAAACTGGGCAGTCAGTTACCCTGGAAAAAGGGCGGTCAGTTACCCTGGAAACAGGGCAGTCAGTTATCCTGGAAACAGGGCAGTCAGATACCCTGGAAATAGGGCGATCAGTTATCCTGGAAACAGGGCGGTCAGTTACCCCGGAAACAGGGAGATCAGTTACCCCGGAAACAGGGCGGTCAGTTACCCTGGAACCAGTGCAGTCAGTTATCCCGGAAATAGGGCGTTCAGTTATCCTGGAAACAGGGCGGTCAGTTACCCCGGAAACAGGGAGATCAGTTACCCCGGAAACAGGGCGATCAGCTACCCTGGAAACAGGGCAGTCAGTTAACCTGGAAACAGGGCAGTCAGTTCTCCTGGAAACAGGGCGGTCAGTTACCCCGGAAATAGTTGAATCATTTACCCCGGAAACAGGGTGATCAGTTACCCTGGAAACAGGGCAGTCAGTTATCCCAGAAACAGGGCAGTCATTTACCCCGGAAACAGGGCAGTCAGTTATCCCGGAAACAGGGCAGTCAGTTATTCCAGAAACAGGGCGGTCAGTTACCCTGGAAACAGGGCGGTCAGTTACCCTGGAAATAGGTTAATCAGTTACCCCGGAAACAGGGCAGTCAGTTACCCTGGAAACAGGGCAGTGATCTATCCCGGAAACATTGCAGTCAGTTATCCCGGAATCAGGGTGAACAGTTACCCTGGAAACTGGGCAGTCAGTTACCCTGGAAACAGGGCGGTCAGTTACCCTGGAAACAGGGAGATCAGTTACCCCGGAAACAGGGCGGTCAGTTGCCCTGGAAACAGGGCAGTCAGTTATCCCGGAAACAGGGCTGTCAGTTATCCCGGAAACAGGGTGAACAGTTACCCTGGAAACTGGGCAGTCAGTTACCCTGGAAAAAGGGCGGTCAGTTACCCTGGAAACAGGGCAGTCAGTTATCCTGGAAACAGGGTGATCAGTTATCCTGGAAACAGGGCAGTGAGCTATCCCGGAAACAGGGCAGTCAGTTATCCCGGAAACAGGGTGATCAGTTACCCTGGAAACAGGGCAGTCAGTTCCGCTGGCAACAGGGCAGTCAGTTATCCCGGAAACAGGGCAGTCAGTTATCCTGGAAACAGGGTGATCAGTTACCCCGCAAACTGGGCATTCAGTTACACTGGAAACAGGGCAGTCAGTCAACCTGGAAATAGGTTAGTCAGTTACCCCGGAATCAGGGCAGTCAGTTCCCCAGGAAACTGGGCAGTCAGTTATCCTGGAAACAGGGCAGTGAGCTATCCCGGAATAATTGCAGTCTGTTATCCCGGAAACAGGGTGAACAGTTACCCTGGAAACAGGGCAGTCAGTTACCCTGGAAACAGGGCAGTCAGTTATCCTGGAAACAGGGCAGTCAGATACCCCGGAAATAGGGCGGTCAGTTATCCTGGAAACAGGGCGGTCAGTTACCCCGGAAACAGGGAGATCAGTTACCCTGGAAACAGGGCGGTCAGTTACCCTGGAAACAGGGCGTTCAGTTACCCTGGAAACAGGGCAGTCAGTTAACCTGGAAACAGGGCAGTCAGTTATCCCGGAAACAGGGCAGTCAGTTATCCCGGAAACAGGGTGATCAGTTACCCTGGAAACTGGGCAGTCAGTTACCCTGGAAACAGGGCAGTCAGTTACCCCGGAAACAGGGCAGTCAGTTACCCTGGAAAAAGGGCAGTCAGTTTTCCCGGAAACAGGGTGATCAGTTACCCTGGAAACTGGGCAGTCAGTTACCCTGGAAACAGGGCAGTCAGTTATCCTGGAAACAGGGCAGTCAGATACCCCGGAAATAGGGCGGTCAGTTATCCTGGAAACAGGGCGGTAAGTTACCCCGGAAACAGGGAGATCAGTTACCCTGGAAACAGGGCGGTCAGTTACCCTGGAAACAGGGCAGTCAGTTAACCTGGAAACAGGGCAGTCAGTTATCCCGGAAACAGGGCAGTCAGTTATCCCGGAAACACGGTGATCAGTTACCCTGGAAACTGGGCAGTCAGTTACCCTGGAAACAGGGCAGTCAGTTACCCCGGAAACAGGGCAGTCAGTTACCCTGGAAAAAGGGCAGTCAGTTTTCCCGGAAACAGGGTGATCAGTTACCCTGGAAACAGGGCAGTCAGTTATCCCGGAAACAGGGCAATCAGTTATCTCGGAAAAATGGTGATCAGTTACCCTGGAAACAGGGCAGTCAGTTATCCCGGAAACAGGGCAGTCAGTTATCCCGGAAACAGGGTGAACAGTTACCCTGGAAACTGGGCAGTCAGTTACCCTGGAAAAAGGGCGGTCAGTTATCCTGGAAACAGGGCAGTCAGTTATCCCAGAAACAGGGCAGTCATTTACCCCGGAAACAGGGCAGTCAGTTATCCCGGAAACATGGCAGTCAGTTATCCCGGAAACAGGGCGGTCAGTTACCCTGGAAACAGGGCAGTCAGTTACCCAGGAAACAGGGCGGTCAGTTACCCTGGAAATAGGTTAATCAGTTACCCCGGAAACAGGGCAGTCAGTTACCCTGGAAACAGAGCAGTGAGCTATCCCGGAAACATTGCAGTCAGTTATCCCGGAAACAGGGTGAACAGTTACCCTGGAAACTGGGCAGTCAGTTTCCCTGGAAACAGGGCGGTCAGTTACCCTGGAAACAGGGCAGTCAGTTATCCTGGAAACAGGGCAGTCAGATACCCTGGAAATAGGGCGATCAGTTATCCTGGAAACAGGGCGGTCAGTTACCCCGGAAACAGGGAGATCAGTTACCCCGGAAACAGGGCGGTCAGTTACCCTGGAACCAGTGCAGTCAGTTATCCCGGAAATAGGGCGTTCAGTTATCCTGGAAACAGGGCAGTCAGTTACCCCGGAAACAGGGAGATCAGTTACCCCGGAAACAGGGCGATCAGCTACACTGGAAACAGGGCAGTCAGTTAACCTGGAAACAGGGCAGTCAGTTCTCCTGGAAACAGGGCGGTCAGTTACCCCGGAAATAGTTGAAACATTTACCCCGGAAACAGGGTGATCAGTTACCCTGGAAACAGGGCAGTCAGTTATCCCAGAAACAGGGCAGTCATTTACCCCGGAAACAGGGCAGTCAGTTATCCCGGAAACAGGGCAGTCAGTTATCCCAGAAACAGGGCGGTCAGTTACCCTGGAAACAGGGCGGTCAGTTACCCTGGAAATAGGTTAATCAGTTACCCCGGAAACAGGGCAGTCAGTTACCCTGGAAACAGGGCAGTGATCTATCCCGGAAACATTGCAGTCAGTTATCCCGGAATCAGGGTGAACAGTTACCCTGGAAACTGGGCAGTCAGTTACCCTGGAAACAGGGCGGTCAGTTACCCTGGAAACAGGGCAGTCAGTTATCCTGGAAACAGGGCAGTCAGATACCCTGGAAATAGGGCGGTCAGTTATCCTGGAAACAGGGCGGTCAGTTACCCCGGAAACAGGGAGATTAGTTACCCCGGAAACAGGGCGGTCAGTTGCCCTGGAAACAGGGCAGTCAGTTATCCCGGAAACAGGGCTGTCAGTTATCCCGGAAACAGGGTGAACAGTTACCCTGGAAACTGGGCAGTCAGTTACCCTGGAAAAAGGGCGGTCAGTTACCCTGGAAACAGGGCAGTCAGTTATCCCGGAAACAGGGCAGTCAGTTATCCCAGAAACAGGGCGGTCAGTTACCCTGGAAACAGGGCGGTCAGTTACCCTGGAAATAGGTTAATCAGTTACCCCGGAAACAGGGCAGTCAGTTACCCTGGAAACAGGGCAGTGATCTATCCCGGAAACATTGCAGTCAGTTATCCCGGAATCAGGGTGAACAGTTACCCTGGAAACTGGGCAGTCAGTTACCCTGGAAACAGGGCGGTCAGTTACCCTGGAAACAGGGCAGTCAGTTATCCTGGAAACAGGGCAGTCAGATACCCTGGAAATAGGGCGGTCAGTTATCCTGGAAACAGGGCGGTCAGTTACCCCGGAAACAGGGAGATTAGTTACCCCGGAAACAGGGCGGTCAGTTGCCCTGGAAACAGGGCAGTCAGTTATCCCGGAAACAGGGCTGTCAGTTATCCCGGAAACAGGGTGAACAGTTACCCTGGAAACTGGGCAGTCAGTTACCCTGGAAAAAGGGCGGTCAGTTACCCTGGAAACAGGGCTGTCAGTTATCCTGGAAACAGGGTGATCAGTTATCCTGGAGACAGGGCAGTGAGCTATCCCGGAAACAGGGCAGTCAGTTATCCCGGAAACAGGGTGAACAGTTACCCTGGAAACTGGGCAGTCAGTTACCCTGGAAAAAGGGCGGTCAGTTACCCTGGAAACAGGGCAGTCAGGTATCCTGGAAACAGGTTGATCAGTTACCCTGGAAACAGGGCAGTCAGTTCCGCTGGAAACAGGGCAGTCAGTTATCCCGGAAACAGGGCAGTCAGTTATCCTGGAAACAGGGTGATCAGTTACCCTGGAAACTGGGCAGTCACTCACCCTGGAAAAAGGGCAGTCAGTTACCCCGCAAACTGGGCATTCAGTTACACTGGAAACAGGGCAGTCAGTCAACCTGGAAATAGGTTAGTCAGTTACCCCGGAATCAGGGCAGTCAGTTCCCCAGGAAACTGGGCAGTCAGTTATCCTGGAAACAGGGCAGTGAGCTATCCCGGAAAAATTGCAGTCTGTTATCCCGGAAACAGGGTGAACAGTTACCCTGGAAACAGGGCAGTCAGTTACCCTGGAAACAGGGCAGTCAGTTATCCTGGAAACAGGGCAGTCAGATACCCCGGAAATAGGGCGGTCAGTTATCCTGGAAACAGGGCGGTCAGTTACCCCGGAAACAGGGAGATCAGTTACCCTGGAAACAGGGCGGTCAGTTACCCTGGAAACAGGGCGTTCAGTTACCCTGGAAACAGGGCAGTCAGTTAACCTGGAAACAGGGCAGTCAGTTATCCCGGAAACAGGGCAGTCAGTTATCCCGGAAACAGGGTGATCAGTTACCCTGGAAACTGGGCAGTCAGTTACCCTGGAAACAGGGCAGTCAGTTACCCCGGAAACAGGGCAGTCGGTTACCCTGGAAAAAGGGCAGTCAGTTTTCCCGGAAACAGGATGATCAGTTACCCTGGAAACAGGGCAGTCAGTTATCCCGGAAACAGGGCAGTCAGTTATCCCGGACAAATGGTGATCAGTTACCCTGGAAACAGGGCAGTCAGTTATCCCGGAAACAGGGCAGTCAGTTATCCCGGAAACAGGGTGAACAGTTACCCTGGAAACTGGGCAGTCAGTTACCCTGGAAAAAGGGCAGTCAGTTACCCTGGAAACAGGGCAGTCAGTTATCCCAGAAACAGGGCAGTCATTTACCCCGGAAACAGGGCAGTCATTTATCCCGGAAACAGGGCAGTCAGTTATCCCGGAAACAGGGCGGTCAGTTACCCTGGAAACAGGGCAGTCAGTTACCCTGGAAACAGGGCGGTCAGTTACCCTGGAAACAGGGCGGTCAGTTACCCTGGAAACAGGGCAGTCAGTTATCCCGGAAACAGGGCAGTCAGTTATCCCGGAAACAGGGTGAACAGTTACCCTGGAAACTGGGCAGTCAGTTACCCTGGAAAAAGGGCGGTCAGTTACCCTGGAAACAGGGCAGTCAGTTATCCTGGAAACAGGGTGATCAGTTACCCTGGAAACTGGGCAGTCAGTTATCCTGGAAACAGGGCAGTGAGCTATCCCGGAAACAGGGCAGTCAGTTATCCCGGAAACAGGGTGAACAGTTACCCTGGAAACTGGGCAGTCGGTTACCCTGGAAAAAGGGCGGTCAGTTACCCTGGAAACAGGGCAGTCAAGTATCCTGGAAACAGGGTGATCCGTTACCCTGGAAACAGGGCAGTCAGTTCCGCTGGAAACAGGGCAGTCAGTTATCCCGGAAACAGGGCAGTCAGTTATCCTGGAAACAGGGTGATCAGTTACCCTGGAAACTGGGCCGTCAGATACCCTGGAAATAGGGCGGTCAGTTATCCTGGAAACAGGGCGGTCAGTTACCCCGGAAACAGGGAGATCATTTACCCCGGAAACAGGGCGGTCAGTTACCCTGCAAACAGGGCAGTCAGTTATCCCGGAAACAGGGCTGTCAGTTATCCCGGAAACAGGGTGAACAGTTACCCTGGAAACTGGGCAGTCAGTTATCCTGGAAACAGGGTGATCAGTTATCCTGGAAACTGGGCAGTCAGTTACCCTGGAAAAAGGGCGGTCAGTTACCCTGGAAACAGGGCAGTCAGTTATCCTGGAAACAGGGTGATCAGTTATCCTGGAAACAGGGCAGTGAGCTATCCCGGAAACAGGGCAGTCAGTTATCCCGGAAACAGGGTGAACAGTTACCCTGGAAACTGGGCAGTCAGTTACCCTGGAAAAAGGGCGGTCAGTTACCCTGGAAACAGGGCAGTCAGGTATCCTGGAAACAGGGTGATCAGTTACCCTGGAAACAGGGCAGTCTGTTCCGCTGGAAACAGGGCAGTCAGTTATCCTGGAAACAGGGTGATCAGTTACCCTGGAAACTGGGCAGTCACTCACCCCGGAAACAGTGCACTCAGTTTCCCCGCAAACTGGGCATTCAGTTACACTGGAAACAGGGCAGTCAGTCAACCTGGAAATAGGTTAGTCAGTTACCCCGGAATCAGGGCAGTCAGTTCCCCAGGAAACTGGGCAGTCAGTTACCCTGGAAACAGGGCGGTCAGTTACCCTGGAAACAGGGTGGTCAGTTACCCTGGAAACAGGGCAGTCAGTTATCCCGGAAACAGGGCAGTCAGTTATCCCGGAAACAGGGTGAACAGTTACCCTGGAAACTGGGCAGTCAGTTACCCTGGAAAAAGGGCGGTCAGTTACCCTGGAAACAGGGCAGTCAGTTATCCTGGAAACAGGGTGATCAGTTACCCTGGAAACTGGGCAGTCAGTTATCCTGGAAACTGGGCAGTGAGCTATCCCGGAAACAGGGCAGTCAGTTATCCCGGAAACAGGGTGAACAGTTACCCTGGAAACTGGGCAGTCGGTTAACCTGGAAAAAGGGCAGTCAGTTACCCTGGAAACAGGGCAGTCAGGTATCCTGGAAACAGGGTGATCAGTTACCCTGGAAACAGGGCAGTCAGTTCCGCTGGAAAAAGGGCGGTCAGTTACCCTGGAAACTGGGCAGTCGGTTACCCTGGAAAAAGGGCGGTCAGTTACCCTGGAAACAGGGCAGTCAGGTATCCTGGAAACAGGGTGATCAGTTACCCTGGAAACAGGGCAGTCAGTTCCGCTGGAAACAGGGCAGTCAGTTATCCCGGAAACAGGGCAGTCAGTTATCCTGGAAACAGGGTGATCAGTTACCCTGGAAACTGGGCCGTCAGATACCCTGGAAATAGGGCGGTCAGTTATCCTGGAAACAGGGCGGTCAGTTACCCCGGAAACAGGGAGATCATTTACCCCGGAAACAGGGCGGTCAGTTACCCTGCAAACAGGGCAGTCAGTTATCCCGGAAACACGGCTGTCAGTTATCCCGGAAACAGGGTGAACAGTTACCCTGGAAACTGGGCAGTCAGTTATCCTGGAAACAGGGTGATCAGTTATCCTGGAAACTGGGCAGTCAGTTACCCTGGAAAAAGGGCGGTCAGTTACCCTGGAAACAGGGCAGTCAGTTATCCTGGAAACAGGGTGATCAGTTTCCCTGGAAACAGGGCAGTCAGCTATCCTGGAAACAGGGTGATCAGTTATCCTGGAAACAGGGCAGTGAGCTATCCCGGAAACAGGGCAGTCAGTTATCCCGGAAACAGGGTGAACAGTTACCCTGGAAACTGGGCAGTCAGTTACCCTGGAAAAAGGGCGGTCAGTTACCCTGGAAACAGGGCAGTCAGGTATCCTGGAAACAGGGTGATCAGTTACCCTGGAAACTGGGCCGTCAGATACCCTGGAAATAGGGCGGTCAGTTATCCTGGAAACAGGGCGGTCAGTTACCCCGGAAACAGGGAGATCATTTACCCCGGAAACAGGGCGGTCAGTTACCCTGCAAAGAGGGCAGTCAGTTATCCCGGAAACAGGGCTGTCAGTTATCCCGGAAACAGGGTGAACAGTTACCCTGGAAACTGGGCAGTCAGTTATCCTGGAAACAGGGTGATCAGTTATCCTGGAAACTGGGCAGTCAGTTACCCTGGAAAAAGGGCGGTCAGTTACCCTGGAAACAGGGCAGTCAGTTATCCTGGAAACAGGGTGATCAGTTATCCTGGAAACAGGGCAGTGATCTATCCCGGAAACAGGGTGAACAGTTACCCTGGAAACTGGGCAGTCAGTTACCCTGGAAAAAGGGCGGTCAGTTACCCTGGAAACAGGGCAGTCAGGTATCCTGGAAACAGGGTGATCAGTTACCCTGGAAACAGGGCAGTCTGTTCCGCTGGAAACAGGGCAGTCAGTTATCCTGGAAACAGGGTGATCAGTTACCCTGGAAACTGGGCAGTCACTCACCCCGGAAACAGTGCACTCAGTTTCCCCGCAAACTGGGCAGTCAGTTACACTGGAAACAGGGCAGTCAGTCAACCTGGAAATAGGTTAGTCAGTTACCCCGGAATCAGGGCAGTCAGTTCCCCAGGAAACTGGGCAGTCAGTTATCCTGGAAACAGGGCAGTGAGCTATCCTGGAAAAATTGCTGTCTGTTATCCCGGAAACAGGTTGAACAGTTACCCTGGAAACTGGGCAGTCAGTTACCCTGGAAACAGGGCAGTCAGTTATCCTGGAAACAGGGCAGTCAGATACCCCGGAAATAGGGCGGTCAGTTATCCTGGAAACAGGGCGGTCAGTTACCCCGGAAACAGGGAGATCAGTTACCCAGGAAACAGGGCAGTCAGTTAACCTGGAAACAGGGCAGTCAGTTATCCCGGAAACAGGCAGTCAGTTATCCCGGAAACAGGGTGATCAGTTACCCTGTGTGAGAAACGTAGCCCACTTGATAATAATTTACACCAAGTCAAACTCTGAAGAAGTAAGTTTATTTAACGGTCTTGCAAGATCGGGTGTCCTACAAGCAGGCACACCGATCAACATATTCAGTTCATGTTTATACAATACAAATCCATTTGTCCACGCCTTTATTTTACATTATTGGTTATAACGTATTATGACACTAACCTATCCTATGGTTGCCACAGTCTCCTCCTCTGTTTACTTCTCCCCCTACTCTAACTTTCTAGCCCCGAACTCTTGTTTTTGTTTTACCTTATTTGGCTCTCCATTATGTGTTTTAACTTGCAGCTGTCAGCCTTTATCTTAGTGGGGCAGTTTCTTATTCACTACATCCTTTGTTCTAACTCTTGCTGTTTCTCTGTTATCTGTCTAAGCAAAATTTTTAAGTGATGTACTGTCCCAAGGTCTGTCCTTACAGACCCTTATCAATTCTCTTTGTCAGTGATGTACTGTCTCAAGGTCTCCCCTGACATATCCTTATCAGTTCTCTTTTTCAGTGATTTCATTATGTTGTGCACAAATGACTTCTTGGTAACTTTCCACAAGCTGTAGAAACAACATTTCAGTATTTCTTATTCTCACAATTCCCCCTTTTCTTTTACTTAATCCTTGTTGTTTTCTACATACTGCGGAGGGTTCTCATATGTCCTCTCAAATCCTCTGAGCATTATTTCAGCCGCCTTTTCAATGTCTGTATTTCCGTTGATACTATCCAATTTGTCATTACCTAACAGGTATATACTTTCTTCCTGGCCTCTTTGTATTGACATCTGCTTTGTCAAAGCTGTCTCAATCAATCGCTGTGTCAGCCCTCTTACACAAGGAATAATACAACACCCGATGGCTATTAGTATTCCGACAACCATGATCAGGGAGGTAAAAACCGAGATTATCATGCCTTTCCATTTTCCAAACCAGGATTCAAGCCACCCCGTCAGGGAAGTGTCTGCTCCTGAATTTTCAGCCATCTCTTCTGCTAAAGTTGTTAACCCTTGCAGTGCTCGGGTGATTGAACCATCGGGTGCTGTGTTATTTGGGATAAATGTGCAACATTTCCCTCCTAACATTATACACACGCCTCCCTTTTTTGCTAAGATCATATCTAGAGCCAGTCGATTTTCCCAAGCCATTCTACTAGTGGCATCTAATTGTTCAGCTATACCTTTTACCGCATCTCTAGTATAATTTATAAATCTTTGTTGGTTGTAATAAATATAAGTTATCCAATCTACATTTTTGTTAATAGTGACCCACCAAAACAAAGACTCGAAACCGGCGGTTATTTGGTTCCGGGCCTTGAATTCATCAGGTACCCCTCTTGGGACCCCTATGGAATCCAAGTACACCTGGTCGTCAAAAGAGTTCGCTATCGCTTCCCTTTTACCCCTTTCCCTCGTTATTATCTTTTGTTTCTCAAATGCCAAGGTGAATGGTATTGCCAATTGAACAATTGCGCACGTCACCTTCCACTGGGAGGGTAGGGTCTGTCTCAGGATTTTTCCTCCGCAATACCACCATAAATCCGCTCTGGGGACATTCAATGATGAGTAGTTCCCTCCCCTGACTCTTCCAGTTACGTCCTCAGTCTCTATGCATGACTTCAACTCTCCCATATTTCTGGTTAGCTCCGCACCGTGTTGACGTACGCATGATGTGTGATTCACACTGGTGGCTAAAAATGAAGGGGGAGTCCTTGAATCCTTTTTCTCTAGGGGAGGGAACATTATTGACAAGGATATGCAAGTTTGAATACACCAAGCCGTCTTATCCTGATATAGGGCTAACATGCATTCCATGCCCTTTCGGTCACGCTCCCACCCCAGCGGGAAAGGTACTACTTGAGCTATCGGTCTACCAGATGCACAAGCATAGCAATTGTTTTTGTTCAAACTTTTTACAGGTAATTTTATCCATTCTACCCAGGCATTTGTGTCCCCGTAACCGGTTTCTATCTCAATTGTCTTTCTCAGGTCCTTTACCTCTATTATTTTTAATATGTTAGGATCGTTATGAGAGGTCCCTTTTAGTTTGTTAGATGGTTTACCAATCTTATCTATTGTTACCTGAAAACAACATTTTAATTCACCTTTCTTTTTCCCTTCTCTAACTGTTACTCCAAACACCTTGTTGTCTAATTGGAAGTGGGTAATACAAAAACATCCAACCCATTTTATTTCCTGGCTACTTTTGAAAAGAAAGAGAGAAGGCACACAATATTACAGACAGTATTTCCGCGCTCGCGCCGTTATATTAAAAAAAAAGTTCATTACTCAAAGTCTTTTTAGCTTTATTTTCAATGGTTCTTCTGTCAATTCGGTTGTCCAAGTTCCTTCCTCGGCCGGGGGTTGTACCGGCCCCTTGATTCTTGTGTAGTGGGTCCAACCTCTTTCTGCCGTTCTTATGGCTGTTTCAGTGGTTAGGAGAGTCTGGTATGGTCTTTCCCAGTTCAGTTGTAGTTTAGTCTCTTTCCACGATTTCACCAGAACCCAATCTCCTGGTTGGATCTTGTGTACTGCAAATTCGAGAGGTGGTGTCTGTGTTAACAGGCCTTGCTTCCTGAGGAATGACAATGAGGAAGACAACGCCAGTATATAGTTCTTTAGAAACGAATCTTTAGTTTCTAAGGTTGGCATCTTGCCCCTGGTTCCCATATCGGGTAATCCGAATAGCATTTCATAGGGGGACAGTCCCACATCTTTTCTAGGGGCTGTCCGAATTCTGAGTATCGCTATAGGTAAACATTTTGTCCAGGGTAGCCTTGTTTCAAGTATCAGTTTGGACAGGTGTTTCTTTAAGGTCTGATTCATTCTTTCCACCCGCCCTGAAGAGGGAGGGTACCAAGGGGTATGGAAGTCCCATTGGATTCCCAATCCCCTAACTATTTCTTGTAATAGCTTCGAGGTAAAATGACTTCCTTGGTCTGAAGTGCTGTGGCTGCCACAGCTTGCACACACTCTGGCCATCCCTTTTAGCTATTTCATTGTGGTTTCTGCCACTTAAAATCAAAGCTCAGCAAAGCTACTATTCCTCACTTTGCTATATTTCCCATTAAGCATTGTACCATGCCTAAAAGCAAATATAAAAAAACTCAGCAACTGCTGAATCAGAAGGGTAGGCTGAGCCACCCTCTAACAAGGGGGCGTGCATTAGCCTGGTCGGTCTGTTTTTCATTCTAACTTTGTCATGTCTGGGTGATAAGAAGAGTGCTGTTGAAGTATAATGTCTCTCTCTCTCTCTCTCTCTCTCGCTGTACCAGCTGCAAGGCCAAGTTGCCTCTGCAGCCCTGAAGTTATGAAGTCATTTCTGATAAGCTGTCCCTCCCGACAGCACTGAAACTAGCTTGTTAGCAGTACATGACTGATTAATTGTTTCAGGGTAGGCTGAGCCACCCTCTAACAAGGGGGCGTGTATTAGCCTGGTCGGTATGTTTTTCATTCTAACTTTTCCCTAGGATTGTCATGTCTGGGTGATAAGAAGAGTGCTGTTGAAGTACAATGTCTCGCTCTCTCTCTCTCTCGCTGTACCAGCTGCAAGGCCAAGTTGCCTCTGCAGCCCTGAAGTTATGAAGTCATTTCTGATAAGCTGTCCCTCCCTACAGCACTGAAGCTAGCTTGTTAGCAATACATGACTGATTAATTGTTTCATCTGAAATGTTCCCATGTAATTCTGTTCTTAAAAATTCTAAAATCTAAATTCTGTTCTCACAGTCCCCCCTTTTGATTCTTCAAAACATTTTTTAAAAATCAATCCTTTGATCCCACCTAGGTGCCTTTAATGGTCTCTATTTGTCTCGAAACAGCCTTCAACACCCAGAGGGGTCGCACTCAATACGCCGCCTGCTTGTGCCATAAGAGGGGCCTGCGGTAACTCTGTAAAGGCATACGTTTTGCAGGGGCTTCAACTACTTGTTTACAACAATGCCTTTTACTATCAGATTTCTAAGGTCTTTCATCTGGCCCCTATGGCCGATATTATTGTTCTGCCACTGCGGGTCTTGATTAGGGTATTTTTGTTCAGCTGGTTCGTTTCCCCCTACCCCGGGAGGGTTTTCTCTTTCCCAAATTTTCAGGGGTCTTCTACGAGGACTTTCATTTCCTTTTCAAACACTCTTACCTCTCCTGACGTTAATGGTGCACTAACAAATCCAATTTCATTATTTCCTATTGGTACCTCTCTCAAGGGCATCATTGTCTTAGGAGACTCTCTGTCTCTATCGTCGTCGTTATCGTCGGGTTTAGGGGTGGTCCTTCTTGCTGTCCTTAGATCATATTTGGGTCTTTTTCTCCTTGGTTTTTGACTCTAAATCCCAATACTCCAACATCCGTCCCAATGGACTTTCTGGAGGGATGTTGCCGGCAGACTTTCCTTGTCTCCCATCGTCTTCCTTTTTAGACGATTTATTTCCCATGGTTAACTGAAGGGTCTTGTACCCTACGGTATTCACCTCCTAGCAGAAGGGTCTTATACCTTACGGTATTCACCTCCTAACTGAAGGGTCTTATACCCGACAGTATTCACCTCCTAACTGAAGGGTCTTGTACCCTACGGTATTCACCTCCTAGCTGAAGGGTCTTATACCTTACGGTATTCACCTCCTAACTGAAGGGTCTTATACCATACAGTACTCACCTCCTAGCTGAAGGGTCTTATACTGCCCCACAGTATTCACCTCCTAACTGAAGGGTCTTGTACCCTACGGTACTCACCTCCTAGCTGAAGGGTCTTATACTGCAGTACTGAGAAGGTCTTATCCTACAGTTAACCAGTATTCACCTCCTAACTGAAGGGTCTTATACCTTACGGTATTCACCTCCTAGCTGAAGGGTCTTATACTGCCCCACAGTATTCACCTCCTAACTGAAGGGTCTTGTACCATACAGTACTCACCTCCTAGCTGAAGGGTCTTATACTGCCCCACAGTATTCACCTCCTAACTGAAGGGTCTTGTACCCTACGGTATTCACCTCCTAGCTGAAGGGTCTTATACCTTACGGTATTCACCTCCGAACTGAAGGGTCTTATACCACACAGTACTCACCTCCTATCTGAAGGGTCTTATACTGCAGGACTGTAAAATTCACTCCTCAAGGACTTTTGGTACTTAGAAGGTCTTATCCTACAGTTAACCATAAGTCACCAAGATAATACTTAAAAGTCGTTTTTCTTACCTTGGTCCGTGCACGGAGTTGCCTGACTTCACATGTGTACCTGCCGCACTAAATACTCGTTCAGAGTGACTTCCCTAGGATCGTTTTCAGTCAATTACTCGGGTCCGCTACCAACGAGATAAACGAGACCATTTTTAAATTAACGGGACGCGTCTTCTCGTCTGTCGTCGGCCGCGGTCCCGGCAATGATGAAGAGATCCCGGACGAGCCCCCAATTGTGAGAAACGTAGCCCACTTGATAATAATTTACACCAAGTCAAACTCTGAAGAAGTAAGTTTATTTAACGGTCTTGCAAGATCGGGTGTCCTACAAGCAGGCACACCGATCAACATATTCAGTTCATGTTTATACAATACAAATCCATTTGTCCACGCCTTTATTTTACATTATTGGTTATAACGTATTATGACACTAACCTATCCTATGGTTGCCACAGTCTCCTCCTCTGTTTACTTCTCCCCCTACTCTAACTTTCTAGCCCCTAACTCTTGTTTTTGTTTTACCTTATTTGGCTCTCCATTATGTGTTTTAACTTGCAGCTGTCAGCCTTTATCTTAGTGGGGCAGTTTCTTATTCACTACATCCTTTGTTCTAACTCTTGCTGTTTCTCTGTTATCTGCCTAAGCACAATTTTTAAGTGATGTACTGTCCCAAGGTCTGTACTTACAGACCCTTATCAATTCTCTTTGTCAGTGATGTACTGTCTTAAGGTCTCCCCTGACATATCCTTATCAGTTCTCTTTTTCAGTGATTTCATTATGTTGTGCACAAATGACTTCTTGGTAACTTTCCACAAGCTGTAGAAACAACATTTCAGTATTTCTTATTCTCACACCTGGAAACTGGGCAGTCAGTTACCCTGGAAACAGGGCAGTCAGTTACCCCGGAAACAGGGCAGTCAGTTACCCTGGAAAAAGGGCAGTCAGTTTTCCCGGAAACAGGGTGATCAGTTACCCTGGAAACAGGGCAGTCAGTTATCCGGGAAACAGGGCATTCAGTTATCCCGGAAAAATGGTGATCAGTTACCCTGGAATATGGGCAGTCAGTTCCCCTGGAAACAGGGCAGTCAGTTACCCTGGAAACAGGGCGGTCAGTTACCCTGGAAACTGATTAGTCAGTTCCCCCGGAAACAGGGCGATCAGTTATCGTGGAAACAGGGCAGTCAGTTAGCCTGGAAACAGGGCAGTCAGTTACCCCGGAAACAGGGCAGTCAGTTACCCTGGAAACAGCGTAGTCAGTTATCCCGGAAACAGGGCAGTCAGTTATCCCGGAAACAGGGTGATCAGTTACCCTAGAAACAGGGCAGTCAGTTACCCCGGAAACAGGGCCGTCAGTTACCCTGGAAACAGGGCAGTCAGTTATCCCAGAAACAGGGTGATCAGTTACCCCGGAAACAGGGCAGTCAGTTCCGCTGGAAACAGGGCAGTGAGCTATCCCGGAAACAGGGCAGTCAAGTATGCCGGAAACAGGGTGAGCAGTTACGCTGGAAACTGGGCATCAGTTACCCTGGAAAAAGGGCGGTCAGTTACCCTGGAAACAGGGCAGTCAGTTATCCTGGAAACAGGGTGATCAGTTACCCTGGAAACTGGGCAGTCAGTTACCCTGGAAAAAGGGCGGTCAGTTACCCTGGAAACAGGGCAGTCAGTTATCCTGGAAACAGGGTGATCAGATACCCTGGAAACAAGGCAGTCAGTTATCCTGGAAACAGGGCAGTCAGTTACCCTGGAAACAGGGCAGTGAGCTATCCCGGAAACAGGGCAGTCATTTAACCCGGAAACAGGGCAGTCAGTTATCCCGGAAACAGGGCAGTCAGTTATCCCGGAAACACGGTGAACAGTTACCCTGGAAACTGGGCAGTCAGTTACCCTGGAAAAAGGGCGGTCAGTTACCCTGGAAACAGGGCAGTCAGGTATCCTGGAAACAGGGTGATCAGTTACCCTGGAAACAGGGTGATCAGTTACCCTGGAAACAGGGCAGTCAGTTATCCTGGAAACAGGGCAGTCAGTTACCCTGGAAACAGGGCAGTGAGCTATCCCGGAAACAGGGCAGTCATTTAACCCGGAAACAGGGCAGTCAGTTATCCCGGAAACAGGGCAGTCAGTTATCCCGGAAACAGGGCGGTCAGTTACCCTGGAAACAGGGCAGTCAGTTACCCTGGAAACAGGGCGGTCAGTTACCCTGGAAATAGGTTAATCAGTTACCCCGGAAACAGGGCAGTCAGTTACCCTGGAAACAGGGCAGTGAGCTATCCCGGAAACATTGCAGTCAGTTATCCCGGAAACAGGATGAACAGTTACCCTGGAAACAGGGCAGTCAGTTACCCTGGAAACAGGGCGGTCAGTTACCCTGGAAACAGGGCAGTCAGTTATCCTGGAAACAGGGCAGTCAGAAACCCTGGAAATAGGGCGGTCAGTTATCCTGGAAACAGGGCGGTCAGTTACCCCGGAAACAGGGAGATCAGTTACCCCGGAAACAGGGCGGTCAGTTACCCTGGAAACAGGGCAGTCAGTTACCCCGGAAACAGGGCAGTCAGGTACCCTGGTAACTGGGCAGTCAGTTACCCTGGAAAAAGGGCAGTCATTCACCCTGGAAACAGGTTAGTCAGTTACCCCGGAAACAGGGTGATCAGTTACCCTGGAAACTGGGCAGTCAGTTACCCTGGAAAAAGGGCGGTCAGTTACCCCGGAAACAGGGCAGTCAGTTATCCCAGAAACAGGGTGAACAGTTACCCTGGAAACTGGGCAGTCAGTTACCCTGGAAAAAGGGCGGTCAGTTACCCTGGAAACAGGGCAGTCAGTTATCCTGGAAACAGGGTGATCAGTTACCCTGGAAACAGGGCAGTCAGTTCCGCTGGAAACAGGGCAGTCAGTTATCCTGGAAACTGGGCAGTCAGTTACCCTGGAAAAAGGGCAGGCAGTTATCCCGGAAACAGGGTGATCATTTACCCTGGAAACAGGGCAGTCAGTTATCCCGGAAACAGGGCAGTCAGTTATCCCAGAAAAAGGGTGATCAGTTACCCTGGAAATAGATTAATCAGTTACCCCGGAAACAGGGTGATCAGTTAACCCGGAAACAGGGCAGTCAGTTACCCTGGAAAAACGGCATTCAGTTATCCCGGAAACAGGGCAGTCAGTTGTACCAAAAAAAGGGTGATCAGTTACCCTGGAAACAGGGCAGTAAGTTACCCCGGAAACAGGGCAGTCAGTTATCCTGGAAACAGGGCAGTCAGTTATCCCGGAAACAGGGCAGTCAGTTATCCTGGAAACAGGGCAGTCAGTTATCCCGGAAACAGGGTGAACAGTTACCCTGGAAACTGGGAAGTCAGTTACCCTGGAAAAAGGGCGGTCAGTTACCCTGGAAACAGGGCAGTGAGCTATCCCGGAAACAGGGCAGTCAGTTATCCCCAAAACAGGGTGAACAGTTACCCTGGAAACTGGGCAGTCAGTTATCCCGGAAACAGGGCAGTCAGTTATCCCGGAAACAGGGCAGTCAGTTATCCTGGAAACAGGGAGATCAGTTACCCCGGAAACAGGGCGATCAGCTCCCCTGGAAACAGGGCAGTCAGTTAACCTGGAAATAGGGCAGTCAGTTCTCCTGGAAACAGGGCGGTCATTTACCCTGGAAATAGTTGAATCAGTTACCCCGGAAAATGGGCAGCCCGTTACACTGGAAACAGGGCAGTCAGTTATCCCAGAAACAGGGCAGTCATTTACCCCGGAAACAGGGCAGTTAGTTATCCCGGAAACAGGGCGGTCAGTTACCCTGGAAACAGGGCAGTCAGTTATCCTGGAAACAGGTCAGTTAGTTATCCCGGAAACAGGGCGGTCAGTTACCCTGGAAACAGGGCAGTCAGTTACCCTGGAAACAGGGCGGTCAGTTACCCTGGAAATAGGTTAATCAGTTACCCCGGAAACAGGGCAGTGAGCTATCCCGGAAACATTGCAGTCAGTTATCCCGGAAACAGGGTGAACAGTTACCCTGGAAACTGGGCAGTCAGTTACCCTGGAAACAGGGCGGTCAGTTACCCTGGAAACAGGGCAGTCAGTTATCCTGGAAACAGGGCAGTCAGATACCCTGGAAATAGGGCGGTCAGTTATCCTGGAAACAGGGCGGTCAGTTACCCCGGAAACAGGGTGATCAGTTACCCCGGAAACAGGGCGGTCAGTTACCCTGGAAACAGGGCAGTCAGTTATCCCGGAAAAAGGGCAGTCAGTTATCCCGGAAACAGGGTGATCAGTTACCCAAGAATCTTGGGCAGTCAGTTACCCTGCAAACAGGGCAGTCAGTTACCCCGGAAACAGGGCAGTCAGTTACCCTGGAAACTGGGCAGTCAGTTACCCTGGAAAAAGGGCAGGCAGTTATCCCGGAAACAGGGTGATCAGTTACCCTGGAAACAGGGCAGTCAGTTATCCCGGAAACAGTGCAGTCAGTTATCCCAGAAAAAGGGTGATCAGTTACCCTGGAATATGGGCAGTCAGTTACCCTGGAAAAAGGGCAGTCAGTTACCCTGGAAATAGATTAATCAGTTACCCCGGAAACAGGGTGATCAGTTAACCCGGAAACAGGGCAGTCAGTTACCCTGGAAACAGGGCAGTCAGTTATCCCGGAAAAAGGGCAGTCAGTTATCCCGGAAACAGGGTGATCAGTTACCCAAGAATCTTGGGCAGTCAGTTACCCTGCAAACAGGGCAGTCAGTTACCCCGGAAACAGGGCAGTCAGTTACCCTGGAAACTGGGCAGTCAGTTACCCTGGAAAAAGGGCGGTCAGTTACCCTGGAAACAGGGCAGTGAGCTATCCCGGAAACAGGGCAGTCAGTTATCCCCAAAACAGGGTGAACAGTTACCCTGGAAACTGGGCAGTCAGTTATCCCGGAAACAGGGCAGTCAGTTATCCCGGAAACAGGGCAGTCAGTTATCCTGGAAACAGGGAGATCAGTTACCCCGGAAACAGGGCGATCAGCTACCCTGGAAACAGGGCAGTCAGTTAACCTGGAAATAGGGCAGTCAGTTCTCCTGGAAACAGGGCGGTCATTTACCCTGGAAATAGTTGAATCAGTTACCCCGGAAAATGGGCAGCCCGTTACCCTGGAAACAGGGCAGTCAGTTATCCCAGAAACAGGGCAGTCATTTACCCCGGAAACAGGGCAGTTAGTTATCCCGGAAACAGGGCGGTCAGTTACCCTGGAAACAGGGCAGTCAGTTATCCTGGAAACAGGTCAGTTAGTTATCCCGGAAACAGGGCGGTCAGTTACCCTGGAAACAGGGCAGTCAGTTACCCTGGAAACAGGGCGGTCAGTTCCCCTGGAAATAGGTTAATCAGTTACCCCGGAAACAGGGCAGTGAGCTATCCCGGAAACATTGCAGTCAGTTATCCCGGAAACAGGGTGAACAGTTACCCTGGAAACTGGGCAGTCAGTTACCCTGGAAACAGGGCGGTCAGTTACCCTGGAAACAGGGCAGTCAGTTATCCTGGAAACAGGGCAGTCAGATACCCTGGAAATAGGGCGGTCAGTTATCCTGGAAACAGGGCGGTCAGTTACCCCGGAAACAGGGAGATCAGTTACCCCGGAAACAGGGCGGTCAGTTACCCTGGAAACAGGGCAGTCAGTTATCCCGGAAAAAGGGCAGTCAGTTATCCCGGAAACAGGGTGATCAGTTACCCAAGAATCTTGGGCAGTCAGTTACCCTGCAAACAGGGCAGTCAGTTACCCCGGAAACAGGGCAGTCAGTTACCCTGGAAACTGGGCAGTCAGTTACCCTGGAAAAAGGGCAGGCAGTTATCCCGGAAACAGGGTGATCAGTTACCCTGGAAACAGGGCAGTCAGTTATCCCGGAAACAGGGCAGTCAGTTATCCCAGAAAAAGGGTGATCAGTTACCCTGGAATATGGGCAGTCAGTTACCCTGGAAAAAGGGCAGTCAGTTACCCTGGAAATAGATTAATCAGTTACCCCGGAAACAGGGTGATCAGTTAACCCGGAAACAGGGCAGTCATTTACCCTGGAAACAGGGCAGTCAGTTACACCGGAAACTGGGCAGTAAGTTACCCTGGAAACAGGGCAGTCAGTCACCCTGGAAACAGGTTAGTCAGTTACCCCGGAAACAGGGTGATCAGTTACCCTGGAAACTGGGCAGTCAGTTATCCTGGAAACAGTGTGAACAGTTACCCTGGAAACAGGGTGATCAGTTACCCCGGAAACAGGGCAGTCAGTTCCGCTGGAAACAGGGCAGTCAGTTATCCTGGAAACAGGGTGATCAGTTACCCTGGAAACTGGGCAGTCAGTTATCCCGGAAACAGGGTGAACAGTTACCTTGGAAAGTGGGCAGTCAGTTACCCTGGAAAAAGGACGGTCAGTTACCCTGGAAACAGGGCAGTCAGTTATCCTGGAAACAGGGTGATCAGTTACCCTGGAAACTGGGAAGTCAGTTACCCTGGAAAAAGGGCGGTCAGTTACCCTGGAAACAGGGCAGTCAGGTATCCTGGAAACAGGGTGATCAGTTACCCTGCAAACTGGGCAGTCACTCACCCTGGAAAAAGGGCAGTCAGTTTCCCCGGAAACAGGGCAGTCAGTTACCCCGCAAACTGGGCATTCAGTTACACTGGAAACAGGGCAGTCAGTCACCCTGGAAATAGGTTAGTCAGTTACCCCGGAATCAGGGCAGTCAGTTCCCCAGGAAACAGGGCAGTCAGTTATCCTGGAAACAGGGCAGTGAGCTATTCCGGAAAAATTGCAGTCTGTTATCCCGGAAACAGGGTGAACAGTTACCCTGGAAACTGGGCAGTCAGTTACCCTGGAAATAGGGCGGTCAGTTATCCTGGAAACAGGGCGGTCAGTTACCCCGGAAACAGGGAGATCAGTTACCCCGGAAACAGGGCGGTCAGTTACCCTGGAAACAGGGCGTTCAGTTACCCTGGAAACAGGGCAGTCAGTTAACCTGGAAACAGGGCAGTCAGTTATCCCGGAAACAGGGCAGTCAGTTATCCCGGAAACAGGGTGATCAGTTACCCTGGAAACTGGGCAGTCAGTTACCCTGGAAACAGGGCAGTCAGTTACCCCAGAAACAGGGCGATCAGCTACCCTGGAAACAGGGCAGTCAGTTAACCTGGAAACAGGGCAGTCAGTTCTCCTGGAAACAGGGCGGTCAGATACCCTGGAAATAGGTTAATCAGTTACCCCGGAAACAGGGCAGTCAGTTACCCTGGAAACAGGGCAGTGAGCTATCCCGGAAACATTGCAGTCTGTTATCCCGGAAACAGGGTGAACAGTTACCCTGGAAACAGGGCAGTCAGTTACCCTGGAAACAGGGCGGTCAGTTACCCTGGAAACAGGGCAGTCAGTTATCCTCGAAACAGGGCAGTCAGATACCCTGGAAATAGGGCGGTCAGTTATCCTGGAAACAGGGCGGTCAGTTACCCCGGTAACAGGGAGATCAGTTACCCCGGAAACAGGGCGGTCAGTTACCCTGGAAACAGGGCAGTCAGTTATCCCGGAAACAGGGCAGTCAGTTATCCAGGAAACAGGGCAGTCAGTTACCCCGGAAACAGGGCAGTCAGTTACCCTGGAAACTGGGCAGTCAGTTCCCCTGGAAAAAGGGCAGTCATTCACCCTGGAAACAGGTTAGTCAGTTACCCCGGAAACAGGGTGATCAGTTACCCCGGAAACAGGGCAGTCAGTTCCGATGGAAACAGGGCAGTCAGTTATCCCGGAAACAGGGTGAACAGTTACCCTGGAAACTGGGCAGTCAGTTACCGTGGAAAAAGGGCAGTCAGTTACCCTGGAAACAGGGCGTTCAGTTACCCTGGAAACAGGGCAGTCAGTTATCCTGGAAACAGGGCAGTCAGATACCCTGGAAATAGGGCGGTCAGTTATCCTGGAAACAGGGCGGTCAGTTACCCCGGAAACAGGGAGATTAGTTACCCCGGAAACAGGGCGGTCAGTTACCCTGGAAACAGGGCAGTCAGTTATCCCGGAAAAAGGGCAGTCAGTTATCCCGGAAACAGGGTGATCAGTTACCCAAGAAACTTGGGCAGTCAGTTACCCTGCAAACAGGGCAGTCAGTTACCCCGGAAACAGGGCAGTCAGTTACCCTGGAAACTGGGCAGTCAGTTACCCTGGAAAAAGGGCAGGCAGTTATCCCGGAAACAGGGTGATCAGTTACCCTGGAAACAGGGCAGTCAATTATCCCGGAAGCAGGGCAGTCAGTTATTCCAGAAAAAGGGTGATCAGTTACCCTGGAATATGGGCAGTCAGTTACCCTGGAAAAAGGGCAGTCAGTTACCCTGGAAATAGATTAATCAGTTACCCCGGAAACAGGGTGATCAGTTAACCCGGAAACAGGGCAGTCAGTTACCCTGGAAACACGGCATTCAGTTATCCCGGAAACAGGGCAGTCAGTTATACCAAAAAAAGGGTGATCAGTTACCCCGGAAACAGGGCAGTCATTTACCCTGGAAACAGGGCAGTCAGTTACACCGGAAACTGGGCAGTAAGTTACCCTGGAAACAGGGCAGTCAGTCACCCTGGAAACAGGTTAGTCAGTTACCCCGGAAACAGGGCGGTCAGTTATCCTGGAAACAGGGCAGTCAGTTATCCCGGAAACAGGGCAGTCAGTTATCCCGGAAACAGGGTGAACAGTTACCCTGGAAACTGGGAAGTCAGTTCCCCTGGAAAAAGGGCGGTCAGTTACCCTGGAAACAGGGCAGTGAGCTATCCCGGAAACAGGGCAGTCAGTTATCCCCAAAACAGGGTTAACAGTTACCCTGGAAACTGGGCAGTCAGTTATCCCGGAAACAGGGCAGTCAGTTAACCTGGAAATAGGGCAGTCAGTTCTCCTGGAAACAGGGCGGTCAGTTACCCCGGAAACAGGGTGATCAGTTACCCTGGAAACAGGGCGGACAGTTACCCCGGAAACAGGGTGATCAGTTACCCCGGAAACAGGGCAATCAGTTCCCCTGGAAACATGACAGCCAGTTATCCCAGAAACAGGGCAGTCAGTTACCCTGGAAACAGGGTGAACTGTTACCCTGGAAACTGGGCAGTCAGTTACCCTAGAAACAGGGCAGTGAGTTACCCCGGAAACAGGGTGGTCAGTTACCCTGGAAACAGGGCAGTAAGATACCCTGGAAACAGGGCAGTCAGTTATCCCAGAAACAGGGCAGTCAGTTAACCTGGAAACAGGGCAGTCAGTTACCCTGGAAACAGGGCAATCAGTTATCCCGGAAACAGGGCAGTCAGTTATCCCGGAAACAGGGCAGTCAGTTAACCTGGAAACAGGGCAGTCAGTTACCCTGGAAACAGGGCAATCAGTTATCCCGGAAACAGGGCTGTCAGTTATCCCGGAAACAGTGTGATCAGTTACCATGGAAACTGGGCAGTCAGTTACCCTGGAAACAGGGCGGTCAGTTACCCTGGAAATAGGTTAATCAGTTACCCCGGAAACAGGGAGGTCAGTTACCCTGGAAACAGTGCAGTCTGTTATCCCGGAAACAGGGCAGTCATTTACCCCGGAAACAGGGCAGTCAGTTATCCCGGAAACAGGGCATTCAGTTATCCCGGAAACAGGGCGGTCAGTTAACCTGGAAACAGGGCAGTCAGTTACCCTGGAAACTGGGCGGTCAGTTACCCTGGAAATAGGTTAATCAGTTACCCCGGAAACAGGGAGGTCAGTTACCCTGGAAACAGTGCAGTCTGTTATCCCGGAAACAGGGCAGTCATTTACCCCGGAAACAGGGCAGTCAGTTATCCCGGAAACAGGGCATTCAGTTATCCCGGAAACAGGGCGGTCAGTTAACCTGGAAACAGGGCAGTCAGTTACCCTGGAAACAGGGCGGTCAGTTACCCTGGAAATAGGACAATCAGTTACCCCGGAAACAGGGCATTTAGTTACCCTGGAAACAGGGCATTCATTTATCCCGGAAACAGGGCAGTTAGTAATCCCGGAAAAAGGGTGATCTGTTACCCCGGAAACAGGGCAGTCAGTTAGCCTGGAAACAGGGCAGTCATTTATCCTGGAAACAGGGTGGTCAGTTACCCTGGAAACAGGGCAGTCAGTTACCCCGGAAACAGGGCGGTCAGTTACACTGGAAACAGGGCAGTCAGTTACCCCGGAAACAGGGTGATCAGTTACCCGGGAAACAGGGCAGTCAGTTACCCTGGAAACAATTTAGTCAGTTACCCCGGAAACAGGGTGATCAGTTACCCCGGAAACAGGGCAGTCAGTTACCCTGGAAACAGGACAGTCAGTTATCCCGGAAACAGGGCGGTCAGTTACCCCAGAAACAGAGCGGACAGTTACCCTGGAAACAGGGCAGTCAGTTACCCCGGAAACAGGGCAGTCAGTTACCCTGGAAACAGGGCAGTCGGTTACCCTGGAAACAGGGAGATCTGTTACCCTGGAAACTGGGCAGTCAGTTACCCTGGAAACAGGGCAGTCAGTTATCCCAGAAACAGGGCACTCAGTTAACCTGGAAACAGGGCGACAGTTATCCCGGAAACAGAGTGATCAGTTACCCTTGAAACAGGGCAGTCAGTTATCCTGGAAACAGGGCGGTCAGTTACACCGGAAACAGGGCGGTCAGTTACCCTGGAAACAGGTTCGTCAGTTACCCCTGAAACATGGAGATCAGTTACCCTGGAAACAGGGCAGTCAGTTACCCCGGAAACAGGGCATTAAGTTATACCGGAAACAGGATGATCAGTTACCCTGGAAACAGGGCAGTCAGTTATCCCGGCAAAAGGGCGGTCCGTTACCTCGGTAACAGGGTGATCAGTTACCCCGGAAACAGGGCGATCAGTTACCCTGGAAACAAGGCAGTCAGTTATCCCGGAAACAGGGCGGTCAGTTACCCCGGAAACAGGAAGGTCACTTACCCTGGATCAGGGCAGTCAGTTATCCTGGAAACAGGGCGGTCAGTTACCCTGGAAACAGGGCAGTCAGTTACCCCGGAAACAGGACGGTCAGTTACCCTGGAAACAGGTTAATCAGTTACCCCGGAAACAGGGAGGTCAGTTACCCTGGAAAAAGCGCAGTCAGTTATCCCGGAAACAGGGCAGTCATTTACCCCGGAAACAGGGCAGTCAGTTATCCCGGAAACAGGGCAGGCAGTTAACCTGGAAACAGGGCATTCTGTTACCCTGGAAACAGGGCGGTCAGTTACCCTGGAAATAGTTTAATCAGTTACCCCGGATACAGTGTGATCAGTTCCCATGGAAACAGGGTAGTCAGTTATCCCGGAAACAGGGCAGTCAGTTAACCTGGAAACAGCGTGGTCAGTTATCCTGGAAACAGGACAGTCAGTTATCGTGGAAACAGGGCGGTCAGTTACCCTGGAAACAGTACAGTCAGCTACCCTGGAAACAGGGCAGTCAGTTATACCGGAAACAGGGCAGTCAGTTAACCCGGAAACAGCGTGGTCAGTTATCCTGGAAACAGGGCTGTCAGTTACCCCGGAAACAGGGTGATCAGTTACCCTGGAAACTGGGCAGTCAGTTCCCCTGGAAACAGGGCAGTCAGTTACCCCGGAAAAAGTGCGGTCAGTTACCCCGGAAGCAGGGCAGTCAGTTACCCTGGAAACAGGGCAGTCAGTTACCCCGGAAACAGGGCAGTCAGTTACCCTGGAAACAGGGCAGTCAGTTACCCCGGAAACAGGGCAGTCAGTTACCCTGGAAACAGGGCAGTCAGTTATCCCGGAAACAGGGCAGTCAATTAACCTGGAAACAGGGTGGACAGTTTTCCTGGAAACAGGATGGTCAGTTATCCTGTAAACAGGGCGGTCAGTTACCCTGGAAACAGGACAGTCAGTTACCCTGGAAACAGCGCAGTCAGTTACCCTGGAAACAGGGCAGTCAGTTACCCCGGAAACAGGGCGGTCAGTTACACTGGAAACAGGGCAGTCAGTTACCCCGGAAACAGGGTGATCAGTTACCCTGGAAACAGGGCAGTCAGTTACCCTGCAAACAGTTTAGTCAGTTACCCCGGAAACAGGGTGATCAGTTACCCCAGAAACAGGGCAGTCAGTTACCCTGGAAACAGGACAGTCAGTTATCCCGGAAACAGGGCAGTCAGTTACCCCTGAAACAGGGCGGTCAGTTACCCTGGAAACAGGGCAGTCAGTTACCCCGGAAACAGGGCAGTCAGTTACCCTGGAAACAGGGCGCTCAGTTACCCTGGAAATAGGTTAATCAGTTACCCTGGAAACAGGGTGATCAGTTATCCCGGAAACAGGGCAGTCAGTTACCCTGGAAAAAGGGTGAACAGTTACCCTGGAAACTGGGCAATCAGTTACCCCGGAAACAGGGCAGTCAGTTACCCTGGAAACTGGGCAGTCAGATATCCCGGA
Organism: Heterodontus francisci; assembly: GCF_036365525.1. Lineage (NCBI taxonomy): Eukaryota > Metazoa > Chordata > Chondrichthyes > Heterodontiformes > Heterodontidae > Heterodontus > Heterodontus francisci. Next base: position 6,514,054 of record NC_090403.1, on the reverse strand, counting down.
AACAGGGCGGTCAGTTACCCCGGAAACAGGGCGGTCAGTTAGCCTGGAAACAGGGCAGTCAGTTACCCAGGAAACAGGGCGGTCAGTTACCCTGGAAATAGGTTAATCAGTTACCCCGGAAACAGGGTGATCAGTTACCCCGGAAAATGGGCAGTCAGTTACCCCGGAAACAGGGCAGTCAGTTATCCCAGAAACAGGGCAGTCAGTTATCCCGGAAACAGGGCGGGCAGTTTACCTGGAACAGGGCAGTCTGTTACCCTGGAAACAGGGCGGTCAGTTACCCTGGAAATATGTTAATCAGTTACCCCGGAAACAGTGTGATCAGTTACCCTGGAAACAGGGCAGTCAGTTATCCCGGAAACAGGGCAGTCAGTTAACCAGGAAGCAGCGTGGTCAGTTATCCTGGAAACAGTACAGTCAGTTACCCTGGAAACAGGGCAGTCAGTTATATCGGAAACAGGGCAGTCAGTTTACCCGGAAACAGCGAGGTCAGTTATCCTGGAAACAGGGCAGTCAGTTACCCCGGAAACAGGGTGATCAGTTACCCTGGAAACTGGGCAGTCAGTTCCCCTGGAAACAGGGCAGTCACTTTCCCCGGAAAAAGGGCGGTCAGTTACCCCGGAAGCAGGGCAGTCAGTTACCCCGGAAAGAGTGCAGTCAGTTATCCCGGAAACAGGGCAGTCAGTTACCCCGGAAACAGGGCAGTCAGTTATCCCGGAAACAGGGCAGTCAATTAACCTGGAAACAGGGTGGACAGTTTTCCTGGAAACAGGATGGTCAGTTATCCTGGAAACAGGGTGGTCAGTTACCCTGGAAACAGGACAGTCAGTTACCCTGGAAACAGCGCAGTCAGTTACCCTGGAAACAGGGCAGTCAGTTACCCCGGAAACAGGGCGGTCAGTTACACTGGAAACAGGGCAGTCAGTTACCCCGGAAACAGGGTGATCAGTTACCCTGGAAACAGGGCAGTCAGTTACCCTGGAAAAAATTTAGTCAGTTACCCCGGAAACAGGGTGATCAGTTACCCCGGAAACAGGGCAGTCAGTTACCCTGGAAACAGGACAGTCAGTTATCCCGGAAACAGGGCGGTCAGTTACCCCAGAAACAGAGCGGACAGTTACCCTGGAAACAGGGCAGTCAGTTACCCCGGAAACAGGGCAGTCAGTTACCCTGGAAACAGGGCAGTCAGTTACCCTGGAAATAGGTCAATCAGTTACCCCGGAAACAGGGCATTTAGTTACCCTGGAAACAGGGCATTCATTTATCCCGGAAACAGGGCAGTCAGTTATCCCGGAAAAAGGGTGATCAGTTACCCCGGAAACAGGGCAGTCAGTTAGCCTGGAAACAGGGCAGTCAGTTTCACTGGAAACAGGAGATTCAGTTACCCCGGTAACAGGGCGGTCAGTTACCCTGGAAACAGGGCAGTCATTTATCCTGGAAACAGGGCGGTCAGTTACCCTGGAAACAGGGCAGTCAGTTACTCCGGAAACAGGGTGATCAGTTACCCTTGAAACTGGGCAGTCAGTTACCCTGAAAACAGGGCAGTCAGTTACCACAGAAAAAGGGCGGTCAGTTACCCCGGAAACAGGGCAGTCAGTTACCCCGGAAACAGGGCGGTCAGTTACCCTGGAAACAGGGCAGTCAGTTACCCCTTTTAAACAGGGTGATCAGTTACCCTGGAAACTGGGCAGTCAGTTACCCCGGAAACAGGGTGATCAGTTACCCTTGAAACTGGGCAGTCAGTTACCCTGAAAACAGGGCAGTCAGTTACCTCGGAAAAAGGGCGGTCAGTTACCCCGGAAACAGGGCAATCAGTTACCCTGGAAACAGGGCAGTCAGTTATCCCGGAAACAGGGCAGTCAGTTAACCTGTAAACAGGGCAGTCAGTTACCCCTGAAACAGGGCAGTCAGTTACCCTGGAAACAGGGCAGTCATTTACCCCTTAAACAGGGTGATCAGTTACCCTGGAAACTGGCAGTCAGTTACCCTGAAATAGGGCAGGAAGTTACCCCGGAAAAAGGGCGGTCAGTTACCCCGGAAGCAGGGCAGTCAGTTACCCCGGAAACAGGTAGGTCAGTTACCCTGGAAACAGGGCAGTCAGTTACCCCGGAAACAGGGCAGTCAGTTACCCTGGAAACAGGGCAGTCAGTTACCCCGGAAACAGGGCAGTCAGTTACCCTGGAAACAGGGCGGTCAGTTACCCTGGAAATAGGTCAATCAGTTACCCCGGAAACAGGGCATTTAGTTACCCTGGAAACAGGGCATTCATTTATCCCGGAAACAGGGCAGTCAGTTATCCCGGAAAAAGGGTGATCAGTTACCCCGGAAACAGGGCAGTCAGTTAGCCTGGAAACAGGGCAGTCAGTTTCACTGGAAACAGGAGATTCAGTTACCCCGGTAACAGGGCGGTCAGTTACCCTGGAAACAGGGCAGTCATTTATCCTGGAAACAGGGCGGTCAGTTACCCTGGAAACAGGGCAGTCAGTTACTCCGGAAACAGGGTGATCAGTTACCCTTGAAACTGGGCAGTCAGTTACCCTGAAAACAGGGCAGTCAGTTACCACAGAAAAAGGGCGGTCAGTTACCCCGGAAACAGGGCAGTCAGTTACCCCGGAAACAGGGCGGTCAGTTACCCTGGAAACAGGGCAGTCAGTTACCCCTTTTAAACAGGGTGATCAGTTACCCTGGAAACTGGGCAGTCAGTTACCCCGGAAACAGGGTGATCAGTTACCCTTGAAACTGGGCAGTCAGTTACCCTGAAAACAGGGCAGTCAGTTACCTCGGAAAAAGGGCGGTCAGTTACCCCGGAAACAGGGCAATCAGTTACCCTGGAAACAGGGCAGTCAGTTATCCCGGAAACAGGGCAGTCAGTTAACCTGTAAACAGGGCAGTCAGTTACCCCTGAAACAGGGCAGTCAGTTACCCTGGAAACAGGGCAGTCATTTACCCCTTAAACAGGGTGATCAGTTACCCTGGAAACTGGCAGTCAGTTACCCTGAAATAGGGCAGGAAGTTACCCCGGAAAAAGGGCGGTCAGTTACCCCGGAAACAGGGCAGTCAGTTACCCCGGAAACAGGTAGGTCAGTTACCCTGGAAACAGGGCAGTCAGTTACCCCGGAAACAGGGTGATCAGTTACCCTGGAAACAGGGCGGACAGTTACCCCGGAAACAGGGTGATCAGTTACCCCGGAAACAGGGCAATCAGTTCCCCTGGAAACATGACAGCCAGTTATCCCAGAAACAGGGCAGTCAGTTACCCTGGAAACAGGGTGAACTGTTACCCTGGAAACTGGGCAGTCAGTTACCCTAGAAACAGGGCAGTGAGTTACCCCGGAAACAGGGTGGTCAGTTACCCTGGAAACAGGGCAGTAAGATACCCTGGAAACAGGGCAGTCAGTTATCCCAGAAACAGGGCAGTCAGTTAACCTGGAAACAGGGCAGTCAGTTACCCTGGAAACAGGGCAATCAGTTATCCCGGAAACAGGGCAGTCAGTTATCCCGGAAACAGGGCAGTCAGTTAACCTGGAAACAGGGCAGTCAGTTACCCTGGAAACAGGGCAATCAGTTATCCCGGAAACAGGGCTGTCAGTTATCCCGGAAACAGTGTGATCAGTTACCATGGAAACTGGGCAGTCAGTTACCCTGGAAACAGGGCGGTCAGTTACCCTGGAAATAGGTTAATCAGTTACCCCGGAAACAGGGAGGTCAGTTACCCTGGAAACAGTGCAGTCTGTTATCCCGGAAACAGGGCAGTCATTTACCCCGGAAACAGGGCAGTCAGTTATCCCGGAAACAGGGCATTCAGTTATCCCGGAAACAGGGCGGTCAGTTAACCTGGAAACAGGGCAGTCAGTTACCCTGGAAACTGGGCGGTCAGTTACCCTGGAAATAGGTTAATCAGTTACCCCGGAAACAGGGAGGTCAGTTACCCTGGAAACAGTGCAGTCTGTTATCCCGGAAACAGGGCAGTCATTTACCCCGGAAACAGGGCAGTCAGTTATCCCGGAAACAGGGCATTCAGTTATCCCGGAAACAGGGCGGTCAGTTAACCTGGAAACAGGGCAGTCAGTTACCCTGGAAACAGGGCGGTCAGTTACCCTGGAAATAGGACAATCAGTTACCCCGGAAACAGGGCATTTAGTTACCCTGGAAACAGGGCATTCATTTATCCCGGAAACAGGGCAGTTAGTAATCCCGGAAAAAGGGTGATCTGTTACCCCGGAAACAGGGCAGTCAGTTAGCCTGGAAACAGGGCAGTCATTTATCCTGGAAACAGGGTGGTCAGTTACCCTGGAAACAGGGCAGTCAGTTACCCCGGAAACAGGGCGGTCAGTTACACTGGAAACAGGGCAGTCAGTTACCCCGGAAACAGGGTGATCAGTTACCCGGGAAACAGGGCAGTCAGTTACCCTGGAAACAATTTAGTCAGTTACCCCGGAAACAGGGTGATCAGTTACCCCGGAAACAGGGCAGTCAGTTACCCTGGAAACAGGACAGTCAGTTATCCCGGAAACAGGGCGGTCAGTTACCCCAGAAACAGAGCGGACAGTTACCCTGGAAACAGGGCAGTCAGTTACCCCGGAAACAGGGCAGTCAGTTACCCTGGAAACAGGGCAGTCGGTTACCCTGGAAACAGGGAGATCTGTTACCCTGGAAACTGGGCAGTCAGTTACCCTGGAAACAGGGCAGTCAGTTATCCCAGAAACAGGGCACTCAGTTAACCTGGAAACAGGGCGACAGTTATCCCGGAAACAGAGTGATCAGTTACCCTTGAAACAGGGCAGTCAGTTATCCTGGAAACAGGGCGGTCAGTTACACCGGAAACAGGGCGGTCAGTTACCCTGGAAACAGGTTCGTCAGTTACCCCTGAAACATGGAGATCAGTTACCCTGGAAACAGGGCAGTCAGTTACCCCGGAAACAGGGCAGTAAGTTATACCGGAAACAGGATGATCAGTTACCCTGGAAACAGGGCAGTCAGTTATCCCGGCAAAAGGGCGGTCCGTTACCTCGGTAACAGGGTGATCAGTTACCCCGGAAACAGGGCGATCAGTTACCCTGGAAACAAGGCAGTCAGTTATCCCGGAAACAGGGCGGTCAGTTACCCCGGAAACAGGGAGGTCACTTACCCTGGATCAGGGCAGTCAGTTATCCTGGAAACAGGGCGGTCAGTTACCCTGGAAACAGGGCAGTCAGTTACCCCGGAAACAGGACGGTCAGTTACCCTGGAAACAGGTTAATCAGTTACCCCGGAAACAGGGAGGTCAGTTACCCTGGAAAAAGCGCAGTCAGTTATCCCGGAAACAGGGCAGTCATTTACCCCGGAAACAGGGCAGTCAGTTATCCCGGAAACAGGGCAGGCAGTTAACCTGGAAACAGGGCATTCTGTTACCCTGGAAACAGGGCGGTCAGTTACCCTGGAAATAGTTTAATCAGTTACCCCGGATACAGTGTGATCAGTTCCCATGGAAACAGGGTAGTCAGTTATCCCGGAAACAGGGCAGTCAGTTAACCTGGAAACAGCGTGGTCAGTTATCCTGGAAACAGGACAGTCAGTTATCGTGGAAACAGGGCGGTCAGTTACCCTGGAAACAGTACAGTCAGCTACCCTGGAAACAGGGCAGTCAGTTATACCGGAAACAGGGCAGTCAGTTAACCCGGAAACAGCGTGGTCAGTTATCCTGGAAACAGGGCTGTCAGTTACCCCGGAAACAGGGTGATCAGTTACCCTGGAAACTGGGCAGTCAGTTCCCCTGGAAACAGGGCAGTCAGTTACCCCGGAAAAAGTGCGGTCAGTTACCCCGGAAGCAGGGCAGTCAGTTATCCCGGAAACAGGGCAGTCAATTAACCTGGAAACAGGGTGGACAGTTTTCCTGGAAACAGGATGGTCAGTTATCCTGGAAACAGGGTGGTCAGTTACCCTGGAAACAGGACAGTCAGTTACCCTGGAAACAGCGCAGTCAGTTACCCTGGAAACAGGGCAGTCAGTTACCCCGGAAACAGGGCGGTCAGTTACACTGGAAACAGGGCAGTCAGTTACCCCGGAAACAGGGTGATCAGTTACCCTGGAAACAGGGCAGTCAGTTACCCTGGAAAAAATTTAGTCAGTTACCCCGGAAACAGGGTGATCAGTTACCCCGGAAACAGGGCAGTCAGTTACCCTGGAAACAGGACAGTCAGTTATCCCGGAAACAGGGCGGTCAGTTACCCCAGAAACAGAGCGGACAGTTACCCTGGAAACAGGGCAGTCAGTTACCACAGAAAAAGGGCGGTCAGTTACCCCGGAAACAGGGCAGTCAGTTACCCTGGAAACAGGGCAGTCAGTTACCCTGGAAATAGGTCAATCAGTTACCCCGGAAACAGGGCATTTAGTTACCCTGGAAACAGGGCATTCATTTATCCCGGAAACAGGGCAGTCAGTTATCCCGGAAAAAGGGTGATCAGTTACCCCGGAAACAGGGCAGTCAGTTAGCCTGGAAACAGGGCAGTCAGTTTCACTGGAAACAGGAGATTCAGTTACCCCGGTAACAGGGCGGTCAGTTACCCTGGAAACAGGGCAGTCATTTATCCTGGAAACAGGGCGGTCAGTTACCCTGGAAACAGGGCAGTCAGTTACTCCGGAAACAGGGTGAGCAGTTACCCTTGAAACTGGGCAGTCAGTTACCCTGAAAACAGGGCAGTCAGTTACCACAGAAAAAGGGCGGTCAGTTACCCCGGAAACAGGGCAGTCAGTTACCCCGGAAACAGGGCGGTCAGTTACCCTGGAAACAGGGCAGTCAGTTACCCCTTTTAAACAGGGTGATCAGTTACCCTGGAAACTGGGCAGTCAGTTACCCCGGAAACAGGGTGATCAGTTACCCTTGAAACTGGGCAGTCAGTTACCCTGAAAACAGGGCAGTCAGTTACCTCGGAAAAAGGGCGGTCAGTTACCCCGGAAACAGGGCAATCAGTTACCCTGGAAACAGGGCAGTCAGTTATCCCGGAAACAGGGCAGTCAGTTAACCTGTAAACAGGGCAGTCAGTTACCCCTGAAACAGGGCAGTCAGTTACCCTGGAAACAGGGCAGTCATTTACCCCTTAAACAGGGTGATCAGTTACCCTGGAAACTGGCAGTCAGTTACCCTGAAATAGGGCAGGAAGTTACCCCGGAAAAAGGGCGGTCAGTTACCCCGGAAGCAGGGCAGTCAGTTACCCCGGAAACAGGTAGGTCAGTTACCCTGGAAACAGGGCAGTCAGTTACCCCGGAAACAGGGCAGTCAGTTACCCTGGAAACAGGGCAGTCAGTTACCCCGGAAACAGGGCAGTCAGTTACCCTGGAAACAGGGCGGTCAGTTACCCTGGAAATAGGTCAATCAGTTACCCCGGAAACAGGGCATTTAGTTACCCTGGAAACAGGGCATTCATTTATCCCGGAAACAGGGCAGTCAGTTATCCCGGAAAAAGGGTGATCAGTTACCCCGGAAACAGGGCAGTCAGTTAGCCTGGAAACAGGGCAGTCAGTTTCACTGGAAACAGGAGATTCAGTTACCCCGGTAACAGGGCGGTCAGTTACCCTGGAAACAGGGCAGTCATTTATCCTGGAAACAGGGCGGTCAGTTACCCTGGAAACAGGGCAGTCAGTTACTCCGGAAACAGGGTGATCAGTTACCCTTGAAACTGGGCAGTCAGTTACCCTGAAAACAGGGCAGTCAGTTACCACAGAAAAAGGGCGGTCAGTTACCCCGGAAACAGGGCAGTCAGTTACCCCGGAAACAGGGCGGTCAGTTACCCTGGAAACAGGGCAGTCAGTTACCCCTTTTAAACAGGGTGATCAGTTACCCTGGAAACTGGGCAGTCAGTTACCCCGGAAACAGGGTGATCAGTTACCCTTGAAACTGGGCAGTCAGTTACCCTGAAAACAGGGCAGTCAGTTACCTCGGAAAAAGGGCGGTCAGTTACCCCGGAAACAGGGCAATCAGTTACCCTGGAAACAGGGCAGTCAGTTATCCCGGAAACAGGGCAGTCAGTTAACCTGTAAACAGGGCAGTCAGTTACCCCTGAAACAGGGCAGTCAGTTACCCTGGAAACAGGGCAGTCATTTACCCCTTAAACAGGGTGATCAGTTACCCTGGAAACTGGCAGTCAGTTACCCTGAAATAGGGCAGGAAGTTACCCCGGAAAAAGGGCGGTCAGTTACCCCGGAAGCAGGGCAGTCAGTTACCCCGGAAACAGGTAGGTCAGTTACCCTGGAAACAGGGCAGTCAGTTACCCCGGAAACAGGGCAGTCAGTTACCCTGGAAACAGGGCAGTCAGTTACCCCGGAAACAGGGCAGTCAGTTACCCTGGAAACAGGGCGGTCAGTTACCCTGGAAATAGGTCAATCAGTTACCCCGGAAACAGGGCATTTAGTTACCCTGGAAACAGGGCATTCATTTATCCCGGAAACAGGGCAGTCAGTTATCCCGGAAAAAGGGTGATCAGTTACCCCGGAAACAGGGCAGTCAGTTAGCCTGGAAACAGGGCAGTCAGTTTCACTGGAAACAGGAGATTCAGTTACCCCGGTAACAGGGCGGTCAGTTACCCTGGAAACAGGGCAGTCATTTATCCTGGAAACAGGGCGGTCAGTTACCCTGGAAACAGGGCAGTCAGTTACTCCGGAAACAGGGTGATCAGTTACCCTTGAAACTGGGCAGTCAGTTACCCTGAAAACAGGGCAGTCAGTTACCACAGAAAAAGGGCGGTCAGTTACCCCGGAAACAGGGCAGTCAGTTACCCCGGAAACAGGGCGGTCAGTTACCCTGGAAACAGGGCAGTCAGTTACCCCTTTTAAACAGGGTGATCAGTTACCCTGGAAACTGGGCAGTCAGTTACCCCGGAAACAGGGTGATCAGTTACCCTTGAAACTGGGCAGTCAGTTACCCTGAAAACAGGGCAGTCAGTTACCTCGGAAAAAGGGCGGTCAGTTACCCCGGAAACAGGGCAATCAGTTACCCTGGAAACAGGGCAGTCAGTTATCCCGGAAACAGGGCAGTCAGTTAACCTGTAAACAGGGCAGTCAGTTACCCCTGAAACAGGGCAGTCAGTTACCCTGGAAACAGGGCAGTCATTTACCCCTTAAACAGGGTGATCAGTTACCCTGGAAACTGGCAGTCAGTTACCCTGAAATAGGGCAGGAAGTTACCCCGGAAAAAGGGCGGTCAGTTACCCCGGAAACAGGGCAGTCAGTTACCCCGGAAACAGGTAGGTCAGTTACCCTGGAAACAGGGCAGTCAGTTACCCCGGAAACAGGGTGATCAGTTACCCTGGAAACAGGGCGGACAGTTACCCCGGAAACAGGGTGATCAGTTACCCCGGAAACAGGGCAATCAGTTCCCCTGGAAACATGACAGCCAGTTATCCCAGAAACAGGGCAGTCAGTTACCCTGGAAACAGGGTGAACTGTTACCCTGGAAACTGGGCAGTCAGTTACCCTAGAAACAGGGCAGTGAGTTACCCCGGAAACAGGGTGGTCAGTTACCCTGGAAACAGGGCAGTAAGATACCCTGGAAACAGGGCAGTCAGTTATCCCAGAAACAGGGCAGTCAGTTAACCTGGAAACAGGGCAGTCAGTTACCCTGGAAACAGGGCAATCAGTTATCCCGGAAACAGGGCAGTCAGTTATCCCGGAAACAGGGCAGTCAGTTAACCTGGAAACAGGGCAGTCAGTTACCCTGGAAACAGGGCAATCAGTTATCCCGGAAACAGGGCGGTCAGTTATCCCGGAAACAGTGTGATCAGTTACCATGGAAACTGGGCAGTCAGTTACCCTGGAAACAGGGCGGTCAGTTACCCTGGAAATAGGTTAATCAGTTACCCCGGAAACAGGGAGGTCAGTTACCCTGGAAACAGTGCAGTCTGTTATCCCGGAAACAGGGCAGTCATTTACCCCGGAAACAGGGCAGTCAGTTATCCCGGAAACAGGGCATTCAGTTATCCCGGAAACAGGGCGGTCAGTTAACCTGGAAACAGGGCAGTCAGTTACCCTGGAAACTGGGCGGTCAGTTACCCTGGAAATAGGTTAATCAGTTACCCCGGAAACAGGGAGGTCAGTTACCCTGGAAACAGTGCAGTCTGTTATCCCGGAAACAGGGCAGTCATTTACCCCGGAAACAGGGCAGTCAGTTATCCCGGAAACAGGGCATTCAGTTATCCCGGAAACAGGGCGGTCAGTTAACCTGGAAACAGGGCAGTCAGTTACCCTGGAAACAGGGCGGTCAGTTACCCTGGAAATAGGACAATCAGTTACCCCGGAAACAGGGCATTTAGTTACCCTGGAAACAGGGCATTCATTTATCCCGGAAACAGGGCAGTTAGTAATCCCGGAAAAAGGGTGATCTGTTACCCCGGAAACAGGGCAGTCAGTTAGCCTGGAAACAGGGCAGTCATTTATCCTGGAAACAGGGTGGTCAGTTACCCTGGAAACAGGGCAGTCAGTTACCCTGAAAACAGGGCAGTCAGTTACCCCGGAAAAAGGGCGGTCAGTTACCCCGGAAACAGGGCGGTCATTTACCCCGGTAACAGGGCAGTCAGTTACCCTGGAAACAGGGCAGTGAGTTATCCTGGAAACAGAGCGGTCAGTTACCCCAGAAACAGTGCGGTCAGTTACCCTGGAAACAGGGCAGTCAGTTACCCCGGAAACAGGGCGGTCAGTTACCCTGGAAACAGGGCAGTCAGTTACCCCGGAAACAGGGTGAGCAGTTACCCTGGAAACAGGGCGGTCAGTTACCCCGGAAACAGGGTGTTCAGTTACCCCGGAAACAGGGCAATCAGTTACCCTGGAAACAGGACAGCCAGTTATCCGGAAACAGGGCAGTCAGTTACACCGGAAACACGGCGGTCAGTTACCCTGGAAACAGGGCAGTCAGTTACCCCGGAAACAGGGTGATCAGTTACCCTGCAAACTGGGCAGTCAGTTACCCCGGAAACAGGGTGAACTGTTACCCTGGAAACTGGGCAGTAAGTTACCCTAGAAACAGTGCAGTCAGTTACCCCGGAAACAGGGTGGTCAGATACCCTGGAAACAGGGCAGTAAGATACCCTGGAAACAGGGCAGTCAGTTATCCCAGAAACAGGGCAGTCAGTTAACCTGGAAACATGGCAGTCAGTTACCCTGGAAACAGGGCAATCAGTTATCCCGGAAACAGGGCTGTCAGTTATCCCGGAAACAGTGTGATCAGTTACCCTGGAAACTGGGCAGTCAGTTACCCTGGAAACAGGGCGGTCAGTTACCCCAGAAACAGGGTGATCAGTTACCCTGGAAACTGGGCAGTCAGTTACCCTGGAAACAGGGCTGTCAGTTATCCCGGAAACAGGGCGGTCAGTTACCCTGGAAACAGGGCAGTCAGTTACCCTGGAAACAGGGCAGTCAGTTATTCCAGAAACAGGGCAGTCAGTTATCCCGGAAACAGGGCTGTCAGTTACCCCGGAAACAGGGTGATCAGATATCCCGGAAAGAGGGGGGTCAGTTATCCTGGAAACATGGTGATCAGTTTTCCCGGAAACAGGGCTGTCAGTTATCCCGGAAACAGGGTGATCAGTTACCCTGGAAACTGGGCAGTCAGTTACCCTGGAAACAGGGCAGTCAGTTACCCTGGAAACAGGGCAGTCAGTTATCCTGGAAACAGGGCAGACAGTTATCCTGGAAACAGGGCGGTCAGTTACCCCGGAAATAGGGCGATCAGTTATCCTGGAAACAGGGCATTCAGTTGCCCCGGAAACAGGGAGATCAGTTACCCCGGAAACAGGGCGGTCAGTTACCCTGGAAACAGGGCAGTCAGTTACCCTGGAGACAGGGCAGTCAGTTAACCTGGAAACAGGGCAGTCAGTTGTCCTGGAAGCAGGGCGGTCAGTTATCCTGGAAACAGGGCGGTCAGTTACCCCTGAAATAGGGCGGTCAGTTACCCTGGAAACAGGGTGATCAGTAACCCTGGAAACAGATTACTTAGTTACCCCTGAAGCAGGGTGATCAGTTATCCTAGAAACAGGGCGGTCAGTTACCCCGGAAAATGGGGAAGTTTTTTACCCTGGAAGCAGGGCACACAGCTATCCCGGAAACAGGGTGATCTGTTACCCTGGAAACAGGGCAGTCAGTTATCCTGGAAACAGTGCGGTGAGTTAGCCGGAAAAAGGGCAGTCAGTTACCTCAGAAACAGGGCGGTCATTTAGCCTGGAAACAGGGCAGTCAGTTACCCCGGAAACAGGGTGAACTGTTGCCCTGGAAACAGGGCAGTCAGTTACCCTGGAAACAGGGCAGTCAGTTACCTCGGAAACAGGGCGGTCATTTAGCCTGGAAACAGGGCAGTCATTTACCCCGCAAACTGGGTGAACTGTTGCCCTGGAAACAGGGCAGTCAGTTACCCTGGAAACAGGGCAGTCAGCTACCCCGGAAACAGGGTGATCAGTTACCCCGGAAACAGGGCAGTCAGTTACCCTGGAAACAGGGCAGACAGTTACACCGGAAACAGGGCAGTCAGTTGCCCTGGAAACCGGGCAGTCATTTACCCTGGAAACAGGGCGGTCTGTTATCCTGAAAAAGGGCGGTCAGTTATCTCGGAATCAGGGCGATCAGTTACCCTGGAAACAGGGCGGTGAGTTATCCCGGAAAAAGGGCGGTCAGTTCTCTCGGAAACAGGGCGATCAGTTACCCCGGAAACATGGCAGTCAGTTATCCCGGAAACAGGACGGTTAGTTACCCCGCAAACAGGGTGATCAGTTACCCTGGAAACAGGGCAGTCAGTTACCCTGGAAAATGGGCGATCAGTTACCCCAGAAATAGGTCATCGGTTACCCCGGAAACAGGGCAGTTTACCCCAGAAACAGGGCGGTCAATTATCCCGGAAACAGCACAGTCAGTTACCCCGGAAACAGGGCAGTCAGTTACCCTGGAAACAGGGCAGTCAGTTACCCTGGAAACAGGGCAGTCATTTATCACTGAAACAGTGCAGTCAGTTATCCCGGAAACAGGGTGATCAGTTACCCTGGAATCAGGGCAGTCAGTTAATCTGGAAACAGGGCAGTCAGTTTCCCTGGAAACACGGCAGTCAGTTATCCCGGAAACAGGGCGGTCAGATACCCCAGTACCAGGGCGGGCAGTTACCCTGGAAACAGGGCAGTCAGTTATCCTGGAAACAGGGTGGTCAGTTACCCTGGAAACAGGGCGGTCAGTAACCCTGGAAACAGGGCAGACAGTCACCCCGGAAACAGTGTGATCAGTTACCCTGGAAACTGGGCAGTCAGTTACTCTGGAAACAGGGCTGTCAGTTATCCCGGAAACAGGGCGGTCAGTTACCTTGGAAACAGGGCAGTCAGTTACCCTGGAAACAGGGCAGTCAGTTATCCCAGAAACAGGGCAGTCAGTTATCCCAGAAACAGGTCTGTCAGTTATCCTGGAAACATGGTGATCAGTTATCCCGGAAACAGGGCTGTCAGTTATCCCGGAAACAGGGTGATCAGTTACCCTGGAAACTAGGCAGTCAGTTACCCTGGAAACAGGGCAGTCAGTTATCCTGGAAACAGGGCAGACAGTTATCCTGGAAACAGGGCGGTCAGTTACCCCGGAAATAGGGCGGTCAGTTATCCTGGAAACAGGGCGTTCAGTTGCCCCGGAAAAAGGGAGATCAGTTACCCCAGAAACAGGGCGCTCAGTTACCCTGGAAACAGGGCAGTCAGTTACCCTGGAGACAGGGCAGTCAGTTAACCTGGAAACAGGGCAGTCAGTTGTCCTGGAAACAGGGCGGTCAGTTATCCTGGAAACAGGGCGGTCAGTTACCCCTGAAATAGGGCAGTCAGTTACCCTGGAAACAGGGCAGTCAGTTACGCTGGAAACAGGGCAGTCAGTTATCCCGAAAACAGGGCAGTCAGTTATCCCGGAAACAGGGTGATCAGTTACCCCGGAAACAGGGCAGTCAGTTACGCTGGAAACAGGGCAGTCAGTTATCCCGAAAACAGGGCAGTCAGTTATCCCGGAAACAGGGTGATCAGTTACCCTGGAAACAGGGCAGTCAGTTACCCCGGAAACAGGGCGGTCAGTTACCCTGGAGCAGCGCAGCCAGTTATCCCGGAAACAGGGTGATCAGTTACCCTGGAAACTCGGTAGTCAGTTACCCTGGAAACAGGGCAGTCAGTTACCCCAGAAATAGGGCATTCAATTACCCTGGAAACTGGGCAGTCAGTTACCCTGGAGACAGGGCAGTCAGTTAACCTGGAAACAGGGCAGTCAGTTGTCCTGGAAACTGGGCGGTCAATATCCTGGAAACAGGGCGGTCAGTTACCCCTGAAATAGGGCAGTCAGTTACCCTGGAAACAGGGTGATCAGTTATCCTGGAACCAGGGCAGTCAGTTACCCCGGAAACAGGGCAGTCAGTTACGCTGGAAACAGGGCAGTCAGTTATCCTGGAAACAGGGCAGTCAGTTATCCTGGAAACAGGGTGATCAGTTATCCTGGAAACAGGGCAGACAGTTACCCCGGAAACAGGGCAGTCAGTTACGCTGGAAACAGGGCAGTCAGTTATCCCGGAAACTGGGCAGTCAGTTACCCTGGAGACAGGGCAGTCAGTTAACCTGGAAACAGGGCAGTCAGTTGTCCTGGAAACAGGGCGGTCAGTTATCCTGGAAACAGGGCGGTCAGTTACCCCTGAAATAGGGCGGTCAGTTACCCTGGAAACAGGGTGATCAGTAACCCTGGAAACAGATTACTCAGTTACCCCTGAAGCAGGGTGATCAGTTATCCTGGAAACAGATTACTCAGTTACCCCGGAAACAGCGCAGTTTTTTACCCTGGAAGCAGGGCACACAGTTATCCCAGAAACAGGGTGATCTGTTACCCTGGAAACAGGGCAGTCAGTTATCCTGGAAACAGTGCGGTCAGTTAGCCAGAAAAACGGCGGTCAGTTACCCTGGAAACAGGGCAGTCAGTTACCTCAGAAACAGGGCGGTCAGTTATCCTGGAAACAGGGCAGTCATTTACCCCGGAAACAGGGTGAACTGTTACCCTGGAAACAGGGCAGTCAGTTACCCTGGAAACAGGGCAGTCAGCTACCCCGGAAGCAGGGTGATCAGTTACCCTGGAAACAGGGTGAACAGTTACCCTGGAAACAGGGAAGTCAGTTACACCGGAAACAGGGCGGTCAGCTGCCCTGGAAACCGGGCAGTCATTTACCCTGGAAACAGGGCAGTCAGTTATCTCGGAATCAGGGCGATCAGTTACCCTGAAACAGGGCGGTCAGTTATCCCGGAAAAAGGGCGGTCAGTTATTTCGGAAACAGGGCGATCAGTTACCCTGGAAACAGGGTGATCAGTCATCCCGGAAAAAGGGCAGTCAGTTACCCTGGAAAATGGGCGATCAGTTACCCCGGAAATAGGTCATCGGTTACCCCGGAAACAGGGCAGTTTACCCGGAAACAGGGCGGTCAATTATCCCGGAAACAGGGCTGTCAGTTACCCCGGAAACAGGGCAGTCAGTTACCCTGGAAACAGGGCAGTCAGTTACCCTGGAAACAGGGCAGTCAGTTATCACGGAAACAGTGCAGTCAGTTATCCTGGAAACAGAGTGATCAGTTACCCTGGAATCAGGGCAGTCAGTTAATCTGGAAACAGGGCAGTCAGTTTCCCTGCAAACATGGCAGTCAGTTATCCCGGAAACAGGGCGGTCAGATACCCCAGAAACAGGGCGGGCAGTTACCCTGGAAACAGGGCAGTCAGTTATCCTGGAAACAGGGTGGTCAGTTACCCTGGAAACAGGGCGGTCAGTAACCCTGGAAACAGGGCAGACAGTTACCCCGGAAACAGTGCGGTCAGTTAACCTGGAAACAGGGCGGTCAGTTACCCCAGAAACAGTGTGATCAGTTACCCTGGAAACTGGGCAGTCAGTTACCCTGGAAACAGGGCTGTCAGTTATCCCGGAAACAGGGCGGTCAGTTACCCTGGAAACAGGGCAGTCAGTTACCCTGGAAACAGGGCTGTCAGTTATCCCAGATACAGGGCAGTCAGTTATCCCGGAAACAGGGCTGTCAGTTATCCTGGAAACATGGTGATCAGTTATCCCGGAAACAGGGCTGTCAGTTATCCCGGAAACAGGGTGATCAGTTACCCTGGAAACTGGGCAGTCAGTTACCCTGGAAACAGGGCAGTCAGTTACCCTGGAAACAGGGCAGTCAGTTATCGTGGAAACAGGGCAGACAGTTATCCTGGAAACAGGGCAGTCAGTTACCCCGGAAATAGGGCGGTCAGTTATCCTGGAAACAGGGCGTTCAGTTGCCCCGGAAACAGGGAGATCAGTTACCCCAGAAACAGGGCGCTCAGTTCCCCTGGAAACAGGGCAGTCAGTTACCCTGGAGACAGGGCAGACAGTTAACCTGGAAACAGGGCAGTCAGTTGTCCTGGAAACAGGGCGGTCAGTTATCCTGGAAACAGGGCGGTCAGTTACCCCTGAAATAGGGCAGTCAGTTACCCTGGAAACAGGGTGATCAGTTATCCTGGAAACAGGGCAGTCAGTTACCCCGGAAACAGGGCAGTCAGTTACGCTGGAAACAGAGCAGTCAGTTATCCCGGAAACAGGGCAGTCAGTTATCCCGGAAACAGGGTGATCAGTTATCCTGGAAACAGGGCAGACAGTTACCCCAGAAACAGGGCAGTCAGTTACGCTGGAGACAGGGCAGTCAGTTAACCTGGAAACAGGGCAGTCAGTTGTCCTGGAAACGGGGCGGTCAGTTATCCTGGAATCATGGCGGTCAGTTACCCCTGAAATAGGGCGGTCAGTTACCCTGGAAACAGGGTGATCAGTAACCCTGGAAACAGATTACTCAGTTACCCCTGAAGCAGGGTGATCAGTTATCCTGGAAACAGGGCGGTCAGTTACCCCGGAAACAGGGCAGTTTTTTACCCTGGAAGCAGGGCACACAGTTATCCCGGAAACAGGGTGATCTGTTACCCTGGAAACAGGGCAGTCAGTTATCCTGGAAACAGTGCGGTCAGTTAGCCGGAAAAACGGCGGTCAGTTACCCTGGAAACAGGGCACTCAGTTTCCTCGGAAACAGGGCGGTCAGTTATCCTGGAAACAGGGCAGTCATTTACCCCGGAAACAGGGTGAACTGTTACCCTGGAAACAGGGCAGTCAGTTACCCTGGAAACAGGGCAGTCAGCTACCCCGGAAGCAGGGTGATCAGTTACCATGGAAACAGGGTGAACAGTTACCCTGGAAACAGGGCAGTCAGTTACACCGGAAACAGGGCGGTCAGTTGCCCTGGAAACCGGGCAGTCATTTACCCTGGAAACAGGGCAGTCAGTTATCCCGGAAACAGGGCGGTCAGTTACCCTGGAAACAGGGCGGTCTGTTATCCCGAAAAAGGGCTGTCAGTTATCTCGGAATCAGGGCGATCAGTTACCCTGGAAACAGGGCGGTGAGTTATCCCGGAAAAAGGGCGGTCAGTTCTCTCGGAAACAGGGCTATCAGTTACCCCGGAAACATGGCAGTCAGTTATCCCGGAAACATGACGGTCAGTTGTCCCGCAAACAGGGTGATCAGTTACCCTGGAAACAGGGTGATCAGTTATCCCGGAAACAGGGCAGTCAGTTACCCTGGAAAATGGGCGATCAGTTACCCCGGAAATAGGTCATCGGTTACCCCGGAAACAGGGCAGTTTACCCGGAAACAGGGCGGTCAATTATCCCGGAAACAGGGCAGTCAGTTACCCCGGAAACAGGGCAGTCAGTTACCCTGGAAAC
The DNA here is from genome assembly GCF_036365525.1 of Heterodontus francisci. NCBI lineage: Eukaryota > Metazoa > Chordata > Chondrichthyes > Heterodontiformes > Heterodontidae > Heterodontus > Heterodontus francisci. Next base: position 6,496,316 of record NC_090403.1, on the reverse strand, counting down.
AGGGCAGTCAGTTACCCTGGAAACAGGGCAGTCAGTTATCACGGAAACAGTGCAGTCAGTTATCCCGGAAACAGGGTGATCAGTTACCCTGGAATCAGGGCAGTCAGTTATCCCGGAAACAGGGCGGTCAGATACCCCAGAAACAGGGCAGTTAGTTACCCTGGAAACAGGGCAGTCAGTTATCCTGGAAACAGGGTGGTCAGTTACCCTGGAAACAGGGCGGTCAGTAACCCTGGAAACAGGGCAGACAGTCACCCCGGAAACAGTGCGGTCAGTTAACCTGGAAACAGGGCGGTCAGTTACCCCAGAAACAGTGTGATCAGTTACCCTGGAAACTGGGCAGTCAGTTACCCTGGAAACAGGTCTGTCAGTTATCCCGGAAACAGGGCGGTCAGTTACCCTGGAAACAGGGCAGTCAGTTACCCTGGAAACAGGGCAGTCAGTTATCCTGGAAACAGGGCAGACAGTTATCCTGGAAACAGGGCGGTCAGTTACCCCGGAAATAGGGCGATCAGTTATCCTGGAAACAGGGCATTCAGTTGCCCCGGAAACAGGGAGATCAGTTACCCCGGAAACAGGGCGGTCAGTTACCCTGGAAACAGGGCAGTCAGTTACCCTGGAGACAGGGCAGTCAGTTAACCTGGAAACAGGGCAGTCAGTTGTCCTGGAAGCAGGGCGGTCAGTTATCCTGGAAACAGGGCGGTCAGTTACCCCTGAAATAGGGCGGTCAGTTACCCTGGAAACAGGGTGATCAGTAACCCTGGAAACAGATTACTTAGTTACCCCTGAAGCAGGGTGATCAGTTATCCTAGAAACAGGGCGGTCAGTTACCCCAGAAAATGGGGAAGTTTTTTACCCTGGAAGCAGGGCACACAGCTATCCCGGAAACAGGGTGACCTGTTACCCTGGAAACAGGGCAGTCAGTTATCCTGGAAACAGTGCGGTGAGTTAGCCGGAAAAAGGGCAGTCAGTTACCTCAGAAACAGGGCGGTCATTTAGCCTGGAAACAGGGCAGTCAGTTACCCCGGAAACAGGGTGAACTGTTGCCCTGGAAACAGGGCAGTCAGTTACCCTGGAAACAGGGCAGTCAGTTACCTCGGAAACAGGGCGGTCATTTAGCCTGGAAACAGGGCAGTCATTTACCCCGCAAACAGGGTGAACTGTTGCCCTGGAAACAGGGCAGTCAGTTACCCTGGAAACAGGGCAGTCAGTTACCCCGGAAACAGTGTGAACTGTTGCCCTGGAAACAGGGCAGTCAGTTACCCTGGAAACAGGGCAGTCAGTTACCTCGGAAACAGGGCGGTCATTTAGCCTGGAAACAGGGCAGTCATTTACCCCGCAAACAGGGTGAACTGTTGCCCTGGAAACAGGGCAGTCAGTTACCCTGGAAACAGGGCAGTCAGTTACCCTGGAAACAGGGCAGTCAGTTATCACGGAAACAGTGCAGTCAGTTATCCCGGAAACAGGGTGATCAGTTACCCTGGAATCAGGGCAGTCAGTTATCCCGGAAACAGGGCGGTCAGATACCCCAGAAACAGGGCAGTTAGTTACCCTGGAAACAGGGCAGTCAGTTATCCTGGAAACAGGGTGGTCAGTTACCCTGGAAACAGGGCGGTCAGTAACCCTGGAAACAGGGCAGACAGTCACCCCGGAAACAGTGCGGTCAGTTAACCTGGAAACAGGGCGGTCAGTTACCCCAGAAACAGTGTGATCAGTTACCCTGGAAACTGGGCAGTCAGTTACCCTGGAAACAGGTCTGTCAGTTATCCCGGAAACAGGGCGGTCAGTTACCCTGGAAACAGGGCAGTCAGTTACCCTGGAAACAGGGCAGTCAGTTATCCTGGAAACAGGGCAGACAGTTATCCTGGAAACAGGGCGGTCAGTTACCCCGGAAATAGGGCGATCAGTTATCCTGGAAACAGGGCATTCAGTTGCCCCGGAAACAGGGAGATCAGTTACCCCGGAAACAGGGCGGTCAGTTACCCTGGAAACAGGGCAGTCAGTTACCCTGGAGACAGGGCAGTCAGTTAACCTGGAAACAGGGCAGTCAGTTGTCCTGGAAGCAGGGCGGTCAGTTATCCTGGAAACAGGGCGGTCAGTTACCCCTGAAATAGGGCGGTCAGTTACCCTGGAAACAGGGTGATCAGTAACCCTGGAAACAGATTACTTATTTACCCCTGAAGCAGGGTGATCAGTTATCCTAGAAACAGGGCGGTCAGTTACCCCGGAAAATGGGGAAGTTTTTTACCCTGGAAGCAGGGCACACAGCTATCCCGGAAACAGGGTGACCTGTTACCCTGGAAACAGGGCAGTCAGTTATCCTGGAAACAGTGCGGTGAGTTAGCCGGAAAAAGGGCAGTCAGTTACCTCAGAAACAGGGCGGTCATTTAGCCTGGAAACAGGGCAGTCAGTTACCCCGGAAACAGGGTGAACTGTTGCCCTGGAAACAGGGCAGTCAGTTACCCTGGAAACAGGGCAGTCAGTTACCTCGGAAACAGGGCGGTCATTTAGCCTGGAAACAGGGCAGTCATTTACCCCGCAAACAGGGTGAACTGTTGCCCTGGAAACAGGGCAGTCAGTTACCCTGGAAACAGGGCAGTCAGTTACCCCGGAAACAGGGTGAACTGTTGCCCTGGAAACAGGGCAGTCAGTTACCCTGGAAACAGGGCAGTCAGTTACCTCGGAAACAGGGCGGTCATTTAGCCTGGAAACAGGGCAGTCATTTACCCCGCAAACAGGGTGAACTGTTGCCCTGGAAACAGGGCAGTCAGTTACCCTGGAAACAGGGCAGTCAGTTACCCTGGAAACAGGGCAGTCAGTTATCACGGAAACAGTGCAGTCAGTTATCCCGGAAACAGGGTGATCAGTTACCCTGGAATCAGGGCAGTCAGTTATCCCGGAAACAGGGCGGTCAGATACCCCAGAAACAGCGCAGTTAGTTACCCTGGAAACAGGGCAGTCAGTTATCCTGGAAACAGGGTGGTCAGTTACCCTGGAAACAGGGCGGTCAGTAACCCTGGAAACAGGGCAGACAGTCACCCCGGAAACAGTGCGGTCAGTTAACCTGGAAACAGGGCGGTCAGTTACCCCAGAAACAGTGTGATCAGTTACCCTGGAAACTGGGCAGTCAGTTACCCTGGAAACAGGTCTGTCAGTTATCCCGGAAACAGGGCGGTCAGTTACCCTGGAAACAGGGCAGTCAGTTACCCTGGAAACAGGGCAGTCAGTTATCCTGGAAACAGGGCAGACAGTTATCCTGGAAACAGGGCGGTCAGTTACCCCAGAAATAGGGCGATCAGTTATCCTGGAAACAGGGCATTCAGTTGCCCCGGAAACAGGGAGATCAGTTACCCCGGAAACAGGGCGGTCAGTTACCCTGGAAACAGGGCAGTCAGTTACCCTGGAGACAGGGCAGTCAGTTAACCTGGAAACAGGGCAGTCAGTTGTCCTGGAAGCAGGGCGGTCAGTTATCCTGGAAACAGGGCGGTCAGTTACCCCTGAAATAGGGCGGTCAGTTACCCTGGAAACAGGGTGATCAGTAACCCTGGAAACAGATTACTTAGTTACCCCTGAAGCAGGGTGATCAGTTATCCTAGAAACAGGGCGGTCAGTTACCCCGGAAAATGGGGAAGTTTTTTACCCTGGAAGCAGGGCACACAGCTATCCCGGAAACAGGGTGATCTGTTACCCTGGAAACAGGGCAGTCAGTTATCCTGGAAACAGTGCGGTGAGTTAGCCGGAAAAAGGGCAGTCAGTTACCTCAGAAACAGGGCGGTCATTTAGCCTGGAAACAGGGCAGTCAGTTACCCCGGAAACAGGGTGAACTGTTGCCCTGGAAACAGGGCAGTCAGTTACCCTGGAAACAGGGCAGTCAGTTACCTCGGAAACAGGGCGGTCATTTAGCCTGGAAACAGGGCAGTCATTTACCCCGCAAACAGGGTGAACTGTTGCCCTGGAAACAGGGCAGTCAGTTACCCTGGAAACAGGGCAGTCAGCTACCCCGGAAACAGGGTGATCAGTTACCCCGGAAACAGGGCAGTCAGTTACCCTGGAAACAGGGCAGACAGTTACACCGGAAACAGGGCAGTCAGTTGCCCTGGAAACCGGGCAGTCATTTACCCTGGAAACAGGGCGGTCTGTTATCCCGAAAAAGGGCGGTCAGTTATCTCGGAATCAGGGCGATCAGTTACCCTGGAAACAGGGCGGTGAGTTATCCCGGAAAAAGGGCGGTCAGTTCTCTCGGAAACAGGGCGATCAGTTACCCCGGAAACATGGCAGTCAGTTATCCCGGAAACAGGACGGTTAGTTACCCCGCAAACAGGGTGATCAGTTACCCTGGAAACAGGGTGATCAGTTATCCCGGAAACAGGGCAGTCAGTTACCCTGGAAAATGGGCGATCAGTTACCCCAGAAATAGGTCATCGGTTACCCCGGAAACAGGGCAGTTTACCCCAGAAACAGGGCGGTCAATTATCCCGGAAACAGCACAGTCAGTTACCCCGGAAACAGGGCAGTCAGTTACCCTGGAAACAGGGCAGTCAGTTACCCTGGAAACAGGGCAGTCATTTATCACTGAAACAGTGCAGTCAGTTATCCCGGAAACAGGGTGATCAGTTACCCTGGAATCAGGGCAGTCAGTTAATCTGGAAACAGGGCAGTCAGTTTCCCTGGAAACACGGCAGTCAGTTATCCCGGAAACAGGGCGGACAGATACCCCAGTACCAGGGCGGGCAGTTACCCTGGAAACAGGGCAGTCAGTTATCCTGGAAACAGGGTGGTCAGTTACCCTGGAAACAGGGCGGTCAGTAACCCTGGAAACAGGGCAGACAGTCACCCCGGAAACAGTGTGATCAGTTACCCTGGAAACTGGGCAGTCAGTTACTCTGGAAACAGGGCTGTCAGTTATCCCGGAAACAGGGCGGTCAGTTACCTTGGAAACAGGGCAGTCAGTTACCCTGGAAACAGGGCAGTCAGTTATCCCAGAAACAGGGCAGTCAGTTATCCCGGAAACAGGTCTGTCAGTTATCCTGGAAACATGGTGATCAGTTATCCCGGAAACAGGGCTGTCAGTTATCCCGGAAACAGGGTGATCAGTTACCCTGGAAACTAGGCAGTCAGTTACCCTGGAAACAGGGCAGTCAGTTATCCTGGAAACAGGGCAGACAGTTATCCTGGAAACAGGGCGGTCAGTTACCCCGGAAATAGGGCGGTCAGTTATCCTGGAAACAGGGCGTTCAGTTGCCCCGGAAAAAGGGAGATCAGTTACCCCAGAAACAGGGCGCTCAGTTACCCTGGAAACAGGGCAGTCAGTTACCCTGGAGACAGGGCAGTCAGTTAACCTGGAAACAGGGCAGTCAGTTGTCCTGGAAACAGGGCGGTCAGTTATCCTGGAAACAGGGCGGTCAGTTACCCCTGAAATAGGGCAGTCAGTTACGCTGGAAACAGGGCAGTCAGTTATCCCGAAAACAGGGCAGTCAGTTATCCCGGAAACAGGGTGATCAGTTACCCTGGAAACAGGGCAGTCAGTTACCCCGGAAACAGGGCGGTCAGTTACCCTGGAGCAGCGCAGCCAGTTATCCCGGAAACAGGGTGATCAGTTACCCTGGAAACTCGGTAGTCAGTTACCCTGGAAACAGGGCAGTCAGTTACCCCAGAAATAGGGCATTCAATTACCCTGGAAACTGGGCAGTCAGTTACCCTGGAGACAGGGCAGTCAGTTAACCTGGAAACAGGGCAGTCAGTTGTCCTGGAAACTGGGCGGTCAATATCCTGGAAACAGGGCGGTCAGTTACCCCTGAAATAGGGCAGTCAGTTACCCTGGAAACAGGGTGATCAGTTATCCTGGAACCAGGGCAGTCAGTTACCCCGGAAACAGGGCAGTCAGTTACGCTGGAAACAGGGCAGTCAGTTATCCTGGAAACAGGGCAGTCAGTTATCCTGGAAACAGGGTGATCAGTTATCCTGGAAACAGGGCAGACAGTTACCCCGGAAACAGGGCAGTCAGTTACGCTGGAAACAGGGCAGTCAGTTATCCCGGAAACTGGGCAGTCAGTTACCCTGGAGACAGGGCAGTCAGTTAACCTGGAAACAGGGCAGTCAGTTGTCCTGGAAACAGGGCGGTCAGTTATCCTGGAAACAGGGCGGTCAGTTACCCCTGAAATAGGGCGGTCAGTTACCCTGGAAACAGGGTGATCAGTAACCCTGGAAACAGATTACTCAGTTACCCCTGAAGCAGGGTGATCAGTTATCCTGGAAACAGATTACTCAGTTACCCCGGAAACAGCGCAGTTTTTTACCCTGGAAGCAGGGCACACAGTTATCCCAGAAACAGGGTGATCTGTTACCCTGGAAACAGGGCAGTCAGTTATCCTGGAAACAGTGCGGTCAGTTAGCCAGAAAAACGGCGGTCAGTTACCCTGGAAACAGGGCAGTCAGTTACCTCAGAAACAGGGCGGTCAGTTATCCTGGAAACAGGGCAGTCATTTACCCCGGAAACAGGGTGAACTGTTACCCTGGAAACAGGGCAGTCAGTTACCCTGGAAACAGGGCAGTCAGCTACCCCGGAAGCAGGGTGATCAGTTACCCTGGAAACAGGGTGAACAGTTACCCTGGAAACAGGGAAGTCAGTTACACCGGAAACAGGGCGGTCAGCTGCCCTGGAAACCGGGCAGTCATTTACCCTGGAAACAGGGCAGTCAGTTATCTCGGAATCAGGGCGATCAGTTACCCTGAAACAGGGCGGTCAGTTATCCCGGAAAAAGGGCGGTCAGTTATTTCGGAAACAGGGCGATCAGTTACCCTGGAAACAGGGTGATCAGTCATCCCGGAAAAAGGGCAGTCAGTTACCCTGGAAAATGGGCGATCAGTTACCCCGGAAATAGGTCATCGGTTACCCCGGAAACAGGGCAGTTTACCCGGAAACAGGGCGGTCAATTATCCCGGAAACAGGGCTGTCAGTTACCCCGGAAACAGGGCAGTCAGTTACCCTGGAAACAGGGCAGTCAGTTACCCTGGAAACAGGGCAGTCAGTTATCACGGAAACAGTGCAGTCAGTTATCCTGGAAACAGAGTGATCAGTTACCCTGGAATCAGGGCAGTCAGTTAATCTGGAAACAGGGCAGTCAGTTTCCCTGCAAACATGGCAGTCAGTTATCCCGGAAACAGGGCGGTCAGATACCCCAGAAACAGGGCGGGCAGTTACCCTGGAAACAGGGCAGTCAGTTATCCTGGAAACAGGGTGGTCAGTTACCCTGGAAACAGGGCGGTCAGTAACCCTGGAAACAGGGCAGACAGTTACCCCGGAAACAGTGCGGTCAGTTAACCTGGAAACAGGGCGGTCAGTTACCCCAGAAACAGTGTGATCAGTTACCCTGGAAACTGGGCAGTCAGTTACCCTGGAAACAGGGCTGTCAGTTATCCCGGAAACAGGGCGGTCAGTTACCCTGGAAACAGGGCAGTCAGTTACCCTGGAAACAGGGCTGTCAGTTATCCCAGATACAGGGCAGTCAGTTATCCCGGAAACAGGGCTGTCAGTTATCCTGGAAACATGGTGATCAGTTATCCCGGAAACAGGGCTGTCAGTTATCCCGGAAACAGGGTGATCAGTTACCCTGGAAACTGGGCAGTCAGTTACCCTGGAAACAGGGCAGTCAGTTACCCTGGAAACAGGGCAGTCAGTTATCGTGGAAACAGGGCAGACAGTTATCCTGGAAACAGGGCAGTCAGTTACCCCGGAAATAGGGCGGTCAGTTATCCTGGAAACAGGGCGTTCAGTTGCCCCGGAAACAGGGAGATCAGTTACCCCAGAAACAGGGCGCTCAGTTCCCCTGGAAACAGGGCAGTCAGTTACCCTGGAGACAGGGCAGACAGTTAACCTGGAAACAGGGCAGTCAGTTGTCCTGGAAACAGGGCGGTCAGTTATCCTGGAAACAGGGCGGTCAGTTACCCCTGAAATAGGGCAGTCAGTTACCCTGGAAACAGGGTGATCAGTTATCCTGGAAACAGGGCAGTCAGTTACCCCGGAAACAGGGCAGTCAGTTACGCTGGAAACAGAGCAGTCAGTTATCCCGGAAACAGGGCAGTCAGTTATCCCGGAAACAGGGTGATCAGTTATCCTGGAAACAGGGCAGACAGTTACCCCAGAAACAGGGCAGTCAGTTACGCTGGAGACAGGGCAGTCAGTTAACCTGGAAACAGGGCAGTCAGTTGTCCTGGAAACGGGGCGGTCAGTTATCCTGGAAACATGGCGGTCAGTTACCCCTGAAATAGGGCGGTCAGTTACCCTGGAAACAGGGTGATCAGTAACCCTGGAAACAGATTACTCAGTTACCCCTGAAGCAGGGTGATCAGTTATCCTGGAAACAGGGCGGTCAGTTACCCCGGAAACAGGGCAGTTTTTTACCCTGGAAGCAGGGCACACAGTTATCCCGGAAACAGGGTGATCTGTTACCCTGGAAACAGGGCAGTCAGTTATCCTGGAAACAGTGCGGTCAGTTAGCCGGAAAAACGGCGGTCAGTTACCCTGGAAACAGGGCACTCAGTTACCTCGGAAACAGGGCGGTCAGTTATCCTGGAAACAGGGCAGTCATTTACCCCGGAAACAGGGTGAACTGTTACCCTGGAAACAGGGCAGTCAGTTACCCTGGAAACAGGGCAGTCAGCTACCCCGGAAGCAGGGTGATCAGTTACCATGGAAACAGGGTGAACAGTTACCCTGGAAACAGGGCAGTCAGTTACACCGGAAACAGGGCGGTCAGTTGCCCTGGAAACCGGGCAGTCATTTACCCTGGAAACAGGGCAGTCAGTTATCCCGGAAACAGGGCGGTCAGTTACCCTGGAAACAGGGCGGTCTGTTATCCCGAAAAAGGGCTGTCAGTTATCTCGGAATCAGGGCGATCAGTTACCCTGGAAACAGGGCGGTGAGTTATCCCGGAAAAAGGGCGGTCAGTTATCCCGGAAACATGACGGTCAGTTGTCCCGCAAACAGGGTGATCAGTTACCCTGGAAACAGGGTGATCAGTTATCCCGGAAACAGGGCAGTCAGTTACCCTGGAAAATGGGCGATCAGTTACCCCGGAAATAGGTCATCGGTTACCCCGGAAACAGGGCAGTTTACCCGGAAACAGGGCGGTCAATTATCCCGGAAACAGGGCAGTCAGTTACCCCGGAAACAGGGCAGTCAGTTACCCTGGAAACAGGGCAGTCAGTTACCCTGGAAACAGGGCAGTCAGTTATCACGGAAACAGTGCAGTCAGTTATCCCGGAAACAGGGTGATCAGTTACCCTGGAATCAGGGCAGTCAGTTATCCCGGAAACAGGGCGGTCAGATACCCCAGAAACAGGGCAGTTAGTTACCCTGGAAACAGGGCAGTCAGTTATCCTGGAAACAGGGTGGTCAGTTACCCTGGAAACAGGGCGGTCAGTAACCCTGGAAACAGGGCAGACAGTCACCCCGGAAACAGTGCGGTCAGTTAACCTGGAAACAGGGCGGTCAGTTACCCCAGAAACAGTGTGATCAGTTACCCTGGAAACTGGGCAGTCAGTTACCCTGGAAACAGGTCTGTCAGTTATCCCGGAAACAGGGCGGTCAGTTACCCTGGAAACAGGGCAGTCAGTTACCCTGGAAACAGGGCAGTCAGTTATCCTGGAAACAGGGCAGACAGTTATCCTGGAAACAGGGCGGTCAGTTACCCCGGAAATAGGGCGATCAGTTATCCTGGAAACAGGGCATTCAGTTGCCCCGGAAACAGGGAGATCAGTTACCCCGGAAACAGGGCGGTCAGTTACCCTGGAAACAGGGCAGTCAGTTACCCTGGAGACAGGGCAGTCAGTTAACCTGGAAACAGGGCAGTCAGTTGTCCTGGAAGCAGGGCGGTCAGTTATCCTGGAAACAGGGCGGTCAGTTACCCCTGAAATAGGGCGGTCAGTTACCCTGGAAACAGGGTGATCAGTAACCCTGGAAACAGATTACTTAGTTACCCCTGAAGCAGGGTGATCAGTTATCCTAGAAACAGGGCGGTCAGTTACCCCGGAAAATGGGGAAGTTTTTTACCCTGGAAGCAGGGCACACAGCTATCCCGGAAACAGGGTGATCTGTTACCCTGGAAACAGGGCAGTCAGTTATCCTGGAAACAGTGCGGTGAGTTAGCCGGAAAAAGGGCAGTCAGTTAACTCAGAAACAGGGCGGTCATTTAGCCTGGAAACAGGGCAGTCAGTTACCCCGGAAACAGGGTGAACTGTTGCCCTGGAAACAGGGCAGTCAGTTACCCTGGAAACAGGGCAGTCAGTTACCTCGGAAACAGGGCGGTCATTTAGCCTGGAAACAGGGCAGTCATTTACCCCGCAAACAGGGTGAACTGTTGCCCTGGAAACAGGGCAGTCAGTTACCCTGGAAACAGGGCAGTCAGCTACCCCGGAAACAGGGTGATCAGTTACCCCGGAAACAGGGCAGTGAGTTACCCTGGCAACAGGGCAGACAGTTACACCGGAAACAGGGCAGTCAGTTGCCCTGGAAACCGGGCAGTCATTTACCCTGGAAACAGGGCGGTCTGTTATCCCGAAAAAGGGCGGTCAGTTATCTCGGAATCAGGGCGATCAGTTACCCTGGAAACAGGGCGGTGAGTTATCCCGGAAAAAGGGCGGTCAGTTCTCTCGGAAACAGGGCGATCAGTTACCCCGGAAACATGGCAGTCAGTTATCCCGGAAACAGGACGGTTAGTTACCCCGCAAACAGGGTGATCAGTTACCCTGGAAACAGGGTGATCAGTTATCCCGGAAACAGGGCAGTCAGTTACCCTGGAAAATGGGCGATCAGTTACCCCAGAAATAGGTCATCGGTTACCCCGGAAACAGGGCAGTTTACCCCAGAAACAGGGCGGTCAATTATCCCGGAAACAGCACAGTCAGTTACCCCGGAAACAGGGCACTCAGTTACCCTGGAAACAGGGCAGTCAGTTACCCTGGAAACAGGGCAGTCATTTATCACTGAAACAGTGCAGTCAGTTATCCCGGAAACAGGGTGATCAGTTACCCTGGAATCAGGGCAGTCAGTTAATCTGGAAACAGGGCAGTCAGTTTCCCTGGAAACACGGCAGTCAGTTATCCCGGAAACAGGGCGGTCAGATACCCCAGTACCAGGGCGGGCAGTTACCCTGGAAACAGGGCAGTCAGTTATCCTGGAAACAGGGTGGTCAGTTACCCTGGAAACAGGGCGGTCAGTAACCCTGGAAACAGGGCAGACAGTCACCCCGGAAACAGTGTGATCAGTTACCCTGGAAACTGGGCAGTCAGTTACTCTGGAAACAGGGCTGTCAGTTATCCCGGAAACAGGGCGGTCAGTTACCTTGGAAACAGGGCAGTCAGTTACCCTGGAAACAGGGCAGTCAGTTATCCCAGAAACAGGGCAGTCAGTTATCCCGGAAACAGGTCTGTCAGTTATCCTGGAAACATGGTGATCAGTTATCCCGGAAACAGGGCTGTCAGTTATCCCGGAAACAGGGTGATCAGTTACCCTGGAAACTAGGCAGTCAGTTACCCTGGAAACAGGGCAGTCAGTTATCCTGGAAACAGGGCAGACAGTTATCCTGGAAACAGGGCGGTCAGTTACCCCGGAAATAGGGCGGTCAGTTATCCTGGAAACAGGGCGTTCAGTTGCCCCGGAAAAAGGGAGATCAGTTACCCCAGAAACAGGGCGCTCAGTTACCCTGGAAACAGGGCAGTCAGTTACCCTGGAGACAGGGCAGTCAGTTAACCTGGAAACAGGGCAGTCAGTTGTCCTGGAAACAGGGCGGTCAGTTATCCTGGAAACAGGGCGGTCAGTTACCCCTGAAATAGGGCAGTCAGTTACCCTGGAAACAGGGCAGTCAGTTACGCTGGAAACAGGGCAGTCAGTTATCCCGAAAACAGGGCAGTCAGTTATCCCGGAAACAGGGTGATCAGTTACCCCGGAAACAGGGCAGTCAGTTACGCTGGAAACAGGGCAGTCAGTTATCCCGAAAACAGGGCAGTCAGTTATCCCGGAAACAGGGTGATCAGTTACCCTGGAAACAGGGCAGTCAGTTACCCCGGAAACAGGGCGGTCAGTTACCCTGGAGCAGCGCAGCCAGTTATCCCGGAAACAGGGTGATCAGTTACCCTGGAAACTCGGTAGTCAGTTACCCTGGAAACAGGGCAGTCAGTTACCCCAGAAATAGGGCATTCAATTACCCTGGAAACTGGGCAGTCAGTTACCCTGGAGACAGGGCAGTCAGTTAACCTGGAAACAGGGCAGTCAGTTGTCCTGGAAACTGGGCGGTCAATATCCTGGAAACAGGGCGGTCAGTTACCCCTGAAATAGGGCAGTCAGTTACCCTGGAAACAGGGTGATCAGTTATCCTGGAACCAGGGCAGTCAGTTACCCCGGAAACAGGGCAGTCAGTTACGCTGGAAACAGGGCAGTCAGTTATCCTGGAAACAGGGCAGTCAGTTATCCTGGAAACAGGGTGATCAGTTATCCTGGAAACAGGGCAGACAGTTACCCCGGAAACAGGGCAGTCAGTTACGCTGGAAACAGGGCAGTCAGTTATCCCGGAAACTGGGCAGTCAGTTACCCTGGAGACAGGGCAGTCAGTTAACCTGGAAACAGGGCAGTCAGTTGTCCTGGAAACAGGGCGGTCAGTTATCCTGGAAACAGGGCGGTCAGTTACCCCTGAAATAGGGCGGTCAGTTACCCTGGAAACAGGGTGATCAGTAACCCTGGAAACAGATTACTCAGTTACCCCTGAAGCAGGGTGATCAGTTATCCTGGAAACAGATTACTCAGTTACCCCGGAAACAGCGCAGTTTTTTACCCTGGAAGCAGGGCACACAGTTATCCCAGAAACAGGGTGATCTGTTACCCTGGAAACAGGGCAGTCAGTTATCCTGGAAACAGTGCGGTCAGTTAGCCAGAAAAACGGCGGTCAGTTACCCTGGAAACAGGGCAGTCAGTTACCTCAGAAACAGGGCGGTCAGTTATCCTGGAAACAGGGCAGTCATTTACCCCGGAAACAGGGTGAACTGTTACCCTGGAAACAGGGCAGTCAGTTACCCTGGAAACAGGGCAGTCAGCTACCCCGGAAGCAGGGTGATCAGTTACCCTGGAAACAGGGTGAACAGTTACCCTGGAAACAGGGAAGTCAGTTACACCGGAAACAGGGCGGTCAGCTGCCCTGGAAACCGGGCAGTCATTTACCCTGGAAACAGGGCAGTCAGTTATCTCGGAATCAGGGCGATCAGTTACCCTGAAACAGGGCGGTCAGTTATCCCGGAAAAAGGGCGGTCAGTTATTTCGGAAACAGGGCGATCAGTTACCCTGGAAACAGGGTGATCAGTCATCCCGGAAAAAGGGCAGTCAGTTACCCTGGAAAATGGGCGATCAGTTACCCCGGAAATAGGTCATCGGTTACCCCGGAAACAGGGCAGTTTACCCGGAAACAGGGCGGTCAATTATCCCGGAAACAGGGCTGTCAGTTACCCCGGAAACAGGGCAGTCAGTTACCCTGGAAACAGGGCAGTCAGTTACCCTGGAAACAGGGCAGTCAGTTATCACGGAAACAGTGCAGTCAGTTATCCTGGAAACAGAGTGATCAGTTACCCTGGAATCAGGGCAGTCAGTTAATCTGGAAACAGGGAAGTCAGTTTCCCTGCAAACATGGCAGTCAGTTATCCCGGAAACAGGGCGGTCAGATACCCCAGAAACAGGGCGGGCAGTTACCCTGGAAACAGGGCAGTCAGTTATCCTGGAAACAGGGTGGTCAGTTACCCTGGAAACAGGGCGGTCAGTAACCCTGGAAACAGGGCAGACAGTTACCCCGGAAACAGTGCGGTCAGTTAACCTGGAAACAGGGCGGTCAGTTACCCCAGAAACAGTGTGATCAGTTACCCTGGAAACTGGGCAGTCAGTTACCCTGGAAACAGGGCTGTCAGTTATCCCGGAAACAGGGCGGTCAGTTACCCTGGAAACAGGGCAGTCAGTTACCCTGGAAACAGGGCTGTCAGTTATCCCAGATACAGGGCAGTCAGTTATCCCGGAAACAGGGCTGTCAGTTACCCTGGAAACATGGTGGTCAGTTATCCCGGAAACAGGGCTGTCAGTTATCCCGGAAACAGGGTGATCAGTTACCCTGGAAACTGGGCAGTCAGTTACCCTGGAAACAGGGCAGTCAGTTACCCTGGAAACAGGGCAGTCAGTTATCGTGGAAACAGGGCAGACAGTTATCCTGGAAACAGGGCAGTCAGTTACCCCGGAAATAGGGCGGTCAGTTATCCTGGAAACAGGGCGTTCAGTTGCCCCGGAAACAGGGCAGTCAGTTACGCTGGAAACAGAGCAGTCAGTTATCCCGGAAACAGGGCAGTCAGTTATCCCGGAAACAGGGTAGTCAGTTACGCTGGAAACAGAGCAGTCAGTTATCCCGGAAACAGGGCAGTCAGTTATCCCGGAAACAGGGTGATCAGTTATCCTGGAAACAGGGCAGACAGTTACCCCGGAAACAGGGCAGTCAGTTACGCTGGAGACAGGGCAGTCAGTTAACCTGGAAACAGGGCAGTCAGTTGTCCTGGAAACGGGGCGGTCAGTTATCCTGGAAACATGGCGGTCAGTTACCCCTGAAATAGGGCGGTCAGTTACCCTGGAAACAGGGTGATCAGTAACCCTGGAAACAGATTACTCAGTTACCCCTGAAGCAGGGTGATCAGTTATCCTGGAAACAGGGCGGTCAGTTACCCCGGAAACAGGGCAGTTTTTTACCCTGGAAGCAGGGCACACAGTTATCCCGGAAACAGGGTGATCTGTTACCCTGGAAACAGGGCAGTCAGTTATCCTGGAAACAGTGCGGTCAGTTAGCCGGAAAAACGGCGGTCAGTTACCCTGGAAACAGGGCACTCAGTTACCTCGGAAACAGGGCGGTCAGTTATCCTGGAAACAGGGCAGTCATTTACCCCGGAAACAGGGTGAACTGTTACCCTGGAAACAGGGCAGTCAGTTACCCTGGAAACAGGGCAGTCAGCTACCCCGGAAGCAGGGTGATCAGTTACCATGGAAACAGGGTGAACAGTTACCCTGGAAACAGGGCAGTCAGTTACACCGGAAACAGGGCGGTCAGTTGCCCTGGAAACCGGGCAGTCATTTACCCTGGAAACAGGGCAGTCAGTTATCCCGGAAACAGGGCGGTCAGTTACCCTGGAAACAGGGCGGTCTGTTATCCCGAAAAAGGGCTGTCAGTTATCTCGGAATCAGGGCGATCAGTTACCCTGGAAACAGGGCGGTGAGTTATCCCGGAAAAAGGGCGGTCAGTTCTCTCGGAAACAGGGCTATCAGTTACCCCGGAAACATGGCAGTCAGTTATCCCGGAAACATGACGGTCAGTTGTCCCGCAAACAGGGTGATCAGTTACCCTGGAAACAGGGTGATCAGTTATCCCGGAAACAGGGCAGTCAGTTACCCTGGAAAATGGGCGATCAGTTACCCCGGAAATAGGTCATCGGTTACCCCGGAAACAGGGCAGTTTACCCGGAAACAGGGCGGTCAATTATCCCGGAAACAGGGCAGTCAGTTACCCCGGAAACAGGGCAGTCAGTTACCCTGGAAACAGGGCAGTCAGTTACCCTGGAAACAGGGCAGTCAGTTATCACGGAAACAGTGCAGTCAGTTATCCCGGAAACAGGGTGATCAGTTACCCTGGAATCAGGGCAGTCAGTTATCCCGGAAACAGGGCGGTCAGATACCCCAGAAACAGGGCAGTTAGTTACCCTGGAAACAGGGCAGTCAGTTATCCTGGAAACAGGGTGGTCAGTTACCCTGGAAACAGGGCGGTCAGTAACCCTGGAAACAGGGCAGACAGTCACCCCGGAAACAGTGCGGTCAGTTAACCTGGAAACAGGGCGGTCAGTTACCCCAGAAACAGTGTGATCAGTTACCCTGGAAACTGGGCAGTCAGTTACCCTGGAAACAGGTCTGTCAGTTATCCCGGAAACAGGGCGGTCAGTTACCCTGGAAACAGGGCAGTCAGTTACCCTGGAAACAGGGCAGTCAGTTATCCTGGAAACAGGGCAGACAGTTATCCTGGAAACAGGGCGGTCAGTTACCCCGGAAATAGGGCGATCAGTTATCCTGGAAACAGGGCATTCAGTTGCCCCGGAAACAGGGAGATCAGTTACCCCGGAAACAGGGCGGTCAGTTACCCTGGAAACAGGGCAGTCAGTTACCCTGGAGACAGGGCAGTCAGTTAACCTGGAAACAGGGCAGTCAGTTACCCTGGAGACAGGGCAGTCAGTCAACCTGGAAACAGGGCAGTCAGTTGTCCTGGAAACAGGGTGGTCAGTTATCCTGGAAACAGGGCGGTCAGTTACCCCTGAAATAGGGCAGTCAGTTACCCTGGAAACAGGGTGATCAGTTATCCTGGAAACAGGGCAGTCAGTTACCCCGGAAACAGGGCAGTCAGTTACGCTGGAAACAGGGCAGTCAGTTATCCCGGAAACAGAGCAGTCAGTTATCCCGGAAACAGGGTGATCAGTTACCCTGGAAACAGGACAGTCAGTTACCCCGGAAACAGGGCGGTCAGTTACCCTGGAAACAGCGCAGCCAGTTATCCCGGAAACAGGGTGATCAGTTACCCTGTAAACTCGGCACTCAGTTACCCAGGAAACAGGGCAGTCAGTTACCCCAGAAATAGGGCATTCAATTACCCTGGAAACTGGGCAGTCAGTTAACCTGGACACAGGGCAGTCAGTTACCCCTTAAACAGGGTGTTCAGTTACCCTGGAAACTGGGCAGTCAGTTACCCTGAAAACAGGGCAGTCAGTTACCCCGGAAAAAGGGTGGTCAGTTACCCCGGAAACAGGGCGGTCATTTACCCCTGAAACAGGGCAGTCAGTTACCCTGGTAACAGGGCAGTCAGTTACCTTGGAAACAGAGAGGTCAGTTACCCTGGAAACAGGGCAGTCAGTTACCCCGGAAACAGGATGATCAGTTACCCTGGAAACAGGGCGGTCAGTTACCCCGGAAACAGGGTGATCAGTTACCCCGGAAACAGGGCAATCAGTTACCCTGGAAACAGTACAGCCAGTTATCCCGGAAACAGGGCAGTGAGTTACCCCGGAAACACGGCGGTCAGTTACCCTGGAAACAGGGCAGTCAGTTACCCCGGAAACAGGGTGATCAGTTACACTGCAAACTGGGCAGTCAGTTACCCCGGAAACAGGGTGAACTGTTACCCTGGAAACTGGGCAGTCAGTTACCCTAGAAACAGGGCAGTCAGTTACCCCGTAAACAGGGTGGTCAGTTACCCTGGAAACAGGGCAGTAAGATACCCTGGAAACAGGGCAGTCAGTTATCCCAGAAACAGGGCAGTCAGTTAACCTGGAAACAGGGCAGTCAGTTACCCTGGAAACAGGGCAATAAGTTATCCCGGAAACAGGGCTGTCAGTTATCCCGGAAACAGTGTGATCAGTTACCCTGGAAACTGGGCAGTCAGTTACCCTGGAAACAGGGCAGTCAGTTATCCCGGAAACAGGGTGATCAGTTATCCCGGAAACAGGGGGGGTCAGTTATCCTGGAAACATGGTGATCAGTTATCCCGGAAACAGGGCTGTCAGTTATCCCGGAAACAGGGCAGTCAGTTACCCTGGAAACAGGGCAGTCAGTTATCCCAGAAACAGGGCAGTCAGTTATCCTGGAAACAGGGCTGTCAGTTATCCTGGAAACATGGTGATCAGTTATCCCGGAACCAGGGCTGTCAGTTATCCCGGAAACAGGTTGATCAGTTACCCTGGAAACTGCGCAGTCAGTTACCCTGGAAACAGGGCAGTCAGTTACCCAGGAAACAGGGCAGTCAGTTATCCTGGAAACAGGGCAGACAGTTATCCTGGAAACAGGGCGGTCAGTTACCCTGGAAATAGGGCGGTCAGTTATCCTGGAAACAGGGCGTTCAGTTGCCCCGGAAACAGGGAGATCAGTTATCCCAGAAACAGGGCGCTCAGTTACCCTGGAAACAGGGCAGTCAGTTACCCTGGAGACAGGGCAGTCAGTTAACCTGGAAACAGGGCAGTCAGTTGTCCTGGAAACAGGGTGGTCAGTTATTGTGGAAACAGGGCGGTCAGTTACCCCTGAAATAGGGCAGTCAGTTACCCTGGAAACAGGGTGATCAGTTATCCTGGAAACAGGGCAGTCAGTTACCCCGGAAACAGGGCAGTCAGTTACGCTGGAAACAGGGCAGTCAGTTATCCCGGAAACAGGGCAGTCAGTTATCCCGGAAACAGGGTGATCAGTTACCCTGGAAACAGGGCAGTCAGTTACCCCAGAAACAGGGCGGTCAGTTACCCTGGAAACAGCGCAGCCAGTTATCCCGGAAACAGGGTGATCAGTTACCCTGTAAACTCGGCACTCAGTTACCCAGGAAACAGGGCAGTCAGTTACCCCAGAAATAGGGCATTCAATTACCCTGGAAACTGGGCAATCAGTTAACCTGGACACAGGGCAGTCAGTTACCCCTTAAACAGGGTGATCAGTTACCCTGGAAACTGGGCAGTCAGTTACCCTGAAAACAGGGCAGTCAGTTACCCCGGAAAAAGGGTGGTCAGTTACCCCGGAAACAGGGCGGTCATTTACCCCTGAAACAGGGCAGTCAGTTACCCTGGTAACAGGGCAGTCAGTTACCTTGGAAACAGAGAGGTCAGTTACCCTGGAAACAAGGCAGTCAGTTACCCCGGAATCAGGGTGATCAGTTACCCTGGAAACAGGGCGGTCAGTTACCCCGGAAACAGGGTGATCAGTTACCCCGGAAACAGGGCAATCAGTTACCCTGGAAACAGGACAGCCAGTTATCCCGGAAACAGGGCAGTGAGTTACCCCGGAAACACGGCGGTCAGTTACCCTGGAAACAGGGCAGTCAGTTACCCCGGAAACAGGGTGATCAGTTACACTGCAAACTGGGCAGTCAGTTACCCCGGAAACAGGGTGAACTGTTACCCTGGAAACTGGGCAGTCAGTTACCCTAGAAACAGGGCAGTCAGTTACCGCGTAAACAGGTTGGTCAGTTACCCTGGAAACAGGGCAGTAAGATACCCTGGAAACAGGGCAGTCAGTTATCCCAGAAACAGGGCAGTCAGTTAACCTGGAAACAGGGCAGTCAGTTACCCTGGAAACAGGGCAATCAGTTATCCCGGAAACAGGGCTGTCAGTTATCCCAGAAACAGTGTGATCAGTTACCCTGGAAACTGGGCAGTCAGTTACCCTGGAAACAGGGCAGTCAGTTATCCCGGAAACAGGGCGGTCAGTTACCCTGGAAACAGGGCAGTCAGTTACCCTGGAAACATGGCAGTCAGTTATCCCAGAAACAAGGCAGTCAGTTATCCCGGAAAAAGGGCTGTCAGTTACCCCGGAAACAGGGTGATCAGTTATCCCGGAAACAGGGGGGGTCAGTTATCCTGGAAACATGGTGATCAGTTATCCCGGAAACAGGGCTGTCAGTTATCCCGGAAACAGGGCAGTCAGTTACCCTGGAAACAGGGCAGTCAGTTATCCTGGAAACAGGGCAGACTGTTATCCTGGAAACAGGGCGGTCAGTTACCCCGGAAATAGGGCAGTCAGTTATCCTGGAAACAGGGCGTTCAGTTGCCCCGGAAACAGGGAGATCAGTTACCCCGGAAACAGGGCGGTCAGTTACCCTGGAAACAGGGCAGTCAGTTACCCTGGAGACAGGGCAGTCACTTAACCTGGAAACAGGGCAGTCAGTTGTCCTGGAAACAGGGCGGTCAGTTATCCTGGAAACAGGGCGGTCAGTTACCCCTGAAATAGGGCGTTCAGTTACCCTGGAAACAGGGTGATCAGTTACACTGGAAACAGGGCAGTCAGTTACCCCAGAAAAAGGGCAGTCAGTTACCCCAGAAACAGGGCGGTCACTAAACCTGGAAACAAATTACTCAGTTACCCCTGAAGCAGGGTGATCAGTTATCCTGGAAACAGGGCGGTCAGTTACCCTGGAAATAGGGCGGTCAGTTATCCTGGAAACAGGGCGTTCAGTTGCCCCGGAAACAGGGAGATCAGTTATCCCAGAAACAGGGCGCTCAGTTACCCTGGAAACAGGGCAGTCAGTTACCCTGGAGACAGGGCAGTCAGTTAACCTGGAAACAGGGCAGTCAGTTGTCCTGGAAACAGGGTGGTCAGTTATTGTGGAAACAGGGCGGTCAGTTACCCCTGAAATAGGGCAGTCAGTTACCCTGGAAACAGGGTGATCAGTTATCCTGGAAACAGGGCAGTCAGTTACCCCGGAAACAGGGCAGTCAGTTACGCTGGAAACAGGGCAGTCAGTTATCCCGGAAACAGGGCAGTCAGTTATCCCGGAAACAGGGTGATCAGTTACCCTGGAAACAGGGCAGTCAGTTACCCCAGAAACAGGGCGGTCAGTTACCCTGGAAACAGCGCAGCCAGTTATCCCGGAAACAGGGTGATCAGTTACCCTGTAAACTCGGCACTCAGTTACCCAGGAAACAGGGCAGTCAGTTACCCCAGAAATAGGGCATTCAATTACCCTGGAAACTGGGCAATCAGTTAACCTGGACACAGGGCAGTCAGTTACCCCTTAAACAGGGTGATCAGTTACCCTGGAAACTGGGCAGTCAGTTACCCTGAAAACAGGGCAGTCAGTTACCCCGGAAAAAGGGTGGTCAGTTACCCCGGAAACAGGGCGGTCATTTACCCCTGAAACAGGGCAGTCAGTTACCCTGGTAACAGGGCAGTCAGTTACCTTGGAAACAGAGAGGTCAGTTACCCTGGAAACAAGGCAGTCAGTTACCCCGGAATCAGGGTGATCAGTTACCCTGGAAACAGGGCGGTCAGTTACCCCGGAAACAGGGTGATCAGTTACCCCGGAAACAGGGCAATCAGTTACCCTGGAAACAGGACAGCCAGTTATCCCGGAAACAGGGCAGTGAGTTACCCCGGAAACACGGCGGTCAGTTACCCTGGAAACAGGGCAGTCAGTTACCCCGGAAACAGGGTGATCAGTTACACTGCAAACTGGGCAGTCAGTTACCCCGGAAACAGGGTGAACTGTTACCCTGGAAACTGGGCAGTCAGTTACCCTAGAAACAGGGCAGTCAGTTACCGCGTAAACAGGTTGGTCAGTTACCCTGGAAACAGGGCAGTAAGATACCCTGGAAACAGGGCAGTCAGTTATCCCAGAAACAGGGCAGTCAGTTAACCTGGAAACAGGGCAGTCAGTTACCCTGGAAACAGGGCAATCAGTTATCCCGGAAACAGGGCTGTCAGTTATCCCAGAAACAGTGTGATCAGTTACCCTGGAAACTGGGCAGTCAGTTACCCTGGAAACAGGGCAGTCAGTTATCCCGGAAACAGGGCGGTCAGTTACCCTGGAAACAGGGCAGTCAGTTACCCTGGAAACATGGCAGTCAGTTATCCCAGAAACAAGGCAGTCAGTTATCCCGGAAAAAGGGCTGTCAGTTACCCCGGAAACAGGGTGATCAGTTATCCCGGAAACAGGGGGGGTCAGTTATCCTGGAAACATGGTGATCAGTTATCCCGGAAACAGGGCTGTCAGTTATCCCGGAAACAGGGCAGTCAGTTACCCTGGAAACAGGGCAGTCAGTTATCCTGGAAACAGGGCAGACTGTTATCCTGGAAACAGGGCGGTCAGTTACCCCGGAAATAGGGCAGTCAGTTATCCTGGAAACAGGGCGTTCAGTTGCCCCGGAAACAGGGAGATCAGTTACCCCGGAAACAGGGCGGTCAGTTACCCTGGAAACAGGGCAGTCAGTTACCCTGGAGACAGGGCAGTCACTTAACCTGGAAACAGGGCAGTCAGTTGTCCTGGAAACAGGGCGGTCAGTTATCCTGGAAACAGGGCGGTCAGTTACCCCTGAAATAGGGCGTTCAGTTACCCTGGAAACAGGGTGATCAGTTACACTGGAAACAGGGCAGTCAGTTACCCCAGAAAAAGGGCAGTCAGTTACCCCAGAAACAGGGCGGTCACTAAACCTGGAAACAAATTACTCAGTTACCCCTGAAGCAGGGTGATCAGTTATCCTGGAAACAGGGCGGTCAGTTACCCCGGAAATAGGGCAGTTTTTTACCCTGGAAACAGGGCAGTCTGTTATCCTGGAAACAGTGCGGTCAGTTAGCCGGAAAAACGGCGGTCAGTTACCCTGGAAACAGGGCAGTCAGTTACCTCGGAAACAGGGCGGTCAGTTAGCCTGGAAACAGGGCAGTCATTTACCCCGGAAACAGGGTGAACTGTTACCCTGGAAACAGGGCAGTCAGTTACCCCGGAAACAGGGTGGTCAGTTACCCTGGAAACAGGGCAGTCAGCTACCCCGGAAACAGGGTGATCAGTTACCCCGGAAACAGGGTGAACAGTTACCCTGGAAAAAGGGCAGTCAGTTACACTGGAAACAGGGCGGTCAGTTGCCCTGGAATCCAGGCAGTCATTTACCCTGGAAACAGGGCAGTCAGTTATCCCGGAAACAGGGCAGTCAGTTACCCTGGAAACAGAGCGGTCTGTTATCCCGAAAAATGGCGGTCTGTTATCTCGGAAACAGGGCGATCAGTTACCCCGGAAACATGGCAGTCAGTTATCCCGGAAACAGGACGGTCAGTTACCCCGCAAACAGGGTGATCAGTTACCCTGGAAACAGGGTGATCAGTTATCCCGGAAACAGGGCAGTCAGTTACCCTGGAAAATGGGCGATCAGTTACCCCAGAAATAGGTCATCGGTTACCCCGGAAACAGGGCAGTTTACCCGGAAACAGGGCGGTCAATTATCCCGGAAACAGGGCAGTCAGTTACCCCGGAAGCAGGGCAGTCAGTTACCCTGGAAAATGGGCGATCAGTTACCCCAGAAATAGGTCATCGGTTACCCCGGGAACAGGGCAGTTTACCCGGAAACAGGGCGGTCAATTATCCCGGAAACAGGGCAGTCAGTTACCCAGGAAGCAGGGCAGTCAGTTAACCTGGAAACAGGGCAGTCAGTTACCCTGGAAACAGGGCAGTCAGTTATCACGGAACAGGGCAGTTAGTTATCCCGGAAACAGGGTGATCAGTTACCCTGGAATCAGGGCAGTCAGTTAATCTGGAAACAGGGCAGTCAGTTATCCTGGAAAGAGGGTGGTCAGTTACCCTGGAAACAGGGCGGTCAGTAACCCTGGAAACAGGGCAGACAGTTACCCCGGAAACAGTGCGGTCAGTTAACCTGGAAACAGGGCTGTCAGTTACCCCAGAAACAGTGTGATCAGTTACCCTGGAAACTGGGCAGTCAGTTACCCAGGAAACAGGGCAGTCAGTTACCCCAGAAATAGGGCATTCAATTACCCTGGAAACTGGGCATTCAGTTAACCTGGACACAGGGCAGTCAGTTACCCCTTAAACAGGGTGATCAGTTACCCTGGTAACTGGGCAGTCAGTTACCCTGAAAACAGGGCAGTCAGTTACCCCGGAAAAAGGGTGGTCAGTTACCCCGGAAACAGGGCGGTCATTTACCCCGGAAACAGGGCAGTCAGTTACCCGGGAAACAGGGCAGTCAGTTGTCCTGGAAACAGGGCGGTCAGTTATCCTGGAAACAGGGCGGTCAGTTACCCCTGAAATAGGGCGTACAGTTACCCTGGAAACAGGGAGATCAGTTACCCTGGAAACAGGGCAGTCAGTGACCCCAGAAAAAGGGCAGTCAGTTACCCCAGAAACAGGGCGGTCACCAAACCTGGAAAAAGATTACTCAGTTACTCCTGTAGCAGGGTGATCAGTTATCCTGGAAACAGGGCGGTCAGTTACCCCGGAAATAGGGCAGTTTTTTACCCTGGAAACAGGGCATTCAGTTATCCTGGAAACAGTGCGGTCAGTTAGCCGGAAAATGGGCGGTCAGTTACCCTGGAAACAGGGCAGTCAGTTACCTCGGAAACAGGGCGGTCAGTTAGCCTGGAAACAGGGCAGTCATTTACCCCGGAAACAGGGTGAACTGCTACCCTGGAAACAGGGCAGTCAGTTACCCCGGAAACAGGGTGGTCAGTTACCCTGGAAACAGGGCAGTCAGCTACCCCGGAAACAGTGTGATCAGTTACCCCGGAAACACGGTGAACAGTTACCCTGGAAACAGGGCAGTCAGTTACACCGGAAACAGGGTGAACTGTTACCCTGGAAACAGGGCAGTCAGTTACCCCGGAAACAGGGTGGTCAGTTACCCTGGAAACAGGGCAGTCAGCTACCCTGGAAACAGGGTGATCAGTTACCCCGGAAACAGGGTGAACAGTTACCCTGGAAACAGGGCAGTCAGTTACACCGGAAACAGGGCGGTCAGTTGCCCTGGAAACCAGGCAGTCATTTACCCTGGAAACAGGGCAGTCAGTTATCCCGGAAACAGGGCAGTCAGTTACCCTGGAAACAGAGCGGTCTGTTATCCCGAAAAATGGCGGTCAGTTATCTCGGAAACAGGGCGATCAGTTACCCCGGAAACATGGCAGTCAGTTATCCCGGAAACAGGACGGTAAGTTACCCTGCAAACAGGGTGATCAGTTACCCTGGAAACAGGGTGATCAGTTATCCCGGAAACAGGGCAGTCAGTTACCCTGGAAAATGGGCGATCAGTTACCCCAGAAATAGGTCATCGGTTACCCCGGAAACAGGGCAGTTTACCCGGAAACAGGGCGGTCAATTATCCCGGAAACAGGGCAGTCAGTTACCCCGGAAGCAGGGCAGTCAGTTACCCTGGAAAATGGGCGATCAGTTACCCCAGAAATAGGTCATCGGTTACCCCGGAAACAGGGCAGTTTACCCGGAAACAGGGCGGTCAATTATCCCGGAAACAGGGCAGTCAGTTTCCCCGGAAGCAGGGCAGTCCGTTACCCTGGAAACAGGGCAGTCAGTTACCCTGGAAACAGGGCAGTCAGTTATCACGGAAACAGGGCAGTTAGTTATCCCGGAAACAGGGTGATCAGTTACCCTGGAATCAGGGCAGTCAGTTAATCTGGAAACAGGGCAGTCAGTTATCCTGGAAAGAGGGTGGTCAGTTACCCTGGAAACAGGGCGGTCAGTAACCCTGGAAACAGGGCAGACAGTTACCCCAGAAACAGTGCGGTCAGTTAACCTGGAAACAGGGCGGTCAGTTACCCCAGAAACAGTGTGATCAGTTACCCTGGAAACTGGGCAGTCAGTTACCCAGGAAACAGGGCAGTCAGTTACCCCAGAAATAGGGCATTCAATTACCCTGGAAACTGGGCATTCAGTTAACCTGGGCACAGGACAGTCAGTTACCCTTTAAACAGGGTGATCAGTTACCCTGGAAACTGGGCAGTCAGTTACCCTGAAAACAGGGCAGTCAGTTACCCCGGAAAAAGGGTGGTCAGTTACCCCAGAAACAGGGCGGTCATTTACCCCGGAAACAGGGTAGTCAGTTACCCTGGAAACAGGGCAGTCAGTTACCCTGGAAACAGAGAGGTCAGTTACCCTGGAAACAGGGCAGCCAGTTACCCCGGAAACAGGGTGATCAGTTACCCCAGAAACAGTGCGGTCAGTTACCCTGGAAACAGGGCAGTCAGTTACCCCGGAAACAGGGTGATCAGTTACCTTGGAAACAGGGAGGTCAGTTACCCCGGAAACAGGGTTATCAGTTACCCCGGAAACAGGGCAATCAGTTACCCTGGAAACAGGACAGCCAGTTATCCCGGAAACAGGGCAGTGAGTTACCCCCGAAACACGGCGGTCAGTTACCCTGGAAACAGGGTGATCAGTTACCCTGCAAACTGGGCAGTCAGTTACCCCGGAAACAGGGTGAACTGTTACCCTGGAAACTGGGCAGTCAGTTACCCTAGAAACAGGGCAGTCAGTTACCCCGCAAACAGGGTGGTCAGTTACCCTGGAAACAGGGCAGTAAGATACCCTGGAAACAGGGCAGTCAGTTATCCCAGAAACAGGGCAGTCAGTTAACCTGGAAACAGGGCAGTCAGTTACCCTGGAAACAGGGCAATCAGTTATCCCGGAAACAGGGCTGTCAGTTATCCCGGAAACAGTGTGATCAGTTACCCTGGAAACTGGGCAGTCAGTTACCCAGTAAACAGGGCGGTCAGTTATCCCAGAAACAGGGCAGTCAGTTATCCCGGAAAAAGGGCTGTCAGTTACCCCGGAAACAGGGTGATCAGTTATCCCGGAAACAGGGGGGTCAGTTATCCTGGAAACATGGTGATCAGTTATCCCGGAAACAGGGCTGTCAGTTATCCCGGAAACAGTGTGATCAGTTACCCTGGAAAATGGGCAGTCAGTTTCCCCGGAAATAGGGCGGTCAGTTATCCTGGAAACAGGGCGTTCAGTTGCCCCGGAAACAGGGAGATCAGTTACCCCGGAAACAGGGCGGTCAGTTACCCTGGAAACAGGGCAGTCAGTTACCCTGGAGACAGGGCAGTCAGTTAACCTGGAAACAGGGCAGTCAGTTGTCCTGGAAACAGGGCGGTCAGTTATCCTGGAAACAGGGCGGTCAGTTACCCCTGAAATAGGGCGTTCAGTTACCCTGGAAACAGGGTGATCAGTTACCCTGGAAACAGGGCAGTCAGTGACCCCAGAAAATGGGCAGTCAGTTACCCCAGAAACAGGGCGGTCACTAAACCTGGAAACAGATTACTCAGTTACCCCTGAAGCAGGGTGATCAGTTATCCTGGAAACAGGGCGGTCAGTTATCCCGGAAATAGGGCAGTTTTTTACCCTGGAAGCAGGGCACACAGTTATCCCGGAAACAGGGTGGTCTGTTACCCTGGAAACAGGGCAGTCAGTTATCCTGGAAACAGTGCGATCAGTTAGCCGGAAAAATGGCGGTCAGTTACCCTGGAAACAGGGCAGTCAGTTACCTCGGAAACAGGGCGGTCAGTTAGCCTGGAAACTGGGCAGTCAGCTACCCCGGAAACAGGGTGGTCAGTTACCCTGGAAACAGGGCAGTCAGCTACCCCGGAAACAGGGTGATCAGTTACCCCGGAAACAGGGTGAACAGTTACCCTGGAAACAGGGCAGTCAGTTACACCGGAAACAGGGCGGTCAGTTGCCCTGGAAACCAGGCAGTCATTTACCCTGGAAACAGGGCAGTCAGTTATCCCGGAAACAGGGCAGTCAGTTACCCTGGAAACAGAGCGTTCTGTTATCCCGAAAAATGGCGGTCAGTTATCTCGGAAACAGGGCGATCAGTTATCCCGGAAACAGGACGGTCAGTTACCCCGCAAACAGGGTGATCAGTTACCCTGGAAACAGGGTGATCAGTTATCCCGGAAACAGGGCAGTCAGTTACCCTGGAAAATGGGCGATCAGTTACCCCAGAAATAGGTCATCGTTTACCCCGGAAACAGGGCAGTTTACCCGGAAACAGGGCGGTCAATTATCCCGGAAACAGGGCAGTCAGTTACCCCGGAAGCAGGGCAGTCAGTTACCCTGGAAAATGGGCGATCAGTTACCCCAGAAATAGGTCATCGGTTACCCCAGAAACAGGGCAGTTTACCCGCAAACAGGGCGGTCAATTATCCCGGAAACAGGGCAGTCAGTTACCCCGGAAGCAGGGCAGTCAGTTAATCTGGAAACAGGGCAGTCAGTTACCCTGGAAACAGGGCAGTCAGTTATCACGGAAACAGGGCAGTCAGTTATCCCGGAAACAGGGTGATCAGTTACCCTGGAATCAGGGCAGTCAGTTAATCTGGAAACAGGGCAGTCAGTTATCCTGGAAACAGGGTGGTCAGTTACCCTGGAAACAGGGCGGTCAGTAACCCTGGAAACAGGGCAGACAGTTACCCCGGAAACAGTGCGGTCAGTTAACCTGGAAACAGGGCGGTCAGTTACCCCAGAAACAGTGTGATCAGTTACCCTGGAAACTGGGCAGTCAGTTACCCTGGAAACAGGGCTGTCAGTTATCCCGGAAACAGGGCGGTCTGTTACCCTGGAAACAGGGCAGTCAGTTACCCTGGAAGCAGGGCAGTCAGTTATCCCAGAAACAGGGCAGTCAGTTATCCCGGAAACAGGGCTGTCAGTTATCCTGGAAACATGGTGATCAGTTATCCCGGAAACAGGGTGATCAGTTATCCTGGAAACTGCGCAGTCAGTTACCCTAGAAACAGGGCAGTCAGTTACCCTGGAAACAGGGCAGTCAGTTATCCTGGAAACAGGGCAGACAGTTATCCTGGAAATAGGGCGGTCAGTTACCCCGGAAATATGGCGGTCAGTTATCCTGGAAACTGGGCAGTCAGTTGTCCTGGAAACAGGGCGGTCAGTTATCCCGGAAAAAGGGAGATCAGTTACCCCAGAAACAGGGCGCTCAGTTACCCTGGAAACAGGGCAGTCAGTTACCCTGGAGACAGGGCAGTCAGTTAACCTGGAAACAGGGCAGTTAGTTGTCCTGGAAACAGGGCGGTCAGTTATCCTGGAAACAGGGCGGTCAGTTACCCCTGAAATAGGGCAGTCAGTTACCCTGGAAACAGGGTGATCAGTTATCCTGGAAACAGGGCAGTCAGTTATCCCGGAAACAGGGCAGTCAGTTACGCTGGAAACAGGGCAGTCAGTTATCCCGGAAACAGGGCAGTCAGTTATCCCGGAAACAGGGTGATCAGTTATCCTGGAAACAGGGCAGACAGTTACCCCGGAAACAGGGCAGTCAGTTACGCTGGAAACAGGGCAGTCAGTTATCCCGGAAACTGGGCAGTCAGTTACCCTGGAGACAGGGCAGTCAGTTAACCTGGAGACAGGGTGATCAGTAACCCTGGAAAAAGATTACTCAGTTACCCCTGAAGCAGGGTGATCAGTTATCCTGGAAACAGGGCGGTCAGCTACCCCGGAATCAGGGCAGTTTTTTACCCTGGAAGCAGGGCACACAGTTATCCCGGAAACAGGGTGATCTGTTACGCTGGAAACAGGGCAGTCAGTTATCCTGGAAACAGTGCGGTCAGTTAGCCGGAAAAACGGCGGTCAGTTACCCTGGAAACAGGGCAGTCAGTTACCTCGGAAACAGGGCTGTCAGTTATCCTGGAAACAGGGCAGTCATTTACCCCGGAAACAGGGTGAACTGTTACCCTGGAAACAGGGCAGTCAGTTACCCTGGAAACAGGGCAGTCAGCTACCCCGGAAGCAGGGTGATCAGTTACCCTGGAAACAGGGTGAACAGTTACCCTGGAAACAGGGCAGTCAGTTACACCGGAAACAGGGCGGTCAGTTGCCCTGGAAACAGGGCGGTCTTTTATCCCGAAAAAGGGCGGTCAGTTATCTCGGAATCAGGGCGATCAGTTACCCTGGAAACAGGGCGGTCAGTTATCCCGGAAAAAGGGCGGTCAGTTATCTCGGAAACAGGGCGATCTGTTACCCCGGAAACATGGCCGTCAGTTATCCCGGAAACAGGACGGTCAGTTGTCCCGCAAACAGGGTGATCAGTTACCCTGGAAACAGGGTGATCAGTTATCCCGGAAACAGGGCAGTCAGTTACCCTGGAAAATGGGCGATCAGTTACCCCGGAAATAGGTCATCGGTTACCCCGGAAACAGGGCAGTTTACCCGGAAACAGGGCGGTCAATTATCCCGGAAACAGGGCAGTCAGTTACGCCGGAAAAAGGGCAGTCAGTTACCCTGGAAACAGGGCAGTCAGTTATCACGGAAACAGTGCAGTCAGTTATCCCGGAAACAGGGTGATCAGTTACCCTGGAATCAGGGCAGTCAGTTAATCTGGAAACAGGGCAGTCAGTTTCCCTGGAAACATGGCAGTCAGTTATCCCAGAAACAGGGCGGTCAGATACCCCAGAAACAGGGCGGGCAGTTACCCTGGAAACAGGGCAGTCAGTTATCCTGGAAACAGGGTGGTCAGTTACCCTGGAAACAGGGCGGTCAGTCACCCTGGAAACAGGGCAGACAGTCACCCCGGAAACAGTGCGGTCAGTTAACCTGGAAACAGGGCGGTCAGTTACCCCAGAAACAGTGTGATCAGTTACCCTGGAAACTGGGCAGTCAGTTACCCTGGAAACAGGGCTGTCAGTTATCCCGGAAACAGGGCGGTCAGTTACCCTGGAAACAGGGCAGTCAGTTATCCCAGAAACAGGGCAGTCAGTTATCCCGGAAACAGGGCTGTCAGTTATCCTGGAAACATGGTGTTCAGTTATCCCGGAAACAGGGCTGTCAGTTATCCCGGAAACAGGGTGGTCAGTTACCCTGGAAACTGCGCAGTCAGTTACCCTGGAAACAGGGCAGTCAGTTACCCTGGAAACAGGGCAGTCAGTTATCCTGGAAACAGGGCAGACAGTTATCCTGGAAACAGGGCGGTCAGTTACCCCGGAAATATGGCGGTCAGTTATCCTGGAAACAGGGCGTTCAGGTGCCCCGGAAACAGGGAGATCTGTTACCCCAGAAACAGGGCGCTCAGTTACCCTGGAAACAGGGCAGTCAGTTACCCTGGAGACAGGGCAGTCAGTTAACCTGGAAACAGGGCAGTCAGTTGTCCTGGAAACAGGGCGGTCAGTTATCCTGGAAACCGGGCGGTCAGTTACCCCTGAAATAGGGCAGTCAGTTACCCTGGAAACAGGGTGAACAGTTATCCTGGAAACAGGGCAGTCAGTTACCCCGGAAACAGGGCAGTCAGTTACGCTGGAAACAGGGCAGTCAGTTATCCCGGAAACAGGGCAGTCAGTTATCCTGGAAACAGGGTGATCAGTTACCCTGGAAACAGGGCAGTCAGTTACCCCGGAAACAGGGCGGTCAGTTACCCTGGAAACAGCGCAGCCAGTTATCCCGGAAACAGGGTGATCAGTTACCCTGTAAACTCGGCACTCAGTTACCCAGGAAACAGGGCTGTCAGTTACCCCAGAAATAGGGCATTCAATTACCCTGGAAACTGGGCAGTCAGTTAACCTGGACACAGGGCAGTCAGTTACCCATTAAACAGGGTGATCCGTTACCCTGGAAACTGGGCAGTCAGTTACCCTGAAAACAGGGCAGTCAGTTACCCCGGAAAAAGGGTGGTCAGTTACCCCGGAAACAGGGCGGTCATTTACCCTGGAAACAGGGCAGTCAGTTACCCCGGAAACAGGGTGATCAGTTGCCCCGGAAACAGGGTGATCAGTTACCCTGGAAACAGGGCGGTCAGTTACCCCTGAAACAGGGTGATCAGTTACCCCGGAAACAGGGCAATCAGTTACCCTGGAAAAAGGACAGCCAGTTATCCCGGAAACAGGGCAGTGAGTTACCCTGGAAACACGGCAGTCAGTTAGCCTGGAAACAGGGCAGTCAGTTACCCCGGAAACAGGGTGATCAGTTACCCTGCAAACTGGGCAGTCAGTTACCCCGGAAACAGGGTGAACTGTTACCCTGGAAATTGGGCAGTCAGTTACCCTAGAAACAGGGCAGTCAGTTACCCCATAAACAGGGTGGTCAGTTACCCTGGAAACAGGGCAGTAAGATACCCTGGAAACAGGGCAGTCAGTTATCCCAGAAACAGGGCAGTCAGTTACCCTGGAAACAGGGCAATCAGTTATCCTGGAAACAGGGCGGTCAGTTACCCCAGAAATAGGGCGGTCAGTTATCCTGGAAACAGGGCGTTCAGGTGCCCCGGAAACAGGGAGATCTGTTACCCCAGAAACAGGGCGCTCAGTTACCCTGGAAACAGGGCAGTCAGTTACCCTGGAGACAGGGCAGTCAGTTAACCTGGAAACAGGGCAGTCAGTTGTCCTGGAAACAGGGCGGTCAGTTATCATGGAAACCGGGCGGTCAGTTACCCCTGAAATAGGGCAGTCAGTTATCCTGGAAACAGGGCGTTCAGGTGCCCCGGAAACAGGGAGATCTGTTACCCCAGAAACAGGGCGCTCAGTTACCCTGGAAACAGGGCAGTCAGTTACCCTGGAGACAGGGCAGTCAGTTAACCTGGAAACAGGGCAGTCAGTTGTCCTGGAAACAGGGCGGTCAGTTATCCTGGAAACCGGGCGGTCAGTTACCCCTGAAATAGGGCAGTCAGTTACCCTGGAAACAGGGTGAACAGTTATCCTGGAAACAGGGCAGTCAGTTACCCCGGAAACAGGGCAGTCAGTTACGCTGGAAACAGGGCAGTCAGTTATCCCGGAAACAGGGCAGTCAGTTATCCTGGAAACAGGGTGATCAGTTACCCTGGAAACAGGGCAGTCAGTTACCCCGGAAACAGGGCGGTCAGTTACCCTGGAAACAGCGCAGCCAGTTATCCCGGAAACAGGGTGATCAGTTACCCTGTAAACTCGGCACTCAGTTACCCAGGAAACAGGGCTGTCAGTTACCCCAGAAATAGGGCATTCAATTACCCTGGAAACTGGGCAGTCAGTTAACCTGGACACAGGGCAGTCAGTTACCCATTAAACAGGGTGATCCGTTACCCTGGAAACTGGGCAGTCAGTTACCCTGAAAACAGGGCAGTCAGTTACCCCGGAAAAAGGGTGGTCAGTTACCCCGGAAACAGGGCGGTCATTTACCCCGGAAACAGGGCAGTCAGTTACCCTGGAAACAGGGCAGTCAGTTACTCTGGAAACAGAGAGGTCAGTTACTCCGGAAACAGGGTGATCAGTTACCCCGGAAACAGGGTGATCAGTTACCCTGGAAACAGGGCGGTCAGTTACCCCAGAAACAGGGTGATCAGTTACCCTGGAAACAGGGCAATCAGTTACCCTGGAAAAAGGACAGCCAGTTATCCCGGAAACAGGGCAGTGAGTTACCCTGGAAACACGGCGGTCAGTTAGCCTGGAAACAGGGCAGTCAGTTACCCCGGAAACAGGGTGATCAGTTACCCTGCAAACTGGGCAGTCAGTTACCCCGGAAACAGGGTGAACTGTTACCCTGGAAACTGGGCAGTCAGTTACCCTGGAAACAGGGCAGTCAGTTACCCCGTAAACAGGGTGGTCAGTTACCCTGGAAACAGGGCAGTAAGATACCCTGGAAACAGGGCAGTCAGTTATCCCAGAAACAGGGCAGTCAGTTACCCTGGAAACAGGGCAATCAGTTATCCTGGAAACAGGGCGGTCAGTTACCCCGGAAATAGGGCGGTCAGTTATCCTGGAAACAGGGCGTTCAGGTGCCCCGGAAACAGGGAGATCTGTTACCCCAGAAACAGGGCGCTCAGTTACCCTGGAAACAGGGCAGTCAGTTACCCCGGAAACAGGGCGGTCAGTTACCCTGGAAACAGCGCAGCCAGTTATCCCGGAAACAGGGTGATCAGTTACCCTGTAAACTCGGCACTCAGTTACCCAGGAAACAGGGCT
Organism: Heterodontus francisci; assembly: GCF_036365525.1. Lineage (NCBI taxonomy): Eukaryota > Metazoa > Chordata > Chondrichthyes > Heterodontiformes > Heterodontidae > Heterodontus > Heterodontus francisci. Next base: position 6,463,081 of record NC_090403.1, on the reverse strand, counting down.
GTCAGTTACCCCAGAAATAGGGCATTCAATTACCCTGGAAACTGGGCAGTCAGTTAACCTGGACACAGGGCAGTCAGTTACCCATTAAACAGGGTGATCCGTTACCCTGGAAACTGGGCAGTCAGTTACCCTGAAAACAGGGCAGTCAGTTACCCCGGAAAAAGGGTGGTCAGTTACCCCGGAAACAGGGCGGTCATTTACCCTGGAAACAGGGCAGTCAGTTACCCCGGAAACAGGGTGATCAGTTGCCCCGGAAACAGGGTGATCAGTTACCCTGGAAACAGGGCGGTCAGTTACCCCTGAAACAGGGTGATCAGTTACCCCGGAAACAGGGCAATCAGCTACCCTGGAAAAAGGACAGCCAGTTATCCCGGAAACAGGGCAGTGAGTTACCCTGGAAACACGGCAGTCAGTTAGCCTGGAAACAGGGCAGTCAGTTACCCCGGAAACAGGGTGATCAGTTACCCTGCAAACTGGGCAGTCAGTTACCCCGGAAACAGGGTGAACTGTTACCCTGGAAATTGGGCAGTCAGTTACCCTAGAAACAGGGCAGTCAGTTACCCCATAAACAGGGTGGTCAGTTACCCTGGAAACAGGGCAGTAAGATACCCTGGAAACAGGGCAGTCAGTTATCCCAGAAACAGGGCAGTCAGTTACCCTGGAAACAGGGCAATCAGTTATCCTGGAAACAGGGCGGTCAGTTACCCCGGAAATAGGGCGGTCAGTTATCCTGGAAACAGGGCGTTCAGGTGCCCCGGAAACAGGGAGATCTGTTACCCCAGAAACAGGGCGCTCAGTTACCCTGGAAACAGGGCAGTCAGTTACCCTGGAGACAGGGCAGTCAGTTAACCTGGAAACAGGGCAGTCAGTTGTCCTGGAAACAGGGCGGTCAGTTATCATGGAAACCGGGCGGTCAGTTACCCCTGAAATAGGGCAGTCAGTTATCCTGGAAACAGGGCGTTCAGGTGCCCCGGAAACAGGGAGATCTGTTACCCCAGAAACAGGGCGCTCAGTTACCCTGGAAACAGGGCAGTCAGTTACCCTGGAGACAGGGCAGTCAGTTAACCTGGAAACAGGGCAGTCAGTTGTCCTGGAAACAGGGCGGTCAGTTATCCTGGAAACCGGGCGGTCAGTTACCCCTGAAATAGGGCAGTCAGTTACCCTGGAAACAGGGTGAACAGTTATCCTGGAAACAGGGCAGTCAGTTACCCCGGAAACAGGGCAGTCAGTTACGCTGGAAACAGGGCAGTCAGTTATCCCGGAAACAGGGCAGTCAGTTATCCTGGAAACAGGGTGATCAGTTACCCTGGAAACAGGGCAGTCAGTTACCCCGGAAACAGGGCGGTCAGTTACCCTGGAAACAGCGCAGCCAGTTATCCCGGAAACAGGGTGATCAGTTACCCTGTAAACTCGGCACTCAGTTACCCAGGAAACAGGGCTGTCAGTTACCCCAGAAATAGGGCATTCAATTACCCTGGAAACTGGGCAGTCAGTTAACCTGGACACAGGGCAGTCAGTTACCCATTAAACAGGGTGATCCGTTACCCTGGAAACTGGGCAGTCAGTTACCCTGAAAACAGGGCAGTCAGTTACCCCGGAAAAAGGGTGGTCAGTTACCCCGGAAACAGGGCGGTCATTTACCCCGGAAACAGGGCAGTCAGTTACCCTGGAAACAGGGCAGTCAGTTACTCTGGAAACAGAGAGGTCAGTTACCCTGGAAACAGGGCAGTCAGTTACTCCGGAAACAGGGTGATCAGTTACCCCGGAAACAGGGTGATCAGTTACCCTGGAAACAGGGCGGTCAGTTACCCCAGAAACAGGGTGATCAGTTACCCTGGAAACAGGGCAATCAGTTACCCTGGAAAAAGGACAGCCAGTTATCCCGGAAACAGGGCAGTCAGTTACCCCGTAAACAGGGTGGTCAGTTACCCTGGAAACAGGGCAGTAAGATACCCTGGAAACAGGGCAGTCAGTTATCCCAGAAACAGGGCAGTCAGTTAACCTGGAAACAGGGCAGTCAGTTACCCTGGAAACAGGGCAATCAATTATCCCGGAAACAGGGATGTCAGTTATCCCGGAAACAGTGTGATCAGTTACCCTGGAAACTGGGCAGTCAGTTACCCTGGAAACAGGGCTGTCAATTATCCCGGAAACAGGGCGGTCAGTTACCCTGGAAACAGGGCAGTCAGTTACCCTGGAAACAGGGCGGTCAGTTATCCCAGAAACAGGGCAGTCAGTTATCCCGGAAAAAGTGCTGTCAGTTACCCCGGAAACAGGGTGATCAGTTATCCCGGAAACAGGGGGGACAGTTATCCTGGAAACATGGTGATCAGTTATTCCGGAAACAGGGCTGTCAGTTATCCCGGAAACAGGGTGATCAGTTACCCTGGAAACTGGGCAGTCAGTTACCCCAGAAACAGGGCGGTCACTAAACCTGGAAACAGATTACTCAGTTACCCCTGAAGCAGGGTGATCAGTTATCCTGGAAACAGGGCGGTCAGTTATCCCGGAAATAGGGCAGCTTTTTACCCTGGAAGCAGGGCACACAGTTATCCCGGAAACAGGGTGGTCTGTTACCCTGGAAACAGGGCAGTCAGTTATCCTGGAAACAGTGCGGTCAGTTAGCCGGAAAAAGGGCGGTCAGTTACCCTGGAAACAGGGCAGTCAGTTACCTCGGAAACAGGGTGGTCAGTTAGCCTGGAAACAGGGCAGTCATTTACCCCGGAAACAGGGTGGTCAGTTACCCTGGAAACAGGGCAGTCAGCTACCCCGGAAACAGGGTGATCAGTTACCCCGGAAACAGGGTGAACAGTTACCCTGGAAACAGGGCAGTCAGTTACACCGGAAACAGGGCGGTCAGTTGCCCTGGAAACCAGGCAGTCATTTACCCTGGAAACAGGGCAGTCAGTTATCCCGGAAACAGGGCAGTCAGTTACCCTGGAAACAGAGCGGTCTGTTATCCCGAAAAATTGCGGTCAGTTATCTCGGAAACAGGGTGATCAGTTACCCTGGAAACAGGGTGATCAGTTATCCCAGAAACAGGGCAGTCAGTTACCCTGGAAAATGGGCGATCAGTTACCCCAGAAATAGGTCATCGGTTACCCCGGAAACAGGGCAGTTTACCCGGAAACAGGGCGGTCAATTATCCCGGAAACAGGGCAGTCAGTTACCCCGGAAGCAGGGCAGTCAGTTACCCTGGAAAATGGGCGATCAGTTACCCCAGAAATAGGTCATCGGTTACCCCAGAAACAGGGCAGTTTACCCGGAAACAGGGCGGTCAATTATCCCGGAAACAGGGCAGTCAGTTACCCCGGAAGCAGGGCAGTCAGTTAACCTGGAAACAGGGCAGTCAGTTACCCTGGAAACAGGGCAGTCAGTTATCACGGAAACAGGGCAGTCAGTTATCCCGGAAACAGGGTGATCAGTTTCCCTGGAATCAGGGCAGTCAGTTAATCTGGAAACAGGGCAGTCAGTTATCCTGGAAAGAGGGTGGTCAGTTACCCTGGAAACAGGGCGGTCAGTAACCCTGGAAACAGGGCAGACAGTAACCCGGAAACAGTGCGGTCAGTTAACCTGGAAACAGGGCGGTCAGTTACCCCAGAAACAGTGTGATCAGTTACCCTGGAAACTGGGCAGTCAGTTACCCTGGAAACAGGGCTGTCAGTTATCCCGGAAACAGGGCGGTCAGTTACCCTGGAAACAGGGCAGTCAGTTACCCTGGAAGCAGGGCAGTCAGTTATCCCAGAAACAGGGCAGTCAGTTATCCCGGAAACAGGGCTGTCAGTTATCCTGGAAACATGGTGATCAGTTATCCCGGAAACAGGGTGATCAGTTACCCTGGAAACTGCGCAGTCAGTTATCCTGGAAACAGGACAGACAGTTATCCTGGAAATAGGGCGGTCAGTTACCCCGGAAATATGGCGGTCAGTTATCCTGGAAACTGGGCAGTCAGTTGTCCTGGAAACAGGGCGGTCAGTTATCCCGGAAAAAGGGAGAACAGTTACCCCAGAAACAGGGCGCTCAGTTACCCTGGAAACAGGGCAGTCAGTTACCCTGGAGACAGGGCAGTGAGTTAACCTGGAAACAGGGCAGTTAGTTGTCCTGTAAACAGGGCGGTCAGTTATCCTGGAAACAGGGCGGTCAGTTACCCCTGAAATAGGGCAGTCAGTTACCCTGGAAACAGGGTGATCAGTTATCCCGGAAACAGGGCAGTCAGTTACCCCGGAAACAGGGCAGTCAGTTACGCTGGAAACAGGGCAGTCAGTTATCCCGGAAACAGGGCAGTCAGTTATCCCGGAAACAGGGTGATCAGTTATCCTGGAAACAGGGCAGACAGTTACCCCGGAAACAGGGCAGTCAGTTACGCTGGAAACAGGGCAGTCAGTTATCCCGGAAACTGGGCAGTCAGCTACCCTGGAGACAGGGCAGTCAGTTAACCTGGAGACAGGGCAGTCAGTTACCCCTGAAATAGGGCGGTCAGTTACCCTGGAAACAGTGTGATCAGTAACCCTGGAAACAGATTACTCAGTTACCCCTGAAGCAGGGTGATCAGTTATCCTGGAAACAGGGCGGTCAGTTACCCCGGAAACAGGGCAGTTTTTTACCCTGGAAGCAGGGCACACAGTTATCCCGGAAACAGGGTGATCTGTTACGCTGGAAACAGGGCAGTCAGTTATCCTGGAAACAGTGCGGTCAGTTAGCCGGAAAAACGGCGGTCAGTTACCCTGGAAACAGGGCAGTCAGTTACCTCGGAAACAGGGCGGTCAGTTATCCTGGAAACAGGGCAGTCATTTACCCCGGAAACAGGGTGAACTGTTACCCTGGAAACAGGGCAGTCAGTTACCCTGGAAACAGGGCAGTCAGCTACCCCGGAAGCAGGGTGATCAGTTACCCTGGAAACAGGGTGAACAGTTACCCTGGAAACAGGGCAGTCAGTTACACCGGAAACAGGGCGGTCAGTTGCCCTGGAAACAGGGCGGTCTTTTATCCCGAAAAAGGGCGGTCAGTTATCTCGGAATCAGGGCGATCAGTTACCCTGGAAACAGGGCGGTCAGTTATCCCGGAAAAAGGGCGGTCAGTTATCTCGGAAACAGGGCGATCTGTTACCCCGGAAACATGGCCGTCAGTTATCCCGGAAACAGGACGGTCAGTTGTCCCGCAAACAGGGTGATCAGTTACCCTGGAAACAGGGTGATCAGTTATCCCGGAAACAGGGCAGTCAGTTACCCTGGAAAATGGGCGATCAGTTACCCCGGAAATAGGTCATCGGTTACCCCGGAAACAGGGCAGTTTACCCGGAAACAGGGCGGTCAATTATCCCGGAAACAGGGCAGTCAGTTACGCCGGAAAAAGGGCAGTCAGTTACCCTGGAAACAGGGCAGTCAGTTATCACGGAAACAGTGCAGTCAGTTATCCTGGAAACAGGGTGATCAGTTACCCTGGAATCAGGGCAGTCAGTTAATCTGGAAACAGGGCAGTCAGTTTCCCTGGAAACATGGCAGTCAGTTATCCCGGAAACAGGGCGGTCAGATACCCCAGAAACAGGGCGGGCAGTTACCCTGGAAACAGGGCAGTCAGTTATCCTGGAAACAGGGTGGTCAGTTACCCTGGAAACAGGGCGGTCAGTCACCCTGGAAACAGGGCAGACAGTCACCCCGGAAACAGTGCGGTCAGTTAACCTGGAAACAGGGCGGTCAGTTACCCCAGAAACAGTGTGATCAGTTACCCTGGAAACTGGGCAGTCAGTTACCCTGGAAACAGGGCTGCAAGTTATCCCGGAAACAGGGCGGTCAGTTACCCTGGAAACAGGGCAGTCAGTTATCCCAGAAACAGGGCAGTCAGTTATCCCGGAAACAGGGCTGTCAGTTATCCTGGAAACATGGTGTTCAGTTATCCCGGAAACAGGGCTGTCAGTTATCCCGGAAACAGGGTGATCAGTTACCCTGGAAACTGCGCAGTCAGTTACCCTGGAAACAGGGCAGTCAGTTACCCTGGAAACAGGGCAGTCAGTTATCCTGGAAACAGGACAGACAGTTATCCTGGAAACAGGGCAGTCAGTTATCCCGGAAACAGGGCAGTCAGTTATCCCGGAAATATGGCGGTCAGTTATCCTGGAAACTGGGCAGTCAGTTGTCCTGGAAACAGGGCGGTCAGTTATCCCGGAAAAAGGGAGATCAGTTACCCCAGAAACAGGGCGCTCAGTTACCCTGGAAACAGGGCAGTCAGTTACCCTGGAGACAGGGCAGTGAGTTAACCTGGAAACAGGGCAGTTAGTTATCCTGGAAACAGGGCAGTCAGTTATCCCGGAAACAGGGCAGTCAGTTATCCCGGAAATATGGCGGTCAGTTATCCTGGAAACTGGGCAGTCAGTTGTCCTGGAAACAGGGCGGTCAGTTATCCCGGAAAAAGGGAGATCAGTTACCCCAGAAACAGGGCGCTCAGTTACCCTGGAAACAGGGCAGTCAGTTACCCTGGAGACAGGGCAGTCAGTTAACCTGGAGACAGGGTGATCAGTAACCCTGGAAACAGATTACTCAGTTACCCCTGAAGCAGGGTGATCAGTTATCCTGGAAACAGGGCGGTCAGTTACCCCGGAAACAGGGCAGTTTTTTACCCTGGAAGCAGGGCACACAGTTATCCCGGAAACAGGGTGATCTGTTACGCTGGAAACAGGGCAGTCAGTTATCCTGGAAACAGTGCGGTCAGTTAGCCGGAAAAAGGGCGGTCAGTTACCCTGGAAACAGGGCAGTCAGTTACCTCGGAAACAGGGCGGTCAGTTATCCTGGAAACAGGGCAGTCATTTACCCCGGAAACAGGGTGAACTGTTACCCTGGAAACAGGGCAGTCAGTTACCCTGGAAACAGGGCAGTCAGCTACCCCGGAAGCAAGGTGATCAGTTACCCTGGAAACAGGGTGAACAGTTACCCTGGAAACAGGGCAGTCAGTTACACCGGAAACAGGGCGGTCAGTTGCCCTGGAAACAGGGCGGTCTTTTATCCCGAAAAAGGGCGGTCAGTTATCTCGGAATCAGGGCGATCAGTTACCCTGGAAACAGGGCGGTCAGTTATCCCGGAAAAAGGGCGGTCAGTTATCTCGGAAACAGGGCGATCTGTTACCCCGGAAACATGGCCGTCAGTTATCCCGGAAACAGGACGGTCAGTTGTCCCGCAAACAGGGTGATCAGTTACCCTGGAAACAGGGTGATCAGTTATCCCGGAAACAGGGCAGTCAGTTACCCTGGAAAATGGGCGATCAGTTACCCCGGAAATAGGTCATCGGTTACCCCGGAAACAGGGCAGTTTACCCGGAAACAGGGCGGTCAATTATCCCGGAAACAGGGCAGTCAGTTACGCCGGAAAAAGTGCAGTCAGTTACCCTGGAAACAGGGCAGTCAGTTATCACGGAAACAGTGCAGTCAGTTATCCCGGAAACAGGGTGATCAGTTACCCTGGAATCAGGGCAGTCAGTTAATCTGGAAACAGGGCAGTCAGTTTCCCTGGAAACATGGCAGTCAGTTATCCCGGAAACAGGGCGGTCAGATACCCCAGAAACAGGGCGGGCAGTTACCCTGGAAACAGGGCAGTCAGTTATCCTGGAAACAGGGTGGTCAGTTACCCTGGAAACAGGGCGGTCAGTCACCCTGGAAACAGGGCAGACAGTCACCCCGGAAACAGTGCGGTCAGTTAACCTGGAAACAGGGCGGTCAGTTACCCCAGAAACAGTGTGATCAGTTACCCTGGAAACTGGGCAGTCAGTTACCCTGGAAACAGGGCTGTCAGTTATCCCGGAAACAGGGCGGTCAGTTACCCTGGAAACAGGGCAGTCAGTTATCCCAGAAACAGGGCAGTCAGTTATCCCGGAAACAGGGCTGTCAGTTATCCTGGAAACATGGTGTTCAGTTATCCCGGAAACAGGGCTGTCAGTTATCCCGGAAACAGGGTGATCAGTTACCCTGGAAACAGGGCAGTCAGTTACCCTGGAAACAGGGCAGTCAGTTACCCTGGAAACAGGGCAGTCAGTTATCCTGGAAACAGGGCAGACAGTTATCCTGGAAACAGGGCGGTCAGTTACCCTGGAAATAGGGCGGTCAGTTATCCTGGAAACAGGGCGTTCAGGTGCCCCGGAAACAGGGAGATCTGTTACCCCAGAAACAGGGCGCTCAGTTACCCTGGAAACAGGGCAGTCAGTTACCCTGGAGACAGGGCAGTCAGTTAACCTGGAAACAGGGCAGTCAGTTGTCCTGGAAACAGGGCGGTCAGTTATCCTGGAAACCGGGCGGTCAGTTACCCCTGAAATAGGGCAGTCAGTTACCCTGGAAACAGGGTGAACAGTTATCCTGGAAACAGGGCAGTCAGTTACCCCGGAAACAGGGCAGTCAGTTACGCTGGAAACAGGGCAGTCAGTTATCCCGGAAACAGGGCAGTCAGTTATCCTGGAAACAGGGTGATCAGTTACCCTGGAAACAGGGCAGTCAGTTACCCCGGAAACAGGGCGGTCAGTTACCCTGGAAACAGCGCAGCCAGTTATCCCGGAAACAGGGTGATCAGTTACCCTGTAAACTCGGCACTCAGTTACCCAGGAAACAGGTCTGTCAGTTACCCCAGAAATAGGGCATTCAATTACCCTGGAAACTGGGCAGTCAGTTAACCTGGACACAGGACAGTCAGTTACCCATTAAACAGGGTGATCCGTTACCCTGGAAACTGGGCAGTCAGTTACCCTGAAAACAGGGCAGTCAGTTACCCCGGAAAAAGGGTGGTCAGTTACCCCGGAAACAGGGCGGTCATTTACCCCGGAAACAGGGCAGTCAGTTACCCTGGAAACAGGGCAGTCAGTTACTCTGGAAACAGAGAGGTCAGTTACCCTGGAAACAGGGCAGTCAGTTACCCCGGAAACAGGGTGATCAGTTACCCCGGAAACAGGGTGATCAGTTACCCTGGAAACAGGGCGGTCAGTTACCCCTGAAACAGGGTGATCAGTTACCCCGGAAACAGGGCAATCAGTTACCCTGGAAACAGGACAGCCAGTTATCCCGGAAACAGGGCTGTGAGTTACCCCGGAAACACGGCGGTCAGTTAGCCTGGAAACAGGGCAGTCAGTTACCCCGGAAACAGGGTGATCAGTTACCCTGCAAACTGGGCAGTCAGTTACCCCGGAAACAGGGTGAACTGTTACCCTGGAAACTGGGCAGTCAGTTACCCTAGAAACAGGGCAGTCAGTTACCCCGTAAACAGGGTGGTCAGTTACCCTGGAAACAGCGCAGTAAGATACCCTGGAAACAGGGCAGTCAGTTATCCCAGAAACAGGGCAGTCAGTTAACCTGGAAACAGTGTGATCAGTTACCCTGGAAACTGGGCAGTCAGTTACCCTGGAAACAGGGCTGTCAGTTATCTCGGAAACAGGGCGGTCAGTTACCCTGGAAACAGGGCAGTCAGTTACCCTGGAAACAGGGCGGTCAGTTATCCCAGAAACAGGGCAGTCAGTTATCCCGGAAACAGGGTGATCAGTTGTCCCGGAAACAGGGGGGACAGTTATCCTGGAAACATGGAGATCAGTTATCCCGGAAACAGGGCTGTCAGTTATCCCGGAAACAGGGTGATCAGTTACCCTGGAAACTGGGCAGTCAGTTACCCTGGAAACAGGGCAGTCAGTTACCCTGGAAACAGGGTAGTCAGTTATCCTGGAAACAGGGCAGACAGTTATCCTGGAAACAGGGCAATCAGTTACCCCGGAAATAGGGCGGTCAGTTATCCTGGAAACAGGGCGTTCAGTTGCCCCAGAAACAGGGAGATCAGTTACCCCGGAAACAGGGCAGTCAGTTACCCTGGAAACAGGGCAGTCAGTTACCCTGGAGACAGGGCAGTCAGTTAACCTGGAAACAGGGCATTCAGTTGTCCTGGAAACAGGGCGGTCAGTTATCCTGGAAACAGGGCGGTCAGTTACCCCTGAAATAGGGCGTTCAGTTACCCTGGAAACAGGGTGATCAGTTACCCTGGAAACAGGGCAGTCAGTTACCCCAGAAAAAGGGCAGTCAGTTATCCTGGAAACAGGGCGGTCACTAAACCTGGAAACAGATTACTCAGTTTCCCCTGAAGCAGGGTGATCAGTTATCCTGGAAACAGGGCGGTCAGTTACCCCGGAAATAGGGCAGTTTTTTACCTTGGAAGCAGGGCACACAGTTATCCCGGAAACAGGGCATTCAGTTACCCTGGAAACAGGGCGGTCAGTTACCCCGGAAATAGGGCGGTCAGTTACCCTGGAAACAGGGCGGTCAGTTATCCCAGAAACAGGGCAGTCAGTTATCCCGGAAACAGGGTGATCAGTTGTCCCGGAAACAGGGGGGACAGTTATCCTGGAAACATGGAGATCAGTTATCCCGGAAACAGGGCTGTCAGTTATCCCGGAAACAGGGTGATCAGTTACCCTGGAAACTGGGCAGTCAGTTACCCTGGAAACAGGGCAGTCAGTTACCCTGGAAACAGGGTAGTCAGTTATCCTGGAAACAGGGCAGACAGTTATCCTGGAAACAGGGCAATCAGTTACCCCGGAAATAGGGCGGTCAGTTATCCTGGAAACAGGGCGTTCAGTTGCCCCAGAAACAGGGAGATCAGTTACCCCGGAAACAGGGCGGTCAGTTACCCTGGAAACAGGGCAGTCAGTTACCCTGGAGACAGGGCAGTCAGTTAACCTGGAAACAGGGCATTCAGTTGTCCTGGAAACAGGGCGGTCAGTTATCCTGGAAACAGGGCGGTCAGTTACCCCTGAAATAGGGCGTTCAGTTACCCTGGAAACAGGGTGATCAGTTACCCTGGAAACAGGGCAGTCAGTTACCCCAGAAAAAGGGCAGTCAGTTATCCTGGAAACAGGGCGGTCACTAAACCTGGAAACAGATTACTCAGTTTCCCCTGAAGCAGGGTGATCAGTTATCCTGGAAACAGGGCGGTCAGTTACCCCGGAAATAGGGCAGTTTTTTACCTTGGAAGCAGGGCACACAGTTATCCCGGAAACAGGGCATTCAGTTACCCTGGAAACAGGGCGGTCAGTTACCCCGGAAATAGGGCGGTCAGTTATCCTGGAAACAGGGCGTTCAGTTGCCCCGGAAACAGGGATATCAGTTACCCCAGAAACAGGGCGCTCAGTTACCCTGGAAACAGGGCAGTCAGTTACCCTGGAGACAGGGCAGTCAGTTAACCTGGAAACAGGGCAGTCAGTTGTCCTGGAAACAGGGCGGTCAGTTATCCTGGAAACAGGGCGGTCAGTTACCCCTGAAATAGGGCAGTCAGTTACCCTGGAAACAGGGTGATCAGTTATCCTGGAAACAGGGCAGTCAGTTACCCCGGAAACAGGGCAGTCAGTTACGCTGGAAACAGGGCAGTCAGTTATCCCGGAAACAGGGCAGTCAGTTATCCCGGAAACAGGGTGATCAGTTACCCTGGAAACAGGGCAGTCAGTTACCCCGGAAACAGGGCGGTCAGTTACCCTGGAAACAGCGCAGCCAGTTATCCCGGAAACAGGGTGATCAGTTACTCTTTAAACTCGGCACTCAGTTACCCAGGAAACAGGGCTGTCAGTTACCCCAGAAATAGGGCATTCAATTACCCTGGAAACTGGGCAGTCAGTTAACCTGGACACAGGGCAGTCAGTTACCCCTTAAGCAGGGTGATCCGTTACCCTGGAAACTGGGCAGTCAGTTACCCTGAAAACAGGGCAGTCAGTTACACCGGAGAAAGGGTGGTCAGTTACCCCGGAAACAGGGCGGTCATTTACCCTGGAAACAGGGCAGTCAGTTACTCTGGAAACAGAGAGGTCAGTTACCCTGGAAACAGGGCAGTCAGTTACCCCAGAAACAGGGTGATCAGTTACCCCAGAAACAGTGCGGTCAGTTACCCTGGAAACAGGGCAGTCAGTTACCCCGGAAACAGGGTGATCAGTTACCCTGGAAACAGGGCGGTCAGTTACCCCTGAAACAGGGTGATCAGTTACCCCGGAAACAGGGCAATCAGTTACCCTGGAAACAGGACAGCCAGTTATCCCGGAAACAGGGCAGTGAGTTACCCTGGAAACAGGGCAGTCAGTTACCCCGGAAACAGGGTGATCAGTTACCCTGCAAACTGGGCAGTCAGTTACCCTGGAAAGAGGGTGAACTGTTACCCTGGAAACTGGGCAGTCAGTTACCCTAGAAACAGGGCAGTCAGTTACCCCGTAAACAGGGTGGTCAGTTACCCTGGAAACAGGGCAGTAAGATACCCTGGAAACAGGGCAGTCAGTTATCCCAGAAACAGGGCAGTCAGTTAACCTGGAAACAGGACAGTCAGTTACCCTGGAAACAGGGCAATCAGTTATCCCGGAAACAGGGCTGTCAGTTATCCCGGAAACAGTGTGATCAGTTACCCTGGAAACTGGGCAGTCAGTTACCCTGGAAACAGGGCTGTCAGTTATCCCGGAAACAGGGCGGTCAGTTACCCTGGAAACAGGGCAGTCAGTTACCCTGGAAACAGGGCGGTCAGTCATCCCAGAAACAGGGCAGTCAGTTATCCCGGAAAAAGGGCTGTCTGTTACCCTGGAAACAGGGTGATCAGTTATCCCGGAAACAGGGGGGACAGTTATCCTGGAAACATGTTGATCAGTTATCCCGGAAACAGGGCTGTCAGTTATCCCGGAAACAGGGTGATCAGTTACCCTGGAAACTGGGCAGTCAGTTACCCTGGAAACAGGGCAGTCAGTTACCCTGGAAACAGGGTAGTCAGTTATCCTGGAAACAGGGCAGACAGTTATCCTGGAAACAGGGCGATCAGTTACCCCGGAAATAGGGCGGTCAGTTATCCTGGAAACAGGGCGTTCAGTTGCCCCGTAAAAAGGGAGATCAGTTACCCCGGAAACAGGACGGTCAGTTACCCTGGAAACAGGGCAGTCAGTTACCCTGGAGACAGGGCAGTCAGTTAACCTGGAAACAGGGCAGTCAGTTGTCCTGGAAACAGGGCGGTCAGTTATCCTGGGAACAGGGCGGTCAGTTAACCCTGAAATAGGGCGTTCAGTTACCCTGGAAACAGGGTGATCAGTTACCCTGGAAACAGGGGGGACAGTTATCCTGGAAACATGGTGATCAGTTATCCCGGAAACAGGGCTGTCAGTTATCCCGGAAACAGGGTGAACTGTTACCCTGGAAACTGGGCAGTCAGTTACCCTAGAAACAGGGCAGTCAGTTACCCCGTAAACAGGGTGGTCAGTTACCCTGGAAACAGGGCAGTAAGATACCCTGGAAACAGGGCAGTCAGTTATCCCAGAAACAGGGCAGTCAGTTAACCTGGAAACAGGGCAGTCAGTTACCCTGGAAACAGGGCAATCAGTTATCCCGGAAACAGGGCTGTCAGTTATCCCGGAAACAGTGTGATCAGTTACCCTGGAAACTGGGCAGTCAGTTACCCTGGAAACAGGGCTGTCAGTTATCCCGGAAACAGGGCGGTCAGTTACCCTGGAAACAGGGCAGTCAGTTACCCTGGAAACAGGGCGGTCAGTTATCCCAGAAACAGGGCAGTCAGTTATCCCGGAAAAAGGGCTGTCAGTTACGCCGGAAACAGGGTGATCAGTTATCCCGGAAACAGGGGGGACAGTTATCCTGGAAACATGGTGATCAGTTATCCCGGAAATAGGGCAGTTTTTTACCTTGGAAGCAGGGCACACAGTTATCCCGGAAACAGGGCATTCAGTTACCCTGGAAACAGGGCGGTCAGTTACCCCGGAAATAGGGCGGTCAGTTATCCTGGAAACAGGGCGTTCAGTTGCCCCGGAAACAGGGATATCAGTTACCCCAGAAACAGGGCGCTCAGTTACCCTGGAAACAGGGCAGTCAGTTACCCTGGAGACAGGGCAGTCAGTTAACCTGGAAACAGGGCAGTCAGTTGTCCTGGAAACAGGGCGGTCAGTTATCCTGGAAACAGGGCGGTCAGTTACCCCTGAAATAGGGCAGTCAGTTACCCTGGAAACAGGGTGATCAGTTATCCTGGAAACAGGGCAGTCAGTTACCCCGGAAACAGGGCAGTCAGTTACGCTGGAAACAGGGCAGTCAGTTATCCCGGAAACAGGGCAGTCAGTTATCCCGGAAACAGGGTGATCAGTTACCTTGGAAACAGGGCAGTCAGTTACCCCGGAAACAGGGCGGTCAGTTACCCTGGAAACAGCGCAGCCAGTTATCCCGGAAACAGGGTGATCAGTTACTCTGTAAACTCGGCACTCAGTTACCCAGGAAACAGGGCTGTCAGTTACCCCAGAAATAGGGCATTCAATTACCCTGGAAACTGGGCAGTCAGTTAACCTGGACACAGGGCAGTCAGTTACCCCTTAAACAGGGTGATCCGTTACCCTGGAAACTGGGCAGTCAGTTACCCTGAAAACAGGGCAGTCAGTTACACCGGAAAAAGGGTGGTCAGTTACCCCGGAAACAGGGCGGTCATTTACCCTGGAAACAGGGCAGTCAGTTACTCTGGAAACAGAGAGGTCAGTTACCCTGGAAACAGGGCAGTCAGTTACCCCGGAAACAGGGTGATCAGTTACCCCAGAAACAGTGCGGTCAGTTACCCTGGAAACAGGGCAGTCAGTTACCCCGGAAACAGGGTGATCAGTTACCCTGGAAACAGGGCGGTCAGTTACCCCTGAAACAGGGTGATCAGTTACCCCGGAAACAGGGCAATCAGTTACCCTGGAAACAGGACAGCCAGTTATCCCGGAAACAGGGCAGTGAGTTACCCTGGAAACAGGGCAGTCAGTTACCCCGGAAACAGGGTGATCAGTTACCCTGCAAACTGGGCAGTCAGTTACCCTGGAAAGAGGGTGAACTGTTACCCTGGAAACTGGGCAGTCAGTTACCCTAGAAACAGGGCAGTCAGTTACCCCGTAAACAGGGTGGTCAGTTACCCTGGAAACAGGGCAGTAAGATACCCTGGAAACAGGGCAGTCAGTTATCCCAGAAACGGGGCAGTCAGTTAACCTGGAAACAGGGCAGTCAGTTACCCTGGAAACAGGGCAATCAGTTATCCCGGAAACAGGGCTGTCAGTTATCCCGGAAACAGTGTGATCAGTTACCCTGGAAACTGGGCAGTCAGTTACCCTGGAAACAGGGCTGTCAGTTATCCCGGAAACAGGGCGGTCAGTTACCCTGGAAACAGGGCAGTCAGTTACCCTGGAAACAGGGCGGTCAGTCATCCCAGAAACAGGGCAGTCAGTTATCCCGGAAAAAGGGCTGTCAGTTACCCTGGAAACAGGGTGATCAGTTATCCCGGAAACAGGGGGGACAGTTATCCTGGAAACATGGTGATCAGTTATCCCGGAAACAGGGCTGTCAGTTATCCCGGAAACAGGGTGATCAGTTACCCTGGAAACTGGGCAGTCAGTTACCCTGGAAACAGGGCAGTCAGTTACCCTGGAAACAGGGTAGTCAGTTATCCTGGAAACAGGGCAGACATTTATCCTGGAAACAGGGCGATCAGTTACCCCGGAAATAGGGCGGTCAGTTATCCTGGAAACAGGGCGTTCAGTTGCCCCGGAAAAAGGGAGATCTGTTACCCCGGAAACAGGGCGGTCAGTTACCCTGGAAACAGGGCAGTCAGTTACCCTGGAGACAGGGCAGTCAGTTAACCTGGAAACAGGGCAGTCAGTTGTCCTGGAAACAGGGCGGTCAGTTATCCTGGAAACAGGGCGGTCAGTTAACCCTGAAATAGGGCGTTCAGTTACCCTGGAAACAGGGTGTTCAGTTACCCTGGAAACAGGGGGGACAGTTATCCTTGAAACATGGTGATCAGTTATCCCGGAAACAGGGCTGTCAGTTATCCCGGAAATAGGGTGAACTGTTACCCTGGAAACTGGGCAGTCAGTTACCCTAGAAACAGGGCAGTCAGTTACCCCGTAAACAGGGTGGTCAGTTACCCTGGAAACAGGGCAGTAAGATACCCTGGAAACAGGGCAGTCAGTTATCCCAGAAACAGGGCAGTCAGTTAACCTGGAAACAGGGCAGTCAGTTACCCTGGAAACAGGGCAATCAGTTATCCCGGAAACAGGGCATTCAGTTACCCTGGAAACAGGGCGGTCAGTTACCCCGGAAATAGGGCGGTCAGTTATCCTGGAAACAGGGCGTTCAGTTGGCCCGGAAACAGGGATATCAGTTACCCCAGAAACAGGGCGCTCAGTTACCCTGGAAACAGGGCAGTCAGTTACCCTGGAGACAGGGCAGTCAGTTAACCTGGAAACAGGGCAGTCAGTTGTCCTGGAAACAGGGCGGTCAGTTATCCTGGAAACAGGGCGGTCAGTTACCCCTGAAATAGGGCAGTCAGTTACCCTGGAAACAGGGTGATCAGTTATCCTGGAAACAGGGCAGTCAGTTACCCCGGAAACAGGGCAGTCAGTTACGCTGGAAACAGGGCAGTCAGTTATCCCGGAAACAGGGCAGTCAGTTATCCCGGAAACAGGGTGATCAGTTACCCTGGAAACAGGGCAGTCAGTTACCCCGGAAACAGGGCGGTCAGTTACCCTGGAAACAGCGCAGCCAGTTATCCCGGAAACAGGGTGATCAGTTACTCTTTAAACTCGGCACTCAGTTACCTTGGAAACAGGGCTGTCAGTTACCCCAGAAATAGGGCATTCAATTACCCTGGAAACTGGGCAGTCAGTTAACCTGGACACAGGGCAGTCAGTTACCCCTTAAGCAGGGTGATCCGTTACCCTGGAAACTGGGCAGTCAGTTACCCTGAAAACAGGGCAGTCAGTTACACCGGAAAAAGGGTGGTCAGTTACCCCGGAAACAGGGCGGTCATTTACCCTGGAAACAGGGCAGTCAGTTACTCTGGAACAGAGAGGTCAGTTACCCTGGAAACAGGGCAGTCAGTTACCCCGGAAACAGGGTGATCAGTTACCCCAGAAACAGTGCGGTCAGTTACCCTGGAAACAGGGCAGTCAGTTACCCCGGAAACAGGGTGATCAGTTACCCTGGAAACAGGGCGGTCAGTTACCCCTGAAACAGGGTGATCAGTTACCCCGGAAACAGGGCAATCAGTTACCCTGGAAACAGGACAGCCAGTTATCCCGGAAACAGGGCAGTGAGTTACCCTGGAAACAGGGCAGTCAGTTACCCCGGAAACAGGGTGATCAGTTACCCTGCAAACTGGGCAGTCAGTTACCCTGGAAAGAGGGTGAACTGTTACCCTGGAAACTGGGCAGTCAGTTACCCTAGAAACAGGGCAGTCAGTTACCCCGTAAACAGGGTGGTCAGTTACCCTGGAAACAGGGCAGTAAGATACCCTGGAAACAGGGCAGTCAGTTATCCCAGAAACAGGGCAGTCAGTTAACCTGGAAACAGGACAGTCAGTTACCCTGGAAACAGGGCAATCAGTTATCCCGGAAACAGGGCTGTCAGTTATCCCGGAAACAGTGTGATCAGTTACCCTGGAAACTGGGCAGTCAGTTACCCTGGAAACAGGGCTGTCAGTTATCCCGGAAACAGGGCGGTCAGTTACCCTGGAAACAGGGCAGTCAGTTACCCTGGAAACAGGGCGGTCAGTCATCCCAGAAACAGGGCAGTCAGTTATCCCGGAAAAAGGGCTGTCAGTTACCCTGGAAACAGGGTGATCAGTTATCCCGGAAACAGGGGGGACAGTTATCCTGGAAACATGTTGATCAGTTATCCCGGAAACAGGGCTGTCAGTTATCCCGGAAACAGGGTGATCAGTTACCCTGGAAACTGGGCAGTCAGTTACCCTGGAAACAGGGCAGTCAGTTACCCTGGAAACAGGGTAGTCAGTTATCCTGGAAACAGGGCAGACAGTTATCCTGGAAACAGGGCGATCAGTTACCCCGGAAATAGGGCGGTCAGTTATCCTGGAAACAGGGCGTTCAGTTGCCCCGGAAAAAGGGAGATCAGTTACCACGGAAACAGGACGGTCAGTTACCCTGGAAACAGGGCAGTCAGTTACCCTGGAGACAGGGCAGTCAGTTAACCTGGAAACAGGGCAGTCAGTTGTCCTGGAAACAGGGCGGTCAGTTATCCTGGGAACAGGGCGGTCAGTTAACCCTGAAATAGGGCGTTCAGTTACCCTGGAAACAGGGTGATCAGTTACCCTGGAAACAGGGGGGACAGTTATCCCGGAAACAGGGTGAACTGTTACCCTGGAAACTGGGCAGTCAGTTACCCTAGAAACAGGGCAGTCAGTTACCCCGTAAACAGGGTGGTCAGTTACCCTGGAAACAGGGCAGTAAGATACCCTGGAAACAGGGCAGTCAGTTATCCCAGAAACAGGGCAGTCAGTTAACCTGGAAACAGGGCAGTCAGTTACCCTGGAAACAGGGCAATCAGTTATCCCGGAAACAGGGCTGTCAGTTATCCCGGAAACAGTGTGATCAGTTACCCTGGAAACTGGGCAGTCAGTTACCCTGGAAACAGGGCTGTCAGTTATCCCGGAAACAGGGCGGTCAGTTACCCTGGAAACAGGGCAGTCAGTGACCCTGGAAACAGGGCGGTCAGTTATCCCAGAAACAGGGCAGTCAGTTATCCCGGAAAAAGGGCTGTCAGTTACGCCGGAAACAGGGTGATCAGTTATCCCGGAAACAGGGGGGACAGTTATCCTGGAAACATGGTGATCAGTTATCCCGGAAATAGGGCAGTTTTTTACCTTGGAAGCAGGGCACACAGTTATCCCGGAAACAGGGCATTCAGTTACCCTGGAAACAGGGCGGTCAGTTACCCCGGAAATAGGGCGGTCAGTTATCCTGGAAACAGGGCGTTCAGTTGCCCCGGAAACAGGGATATCAGTTACCCCAGAAACAGGGCGCTCAGTTACCCTGGAAACAGGGCAGTCAGTTACCCTGGAGACAGGGCAGTCAGTTAACCTGGAAACAGGGCAGTCAGTTGTCCTGGAAACAGGGCGGTCAGTTATCCTGGAAACAGGGCGGTCAGTTACCCCTGAAATAGGGCAGTCAGTTACCCTGGAAACAGGGTGATCAGTTATCCTGGAAACAGGGCAGTCAGTTACCCCGGAAACAGGGCAGTCAGTTACGCTGGAAACAGGGCAGTCAGTTATCCCGGAAACAGGGCAGTCAGTTATCCCGGAAACAGGGTGATCAGTTACCTTGGAAACAGGGCAGTCAGTTACCCCGGAAACAGGGCGGTCAGTTACCCTGGAAACAGCGCAGCCAGTTATCCCGGAAACAGGGTGATCAGTTACTCTGTAAACTCGGCACTCAGTTACCCAGGAAACAGGGCTGTCAGTTACCCCAGAAATAGGGCATTCAATTACCCTGGAAACTGGGCAGTCAGTTAACCTGGACACAGGGCAGTCAGTTACCCCTTAAACAGGGTGATCCGTTACCCTGGAAACTGGGCAGTCAGTTACCCTGAAAACAGGGCAGTCAGTTACACCGGAAAAAGGGTGGTCAGTTACCCCGGAAACAGGGCGGTCATTTACCCTGGAAACAGGGCAGTCAGTTACTCTGGAAACAGAGAGGTCAGTTACCCTGGAAACAGGGCAGTCAGTTACCCCGGAAACAGGGTGATCAGTTACCCCAGAAACAGTGCGGTCAGTTACCCTGGAAACAGGGCAGTCAGTTACCCCGGAAACAGGGTGATCAGTTACCCTGGAAACAGGGCGGTCAGTTACCCCTGAAACAGGGTGATCAGTTACCCCGGAAACAGGGCAATCAGTTACCCTGGAAACAGGACAGCCAGTTATCCCGGAAACAGGGCAGTGAGTTACCCTGGAAACAGGGCAGTCAGTTACCCCGGAAACAGGGTGATCAGTTACCCTGCAAACTGGGCAGTCAGTTACCCTGGAAAGAGGGTGAACTGTTACCCTGGAAACTGGGCAGTCAGTTACCCTAGAAACAGGGCAGTCAGTTACCCCGTAAACAGGGTGGTCAGTTACCCTGGAAACAGGGCAGTAAGATACCCTGGAAACAGGGCAGTCAGTTATCCCAGAAACGGGGCAGTCAGTTAACCTGGAAACAGGGCAGTCAGTTACCCTGGAAACAGGGCAATCAGTTATCCCGGAAACAGGGCTGTCAGTTATCCCGGAAACAGTGTGATCAGTTACCCTGGAAACTGGGCAGTCAGTTACCCTGGAAACAGGGCTGTCAGTTATCCCGGAAACAGGGCGGTCAGTTACCCTGGAAACAGGGCAGTCAGTTACCCTGGAAACAGGGCGGTCAGTCATCCCAGAAACAGGGCAGTCAGTTATCCCGGAAAAAGGGCTGTCAGTTACCCTGGAAACAGGGTGATCAGTTATCCCGGAAACAGGGGGGACAGTTATCCTGGAAACATGGTGATCAGTTATCCCGGAAACAGGGCTGTCAGTTATCCCGGAAACAGGGTGATCAGTTACCCTGGAAACTGGGCAGTCAGTTACCCTGGAAACAGGGCAGTCAGTTACCCTGGAAACAGGGTAGTCAGTTATCCTGGAAACAGGGCAGACATTTATCCTGGAAACAGGGCGATCAGTTACCCCGGAAATAGGGCGGTCAGTTATCCTGGAAACAGGGCATTCAGTTGCCCCGGAAAAAGGGAGATCAGTTACCCCGGAAACAGGGCGGTCAGTTACCCTGGAAACAGGGCAGTCAGTTACCCTGGAGACAGGGCAGTCAGTTAACCTGGAAACAGGGCAGTCAGTTGTCCTGGAAACAGGGCGGTCAGTTATCCTGGAAACAGGGCGGTCAGTTAACCCTGAAATAGGGCGTTCAGTTACCCTGGAAACAGGGTGTTCAGTTACCCTGGAAACAGGGGGGACAGTTATCCTGGAAACATGGTGATCAGTTATCCCGGAAACAGGGCTGTCAGTTATCCCGGAAACAGGGTGAACTGTTACCCTGGAAACTGGGCAGTCAGTTACCCTAGAAACAGGGCAGTCAGTTACCCCGTAAACAGGGTGGTCAGTTACCCTGGAAACAGGGCAGTAAGATACCCTGGAAACAGGGCAGTCAGTTATCCCAGAAACAGGGCAGTCAGTTAACCTGGAAACAGGGCAGTCAGTTACCCTGGAAACAGGGCAATCAGTTATCCCGGAAACAGGGCTGTCAGTTATCCCGGAAACAGTGTGATCAGTTACCCTGGAAACTGGGCAGTCAGTTACCCTGGAAACAGGGCTGTCAGTTATCCCGGAAACAGGGCGGTCAGTTACCCTGGAAACAGGGCAGTCAGTTACCCTGGAAACAGGGCGGTCAGTTATCCCAGAAACAGGGCAGTCAGTTATCCCGGAAAAAGGGCTGTCAGTTACCCCGGAAACAGGGAGATCAGTTACCCCAGAAACAGGGCGCTCAGTTACCCTGGAAACAGGGCAATCAGTTATCCCGGAAACAGGGCTGTCAGTTATCCCGGAAACAGTGTGATCAGTTACCCTGGAAACTGGGCAGTCAGTTACCCTGGAAACAGGGCTGTCAGTTATCCCGGAAACAGGGCGGTCAGTTACCCTGGAAACAGGGCAGTCAGTTACCCTGGAAACAGGGCGGTCAGTTATCCCAGAAACAGGGCAGTCAGTTATCCCGGAAAAAGGGCTGTCAGTTACCCCGGAAACAGGGAGATCAGTTACCGCAGAAACAGGGCGCTCAGTTACCCTGGAAACAGGGCGGTCAGTTACCCCTGAAACAGGGTGATCAGTTACCCCGGAAACAGGGCAATCAGTTACCCTGGAAACAGGACAGCCAGTTATCCCGGAAACAGGGCAGTGAGTTACCCTGGAAACAGGGCAGTCAGTTACCCCGGAAACAGGGTGATCAGTTACCCTGCAAACTGGGCAGTCAGTTACCCTGGAAAGAGGGTGAACTGTTACCCTGGAAACTGGGCAGTCAGTTACCCTAGAAACAGGGCAGTCAGTTACCCCGTAAACAGGGTGGTCAGTTACCCTGGAAACAGGGCAGTAAGATACCCTGGAAACAGGGCAGTCAGTTATCCCAGAAACGGGGCAGTCAGTTAACCTGGAAACAGGGCAGTCAGTTACCCTGGAAACAGGGCAATCAGTTATCCCGGAAACAGGGCTGTCAGTTATCCCGGAAACAGTGTGATCAGTTACCCTGGAAACTGGGCAGTCAGTTACCCTGGAAACAGGGCTGTCAGTTATCCCGGAAACAGGGCGGTCAGTTACCCTGGAAACAGGGCAGTCAGTTACCCTGGAAACAGGGCGGTCAGTCATCCCAGAAACAGGGCAGTCTGTTATCCCGGAAAAAGGGCTGTCAGTTACCCTGGAAACAGGGTGATCAGTTATCCCGGAAACAGGGGGGACAGTTATCCTGGAAACATGGTGATCAGTTATCCCGGAAACAGGGCTGTCAGTTATCCCGGAAACAGGGTGATCAGTTACCCTGGAAACTGGGCAGTCAGTTACCCTGGAAACAGGGCAGTCAGTTACCCTGGAAACAGGGTAGTCAGTTATCCTGGAAACAGGGCAGACATTTATCCTGGAAACAGGGCGATCAGTTACCCCGGAAGTAGGGCGGTCAGTTATCCTGGAAACAGGGCATTCAGTTGCCCCGGAAAAAGGGAGATCAGTTACCCCGGAAACAGGGCGGTCAGTTACCCTGGAAACAGGGCAGTCAGTTACCCTGGAGACAGGGCAGTCAGTTAACCTGGAAACAGGGCAGTCAGTTGTCCTGGAAACAGGGCGGTCAGTTATCCTGGAAACAGGGCGGTCAGTTAACCCTGAAATAGGGCGTTCAGTTACCCTGGAAACAGGGTGTTCAGTTACCCTGGAAACAGGGGGGACAGTTATCCTGGAAACATGGTGATCAGTTATCCCGGAAACAGGGCTGTCAGTTATCCCGGAAACAGGGTGAACTGTTACCCTGGAAACTGGGCAGTCAGTTACCCTAGAAACAGGGCAGTCAGTTACCCCGTAAACAGGGTGGTCAGTTACCCTGGAAACAGGGCAGTAAGATACCCTGGAAACAGGGCAGTCAGTTATCCCAGAAACAGGGCAGTCAGTTAACCTGGAAACAGGGCAGTCAGTTACCCTGGAAACAGGGCAATCAGTTATCCCGGAAACAGGGCTGTCAGTTATCCCGGAAACAGTGTGATCAGTTACCCTGGAAACTGGGCAGTCAGTTACCCTGGAAACAGGGCTGTCAGTTATCCCGGAAACAGGGCGGTCAGTTACCCTGGAAACAGGGCAGTCAGTTACCCTGGAAACAGGGCGGTCAGTTATCCCAGAAACAGGGCAGTCAGTTATCCCGGAAAAAGGGCTGTCAGTTACCCCGGAAACAGGGAGATCAGTTACCCCAGAAACAGGGCGCTCAGTTACCCTGGAAACAGGGCAGTCAGTTACCCTGGAGACAGGGCAGTCAGTTAACCTGTAAACAGGGCAGTCAGTTGTCCTGGAAACAGGGCGGTCAGTTATCCTGGAAACAGGGCGGTCAGTTACCCCTGAAATAGGGCAGTCAGTTACCCTGGAAACAGGGTGATCAGTTATCCTGGAAACAGGGCAGTCAGTTACCCCGGAAACAGGGCAGTCAGTTACGCTGGAAACAGGGCAGTCAGTTATCCCGGAAACAGGGCAGTCAGTTATCCCGGAAACAGGGTGATCAGTTACCCTGGAAACAGGGCAGTCAGTTACCCCGGAAACAGGGCGGTCAGTTACCCTGGAAACAGGGCAGCCAGTTATCCCGGAAACAGGGAGATCAGTTACCCTGTAAACTCGGCACTCAGTTACCCAGGAAACAGGGCTGTCAGTTACCCCAGAAATAGGGCATTCAATTACCCTGGAAACTGGGCAGTCAGTTAACCTGGACACAGGGCAGTCAGTTACCCCTTAAACAGGGTGATCCGTTACCCTGGAAACTGGGCAGTCAGTTACCCTGAAAACAGGGCAGTCAGTTACCCTGGAAAAAGGGTGGTCAGTTACCCCGGAAACAGGGTGGTCATTTACCCCGGAAACAGGGCAGTCAGTTACCCTGGAAACAGGGCAGTCAGTTACTCTGGAAACAGAGAGGTCAGTTACCCTGGAAACAGGGCAGTCAGTTACCCCGGAAACAGGGTGATCAGTTACCCCAGAAACAGTGCGGTCAGTTACCCTGGAAACAGGGCAGTCAGTTACCCCGGAAACAGGGTGATCAGTTGCCCTGGAAACAGGGCGGTCAGTTATCCTGAAACAGGGTGATTAGTTACCCCGGAAACAGGGCAATCAGTTACCTTGGAAACAGGATAGCCAGTTATCCCGGAAACAGGGCAGTGAGTTACCCCGGAAACATGGCGGTCAGTTACCCTGGAAACAGGGCAGTCAGTTACCCCGGAAACAGGGTGATCAGTTACCCTGCAAACTGGGCAGTCAGTTACCCTGAAAACAGGGCAGTCAGTTACACCGGAAAAAGGGTGGTCAGTTACCCCGGAAACAGGGCGGTCATTTACCCTGGAAACAGGGCAGTCAGTTACTCTGGAAACAGAGAGGTCAGTTACCCTGGAAACAGGGCAGTCAGTTACCCCAGAAACAGGGTGATCAGTTACCCCAGAAACAGTGCGGTCAGTTACCCTGGAAACAGGGCAGTCAGTTACCCCGGAAACAGGGTGATCAGTTACCCTGGAAACAGGGCGGTCAGTTACCCCTGAAACAGGGTGATCAGTTACCCCGGAAACAGGGCAATCAGTTACCCTGGAAACAGGACAGCCAGTTATCCCGGAAACAGGGCAGTGAGTTACCCTGGAAACAGGGCAGTCAGTTACCCCGGAAACAGGGTGATCAGTTACCCTGCAAACTGGGCAGTCAGTTACCCTGGAAAGAGGGTGAACTGTTACCCTGGAAACTGGGCAGTCAGTTACCCTAGAAACAGGGCAGTCAGTTACCCCGTAAACAGGGTGGTCAGTTACCCTGGAAACAGGGCAGTAAGATACCCTGGAAACAGGGCAGTCAGTTATCCCAGAAACAGGGCAGTCAGTTAACCTGGAAACAGGACAGTCAGTTACCCTGGAAACAGGGCAATCAGTTATCCCGGAAACAGGGCTGTCAGTTATCCCGGAAAGAGTGTGATCAGTTACCCTGGAAACTGGGCAGTCAGTTACCCTGGAAACAGGGCTGTCAGTTATCCCGGAAACAGGGCGGTCAGTTACCCTGGAAACAGGGCAGTCAGTTACCCTGGAAACAGGGCGGTCAGTTATCCCAGAAACAGGGCAGTCAGTTATCCCGGAAAAAGGGCTGTCAGTTACCCCGGAAACAGGGTGATCAGTTATCCCAGAAACAGGGGGGACAGTTATCCTGGAAACATGGTGATCAGTTATCCCGGAAACAGGGCTGTCAGTTGTCCCGGAAACAGGGTGATCAGTTACCCTGGAAACTGGGCAGTCAGTTACCCTGGAAACAGGGCAGTCAGTTACCCTGGAAACAGGGTAGTCAGTTATCCTGGAAACAGGGCAGACAGTTATCCTGGGAACAGGGCGATCAGTTACCCCGGAAATAGGGCGGTCAGTTATCCTGGAAACAGGGCGTTCAGTTACCCCGGAAACAGGGAGATCAGTTACCCCGGAAACAGGGCGGTCAGTTACCCTGGAAACAGGGCAGTCAGTTACCCTGGAGACAGGGCAGTCAGTTAACCTGGAAACAGGGCAGTCAGTTGTCCTGGAAACAGGGCGGTCAGTTATCCTGGAAACAGGGCGGTCAGTTACCCCTGAAATAGGGCGTTCAGTTACCCTGGAAACAGGGTGATCAGTTACCCTGGAAACAGGGCAGTCAGTTACCCCAGAAAAAGGGCAGTCAGTTACCCCAGAAACAGGGCGGTCACTAAACCTGGAAAAAGATTACTCAGTTTCCCCTGAAGCAGGGTGATCAGTTATCCTGGAAACAGGGCGGTCAGTTACCCCGGAAATAGGGCAGTTTTTTACCCTGGATGCAGGGCACACAGTTATCCTGGAAACAGGGTTGTCTGTTACCCTGGAAACAGGGCAGTCAGTTATCCTGGAAACAGTGCGGTCAGTTAGCCGGAAAAAGGGCGGTCAGTTACCCTGGAAACAGGGCAGTCAGTTACCTCGGAAACAGGGTGAACTGTTACCCTGGAAACAGGGCAGTCAGTTACCCCGGAAACAGGGCGGTCAGTTACCCGGGAAACAGGGCAGTCAGCTACCCCGGAAACAGGTTGATCAGTTACCCCGGAAACAGGGTGAACAGTTACCCTGGAAACAGGGCAGTCAGTTACACCGGAAACAGGGCGGTCAGTTGCCCTGGAAACCAGGCAGTCATTTACCCTGGAAACAGGGCAGTCAGTTATCCCGGAAACAGGGCAGTCAGTTACCCTGGAAACAGAGCGGTCTGTTATCCCGAAAAATGGCGGTCAGTTATCTCGGAAACAGGGCGATCAGTTATCCCGGAAACATGGCAGTCAGTTATCCCGGAAACAGGACGGTCAGTTACCCCGCAAACAGGGTGATCAGTTACCCTGGAAACAGGGTGATCAGTTATCCCGGAAACAGGGCAGTCAGTTACCCTGGAAAATGGGCGATCAGTTACCCCAGAAATAGGTCATCGGTTACCCCGGAAACAGGGCAGTTTACCCGGAAACAGGGCGGTCAATTATACCGGAAACAGGGCAGTCAGTTACCCTGGAAACAGGGCAGTCAGTTATCACGGAAACAGGGCAGTCAGTTATCCCGGAAACAGGGTGATCAGTTACCCTGGAATCAGGGCAGTCAGTTAATCTGGAAACAGGGCAGTCAGTTTCCCTGGAAACAGGGCAGTCAGTTATCCTGGAAGCAGGGTGGTCTGTTACCCTGGAAACAGGGCGGTCAGTAACCCTGGAAACAGGGCAGGCAGTGACCCCGGAAACAGTGCGGTCAGTTAACCTGGAAACAGGGCGGTCAGTTACCCCAGAAACAGGGTGATCAGTTACCCTGGAAACTGGGCAGTCAGTTACCCTGGAAACAGGGCTGTCAGTTATCCCGGAAACAGGGCGGTCAGTTACCCTGGCAACAGGGCTGTCAGTTATCCCGGAAACAGGGCAGTCAGTTACCCTGGAAACAGGGCAGTCAGTTATCCCAGAAACAGGGCAGTCAGTTATCCCGGAAACAGGGCTGTCAGTTTTCCCGGAAACTGGGTGATCAATTATCCCGGAAACAGGGTGGTCAGTTATCCTGGAAACATGGTGATCAGTTATCCCGGAAACAGGGCTGTCAGTTATCCCGGAAACAGGATGATCAGTTACCCTGGAAACTGGGCAGTCAGTTACCCTGGAAACAGGGCGGTCAGTTATCCTGGAAACAGGGCAGACAGTTATCCTGGAAACAGGGCGGTCAGTTACCCTGGAAATAGGGCAGTCAGTTATCCCGGAAACAGGACGGTCAGTTACCCCGCAAACAGGGTGATCTGTTACACTGGAAACAGGGTGATCAGTTATCCCGGAAACAGGGCAGTCAGTTACCCTGGAAAATGGGCGATCAGTTACCCCGGAAATAGGTCATCGGTTACCCCGGAAACAGGGCAGTTTACCCGGAAACAGGGCGTTCAGTTATCCTGGAAACAGGGTGGTCAGTTACCCTGGAAACAGGGCGGTCAGTAACACTAGAAACAGGGCAGACAGTCACCCCGGAAACAGTGCGGTCAGTTAACCTGGAAACAGGGCGGTCAGTTACCCCAGAAACAGGGTGATCAGTTACCCTGGAAACTGGGCAGTCGGTTACCCTGGAAACAGGGCTGTCAGTAATCCCGGAATCAGGGCGGTCAGTTACCCTGGAAACAGGGTGATCAGTTATCCCGGAAACAGTGCAGTCAGTTCCCCTGGAAAATGGGCGATCAGTTACCCCGGA
This sequence comes from Heterodontus francisci, assembly GCF_036365525.1. Lineage (NCBI taxonomy): Eukaryota > Metazoa > Chordata > Chondrichthyes > Heterodontiformes > Heterodontidae > Heterodontus > Heterodontus francisci. The sequence continues at coordinate 6,435,339 of NC_090403.1, read as the reverse complement.
AATAGGTCATCGGTTACCCCGGAAACAGGGCAGTTTACCCGGAAACAGGGCGGTCAATTATCCCGGAAACAGGGCAGTCGGTTACCCCGGAAGAAGGGCAGTCAGTTACCCTGGAAACAGGGCATTCAGTTACCCTGGATACAGGGCAGTCAGTTATCACGGAAACAGGGCAGTCAGTTATCCCGGAAACAGGCTGATCAGTTACACTGGAATCAGGGCAGTCAGTTAATCTGGCAACAGGGCAGTCAGTTTCCCTGGAAACATGGCAGTCAGTTATCCCAGAAACAGGGCGGTCAGATACCCCAGAAACAGGGCGGGCAGTTACCCTGGAAACAGGGCGGTCAGTTATCCTGGAAACAGGCTGGTCAGTTACCCTGGAAACAGGGCGGTCAGTAACCCTGGAAACAGGGCAGACAATCATCCAGGCAACAGTGCGGTCAGTTAACCTGGAAACAGGGCGGTCAGTTACCCCAGAAACAGGGTGATCAGTTACCCTGGAAACTGGGCAGTCAGTTACCCTGGAAACAGGGCTGTCATTTATCCCGGAATCAGGGCGGTCAGTTACCCTGGAAACAGGGCAGTCAGTTACCCTGGAAACAGGGCAGTCAGTTATCCCAGAAACAGGGCAGTCAGTTATCCTGGAAACTGGGCTGTCAGTTATCCAGGAAACAGGGCAGTCAGTTACCCTGGAAACTGGGCAGTCAGTTACCCTGGAAACAGGGCAGTCAGTTACCATGGAAACAGGGCAGTCAGTTATCCTGGAAACAGGGCAGACAGTTATCCTGGAAACAGGGCGGTCAGTTACCCCGGAAATAGGGCGGTCAGTTACCCTGGAAACAGGGCGTTCAGTTGCCCCGGAAACAGGGAGATCAGTTACCCCGGAAACAGGGCGATCAGTTACCCCGGAAACATGGCAGTCAGTTATCCCGGAAACAGGACGGTCAGTTACCCCGCAAACAGGGTGATCCGTTACCCTGGAAACAGGGTGATCAGTTATCCCGGAAACAGGGCAGTCAGTTACCCTGGAAAATGGGCGATCAGTTACCCCGGAAATAGGTCATCGGTTACCCCGGAAACAGGGCAGTTTACCCGGAAACAGGGCGGTCAATTATCCCGGAAACAGGGCAGTCAGTTACCCCGGAAGCAGGGCAGTCAGTTACCCTGGAAACAGGGCAGTCAGTTACCCTGGAAACAGGGCAGTCAGTTATCACAGAAACCGGGCAGTCAGTTATCCCGGAAACAGGGTGATCAGTTACCCTGGAATCAGGGCAGTCAGTTAATCTGGAAACAGGGCAGTCAGTTTCCCTGGAAACATGGCAGTCAGTAACCCTGGAAACAGGGCAGACAATCACCCAGGAAACAGTGCGGTCAGTTAACCTGGAAACAGGGCGGTCAGTTACCCCAGAAACAGTGTGATAAGTTACCCTGGAAACTGGGCAGTCAGTTACCCTGGAAACAGGGCTGTCATTTATCCCGGAATCAGGGCGGTCAGTTACCCTGGAAACAGGGCAGTCAGTTACCCTGGAAACAGGGCAGTCAGTTATCCCAGAAACAGGGCAGTCAGTTATCCTGGAAACTGGGCTGTCAGTTATCCCGGAAACAGGGTGATCAGTTACCCTGGAAACTGGGCAGTCAGTTACCCTGGAAACAGGGCAGTCAGTTACCATGGAAACAAGGCAGTCAGTTATCCTGGAAACAGGGCAGACAGTTATCCTGGAAACAGGGCGGTCAGTTACCCCGGAAATAGGGCGGTCAGTTATCCTGGAAACAGGGCGTTCAGTTGCCCCGGAAACAGGGAGATCAGTTACCCCGGAAACAGGGCACTCAGTTACCCTGGAAACAGGGCAGTCAGTTACACAGGAAACAGGGCGGTCAGTTGCCCTGGAAACCAGGCAGTAATTTACCATGGAAACAGGGCAGTCAGTTATCCCGGAAACAGGGCGGTCAGTTACCCTGGAAACAGAGCGGACTGTTATCCCGAAAAAGGGCAGTCAGTTATCTCGGAAACAGGGCGATCAGTTACCCCGGAAACATGGCAGTCAGTTATCCCGGAAACAGGACGGTCAGTTACCCCGCAAACAGGGTGATCCGTTACCCTGGAAACAGGGTGATCAGTTATCCCGGAAACAGGGCAGTCAGTTACCCTGGAAAATGGGCGATCAGTTACCCCGGAAATAGGTCATCGGTTACCCCGGAAACAGGGCAGTTTACCCGGAAACAGGGCGGTCAATTATCCCGGAAGCAGGGCAGTCAGTTACCCCGGAAGCAGGGCAGTCAGTTACCCTGGAAACAGGGCAGACAGTTACCCTGGAAACAGGGCAGTCAGTTATCACGGAAACCGGGCAGTCAGTTATCCCGGAAACAGGGTGATCAGTTACCCTGGAATCAGGGCAGTCAGTTAATCTGGAAACAGGGCAGTCAGTTTCCCTGGAAACATGGCAGTCAGTTATCCCGGAAACAGGGTGTTCAGATATACCAGAAACAGGGCGGGCAGTTACCCTGGAAACAGGGCAGTCAGTTAACCTGGAAACAGGGTGGTCAGTTACCCTGGAAACAGGGCGGTCAGTAACCCTGGAAACAGGGCAGACAGTCACCCCTGAAACAGTGCGGTCAGTTAACCTGGAAACAGGGCGGTCAGTTACCCCAGAAACAGGTTGATCAGTTACCCTGGAAACTGGGCAGTCAGTTACCCTGGAAACAGGGCTGTCAGTTATCCCGGAAACAGGGCTGTCAGTTACCCAGGAAACAGGGCAGTCAGTTACCCTGGAAACAGGGCAGTCAGTTATCCCAGAAACAGGGCAGTCAGTTATCCCGGAAACAGGGCTGTCAGTTATCCCGGAAACAGGGTGATCAGTTATCCCGGAAACAGGGGGGTCAGTTATCCTGGAAACATGGTGATCATTTATCCCGGAAACAGGGCTGTCAGTTGAACCGGAAACAGGGCGCTCAGTTACCCTGGAAACAGGGCAGTCAGTTACCCTGGAGACAGGGCAGTCAGTTAACCTGGAAACAGGGCAGTCAGTTGTCCTGGAAACAGGGCGGTCAGTTATCCTGGAAACAGGGCGGTCAGTTACCCCTGAAATACGGCAGTCAGTTACCCTGGAAACAGGGTGATCAGTTGTCCTGGAAAAAGGGCAGTCAGTTACCCCGGAAACAGGGCAGTCAGTTACGCTGGAAACAGGGCAGTCAGTTATCCCGGAAACAGGGCAGTCAGTTATCCCGGAAACAGGGTGATCAGTTACCCTGGAAACAGGGCAGTCAGTTACCCCGGAAACAGGGCGGTCAGTAACCCTGGAAACAGGGCGGTCAGTTACCCCAGAAACAGGGTGATCAGTTACCCTGGAAACTGGGCAGTCAGTTACCCTGGAAACAGGGCTGTCATTTATCCCGGAATCAGGGCGGTCAGTTACCCTGGAAACAGGGCAGTCAGTTACCCTGGAAACAGGGCAGTCAGTTATCCCAGAAACAGGGCAGTCAGTTATCCCGGAAACTGGGCTGTCAGTTATCCCGGAAACAGGGTGATCAGTTACCCTGGAAACTGGGCAGTCAGTTACCCTGGAAACAGGGCAGTCAGTTACCATGGAAACAGGGCAGTCAGTTATCCTGGAAACAGGGCAGACAGTTATCCTGGAAACAGGGCAGTCAGTTACCCCGGAAATAGGGCGGTCAGTTATCCTGGAAACAGGGCGTTCAGTTGCCCCGGAAACAGGGAGATCAGTTACCCCGGAAACAGGGCACTCTGTTACCCTGGAAACAGGGCAGTCAGTTACACAGGAAACAGGGCGGTCAGTTGCCCTGGAAACCAGGCAGTAATTTACCATGGAAACAGGGCAGTCAGTTATCCCGGAAACAGGGCGGTCAGTTACCCTGGAAACAGAGCGGTCTGTTTTCCCGAAAAAGGGCGGTCAGTTATCTCGGAAACAGGGCGATCAGTTACCCCGGAAACATGGCAGTCAGTTATCCCGGAAACAGGACGGTCAGTTACCCCGCAAACAGGGTGATCCGTTACCCTGGAAACAGGGTGATCAGTTATCCCGGAAACAGGGCAGTCAGTTACCCTGGAAAATGGGCGATCAGTTACCCCGGAAATAGGTCATCGGTTACCCCGGAAACAGGGCAGTTTACCCGGAAACAGGGCGGTCAATTATCCCGGAAACAGGGCAGTCAGTTACCCCGGAAGCAGGGCAGTCAGTTACCCTGGAAACAGGGCAGTCAGTTACCCTGGAAACAGGGCAGTCAGTTATCACAGAAACCGGGCAGTCAGTTATCCCGGAAACAGTGTGATCAGTTACCCTGGAATCAGGGCAGTCAGTTAATCTGGAAACAGGGCAGTCAGTTTCCCTGGAAACATGGCAGTCAGTTATCCCGGAAACAGGGTGGTCAGATATACCAGAAACAGGGCGGGCAGTTACCCTGGAAACAGGGCAGTCAGTTAACCTGGAAACAGGGTGGTCAGTTACCCTGGAAACAGGGCGGTCAGTAACCCTGGAAACAGGGCAGACAGTCACCCCTGAAACAGTGCGGTCAGTTAACCTGGAAACAGGGCGGTCAGTTACCCCAGAAACAGGGTGATCAGTTACCCTGGAAACTGGGCAGTCAGTTACCCTGGAAACAGGGCTGTCAGTTATCCCGGAAACAGGGCTGTCAGTTACCCAGGAAACAGGGCAGTCAGTTACCCTGGAAACAGGGCAGTCAGTTATCCCAGAAACAGGGCAGTCAGTTATCCCGGAAACAGGGCTGTCAGTTATCCCGGAAACAGGGTGATCAGTTATCCCGGAAACAGGGGGGTCAGTTATCCTGGAAACATGGTGATCATTTATCCCGGAAACAGGGCTGTCAGTTGAACCGGAAACAGGGCGCTCAGTTACCCTGGAAACAGGGCAGTCAGTTACCCTGGAGACAGGGCAGTCAGTTAACCTGGAAACAGGGCAGTCAGTTGTCCTGGAAACAGGGCGGTCAGTTATCCTGGAAACAGGGCGGTCAGTTACCCCTGAAATACGGCAGTCAGTTACCCTGGAAACAGGGTGATCAGTTGTCCTGGAAAAAGGGCAGTCAGTTACCCCGGAAACAGGGCAGTCAGTTACGCTGGAAACAGGGCAGTCAGTTATCCCGGAAACAGGGCAGTCAGTTATCCCGGAAACAGGGTGATCAGTTACCCTGGAAACAGGGCAGTCAGTTACCCCGGAAACAGGAAGGTCAGTTACCCTGGAAACAGCGCAGCCAGTTATCCCGGAAACAGGGTGATCATTTACCCTGGAAACAGGGCAGTCAGTTACCCTGGAAACAGGGCAGTCAGTTACCCCAGAAATAGGGCAGTCAATTACCCTGGAAACTGGGCAGTCAGTTACCCTGGAAACAGGGGAATCAGTTATCCCGGAAACAGGGTGATCAGTTACCCTGGAAACTGGGCAGTCAATTACCCTGGAAACAGGGGAGTCAGTTACCCCAGAAACAGGGCAGTCAGTTACCCTGGAAACAGGGCGGTCATTTATCTCCAGTGAGAGACAGTGCCTGTGGAAGTTTATCCCATTCAGAGTCAGTGCCTGTGGAAGTGTACCCCAGTGAGAGTCAGTGCCTGTGGAACTTTACCCCATTCAGAGTCAGTGCCTGTGGAAGTGTACCCCAGTGTCAGTCTGTGCCTGTGGAAGTTTACCCCATTCAGAGTCAGTGCCTGTGAAAGTGCACCCAAGTGAGGGTCAGTGCCTGTGGACGTTTACCCCATTCAGATTCAGTGCCTGTGGAAGTGTACCCCATTCAGAGTCAGTGCCTGTGGAAGTGCACCCCAGTGAGAGTCAGTCCCTGTGGAACTGGACCCGAGTGTGTGGCAGTGCCTGTGGAAGATTACCCCATTCACAGTCAATGCCGGTGGAAGAGGACTCCAGTGAGAGTAAGTGCATGTGGAAGTATACCCCATTCAGAGACAGTGACTGTGGAAGTGTACCCCAGTGAGAGACAGTGCCTTTGGAAGTGTACCCCAGTCAGAGTCAGTGCCTGTCGAAGTGTACACCACTGAGAGTCATTGCCTGTAGAACTGTAACCAACTCAGAGTCAGTGACTTTGGAAGTTTACCCCATTCAGAGTCAATACATGTGGATGTTTACCCCATTCAGAGTCAGTGCCTGTGGAAGTGTACCCCAGTGAGAGTCTTTGCCTGTGGAAGTTGACCCCATTCAGTGTCATTGCCTGTGGAAGTGCACCCCAGTGAGGGTCAGTGCCTGTGGAAGTTTACCCCATTCAGAGTAAGTGCCTGTGGAAGTGTACCCCAGTGAGAGTTAGTTCCTGTGGAAGTTTACCCCATTCAGTCAGTGCCTGTGGAAGTGTCCCCCAGTGAGAGTCAGTGCCTGTGGAAGAGTACCCAAGTGAGAATCATTATCTCCGGAAGTTTACGCCATTCAGAGTCAGTGCCTATGGTATTTACCCCATTCAGATTCAGTGCCTGTGGAAGTGTACCCCAGTGAGAGTCAGTGCCTGTGGACGTTTACCCCAGTGAGAGTCATTGCCTCTAGAAGTTTACGCCATTCAGAGTCAGTGCCTGTGAAAATGTACCCCAGTGAGAGTAAGTGCCTGTCGAAGTGTACCCAAGTGAGAGTCATTGCCTGTGGAAGTTTACCCCATTCAGAGTCAGTGCCTGTGGAAGTGTACCCCAGTGACAGTCAGTGCCTGTGGAAGTTTATCCCATTCAGAGTCAGTGCCTGTGGAAGTTTACCCCAGTGAGAGTCAGTGCCTGTGGATGTTTACCCCATTCAGCTTCAGTACCTGTAGATGTTAACCCCATTCAGATTCAGTGCCTGTAGAATTGTACCCATTGAGAGTCAGTGCCAATGGAAATGCACCCCTGTGAGAGTCAGTGCCTGGAGAAGTGTACCCCAGTGAGATTCAGTGGCTGGGGAGCGGCTCTCCATTAGGAATCACTGCCTATAGAAGTGTATCCCATTCAGAGTCAGTGCATGTGGAAAGGTACACCAGTGAGAGTCAGTGCCTGCAGAAGTGTACCCAAGTGAGAGTCAGTGCCAATGGAAATGTACCCCAGTGAGTCAGTGCCTGTTGAAATGTACCCCAGTGAGAGTTAGTGCCTGTGGAAATGTACCCCATTCAGATTCAGTGCCTGTGGAAGTGTCCCCCTGCGAAAATCAGTGCCTGTGGAAGTTTACCCCATTCAGAGTCAGTGTCTGTGGAAGTGTACCCCAGTGACAGTCAGTGCCTGTGGAAGTTTACCCCATTCAGAGTCAGTGCCTGTGGAAGTGCACCCAAGTGAGGGTCAGTGCCTGTGGAAGTGTACCCCAGTGAGAGTCAGTGCCTGTGGAAGTGTACCCCAGTGAGAGTCATTGCCTCTGGAAGTTTACCCCATTCAAAGTCAGTACCTGTGGATGTTTACACCATTCAGATACAGTGCCTGTAGAAGTGTACCACAGTTCGAGTCAGTGCCTAGGGAATGGTATCCAAGTGACAGCCAGAGCCTGTGGGACTGCACCCCAGTGAGAGACAGTGCCTGTGGAAGTGTACCCCAGTCAGAGTCAGTGCCTTTCGAAGTGTACCCCACTGAGAGTTAATACCTGTGGAACTGTAACCAATTCAGAGTCAGTGCCTGTGGAAGTTTACACACTCTGAGTCAGTGCCTGGGGAAGTTTACCCCATTCGGATTCAGTGCCAGTGGAAGTGTACCCCAGTGAGAGTCAATGCCTGTGGATGTTTACCCCATTCAGAGTCAGTGCATGTTCAAATGTGCACCAAAGAGAGTCTTTGACTGTGGAAGTTGACCCCATTCAGTGTCATTGCCAGTGGAAGTGCGTCCCAGTGAGGGTCAGTGCCTGTGGAAGTTTACCCCATTCAGAGTCAGTGCCTGTGGAAGTGTACCCCAGTGAGAGTCAGTGCCTGTGGAAGTTTACCCCATTCAGAGTCAGTGCCTGTGTAAGTGTACCCCAGTGAGATTCAGTTCCTGTGGAAGTTTACCCCATTCAGATTCAGTACCTGTAGAAGTTTACCCCATTCAGATTCAGAGCCGGTGGAAGTTTACCCCATTCATAGTCAGTGCCTGTGGAAGTGTACCCCAGTGAGAGTCAGTGCCTTTGGAAGTTTTCCCCATTCCGAATCAGTGCCTGTGTAAGTGTACCCCAGTGAGATTCAGTGCCTTTGGAAGTGTACCCCAGTCAGAGTCAGTGCCTGTGGAAGTGTACCCCAGTGAGAGTCAGTGCCTTTGGAGGTTTTCCCCATTCCGAATCAGTGCCTGTGTAAGTGTACCCCAGTGAGATTCAGTGCCTTTGGAAGTGTACCCCAGTCAGAGTCAGTGCCTGTGGAAGTTTAATCCATTCAGAGTCAATGCCTGTGGAAATGTACCCCAGTGAAAGTCAGTGCCTGTGGAGGTTTACCCCATTCAGATTCAGTACCTGTAGAAGTTAACCCCATTCAGATTCAGTGCATGTCGAAGTGTACCCCAGTTACAGTCAGTGCCTGTGGAAGTTTACCCCATTCAGAGTCAGTGCATGTGTAAATGTACCCCAGTGAGAGTCAGTGCCTGTGGAAGTGCACTGCAGTGAGAGTCAGTGCCTGTGGAAGTTTACCCCATTCAGATTCAGTACCTCTAGAAGTTTACACCATTCAGATTCAGTGCCGATAGAAGTGTATCCCACTCAGAGTCAGTGCATGTGGAAATGTACACCAGTGAGAGTCAGTGCCTGTGGAAATGTACCCCAGTGAGAGTCAGTGCCTGCAGAAGAGTACCCAAGTGAGAGTCAGTGCCTGTAGAAGTGTACCCAAGTGAGAGTCAGTGCCTGTGGAAATGTACCCCTGTGAGAGTCAGTGCCTGTGGAAATGTACCCCAGTGAGAGTCAGTGCCTGAAGATGTGTACCCAAGTGAGAGTCAGTGCCTGTGGAAGTTTACCCCATTCAGATTCAGTGACTGTGGAAGTGGACCCCAGTGAGAGTCAGTGCCTGTGGAAATTTACCCCATTCAGAGTCAGTGCCTGTGGAAGTGTGCCCCAGTGAGAGTCAGTGCCAGTGGAAATGTACCCCTGTGAGAGTCAGTGCCGGTCGAAGTGTACCCCAGTGAGATTCAGTGGCTGGGGAGCGGCTCCTCATTAGGAGTGACTGCCTACAGAAGTGTACCCCATTCAGAGTCAGTGCACATGGAAAGGTGCACCAGTGAGAGTCAGTGCCTGCAGAAGAGTTCCCAAGTGAGAGTCAGTGCCTGTAGAAGTGTACCCAAGTGAGAGTCAGTGCCTGAAGAAGTGATCCCAAGTGAGAGTCGGTGCCTGTGGAAGTTTACCCCATTCAGATTCAGTGCCTGTGGAAGTGTACCCCAGTGAGAGTCAGTGCCTGTGGAAGTGTCCCCCAGTGAGAGTCCGTGCCTGTGGAAGTGTACCGCAGTGAGAGTCATTGCCTCTGGAAGTTTACCCCATTCAGAGTCAGTACCTGTGGATGTTTACGCCATTCAGATTCAGTGCCTGTGGAAGTGTACCCCATTCAGAGTCAGTGCCTGTGCAAGTGCACCCTATTGAGAGTCATTCCCTGTGGAACTGGACTCGAGTGAGTGTCAGTGCCTGTGGAAGATTACCCCATTCAGAGTCAATGCCTGTGGAAGTGTGCCCCAGTGAGAGACAGTGCCTTTGGAAGTGTACCCCAGTCGCAGTCTGTGCCTGTCGAAGTGTCCCCCACTGAGAGCCATTGCCTGTGGAACTGTAACCAACTCAGAGTCAGTGATTGTGGAAGTTTACCCCATTCAGAGTCAATGCATGTGGAAGTTTACCCCATTCAGAGTCAGTGCCTGAGGAAGTGTTTCCCAGTGAGAGTCTTTGTCTGTGGAAGTTGACCCCATTCAGAGTCAGTGCCTGTGGAAGTGGCCCCCAGTGAGAGTCAGTGCCTGTGGAAGAGTACCCAAGTGAGAATCATTACCTCTGGAAGTTTACGCCATTCAGAGTCAGTGCCTGTGGAATTTACCCCAGTGAGAGTCAGTGCCTGTGGACGTTTACCCCAGTGAGAGTCATTGCCTCTAGAAGTATACGCCATTCAGAGTCAGTGCCTGTGGAAGTTTACCCCATTCAGAATCAGTGCCTGTGTAAGTGTACCCCATTCAGAGTCAGTGCCTGTGGAGGTGCACCCCAGTGAGAGTCAGTCCCTGTGGAACTGGACACGAGTGAGTGTCAGTGCCTGTGGAAGATTACCCCATTCAGAGTCAATGCCTGTGGAAGAGTACTCCAGTGAGAGTCAGTGCCTGTGGAAGTCTACCCCATTCAGAGACAGTGCCTGTGGAAGTGTACCCCAGTGAGTGACAGTGCCCGTGGAAGTGTACCCAATTCAGAGTCAGTGCCTGTCGAAGTGTGCCCCACTGAGAGTCATTGCCTGTGGAGCTGTAACCAATTCAGAGTCAGTGCCTGTGGAAGTTTACCTCATTCAGATTCAGTGCCTGTGGAAGTGTACCCCATTCAGAGTCAGTGCCTGTGGAAGTTTACCCCATTCAGAGTCAGTGCCTGTAGAAGTGTACCCAAGTGAGAGTCAGTGCCTGCAGAAGTGTACCCAAGTGAGAGTCAGTGCCTGTGGAAATGTACCCCAGTGAGAGTCAGTGCCTGTGGAAGTTTACCCCATTCAGATTCAGTAACAGTAGAAGTTTACCCCATTCATATTCAGTGCCTCTAGACGTTTACCCCATTCAGAGTCAGTGCCTGTGGAAGTGTACCCCATTCAGAGTCAGTGCCTGAGGAGGTTTACCCCATTCAGAGTCAGTGCCTGTGGAAATGTACCCCAGTGAGAGTCAGTGCCTGTAGAAGTGTACCCAAGTGAGATTCAGTGCCTGTAGAAGTGTACCCAAGTGAGAGTCAGTGCCTGTGGATATTTACCCAAGTGAGAGTCAGTGCCTGTGGAACTGTACCTCAGAGAGAGTCAGTGCCGGTAGAAATTTGCCCCATTCAGATTCAGTGCCTGTGGAAGTGTACCCCATTCAGAGTCAGTGCCTGTGGAAGTTTACCCCATTCCGAGTCAGTGCCTGTAGAAGCGTACCCAAGTGAGAGTCAGTGCCTGCAGAAGTATACCCAAGTGAGAGTCAGTGCCTGTGGAAATGTACCCCAGTGAGAGTCAGTGCCTGTAGAAGTTTACCCAAGTGAGAGTCAGTGCCTGTGGAAATGTACCCCAGCGACAGTCAGTGCCTGTGGAAATGTACCCCATTGAGAGTCAGTGCCTGTGGAAATGCACCCAAGTGAGAGTCAGTGCCTGTGGAAGTTTACCCCATTCAGAGTCAGTGCCTGTGGAAGTTTACCCCAGTGAGAGACAGTGCCTGTGGATGTTTACCCCATTCAGCTTCAGTACCTGTAGATGTTAACCCCATTCAGATTCAGTGCCTGTAGAAGTGCACCCCAGTGAGATTCAGTGGCTGGGGAGCGGCTCTCCATTAGGAGTCGCTGCCTATAGAAATGTATCCCATTCAGAGTCAGTGCATGTGGAAAGGTACACCAGAGAGAGTCAGTGCCTGCAGAAGTGTACCCAAGTGAGAGTCAGTGCCTGTAGAAGTGTACCCAAGTGAGAGTCAGTGCCAATGGAAATGTACCCGAGTGAGAGTCAGTGCGTGTTGAAATGTACCCCAGTGAGTGTTAGTGCCTGTGGAAATGTATGCCAGTGAGAGTCAGTGCCTGTGGAAATGTACCCCAGTGAGAGTCAGTGCCTGAAGAAGTGTACCCAAGTGAGAGTCAGTGCCTGTGGAAGTTTACCCCATTCAGATTCAGTGCCTGTGGAAGTGTCCCCCAGTGAAAATCAGTGCCTGTGGATGTTTAACCCATTCAGAGTCAGTGCCCGTGGAAGTGCACCCAAGTGAGGGTCAGTGCCTGTGAAAGTTTATCCCATTCAGAGTCAGTGCCTGTGGAAGTGTACCACAGTGAGAGTCAGTGCCTGTGGAAGTGTACCCCAGTGAGAGTCATTGCCTCTGGAAGTTTACCCCATTCAAAGTCAGTACCTGTGGATGTTTACGCCATTCAGATTCAGTGCCTGTTGAAGTGTACCCCATTCAGAGTCTGTGCCTGTGGAAGTTTACCCCATTCAGAGTCAGTGCCTGTTGAAGTGCACCCCAGTGAGAGTCAGTGCCTGTGGAAGTTTACCCCATTCAGAGTCAGTGCTTGTTGAAGTGCACCCCAGTGAGAGTCAGTGCCTGTGGAAGTTTACCCAAGTGAGAGTCAGTGCCTGCAGAAGTGTACCCCAGTTCGAGTCAGTGCCTAGGGAACGGTATCCAAGTGACAGCTAGAGCCTGTGGGACTGCACCCCAGTGAGAGACAGTGCCTGTGGAAGTGTACCCCAGTCAGAGTCAATGCCTGTCGAAGAGTACCCCACTGAGAGTTATTGCCTGTGGACCTGTAACCAATTCAGAGTCAGTGCCTGTGGAAGTTTACACATTCAGAGTCAGTGCCTGGGGAAGTTTACCCCATTCAGATACAGTGCCTGTGGAAGTGTACCCCAGTGAGAGTAAGTGCCTGTGGAAGTATACCCCATTCGGATTCAGTGCCAGTGGAAGTGTACCCCAGTGAGAGTCAATGCCTGTGGATGTTTACCCCATTCAGTGTCAGTGCATGTGGAAGTGTACCCCAGTGAGAGTCAGTGCCTGTGGAAGTTGACCCCATTCAGTGTCATTGCCTGGAGAAGTGCATCCAAGTGAGTGTCAGTGCCTGTGGAAGTTTACCCCATTCAGAGTCAGTGCCTGTGGAAGTGTACCCCAGTGAGAGTCAGTGCCTGTGGACGTTTACCCCAGTGAGAGTCATTGCCTCTAGAAGTTTACGCCATTCAGAATCAGTGCCTGTGGAAGTTTACCCCATTCAGATTCAGTGCCTGTGGAAGTTTACCCCATTCAGAGGCAGTGCCTGTGGAAGTTTACCCCATTCAGATTCAGTGCCTGTGGAAGTGTCCCCCAGTGAGAGTCAGTGCCTGTGGAAGTTTACCCCATTCAGATTCAGTACCTGTAGAAGTTTACCCCATTCAGATGCAGTGCCTGTCGAAGTTTACCCCATTCAAAGTCAGTGCCTGTGGAAGTTTAACCCATTCAGAGTCAGTACCTGTGGAAGTGTTCCCCAGGGAGAGTCAGTGCCTTTGGAAGTTTACCCCATACAGAGTCAGTGCCTGTGTAAGTGTACCCCAGTGAGAGTCAGTGCCTGTGGAAGTGTACCCCAGTGAGAGTCAGTGCCTGTGGAAGTTTACCCCATTCAGATTCAGTAACTGTAGAAGTTCACCCCATTCATATTCAGTGCCTCCAGTCGTTTACCCCATTCAGAGTCAGTGCCTGTGGAAGTGTACCCCATTCAGAGTCAGTGCCTGTGGAGGTTTACCCCATTCAGAGTCAGTGCCTGTGGAAATGTACTCCAGTGAGAATCAGTGCCTGTAGAAGTGTACCCAAGTGAGATCAGTGCCTGTAGAAGTGTACCCAAGTGAGAGTCAGTGCCTGTGGATATTTACCCAAGTGAGAGTCAGTGCCTGTGGAACTGTACCTCAGAGAGAGTCAGTGCCGGTAGAAATTTGCCCCATTCAGAGTCAGAGCCTGTGGAAGTGTACCCCAGTGAGAGTCAGTGCCTGTGGAAGTTTACGCCATTCAGATTCAGTGCCTGTGGAAGTGTACTCCAGTGAGAGTCAGTGCCTGTGGAAGTTTACCCCATTCAGAGTCAGTGCCTGTGGAAGTGTACCCCAGTCAGAGTCAGTGCCTGTCGAAGTTTACCCCACTGAGAGTCATTGCCTGTGGAACTGTAACCAATTCAGAGTCAGTGCCTGCGGAAGTCTACCCCAGTGCGAGTAAATGCCTGTGGAAGTTTTCCCCATTCAGATTCAGTGCCTGTGGAAATGTACCCCAGTGAGAGTCAGCGCCTGCGGAAATGTACGCCAGTGAGAGTCAGTGCCTGTAGAAGTGTACCCAAGTGAGAGTTAGTGCCTGTGGAAATGCACCCCAGTGAGAGTCAGTGCCTGTGAAAATGTCCCCCAGTGAGTGTCAGTGCCTGCAGAAGTGCACCCAGGTGAGGGTCAGTGCCTGTGGAAGTTTACCCCTTTCAGACTCAGTGGCTGTGGAAGTTTTCCCCATTCAGATTCAGTACCTGTAGAAGTTTATCCCATTCAGAGTCAGTGCCTGTGGAAGTGTACCACAGTGAGAGTCAGTGCCTGTGGATGTGTACCCCAGTGAGAGTCATTGCCTCTGGAAGTTTACCCCATTCAAAGTCAGTACCTGTGTATGTTTACGCCATTCAGATTCAGTGCCTGTTGAAGTGTACCCCATTCAGAGTCTGTGCCTGTGGAAGTTTACCCCATTCAGAGTCAGTGCCTGTTGAAGTGCACCCCAGTGAGAGTCAGTGCCTGTGGAAGTTTACCCCATTCAGAGTCAGTGCCTGTTGAAGTGCACCCCAGTGAGAGTCAGTGCCTGTGGAAGTTTACCCAAGTGAGAGTCAGTGCCTGCAGAAGTGTACCCCAGTTCGAGTCAGTGCCTAGGGAACGGTATCCAAGTGACAGCTAGAGCCTGTGGGACTGCACCCCAGTGAGAGACAGTGCCTGTGGAAGTGTACCCCAGTCAGAGTCAATGCCTGTCGAAGAGTACCCCACTGAGAGTTATTGCCTGTGGACCTGTAACCAATTCAGAGTCAGTGCCTGTGGAAGTTTACACATTCAGAGTCAGTGCCTGGGGAAGTCTACCCCATTCAGAGTCAGTACCTGTGGAAGTGTTCCCCAGTGAGAGTCAGTGCCTTTGGAAGTTTACCCCATACAGAGTCAGTGCCTGTGTAAGTGTACCCCAGTTAGAGTCAGTGCCTGTGGAAGTGTACCCCAGTGAGAGTCAGTGCCTGTGGAAGTTTACCCCATTCAGATTCAGTAACTGTAGAAGTTTACCCCATTCATATTCAGTGCCTCTAGACGTTTACCCCATTCAGAGTCAGTGCCTGTGGAAGTGTACCCCATTCAGAGTCAGTGCCTGTGGAGGTTTACCCCATTCAGAGTCAGTGCCTGTGGAAATGTACCCCAGTGAGAATCAGTGCCTGTAGAAGTGTACCCAAGTGAGATTCAGTGCCTGTAGAAGTGTACCCAAGTGAGAGTCAGTGCCTGTGGATATTTACCCAAGTGAGAGTCAGTGCCTGTGGAACTGTACCTCAGAGAGAGTCAGTGCCGGTAGAAATTTGCCCCATTCAGAGTCAGAGCCTGTGGAAGTGTACCCCAGTGAGAGTCAGTGCCTGTGGAAGTTTACCCCATTCAGATTCAGTGCCTGTGGAAGTGTACTCCAGTGAGAGTCAGTGCCTGTGGAAGTTTACCCCATTCAGATTCAGTGCCTGTGGAAGTGTACCCCAGTCAGAGTCAGTACCTGTCGAAGTTTACCCCACTGAGAGTCATTGCCTGTGGAACTGTAACCAATTCAGAGTCAGTGCCTGTGGAAGTCTACCCCAGTGCGAGTAAATGCCTGTGTAAGTTTTCCCCATTCAGATTCAGTGCCTGTGGAAGTGTACGCCTGTGAGAGTCAATGCCTGTGGAAGTTTACCACATTCAGAGTCAGTGCCTGTGGAACTGGACCCCTGTGAGAGTCAGTGCCTGTAGGAGTGTATCCCAGTGAGATTCAGTGGCTTGGAAGCGGCTCTCCATTAGGAGTCACTGCCTATGGAAGTGTACCCCACTCAGAGTCAGTGCATGTGGAAATGTACCCCAGTGAGAGTCAGTGCCTGCGGAAATGTACGCCAGTGAGAGTCAGTGCCTGTAGAAGTGTACCCAGGTGAGAGTTAGTGCCTGTGGAAATGCACCCCAGTGAGAGTCAGTGCCTGTGAAAATGTACCCCAGTGAGTGTCAGTGCCTGCAGAAGTGCACCCAGGTGAGGGTCAGTGCCTGTGGAAGTTTACCCCTTTCAGACACAGTGCCTGTGGAAGTTTTCCCCATTCAGATTCAGTACCTGTGGAAGTTTACCCCATTCAGAGTCAGTGCCTGTGGAAGTGTACCCCAGTGAGAGTCAGTGCCTGTGGAAGTTTACCCCATTCGGAGTCAGTGCCAGTGGAAGTGTACCCCAGTGAGAGTCAGTGCCTGTGGAAGTTTACCCCATTCAGATTCAGTACCTGTAGAAGTTTACCACATTCAGATTCAGTGCCTGTCGAAGTTTATCCCATTCAGAGTCAGTGCCTGTGGAAGTTTACTGCATTCAGAGTCAGTGCCTGTGGAAGTGTACCCCAGTGAGAGTCAGTGCCTTTGGAAGTTTACCCCAGTGAGAATCAGTGCCTGTCAAAGTGTACCCAAGTGAGAGTCTGTTCCTGTGGAAGTTTACCCCATTCAGTATCAGTGCCTTTGGACGTTTACCCCAGGAAGTGTCAGTGCCTATCGAAGTGTACCCCACTGAGAGTCATTGCCTGTGGATGTTTACCCCATTTAGATTCAGTGCATGTGGAAGTGTACCCCAATCAGCGTCAGTGCGCATGGAGGTTTACCCCATTCCGAGTCAGTACCTGTGGAAGTGTACCTCAGTGAGAGTCAGTGCCTGTGGAAGTTTACCCCATTCAGTGTCAGTGCCTGTGGAAGTGTACCCATGTGAGGGTCAGTGCCTGTGGAAGTTTACCCCATTCAGTGTCAGTGCCTGCAGAAGTGTACCCAAGTGAGGGTCAGTGCCTGTGGAAGTTTACCCCTTTCAGACTCAGTGCCTGTGGAAGTTTACCCCTTTCAGACTCAGTGCCTGTGGAAGTTTACCCCATTCAGATTCAGTTCCTGTGGAAGTTTACCCCAGTGAGAGTCAATGCCTGTGGATGTTTACTCCATTCAGATTCAGTGCCTGTGGAAGTGTACCCCAGTGAGAGTCAGTGCCTGTGGAAGTATACCCCATTCGGATTCAGTGCCAGTGGAAGTGTACCCCAGTGAGAGTCAATGCCTGTGGATGTTTACCCCATTCAGAGTCAGTGCATGTGGAAGTGTGTACCAAAGAGAGTCTTTGCCTGTGGAAGTTGACCCCATTTAGTGTCATTGCCTGTGGAAGTGCATCCAAGTGAGTGTCAGTGCCTGTGGAAGTTTACCCCATTCAGAGTCAGTGCCTGTGGAAGTGTACCCCAGTGAGAGTCAGTGCCTGTGGACGTTTACCCCAGTGAGAGTCATTGCCTCTAGAAGTTTACGCCATTCAGAATCAGTGCCTGTGGAAGTTTACCTCATTCAGATTCAGTGCCTGTGGAAGATTACCCCATTCAGAGGCAGTGCCTGTGGAAGCTTACCCCATTCAGATTCAGTGCCTGTGGAAGTGTCCCCCAGTGAGAGTCAGTGCCTGTGGAAGTTTACCCCATTCAGATTCAGTACCTGTAGAAGTTTACCCCATTCTGATGCAGTGCCTGTCGAAGTTTACCCCATTCAAAGTCAGTGCCTGTGGAAGTTTACCCCATTCAGAGTCAGTACCTGTGGAAGTGTACCCCAGTGAGAGTCAGTGCCTTTGGAAGTTTACCCCATACAGAGTCAGTGACTGTGTAAGTGTACCCCAGTTAGAGTCAGTGCCTGTGGAAGTGTACCCCAGTGAGAGTCAGTGCCTGTGGAAGTTTACCTCATTCAGATTCAGTAACTGTAGAAGTTTACCCCATTCATATTCAGTGCCTGCAGACGATGACCCCATTCAGAGTCAGTGCCTGTGGAAGTGTACCCCATTCAGAGTCAGGGCCTGTGGAGGTTTACCCCATTCAGAGTCAGTGCCTGTGGAAATGTACCCCAGTGAGAATCAGTGCCTGTAGAAGTGTACCCAAGTGAGATTCATTGCCTGTAGAAGTGTACCCAATTGAGAGTCAGTGCCTGTGGATATTTACCCAAGTGAGAGTCAGTGCCTGTGGAACTTTACCTCAGAGAGAGTCAGTGCCGGTAGAAATTTGCCCCATTCAGAGTCAGAGCCTGTGGAAGTGTACCCCAGTGAGAGTCAGTGCCTGTGGAAGTTTACCCCATTCAGATTCAGTGCCTGTGGAAGTGTACTCCAGTGAGAGTCAGTGCCTGTGGAAGTTTACCCCATTCAGAGTCAGTGCCTGTGGAAGTGTACCCCAGTCATAGTCAGTGCCTGTCGAAGTTTACCCCACTGAGAGTCATTGTCTGTGGAACTGTAACCAATTCAGAGTCAGTGCCTGTGGAAGTCTACCCCAGTGCGAGTAAATGCCTGTGGAAGTTTTCCCCATTCAGATTCTGTGCCTGTGGAAGTGTACGCCTGTGAGAGTCAATGCCTGTGGAACTTTACCACATTCAGAGTCAGTGCCTGTGGAACTGGACCCCTGTGAGAGTCAGTGCCTGTAGGAGTGTACCCCAGTGAGATTCAGTGGCTTGGAAGCGGCTCTCCATTAGGAGTCACTGCCTATGTAAGTGTACCCCATTCAGAGTCAGTGCATGTGGAAATGTACCCCAGTGAGAGTCAGTGCCTGCGGAAATGTACGCCAGTGAGAGTCAGTGCCTGTAGAAGTGTACCCAAGTGAGAGTTAGTGCCTGTGGAAATGCACCCCAGTGAGAGTCAGTGCCTGTGAAAATGTACCCCAGTGAGTGTCAGTGCCTGCAGAAGTGCACCCAGGTGAGGGTCAGTGCCTGTGGAAGTTTACCCCTTTCAGACACAGTGCCTGTGGAAGTTTTCCCCATTCAGATTCAGTACCTGTGGAAGTTTACCCCATTCAGAGTCAGTGCCTGTGGAAGTGTACCCCAGTGAGAGTCAGTGCCTGTGGAAGTTTACCCCATTCGGAGTCAGTGCCAGTGGAAGTGTACCCCAGTGAGAGTCAGTGCCTGTGGAAGTTTACCCCATTCAGATTCAGTACCTGTAGAAGTTTACCACATTCAGATTCAGTGCCTGTCGAAGTTTATCCCATTCAGAGTCAGTGCCTGTGGAAGTTTACCCCATTCAGAGTCAGTGCCTGTGGAAGTGTACCCCAGTGAGAGTCAGTGCCTTTGGAAGTTTACCCCAGTGAGAGTCAGTGCCTGTCAAAGTGTACCCAAGTGAGAGTCAGTTCCTGTGGAAGTTTACCCCATTCAGTGTCAGTGCCTTTGGACGTTTACCCCAGGAAGTGTCAGTGACTATCGATGTGTACCCCATTCAGAGTCAGTGCCTTTGGAAGTGTACCCCATTCAGATTCAGTGCCTGTGGAAGTGTACCCCAGTGAGAGTCAGTGCCTGTGGTAGTTTACCCCATTCAGAGTCAGTGCCTGCGGAAGTGTGCCCCAGTGAGAGTCAGTGCCTGTGGAAATGTACCCCAGTGAGAGTCAGTGCCTGAAGTAGTGTACCCCAGTGAGAGTCAGTGCCTGTCAAAGTGTACCCAAGTGAGAGTCAGTTCCTGTGGAAGTTTACCCCATTCAGTGTCAGTGCCTTTGGACGTTTACCCCAGGAAGTGTCAGTGACTATCGATGTGTACCCCATTCAGAGTCAGTGCCTGTGGAAGTGTACCCCATTCAGATTCAGTGCCTGTGGAAGTGTACCCCAGTGAGAGTCAGTGCCTGTGGTAGTTTACCCCATTCAGAGTCAGTGCCTGCGGAAGTGTGCCCCAGTGAGAGTCATTGCCAGTGGAAATGTACCCCTGTGAGAGTCAGTGCCTGTAGAAGTGTCCCCCAGTGAGATTCAGTGGCTGGGGAGCGGCTGTCCATTAGGAGTCACTGCCGATCGAAGTGTAACCCATTCAGAGTCAGTGCACGTGGAAAGGTACACCAGTGAGAGTCAGTGCCTGCAGAAGTGTACCCAAGTGAGAGTCAGTGCCTGTAGAAGTGTACCCAAGTGAGAGTCAGTGCCTGAAGAAGTGATCCCAAGTGAGAGTCGGTGCCTGTGGAAGTTTACCCCATTCAGATTCAGTCCCTGTGGAAGTGTACCCCAGTGAGAGTAAGTGCCTGTGGAAGTGTCCCCCAGTGAGAGTCCGTGCCTGTGGAAGTCTACCCCAGTGAGAGTCATTGCCTCTGGAATTTTACCCCATTCAGAGTAAGTACCTGTGGATGTTTACGCCATTCAGATTCAGTGCCTGTGGAAGTGTACCCCATTCAGAGTCGGTGCCTGTTGAAGTGCACCCCAGTGAGTGTCCGTGCCTGTGGAAGTTTACCCCATTCAGAGTCAGTGCCTGTTGAAGTGTACCCCAGTTCGAGTCAGTGCCTAGGGAACGGTATCCAAGTGACAGCTGGAGCCTGTGGGACTGCACCGCAGTGAGAGATAGTGACTGTGGAAGTGTACCCCATTCAGAGTCAATGCCTGTCGAAGAGTACCCCACTGAGAGTTATTGCCTGTGGACCTGTAACCAATTCAGAGTCAGTGCCTGTGGAAGTTTACACATTCAGAGTCAGTGCCTGGGGAAGTTTACCCCATTCAGATTCAGTGCCTGTGGAAGTGTACCCCAGTGAGAGTAAGTGCCTGTGGAAGTATACCCCATTCGGATTCAGTGCCAGTGGAAGTGTACCCCAGTGAGAGTCAATGCCTGTGGATGTTTACCCCATTCAGTGTCAGTGCATGTGGAAGTGTGCACCAAAGAGAGTCTTTGCCTGTGGAAGTGTACCCCATTCAGTGTCATTGCCTGTGGAAGTGCATCCAAGTGAGTGTCAGTGCCTGTGGAAGTTTACCCCATTCAGAGTCAGTGCCTGTGGAAGTGTACCCCAGTGAGAGTCAGTGCCTGTGGACGTTTACCCCAGTGAGAGTCATTGCCTCTAGAAGTTTACGCCATTCAGAATCAGTGCCTGTGGAAGTTTACCCCATTCAGATTCAGTGCCTGTGGAAGATTACCCCATTCAGAGTCAGTGCCTGTGGAAGCTTACCCCATTCAGATTCAGTGCCTGTGGAAGTGTCCCCCAGTGAGAGTCAGTGCCTGTGGAAGTTTACCCCATTCAGATTCAGTACCTGTAGAAGTTTACCCCATTCAGATGCAGTGCCTGTCGATGTTTACCCCATTCAAAGTCAGTGCCTGTGGAAGTTTACCCCATTCAGAGTCAGTACCTGTGGAAGTGTACCCCAGTGAGAGTCAGTGCCTTTGGAAGTTTGCACCATACAGAGTCAGTGCCTGTGTAAGTGTACCCCAGTGAGAGTCAGTGCCTGTGGAAGTGTACCCCAGTGAGAGTCAGTGCCTGCGGAAGTTTACCCCATTCAGATTCAGTAACTGTAGAAGTTTACCCCATTCATATTCAGTGCCTCTAGACGTTTACCCCATTCAGAGTCAGTGCCTGTGGAAGTGTACCCCATTCAGAGTCAGTGCCTGTGGAGGTTTACCCCATTCAGAGTCAGTGCCTGTGGAAATGTACCCCAGTGAGAGTCAGTGCCTGTAGAAGTGTACCCAAGTGAGATTCAGTGCCTGTAGAAGTGTACCCAAGTGAGAGTAAGTGCCTGTGGATATTTACCCAAGTGAGAGTCAGTGCCTGTGGAACTGTACCTCAGAGAGTGTCAGTGCCGGTAGAAATTTGCCCCATTCAGACTCTGAGCCTGTGGAAGTGTACCCCAGTGAGAGTCAGTGCCTGTGGAAGTTTACGCCATTCAGATTCAGTGCCTGTGGAAGTGTACTCCAGTGAGAGTCAGTGCCTGTGGAAGTTTACCCCATTCAGAGTCAGTGCCTGTGGAAGTGTACCCCAGTCAGAGTCAGTGCCTGTCGAAGTTTACCCCACTGAGAGTCATTGCCTGTGGAACTGTAACCAATTCAGAGTCAGTGCCTGTGGAACTTTATCCCATTCAGATTCAGTGCCTGTGGAAGTCTACCCCAGTGCGAGTAAATGCCTGTGGAAGTTTTCCCCATTCAGATTCAGTGCCTGTGGAAGTGTACGCCTGTGAGAGTCAATGCCTGTGGAGGTTTACCACATTCAGAGTCAGTGCCTGTGGAACTGGACCCCTGTGAGAGTCAGTGCCTGTAGGAGTGAGATTCAGTGGCTTGGAAGCGGCTCTCCATTAGGAGTCACTGCCTATGGAAGTGTACCCCACTCAGAGTCAGTGCATGTGGAAATGCACCCCAGTGAGAGTCAGTGCCTGTGAAAATGTACCCCAGTGAGTGTCAGTGCCTGCAGAAGTGTACCCAAGTGAGGGTCAGTGCCTGTGGAAGTTTACCCCTTTCAGACTCAGTGCCTGTGGATGTTTTTCCCATTCAGATTCAGTACATGTGGAAGTTTACCCCATTCAGAGTCAGTGCCTGTGCAAGTGTACCCCAGTGAGAGTCAGTGCCTGTGGAAGTTTACCCCATTCGGAGTCAGTGTCTGTGGAAGTGTAACCCAGTGAGAGTCAGTGCCTGTGGAAGTTTACCCCATTCAGGTTCAGTACCTGTAGAAGTTTACCCCATTCAGATGCAGTGCCTGTCGATGTTTACCCCATTCAAAGTCAGTGCCTGTGGAAGTTTACCCCATTCAGAGTCAGTACCTGTGGAAGTGTACCCCAGTGAGAGTCTGTGCCTGTGGAAGTGTACCCCAGTGAGAGTCAGTGCCTGCGGAAGTTTACCCCATTCAGATTCAGTAACTGTAGAAGTTTACCCCATTCATATTCAGTGCCTCTAGACGTTTACCCCATTCAGAGTCAGTGCCTGTGGAAGTGTACCCCATTCAGAGTCAGTGCCTGTGGAGGTTTACCCCATTCAGAGTCAGTGCCTGTGGAAATGTACCCCAGTGAGAGTCAGTGCCTGTAGAAGTGTACCCAAGTGAGATTCAGTGCCTGTAGAAGTGTACCCAAGTGAGAGTAAGTGCCTGTGGATATTTACCCAAGTGAGAGTCAGTGCCTGTGGAACTGTACCTCAGAGAGTGTCAGTGCCGGTAGAAATTTGCCCCATTCAGACTCTGAGCCTGTGGAAGTGTACCCCAGTGAGAGTCAGTGCCTGTGGAAGTTTACGCCATTCAGATTCAGTGCCTGTGGAAGTGTACTCCAGTGAGAGTCAGTGCCTGTGGAAGTTTACCCCATTCAGAGTCAGTGCCTGTGGAAGTGTACCCCAGTCAGAGTCAGTGCCTGTCGAAGTTTACCCCACTGAGAGTCATTGCCTGTGGAACTGTAACCAATTCAGAGTCAGTGCCTGTGGAACTTTATCCCATTCAGATTCAGTGCCTGTGGAAGTCTACCCCAGTGCGAGTAAATGCCTGTGGAAGTTTTCCCCATTCAGATTCAGTGCCTGTGGAAGTGTACGCCTGTGAGAGTCAATGCCTGTGGAGGTTTACCACATTCAGAGTCAGTGCCTGTGGAACTGGACCCCTGTGAGAGTCAGTGCCTGTAGGAGTGAGATTCAGTGGCTTGGAAGCGGCTCTCCATTAGGAGTCACTGCCTATGGAAGTGTACCCCACTCAGAGTCAGTGCATGTGGAAATGCACCCCAGTGAGAGTCAGTGCCTGTGAAAATGTACCCCAGTGAGTGTCAGTGCCTGCAGAAGTGTACCCAAGTGAGGGTAAGTGCCTGTGGAAGTTTACCCCTTTCAGACTCAGTGCCTGTGGATGTTTTTCCCATTCAGATTCAGTACATGTGGAAGTTTACCCCATTCAGAGTCAGTGCCTGTGCAAGTGTACCCCAGTGAGAGTCAGTGCCTGTGGAAGTTTACCCCATTCAGAGTCAGTGTCTGTGGAAGTGTACCCCAGTGAGAGTCAGTGCCTGTGGAAATTTACCCCATTCAGATTCAGTACCTGTCGAAGTTTACCACATTCAGATTCAGTGCCTGTCGAAGTTTACCCCATTCAGAGTCAGTGCCTGTGGAAGTTTACCCCATTCAGAGTCAGTGCCTGTGGAAGTGTACCCCAGTGAGAGTCAGTGCCTTTGGAAGTTTACCCCAGTGAGAGTCAGTGCCTGTCGAAGTGTACCCAAGTGAGAGTCAGTTCCTGTGGAAGTTTACCACATTCAGTGTCAGTGCCTTTGGAAGTTTACCCCAGGAAGTGTCAGTGCCTATCGAAGTGTACCCCACTGAGAGTCATTGCCTGTGGATGTTTACCCCATTTAGATTCAGTGCATGTGCAAGTGTACCCCAGTGAGAGTCAGTGCCTGTGGAAGTTTACCCCATTCGGAGTCAGTGTCTGTGGAAGTGTACCCAAGTGAGGGTCAGTGCCTGTGGAAGTTTACCCAAGTGAGGGTCAGTGCCTGTGTAGGTTTACCCCATTCAGTGTCAGTGTTGGCAGAAGTGTACCCAAGTGAGGGTCAGTGCCTGTGGAAGTTTACCCCTTTCAGACTCAGTGCCTGTGGAAGTTTACCCCATTCAGATTCAGTACCTGTGGAAGTGTACCCCAATCAGAGTCAGTGCGCATGGAGGTTTAGCCCATTCCGGGTCAGTACCTGTGGAAGTGTACCTCAGTGAGAGTCAGTGCCTGTGGAAGTTTACCCCATTCAGTGTCAGTGCCTGTGGAAGTGTACCCAAGTGAGGGTCAGTGCCTGTGGAGGTTTACCCAAGTGAGGGTCAGTGCTTGTGTAGGTTTGCCCCATTCAGTGTCAGTGCCTGCAGAAGTGTACCCAAGTGAGGGTCAGTGCCTGTGGAAGTTTACCCCATTCAGATTCAGTGCCTGTGGAAGTGTACCCCAGTGAGAGTCAGTGCCTGTGGAAGTTTACCCCATTCAGATTCAGTACCTGTAGAAGTTTACCAGATTCAGATTTAGTGCCTGTCGAAGTTTACCCCATTCAGAGTCAGTGCCTTTGGAAGTGTACCCCAGTGAGAGTCAGTGCCTGTGGAAGTTTACTTCATTCAGATTCAGTACCTGTAGAAGTTTACCACATTCAGATTCAGTGCCTGTGGAATTTTACCCCATTCAGAGTCAGTGCCTGTGGAAGTTTACCTCATTCAGTTTCAGTACCTGTAGAAGTTTACCCCATTCAGATTCAGTGCCTGTGGAACTTTACCCCATTCAGAGTCAGTGCCTGTGGAACTGTACCCCATTCAGATTCAGTGCCTGTGGAAGTGTACCCCAGTGAGAGTCAGTGCCTGTGGTAGTTTACCCCATTCAGAGTCAGTGCCTGCGGAAGTGTGCCCCAGTGAGAGTCAGTGCCTGTGGAAATGTACCCCAGTGAGAGTCAGTGCCTGTGGAAGTTTACCCCATTCAGATTCAGTGCCTGTGGAAGTGTACCCCAGTGAGAGTCAGTGCCTGTGGTAGTTTATCCCATTCAGAGTCAGTGCCTGCGGAAGTGTGCCCCAGTGAGAGTCAGTGCCAGTGGAAATGTACGCCAGTGAGAGTCAGTGCCTGTAGAAGTGTACCCAAGTGAGAGTCAGTGCCTGAAGAAGTGATCCCAAGTGAGAGTCGGTGCCTGTGGAAGTTTACCCCATTCAGATTCAGTCCCTGTGGAAGTGTACCCCAGTGAGAGTCAGTGCCTGTGGAAGTGTCCCCCAGTGAGAGTCCGTGCCTGTGGAAGTGTACCGCAGTGAGAGTCATTGCCTCTGGAAGTTTACCCCATTCAGAGTAAGTACCTGTGGATGTTTACGTCATTCAGAATCAGTGCCTGTGGAAGTGTACCCCATTCAGAGTCAGTGCCTGTGGAAGTGCACCCCAGTGAGAGTCAGTCCCTGTGGAACTGGACCCGAGTGAGTGTCAGTGCCTGTGGAAGATTACCCCATTCAGAGTCAATGCCTGTGGAAGAGTACTCCAGTGCGAGTCAGTGCCTGTGGAAGTATAACCCATTCAGAGACAGTGCCTGTGGAAGTGTGCCCCAGTGAGAGACAGTGCCTTTGGAAGTGTACCCCAGTCAGAGTCAGTGCCTGTCGAAGTGTACCCCACTGAGAGTCATTGCCTGTGGAACTGTAACCAACTCAGAGTCAGTGACTGTGGAAGTTTACCCCATTCAGAGTCAGTGCCTGTGGAAGTGTACCCCAGTGAGAGTCAGTGCCTTTGGAAGTTTACCCCATTCAGAGTCTGAGCCTGTGGAAGTGTACCCCAGTGAGAGTCAGTGCCTTTGGAATTTTACGCCATTCAGATTCAGTGCCTGTGGAAGTGTACTCCAGTGAGAGACAGTGCCTGTGGAAGTGTACCCCAGTCAGAATCAGTGCCTGTCGAAGTTTACCCCACTGAGAGTCATGGCCTGTGGAACTGTAACCAATTCAGAGTCAGTGCCTTTGGAACTTTACCCCATTCAGATTCAGTGCCTGTGGAAGTGTACCCCAGTGAGAGGAAATGCCTGTGGAAGTGTACCACATTCAGAGTCAGTGCCTGTGGAAATGTACCCCTGTGAGCGTCAGTGCCTTTAGGAGTGTACCCCAGTGAGATTCAGTGGCTGGGAAGCGTCTCTCCATTAGGAGTCACTGCCTATGGAAGTGTACCCCACTCAGAGTCAGAGCATGTGGAAATGTACCCCTGTGAGAGTCAGTGCCTGTGGAAATGTACGCCAGTGAGAGTCAGTGCCTGTAGAAGTGTACCCAAGTGAGGGTCAGTGCCTGTGGAAGTTTACCCAAGTGAGAGTCAGTGCCTGTGGAAATGCACCCCAGTGAGAGTCAGGGCCTGCAGAAGTGTACCCAAGTGAGGGTCAGTGCCTGTGGAAGTTTACCCCTTTCAGACTCAGTGCCTGTGGAAGTTTACCCCATTCAGATTCAGTACCTGTGGAAGTTTACCCCATTCAGAGTCAGTGCCTGTGGAAGTGTACCCCAGTGAGAGTCAGTGCCTGTGGAAGTTTACCCCATTCAGATTCAGTACCTGTGGAAGTTTACCACATTCAGATTCAGTGCCTGTCGAAGTTTACCCCATTCAGAGTCAGTGCCTGTGGAAGTTTACCCCATTCAGAGTCAGTGCCTATGGAAGTGTGCACCAGTGAGAGTCAGTGCCTTTGGAACTTTACCCCATTCGGAGTCAGTGCCAGTGGAAGTGTACCCCAGTGAGAGTCAGTGCCTTTGGAAGATAACGCCATTCAGATTCAGTGCCTGTGGAAGTGTACTCCAGTGAGAGACAGTGCCTGTGGAAGTTTACCCCATTCAGAGTCAGAGCCTGTGGAAGTGTACCCCAGAGAGAGTCAGTGCCTTTGGAAGTTTACGCCATTCAGATTCAGTGCCTGTGGAAGTGTACTCCAGTGAGAGACAGTGCCTGTGGAAGTTTACCCCATTCAGAGTCAGTGCCTGTGGAAGTGTACCCAGTCAGAGTCAGTGCCTGTCGAAGTTTACCCCATTCAGATTCAGTACCTGTAGAAGTTTACCCCATTCAGAGTCAGTGCCTGTGGAAGTTTACCCCATTCAGAGTCAGTGCCTGTGGACGTTTGCCCCATTCAGAGTCAGTGCCTATGGAAGTGTACCCCATTCAGAGACAGTGCGAGTGGAAGTGCACCCCATTGAGAGTCAGTCCCTTTGGAACTGGACCCGAGTGAGTGTCAGTGCCTGTAGGAGTGTACCCCAGTGAGATTCAGTGGCTGGGAAGCGGCTCTCCATTAGGAGTCACTGCCTATGGAAGTGTACCCCACTCAGAGTCAGTGCATGTGGAAATGTACCCCAGTGAGAGTCAGTGCCTGTGGAAATGTACGCCAGTGAGAGTCAGTGCCTGTAGAAGTGTACCCAAGTGAGAGTCAGTGTCTGTGGAAATGCACCCCAGTGAGAGTCAGTGCCTGTGAAAATGTACCCCAGTGAGAGTCAGTGCCTGCAGAAGTGTACCCAAGTGAGGGTCAGTGCCTGTGGAAGTTTACCCCTTTCAGACTCATTGCCTGTGGAAGTTTACCCCATTCAGATTCAGTCCCTGTGGAAGCTTACCCCATTCAGAGTCAGTGCCTGTGGAAGTGTACCCCAGTGAGAGTCAGTGCCTGTGGAAGTTTACCCCATTCGGAGTCAGTGCCAGTGAAAGTGTACCCCAGGGAGAGTCAGTGCCTGTGGAAGTTTACCCCATTCATATTCAGTACCTGTACAAGTTTACCACATTCAGATTCAGTGCCTGTCGAAGTTTACCCCATTCAGTGTCATTGCCTGTGGAAGTTTACCCCATTCAGAGTCAGTGCCTGTGGAAGTGTACCCCAGTGAGAGTCAGTGCCTTTGGAAGTTTACCCCAGTGAGAGTCAATGCCTGTCGAAGTGTACCCAAGTGAGAGTCAGTGCCTGTGGAAGTTTACCCCATTCAGTATCAATGCCTTTGGAAGTTTCCCCCAGGAAGTGTCAGTGCCTATCGAAGTGTACCCCACTGAGAGTCATTGCCTGTGGATGATTACCCCATTTAGATTCAGTGCATGTGGAAGTGTACCCCAATCAGAGTCAGTGCGTGTGGAGGTTTACCCCATTCAGAGTCAGTACCTGTGGATGTTTACGTCATTCAGAATCAGTGCCTGTGGAAGTGCACCCCAGTGAGAGTCAGTCCCTGTGGAACTGGACCCGAGTGAGTGTCAGTGCCTGTGGAAGATTACCCCATTCAGAGTCAATGCCTGTGGAAGAGTACTCCAATGAGAGTCAGAGCCTGTGGAAGTATAACCCATTCAGAGACAGTGCCTTTGGAAGTGTGCCCCAGTGAGAGACAGTGCCTTTGGAAGTGTACCCCAGTCAGAGTCAGTGCCTGTCGAAATGTACCCACTGAGAGTCATTGCCTGTGGAACTGTAACCAACTCAGAGTCAGTGACTGTGGAAGTTTACCCCATTCAGAGTCAGTGCCTGTGGAAGTGTACCCCAGTGAGAGTCAGTGCCTTTGGAAGTTTACGCCATTCAGATTCAGTGCCTGTGGAAGTGTACTCCAGTGAGAGACAGTGCCTGTGGAAGTTTACCCCATTCAGAGTCAGAGCCTGTGGAAGTGTACCCCAGTGAGAGTCAGTGCCTTTGGAAGTTTACGCCATTCAGATTCAGTGCCTGTGGAAGTGTACTCCAGTGAGAGACAGTGCCTGTGGAAGTTTACCCCAGTCAGAGTCAGTGCCTGTCGAAGTTTACCCCACTGAGAGTCATTGCCTGTGGAACTGTAACCAATTCAGAGTCAGTGCCTGTGGAACTTTACCCCATTCAGATTCAGTGCCTGTGGAAGTGTACCCCAGTGAGAGGAAATGCCTGTGGAAGTTTACCCCATTCAGATTCAGTGCCTGTGGTAGTGTACTCCTGTAAGAGTCAATGCCTGTGGAAGTTTACAACATTCAGAGTCAGTGCCTGTGGAAATGTACCCCTGTGAGCGTCAGTGCCTGTAGGAGTGTACCCCAGTGAGAGTCAGTGCCTGTGGAAGTGTACCCCAGTGAGAGTCAGTGCCTGCGGAAGTTTACCCCATTCAGATTCAGTAACTGTAGAAGTTTACCCCATTCATATTCAGTGCCTCTAGACGTTTACCCCATTCAGAGTCAGTGCCTGTGGAAGTGTACCCCATTCAGAGTCAGTGCCTGTGGAGGTTTACCCCATTCAGAGTCAGTGCCTGTGGAAATGTACCCCAGTGAGAGTCAGTGCCTGTAGAAGTGTACCCAAGTGAGATTCAGTGCCTGTAGAAGTGTACCCAAGTGAGAGTAAGTGCCTGTGGATATTTACCCAAGTGAGAGTCAGTGCCTGTGGAACTGTACCTCAGAGAGTGTCAGTGCCGGTAGAAATTTGCCCCATTCAGACTCTGAGCCTGTGGAAGTGTACCCCAGTGAGAGTCAGTGCCTGTGGAAGTTTACGCCATTCAGATTCAGTGCCTGTGGAAGTGTACTCCAGTGAGAGTCAGTGCCTGTGGAAGTTTACCCCATTCAGAGTCAGTGCCTGTGGAAGTGTACCACAGTCAGAGTCAGTGCCTGTCGAAGTTTACCCCACTGAGAGTCATTGCCTGTGGAACTGTAACCAATTCAGAGTCAGTGCCTGTGGAACTTTATCCCATTCAGATTCAGTGCCTGTGGAAGTCTACCCCAGTGCGAGTAAATGCCTGTGGAAGTTTTCCCCATTCAGATTCAGTGCCTGTGGAAGTGTACGCCTGTGAGAGTCAATGCCTGTGGAGGTTTACCACATTCAGAGTCAGTGCCTGTGGAACTGGACCCCTGTGAGAGTCAGTGCCTGTAGGAGTGAGATTCAGTGGCTTGGAAGCGGCTCTCCATTAGGAGTCACTGCCTATGGAAGTGTACCCCACTCAGAGTCAGTGCATGTGGAAATGTACCCCAGTGAGTGTCAGTGCCTGCAGAAGTGTACCCAAGTGAGGGTAAGTGCCTGTGGAAGTTTACCCCTTTCAGACTCAGTGCCTGTGGATGTTTTTCCCATTCAGATTCAGTACATGTGGAAGTTTACCCCATTCAGAGTCAGTGCCTGTGCAAGTGTACCCCAGTGAGAGTCAGTGCCTGTGGAAGTTTACCCCATTCGGAGTCAGTGTCTGTGGAAGTGTACCCCAGTGAGAGTCAGTGCCTGTGGAAATTTACCCCATTCAGATTCAGTACCTGTCGAAGTTTACCACATTCAGATTCAGTGCCTGTCGAAGTTTACCCCATTCAGAGTCAGTGCCTGTGGAAGTTTACCCCATTCAGAGTCAGTGCCTGTGGAAGTGTACCCCAGTGAGAGTCAGTGCCTTTGGAAGTTTACCCCAGTGAGAGTCAGTGCCTGTCGAAGTGTACCCAAGTGAGAGTCAGTTCCTGTGGAAGTTTACCACATTCAGTGTCAGTGCCTTTGGAAGTTTACCCCAGGAAGTGTCAGTGCCTATCGAAGTGTACCCCACTGAGAGTCATTGCCTGTGGATGTTTACCCCATTTAGATTCAGTGCATGTGCAAGTGTACCCCAGTGAGAGTCAGTGCCTGTGGAAGTTTACCCCATTCGGAGTCATTGTCTGTGGAGGTGTACCCAAGTGAGGGTCAGTGCCTGTGGAAGTTTACCCAAGTGAGGGTCAGTGCCTGTGTAGGTTTACCCCATTCAGTGTCAGTGCTGGCAGAAGTGTACCCAAGTGAGGGTCAGTGCCTGTGGATGTTTACCCCTTTCAGACTCAGTGCCTGTGGAAGTTTACCCCATTCAGATTCAGTACCTGTGGAAGTGTACCCCAATCAGAGTCAGTGCGCATGGAGGTTTAGCCCATTCCGGGTCAGTACCTGTGGAAGTGTACCTCAGTGAGAGTCAGTGCCTGTGGAAGTTTACCCCATTCAGTGTCAGTGCCTGTGGAAGTGTACCCAAGTGAGGGTCAGTGCCTGTGGAGGTTTACCCAAGTGAGGGTCAGTGCTTGTGTAGGTTTGCCCCATTCAGTGTCAGTGCCTGCAGAAGTGTACCCAAGTGAGGGTCAGTGCCTGTGGAAGTTTATCCCATTCAGATTCAGTGCCTGTGGAAGTGTACCCCAGTGAGAGTCAGTGCCTGTGGAAGTTTACCCCATTCAAATTCAGTACCTGTAGAAGTTTACCAGATTCAGATTTAGTGCCTGTCGAAGTTTACCCCATTCAGAGTCAGTGCCTTTGGAAGTGTGCCCCAGTGAGAGTCAGTGCCTGTGGAAGTTTACTTCATTCAGATTCAGTACCTGTAGAAGTTTACCACATTCAGATTCAGTGCCTGTGGAATTTTACCCCATTCAGAGTCAGTGCCTGTGGAAGTGTACCCCAGTGAGAGTCAGTGCCTGTGGAAGTTTACCCCATTCAGATTCAGTACCTGTGGAAGTTTACCCCATTCAGAGTCAGTGCCTGTGGAAGTGTACCCCAGTGAGAGTCAGTGCCTGTGGAAGTTTACCCCATTCAGATTCAGTACCTGTGGAAGTTTACCACATTCAGATTCAGTGCCTGTCGAAGTTTACCCCATTCAGAGTCAGTGCCTGTGGAAGTTTACCCCATTCAGAGTCAGAGCCTGTGGAAGTGTACCCCAGAGAGAGTCAGTGCCTTTGGAAGTTTACGCCATTCAGATTCAGTGCCTGTGGAAGTGTACTCCAGTGAGAGACAGTGCCTGTGGAAGTTTACCCCATTCAGAGTCAGTGCCTGTGGAAGTGTACCCCAGTCAGAGTCAGTGCCTGTCGAAGTTTACCCCACTGAGTGTCATTGCCTGTGGAAATGTAACCAATTCAGAGTCAGTGCCTGTGGAACTTTACCCCATTCAGATTCAGTGCCTGTGGAAGTGTACCCCAGTGAGAGTAAATGCCTGTGGAAGTTTACCCCATTCAGATTCAGTGCCTGTGGTAGTGTACTCCTGTGAGAGTCAATGCCTGTGGAAGTTTACCACATTCAGAGTCAGTGCCTGTGGAAATGTACCCCTGTGAGCGTCAGTGCCTGTAGGAGTGTACCCCAGTGAGATTCAGTGGCTGGGAAGTGGCTCACCATTACGAGTCACTGCCTATGGAAGTGTACCCCACTCAGAGTCAGAGCATGTGGAAATGTACCCCAGTGAGAGTCAGTGCCTGTGGAAATGTACGCCAGTGAGAGTCAGTGCCTGTAGAAGTGTACCCAAGTGAGAGTCAGTGCCTGTGAAAATGTACCCCAGTGAGAGTCAGTGCCTGCAGAAGTGTACCCAACTGAGGGTCAGTGCCTGTGGATATTTACCCCTTTCAGACTCAGTGCCTGTGGAGGTTTACCCCATTCAGATTCAGTACCTGTGGAAGTTTACCCCATTCAGAGTCAGTGCCTGTGGAAGTGTACCCCAGTGAGAGTCAGTGCCTGTGGAAGTTTACCCCATTCAGATTCAGTACCTGTGGAAGTTTACCACATTCAGATTCAGTGCCTGTCGAAGTTTACCCCATTCAGAGTCAGTGCCTGTGGATGTTTACCCCATTCAGAGTCAGTGCCTATGGAAGTGTACACCAGTGAGAGTCAGTGCCTTTGGAAGTTTACCCCATTCGGAGTCAGTGCCAGTGGAAGTGTACGCCAGGGAGAGTCAGTGCCTGTGGAAGTTTACTCCATTCAGATTCAGTGCCTGTCGAAGTTTACCCCATTCAGAGTCAGTGCCTGTGGAAGTTTACCCCATTCAGAGCCAGTGCCTGTGGAAGTGTACCCCAGTGAGAGTCAGTGCCTTTGGAAGTTTACCCCAGTGAGAGTCAGTGCCTGTCGAAGTGTACCCAAGTGAGAGTCATTGCCTGTGGAAGTTTACCCCATTCAGAGTCAGTGCCTTTGGAAGTTTACCCCAGGAAGTGTCAGTGCCTATCGAAGTGTACCCCACTGAGAGTCATGGCCTGTGGATGTTTACCCCATTCAGATTCAGTGCATGTGGAAGTGTACCCCAATCAGAGTCAGTGCGTGTGGAGGTTTACCCCATTCCGAGTCAGTACCTGTGGAAGTGTACCTCAGAGAGAGTCAGTGCCTGTGGAAGTTTACCCCATTCAGTGTCAGTGCCTGTGGAAGTGTACCACATTCAGATTCAGTGCCTGTAGAAGTGTACCCCAGTGAGAGTCAGTGCCAGCAGAAGTGTACCCAAGTGAGAGTCAGTGCCTGTGCAAGTTTACCCCTTTCAGACTCAGTGCCTGTGGAAGTTTACCCCATTCAGATTCAGTACCTATGGATGTTTACCCTATTCAGAGTCAGTGCCTGTGGAAGTGTACCCCATTCAGAGTCAGTGCCTTTGGAAGTTTACCTCATTCAGATTCAGTCCCTGTAGAAGTTTACCACATTCAGATTCAGTGCCTGTCGAAGTTTACCCCATTCAGAGTCAGTGCCTGTCGAAGTTTACCCCATTCAGAGTCAGTGCCTTTGGAAGTTTACCCCATTCGGAGTCAGTGCCAGTGGAAGTGTACCCCAGTGAGAGTCAGTGCCTGTGGAAGTTTACCCCATTCAGATTCAGTCCCTGTAGAAGTTTACCACATTCAGATTCAGTGCCTGTCGAAGTTTACCCCATTCAGAGTCAGTGCCTTTGGAAGTTTACCCCATTCGGAGTCAGTGCCAGTGGAAGTGTACCCCAGTGAGAGTCAGTGCCTGTGGAAGTTTACCCCATTCAGATTCAGTACCTGTAGAAGTTTACCACACTCATATTCAGTGCCTGTCTAAGTTTACCCCATTCAGAGTCAGTGCCTGTGGAAGTTTACCCCATTCAGATTCAGTGCCTGTGGAAGTTTACCCCATTCAGATTCAGTACCTGTAGAAGTTTACCACATTCATATTCAGTGCCTGTAGACGTTTACCCCATTCAGAGTCAGTGCCTGTGGAAGTGTACCCCATTCAGATTCAGTGCCTGTGGAAGTGTACCCCAGTGAGAGTCAGTGCCTGTGGTAGTTTACCCCATTCAGAGTCAGTGCCTGCGGAAGTGTGCCCCAGTGAGAGTCAGTGCCTGTGGAAATGTACCCCAGTGAGAGTCAGTGCCTGAAGAAGTGTACCCAAGTGAGAGTCAGTGCCTGTGGAAGTTTACACCATTCAGATTCAGTGCCTGTGGAAGTGTACCCCAGTGAGAGTCAGTGCCTGTGGTAGTTTATTCAGAGTCAGTGCCTGCGGAAGAGTGCCCCTGTGAGAGTCAGTGCCAGTGGAAATGTACCCCTGTGAGAGTCAGTGCCTTTAGAAGTGTACCCCAGTGAGATTCAGTGGCTGGGGAGCGGCTCTCCATTAGGAGTCACTGCCTATGGAAGTGTACCCCACTCAGAGTCAGTGCATGTCGAAATGTACCCCAGTGAGAGTCAGTGCCTGCAGAAGTATACCCAAGTGAGAGTCAGTGCCTGTAGAAGTGTACCCAAGTGAGAGTCAGTGCCTGAAGAAGTGATCCCAAGTGAGAGACGGTGCCTGTGGAAGTTTACCCCATTCAGATTCAGTGCCTGTGGAAGTGTACCCCAGTGAGAGTCAGTGCCTGTGGAAGTGTCCCCCAGTGAGAGTCATTGCCTCTGGAAGTTTACCGCATTCACAGTCAGTACCTGTGGATGTTTACGCCATTCAGATTCAGTGCCTGTGGAAGTGTCCCCCATTCAGAGTCAGTGCCTGTGGAAGTGCACCCCAGTGAGAGTCAGTCCCTGTGGAACTGGACCCGAGTGAGTGTCAATGCCTGTAGGAGTGTACCCCAGTGAGATTCAGTGGCTGGGAAGCGGCTCTCCATTAGGAGTCACTGCCGATGGAAGTGTACCCCACTCAGAGTCAGTGCATGTCGAAATGTACCCCAGTGAGAGTCAGTGCCTGTGGAAATGTACGCCAGTGAGAGTCAGTGCCTGTAGAAGTGCACCCAAGTGAGAGTCAGTGCCTGTGGAAATGCACCCCAGTGAGAGTCAGTGCCTGTGAAAATGTACCCCAGTGAGAGTCAGTGCCTGCAGAAGTGTACCCAAGTGAGGGTCAGTGCCTGTGGAAGTTTACCCCTTTCAGACTCAGTGCCTGTGGAGATTTACCCCATTCAGATTCAGTACCTGTGGAAATTTACCCCATTCAGAGTCAGTGCCTGTGGAAGAGTACCCCAGTGAGAGTCAGTGCCTGTGGAAGTTTACCGCATTCAGAGTCAGTGCCTGTGGAAGAGTACCCCAGTGAGAGTCATTGCCTCTGGAAGTTTACCGCATTCAGAGTCAGTACCTGTGGATGTTTACGCCATTCAGAGACAGTGCGAGTG
This sequence comes from Heterodontus francisci, assembly GCF_036365525.1. Classification (NCBI taxonomy): domain Eukaryota; kingdom Metazoa; phylum Chordata; class Chondrichthyes; order Heterodontiformes; family Heterodontidae; genus Heterodontus; species Heterodontus francisci. Next base: position 6,400,208 of record NC_090403.1, on the reverse strand, counting down.
GAAGTGCACCCCAGTGAGAGTCAGTTCCTGTGGAACTGGACCCGAGTGAGTGTCAGTGCCTGTAGGAGTGTACCCCAGTGAGATTCAGAGGCTGGGAAGCGGCTCTCCATTAGGAGACACTGCCTATGGAAGTGTACCCCACTCAGAGTCAGTGCCTGTGGAAATGTACGCCAGTGAGAGTCAGTGCCTGCAGATGTGCACCCAAGTGAGAGTCAGTGCCTGTGGAAATGCACCCCAGTGAGAGTCAGTGCCTGTGAAAATGTACCCCAGTGAGAGTCAGTGCCTGCACAAGTGTACCCAAGTGAGGGTCAGTGCCTGTGGACGTTTACCCCTTTCAGACTCAGTGCCTGTGGAAGTTTACCCCATTCAGATTCAGTACCTGTGGAAGTTTACCCCATTCAGAGTCAGTGCCTGTGGAAGTGTACCCCAGTGAGAGTCAGTGCCTGTGGAAGTTTACCCCATTCGGAGTCAGTGCCTATGGAAGTGTACACCAGTGAGAGTCAGTGCCTTTGGAAGTTTACCCCATTCAGAGTCAGTGCCAGTGGAAGTGTACCCCCGTGAGAGTCAGTGCCTGTAGACGTTTACCCCATTCAGATTCAGTACCTGTAGAAGTTTACCGCATTCAGATTCAGTGCCTGTCCAATTTTACCCCATTCAGAGTCAGTGCCTGTGGAAGTTTAACCCATTCAGAGTCAGTGCCTGTGGAAGTTTACCCCATTCAGAGTCAGTGCCTGTGGAAGTGTACCCCTTTCAGAGACAGTGCGAGTGGAAGTGCACCCCATTGAGAGTCAGTCCCTTTGGAACTGGACCCGAGTGAGTGTCAGTGCCTGTAGGAGTGTACCCCAGTGAGATTCAGTGGCTGGGAAGCGGCTCTCCATTAGGATTCACTGCCTATGGAAGTGTACCCCACTCAGAGTCAGTGCATGTGGAAATGTACCCCAGTGAGAGTCAGTGCCTGTGAAAATGTACCCCAGTGAGAGTCAGTGCCTGCAGAAGTGTACCCAAGTGAGGGTCAGTGCCTGTGGAAGTTTACCCCTTTCAGACTCATTGCCTGTGGAAGTTTACCCCATTCAGATTCAGTACCTGTGGAAGTTTACCCCATTCAGAGTCAGTGCCTGTGGAAGTGTACCCCAGTGAGAGTCAGTGCCTGTGGAAGTTTACCCCTTTCAGACTCAGTGCCTGTGGAAGTTTACCCCATTCAGATTCAGTACCTGTGGAAGTTTACCCAATTCAGAGTCAGTGCCTATGGAAGTGTACACCAGTGAGAGTCAGTGCCTTTGGAAGTTTACCCCATTCGGAGTCAGTGCCTATGGAAGTGTACACCAGTGAGAGTCAGTGCCTTTGGAAGTTTACCCCATTCGGAGTCAGTGCCAGTGGAAGTGTACCCCAGGGAGAGTCAGTGCCTGTGGAAGTTTACCCCATTCAGATTCAATACCTGTAGAAGTTTACCACATTCAGATTCAGTGCCTGTCGAAGTTTACCCCATTCAGAGTCAGTGCCTGTGGAAGTGTTCCCCATTCAGAGTCAGTGCCTGTGGAGGTTTACCCCATTCAGAGTGAGTGCCTGTGGAAGTGTACCCCATTCAGAGTCAGTGCGAGTGGAAGTGCACCCCAGTGAGAGTCAGTCCCTGTGGAACTGGACCCGAGTGAGTGTCAGTGCCTGTAGGAGTGTACCCCAGTGAGATTCAGTGGTTGGGAAGCGGCTCTCCATTAGGAGTCACTGCCTATGGAAGTGTACCCCACTCAGAGTCAGTGCATGTTGAAATGCACCCCAGTGAGAGTCAGTGCCTGTGGAAATGTACGCCAGTGAGAGTCAGTGCCTGTAGAAGTGTACCCAAGTGAGAGTCAGTGCCTGTGGAAATGCACCCCAGTGAGAGTCAGTGCCTGTGAAAATGTACCCCAGTGAGAGTCAGTGCCTGCAGAAGTGTACCCAAGTGAGGGTCAGTGCCTGTGGAAGTTTACCCCTTTCAGACTCATTGCCTGTGGAAGTTTACCCCATTCAGATTCAGTCCCTGTGGAAGTGTACCCCAGTGAGAGTCAGTGCCTGTGGAAGTTTACCCCATTCGGAGTCAGTGGCTATGGAAGTGTACACCAGTGAGAGTCAGTGCCTTTGGACGTTTACCCCATTCGGAGTCAGTGCCAGTGGAAGTGTACCCCAGGGAGAGTCAGTGCCTGTGGAGGTTTACCCCATTCAGATTCAGTACCTGTAGAAGTTTACCACATTCAGATTCAGTGCCTGTCGAAGTTTGCCCCATTCAGAGTCAGTGCCTGTGGAAGTTTACCCCATTCAGAGTCAGTGCCTGTGGAAGTTTTCCCCATTCAGAGTCAGTGCCTGTGGAAGTGTACCCCATTCAGAGACAGTGCGAGTGGAAGTGCACCCCACTGAGAGTCAGTCCCTTTGGAACTGGACCCGAGTGAGTGTCAGTGCCTGTAGGAGTGTACCCCAGTGAGATTCAGTGGCTGGGAAGCGGCTCTCCATTAGGATTCACTGCCTATGGAAGTGTACCCCACTCAGAGTCAGTGCATGTGGAAATGTACCCCAGTGAGAGTCAGTGCCTGTGGAAATGTACGCCAGTGAGAGTCAGTGCCTGTAGAAGTGTACCCAAGTGAGAGTCAGTGCCTGTGGAAATGCACCCCAGTGAGAGTCAGTGCCTGTGAAAATGTACCCCAGTGAGAGGCAGTGCCTGCAGAAGTGTACCCAAGTGAGGGTCAGTGCCTGTGGAAGTTTACCCCTTTCAGACTCATTTCCTGTGGAAGTTTACCCCATTCAGATTCAGTACCCGTGGAAGTTTACCCCATTCAGAGTCAGTGCCTGTGGAAGTGTACCCCAGTGAGAGTCAGTGCCTGTGGAAGTTTACGCCTTTCAGACTCAGTCCCTGTGGAAGTTTACCCCATTCAGATTCAGTACCTGTGGAAGTTTACCCAATTCAGAGTCAGTGCCTATGGAAGTGTACACCAGTGAGAGTCAGTGCCTGTCGAAGTTTACCCCATTCGGAGTCAGTGCCAGTGGAAGTGGACACCAGTGAGAGTCAGTGCCTTTGGAAGTTTACCCCATTCGGAGTCAGTGCCAGTGGAAGTGTACCCCAGGGAGAGTCAGTGCCTGTGGAAGTTTACCCCATTCAGATTCAGTACCTGTAGAAGTTTACCACATTCAGATTCAGTGCCTGTCGAAGTTTACCCCATTCAGAGTCAGTGCCTGTGGAAGTTTACCCCATTCAGAGTCAGTGCCTGTGGAAGTTTACCCCATTCAGAGTCAGTGCCTGTGGAAGTGTACCCCAGTGAGAGTCATTGCCTCTGGAAGTTTACCGCATTCAGAGTCAGTAACTGTGGATGTTTACGCCATTCAGATTCAGTGCCTGTGGAAGTGTACCCCATTCAGAGTCAGTGCGAGTGGAAGTGCACCCCAGTGAGAGTCAGTCCCTGTGGAACTGGACCCGAGTGAGTGTCAGTGCCTGTAGGAGTGTACCCCAGTGAGATTCAGTGGCTGGGAAGCGGCTCTCCATTAGGAGTCACTGCCTATGGAAGTGTACCCCACTCAGAGTCAGTGCATGTGGAAATGTACCCCAGTGAGAGTCAGTGCCTGTGGAAATGTACGCCAGTGAGAGTCAGTGCCTGTAGAAGTGTACCCAAGTGAGAGTCAGTGCCTGTGGAAATGCACCCCAGTGAGAGTCAGTGCCTGTGAAAATGTACCCCAGTGAGAGTCAGTGCCTGCAGAAGTGTACCCAAGTGAGGGTCAGTGCCTGTGGAAGATTACCCCTTTCAGACTCAGTGCCTGTGGAAGTTTAGTCCATTCAGATTCAGTACCTGTGGAAGTTTACCCCATTCAGAGTCAGTGCCTGTGGAAGTGTACCCCAGTGAGAGTCAGTGCCTGTGGAAGTTTACCCCTTTCAGACTCAGTTCCTGTGGAAGTTTACCCCATTCGGAGTCAGTGCCTATGGAAGTGTACACCAGTGAGAGTCAGTGCCTTTGGAAGTTTACCCCATTCGGAGTCAGTGCCAGTGGAAGTGTACCCCAGTGAGAGTCAGTGCCTGTGGAAGTTTACCCCATTCAGTTTCAGTAACTGTAGAAGTTTACCCCATTCATATTCAGTGCCTGCAGATGATTACCCCATTCAGAGTCAGTGCCTGTGGAAGTGTACCCCATTCAGAGTCAGTGCCTGTGGAAGTTTACCCCATTCAGAGTCAGTGCCTGTGGAAGTGTACCCCATTCAGAGTCAGTGCCTGTGGAAGTTTACCCCATACAGAGTCAGTGCCTGTGTAAGTGTAGCCCAGTGAGATTCAGTGCCTGTGGAAGTGTACCCCAGTGAGAGCCAGTGCCTGAAGACGTTTACCCCAGTGAGAGTCATTGCCTCTAGAAGTTTACGCCATTTAGAATCAGTGCCTGTGGAAGTTTACCCCATTCAGAGTCAGTGCCTGTGGAAGTGTCTCCCAGTGAGCGACAGTGCCTGTGGAAGTGTACCCCAGTGAGAGTTATTGCCTCTGGAAGTGCACCACAGTGAGAGTCACTGCCTGTGGAAGTTTACCCCATTCAGATTCAGTGCCTGTAGAAGTTTACCACATTCAGATTCAGTGCCTGTCGAAGTTTACCACATTCAGAGTCAGTGCCTGTCGAAGTTTACCCCATTCAGAGTCAGTGCCTGTGGAAGTGTACCCCAGTGAGAGTCAGTGCCTGTGGAAGTTTACCCCATTCGGATTCAGTACCTTTAGAAATTTACCACATTCAGATTCAGTGCTGGTCGAAGTTTACCCCATTCAGAGTCAGTGCCTGTGGAAGTTTACCCCATTCAGAGTCAGTGCCTGTGGAAGTGTACCCCAGTGAGAGTCAGTGCCTTTGGAAGTTTACCCCAGTGAGAGTCAGTGCCTGTCGAAGTGTACCCAAGTGAGAGTCAGTGCCTGTGGAACTTTACCCCATTCAGAGTCAGTGCCTGTGGAAGTTTACCCCAGTGAGAGTCAGTGCCTGTGGATGTTTACCCCATTCAACTTCAGTACCTGTAGATGTTAACCCCATTCAGATTCAGTGCCTGTCGAAGTGTACCCCAGTGAGAGTCAGTGCCAGTGGAAATGTACCCCTGTGAGAGTCAGTGCCTGCAGAAGTGTACCCCAGTGAGATTCAGTGGCTGGGGAGCTGCTCTCCATTCGGAGTCACTGCCTATAGAAGTGTATCCCATTCAGAGTCAGTGCATGTGGAAAGGTACACCAGTGAGAGTCAGTGCCAAAGGAAATGTACCCCAGTGAGAGTCAGTGCCTGTGGAAATGTACCCCAGTGAGAGTCAGCGCCTGAAGAAGTTTACCCAAGTGAGAGACAGTGCCTGTGGAAGTTTACCCCATTCAGATTCAGTGACTGTGGAAGTGTACCCCAGTGAGATTCAGTGCCTGTGGAAGAGTACCCCAGTGAGAGTCATTGCCTCTGGAAGTTTACCCCATTCAGATTCAGTGCCTGTGGAAGTGTCCCCCAGTGAGAGTCAGTGCCGGTGCAAGTTTACCCCATTCAGATTCAGTAACTGTAGAAGTTTACCCCATTCATATTCAGTGCCTGTAGACGATTACCCCATCCAGAGTCAGTGCTTGTGGAACTGTACCCCATTCAGAGTCAGTGCCTGTGGAAATGTACCCCAGTGAGAGTCAGTGCCTGTGGAAGTTTACCCCATTCAGTGTCAGTACATGTGGATGTTTATGCCATTCAGATTCAGTGCCTATTGAAGTGTACCCCATTCAGAGTCAGTGCCTGTGGAAGTTAACCCCATTCAGAGTCAGTGCCTGTTGAAGTGCACCCCAGTGAGAGTCAGTGCCTGTAGAAGTTTACCCAAGTGAGAGTCAGTGCCTGTAGAAGTGTACCCCAGTTCGAGTCAGTGCCTAGGGAACGGTATCCAAGTGACAGCTAGAGCCTGTGGGACTGCACCCCAGTGAGAGACAGTGTCTGTGGAAGTGTACCCCAGTCAGAGTCAGTGCCTGTCGAAGTGTACCCCACTGAGAGTTATTGCCTGTGGAACTGTAACCAATTCAGAGTCAGTGCCTGTGGAAGTTTACACATTCAGAGTCAGTGCCTGGGGAAGTTTACCCCATTCAGATTCAGTGCCTGTGGAAGTGTACCCCAGTGAGAGTAAGTGCCTGTGGAAGTTTACCCCATTCAGATTCAGTACCTGTGGAAGTTTACCCCATTCAGAGTCAGTGCCTGTGGAAGTGTACCCCAGTGAGAGTCAGTTCCTGTGGAAGTTTACCCCTTTCAGATTCAGTACCTGTGGAAGTTTACCCAATTCAGAATCAGTGTCTATGGAAGTGTACACCAGTGAGAGTCAGTGCCTTTGGAAGTTTACCCCATTCGGAGTCAGTGCCTATGGAAGTGTACACCAGTGAGAGTCTGTGCCTTTGGAAGTTTACCCCATTCGGAGTCAGTGCCATTGGAAGTGTACCCCAGGGAGAGTCAGTGCCTGTGGAAGTTTACCCCATTCAGATTCAGTACCTGTAAAAGTTTACCACATTCAGATTCAGTGCCTGTCGAAGTTTACCCCATTCAGAGTCAGTGCCTGTGGAAGTGTACCCCATTCAGAGTCAGTGCCTGTGGAAGTGTACCCCATTCAGAGTCAGTGCCTGTGGAAGTTTACCCCATTCAGAGTCAGTGCCTGTGGAAGTGTACCCCATTCAGAGTCAGTGCCTGTGGAAGTTTACCCCATACAGAGTCAGTGCCTGTGTAAGTGTAGCCCAGTGAGATTCAGTGCCTGTGGAAGTGTACCCCAGTGAGAGCCAGTGCCTGAAGACGTTTACCCCAGTGAGAGTCATTGCCTCTAGAAGTTTACGCCATTCAGAATCAGTGCCTGTGGAAGTTTACCCCATTCAGAGTCAGTGCCTGTGGAAGTGTCTCCCAGTGAGCGACAGTGCCTGTGGAAGTGTACCCCAGTGAGAGTTATTGCCTCTGAAAGTGCACCAAAGTGAGAGTCAGTGCCTGTGGAAGTTTACCCCATTCAGATTCAGTGCCTGTAGAAGTTTACCACATTCAGATTCAGTGCCTGTCGAAGTTTACCACATTCAGAGTCAGTGCCTGTCGAAGTTTACCCCATTCAGAGTCAGTGCCTGTGGAAGTGTACCCCAGTGTGAGTCAGTGCTTGTGGAAGTTTACCCCATTCGGATTCAGTACCTTTAGAAGTTTACCACATTCAGATTCAGTGCTGGTCGAATTTTACCCCATTCAGAGTCAGTGCCTGTGGAAGTTTACCCCATTCAGAGTCAGTTCCTGTGGAAGTGTACCCCAGTGAGAGTCAGTGCCTTTGGAAGTTTACCCCAGTGAGAGTCAGTGCCTGTCGAAGTGTACCCAAGTGAGAGTCAGTGCCTGTGGAACTTTACCCCATTCAGAGTCAGTGCCTGTGGAAGTTTACCCCAGTGAGAGTCAGTGCCTGTGGATGTTTACCCCATTCAGCTTCAGTACCTGTAGATGTTAACCCCATTCAGATTCAGTGCCTGTCGAAGTGTACCCCAGTGAGAGTCAGTGCCAGTGGAACTGTACCCCTGTGAGAGTCAGTGCCTGCAGAAGTGTACCCCAGTGAGATTCAGTGGCTGGGGAGCTGCTCTCCATTCGGAGTCACTGCCTATAGAAGTGTATCCCATTCAGAGTCAGTGCATGTGGAAAGGTACACCAGTGAGAGTCAGTGCCAAAGGAAATGTACCCCAGTGAGAGTCAGTGCCTGTGGAAATGTACCCCAGTGAGAGTCAGTGCCTGAAGAAGTTTACCCAAGTGAGAGACAGTGCCTGTGGAAGTTTACCCCATTCAGATTCAGTGCCTGTGGAAGTGTACCCCAGTGAGATTCATTGCCTGTGGAAGAGTACCCCAGTGAGAGTCATTGCCTCTGGAAGTTTACCCCATTCAGATTCAGTGCCTGTGGAAGTGTCCCCCAGTGAGAGTCAGTGCCTGTGCAAGTTTACCCCATTCATATTCAGTGCCTGTAGACGATTACCCCATCCAGAGTCAGTGCTTGTGGAACTGTACCCCATTCAGAGTCAGTGCCTGTGGAAATGTACCCCAGTGAGAGTCAGTGCCTGTGGAAGTTTACCCCATTCAGTGTCAGTACATGTGGATGTTTATGCCATTCAGATTCAGTGCCTGTTGAAGTGTACCCCATTCAGAGTCAGTGCCTGTGGAAGTTAACCCCATTCAGAGTCAGTGCCTGTGGAATTGCACCCCAGTGAGAGTCAGTGCCTATGGAAGTTTACCCCATTCAGTGTCAGTACATGTGGATGTTTATGCCATTCAGATTCAGTGCCTGTTGAAGTGTACCCCATTCAGAGTCAGTGCCTGTGGAAGTTAACCCCATTCAGAGTCAGTGCCTGTTGAAGTGCACCCCAGTGAGAGTCAGTGCCTGTAGAAGTGTACCCCAGTTCGAGTCAGTGCCTAGGGAACGGTATCCAAGTGACAGCTAGAGCCTGTGGGACTGCACCCCAGTGAGAGACAGTGTCTGTGGAAGTGTACCCCAGTCAGAGTCAGTGCCTGTCGAAGTGTACCCCACTGAGAGTTATTGCCTGTGGAACTGTAACCAATTCAGAGTCAGTGCCTGTGGAAGTTTACACATTCAGAGTCAGTGCCTGGGGAAGTTTACCCCATTCAGATTCAGTGCCTGTGGAAGTGTACCCCAGTGAGAGTAAGTGCCTGTGGAAGTTTACCCCATTCAGATTCAGTACCTGTGGAAGTTTACCCCATTCAGAGTCAGTGCCTGTGGAAGTGTACCCCAGTGAGAGTCAGTTCCTGTGGAAGTTTACCCCTTTCAGATTCAGTACCTGTGGAAGTTTACCCAATTCAGAATCAGTGTCTATGGAAGTGTACACCAGTGAGAGTCAGTGCCTTTGGAAGTTTACCCCATTCGGAGTCAGTGCCTATGGAAGTGTACAGCAGTGAGAGTCAGTGCCTTTGGAAGTTTACCCCATTCGGAGTCAGTGCCAGTGGAAGTGTACCCCAGGGAGAGTCAGTGCCTGTGGAAGTTTACCCCATTCAGATTCAGTACCTGTAAAAGTTTACCACATTCAGATTCAGTGCCTGTCGAAGTTTACCCCATTCAGAGTCATTGCCTGTGGAAGTTTACCCCATTCAGAGTCAGTGCCTGTGGAAGTGTACCCCAGTGAGAGTCAGTGCCTTTGGAAGTTTACCCCAGTGAGAGTCAGTGCCTGTCGAAGTGTACCCAAATGAGAGTCAGTGCCTGTGGAAGTTTACCCCATTCATAGTCAGTGCCTTTGGAAGTTTCCCCCAGGAATTGTCAGTGCCTATCGAAGTGTACCCCACTGAGAGTCATTGCCTGTGGATGATTACCCCATTTAGATTCAGTGCATGTGGAAGTGTACCCCAATCAGAGTCAGTGCGTGTGGAGGTTTACCCCATTCCGAGTCAGTACCTGTGGAAGTGTACCTCAGAGAGAGTCAGTGCCTGTGGAAGTTTACCCCATTCAGATTCAGTGCCTGTGGAAGGGTACCCCATTCAGAGACAGTGCGAGTGGAAGTGCACCCCAGTGAGAGTCAGTCCCTGTGGAACTGGACCCGAGTGAGTGTCAGTGCCTGTAGGAGTGTACCCCAGTGAGATTCAGAGGCTGGGAAGCGGCTCTCCATTAGGAGTCACTGCCTATGGAAGTGTACCCCACTCAGAGTCAGTGCCTGTGGAAATGTACGCCAGTGAGAGTCAGTGCCTGTAGAAGTGCACCCAAGTGAGAGTCAGTGCCAGTGGAAATGCACCCCAGTGAGAGTCAGTGCCTGTGAAAATGTACCCCAGTGAGAGTCAGTGCCTGCAGAAGTGTACCCAAGTGAGGGTCAGTGCCTGTGGAAGTTTACCCCATTCAGATTCAGTACCTGTGGAAGTTTACCCCATTCAGAGTCAGTGCCTGTGGAAGTGTACCCCAGTGAGAGTCAGTGCCTGTGGAAGTTTATCCCATTCGGAGTCAGTGGCTATGGAAGTGTACACCAGTGAGAGTCAGTGCCTTTGGACGTTTACCCCATTCGGAGTCAGTGCCTGTGGAAGTTTACCCCATTCAGATTCAGTACCTGTAGAAGTTTACCACATTCAGATTCAGTGCCTGTCGAAGTTTGCCCCATTCAGAGTCAGTGCCTGTGGAAGTTTACCCCATTCAGAGTCAGTGCCTGTGGAAGTTTTCCCCATTCAGAGTCAGTGCCTGTGGAAGTGTACCCCATTCAGAGACAGTGCGAGTGGAAGTGCACCCCACTGAGAGTCAGTCCCTTTGGAACTGGACCCGAGTGAGTGTCAGTGCCTGTAGGAGTGTACCCCAGTGAGATTCAGTGGCTGGGAAGCGGCTCTCCATTAGGATTCACTGCCTATGGAAGTGTACCCCACTCAGAGTCAGTGCATGTGGAAATGTACCCCAGTGAGAGTCAGTGCCTGTGGAAATGTACGCCAGTGAGAGTCAGTGCCTGTAGAAGTGTACCCAAGTGAGAGTCAGTGCCTGTGGAAATGCACCCCAGTGAGAGTCAGTGCCTGTGAAAATGTACCCCAGTGAGAGGCAGTGCCTGCAGAAGTGTACCCAAGTGAGGGTCAGTGCCTGTGGAAGTTTACCCCTTTCAGACTCATTTCCTGTGGAAGTTTACCCCATTCAGATTCAGTACCCGTGGAAGTTTACCCCATTCAGAGTCAGTGCCTGTGGAAGTGTACCCCAGTGAGAGTCAGTGCCTGTGGAAGTTTACGCCTTTCAGACTCAGTCCCTGTGGAAGTTTACCCCATTCAGATTCAGTACCTGTGGAAGTTTACCCAATTCAGAGTCAGTGCCTATGGAAGTGTACACCAGTGAGAGTCAGTGCCTGTCGAAGTTTACCCCATTCGGAGTCAGTGCCAGTGGAAGTGGACACCAGTGAGAGTCAGTGCCTTTGGAAGTTTACCCCATTCGGAGTCAGTGCCAGTGGAAGTGTACCCCAGGGAGAGTCAGTGCCTGTGGAAGTTTACCCCATTCAGATTCAGTACCTGTAGAAGTTTACCACATTCAGATTCAGTGCCTGTCGAAGTTTACCCCATTCAGAGTCAGTGCCTGTGGAAGTGTACCCCAGTGAGAGTCAGTGCCTGTGGAAGTTTACCCAATTCAGATTCAGTACCTTTAGAAGTTTACCACATTCAGATTCAGTGCTGGTCGAAGTTTACCCCATTCAGAGTCAGTGCCTGTGGAAGTTTACCCCATTCAGAGTCAGTGCCTGTGGAAGTGTACCCCAGTGAGAGTCAGTGCCTTTGGAAGTTTACCCCATTCAGATTCAGTACCTTTAGAAGTTTACCACATTCAGATTCAGTGCTGGTCGAAGTTTACCCCATTCAGAGTCAGTGCCTGTGGAAGTTTACCCCATTCAGAGTCAGTGCCTGTGGAAGTGTACCCAAGTGAGAGTCAGTGCCTGTGGAACTTTACCCCATTCAGAGTCAGTGCCTGTGGAAGTTTACCCCAGTGAGAGTCAGTGCCTGTGGATGTTTACCCCATTCAGCTTCAGTACCTGTAGATGTTAACCCCATTCAGATTCAGTGCCTGTCGAAGTGTACCCCAGTGAGAGTCAGTGCCAGTGGAAATGTACCCCTGTGAGAGTCAGTGCCTGCAGAAGTGTACCCCAGTGAGATTCAGTGGCTGGGGAGCTGCTCTCCATTCGGAGTCACTGCCTATAGAAGTGTATCCCATTCAGAGTCAGTGCATGTGGAAAGGTACACCAGTGAGTGTCAGTGCCAAAGGAAATGTACCCCAGTGAGAGTCAGTGCCTGTGGAAATGTACCCCAGTGAGAGTCAGTGCCTGAAGAAGTTTACCCAAGTGAGAGACAGTGCCTGTGGAAGTTTACCCCATTCAGATTCAGTGCCTGTGGAAGTGTACCCCAGTGAGATTCAGTGCCTGTGGAAGAGTACCCCAGTGAGAGTCATTGCCTCTGGAAGTTTACCCCATTCAGATTCAGTGCCTGTGGAAGTGTCCCCCAGTGAGAGTCAGTGCCTGTGCAAGTTTACCCCATTCAGATTCAGTAACTGTAGAAGTTTACCCCATTCATATTCAGTGCCTGTAGACGATTACCCCATCCAGAGTCAGTGCTTGTGGAACTGTACCCCATTCAGAGTCAGTGCCTGTGGAAATGTACCCCAGTGAGAGTCAGTGCCTGTGGAAGTTTACCCCATTCAGTGTCAGTACATGTGGATGTTTATGCCATTCAGATTCAGAGCCTGTTGAAGTGTACCCCATTCAGAGTCAGTGCCTGTGGAAGTTAACCCCATTCAGAGTCAGTGCCTGTGGAATTGCACCCCAGTGAGAGTCAGTGCCTATGGAAGTTTACCCCATTCAGTGTCAGTACATGTGGATGTTTATGCCATTCAGATTCAGTGCCTGTTGAAGTGTACCCCATTCAGAGTCAGTGCCTGTGGAAGTTAACCCCATTCAGAGTCAGTGCCTGTTGAAGTGCACCCCAGTGAGAGTCAGTGCCTGTAGAAGTTTACCCAAGTGAGAGTCAGTGCCTGTAGAAGTGTACCCCAGTTCGAGTCAGTGCCTAGGGAACGGTATCCAAGTGACAGCTAGAGCCTGTGGGACTGCACCCCAGTGAGAGACAGTGTCTGTGGAAGTGTACCCCAGTCAGAGTCAGTGCCTGTCGAAGTGTACCCCACTGAGAGTTATTGCCTGTGGAACTGTAACCAATTCAGAGTCAGTGCCTGTGGAAGTTTACACATTCAGAGTCAGTGCCTGGGGAAGTTTACCCCATTCAGATTCAGTGCCTGTGGAAGTGTACCCCAGTGAGAGTAAGTGCCTGTGGAAGTTTACCCCATTCAGATTCAGTGCCTGTGGAAGTGTACCCCAGTGAGAGTCAGTGCCTGTGGACGTTTACCCCAGTGAGTGTCATTGCCTCTAGAAGTTTACGCCATTCAGAATCAGTGCCTGTGGAAGTTTACCCCATTCAGATTCAGTGCCTGTGGAAGTTTACCCCATTCAGAGTCAGTGCCTGTGGAAGTTTACCCCATTCAGATTCAGTGCCTGTCGAGGTTTACCCCATTCAGAGTCAGTGCCTGTGGAAGTGTACCCCAGTGAGAGTCAGTGCCTGTGGAAGTTTACCCCATTCAGATTCAGTACCTTTAGAAGTTTACCACATTCAGATTCAGTGCTGGTCGAAGTTTACCCCATTCAGAGTCAGTGCCTGTGGAAGTTTACCCCATTCAGAGTCAGTGCCTGTGGAAGTGTACCCCAGTGAGAGTCAGTGCCTTTGGAAGTTTACCCCAGTGAGAGTCAGTGCCTGTCGAAGTGTACCCAAGTGAGAGTCAGTGCCTGTGGAACTTTACCCCATTCAGAGTCAGTGCCTGTGGAAGTTTACCCCAGTGAGTGTCAGTGCCTGTGGCTGTTTACCCCATTCAGCTTCAGTACCTGTAGATATTAACCCCATTCAGATTCAGTGCCTGTCGAAGTGTACCCCAGTGAGAGTCAGTGACAGTGGAAATGTACCCCTGTGAGAGTCAGTGCCTGCAGAAGTGTACCCCAGTGAGATTCAGTGGCTGGGGAGCTGCCCTCCATTCGGAGTCACTGCCTATAGAAGTGTATCCGATTCAGAGTCAGTGCATGTGGAAAGGTACACCAGTGAGAGTCAGTGCCAAAGGAAATGTACCCCAGTGAGAGTCAGTGCCTGTGGAAATGTACCCCAGTGAGAGTCAGTGCCTGAAGAAGTTTACCCAAGTGAGAGACAGTGCCTGTGGAAGTTTACCCCATTCAGATTCAGTGCCTGTGGAAGTGTACCCCAGTGAGATTCAGTGCCTGTGGAAGAGTACCCCAGTGAGAGTCATTGCCTCTGGAAGTTTACCCCATTCAGATTCAGTGCCTGTGGAAGTGTCCCCCTGTGAGAGTCAGTGCCTGTGCAAGTTTACCCCATTCAGATTCAGTAACTGTAGAAGTTTACCCCATTCATATTCAGTGCCTGTAGACGATTACCCCATCCAGAGTCAGTGCTTGTGGAACTGTACCCCATTCAGAGTCAGTGCCTGTGGAAATGTACCCCAGTGAGAGTCAGTGCCTGTGGAAGTTTACCCCATTCAGTGTCAGTACATGTGGATGTTTATGCCATTCAGATTCAGTGCCTGTTGAAGTGTACCCCATTCAGAGTCAGTGCCTGTGGAATTGCACCCCAGTGAGAGTCAGTGCCTATGGAAGTTTACCCCATTCAGTGTCAGTACATGTGGATGTTTATGCCATTCAGATTCAGTGCCTGTTGAAGTGTACCCCATTCAGAGTCAGTGCCTGTGGAAGTTAGCCCCATTCAGAGTCAGTGCCTGTTGAAGTGCACCCCAGTGAGAGTCAGTGCCTGTAGAAGTGTACCCCAGTTCGAGTCAGTTCTAGGGAACGGTATCCAAGTGACAGCTAGAGCCTGTGGGACTGCACCCCAGTGAGAGACAGTGTCTGTGGAAGTGTACCCCAGTCAGAGTCAGTGCCTGTCGAAGTGTACCCCACTGAGAGTTATTGCCTGTGGAACTGTACCCCAGTTCGAGTCAGTTCTAGGGAACGGTATCCAAGTGACAGCTAGAGCCTGTGGGACTGCACCCCAGTGAGAGACAGTGTCTGTGGAAGTTTACCCCATTCAGATTCAGTGCCTGTGGAAGTTTACCCCATTCAGAGTCAGTGCCTGTAGAAGTTTACCCCATTCAGATTCAGTGCCAGTGGAAGTGTCCCCCAGTGAGAGTCAGTGCCTGTGGAAGTTTACCCCATTCAGATTCAGTACCTGTAGAGGTTTACCCCATTCAGAGTCAGTGCCTGTAGAAGTTTACCCCATTCAGAGTCAGTGCCTTTGGAAGTTTAGCCCATTCAGAGTCAATACCTGTGGAAGGGTACCCCAGTTAGAGTCAGTGCCTTTGGAAGTTTACCCCATACAGAGTCAGTGCCTGTGTCAGTGTAGCCCAGTGAGAGTCAGTGCCTGTGGAAGTGTACCCCAGTGAGAGTCAGTGCCTGTGGAAGTTTACCCCATTCAGTTTCATTAACTGTAGAAGTTTACCCCATTCATATTCAGTGCCTGCAGATGATTACCCCATTCAGAGTCAGTGCCTGTGGAAGTGTACCCCATTCAGAGTCAGTGCCTGTGGACGTGTACCCCATTCAGAGTCAGTGCCTGTGGAAGTTTACCCCATTCAGAGTCAGTGCCTGTGGAAGTGTACCCCATTCAGAGTCAGTGCCTGTGGAAGTTTGACCCATTCAGAGTCAGTGCCTGTGGAAGTTTACCCCATACAGAGTCAGTGCCTGCGTAAGTGTAGCCCAGTGAGATTCAGTGCCTGTGGAAGTGTACCCCAGTGAGAGCCAGTGCCTGTGGACGTTTACCCCAGTGAGAGTCATTGCCTCTAGAAGTTTACGCCATTCAGAATCAGTGCCTGTGGAAGTTTACCCCATTCAGATTCAGTGCCTGTGGCAGTGTACCTCATTCAGACTCAGTGCCTGTGGAAGTTTAACCCATTCAGAGTCAGTGCCTGTGGAAGTTTACCCCATTCAGATTCAGTGCCTGTGGAAGTGTCCCCCAGTGAGCGACAGTGCCTCTGGAAGTGTACCCCAGTGAGAGTTATTGCCTCTGGAAGTGCACCACAGTGAGAGTCAGTGCCTGTGGAAGTTTACCCCATTCAGATTCAGTGCCTGTAGAAGTTTACTTCATTCAGATTCAGTGCCTGTCGAAGTTCACCACATTCAGAGTCAGTGCCTGTCGAAGTTTACCCCATTCAGAGTCAGTGCCTGTGGAAGTGTACCCCAGTGAGAGTCAGTGCCTGTGGAAGTTTACCCCATTCAGATTCAGTACCTTTCGAAGTTTACCACATTCAGATTCAGTGCTGGTCGAAGTTTACCCCATTCAGAGTTAGTGCCTGTGGAAGTTTACCCCATTCAGAGTCAGAGCCTGTGGAAGTGTACCTAAGTGAGAGTCAGTTCCTTTGGAAGTTTACCGCAGTGAGAGTCAGTGCCTGTCGAAGTGTACCCAAGTGAGAGTCAGTGCCTGTGGAACTTTACCCCATTCAGAGTCAGTGCCTGTGGAAGTGTACCCCAGTGACAGTCAGTGCGAGTGGAAGTTTATCCCATTCAGATTCAGTGCCTGTCGAAGTTTACCACATTCAGAGTCAGTGCCTGTCGAAGTTTACCCCATTCAGAGTCAGTGCCGGTGGAAGTGTACCCCAGTGAGAGTCAGTGCCTGTGGAAGTTTACCCCATTCAGAGTCAGTGCCTGTGGAAGTGTACCCCATTCAGATTCAGTGCCTGTCGAAGTTTACCACATTCAGAGTCAGTGCCTGTCGAAGTTTACCCCATTCAGAGTCAGTGCCGGTGGAAGTGTACCCCAGTGAGAGTCAGTGCCTGTGGAAGTTTACCCCATTCAGATTCAGTACCTTTAGAAGTTTACCACATTCAGATTCAGTGCTGGTCGAAGTTTACCCCATTCAGAGTCAGTGCCTGTGGAAGTTTACCCCATTCAGAGTCAGTGCCTGTGGAAGTGTACCCCAGTGAGAGTCAGTGCCTTTGGAAGTTTACCCCAGTGAGAGTCAGTGCCTGTCGAAGTGTACCCAAGTGAGAGTCAGTGCCTGTGGAACTTTACCCCATTCAGAGTCAGTGCCTGTGGAAGTTTACCCCAGTGAGAGTCAGTGCCTGTGGATGTTTACCCCATTCAGCTTCAGTACCTGTAGATGTTAACCCCATTCAGATTCAGTGCCTGTCGAAGTGTACCCCAGTGAGAGTCAGTGCCAGTGGAAATGTACCCCTGTGAGAGTCAGTGCCTGCAGAAGTGTACCCCAGTGATATTCAGTGGCTGGGGAGCTGCTCTCCATTCGGAGTCACTGCCTATAGAAGTGTATCCCATTCAGAGTCAGTGCATGTGGAAAGGTACACCAGTGAGAGTCAGTGCCAAAGGAAATGTACCCCAGTGAGAGTCAGTGCCTGTGGAAATGTACCCCAGTGAGAGTCAGTGCCTGAAGAAGTTTACCCAAGTGAGAGACAGTGCCTGTGGAAGTTTACCCCATTCAGATTCAGTGCCTGTGGAAGTGTACCCCAGTGAGATTCAGTGCCTGTGGAAGAGTACCCCAGTGAGAGTCATTGCCTCTGGAAGTTTACCCCATTCAGATTCAGTGCCTGTGGAAGTGTCCACCTTTGAGAGTCAGTGCCTGTGCAAGTTTACCCCATTCAGATTCAGTAACTGTAGAAGTTTACCCCATTCATATTCAGTGCCTGTAGACGATTACCCCATCCAGAGTCAGTGCTTGTGGAACTGGACCCCATTCAGAGTCAGTGCCTGTGGAAATGTACCCCAGTGAGAGTCAGTGCCTGTGGAAGTTTACCCCATTCAGTGTCAGTACATGTGGATGTTTATGCCATTCAGATTCAGTGCCTGTTGAAGTGTACCCCATTCAGAGTCAGTGCCTGTGGAATTGCACCCCAGTGAGAGTCAGTGCCTTTGGAAGTTTACCGCAGTGAGAGTTAGTGCCTGTCGAAGTGTACCCAAGTGAGAGTCAGTGCATGTGGAACTTTACCCCATTCAGAGTCAGTGCCTGTGGAAGTGTACCCCAGTGACAGTCAGTGCGAGTGGAAGTTTATCCCATTCAGATTCAGTGCCTGTGGAATTGTACCCCATTCAGACTCAGTGCCTGTGGAAGTGTACCCCATTCAGAGTCAGTGCCTGTGGAAGTTTACCCCATTCAGAGTCAGTGCCTGTGGAAGTGTACCCCATTCAGATTCAGTGCCTGTAGAAGTTTACCACATTCAGATTCAGTGCCTGTCGAAGTTTACCACATTCAGAGTCAGTGCCTGTCGAAGTTTACCCCATTCAGAGTCAGTGCCTGTGGAAGTGTACGGCAGTGAGAGTCAGTGCCTGTGGAAGTTTACCCCATTCAGATTCAGTACCTTTAGAAGTTTACCACATTCAGATTCAGTGCTGGTCGAAGTTTACCCCATTCAGAGTCAGTGCCTGTGGAAGTTTACCCCATTCAGAGTCAGTGCCTGTGGAAGTGTACCCCAGTGAGAGTCAGTGCCTTTGGAAGTTTACCCCAGTGAGAGTCAGTGCCTGTCGAAGTGTACCCAAGTGAGAGTCAGTGCCTGTGGAACTTTACCCCATTCAGAGTCAGTGCCTGTGGAAGTTTACCCCAGTGAGAGTCAGTGCCTGTGGATGTTTACCCCATTCAGCTTCAGTACCTGTAGATGTTAACCCCATTCAGATTCAGTGCCTGTCGAAGTGTACCCCAGTGAGAGTCAGTGCCAGTGGAAATGTACCCCTGTGAGAGTCAGTGCCTGCAGAAGTGTACCCCAGTGAGATTCAGTGGCTGGGGAGCTGCTCTCCATTCGGAGTCACTGCCTATAGAAGTGTATCCCATTCAGAGTCAGTGCATGTGGAAAGGTACACCAGTGAGAGTCAGTGCCAAAGGAAATGTACCCCAGTGAGAGTCAGTGCCTGTGGAAATGTACCCCAGTGAGAGTCAGTGCCTGAAGAAGTTTACCCAAGTGAGAGACAGTGCCTGTGGAAGTTTACCCCATTCAGATTCAGTGCCTGTGGAAGTGTACCCCAGTGAGATTCAGTGCCTGTGGAAGAGTACCCCAGTGAGAGTCATTGCCTCTGGAAGTTTACCCCATTCATTTTCAGTGCCTGTGGAAGTGTCCCCCTGTGAGAGTCAGTGCCTGTGCAAGTTTACCCCATTCAGATTCAGTAACTGTAGAAGTTTACCCCATTCATATTCAGTGCCTGTAGACGATTACCCCATCCAGAGTCAGTGCTTGTGGAACTGGACCCCATTCAGAGTCAGTGCCTGTGGAAATGTACCCCAGTGAGAGTCAGTGCCTGTGGAAGTTTACCCCATTCAGTGTCAGTACATGTGGATGTTTATGCCATTCAGATTCAGTGCCTGTTGAAGTGTACCCCATTCAGAGTCAGTGCCTGTGGAATTGCACCCCAGTGAGAGTCAGTGCCTATGGAAGTTTACCCCATTCAGTGTCAGTACATGTGGATGTTTATGCCATTCAGATTCAGTGCCTGTTGAAGTGTACCCCATTCAGAGTCAGTGCCTGTGGAAGTTAACCCCATTCAGAGTCAGTGCCTGTTGAAGTGCACCCCAGTGAGAGTCAGTGCCTGTAGAAGTTTACCCAAGTGAGAGTCAGTGCCTGTAGAAGTGTACCCCAGTTCGAGTCAGTGCCTAGGGAACGGTATCCAAGTGACAGCTAGAGCCTGCGGGACTGCACCCCAGTGAGAGACAGTGTCTGTGGAAGTGTACCCCAGTCAGAGTCAGTGCCTGTCGAAGTGTACCCCACTGAGAGTTATTGCCTGTGGAACTGTAACCAATTCAGAGTCAGTGCCTGTGGAAGTGTCCCCCAGTGAGTGTCAGTGCCTGTGGAAGTTTACCCCATTCAGATTCAGTACCTGTAGAGGTTTACCCCATTCAGATGCAGTGCCTGTAGAAGTTTACCCCATTCAGAGTCAGTGCCTGTGTCAGTGTAGCCCAGTGAGAGTCAGTGCCTGTGGAAGTGTAGCCCAGTGAGAGTCAGTGCCTGTGGAAGTTTACCCCATTCAGTTTCATTAACTGTAGAAGTTTACCCCATTCATATTCAGTGCCTGCAGATGATTACCCCATTCAGAGTCAGTGCCTGTGGAAGTGTACCCCATTCAGAGTCAGTGCCTGTGGAAGTTTACCCCATTCAGAGTCAGTGCCTGTGGAAGTGTACCCCATTCAGAGTCAGTGCCTGTGGAAGTTTACCCCATACAGAGTCAGTGCCTGCGTAAGTGTAGCCCAGTGAGATTCAGTGCCTGTGGAAGTGTACCCCAGTGAGAGCCAGTGCCTGTGGACGTTTTCCCCAGTGAGAGTCATTGCCTCTAGAAGTTTACGCCATTCAGAATCAGTGCCTGTGGAAGTTTAACCCATTCAGAGTCAGTGCCTGTGGAAGTTTACCCCATTCAGAGTCAGTGCCTGTGGAAGTGCCCCCCAGTGAGCGACAGTGCCTGTGGAAGTGTACCCCAGTGAGAGTTATTGCCTCTGGAAGTGCACCACAGTGAGAGTCAGTGCCTGTGGAAGTTTACCCCATTCAGATTCAGTGCCTGTAGAAGTTTACCTCATTCAGATTCAGTGCCTGTCGAAGTTTACCACATTCAGAGTCAGTGCCAGTCGAAGTTTACCCCATTCAGAGTCAGTGCCTGTGGAAGTGTACCCCAGTGAGAGTCAGTGCCTGTGGAAGTTTACTCCATTCAGATTCAGTACCTTTAGAAGTTTACCACATTCAGATTCAGTGCTGGTCGAAGTTTACCCCATTCAGAGTCAGTGCCTGTGGAAGTTTACCCCATTCAGAGTCAGAGCCTGTGGAAGTGTACCCCAGTGAGAGTCAGTGCCTTTGGAAGTTTACCGCAGTGAGAGTCAGTGCCTGTCGAAGTGTACCCAAGTGAGAGTCAGTGCCTGTGGAACTTTACCCCATTCAGAGTCAGTGCCTGTGGAAGTGTACCCCAGTGACAGTCAGTGCGAGTGGAAGTTTATCCCATTCAGACTCTGTGCCTGTGGAAGTTTACCCCAGTGAGAGTCAGTGCCTGTGGATGTTTACCCCATTCAGCTTCAGTACCTGTAGATGTTAACCCCATTCAGATTCAGTGCCTGTCGAAGTGTACCCCAGTGAGAGTCAGTGCCAGTGGAAATGTACCCCTGTGAGAGTCAGTGCCTGTAGAAGTGTACCCCAGTGAGATTCAGTGGCTGGGGAGCTGCTCTCCATTCGGAGTCACTGCCTATAGAAGTGTATCCCATTCAGAGTCAGTGCATGTGGAAAGGTACACCAGTGAGTGTCAGTGCCAATGGAAATGTACCCCAGTGAGAGTCAGTGCCTGTGGAAATGTACCCCAGTGAGAGTCAGTGCCTGAAGAAGTTTACCCAAGTGAGAGACAGTGCCTGTCGAAGTTTACCACATTCAGATTCAGTGCCTGTCGAAGAGCACCCCATTCAGAGTCAGTGTCTGTGGAAGTGTACCCCAGTGACAGTCAGTGCCTGTGGAAGTTTACCCCATTCAGAGTCAGTGCCTGTGGAAGTGCACCCAAGTGAGGGTCAGTGCCTGTGGATGTTTACCCCATTCAGATTCAGTGCCTGTGGAAGTGCACCCCAGTGAGAGTAAGTGCCTGTGGAAGTTTACCCCATTCGGATTCAGTGCCAGTGGAAGTGTACCCCAGTGAGAGTCAATGCCTGTGGATGTTTACCCCATTCAGAGTCAGTGCATGTGGAAGTATTCATCAAAGAGAGTCTTGGCCTGAGAAAGTTGACCCCGTTCAGTGTCATTGCCTGCGGAAGTGCATCCCAGTGAGGGTCAGTACCTGTGGAAGAGTACCACAGTGAGAGTCATTGCCTCTGGAAGTTTACCCCATTCAGATTCAGTGCATGTGGAAGTGTCCCCCAGTGAGAGTCAGTGCCTGTGGAAGTTTACCCCATTCAGATTCAGTACCTGTAGAGGTTTACCCCATTCAGATGCAGTGCCTATAGAAGTTTACCCCTTTCAGAGTCAATGCCTTTGGAAGTTTAGCCCATTCAGAGTCAGTACCTGTGGAAGGGTTCCCCAGTGAGAGTCAGTGCCTTTGGAAGTTTACCCCATCCAGAGTCAGTGCCTGTGTAAGTGTAGCCCAGTGAGAGTCAGTGCCTGTGGAAGTTTACCCCATTCAGATTCAGTAACTGTAGAAGTTTACCCCATTCATATTCAGTGCCTGTAGACGATTACCCCATCCTTAGTCAGTGCTTGTGGAACTGTACCCCATTCAGAGTCAGTGCCTGTGGAAATGTACCCCAGTGAGAGTCAGTGCCTGTGGAAATGTACCCCAGTGAGAGTCAGTGCCTGTAGAAGTGTACCCAAGTGAGAGTCAGTGCCTGTGGAAATGTACCCCAGTGAGAGTCAGTGCCTGTGGAAATGTACCCCAGTGAGAGTCAGTCACTGTGGAAATGTACCCCAGTGAGAGTCAATGCCTGTAGAAGTGGACCCCATTCAGAGTCAGTGCCTGTGGAACTTTAACCCATTCAGAGTCAATGCCTGTGGAATTGCACCCCAGTGAGAGTCAGTGCCGATGGAAGTTTACCCCATTCAGTGTCAGTACATGTGGATGTTTATGCCATTCAGATTCAGTGCCTGTTGAAGTGTACCCCATTCAGCGTCAGTGCCTGTGGAAGTTAACCCCATTCAGAGTCAGTGCCTGTGGAAGTTTACCCAAATGAGCGTCAGTGCCTGTAGAAGTGTACCCCAGTTCGAGTCAGTGCCTAGGGAACGGTATCCAAGTGACAGCTAGAGCCTGTGGGACTGCACCCCAGTGAGAGACAGTGTCTGTGGAAGTGTACCCCAGTCAGAGTTAGTGCCTGTCGAAGTGTACCCCACTGAGAGTTATTGCCTGTGGAACTGTAACCAATTCAGAGTCAGTGCCTGTGGAAGTTTACACATTCAGAGTCAGTGCCTGGGGAAGTTTACCCCATTCAGATTCAGTGCCTGTGGAAGTGTACCCCAGTGAGAGTAAGTGCCTGTGGAAGTTTACCCCATTCAGATTCAGTGCCTGTGGAAGTGTACCCCAGTGAGAGTCAGTGCCTGTGGACGTTTACCCCAGTGAGTGTCATTGCCTCTAGAAGTTTACGCCATTCAGAATCAGTGCCTGTGGAAGTTTACCCCATTCAGATTCAGTGCCTGTGGAAGTTTACCCCATTCAGAGTCAGTGCCTGTGGAAGTTTACCCCATTCAGATTCAGTGCCAGTGGAAGTGTCCCCCAGTGAGTGTCAGTGCCTGTGGAAGTTTACCCCATTCAGATTCAGTACCTGTAGTGGTTTACCCCATTCAGATGCAGTGCCTGTAGTAGTTTACCCCATTCAGAGTCAGTGCCTTTGGAAGTTTAGCCCATTCAGAGTCAATACCTGTGGAAGGGTACCCCAGTTAGAGTCAGTGCCTTTGTAAATTTACCCCATACAGAGTCAGTGCCAGTGTAAGTGTAGCCCAGTGAGAGTCAGTGCCTGTGGAAGTGTACCCCAGTGAGAGTCAGTGCCTGTGAAGTTTACCCCATACAGAGTCAGTGCCTGTGTAAGTGTAGCCCAGTGAGATTCAGTGCCTGTGGAAGAGTACCCCAGTGAGAGCCAGTGCCTGTGGACGTTTACCCCAGTGAGAGTCAGTGCCTGTGGAAGTTTACCCCATTCAGATTCAGTGCCTGTAGAAGTTTACCACATTCAGATTCAGTGCCTGTCGAAGTTTACCACATTCAGAGTCAATGCCTGTCGAAGTTTACCCCATTCAGAGTCAGTGCCTGTGGAAGTGTACTCCAGTGAGAGTCAGTGCCTGTGGAAGTTTACCCCATTCAGATTCAGTACCTTTAGAAGTTTACCACATTCAGATTCAGTGCTGGTCGAAGTTTACCCCATTCAGAGTCAGTGCCTGTGGAAGTTTACCCCATTCAGAGTCAGTGCCTGTGGAAGTGTACCCCAGTGAGAGTCAGTGCCTTTGGAAGTTTACCCCAGTGAGAGTCAGTGCCTGTGGAAGTGTACCCAAGTGAGAGTCAGTGCCTGTGGAACTTTACCCCATTCAGACTCTGTGCCTGTGGAAGTGTACCCCAGTGGCAGTCAGTGCCAGTGGAAGTTTATACCATTCAGATTCTGTGCCTGTGGAAGTTTACCCCAGTGAGAGTCAGTGCCTGTGGATGTTTACCCCATTCAGCTTCAGTACCTGTAGATGTTAACCCCACTCAGATTCAGTGCCTGTCGAAGTGTACCCCAGTGAGAGTCAGTGACAGTGGAAATGTACCCCTGTGAGAGTCAGTGCCTGTAGAAGTGTACCACAGTGAGATTCAGTGGCTGGGGAGCTGCTCTCCATTCGGAGTCACTGCCTATAGAAGTGTATCCCATTCAGAGTCAGTGCATGTGGAAAGGTACACCAGTGAGAGTCAGTGCCAATGGAAATGTACCCCAGTGAGAGTCAGTGCCTGTGGAAATGTACCCCAGTGAGAGTCAGTGCCTGAAGACGTTTACCCAAGTGAGAGACAGTGCCTGTGGAAGTTTACCCCATTCAGATTCAGTGCCTGTGGAAGTGCACCCCATTCAGAGTCAGTGGCTGTGGAAGTGTACCCCAGTGACAGTCAGTGCCTGTGGAAGTTTACCCCATTCAGAGTCAGTACCTGTGGAAGTGCACCCAAGTGAGGGTCAGTGCCTGTGGATGTTTACCCCATTCAGAGTCAGTGCCTGTGGAAGTGTACCCCAGTGAGAGTAAGTGCCTGTGGAAGTTTACCCCATTCGGATTCAGTGCCAGTGGAAGTGTACCCCAGTGAGAGTCAATGCCTGTGGATGTTTACCCCATTCAGAGTCAGTGCATGTGGAAGTGTTCACCAAAGAGAGTCTTGGCCTGAGAAAGTTGACCCCATTCAGTGTCATTGCCTGTGGAAGTGCATCCCAGTGAGGGTCAGTGCCTGTGGAAGTTTACCCCATTCAGAGTCAGTGCCTGTGGAAGTGTACCCCAGTGAGATTCAGTGCCTGTGGAAGAGTACCCCAGTGAGAGTCATTGCCTCTGGAAGTTTACCCCTTTCAGATTCAGTACCTGTAGAGGTTTACCCCATTTAGATGCAGTGCCTGTAGAAGTTTACCCCTATCCGAGTCAATGCCTTTGGAAGTTTAGCCCATTCAGAGTCAGTACCTGTGGAAGGGTATCCCAGTGAGAGTCAGTGCCTTTGGAAGTTTACCCCATCCAGAGTCAGTGCCTGTGTAAGTGTAGCCCAGTGAGAGTCAGTGCCTGTGGAAGTTTACCCCATTCAGATTCAGTAACTGTAGAAGTTTACCCCATTCATATTCAGTGCCTGTAGACGATTACCACATCCAGAGTCAGTGCTTGTGGAACTGTACCCCATTCAGAGTGAGTGCCTGTGGAAATATACCCCAGTGAGAGTCAGTGCCTGTGGAAATGTACCCCAGTGAGAGTCAGTGCCTGTAGAAGTGTACCCAAGTGAGAGTCAGTGCCTGTGGAAATGTACCCCAGTGAGAGTCAGTGCCTGTGGAAATGTACCCCAGTGAGAGTCAGTCACTGTGGAAATGTACCCCAGTGAGAGTCAATGCCTGTAGAAGTGGACCCCATTCAGAGTCAGTGCCTGTGGAACTTTACCCCATTCAGAGTCAGTGCCTGTGGAATTGCACCCCAGTGAGAGTCAGTGCCTATGGAAGTTTACCCCATTCAGTATCAGTACATGTGGATGTTTATGCCATTCAGCTTCAGTGCCTGTTGAAGTGTACCCCATTCAGAGTCAGTGCCTGTGGAAGTTAACCCCATTCAGAGTCAGTGCCTGTTGAAGTGCACCCAAGTGAGAGTCAGTGCCTGTGGAAGTTTACCCAAGTGAGAGTCAGTGCCTGTAGAAGTGTACCCCAGTTCGAGACAGTGCCTAGGGAACGGTATCCAAGTGACAGCTAGAGCCTGTGGGACTGCACCCCAGTGAGAGACAGTGTCTGTGGAAGTGTACCCCAGTCAGAGTCAGTGCCTGTCGAAGTGTACCCCACTGAGAGTTATTGCCTGTGGAACTGTAACCAATTCAGAGTCAGTGCCTGTGGAAGTGTACCCCAGTGAGATTCAGTGCCTGTGCAAGAGTACCCCAGTGAGAGTCATTGCCTCTGGAAGTTTACGCCATTCAGAGTCAGTGCCTGTGGAAGTTTACCCCATTCAGATTCAGTGCCTCTGGAACTGTACCCCAGTGAGAGTCATTGCCTGTGGACGCTTACCCCAGTGAGAGACATTGCCTCTAGAAGTTTACGCCATTCAGAATCAGTGCCTGTGGAAGTTTACCCCATTCAGATTCAGTGCCTGTGGAAGTTTACCCCATTCAGATTCAGTGCCTGCGGAAGTGTCCCCCAGTGAGAGTCAGTGCCTGTGGAAGTTTACCCCATTCAGATTCAGTACCTGTAGAGGTTTACCCCATTCAGATGCAGTGCCTGTAGAAGTTTACCCCATTCAGAGTCAATGCCTTTGGAAGTTTTGCCCATTCAGAGTCAGTACCTGTGGAAGGGTACCCCAGTGCGAGTCAGTGCCTTTGGAAGTTTACCCCATCCAGAGTCAGTGCCTGTGTAAGTGTAGCCCAGTGAGAGTCAGTGCCTGTGGAAGTTTACCCCATTCAGATTCAGTAACAGTAGAAGTTTACCCCATTCATATTCAGTGCCTGTAGACGATTACCCCATTCAGAGTCAGAGCTTGTGGAAGTGTACCCCATTCAGAGTCAATGCCTTTGGAAATGTACCCCAGTGAGAGTCAGTGCCTGTGGAAATGTACCCCAGTGAGAGTCAGAGCCTGCAGAAGTGTACCCAAGTGAGAGTCAGTGCCTGTCTAAATGTACCCCACTGAGAGTCAGTGCCTGTGGAAATGTACCCCAGTGAGAGTCAGTCACTGTGGAAATGTACCCCAGTGAGAGTCAATGCCTGTAGAAGTGAACCCCATTCAGAGTCAGTGCCTGTGGAATTTTACCCCATTCAGAGTCAGTGCATGTGGAATTGCACCCCAGTGAGAGTCAGTGCCTATGGAAGTTTACCCCATTCAGTGTCAGTACATGTGGATGTTTACGCCATTCAGAGTCAGTGCCTGTGGAAGTTAACCCCATTCAGAGTCAGTGCCTGTTGAAGTGCACCCCAGTGAGAGTCAGTGCCTGTGGAAGTTTACCCAAGTGAGAGTCAGTGCCTGTAGAAGTGTACCCCAGTTCGAGTCAGTGCCTAGGGAACGGTATCCAAGTGACAGCTAGAGCCTGTGGGACTGCACCCCAGTGAGAGACAGTGTCTGTGGAAGTGTACCCCAGTCAGAGTCAGTGCCTGTCGAAGTGTACCCCACTGAGAGTTATTGCCTGTGGAACTGTAACCAATTCAGAGTCAGTGCCTGGGGAAGTTTACCCCATTCAGATTCAGTGCCTGTGGAAGTGTACCCCAGTGAGAGTAAGTGCCTGTGGAAGTTTACCCCATTCGGATTCAGTGCCAGTCGAAGTGTACCCCAGTGAGAGTCAATGCCTGTGGATGTTTACCCCATTCAGAGTCAGTGCATGTGGAAGTGTTCACCAAAGAGAGTCTTTGCCTGTGGAAGTTGACCCCATTCAGTGTCATTGCCTGTGGAAGTGCATCCCAGTGAGGGTCAGTGCCTGTGGAAGTTTACCCCATTCAGAGTCAGTGCCTCTGGAACTGAACCCCACTGAGAGTCAGTGCCTGTGGACGTTTACCCCAGTGAGAGTCATTGCCTCTAGAAGTTTACGCCATTCAGAATCAGTGCCTGTGGAAGTTTACCCCATTCAGATTCAGTGCCTGTGGAAGATTACCCCATTCAGATTCAGTGCCTGTGGAAGTGTCCCCCAGTGAGAGTCAGTGCCTGTGGAAGTTTACCCCATTCAGATTCAGTACCTGGAGAGGTTTACCCCATTCAGATGCAGTGCCTGTAGAAGTTTACCCCATTCAGATTCAATGCCTTTGGAAGTTTAGCCCATTCAGAGTCAGTACCTGTGGAAGGGTACCCCAGTGAGAGTCAGTGCCTTTGGAAGTTTACCCCATCCAGAGTCAGTGCCTGTGTAAGTGTAGCACAGTGAGAGTCAGTGCCTGTGGAAGTTTACCCCATCCAGAGTCAGTGCCTGTGTAAGTGTAGCCCAGTGAGAGTCAGTGCCTGTGGAAGTTTACCCCATTCAGATTCAGTAACAGTAGAAGTTTACCCCATTCATATTCAGTGCCTGTAGACGATTACCCCATTCAGAGTCAGAGCTTGTGGAAGTGTACCCCATTCAGAGTCAATGCCTTTGGAAATGTACCCCAGTGAGAGTCAGTGCCTGTGGAAATGTACCCCAGTGAGAGTCAGAGCCTGCAGAAGTGTACCCAAGTGAGAGTCAGTGCCTGTCTAAATGTACCCCACTGAGAGTCAGTGCCTGTGGAAATGTACCCCAGTGAGTGTCAGTCACTGTGGAAATGTACCCCAGTGAGAGTCAATGCCTGTAGAAGTGAACCCCATTCAGAGTCAGTGCCTGTGGAATTTTACCCCATTCAGAGTCAGTGCATGTGGAATTGCACCCCAGTGAGAGTCAGTGCCTATGGAAGTTTACCCCATTCAGTGTCAGTACATGTGGATGTTTACGCCATTCAGATTCAGTGCCTGTTGAAGTGTACCCCATTCAGAGTCAGTGCCTGTGGAAGTTTACCCCATCCAGAGTCAGTGCCTGTGTAAGTGTAGCACAGTGAGAGTCAGTGCCTGTGGAAGTTTACCCCATTCAGATTCAGTAACTGTAGAAGTTTACCCCATTCATATTCAGTGCCTGTAGACGATTACCCCATTCAGAGTCAGTGCTTGTGGAAGTTTACCCCATTCAGAGTCAGTGCCTGTGGAAATGTACCCCAGTGAGAGTCAGTGCCTGTGGAAATGTACCCCAGTGAGAGTCAGTGCCTGTAGAAGTGTACACAAGTGAGAGTCAGTGCCTGTGGAAATGTACCCCAGTGAGAGTCAGTGCCTGTGGAAATGTACCCCAGTGAGAGTCAATGCCTGTAGAAGTGTACCCCATTCAGAGTCAGTGCCTGTGGAACTTTACCCCATTCAGAGTCAGTGCCTGTGGAATTGCACCCCAGTGAGAGTCAGTGCCTATAGAAGTTTATCCCATTCAGAGTCAGTGCCTGTGGAAGTGTGCCCCACTGTGAGTCAGTGCCTGTGGAAGTTTACCCCATTCAGATTCAGTACCTGTAGAAGTTTACCCCATTCAGATTCAGTGCCTGCAGAACTTTACACCATTCAGAGTCACTGCCTGTGGAAGTTTACCCCATTCAGAGTCACTACCTGTGGAAGTGTACCCCAGTGAGCGTCAGTGCCTGTATAAGTGTACCCAAGTGAGAGTCAGTCCCTGTAGAAGTTTACCCCAGTTCGAGTCAGTGCCTAGGGAACGCTACCCAAGTGACAGTTAGAGCCTGTGGGTCTGCACCCCAGTGCGAGTCAGTGTGGGTTGAATTGTAACCCAGAGAGAGTCAGTGCTGATAGAAGTGTACCCCAGTGAGAGTCTGTACCTGTGGAAGTGTACCCCAGTGAGAGTCAGTCCCTGTTGAAGTGTACCCCTGTGAGAGTCAGTCCCTGTTGAACTGGACCCGAGAGAGTGTCAGTGCCTGTGGAAGTTTACCCCATTCAGAGTCTGTGTAAGAGTACTCCAGTGAGATTCAGTGCCTGTGAAAGTTTACCCCATTCAGAGTCAGTGCCTGTATAAATGTACCCCAGTGAGAGACAGTGCCTGAGGAAGTGTACCCCAGTCAGAGTCAGTGCCTGTCGAAGTGTACCCCACTGAGAGTCATTGCCTGTGGAATTGTAACCAATTCAGAGTCAGTGCCTGTGGAAGTTTACCCATTCAGAGTCAGTGCCTGGGGAAGTTTAACACATTCAGATTCAGTGCCTGTGGAAGTGTACCCCAGTGAGAGTAAGTGCCTGTGGAAGTTTACCCCATTCGGATTCAGTGCCTGTGGAAGTGTACCACAGTGAGAGTCAATGCCTGTGGATGTTTACCCCATTCAGAGTCAGTGCATGTGGAAGTGTACCCAGGTGAGAGTCAGTGTCTGTGGAACTTTCCCCCATTCAGTGTCATTGCCTGTGGAAGTGCATCCCAGTGAGGGTCAGTGCCTGTGGAAGAGTACCCCAGTGTGAGTCATTGCCTCTGGAAGTTTACGCCATTCAGAGTCAGTGCCTGTGGAAGTTTACCCCATTCAGATTCAATGCCTGTGGAAGTGTACCCCAGTGAGGGTCAGTGCCTGTGGACGTTTACCCCAGTGAGAGTCATTGCCTCTCGAAGTTTCCGCCATTCAGAATCAGTGCCTGTGGAAGTTTACCCCATTCAGATTCATTGCCTGTGGCAGTGTACCTCATTCAGACTCAGTGCCTGGGGAAGTTTACCCCATTCAGAGTCAGTGCCTGTGGAACTTTACCCCATTCAGAGTCAGTGCCTGTGGAAGTGTCCCCCAGTGAGCGACAGTGCCTGTGTAAGTGTACCCCAGTGAGAGTTATTGCCTCTGGAAGTGTACCCCAGTGAGAGTCAGTGCCTGTGGAAGTTTACCCCATTCAGATTCAGTGCCTGTAGAAGTTTACCACATTCAGATTCAGTGCCTGTCGAAGTTTACCCCATTCAGATTCAGTGCCTGTCGAAGTTTACCCCATTCAGAGGCAGTGCCTGTCGATGTTTACCCCATTCAGAGTCAGTGCCTGTGGAAGTGTACCCCACTGAGAGTCAGTGCCTGTGGAAGTTTACCCCATTCAGATTCAGTACCTTTAGAAGTTTACCACATTCAGATTCAGTGCCTGTCGAAGTTTACCCCATTCAGAGTCAGTGCCTGTGGAAGTTTACCCCATTCAGAGTCAGTGCCTGTGGAAGTGTACCCCAGTGAGAGTCAGTGCCTTTGGAAGTTTACCTCAGTGAGAGTCAGTGCCTGTCAAAGTGTACCCAAGTGAGAGTCAGTGCCTGTGGAACATTCCCCCATTCAGAGTCAGTGCCTGTGGAAGTGTACCCCAGTGACAGTCAGTGCCAGTGGAAGTTTATCCCATTCAGAGTCAGTGCCTGTGGAAGTTTACCCCAGTGAGAGTCAGTGCCAGTGGAAATGTACCCCTGTGAGAGTCAGTGCCTGTAGAACTGTACCCCAGTGAGATTCAGTGGCTGGGGAGCGGCTCTCCATTAGGAGTCACTGCCGATAGAAGTGTATCCCATTCAGAGTTAGTGCATGTGGAGAGGTACACCAGTGAGTGTCAGTGCCTGCAGAAGTGTACCCAAGTGAGAGTCAGTGCCTGCAGAAGGGTACCCAAGTGAGAGTCAGTGCCAATGGAAATGTACCCCAGTGAGAGTCCTTGCCTGTGGAAATGTACCCCAGTGAGAGTCAGTGCAATGAAGAAGTTAACCCAAGTGAGAGACAGTGCCTGTGGAAGTTTACCCCATTCAGATTCAGTGCCTGTGGTAGTGTACCCCATTCAGAGTCAGTGCCTGTGGAAGTGCACCCAAGTGAGCGTCAGTGCCTGTGGATGTTTACCCCATTCAGATTCAGTGCCTGTTGAAGTGTACCCCATTCAGAGTCAGTGCCTGTGGAAGTTAACCCCATTCAGATTCAGTGCCTGTTGAAGTGCACCCCAGTGAGAGTCAGTGCCTGTGGAAGTTTACCCAAGTGAGAATCAGTGCCTGTAGAAGAGTACCCCAGTTCGAGTCAGTGCCTAGGGAACGGTATCCAAGTGACAGCTAGAGCCTGTGGGACTGCACCCCAGTGAGAGACAGTGTCTGTGGAAGTGTACCCCAGTCAGAGTCAGTGCCTGTCGAAGTGTACCCGACAGAGAGTTATTGCCTGTGGAACTGTAACCAATTCAGAGTCAGTGCCTGTGGAAGTTTATACATTCAGAGTCAGTGCCTGAGGAAGTTTACCACATTCAGATTCAGTGCCTGTGGAAGTGTACCCCAGTGAGAGTAAGTGCCTGTGGAAGTTTACCCCATTCGGATTCAGTGCCAGTCGAAGTGTACCCCAGTGAGAGTCAATGCCTGTGGATGTTTACACCATTCAGAGTCAGTGCATGCGGAAGTGTTCACCAAAGAGAGTCTTTGCCTGTGGAAGTTGACCCCATTCATTGTCATTGCCTGTGGAAGTGCATCCCAGTGAGGGTCAGTGCCTGTGGAAGTTTAACCCATTCAGATTCATTGCCTGTGGAATGTACCCCAGTGAGAGTAAGTGCCTGTGGAAGTTTACCCCATTCGGATTCAGTGCTAGTCGAAGTGTACCCCAGTGAGAGTCAATGCCTGTGCAAGTTGACGCCATTCAGTGTCATTGCCTGTGGAAGTGCATCCCAGTGAGGGTCAGTGCCTGTGGAAGTGTCCCCCAGTGAGATTCAGTGCCTGTGGAGGAGTACCCCAGTGAGAGTCATTGCCTCTGGACGTTTACGCCATTCAGAGTCAGTGCCTGTGGAAGTTTACCCCATTCAGATTCAGTGCCTCTGGAACTGTACCCCAGTGAGAGTCATTGCCTGTGGACCTTTACCCCAGTGAGAGGCATTGCCTCTAGAGGTTTACGCCATTCAGAATCAGTGCCTGTGGAAGTTTACCCCATTCAGATTCAGTGCCTGTGGAAGTTTACCCCATTCAGAGTCAGTGGCTGTGGAAGTTTACCCCATTCAGATTCAGTACCTGTAGAGGTTTACCCCATTCAGATGCAGTGCCTGTAGAAGTTTACCCCATTCAGAGTCAGTGCCTTTGGAAGATTAGCCCATTCAGAGTCAGTACCTGTGGAAGGGTACCCCAGTGAGAGTCAGTGCGTGTGCAAGTTTACCCCATCCAGAGTGAGTGCCTGTGGACGTGTAGCCCAGTGAGAGTCAGTGCCTGTGGAAGTGTACCCCAGTGAGAGTCAGTGCCTGTGGAAGTTTACCCCATTCAGATTCAGTAACTGTAGAAGTTTACCCCATTCATATTCTGTGCCTGCAGACGATTACCCCATTCAGAGACAGTGCTTGTGGAAGAGTACCCCATTCAGAGTCAGTGCTTGTGGAAATGTACCCCAGTGAGCGTCAGTGCCTGTCGAAGTGTCCCCAAGTGAGAGTCAGTGCCTGTAGAAGTGTACCCAAGTGAGAGTCAGTGCCTGTGGAAATTTACGCAAGTGAGAGTCAGTGCCTGTGGAACTGTTCCTCAGAGAGAGTCAGTGCCAGTAGAAATTTGCCCCATTCAGAGTCAGTGCCTGTGGAAGTGTACTCCAGTGAGAGTCAGTGCCTGTGGATGATTACCCCATTCAGAGTCAGTGCCTGTGGAAGTGTACCCCAGTGAGAGTCAGTGCCTGTGGAAGTTTATCCAGTCAGAGTCAGTGCCTGTCGAAGTTTACCCCACTGAGAGTCATTGCCCGTGGAACTGTAACCAATTCAGAGTCAGTGCCTGTGGAACTTTACCCCATTCAGATTCAGTGCCTGTGGATGTGTAGCCCAGTGAGAGTAAATGCCTGTGGAAGTTTCCCCCATTCAGATTCAGTGCCTGTGGAAGTGTGCCCCAGTGAGAGTCAGTGCCTGTGGAAGATTATGCCATTCAGATTCAGTGCCTGTGGAAGTGTACTCCTGTGAGAGTCAATGCCTGTGTAAGTTTACCACATTCAGAGTCAGTGAATGTGGAAATGTACCCCAGTGAGAGTCTTTGCCTGTGGAAATGTGCGCCAGTGAGAGTCAGTGCCTGTAGAAGTGTACCCAAGTGAGAATCAGTGCCTGTGGAAATGCACCCCAGTGAGTGTCAGTGCCTGTGAAAATGTTCCCCAGTGAGACTCAGTGCCTCTGGAAGTGTACCCCAGTGAGAGTCAGTGCCTGTGGAAGTTTACCCCATTCAGAGTAAGTGCCTCTGGAAGTGTACCCCTCTGAGAGTCAGTGCCTGTGGAAGTGCACCCAAGTGAGGGTCAATGACTGTGGAAGTGTACCCCATTCAGAGTCAGTGGCTGTGGAAGTGTCCCCCTTTGAGAGTCAGTGCCTGTGGGAGTGTCGCCCAGTTAGAGTCATTGCCTCTGGAAGATTTCCCCATTCAGAGTCAGTACCTGTGGATGTCTACCACATTCAGATTCAGTGCCTGTGGAAGTGTACCCCAGTGAGAGTCAGTGCCTGTGGAAGTTTACCCCATTCAGAGTCAGTGCCTGTGAAAGTGTACCCCAGTGAGATTCAGTGCCTGTGGAAGTTTACCCCATTCAGATTCAGTACCTGTCGAAGTTTACCCCATTCAGATTCAGAGCCTGTAGAAGTTAACACCATTCAGAGTCAGTGCCTGTGGACGTTTACACCATTCAGAGTCAGTGCCTGTGGAAGTGTACCCCAGTGAGAGTCAGTGCCTGTGGAAGTGTACCCCAGTGAGAGTCAGTGCCTGTGGAAGTTTAACCCATTCAGAGTCAGTGCCTGTGGAAATGTACCCCAGTGAAAGTCAGTGCCTGTGGAAGTTTAACCCATTCAGAGTCAGTGCCTGTGGAAGTTTAACCCATTCAGAGTCAGTGCCTGTGGAAGTGTACCCCAGTGAAAGTCAGTGCCTGTGGAAGTTTAACCCATTCAGAGTCAGTGCCTGTGGAAGTTTAACCCATTCAGAGTCAGTGCCTGTGGAAGTTTAACCCATTCAGAGTCAGTGCCTGTGGAAATGTACCCCAGTGAAAGTCAGTGCCTGTGGAAGTTTAACCCATTCAGAGTCAGTGCCTGTGGAAGTTTAACCCATTCAGAGTCAGTGCCTGTGGAAGTTTAACCCATTCAGAGTCAGTGCCTGTGGAAGTGTACCCCAGTGAAAGTCAGTGCCTGTGGAAGTTTACCCCATTCAGATTCAGTACCTGTAGAAGTTTACCACATTCAGATTCAGTGCCTGTCGAAGTGTACCCCAGTTAGAGTCAGTGCCTGTGGAAGTTTACCACATTCAGAGTCAGTGCCTGTGGAAATGTACCCCTCTGAGAGTCAGTGCCTGTAGAAGTGTACCCCAGTGAGATTCAGTGGCTGGGAAGCGGCTCACCATTAGGAGTCACTGCCTATGGAACTGTACCCCACTCATAGTCAGTGCATGTGGAAATGTACCCCAGTGAGAGTCTTTGCCTGTGGAAAAGTGCGCCAGTGAGAGTCAGTGCCTGTAGAAGTGTACCCAAGTGAGAGTCAGTGCCTGTGGAAATGCACCCCAGTGAGAGTCAGTGCCTGTGAAAATGTACCCCAGTGAGACTCAGTGCCTCTGGAAGTGTACCCCAGTGAGAGTCAATGCCTGTGGAAGTTTACCCCATTCAGAGTAAGTGCCTCTGGAAGTGTACCCCACTGAGAGTCAGTGCCTGTGGAAGTGCACCCAAGTGAGGGTCAATGCCTGTGGAAGAGTACCCCATTCAGAGTCAGTGGCTGTGGAAGTGTCCTCCTCTGAGAGTCAGTGCCTGTGGTAGTGTACCCCAGTTAGAGTCATTGCCTCTGGAAGATTTCCCCATTCAGATTCAGTACCTGTGGATGTTTACCCCACCGTAGTCAGTGCCTGTGGAAGTTTACCCCATTCAGATTCAGTGCCTGTGGAAGTGTGCCCCAGTGAGAGTCAGTGCCTGTGGAAGTTTACCCCATTCAGAGTCAGTGCCTGTGTAAGTGTACCCCAGTGAGATTCCGTGCCTGTGGAAGTTTACCCCATTCAGATTCAGTACCTGTAGAAGTTTACCCTATTCAGATTCAGAGCCTGTAGAAGTTAACCCCATTCAGAGTCAGTGCCTGTGGACGTTTACACCATTCAGAGTCAGTGCCTGTGTAAGTGTACCCCAGTGAGAGTCAGTGCATGTGGAAGTGTACCCCAGTGAGAGTCAGTGCCTGTGGAAGTTTAACCCATTCAGAGTCAGTGCCTGTGGAAATGTACCCCAGTGAAAGTCAGTGCCTGTGGAAGTTTACCCCATTCAGATTCAGTACCTGTAGAAGTTTACCACATTCAGATTCAGTGCCTGACGAAGTGTACCCCAGTTGGAGTCAGTGCCTGTGCAAGTTTACCCCATTCAGATTCAGTACCTCTAGATGTTTACACCATTCAGATTCAGTGCCTATACAAGTGTACCCCACTCAGAGTCAGTGCATTGTGAAATGTACACCAGTGATTGTCAGTGCCTGTGGAAATGCACCCCAGTGAGAGTCAGTGCCTGCAGAGGTGTACCCAAGTGAGAGTCAGTGCCTGCAGAAGTGTACCCAAGTGAGAGTCAGTGCTTGTGGAAATGTACCCCAGTGAGAGTCAGTGCCTGTGGAAATGTACCCCAGTGAGAGTCAGTGCCTGTGGAAGTGTACCCAAGTGAGAGTCAGTGCCTCTTGAAGTGTACCCAAGTGAGAGTCAGTGCCTGTGGAAATGTACCCCAGTGAGAGTCAGTGCCTGTAGAAGTGTACCCAAGTGAGAGTCAGTGCCTGTGGAAATGTACCCCAGTGAGAGTCAGTGCCTGTGGAAATGTACCCAAGTGAGAGACAGTGCCTGTAGAAGTGTACCCAAGTGAGAGACAGTGCCTGTAGAAGTGTACCCAAGTGAGAATTAGTGCCTGAAGAAGTGTACCCAAGTGAGAATCAGTGCCTGTCGAAGTTTACCCCATTCAGATTCAGTGCCTGTGGAAGTTTACCCCAGTGAGAGTCAGTGCCTGTGGAAGTTTACCACATTCAGAGTCAGTGCTTGTGGAAGTGTGCCCCAGTGAGAGTCAGTGCCTGTGGAAGTTTACCCCATTCAGAGTCAGTGCCTGTGTAAGTGTACCCCAGTGTATTTCAGTGCCTGTGGAAGTTTACCCCATTCAGATTCAGTACCTGTAGAAGTTTACCCCATTCAGATTCAGTGCCTGTGGAAGTTTACCCCATTCAGAGTCAGTGCCTGTGGAAGTGTACCCCAGTGAGAGTCAGTGCCTTTGGTAGTTTTCCCCATTCCGAGTCAGTGCCTGTGCAAGTGTTCCCCAGTGAGAGTCAGTGCCTGTGGAAGTGTACCACAGTGAGAGTCAGTGCCTGTGGAAGTTTAACCCATTCAGAGTCAGTGCCAGTGGAAATGTACCCCAGTGAAAGTCAGTGCCTGTGAAAGTTTTCCCCATTCAGATTCTGTACCTGTAGAAGTTGACCACATTCAGATTCAGTGCTTGTCGAAGTGTACCCCAGTTAGAGTCAGTGCCTGTGGATGTTTTTTCCCCCATTCAGAGTCAGTGCATGTGTAAATGTACCCCAGTGAGATTCAGTGCCTGTGGAAGTGTACCCCAGTGAGAGTCTGTGCCTGTGGAAGTTTACCCCATTCAGAGTCAGTGCCTGTGCAAGTTTACCCCATTCAGATTCATTGCCTACAGAAGTGTACCCCACTCAGAGTCAGTGCATGTGGAAATGTACACCAGTGAGAGTCAGTGCCTGTGGAAATGTTCCCCAGAGTGAGTCAGTTCCTGCAGAAGTGTACCCAAGTGAGAGTCAGTGCCTGTAGAAGTGTACCCAAGTGAGAGTCAGTGCCTGTGGAAATGTACCCCAGTGAGAGTCAGTGCCTGTGGAAATGTACCCCAGTGAGAGTCAGTGCCTGTAGAAGTGTACACAAGTGAGAGTCAGTGCCGGTAGAAGTGTACCCAAGTGAGAGTCAGTGCCTGTGGAAATGTACCCCAGTGAGAGTCAGTGCCTGTAGAAGTGTACCCAAGTGAGAATCAGTGCCTGTGGAAGTTTACCCCATTCAGATTCAGTGCCTGTGGAAGTGTACCCCAGTGAGAGTCAGTGCCTTTGGAAGTTTACGCCATTGAGAGTCAGTGCCTGTGTAAGTGTACCCCAGTGAGATTCAGTGCCTGTGGAAGTGTACCCCAGTGAGAGCCAGTGCCTGTGGAAGTTTACCCCAATCAGATTCAGTGCCTGTGGAAGTGATCCCTGTAAGAGTCAGTGCCTGTGGCATTTACCCCATTCAGAGACAGTGCCTGTCGAAGTTTACCCCATTCAGAGTCAGTGCCTGTGGAAGTTTACCCCATTCAGAGTCAGTGTATGTGGAAGTGTACCCCAGAGAGAGTCAGTGCCTGTGCAAGTTTCCCCCAGTGAGAGTCAGTGCCTGTGGAATTTTAACCCATTCAGAGTCAGTGCCTGTGGAAGTTTACCCCAGTGAGAGTCAGTGCCAGCGGATGTTTACCCCAGTGAGAGTCAGTGCCTGTGGAAGTTTACCCCAGTGAGAGTCAGTGCCTGTGGAAGTTTACCCCATTGAGAGTCAGTGCCGGTGGAAGTTTAACCCTTTCAGTGTCAGTGCCTGTGGAAGTTTACCCCAGTGAGAGTCAGTGCCTGTGGAAGTTTAACGCATTCAGAGTCAGTGCCTGTGGAAGTGTACCGCAGTGAGAGTCATTGCCTGTGGAAGTGCACTCCAGTGAGAGACAGTGCCTGTGGAATTTTATCCCATTCAGAGTCAGTGCCTGTGGAAGTTTACACCATTCAGATTCAGTGCCTGCAGTAGTTT
Source organism: Heterodontus francisci (assembly GCF_036365525.1). Taxonomy (NCBI): domain Eukaryota; kingdom Metazoa; phylum Chordata; class Chondrichthyes; order Heterodontiformes; family Heterodontidae; genus Heterodontus; species Heterodontus francisci. The sequence goes on along the minus strand of NC_090403.1, from coordinate 6,362,425 downwards.
ACCCCATTCAGATTCAGTACCTGTAGAAGTTTACACCATTCAGATTCAGTACCTGTAGAAGTTTACCCCATTCAGAGTCAGTGCCTGTGGAAGTTTACCCCATTCAAAGTCAGTGCCTGTGGAAGTGTGCCCCAGTGAGAGTCAGTGCCTTTGGAAGTTTACCCCACTCAGAGTCAGTGCCTGTGTAATTGTACCACAGTGAGAGTCAGTGCCTGTGCAAGTGTACCCCAGTGAGAGTCAGTGCCTGTGGAAGTTTACCCCATTCAGAGTCAGTGCCTGTGGAAGTGTACCCCAGTGAGAGTCAGTGCCTGTGGAAGTTTACCCCATTCAGATTCAGTACCTGTGGATGTTTACCCCATTCAGAGTCAGTGCCTGTAGAAGTTTACACCATTCAGAGTCAGTGCCAGTGGAAGAGTACCCCAGTGAGAGTCAGTGCCTGTGGAAGTGTCCCCCAGTGAGAGTCAATGCCTGTGGAAGAGTACTCCAGTGAGTGAAATTGCCTGTGGAAGTTTACCCCATTCAGAGTCAGTGCCTGTGGAAGTGTAACCCAGTGAGAGTCAGTGCCTGTGGAAGTGTACCCCAGTGAGAGTCAGTGCCTGTGGAAGTTTACCCCAGTCAGTGTCAGTGCCTGTCGAAGTGTACCCCACTGAGAGTCATTGCCTGTGGAAGTTTACCCCATTCAGATTCAGTGCCTGTGGAAGTGTACCCCAGTGAGAGTCAGTGCCTGTGGAAGTTTACCCCATTCAGAGTCAGTGCCTGTGGAAGTTTACCCCATTCAGTGTCAGTGCCTGTGGAAGTGTACCCCACTGAGAGTCATTGCCTTTGGAACTGTAACCAATTCAGAGTCAGTGCCTGTGGAAGTTTACCCCATTCAGTGTCAGTGCCTGTGGAAGTGTACCCCACTGAGAGTCATTGCCTTTGGAACTGTAACCAATTCAGAGTCAGTGCCTGTGGAAGTTTACCCCATTCAGATTCAGTACCTGTAGAAGTTTACCCCATTCAGATTCAGTGCCTGCAGAACTTTACACCATTCAGAGTCACTGCCTGTGGAAGTTTACCCCATTCAGAGTCACTACCTGTGGAAGTGTACCCCAGTGAGCGTCAGTGCCTGTATAAGTGTACCCAAGTGAGAGTCAGTCCCTGTAGAAGTTTACCCCAGTTCGAGTCAGTGCCTAGGGAACGCTACCCAAGTGACAGTTAGAGCCTGTGGGTCTGCACCCCAGTGCGAGTCAGTGTGGGTTGAATTGTAACCCAGAGAGAGTCAGTGCTGATAGAAGTGTACCCCAGTGAGAGTCTGTACCTGTGGAAGTGTACCCCAGTGAGAGTCAGTCCCTGTTGAAGTGTACCCCTGTGAGAGTCAGTCCCTGTTGAACTGGACCCGAGAGAGTGTAAGTGCCTGTGGAAGTTTACCCCATTCAGAGTCTGTGTAAGAGTACTCCAGTGAGATTCAGTGCCTGTGAAAGTTTACCCCATTCAGAGTCAGTGCCTGTATAAATGTACCCCAGTGAGAGACAGTGCCTGAGGAAGTGTACCCCAGTCAGAGTCAGTGCCTGTCGAAGTGTACCCCACTGAGAGTCATTGCCTGTGGAATTGTAACCAATTCAGAGTCAGTGCCTGTGGAAGTTTACCCATTCAGAGTCAGTGCCTGGGGAAGTTTAACACATTCAGATTCAGTGCCTGTGGAAGTGTACCCCAGTGAGAGTAAGTGCCTGTGGAAGTTTACCCCATTCGGATTCAGTGCCTGTGGAAGTGTACCACAGTGAGAGTCAATGCCTGTGGATGTTTACCCCATTCAGAGTCAGTGCATGTGGAAGTGTACCCAGGTGAGAGTCAGTGTCTGTGGAACATTCCCCCATTCAGTGTCATTGCCTGTGGAAGTGCATCCCAGTGAGGGTCAGTGCCTGTGGAAGAGTACCCCAGTGTGAGTCATTGCCTCTGGAAGTTTACGCCATTCAGAGTCAGTGCCTGTGGAAGTTTACCCCATTCAGATTCAATGCCTGTGGAAGTGTACCCCAGTGAGGGTCAGTGCCTGTGGACGTTTACCCCAGTGAGAGTCATTGCCTCTCGAAGTTTCCGCCATTCAGAATCAGTGCCTGTGGAAGTTTACCCCATTCAGATTCATTGCCTGTGGCAGTGTACCTCATTCAGACTCAGTGCCTGGGGAAGTTTACCCCATTCAGAGTCAGTGCCTGTGGAACTTTACCCCATTCAGAGTCAGTGCCTGTGGAAGTGTCCCCCAGTGAGCGACAGTGCCTGTGTAAGTGTACCCCAGTGAGAGTTATTGCCTCTGGAAGTGTACCCCAGTGAGAGTCAGTGCCTGTGGAAGTTTACCCCATTCAGATTCAGTGCCTGTAGAAGTTTACCACATTCAGATTCAGTGCCTGTCGAAGTTTACCCCATTCAGATTCAGTGCCTGTCGAAGTTTACCCCATTCAGAGGCAGTGCCTGTCGATGTTTACCCCATTCAGAGTCAGTGCCTGTGGAAGTGTACCCCACTGAGAGTCAGTGCCTGTGGAAGTTTACCCCATTCAGATTCAGTACCTTTAGAAGTTTACCACATTCAGATTCAGTGCCTGTCGAAGTTTACCCCATTCAGAGTCAGTGCCTGTGGAAGTTTACCCCATTCAGAGTCAGTGCCTGTGGAAGTGTACCCCAGTGAGAGTCAGTGCCTTTGGAAGTTTACCTCAGTGAGAGTCAGTGCCTGTCAAAGTGTACCCAAGTGAGAGTCAGTGCCTGTGGAACTTTCCCCCATTCAGAGTCAGTGCCTGTGGAAGTGTACCCCAGTGACAGTCAGTGCCAGTGGAAGTTTATCCCATTCAGAGTCAGTGCCTGTGGAAGTTTACCCCAGTGAGAGTCAGTGCCAGTGGAAATGTACCCCTGTGAGAGTCAGTGCCTGTAGAACTGTACCCCAGTGAGATTCAGTGGCTGGGGAGCGGCTCTCCATTAGGAGTCACTGCCGATAGAAGTGTATCCCATTCAGAGTTAGTGCATGTGGAGAGGTACACCAGTGAGTGTCAGTGCCTGCAGAAGTGTACCCAAGTGAGAGTCAGTGCCTGCAGAAGGGTACCCAAGTGAGAGTCAGTGCCAATGGAAATGTACCCCAGTGAGAGTCCTTGCCTGTGGAAATGTACCCCAGTGAGAGTCAGTGCAATGAAGAAGTTAACCCAAGTGAGAGACAGTGCCTGTGGAAGTTTACCCCATTCAGATTCAGTGCCTGTGGTAGTGTACCCCATTCAGAGTCAGTGCCTGTGGAAGTGCACCCAAGTGAGCGTCAGTGCCTGTGGATGTTTACCCCATTCAGATTCAGTGCCTGTTGAAGTGTACCCCATTCAGAGTCAGTGCCTGTGGAAGTTAACCCCATTCAGATTCAGTGCCTGTTGAAGTGCACCCCAGTGAGAGTCAGTGCCTGTGGAAGTTTACCCAAGTGAGAATCAGTGCCTGTAGAAGAGTACCCCAGTTCGAGTCAGTGCCTAGGGAACGGTATCCAAGTGACAGCTAGAGCCTGTGGGACTGCACCCCAGTGAGAGACAGTGTCTGTGGAAGTGTACCCCAGTCAGAGTCAGTGCCTGTCGAAGTGTACCCGACAGAGAGTTATTGCCTGTGGAACTGTAACCAATTCAGAGTCAGTGCCTGTGGAAGTTTATACATTCAGAGTCAGTGCCTGAGGAAGTTTACCACATTCAGATTCAGTGCCTGTGGAAGTGTACCCCAGTGAGAGTAAGTGCCTGTGGAAGTTTACCCCATTCGGATTCAGTGCCAGTCGAAGTGCACCCCAGTGAGAGTCAATGCCTGTGGATGTTTACACCATTCAGAGTCAGTGCATGCGGAAGTGTTCACCAAAGAGAGTCTTTGCCTGTGGAAGTTGACCCCATTCATTGTCATTGCCTGTGGAAGTGCATCCCAGTGAGGGTCAGTGCCTGTGGAAGTTTAACCCATTCAGATTCATTGCCTGTGGAATGTACCCCAGTGAGAGTAAGTGCCTGTGGAAGTTTACCCCATTCGGATTCAGTGCCAGTCGAAGTGTACCCCAGTGAGAGTCAATGCCTGTGCAAGTTGACGCCATTCAGTGTCATTGCCTGTGGAAGTGCATCCCAGTGAGGGTCAGTGCCTGTGGAAGTGTCCCCCAGTGAGATTCAGTGCCTGTGGAGGAGTACCCCAGTGAGAGTCATTGCCTCTGGACGTTTACGCCATTCAGAGTCAGTGCCTGTGGAAGTTTACCCCATTCAGATTCAGTGCCTCTGGAACTGTACCCCAGTGAGAGTCATTGCCTGTGGACCTTTACCCCAGTGAGAGGCATTGCCTCTAGAAGTTTACGCCATTCAGAATCAGTGCCTGTGGAAGTTTACCCCATTCAGATTCAGTGCCTGTGGAAGTTTACCCCATTCAGAGTCAGTGGCTGTGGAAGTTTACCCCATTCAGATTCAGTACCTGTAGAGGTTTACCCCATTCAGATGCAGTGCCTGTAGAAGTTTACCCCATTCAGAGTCAGTGCCTTTGGAAGATTAGCCCATTCAGAGTCAGTACCTGTGGAAGGGTACCCCAGTGAGAGTCAGTGCGTGTGCAAGTTTACCCCATCCAGAGTGAGTGCCTGTGGACGTGTAGCCCAGTGAGAGTCAGTGCCTGTGGAAGTGTACCCCAGTGAGAGTCAGTGCCTGTGGAAGTTTACCCCATTCAGATTCAGTAACTGTAGAAGTTTACCCCATTCATATTCTGTGCCTGCAGACGATTACCCCATTCAGAGACAGTGCTTGTGGAAGAGTACCCCATTCAGAGTCAGTGCTTGTGGAAATGTACCCCAGTGAGCGTCAGTGCCTGTCGAAGTGTCCCCAAGTGAGAGTCAGTGCCTGTAGAAGTGTACCCAAGTGAGAGTCAGTGCCTGTGGAAATTTACGCAAGTGAGCTTCAGTGCCTGTGGAACTGTTCCTCAGAGAGAGTCAGTGCCAGTAGAAATTTGCCCCATTCAGAGTCAGTGCCTGTGGAAGTGTACTCCAGTGAGAGTCAGTGCCTGTGGATGATTACCCCATTCAGAGTCAGTGCCTGTGGAAGTGTACCCCAGTGAGAGTCAGTGCCTGTGGAAGTTTATCCAGTCAGAGTCAGTGCCTGTCGAAGTTTACCCCACTGAGAGTCATTGCCCGTGGAACTGTAACCAATTCAGAGTCAGTGCCTGTGGAACTTTACCCCATTCAGATTCAGTGCCTGTGGATGTGTAGCCCAGTGAGAGTAAATGCCTGTGGAAGTTTCCCCCATTCAGATTCAGTGCCTGTGGAAGTGTGCCCCAGTGAGAGTCAGTGCCTGTGGAAGATTATGCCATTCAGATTCAGTGCCTGTGGAAGTGTACTCCTGTGAGAGTCAATGCCTGTGTAAGTTTACCACATTCAGAGTCAGTGAATGTGGAAATGTACCCCAGTGAGAGTCTTTGCCTGTGGAAATGTGCGCCAGTGAGAGTCAGTGCCTGTAGAAGTGTACCCAAGTGAGAATCAGTGCCTGTGGAAATGCACCCCAGTGAGTGTCAGTGCCTGTGAAAATGTTCCCCAGTGAGACTCAGTGCCTCTGGAAGTGTACCCCAGTGAGAGTCAGTGCCTGTGGAAGTTTACCCCATTCAGAGTAAGTGCCTCTGGAAGTGTACCCCTCTGAGAGTCAGTGCCTGTGGAAGTGCACCCAAGTGAGGGTCAATGACTGTGGAAGTGTACCCCATTCAGAGTCAGTGGCTGTGGAAGTGTCCCCCTTTGAGAGTCAGTGCCTGTGGGAGTGTCGCCCAGTTAGAGTCATTGCCTCTGGAAGATTTCCCCATTCAGAGTCAGTACCTGTGGATGTCTACCACATTCAGATTCAGTGCCTGTGGAAGTGTACCCCAGTGAGAGTCAGTGCCTGTGGAAGTTTACCCCATTCAGAGTCAGTGCCTGTGAAAGTGTACCCCAGTGAGATTCAGTGCCTGTGGAAGTTTACCCCATTCAGATTCAGTACCTGTCGAAGTTTACCCCATTCAGATTCAGAGCCTGTAGAAGTTAACACCATTCAGAGTCAGTGCCTGTGGACGTTTACACCATTCAGAGTCAGTGCCTGTGGAAGTGTACCCCAGTGAGAGTCAGTGCCTGTGGAAGTGTACCCCAGTGAGAGTCAGTGCCTGTGGAAGTTTAACCCATTCAGAGTCAGTGCCTGTGGAAATGTACCCCAGTGAAAGTCAGTGCCTGTGGAAGTTTAACCCATTCAGAGTCAGTGCCTGTGGAAGTTTAACCCATTCAGAGTCAGTGCCTGTGGAAGTGTACCCCAGTGAAAGTCAGTGCCTGTGGAAGTTTAACCCATTCAGAGTCAGTGCCTGTGGAAGTTTAACCCATTCAGAGTCAGTGCCTGTGGAAGTTTAACCCATTCAGAGTCAGTGCCTGTGGAAATGTACCCCAGTGAAAGTCAGTGCCTGTGGAAGTTTAACCCATTCAGAGTCAGTGCCTGTGGAAGTTTAACCCATTCAGAGTCAGTGCCTGTGGAAGTTTAACCCATTCAGAGTCAGTGCCTGTGGAAGTGTACCCCAGTGAAAGTCAGTGCCTGTGGAAGTTTACCCCATTCAGATTCAGTACCTGTAGAAGTTTACCACATTCAGATTCAGTGCCTGTCGAAGTGTACCCCAGTTAGAGTCAGTGCCTGTGGATGTTTACCACATTCAGAGTCAGTGCCTGTGGAAATGTACCCCTCTGAGAGTCAGTGCCTGTAGAAGTGTACCCCAGTGAGATTCAGTGGCTGGGAAGCGGCTCACCATTAGGAGTCACTGCCTATGGAACTGTACCCCACTCATAGTCAGTGCATGTGGAAATGTACCCCAGTGAGAGTCTTTGCCTGTGGAAAAGTGCGCCAGTGAGAGTCAGTGCCTGTAGAAGTGTACCCAAGTGAGAGTCAGTGCCTGTGGAAATGCACCCCAGTGAGAGTCAGTGCCTGTGAAAATGTACCCCAGTGAGACTCAGTGCCTCTGGAAGTGTACCCCAGTGAGAGTCAATGCCTGTGGAAGTTTACCCCATTCAGAGTAAGTGCCTCTGGAAGTGTACCCCACTGAGAGTCAGTGCCTGTGGAAGTGCACCCAAGTGAGGGTCAATGCCTGTGGAAGAGTACCCCATTCAGAGTCAGTGGCTGTGGAAGTGTCCTCCTCTGAGAGTCAGTGCCTGTGGTAGTGTACCCCAGTTAGAGTCATTGCCTCTGGAAGATTTCCCCATTCAGATTCAGTACCTGTGGATGTTTACCCCACCGTAGTCAGTGCCTGTGGAAGTTTACCCCATTCAGATTCAGTGCCTGTGGAAGTGTGCCCCAGTGAGAGTCAGTGCCTGTGGAAGTTTACCCCATTCAGAGTCAGTGCCTGTGTAAGTGTACCCCAGTGAGATTCCGTGCCTGTGGAAGTTTACCCCATTCAGATTCAGTACCTGTAGAAGTTTACCCTATTCAGATTCAGAGCCTGTAGAAGTTAACCCCATTCAGAGTCAGTGCCTGTGGACGTTTACACCATTCAGAGTCAGTGCCTGTGTAAGTGTACCCCAGTGAGAGTCAGTGCATGTGGAAGTGTACCCCAGTGAGAGTCAGTGCCTGTGGAAGTTTAACCCATTCAGAGTCAGTGCCTGTGGAAATGTACCCCAGTGAAAGTCAGTGCCTGTGGAAGTTTACCCCATTCAGATTCAGTACCTGTAGAAGTTTACCACATTCAGATTCAGTGCCTGACGAAGTGTACCCCAGTTGGAGTCAGTGCCTGTGCAAGTTTACCCCATTCAGATTCAGTACCTCTAGATGTTTACACCATTCAGATTCAGTGCCTATACAAGTGTACCCCACTCAGAGTCAGTGCATTGTGAAATGTACACCAGTGATTGTCAGTGCCTGTGGAAATGCACCCCAGTGAGAGTCAGTGCCTGCAGAAGTGTACCCAAGTGAGAGTCAGTGCCTGCAGAAGTGTACCCAAGTGAGAGTCAGTGCTTGTGGAAATGTACCCCAGTGAGAGTCAGTGCCTGTGGAAATGTACCCCAGTGAGAGTCAGTGCCTGTGGAAGTGTACCCAAGTGAGAGTCAGTGCCTCTTGAAGTGTACCCAAGTGAGAGTCAGTGCCTGTGGAAATGTACCCCAGTGAGAGTCAGTGCCTGTAGAAGTGTACCCAAGTGAGAGTCAGTGCCTGTGGAAATGTACCCCAGTGAGAGTCAGTGCCTGTGGAAATGTACCCAAGTGAGAGACAGTGCCTGTAGAAGTGTACCCAAGTGAGAGACAGTGCCTGTAGAAGTGTACCCAAGTGAGAATTAGTGCCTGAAGAAGTGTACCCAAGTGAGAATCAGTGCCTGTCGAAGTTTACCCCATTCAGATTCAGTGCCTGTGGAAGTTTACCCCAGTGAGAGTCAGTGCCTGTGGAAGTTTACCACATTCAGAGTCAGTGCTTGTGGAAGTGTGCCCCAGTGAGAGTCAGTGCCTGTGGAAGTTTACCCCATTCAGAGTCAGTGCCTGTGTAAGTGTACCCCAGTGTATTTCAGTGCCTGTGGAAGTTTACCCCATTCAGATTCAGTACCTGTAGAAGTTTACCCCATTCAGATTCAGTGCCTGTGGAAGTTTACCCCATTCAGAGTCAGTGCCTGTGGAAGTGTACCCCAGTGAGAGTCAGTGCCTTTGGTAGTTTTCCCCATTCCGAGTCAGTGCCTGTGCAAGTGTTCCCCAGTGAGAGTCAGTGCCTGTGGAAGTGTACCACAGTGAGAGTCAGTGCCTGTGGAAGTTTAACCCATTCAGAGTCAGTGCCAGTGGAAATGTACCCCAGTGAAAGTCAGTGCCTGTGAAAGTTTTCCCCATTCAGATTCTGTACCTGTAGAAGTTGACCACATTCAGATTCAGTGCTTGTCGAAGTGTACCCCAGTTAGAGTCAGTGCCTGTGGATGTTTTTTCCCCCATTCAGAGTCAGTGCATGTGTAAATGTACCCCAGTGAGATTCAGTGCCTGTGGAAGTGTACCCCAGTGAGAGTCTGTGCCTGTGGAAGTTTACCCCATTCAGAGTCAGTGCCTGTGCAAGTTTACCCCATTCAGATTCATTGCCTACAGAAGTGTACCCCACTCAGAGTCAGTGCATGTGGAAATGTACACCAGTGAGAGTCAGTGCCTGTGGAAATGTTCCCCAGAGTGAGTCAGTTCCTGCAGAAGTGTACCCAAGTGAGAGTCAGTGCCTGTAGAAGTGTACCCAAGTGAGAGTCAGTGCCTGTGGAAATGTACCCCAGTGAGAGTCAGTGCCTGTGGAAATGTACCCCAGTGAGAGTCAGTGCCTGTAGAAGTGTACACAAGTGAGAGTCAGTGCCGGTAGAAGTGTACCCAAGTGAGAGTCAGTGCCTGTGGAAATGTACCCCAGTGAGAGTCAGTGCCTGTAGAAGTGTACCCAAGTGAGAATCAGTGCCTGTGGAAGTTTACCCCATTCAGATTCAGTGCCTGTGGAAGTGTACCCCAGTGAGAGTCAGTGCCTTTGGAAGTTTACGCCATTGAGAGTCAGTGCCTGTGTAAGTGTACCCCAGTGAGATTCAGTGCCTGTGGAAGTGTACCCCAGTGAGAGCCAGTGCCTGTGGAAGTTTACCCCAATCAGATTCAGTGCCTGTGGAAGTGATCCCTGTAAGAGTCAGTGCCTGTGGCATTTACCCCATTCAGAGACAGTGCCTGTCGAAGTTTACCCCATTCAGAGTCAGTGCCTGTGGAAGTTTACCCCATTCAGAGTCAGTGTATGTGGAAGTGTACCCCAGAGAGAGTCAGTGCCTGTGCAAGTTTCCCCCAGTGAGAGTCAGTGCCTGTGGAATTTTAACCCATTCAGAGTCAGTGCCTGTGGAAGTTTACCCCAGTGAGAGTCAGTGCCAGCGGATGTTTACCCCAGTGAGAGTCAGTGCCTGTGGAAGTTTACCCCAGTGAGAGTCAGTGCCTGTGGAAGTTTACCCCATTGAGAGTCAGTGCCGGTGGAAGTTTAACCCTTTCAGTGTCAGTGCCTGTGGAAGTTTACCCCAGTGAGAGTCAGTGCCTGTGGAAGTTTAACGCATTCAGAGTCAGTGCCTGTGGAAGTGTACCGCAGTGAGAGTCATTGCCTGTGGAAGTGCACTCCAGTGAGAGACAGTGCCTGTGGAATTTTATCCCATTCAGAGTCAGTGCCTGTGGAAGTTTACACCATTCAGATTCAGTGCCTGCAGTAGTTTACCCCATTCAGATTCAGTACCTGTAGAAGTTTACACCATTCAGATTCAGTACCTGTAGAAGTTTACCCCATTCAGAGTCAGTGCCTGTGGAAGTTTACCCCATTCAAAGTCAGTGCCTGTGGAAGTGTGCCCCAGTGAGAGTCAGTGCCTTTGGAAGTTTACCCCACTCAGAGTCAGTGCCTGTGTAATTGTACCACAGTGAGAGTCAGTGCCTGTGCAAGTGTACCCCAGTGAGAGTCAGTGCCTGTGGAAGTTTACCCCATTCAGAGTCAGTGCCTGTGGAAGTGTACCCCAGTGAGAGTCAGTGCCTGTGGAAGTTTACCCCATTCAGATTCAGTACCTGTGGATGTTTACCCCATTCAGAGTCAGTGCCTGTAGAAGTTTACACCATTCAGAGTCAGTGCCAGTGGAAGAGTACCCCAGTGAGAGTCAGTGCCTGTGGAAGTGTCCCCCAGTGAGAGTCAATGCCTGTGGAAGAGTACTCCAGTGAGTGAAATTGCCTGTGGAAGTTTACCCCATTCAGAGTCAGTGCCTGTGGAAGTGTAACCCAGTGAGAGTCAGTGCCTGTGGAAGTGTACCCCAGTGAGAGTCAGTGCCTGTGGAAGTTTACCCCAGTCAGTGTCAGTGCCTGTCGAAGTGTACCCCACTGAGAGTCATTGCCTGTGGAAGTTTACCCCATTCAGATTCAGTGCCTGTGGAAGTGTACCCCAGTGAGAGTCAGTGCCTGTGGAAGTTTACCCCATTCAGAGTCAGTGCCTGTGGAAGTTTACCCCATTCAGTGTCAGTGCCTGTGGAAGTGTACCCCACTGAGAGTCATTGCCTTTGGAACTGTAACCAATTCAGAGTCAGTGCCTGTGGAAGTTTACCCCATTCAGTGTCAGTGCCTGTGGAAGTGTACCCCACTGAGAGTCATTGCCTTTGGAACTGTAACCAATTCAGAGTCAGTGCCTGTGGAAGTTTACCCCATTCAGATTCAGTGCCTGTGGAAGTGTAACCCAGTGAGAGTCAGTGCCTGTGGAAGTGTACCCCAGTGAGAGTCAGTGCCTGTGGAAGTTTACCCCAGTCAGTGTCAGTGCCTGTCGAAGTGTACCCCACTGAGAGTCATTGCCTGTGGAAGTTTACCCCATTCAGATTCAGTGCCTGTGGAAGTGTACCCCAGTGAGAGTCAGTGCCTGTGGAAGTTTACCCCATTCAGAGTCAGTGCCTGTGGAAGTTTACCCCATTCAGTGTCAGTGCCTGTGGAAGTGTACCCCACTGAGAGTCATTGCCTTTGGAACTGTAACCAATTCAGAGTCAGTGCCTGTGGAAGTTTACCCCATTCAGTGTCAGTGCCTGTGGAAGTGTACCCCACTGAGAGTCATTGCCTTTGGAACTGTAACCAATTCAGAGTCAGTGCCTGTGGAAGTTTACCCCATTCAGATTCAGTGCCTGTGTAAGTGTACCCCAGTGAGATTCAGTGCCTGTGGAAGTGTACCCCAGTGAGAGCCAGTGCCTGTGGAATTTACGCCCATTCAGATTCAGTGCGTGTGGAAGTGATCCCGGTGAGAGTCAGTGCCTGTGGAATTTACCTCATTCAGAGACAGTGCCTGTCGAAGTTTACCCCATTCAGAGTCAGTGCCTGTGGAAGTTTACCCCATTCAGAGTCAGTGCCTGTGGAAGTGTACCCCAGTGAGAGTCAGTGCCTGTGGAAGTTTACCCCAGTGAGAGTCAGTGCCTGTGGAATTTTAACCCATTCAGAGTCAGTGCCTGTGGAAGTTTCCCCCAGTGAGAGTCAGTGCCTGCGGATGTTTACCCCAGTGAAAGTCAGTGCCTGTGGAAGTTTACCCCATTGAGAGGCAGTGCCGGTGGAAGTTTAATCCTTTCAGTGTCAGTGCCTGTGGAAGTTTACCCCAGTGAGAGTCATTGCCTGTGGAAGTGCACTCCAGTGAGAGACAGTGCCTGTGGAAGTTTATCCCATTCAGAGTCAGTGCCTGTGGAAGTTTACCCCATTAAATTCAGTACCTGTAGAAGTTTACCCCATTCAGATTCAGTACCTGTAGAAGTTTACCCCATTCAGATTCAGTACCTGTAGAAGTTTACACCATTCAGATTCAGTACCTGTAGAAGTTTACCCCATTCAGATTCAGTGCCTGTGGAAATGTGCCCCATTCAGATTCAGAGCCAGGAGAAGTTAACCCCATTCAGAGTCAGTGCCTGTGGAAGTTTACCCCATTCAAAGTCATTGCCTGTGGAAGTGTGCCCCAGTGAGAGTCAGTGCCTTTGGAAGTTTACCCCACTCAGAGTCAGTGCCTGTGTAATTGTAACCCAGTGAGAGTCAGTGCCTGTGCAAGCGTACCCCAGTGAGAGTCAGTGCCTGTGGATGTTTAACCCATTCAGGGACAGTGACTGTGGAAGTGTACCCCAGTGAGAGTCAGTGCCTGTGGATGTTTACCCCATTCAGAGTCAGTGACTGTGGAAGTGTACCCCAGTGAGAGTCAGTGCCTGTGGAAGTTTACCCCATTCAGATTCAGTACCTGTGGAAGTTTACCACATTCAGATTCAGTGCCTGTCGAAGTGTACCCCAGTTAGAGTCATTGCCTGTGGAAGTTTACCCCATTCAGAGTCAGTGCATGTGTAAATGTACCCCAGTGAGAGTCAGTGCCTGTGGAAGTTTACCCCATTCAGAGTCCGTGCCTGTGGAAGTTTACCCCATTCAGATTCAGTACCTCTAGAAGTTTACACCATTCAGATTCAGTGCCTATAGAAGTGTACCCAAGTGAGAGTCAGTGCATATGGAAATGCACCCCAGTGAGAGTCAGTGCCTGTGGAAGTGTACCCCAGTGAGTGTCATTGCCTCTGGAAGTGTACCCCAGTGAGAGTCAGTGCCTGTGGAAGTTTACCCCAGTGAGAGTCAGTGCCTGTGGAATTTTAACCCATTCAGAGTCAGTGCCTGTGGAAGTTTCCCCCAGTGAGAGTCAGTGCCTGTGGATGTTTACCCCAGTGAAAGACAGTGCCTGTGGAAGTTTACCCCAGTGAGAGTCAGTGCCTGTGGAAGTTTACCCCGTTGAGAGGCAGTGCCGGTGGAAGTTTAATCCTTTCAGTGTCAGTGCCTGTGGAAGTTTACCCCACTGAGAGTCAGTGCCTGTGGAAGTTTAACGCATTCAGAGTCATTGCCTGTGGAAGTGCACTCCAGTGAGAGACAGTGCCTGTGGAAGTTTATCCCATTCAGAGTCAGTGCCTGTGGAAGTTTACCCCATTAAATTCAGTACCTGTGGAAGTTTACCCCATTCAGATTCAGTACCTGTAGAAGTTTACACCATTCAGATTCAGTACCTGTAGAAGTTTACCCCATTCAGATTCAGTGCCTGTGGAAATGTACCCCATTCAGATTCAGAGCCAGGAGAAGTTAACCCCATTCAGAGTCAGTGCCTGTGGAAGTTTACCCCATTCAGAGTCATTGCCTGTGGAAGTGTGCCCCAGTGAGAGTCAGTGCCTTTGGAAGTTTACCCCACTCAGAGTCAATGCCTGTGTAATTGTAACCCAGTGAGAGTCAGTGCCTGTGCAAGTGTACCCCAGTGAGAGTCAGTGCCTGTGGATGTTTAACCCATTCAGAGACAGTGACTGTGGAAGTGTACCCCAGTGAGAGTCAGTGCCTGTGGATGTTTACCCCATTCAGAGTCAGTGCCTGTGGAAGTGTACCCCAGTGAGAGTCAGTGCCTGTGGAAGTTTACCCCATTCAGATTCAGTACCTGTGGAAGTTTACCACATTCAGATTCAGTGCCTGTCGAAGTGTACCCCAGTTAGAGTCATTGCCTGTGGAAGTTTACCCCATTCAGAGTCAGTGCATGTGTAAATGTACCCCAGTGAGAGTCAGTGCCTGTGGAAGTTTACCCCATTCAGAGTCCGTGCCTGTGCAACTTTACCCCATTCAGATTCAGTACCTCTAGAAGATTACGCCATTCAGATTCAGTGCCTATAGAAGTTTACCCAAGTGAGAGTCAGTGCATATGGAAATGTAACCAAGTGAGAGTAGTGCCTGTGGAAGTTTACCCCATTCAGATTCAGTACCTCTAGAAGTTTACATCATTCAGATTCAGTGCCGATAGAAGTGTACACAAGTGAGAGTCAGTGCATATGGAAATGTACCCCAGTGAGAGTCAGTGCCTGTGGAAGTGTACCCCAGTGAGTGTCATTGCCTCTGGAAGTGTACCCCAGTGAGAGTCAGTGCCTGTGGAAGTTTACCCCATTCAGAGTCAGTGCCTGTGGAAGTGTACCCCAGTGAGAGTCTGTGCCTTTGGAAGTTTACCCCATTTGGCGTCAGTGCCTGTGGAAGTGTACCCCAGTGAGAGTCAGTGCCTGTAGACGTTTACCCCATTCAGATTCAGTACCTGTGGAGGTTTACCACATTCAGATTCAGTGCCTGTGGAAGTTTACCCCATTCAGAGTCAGTGCCAGGGGAAGTGTACCCCAGTGAGAGTCAGTGCCTTTGGAAGTTTACCCCAGTGAGAGTCAGTGCCTGTCGAAGTGTACCCAAGTGAGAGTCAGTGCCTGTGGAAGTTTACCCCATTCAGAGTCAGTACCTTTGGAATTGTACCCCAGTGACAGTCAGTGCCAGTGGAAGTTTACCCCATTCAGCTTCAGTACCTGTTGATGTTAACCCCATTCAGATTCAGTATCTGTAGAAGTGTACCCCAGTGAGAGTCAGTGCCAGTGGAAATGTACCCCTGTGAGAGTCAGTGCCTGTAGAAGTGTACCCCAGTGAGATTCAGTGGCTGGGGGGCGGCTCTCCATTAGGAGTCAAAGCCTATAGAAGTGTATCCCATTCAGAGTCAGTGCATGTGGAAAGGTACAACAGCGAGAGTCAGTGCCTGCAGAAGTGTACCCAAGTGAGAGTCAGTGCCTGTGGAAGTTTACCCCATTCAGATTCAGTGCCTGCCGTAGTGTACCCAAGTGTGAGTCAGTGCCAATGGAAATGCACCCCAGTGAGAGTCAGTGCCTGTGGAAATGTACCCCAGTGAGAGTCAGTGCCTGAAGAAGTGTACCCAAGTGAGAGTCAGTGCCTCTGGAAGTTTACCCCATTCAGATTCAGTGCCTGTGGAAGTTTAACACATTCAGAGTCAGTGCCTGTGGAAGTGCACCCAAGTGAGGGTCTGTGCCTGTGGATGTTTACCCCATTCTAAGTCAGTGCCTGTGGAAGTGTACCCCAGTGAGAGTCAGTGCCTGTGGAACTGTACCCCGGTGAGAGTCATTGCCTCTGGAAGTTTACCCCATTCAGTGTCAGTACCTGTGGATGTTTACGCCATTCAGATTCAGTGCCTGTTGAAGTGTACCCCATTCAGTCAGTGCCTGTGGAAGTTAACCCCATTCAGAGTCAGTGCCTGTTGAAGTGCACCCCAGTGAGAGTCAGTGCCTGTGGAAGTTTACCCAAGTGAGAGTCAGTGCCTGTGGAAGTGTACCCCAGTTCGAGTCAGTGCCTAGGGAACGGTATCCAAGTGACAGCTAGAGCCTGTGGGACTGCACCCCAGTGAGAGACAGTGCCTGTGGATGTGTACCCCAGTCAGAGTCAGTGCCTGTCGAAGTGTACCCCACTGAGAGTTATTGCCTGTGGAACTGTAACCAATTCAGAGTCAGTGCCTGTGGAAGTGTACCCCAGTGAGAGTAAGTGCCTGTGGAAGTGTACCCCAGTGAGTTTCAGTGCCTGTGGAACTGTAACCAATTCAGAGTCAGTGCCTGTGGAAGTTTACCCCATTCAGAGTCAGTTCCTGGGGAAGTTTACCACATTCAGATTCAGTGCCTGTGGAAGTGTACCCCAGTGAGAGTCAGTGGCTGTGGAATTTACCCCATTCATATTGAGTGCATGTGGAAATGTCCCCCAGTGAGAGTTAGTGCCTGAAGATGTGTACCCAAGTGAGAATCAGTGCCTGTGGAAGTTTACCCCATTCAGAGTCAGTGCCTGTGGAAGTGTACCCCAGTGAAAGTCAGTGCCTTTGGAAGTTAACCCCATATTGAGTCACTGCCTGTGGTAGTGATCCCAGTGAGAGTCAGTGCCTGTGGAATTTCCCCTATTCAGAGACAGTGCCATTCGAAGTTAACCCCATTCAGAGTCAGTGCCTGTGGAAGTTTACCCCATTCAGAGTCAGTGCCTGTGGACGTGTACCCCAGTGAGAGTCAGTGGCTTTGGAAGTTTACCCCATTCAGAGTCAGCGCCTGTGGAAGTGTTCACCAGTGAGAGTCAGTGCCTGTGGAAGTGTACCCCAGTGAGAGCCAGTGCCTGTGGAAGTTTTCCCCAGTGAGAGTCAGTGCCTGTGGAAGTTTACCCCATTCAGATTCGGTACCTGTAGAAGTTTACCACATTCAGATTCAGTGCCTGTGGAAGTTTACCCCATTCAGAGTCATTGCCTTTGGAAGTTTACCCCAGGAAGTGTCAGTGCATATCGAAGTGTACCCCACTGACAGTCATTGCCTGTGGAAGTTTACCCCATTCAGAGTCAGTGCCTGTGGAAGTGTACCCCAGTCAGAGTCAATGCCTGTGGAAGTTTACCCCATTCAGAGTCAGTGCCTGTGGAAGTGTCCCCCAGTCAGAGTCAATGCCTGTGGAAGTTTACCCCATTCAGATTCAGTACCTGTAGAAGTTTACCACATTCAGATTCAGTGCTGTAGAAGTGTACCCCAGTGAGAGTCAGAGCCTGTGGACGATTACCCCATTCAGAGTCTGTGCCTGTGCAAGTATACCCCGGTGAAAGTCAGTGCCTGTGGAAGTTTACCCCATTCAGAGTCAGTGCCTGTGGAAGTATACCCCAGTTAGAGTCAGTGCCAGTGGAAGTGTACCCCAGTGAGAGTCAGTGCCTGTGCAAGTTTAACCCATTCAGAGTCAGTGCCTGTGGAAGTGTACCCCAGTGAGAGTAATTGCCTGTGGAAGTGTACCCCAGTCAGTGTCAGTGCCTGTGGAACTTTACCCCATTCAGATTCAGTACTTGTAGAAGTTTGCACCATTCAGATTCCGTGCCTGAATAAGTGTACCCCAGTGAGAGTCAGTACCTGTATAAATGTACCCCAGTGAGAGTCAGTGCCTGTGGAAATGTACCCCAGTGAGTGTCAGTGCCTGTAGAAGTGTACCCAAGTGAGAGTCAGTGCCTGTGGAAATGTACCCAAGTGAGAGTCAGTGCCTATAGAAGTGTACCCAAGTGAGACTCAGTGCCTGTGGAACTGTCTCTCAGAGAGAGTCAGTGCCAGTAGAAATTTGCCCCAGTTCGAGTCATTGCCCAGGGAACGGTACCCAAGTGATAGTTAGAGCCTGTGGGACTGCACCCCAATGCGAGTCAGTGTGGGTGGAATTTTAACCCAGAGTGAGTCAGTGCCAAAAGAAGTGTAGCCCAGTGAGAGTCTGTACCTGTGGAAGTGTACCCCAGTGAGAGTCAGTCCCTGTAGAAGCGTACCCCTGTGAGAGTCTGTTCCTGTAGAAGTGTACCCAACTGAGAGTCAGTGCCTGTGGAAGTGCACCCCAGTGAGGGTCAGTGCCTGTGGAAGTTTACCCCTTTCAGACTCAGTGCCTGTGGATGTTTACCCAATTCAGAGTCAGTGCCTGTGGAAATTTACCCCATTCAGATTCAGTACTTGTAGAAATTTACACCATTGAGATTCAGTGCCTGAATATATGTACCCCAGTGAGAGTCAGTGCCTGTGGAAATGTACCCCAGTGAGAGTCAGTGCCTGTGGAAATGTACCCCAGTGAGTGTCAGTGCCTGTAGAAGTGTACCCAAGTGAGAGTCAGTGCCTGTGGAAATGTACCCAAGTGAGAGTCAGTGCCTGTGGATCTGTCTCTCAGAGAGAGTCAGTGCCAGTAGAAATTTGCCCTAGTTCGAGTCATTGCCTCGGGAACGGTACCCAAGTGATAGTTGGAGCCTGTGGGACTGCACCCCAGTGCGAGTCAGTGTGGGTGGAATTTTAACCCAGAGTGAGTCAGTGCCTATAGAATTGTAGCCCAGTGAGAGTCTGTACCTGTAGAAAAGTACCCCAGTGAGAGTCAGTCCCTGTAGAAGCGTACCCCAGTCAGAGTCTGTTCCTGTAGAAGTGTACCCCAGTGAGAGTCAGTCCCTGTAGAAGAGCACGCCAGTGAGAGTCAGGGCCTGTGCAAGTTTAACCCATTCACAGTCAGTGCCTGTGGAAGTGTACCCCAGTGAGAGTCATTGCCTGTGGAAGTGTACCCCAGACAGAGTCAGTGCCGGTGGAAGTTTACCCCATTCAGAATCAGTGCCTGTGGAAGTTTCCCCCATTCAGAGTCACTGCTTGTAGAAGTTTACCCCATTCAGAGTCACTGCCTGTGGAAGTGTCACCCAGTGAGAGTCAGTGCCTGTGGAAGTGTACCCCAGTGAGAGTCAGTGCCTGTGGAAGTTTACCCCATTCAGATTCAGTGCCTGTGGAAGTTTACCCCAGTGCGAGTCAGTGCCTGTCGAAATGTACCCCAGTGAGAGTCAGTGCCTGTCGAAGTGTACCCCACTGAGAGTCATTGCCTGTGGAACTGTAACCAATTCAGAGTCAGTGCCTGTGGAAGTTTACCCCATTCAGAGTCAGTTCCTGGGGAAGTTTACCCCATTCAGATTCACTGCCTGTGGAAGTGTACCCCAGTGAGAGGCATTGGCTGTGGAATTTACCCCATTCAGATTCAGTGCATGTGGAAGTGTACCCCAGTGAGAGTCTTTGCCTGTGGAAGTTTACCACATTCAGAGTCAGTGCCTGTGGAAGTGCACCCCAGTGAGGGTCAGTGCCTGTGGAAGTTTACCCCTTTCAGACTCAGTGCCTGTGGATGTTTACCCCATTCAGAGTCAGTGCCTGTGGAAGTGTATCCCAGTGAGAGTCAGTGCCTGTGGAAGTTTACCCCATTCAGATTCAGTACAAGTAGAGGTTTTCCCCATTCAGATTCAGTGCCTGTCGAAGTTTACCCCATTCAGAGTCAGTGCCTGTGGAAGTTTCCCCGATTCAGAGACAGTGCCTGTGGAAGTGTACCCCAGTGAGAGTCAGTGCCTTTGGAAGTTTAGCCCATTCAGAGTCAGTGCCTGTGTAAGTGTACCCCAGTGAGAGTCAGTGCCTGTGGAAGTGTACCCCAGTGAGAGCCAGTGCCTGTGGAAGTTTACCCCATTCAATTCAGTGCCTGCGGAAGTGTACCCCAGTGAGAGTCTGTGCCTGTGGAAGTTTACACCATTCAGAGTCAGTGCCTGTGGAAGTTTACCCCATTCAGAGTCAGTGCCTGTGGAAGTGTCCCCCAGTGAGCGACAGTGCCTGTGGACGTGTACCCCAGTGAGAGCCGTTGCCTCTGGAAGTGTACCCCAGTGAGAGTCAGTGCCTGTGGAAGTTTACCCCATTCAGAGTCAGTGCCTGTGGAAGTGTACCCCAGTGAGAGTCTGTGCCTTTGGAAGTTTACCCCATTCGGAGTCAGTGCCTGTGGAAGTGTACCCCAGTGAGAGTCAGTGCCTGCAGACTTTTACCCCATTCAGATTCTGTACCTGTAGAAGTGTACCCAAGTGAGCGTCAGTGCCAATGGAAATGTACCCCAGTGAGAGTCAGTGCCTGTGGAAATGTACCCCTGTGAGAGTCAGTGCCTGAAGAAGTGTACCCAATTGAGAGTCAGTGCCTGTGGAAGTTTACCACATTCAGATTCAGTGCCTGTGGAAGTTTACCCCATTCAGAGTCAGTGTCTGTGGAAGTGTACCCCAGTGAC
Source organism: Heterodontus francisci (assembly GCF_036365525.1). Lineage (NCBI taxonomy): Eukaryota > Metazoa > Chordata > Chondrichthyes > Heterodontiformes > Heterodontidae > Heterodontus > Heterodontus francisci. The sequence continues at coordinate 6,342,564 of NC_090403.1, read as the reverse complement.
AGTCAGTGCCTGTGGAAGTTTACCCCATTCAGAGTCAGTGCCTGTGGAAGAGCACCCAAGTGAGGGTCAGTGCCTGTGGATGTTTAAACCATTCTAAGTCAGTGCCTGTGGAAGTGTACCCCAGTGAGAGTCTGTGCCTGTGGAAGTGTACCCCGGTGAGAGTCATTGCCTCTGGAAGTTTACCCCATTCAGTGTCAGTACCTGTGGATGTTTACGCCATTCAGATTCAGTGCCTGTTGAAGTGTACCCCATTCAGAATCAGTGCCTGTGGAAGTTTACCCCATTCAGAGTCAGTGCCTGTTGAAGTGCACCCCAGAGAGAGTCAGTGCCTGTAGATGATTACCCAAGTGAGAGTCAGTGCCTGTAGAAGTGTACCCCAGTTCGAGTCAGTGCCGAGGGAACGGTATCCAAGTGACAGCTAGAGCCTGTGGGACTGCACCCCAGTGAGAGACAGTGTCTGTGGAAGTGTACCCCAGTCAGAGTCAGTGCCTGTCGAAGTGTACCCCACTGAGAGTTATTGCCTGTGGAACTGTAACCAATTCAGAGTCAGTGCCTGTGGAAGTTTACACATTCAGAGTCAGTGCCTGGGGAAGTTTACCCCATTCAGATTCAGTGCCTGTGGAAGTGTACCCCAGTGAGATTCAGGGCCTTTGGAAGTTTACCCCATACAGAGTCAGTGCCTGTGTAAGTTTACCCCAGAGAGAGTAAGTGCCTGTGGAAGTTTACCCCATTCAGAGTCAGTGCCTGTGGAAGAGCACCCAAGTGAGGGTCAGTGCCTGTGGATGTTTAAACCATTCTAAGTCAGTGCCTGTGGAAGTGTACCCCAGTGAGAGTCTGTGCCTGTGGAAGTGTACCCCGGTGAGAGTCATTGCCTCTGGAAGTTTACCCCATTCAGTGTCAGTACCTGTGGATGTTTACGCCATTCAGATTCAGTGCCTGTTGAAGTGTACCCCATTCAGAGTCAGTGCCTGTGGAAGTTTACCCCATTCAGAGTCAGTGCCTGTTGAAGTGCACCCCAGAGAGAGTCAGTGCCTGTGGAAGGGTACCCAAGTGAGAGTCAGTGCCTGTAGAAGTGTACCCCAGTTCGAGTCAGTGCCGAGGGAACGGTATCCAAGTGATAGCTAGAGCCTGTGGGAATGCACCCCAGTGAGAGACAGTGCCTGTGGAAGTGTACCCCAGTCAGAGTCAGTGCCTGTCGAAGTGTACCCCACTGAGAGTTATTGCCTGTGGAACTGTAACCAATTCAGAGTCAGTGCCTGTGGAAGTTTACACATTCAGAGTCAGTGCCTGGGGAAGTTTACCCCATTCAGATTCAGTGCCTGTGGAAGTGTACCCCAGTGAGAGTAAGTGCCTGTGGAAGTTTACCCCATTTGGAATCAGTGCCAGTGGAAGTGTACCCCTGTGAGAATCAATGACTGTGGATGTTTACCCCATTCAGAGTCAGTGCATGTGGAAGTGTGCACCAAAGAGAGTCTTTGCCTGTGGAAGTTGACCCCATTCAATGACATTGCCTGTGGAAGTGCATCCCAGTGAGGGTCAGTGCCTGTGGAAGTTTACCCCATTCAGAGTCAGTGCCTGTGGAAGTGTCCCCCAGAGAGATTCAGTGCCTGTGGAAGAGTGCCCCAGTGAGATTCAGTGCCTGTGGAAGTGTACCCCAGTGAGAGTCATTGCCTCTAGAAGTTTACGCCATTCAGAATCAGTGCCTGTGGATGTTTACCCCATTCAGATTCAGTGCCTGTGGAAGTTTACCCCATTCAGAGTCAGTGCCTGTGGAGGTTTACCCCATTCAGATTCAGTGCCTGTGGAAGTGTCCCCCAGTGAGAGTCAGGGCCTTTGGAAGTTTACCCGAAACAGAGTCAGTGCCTGTGTAAGTGCACCCCAGTGAGAGTAAGTGCCTGTGGAAGTGTACCCCAGTGAGAGTCAGTGCCTGTGGAAGTTTACCCCAGTCAGTGTCAGTGCCTGTCGAAGTGTACCCCTCTGAGAGTCATTGCCTGTGGAAGTTTACCCCATTCAGAGTCAGTGCCTGTGGAAGTGTACCCCAGTGAGAGTCAGTGCCTGTGGAAGTTTACACCATTCAGAGTCACTGCCTGTGGAAGAGCACTCCAGTGAGAGTCAGTGCCTGCGGACGTTTACTCCATTCAGTGTCAGTGCCTGTGGAAGTGTACCCCACTGAGAGTCAGTGCCTGTCGAAGTGTACCCCACTGAGAGTCATTGCCTGTGGAACTGTAACCAATTCAGAGTCAGTGCCTGTGGAAGTTTACCCCATTCAGAGTCAGTTCCTGGGGAAGTTTACCCCATTCAGATTCAGTGCCTGTGGAAGTGTACCCCAGTGAGAGACATTGGCTGTGGAATTTACCCCATTCATATTGAGTGCATTTGGAAGTGTACCTCAGTGAGAGTTAGTGCCAGAAGAAGTGTACCCAAGTGAGAATCAGTGCCTGTGGAAGATTACCCCAGTGAGAGTCAGCGCCTTTGGAAGTTTACCCCATTCAGAGTCAGTGCCTGTGTAAGTGTACCCCAGTGAGAGTCAGTGCCAGTGGAAGTGTACCCCAGTGAGAGTCAGTGCCTGTGTAAGTGTACCCCAGTGAGAGTCAGTGCCAGTGGAAGTGTAGCCCAGTGAGAGCCAGTGCCTGTGGAAGTTTACCCCATTCAGATTCAGTGCCTGTGGAAGTGATCCCAGTGAGAGTCAGTGCCTGTGGAATTTCCCCCATTCAGAGACAGGGCCTGTCGAAGTTTACCCCATTCAGAGCCAGTGCCTGTGGAAGTTTACCCCATTCAGAGTCAGTGCCTGTGGAAGTGTACCCCAGTAAGAGTCAGTGCCTTTGGAAGTTTACCCCATTCAGAGTCAGTGCCTGTGTAAGTGTACCCCAGTGAGAGTCAGTGCCTGTGGAAGTGCACCCCAGTGAGAGTCAGTGCCTTTGGAAGTTTACCCCTTTCAGATTCAGTACCTGTGGAAGTGTACCCCAGTGAGAGCCAGTGCCTGTGGAAGTTTACCCCATTCAGATTCAGTACATTTGGAAGTGTGCCCCAGTGAGAGTCAGTGCCTGTGGAAATTTACCCCATTCAGATTCAGTACCTGTAGAGGATTACCACATTCAGATTCAGTGCCTGTCGAAGTTTACCCCATTCAGAGTCAGTGCCTGTGGAAGTGTAACCCAGTGAGAATGAGTGCCTTTGGAAGTTTACCCCAGTGAGAGTCAGTGCCTGTCGAAGTGTACCCAAGTGAGAGTCAGTGCCTGTGGAAGTTTACCCCATTCAGAGTCATTGCCTTTGGAAGTTTACCCCAGGAAGTGTCAGTGCCTATCGAAGTGTACTCCACAGAGAGTCATTGCCTGTGGATGTTTACCCCATTTAGATTCTTTGCATGTGGAAGTGTACCCCAATCAGAGTCAGTGCGTGTGGAAGTTTACCCCATTCAGAGTCAGTACCTGTGGAATTGTACCTCAGTGAGAGTCAGTGCCTGTGGAAGTTTACCCCATTCAGATTCAGTACCTGCAGAAGTGTACCCCAGTGAGAGTCAGTGCCTGTGGAAGATTACCCCATTCAGAGTCTGTGCCTGTGGAAGTTTACCCCGGTGAGAGTCAGTGCCAGTGGAAGTGTACCCCAGTGAGAGTCAGTGCCTGTGCAAGTTTAACCCATTCAGAGTCAGTGCCTGTGGAAGTGTACCCAGTGAGAATCATTGCCTGTGGAAGTGTACCCCAGTCAGAGTCAGTGCCTGTGGAAGTTTACCCCATTCAGAGTCAGTGCCTGTGGAAGTTTACCCCATTCAGATTCAGTACCTGTAGAGGTTTACACCATTCAGATTCAGTGCCTGAATAAGTGTACCCCAGTGAGAGTCAGTGCCTGTGGAAATGTACCCCAGTGAGAGTCAGTGCCTGTGGAAATGTACCCCAGTGAGTGTCAGTGCCTGTAGAAGTGTACCCAAGTGAGAGTCAGTGCCTGTGGAAATGTACCCAAGTGAGAGTCAGTGCCTATAGAAGTGCACCCAAGTGAGAGTCAGTGCCTGTAGAATTGTACCCAAGTGAGAGTCAGTGCCTGTGGAACTGTACCTCAGAGAGAGTCAGTGCCAGTAGAAATTTGCCCTTGTTCGAGTCATTGCCTAGGGAACGATACCCAAGTGATAGTTAGAGCCTGTGGGACTGCACCCCAGTACAAGTCAGTGTGGGTGGAATTTTAACCCAGAGAGAGTCAGTGCCGATAGAAGTGTAGCCCAGTGAGAGTGTGTAACTGCAGAAGTGTACCCCAGTGACGGTCATTCCCTGTCGAAGCGTACCCCTGTGAGCGTCTGCACCTGTAGAGGTGTACCCCAGTGAGATTCAGTGCCTGTAGAAGTGTACCCCAGTGAGAGTCAGTGCCTGTGGAAGATTACCCCATTCAGAGACTGTGTCTGTGGAAGTTTACCCCGGTGAGAGTCAGTGCCAGTGGAAGTGTACCCCAGTGAGAGTCAGTGCCTGTGCAAGTTTAACCCATTCAGAGTCAGTGCCTGTGGAAGTGTACCCAGTGAGAATCATTGCCTGTGGAAGTGTACCCCAGTCAGAGTCAGTGCCTGTGGAAGTTTACCCCATTCAGAGTCAGTGCCTGTGGAAGTTTACCCCATTCAGATTCAGTACCTGTAGAGGTTTACACCATTCAGATTCAGTGCCTGAATAAGTGTACCCCAGTGAGAGTCAGTGCCTGTGGAAATGTACCCCAGTGAGAGTCAGTGCCTGTGGAAATGTACCCCAGTGAGTGTCAGTGCCTGTAGAAGTGTACCCAAGTGAGAGTCAGTGCCTGTGGAAATGTACCCAAGTGAGAGTCAGTGCCTGTGGAACTGTAGCTCAGAGAGAGTCAGTGCCAGTAGAAATTTGCCCTTGTTCGAGTCATTGCCTAGGGAACGATACCCAAGTGATAGTTAGAGCCTGTGGGACTGCACCCCAGTGCAAGTCAGTGTGGGTGGAATTTTAACCCAGAGAGAGTCAGTGCCGATAGAAGTGTAGCCCAGTGAGAGTGTGTAACTGCAGAAGTGTACCCCAGTGACAGTCATTCCCTGTAGAAGCGTACCCCTGTGAGCGTCTGCACCTGTAGAAGTGTACCCCAGTGAGAGTCAGTCCCTGTAGAAGTGTACCCCAGTGAGAGTCAGGGCCTGTGCAAGTTTAACCCATTCACAGTCAGTGCCTGTGGAAGTGTACCCCAGTGAGAGTCATTGCCTGTGGAAGTGTACCCCAGTCAGAGTCAGTGCCTGTGGAAGTTTACCCCATTCAGAGTCAGTGCCTGTGGAAGTTTACCCCATTCAGAGTCAGTGCCTGTAGAAGTTTACACCATTCAGAGTCAGTGCCTGTGGAAGTGTACCCCAGTGAGAGTCAGTGCCTGTGGAAGTGTCCCCCAGTGAGTGTCAGTGCCTGTGGAAGTGCACTCCAGTGAGAGACAGTGCCTGTGGAAGTTTACCCCTTTCAGAGCAAGTGCCTGTGGAAGTGTAACCCAGTGAGAGTCAGTGCCTGTGGAAGTGTACCCCAGTGAGAGTCAGTGCCTGTGGAATTTTACCCCATTCAGAGTCAGTGCCTGTGGAAGAGCAGTCCAGTGAGAGTCTGTGCCTGTGGAAGTTTACCCCATTCAGTGTCAGTGCCTGTGGAAGTGTACCCCAGTGAGAGTCAGTGCCTGTCGAAGTGTACCCCACGGAGAGTCATTGCCTGTGGAACTGTAACCAATTCAGACTCAGTGCCTGTGGAAGTGCACCCAAGTGAGGGTCAGTGCCTGTGGAACAAAAACAAGAAATGCTGGAATCACTTAGCAGGTCTGGCAGCATCTGTGGAAAGAGAAGCAGAGTTTACGTTTCGGGTCAGTGACCCTTCTTCGGAACTGACAAATATTAGAAAAGTCACAGATTATAAACAAGTGAGGTGGGTTGGGGCAAGAGATAACAAAGGAGAAGGTGCAGATTGGACCAGGCCACATAGCAGACCAAAAGGTCACGGAGAAAAGGCAAACAATATTGCTTTTTCTTTCAACACACCATTAACATATTGTTTGCCTTTTCTCCGTGAACTTTTGGTCAGCTATGAGGCCTGGTCCAATCTGCACCTTCTCCTTTGTTATCTCTTGCCCCACCCCCACCTCACTTGTTTATAATCTGTGACTTTTCTAATATTTGTCAGTTCCGAAGAAGGGTCACTGACCCGAAACGTTAACTCTGCTTCTCTTTCCACAGATGCTGCCAGACCTGCTGACTGATTCCAGTATTTCTTGTTTTTGTTTCAGATTTCCAGCATCCGCAGTATTTTGCTTTTATTTCAGTGCCTGTGGAAGTTTACCCCATTCAGAGTCAGTGCCTGTGGAAGTGTCCCCCAGTGGGAGTCAGTGCCTGTGGAAGTGCACCCCAGTGAGAGCCATTGCCTCTGGAAGTTTACCCCATTCAGAGTCAGTACCTGTGCATGTTTACGCCATTCAGATTCAGTGCCTGTGGAAGTGTACCCCAGTGAGAGTCAGTGCCTGTGGAAGTTTGCCCCATTCAGAGTCAGTGCCTGTGTAAGTGCACCCCAGTGAGAGCCAGGGCCTGTGGAAGTTTACCCCTTTCAGAGTCAGTGCCTGTGGAAGTGTCCCCCAGTGTGAGTGAGTGCCTGTGGAAGTTTACCCCATGCAGATTCAGTACCTGTAGAAGTTTACCCCATTCAGATTCAGTGTCTGTAGAAGATTACCCCTTTCAGAGTCACTGCCTGTGGACGTTTACCCCATTCACTGTCAGTATCTGTGGAAGTTTACCCCAGTGAGAGTCAGTGCCTGTGGAAGTTTAACCCATTCAGAGTCAGTGCGTGTGGAAGTGTACCCCAGTGAGAGTCATTGCCTGTGGAGGTGCACTCCAGTGAGAGACAGTGCCTGTGGAAGTTTACCCCATTCAGAGTCAGTGCCTGTGGACGTTTACCCCATTAAGATTCAGTACCTGTAGAAGTTGACACCATTCAGATTCAGTGCCTGTAGAAGTTTACCCCATTCAGATTCTGTACCTGTTGATGTTTACACCATTCAGATTCAGTACTTGTAGAAGTTAACCCCATTCAGAGTCAGTGCCTGTGGAAGTTTGCCCCATTCAGAGTCAGTGCCTGTGGAAGTGTCCCACAGTGAGAGTCAGTGCCTTTGGAAGTTTACCCCACTCTGAGTCAGTGCCTGTGTAAGTGTACCCCAGTAAGAGTCAGTGCCTGTGGAAGTGTACCCCAGTGAGAGTCAGTGCCTGTGGATGTTTAACCCATTCAGAGACAGTGCCTGTGGAAGTGTACCCCAGTGAGAGTCAGTGCCTGTGGAAGTGTACCCCAGTGAGAGTCAGTGCCTGTGGAAGTTTACCCCATTCAGATTCAGTACCTGCAGAGGTTTACCCCATTCAGATTCAGCGCCTGTGCAAGTGTACCCCATTCAGAGTCAATGCCTGTGGAAGTTTATCCCATTCAGAGTCAGTGCCTGTGGAAGTGTACCCCAGTGAGAGTCAGTTCCTGTGGAAGTTTAGCCCATTTAGAGTCAGTGCCTGTGGAACTTTACCCCAAAGAGAGTCAGTGCCTGTAGAAGTTTACCCCATTCAGCTTCAGTCCCTGTCGAAATTTACACCATTCAGATTCAGTGCCTGTAGAAGTGTACCCAGTGAGAGTCAGTGCCAGTGGAAATGTACCCCTGTGAGAGTCAGGGCCTGGAGAAGTGCACCCTAGTGAGATTCAGCGGTTGTGGAGCGGCTCTCCATTAGGTGCCACTGCCTACAGAAGTGTATCCCATTCAGAGTCAGTGCATGTGGAAAGGTACACCAGTGAGAGTCAGTGCCTGCAGAAGTGTACCCAAGTGAGAGTCAGTGCCTGGAGAAGTGTACCCAAGTGAGAGTCAGTGCCTGAAGAAGTGATCCAAAGTGAGAGTCGGTACCTGTAGAAGTTTGCCCCATTCAGATTCAGTGCCTGTGGAAATGTACCCCAGTGAGATTCAGTGCCTGTGGAAGAGTACCCCAGTGTGAGTCATTGCCTCTGGAAGTTTACGCCATTCAGAGTCAGTGCCTGTGGAAGTGTACCCCAGTGAGAGCCAGTGCCTGTGGACGTTTACCCCAGTAAGAGTCATTGCCTCTAGAAGTTTACGCCATTCAGATTCAGTGCCTGTGGCAGTGTACACCATTCAGACTCAGTGCCTGTGGAAGTTTACCCCATTCAGAGTCAGTGTCTGTGGAAGTTTACCCCAGTGATAGTCAGTGCCTGTGGAAGTTTACCCCATTCAGTGTCAGTGCCTGTGGAAGTTTATGCCAGTGAGAGTCAGTGCCTGTGGAAGTTTTCCCCATTCAGATTTAGTACCTGTATAAGTTTACCCCATTCAGATTCAGTGCCTGCAGAAGTGAACCCCAGTGAGATTCAGTGCCAGTGGAAATGAATCCCTGTGAGAGTCAGTGCCTGTGGAAATGCACTCCAGTGAGAGTCAGAGGCTGCAGAAGTTTACCCAAGTGAGAGTCAATGCCTGCAGAAGTGTACCCAAGTGAGAGTCAGTGCCTGTGGAAATGTACCCCAGTGAGAGTCAGTGCCTGTGGTAGTGTACACCAAAGAGAGTCTTTGCCTGTGGAAGTTGACCCCATTCAGTGTCATTGCCTGTGGAAGTGCATCCCAGTGAGGGTCAGTGCCTGTGGAAGTTTACCCCATTCAGAGTCAGTGCCTGTGGAAGTGTCCCCCAGTGAGATTCAGTGCCTGTGGAAGTGTACCCCAGTGTGAGTCATTGCCTCTGGAAGTTTACGCCATTCAGAGTCAGTGCCTGTGGAAGTTTACCCCATTCAGATTCAGTGCCTGTGGAAGTGTACCCCAGTGAGAGCCAGTGCCTGTGGACGTTTACTCCAGTGAGAGTCATTGCCTTTAGAATTTTACGCCATTCAGAATCAGTGCCTGTGGAAGTTTACCCCATTCAGATTCAGTGCCTGTGGCACTGAACCCCATTCAGACTCAGTGCCTGTGGAAGTTTACCCCATTCAGAGTCATTTCCAGTGGAAGTGTACCCCAGTGAGAGTCAGTGCCTGTGGATGTTTACCCCATTCAGAGTCAGCGCCTGTGGAAGTTTCCCCATTCAGATTCAGTACCTGTGGAAGTGTACCCCAGTGAGAGCCAGTGCCTGTGGACGTTTACTCCAGTGAGAGTCATGCCTTTAGAAGTTTACGCCATTCAGAGTCAGTGCCTGTGGAAGTGTCCCCCAGTGAGATTCAGTGCCTGTGGAAGTGTACCCCAGTGTGAGTCATTGCCTCTGGAAGTTTACGCCATTCAGAGTCAGTGCCTGTGGAAGTTTACCCCATTCAGATTCAGTGCCTGTGGAAGTGTACCCCAGTGAGAGTCAGTGCCTGTGGAAGTGTCCCCCAGTGAGTGTCAGTGCCTGTGGAAGTGCACTCCAGTGAGAGACAGTGCCTGTGGAAGTTTACCCCTTTCAGAGCAAGTGCCTGTGGAAGTGTAACCCAGTGAGAGTCAGTGCCTGTGGAAGTGTACCCCAGTGAGAGTCAGTGCCTGTGGAATTTTACCCCATTCAGAGTCAGTGCCTGTGGAAGAGCAGTCCAGTGAGAGTCTGTGCCTGTGGAAGTTTACCCCATTCAGTGTCAGTGCCTGTGGAAGTGTACCCCAGTGAGAGTCAGTGCCTGTCGAAGTGTACCCCACGGAGAGTCATTGCCTGTGGAACTGTAACCAATTCAGACTCAGTGCCTGTGGAAGTGCACCCAAGTGAGGGTCAGTGCCTGTGGAACAAAAACAAGAAATGCTGGAATCACTTAGCAGGTCTGGCAGCATCTGTGGAAAGAGAAGCAGAGTTTACGTTTCGGGTCAGTGACCCTTCTTCGGAACTGACAAATATTAGAAAAGTCACAGATTATAAACAAGTGAGGTGGGTTGGGGCAAGAGATAACAAAGGAGAAGGTGCAGATTGGACCAGGCCTCATAGCTGACCAAAAGTTCACGGAGAAAAGGCAAACAATATGTTAATGGTGTGTTGAAAGAAAAAGCAATATTGTTTGCCTTTTCTCCGTGACCTTTTGGTCTGCTATGTGGCCTGGTCCAATCTGCACCTTCTCCTTTGTTATCTCTTGCCCCACCCCCACCTCACTTGTTTATAATCTGTGACTTTTCTAATATTTGTCAGTTCCGAAGAAGGGTCGCTGACCCGAAACATTAACTCTGCTTTTCTTTCCACAGATGCTGCCAGACCTGCTGACTGATTCCAGTATTTCTTGTTTTTGTTTCAGATTTCCAGCATCCGCAGTATTTTGCTTTTATTTCAGTGCCTGTGGAAGTTTACCCCATTCAGAGTCAGTGCCTGTGGAAGTGTCCCCCAGTGGGAGTCAGTGCCTGTGGAAGTGCACCCCAGTGAGAGCCATTGCCTCTGGAAGTTTACCCCATTCAGAGTCAGTACCTGTGCATGTTTACGCCATTCAGATTCATTGCCTGTGGAAGTGTACCCCAGTGAGAGTCAGTGCCTGTGGAAGTTTGCCCCATTCAGAGTCAGTGCCTGTGTAAGTGCACCCCAGTGAGAGCCAGGGCCTGTGGAAGTTTACCCCTTTCAGAGTCAGTGCCTGTGGAAGTGTCCCCCAGTGTGAGTGAGTACCTGTGGAAGTTTACCCCATGCAGATTCAGTACCTGTAGAAGTTTACCCCATTCAGATTCAGTGTCTGTAGAAGATTACCCCTTTCAGAGTCACTGCCTGTGGACGTTTACCCCATTCACTTTCAGTATCTGTGGAAGTTTACCCCAGTGAGAGTCAGTGCCTGTGGAAGTTTAACCCATTCAGAGTCAGTGCGTGTGGAAGTGTACCCCAGTGAGAGTCATTGCCTGTGGAGGTGCACTCCAGTGAGAGACAGTGCCTGTGGAAGTTTACCCCATTCAGAGTCAGTGCCTGTGGACGTTTACCCCATTAAGATTCAGTACCTGTAGAAGTTGACAGCATTCAGATTCAGTGCCTGTAGAAGTTTACCCCATTCAGATTCTGTACCTGTTGATGTTTACACCATTCAGATTCAGTACTTGTAGAAGTTAACCCCATTCAGAGTCAGTGCCTGTGGAAGTTCGCCCCATTCAGAGTCAGTGCCTGTGGAAGTGTCCCACAGTGAGAGTCAGTGCCTTTGGAAGTTTGCCCCACTCTGAGTCAGTGCCTGTGTAAGTGTACCCCAGTAAGAGTCAGTGCCTGTGGAAGTGTACCCCAGTGAGAGTCAGTGCCTGTGGATGTTTAACCCATTCAGAGACAGTGCCTGTGGAAGTGTACCCCAGTGAGAGTCAGTGCCTGTGGAAGTTTCCCCCATTCAGAGTCAGTGCCTGTGGAAGTGCACCCCAGTGAGAGTCAGTGCCTGTGGAAGTTTACCCCATTCAGATTCAGTACCTGCAGAGGTTTACCCCATTCAGATTCAGCGCCTGTGCAAGTGTACCCCATTCAGAGTCAATGCCAGTGGAAGTTTATCCCATTCAGAGTCAGTGCCTGTGGAAGTGTACCCCAGTGAGAGTCAGTTCCTGTGGAAGTTTAGCCCATTTAGAGTCAGTGCCTGTGGAACTTTACCCCAAAGAGAGTCAGTGCCTGTAGAAGTTTACCCCATTCAGCTTCAGTCCCTGTCGAAGTTTACACCATTCAGATTCAGTGCCTGTAGAAGTGTACCCAGTGAGAGTCAGTGCCAGTGGAAATGTACCCCTGTGAGAGTCAGGGCCTGGAGAAGTGCACCCCAGTGAGATTCAGCGGTTGTGGAGCGGCTCTCCATTAGGTGCCACTGCCTACAGAAGTGTATCCCATTCAGAGTCAGTGCATGTGGAAAGGTAAACCAGTGAGAGTCAGTGCCTGCAGAAGTGTACCCAAGTGAGAGTCACTGCCTGGAGAAGTGATCCAAAGTGAGAGTCGGTACCTGTAGAAGTTTGCCCCATTCAGATTCAGTGCCTGTGGAAATGTACCCCAGTGAGATTCAGTGCCTGTGGAAGAGTACCCCAGTGTGAGTCATTGCCTCTGGAAGTTTACGCCATTCAGAGTCAGTGCCTGTGGAAGTGTACCCCAGTGAGAGCCAGTGCCTGTGGACGTTTACCCCAGTAAGAGTCATTGCCTCTAGAAGTTTACGCCATTCAGATTCAGTGCCTGTGGCAGAGTACACCATTCAGACTCAGTGCCTGTGGAAGTTTACCCCATTCAGAGTCAGTGTCTGTGGAAGTTTACCCCAGTGATAGTCAGTGCCTGTGGAAGTTTACCCCATTCAGTGTCAGTGCCTGTGGAAGTTTATGCCAGTGAGAGTCAGTGCCTGTGGAAGTTTTCCCCATTCAGATTTAGTACCTGTATAAGTTTACCCCATTCAGATTCAGTGCCTGCAGAAGTGAACCCCAGTGAGATTCAGTGCCAGTGGAAATGAATCCCTGTGAGAGTCAGTGCCTGTGGAAATGCACTCCAGTGAGAGTCAGAGGCTGCAGAAGTTTACCCAAGTGAGAGTCAATGCCTGCAGAAGTGTACCCAAGTGAGAGTCAGTGCCTGTGGAAATGTACCCCAGTGAGAGTCAGTGCCTGTGGTAGTGTACACCAAAGAGAGTCTTTGCCTGTGGAAGTTGACCCCATTCAGTGTCATTGCCTGTGGAAGTGCATCCCAGTGAGGGTCAGTGCCTGTGGAAGTTTACCCCATTCAGAGTCAGTGCCTGTGGAAGTGTCCCCCAGTGAGATTCAGTGCCTGTGGAAGTGTACCCCAGTGTGAGTCATTGCCTCTGGAAGTTTACGCCATTCAGAGTCAGTGCCTGTGGAAGTTTACCCCATTCAGATTCAGTGCCTGTGGAAGTGTACCCCAGTGAGAGCCAGTGCCTGTGGACGTTTACTCCAGTGAGAGTCATTGCCTTTAGAATTTTACGCCATTCAGAATCAGTGCCTGTGGAAGTTTACCCCATTCAGATTCAGTGCCTGTGGCACTGAACCCCATTCAGACTCAGTGCCTGTGGAAGTTTACCCCATTCAGAGTCAGTGATAGTGGAAGTGTACCCCAGTGAGAGTCAGTGCCTGTGGATGTTTACCCCATTCAGAGTCAGTGCCTGTGGAAGTTTTCCCCATTCAGATTCAGTACCTGTATAAGTTTACCCCATTCAGATTCAGTGCCTGTAGAAGTGAACCCCAGTGAGATTCAGTGCCAGTGGAAATGTATCCCTGTGAGAGTCAGTGCCTGTGGAAATGTACTCCAGTGAGAGTCAGAGGCTGCAGAAGTGTACCCAAGTGAGTGTCAATGCCTGCAGAAGTGCACCCAAGTGAGAGACAGTGCCTGTGGAAATGTACCCCAGTGAGAGTCAGTGCCAGTGGAAGTTTACGCCATTCAGATTCAGTGCCTGTGGAAGTGTACCCCAGTGAGAGCCAGTGCCTGTGGACGTTTACTCCAGTGAGAGTCATGCCTTTAGAAGTTTACGCCATTCAGAATCAGTGCCTGTGGAAGTTTACCCCATTCAGAGTCAGTGCCAGTGGAAGTGTACCCCATTGAGAGTCAGTGCCTGTGGAAGTTTACCCCATTCAGAGTCAGTGCCTGTGGAAGTTTACCCCAGTGAGATTCAGTGCCTGTGGATGTTTTCCCCATTCAGATTCAGTACCTGTATAAGTTTACCCCATTCAGATTCAGTGCCTGTAGAAGTGAACCCCAGTGAGATTCAGTGCCAGTGGAAATGTATCCCTGTGAGAGTCAGTGCCTGTGGAAGTTTACGCCATTCAGATTCAGTGCCTGTGGAAGTGTACCCCAGTGATAGCCAGTGCCTGTGAACGTTTACTCCAGTGAGAGTCATGCCTTTAGAAGTTTACGCCATTCAGAATCAGTGCCTGTGGAAGTTTACCCCATTCAGAGTCAGTGCCAGTGGAAGTGTACCCCAGTGAGAGTCAGTGCCTGTGGAAGTTTACCCCATTCAGAGTCAGTGCCTGTGGAAGTTTACCCCAGTGAGATTCAGTGCCTGTGGATGTTTTCCCCATTCAGATTCAGTACCTGTATAAGTTTACCCCATTCAGATTCAGTGCCTGCAGAAGTGAACCCCAGTGAGATTCAGTGCCAGTGGAAATTTATCCCTGTGAGAGTCAGTGCCTGTGGAAATGTACTCCAGTGAGAGTCAGAGGCTGCAGAAGTGTACCCAAGTGAGAGTCAATGCCTGCAGAAGTGCACCCAAGTGAGAGACAGTGCCTGTGGAAATGTACCCCAGTGAGAGTCAGTGCCTGTGGAAGTGTACACCAAAGAGAGTCTTTGCCTGTGGAAGTTGACCCCATTCAGTGTCATTGCCTGTGCAAGTGCATCCCAGTGAGGGTCAGTGCCTGTGGAAGTTTACCCCATTCAGAGTCAGTGCCTGTGGAAGTGTCCCCCAGTGAGATTCTGTGCCTGTGGAAGAGTACCCCAGTGTGAGTCATTGCCTCTGGAAGTTTACGCTATTCAGAGTCAGTGCCTGTGGAAGTTTACCCCATTCAGATTCAGTGCCTGTGGAAGTGTACCCCAGTGAGATTCTGTGCCTGTGGAAGAGTACCCCAGTGTGAGTCATTGCCTCTGGAAGTTTACGCCATTCAGAATCAGTGCCTGTGGAAGTTTACCCCATTCAGATTCATTGCCTATGGCAGTGTACCCCATTCAGACTCAGTGCCTGTGGAAGTTTACCCCATTCAGAGTCAGTGCCAGTGTAAGTGTACCCCAGTGAGAGTCAGTGCCTGTGGAAGTTTACCCCATTCAGAGTCAGTGCCTGTGGAAGTTTACCCCAGTGAGAGTCAGTGCCTGTGGAAGTTTTCCCCATTCAGATTCAGTACCTGTATAAGTTTACCCCATTCAGATTCAGTGCCTGAAGAAGTGAACCCCAGTGAGATTCAGTGCCAGTGGAAATGTATCCCTGTGAGAGTCAGTGCCTGTGGAAATGTACTCCAGTGAGAGTCAGAGGCTGCAGAAGTGTACCCAAGTGAGAGTCAATGCCTGCAGAAGTGCACCCAAGTGAGAGTCAGTGCCTGTGGAAATGTACCCCAGTGAGAGTCAGTGCCTGTGGAAATGTACCCCAGTGAGAGTCAGTGCCTGCAGAAGTGTACCCAAGTGAGAGTCAGTGCCTGTGGAAGTTTACCCCATTCAGATTCAGTGCCTGTGGAAGTTTGCCCCAGTGAGAGTCAGTACCTGTGGAAGTTTACCCCATTCAGATTCAGTACCTGTAGAAGTTTACCCCATTCAGATGCAGTGCCTGTGGAAGTTTGCCCCAGTGAGAGTCAGTACCTGTGGAAGTGTACCCCAGTGAGAGTCAGTGCCTTTGGATGTTTACCCCATACAGAGTCAGTGCCTTTGCAAGTGTACCCCAGTGAGAGTCAGTGCCTGTGGAAGTGTACCCCAGTGAGAGTCATTGCCTGTGGAAGTTTACCCCATTCAGATTCAGAAACTCTAGACGTGATCCCCATTCATATTCAGTGCCTGTAGAAGTTTACCCCATTCAGAGTCAATGCCTGTGGAAGTTTATCCCATTCAGAGTCAGTGCCTGTGGAAGTTTACCCCATTCAGATTCAGTGCCTGTGGAAGTGTACCCCAGTGAGAGCCAGTGCCTGTGGACGTTTACTCCAGTGAGAGTCATTGCCTTTAGAAGTTTACGCCATTCAGAATCAGTGCCTGTGGAAGTTTACCCCATTCAGATTCATTGCCTATGGCAGTGTACCCCATTCAGACTCAGTGCCTGTGGAAGTTTACCCCATTCAGAGTCAGTGCCAGTGTAAGTGTACCCCAGTGAGAGTCAGTGCCTGTGGAAGTTTACCCCATTCAGAGTCAGTGCCTGTGGAAGTTTACCCCAGTGAGAGTCAGTGCCTGTGGAAGTTTTCCCCATTCAGATTCAGTACCTGTATAAGTTTACCCCATTCAGATTCAGTGCCTGAAGAAGTGAACCCCAGTGAGATTCAGTGCCAGTGGAAATGTATCCCTGTGAGAGTCAGTGCCTGTGGAAATGTACTCCAGTGAGAGTCAGAGGCTGCAGAAGTGTACCCAAGTGAGAGTCAATGCCTGCAGAAGTGCACCCAAGTGAGAGTCAGTGCCTGTGGAAATGTACCCCAGTGAGAGTCAGTGCCTGTGGAAATGTACCCAAGTGAGAGTCAGTGCCTGCAGAAGTGTACCCAAGTGAGAATCAGTGCCTGTGGAAGTTTACCCCATTCAGATTCAGTGCTTGTGGAAGTTAGCCCCAGTGAGAGTCAGTAACTGTGGAAGTTTACCCCATTCAGATTCAGTACCTGTAGAAGTTTACCCCATTCAGATGCAGTGCCTGTGGAAGGTTGCCCCAGTGAGAGTCAGTACCTGTGGAAGTGTACCCCAGTGAGAGTCAGTGCCTTTGGATGTTTACCCCATACAGAGTCAGTGCCTGTGCAAGTGTACCCCAGTGAGAGTCAGTGCCTGTGGAAGTGTACCCCAGTGAGAGTCATTGCCTGTGGAAGTTTACCCCATTCAGATTCAGAAACTCTAGACGTTTTCCCCATTCATATTCAGTGCCTGTAGAAGTTTACCCCATTCAGAGTCAATGCCTGTGGAAGTTTATCCCATTCAGAGTCAGTGCCTGTGGAAGTGTACCCCAGTGAGAGTCAGTGCCTGTGGAAGTTTAGCCCATTTAGAGTCAGTGCCTGTGGAACTTTACCCCAAAGAGAGTCAGTGCCTGTAGAAGTTTACCCCATTCAGCTTCAGTCCCTGTCGAAGTTTACACCATTCAGATTCAGTGCCTGTAGAAGTGTACCCAGTGAGAGTCAGTGCCAGTGGAAATGTACCCCTGTGAGAGTCAGGGCCTGTAGAAGTGTACCCCAGTGAGATTCAGCGGTTGTGGAGCGGCTCTCCATTAGGTGCCACTGCCTACAGAAGTGTATCCCATTCAGAGTCAGTGCATGTGGAAAGGTACACCAGTGAGAGTCAGTGCCTGCAGAAGTGTACTCAAGTGAGAGTCAGTGCCTGGAGAAGTGTACCCAAGTGAGAGTCAGTGCCTCAAGAAGTGATCCAAAGTGAGAGTCGGTACCTGTAGAAGTTTACACCATTCAGATTCAGTACCTGTAGAAGTTTACACCATTCATATTCAGTGCCTGTAGAAGTTTACCCCATTCAGAGTCAGTGCCTGTGGAAGTTTACCCCATTCAGAGTCAGTGCCTGTGGAAGTGTCCCCCAGTGAGATTCAGTGCCTGTGGAAGAGTCCCCCAGTGTGAGTCATTGCCTCTGGAGGTTTACGCCATTCAGAGTCAGTGCCTGTGGAAGTGTACCCCAGTGAGAGCCAGTGCCTGTGGACGTTTACCCCAGTAAGAGTCATTGCCTCTAGAAGTTTACGCCATTCAGAATCAGTGCCTGTGGAAGTTTACCCCATTCAGAGTCAGTGTCTGTGGAAGTTTACCCCAGTGATAGTCAGTGCCTGTGGAAGTTTACCCCATTCAGTGTCAGTGCCTGTGGAAGTTTACCCCAGTGAGAGTCAGTGCCTGTGGAAGTTTTCCCCATTCAGATTTAGTACCTGTAGAAGTTTACCCCATTCAGATTCAGTGCCTGCAGAAGTGAACCCCAGTGAGATTCAGTGCCAGTGGAAATGAATCCCTGTGAGAGTCAGTGCCTGTGGAAATGCACTCCAGTGAGAGTCAGAGGCTGCAGAAGTTTACCCAAGTGAGAGTCAATGCCTGCAGAAGTGTACCCAAGTGAGAGTCAGTGCCTGTGGAAATGTACCCCAGTGAGAGTCAGTGCCTGTGGTAGTGTACACCAAAGAGAGTCTTTGCCTGTGGAAGTTGACCCCATTCAGTGTCATTGCCTGTGGAAGTGCATCACAGTGAGGGTCAGTGCCTGTGGAAGTTTACCCCATTCAGAGTCAGTGCCTGTGGAAGTGTCCCCCAGTGAGATTCAGTGCCTGTGGAAGAGTACCACAGTGTGAGTCATTCGCTCTGGAAGTTTACACCATTCAGAGTCAGTGCCTGTGGGAGTTTACCCCATTCAGATTCAGTGCCTGTGGAAGTGTACCCCAGTGAGAGCCAGTGCATGTGGACGTTTACTCCAGTGAGAGTCATTGCCTTTAGAATTTTACGCCATTCAGAATCAGTGCCTGTGGAAGTTTACCCCATTCAGATTCAGTGCCTGTGGCACTGAACCCCATTCAGACTCAGTGCCAGTGGAAGTTTACCCCATTCAGAGTCAGTGCCAGTGGAAGTGTACCCCAGTGAGAGTCAGTGCCTGTGGATGTTTACCCCATTCAGAGTCAGTGCCTGTGGAAGTTTTCCCCATTCAGATTCAGTACCTGTATAAGTTTACCCCATTCAGATTCAGTGCCTGTAGAAGTGAACCCCAGTGAGATTCAGTGCCAGTGGAAATGTATCCCTGTGAGAGTCAGTGCCTGTGGAAATGTACTCCAGTGAGAGTCAGAGGCTGCAGAAGTGTACCCAAGTGAGTGTCAATGCCTGCAGAAGTGCACCCAAGTGAGAGACAGTGCCTGTGGAAATGTACCCCAGTGAGAGTCAGTGCCAGTGGAAGTTTACGCCATTCAGATTCAGTGCCTGTGGAAGTGTACCCCAGTGAGAGCCAGTGCCTGTGGACGTTTACTCCAGTGAGAGTCATGCCTTTAGAGGTTTACGCCATTCAGAATCAGTGCCTGTGGAAGTTTACCCCATTCAGAGTCAGTGCCAGTGGAAGTGTACCCCATTGAGAGTCAGTGCCTGTGGAAGTTTACCCCATTCAGAGTCAGTGCCTGTGGAAGTTTACCCCAGTGAGATTCAGTGCCTGTGGATGTTTTCCCCATTCAGATTCAGTACCTGTATAAGTTTACCCCATTCAGATTCAGTGCCTGTAGAAGTGAACCCCAGTGAGATTCAGTGCCAGTGGAAATGTATCCCTGTGAGAGTCAGTGCCTGTGGAAATGTACTCCAGTGAGAGTCAGAGGCTGCAGAAGTGTACCCAAGTGAGTGTCAATGCCTGCAGAAGTGCACCCAAGTGAGAGACAGTGCCTGTGGAAATGTACCCCAGTGAGAGTCAGTGCCAGTGGAAGTTTACGCCATTCAGATTCAGTGCCTGTGGAAGTGTACCCCAGTGAGAGCCAGTGCCTGTGGACGTTTACTCCAGTGAGAGTCATGCCTTTAGAGGTTTACGCCATTCAGAATCAGTGCCTGTGGAAGTTTACCCCATTCAGAGTCAGTGCCAGTGGAAGTGTACCCCATTGAGAGTCAGTGCCTGTGGAAGTTTACCCCATTCAGAGTCAGTGCCTGTGGAAGTTTACCCCAGTGAGATTCAGTGCCTGTGGATGTTTTCCCCATTCAGATTCAGTACCTGTATAAGTTTACCCCATTCAGATTCAGTGCCTGTAGAAGTGAACCCCAGTGAGATTCAGTGCCAGTGGAAATGTATCCCTGTGAGAGTCAGTGCCTGTGGAAGTTTACGCCATTCAGATTCAGTGCCTGTGGAAGTGTACCCCAGTGAGAGCCAGTGCCTGTGAACGTTTACTCCAGTGAGAGTCATGCCTTTAGACGTTTACGCCATTCAGAATCAGTGCCTGTGGAAGTTTACCCCATTCAGAGTCAGTGCCAGTGGAAGTGTACCCCAGTGAGAGTCAGTGCCTGTGGAAGTTTACCCCATTCAGATTCAGTGCCTGCAGAAGTGAACCCCAGTGAGATTCAGTGCCAGTGGAAATTTATCCCTGTGAGAGTCAGTGCCTGTGGAAATGTACTCCAGTGAGAGTCAGAGGCTGCAGAAGTGTACCCAAGTGAGAGTCAATGCCTGCAGAAGTGCACCCAAGTGAGAGACAGTGCCTGTGGAAATGTACCCCAGTGAGAGTCAGTGCCTGTGGAAGTGTACACCAAAGAGAGTCTTTGCCTGTGGAAGTTGACCCCATTCATGTCATTGCCTGTGCAAGTGCATCCCAGTGAGGGTCAGTGCCTGTGGAAGTTTACCCCATTCAGAGTCAGTGCCTGTGGAAGTGTCCCCCAGTGAGATTCTGTGCCTGTGGAAGAGTACCCCAGTGTGAGTCATTGCCTCTGGAATTTTACGCTATTCAGAGTCAGTGCCTGTGGAAGTTTACCCCATTCAGATTCAGTGCCTGTGGAAGTGTACCCCAGTGAGATTCTGTGCCTGTGGAAGAGTACCCCAGTGTGAGTCATTGCCTCTGGAATTTTACGCCATTCAGAATCAGTGCCTGTGGAAGTTTACCCCAGTGAGATTCATTGCCTATGGCAGTGTACCCCATTCAGACTCAGTGCCTGTGGAAGTTTACCCCATTCAGAGTCAGTGCCAGTGGAAGTGTACCCCAGTGAGAGTCAGTGCCAGTGGAAATTTATCCCTGTGAGAGTCAGTGCCTGTGGAAATGTACTCCAGTGAGAGTCAGAGGCTGCAGAAGTGTACCCAAGTGAGAGTCAATGCCTGCAGAAGTGCACCCAAGTGAGAGACAGTGCCTGTGGAAATGTACCGCAGTGAGAGTCAGTGCCTGTGGAAGTGTACACCAAAGAGAGTCTTTGCCTGTGGAAGTTGACCCCATTCAGTGTCATTGCCTGTGCAAGTGCATCCCAGTGAGGGTCAGTGCCTGTGGAAGTTTACCCCATTCAGAGTCAGTGCCTGTGGAAGTGTCCCCCAGTGAGATTCTGTGCCTGTGGAAGAGTACCCCAGTGTGAGTCATTGCCTCTGGAATTTTACGCTATTCAGAGTCAGTGCCTGTGGAAGTTTACCCCATTCAGATTCAGTGCCTGTGGAAGTGTACCCCAGTGAGATTCTGTGCCTGTGGAAGAGTACCCCAGTGTGAGTCATTGCCTCTGGAAGTTTACGCCATTCAGAATCAGTGCCTGTGGAAGTTTACCCCATTCAGATTCATTGCCTATGGCAGTGTACCCCATTCAGACTCAGTGCCTGTGGAAGTTTACCCCATTCAGAGTCAGTGCCAGTGTAAGTGTACCCCAGTGAGAGTCAGTGCCTGTGGAAGTTTACCCCATTCAGAGTCAGTGCCTGTGGAAGTTTACCCCAGTGAGAGTCAGTGCCTGTGGAAGTTTTCCCCATTCAGATTCAGTACCTGTATAAGTTTACCCCATTCAGATTCAGTGCCTGAAGAAGTGAACCCCAGTGAGATTCAGTGCCAGTGGAAATGTATCCCTGTGAGAGTCAGTGCCTGTGGAAATGTACTCCAGTGAGAGTCAGAGGCTGCAGAAGTGTACCCAAGTGAGAGTCAATGCCTGCAGAAGTGCACCCAAGTGAGAGTCAGTGCCTGTGGAAATGTACCCCAGTGAGAGTCAGTGCCTGTGGAAATGTACCCCAGTGAGAGTCAGTGCCTGCAGAAGTGTACCCAAGTGAGAGTCAGTGCCTGTGGAAGTTTACCCCATTCAGATTCAGTGCCTGTGGAAGTTTGCCCCAGTGAGAGTCAGTACCTGTGGAAGTTTACCCCATTCAGATTCAGTACCTGTAGAAGTTTACCCCATTCAGATGCAGTGCCTGTGGAAGTTTGCCCCAGTGAGAGTCAGTACCTGTGGAAGTGTACCCCAGTGAGAGTCAGTGCCTGCAGAAGTGTACCCAAGTGAGAGTCAGTGCCTGTGGAAGTTTACCCCATTCAGATTCAGTGCCTGTGTAAGTGTACCCCAGTGAGAGTCAGTACCTGTGGAAGTTTACCCCATTCAGATTCAGTACCTGTAGAAGTTTACCCCATTCAGATGCAGTGCCTGTGGAAGTTTGCCCCAGTGAGAGTCAGTACCTGTGGAAGTGTACCCCAGTGAGAGTCAGTGCCTTTGGATGTTTACCCCATACAGAGTCAGTGCCTGTGCAAGTGTACCCCAGTGAGAGTCAGTGCCTGTGGAAGTGTACCCCAGTGAGAGTCATTGCCTGTGGAAGTTTACCCCATTCAGATTCAGAAACTCTAGACGTGATCCCCATTCATATTCAGTGCCTGTAGAAGTTTACCCCATTCAGAGTCAATGCCTGTGGAAGTTTATCCCATTCAGAGTCAGTGCCTGTGGAAGTTTACCCCATTCAGATTCAGTGCCTGTGGAAGTGTACCCCAGTGAGAGCCAGTGCCTGTGGACGTTTACTCCAGTGAGAGTCATTGCCTTTAGAAGTTTACGCCATTCAGAATCAGTGCCTGTGGAAGTTTACCCCATTCAGATTCATTGCCTATGGCAGTGTACCCCATTCAGACTCAGTGCCTGTGGAAGTTTACCCCATTCAGAGTCAGTGCCTGTGGAAGTTTACCCCAGTGAGAGTCAGTGCCTGTGGAAGTTTTCCCCATTCAGATTCAGTACCTGTATAAGTTTACCCCATTCAGATTCAGTGCCTGAAGAAGTGAACCCCAGTGAGATTCAGTGCCAGTGGAAATGTATCCCTGTGAGAGTCAGTGCCTGTGGAAATGTACTCCAGTGAGAGTCAGAGGCTGCAGAAGTGTACCCAAGTGAGAGTCAATGCCTGCAGAAGTGCACCCAAGTGAGAGTCAGTGCCTGTGGAAATGTACCCCAGTGAGAGTCAGTGCCTGTGGAAATGTACCCCAGTGAGAGTCAGTGCCTGCAGAAGTGTACCCAAGTGAGAGTCAGTGCCTGTGGAAGTTTACCCCATTCAGATTCAGTGCCTGTGGAAGTTTGCCCCAGTGAGAGTCAGTACCTGTGGAAGTTTACCCCATTCAGATTCAGTACCTGTAGAAGTTTACCCCATTCAGATGCAGTGCCTGTGGAAGTTTGCCCCAGTGAGAGTCAGTACCTGTGGAAGTGTACCCCAGTGAGAGTCAGTGCCTTTGGATGTTTACCCCATACAGAGTCAGTGCCTGTGCAAGTGTACCCCAGTGAGAGTCAGTGCCTGTGGAAGTGTACCCCAGTGAGAGTCATTGCCTGTGGAAGTTTACCCCATTCAGATTCAGAAACTCTAGACGTTTTCCCCATTCATATTCAGTGCCTGTAGAAGTTTACCCCATTCAGAGTCAATGCCTGTGGAAGTTTATCCCATTCAGAGTCAGTGCCTGTGGAAGTGTACCCCAGTGAGAGTCAGTGCCTGTGGAAGTTTAGCCCATTTAGAGTCAGTGCCTGTGGAACTTTACCCCAAAGAGAGTCAGTGCCTGTAGAAGTTTACCCCATTCAGCTTCAGTCCCTGTCGAAGTTTACACCATTCAGATTCAGTGCCTGTAGAAGTGTACCCAGTGAGAGTCAGTGCCAGTGGAAATGTACCCCTGTGAGAGTCAGGGCCTGTAGAAGTGTACCCCAGTGAGATTCAGCGGTTTGGAGCGGCTCTCCATTAGGTGCCACTGCCTACAGAAGTGTATCCCATTCAGAGTCAGTGCATGTGGAAAGGTACACCAGTGAGAGTCAGTGCCTGCAGAAGTGTACTCAAGTGAGAGTCAGTGCCTGGAGAAGTGTACCCAAGTGAGAGTCAGTGCCTGAAGAAGTGATCCAAAGTGAGAGTCGGTACCTGTAGAAGTTTACACCATTCAGATTCAGTACCTGTAGAAGTTTACACCATTCATATTCAGTGCCTGTAGAAGTTTACCCCATTCAGAGTCAGTGCCTGTGGAAGTTTACCCCATTCAGAGTCAGTGCCTGTGGAAGTGTCCCCCAGTGAGATTCAGTGCCTGTGGAAGAGTCCCCCAGTGTGAGTCATTGCCTCTGGAAGTTTACGCCATTCAGAGTCAGTGCCTGTGGAAGTGTACCCCAGTGAGAGCCAGTGCCTGTGGACGTTTACCCCAGTAAGAGTCATTGCCTCTAGAAGTTTACGCCATTCAGAATCAGTGCCTGTGGAAGTTTACCCCATTCAGAGTCAGTGTCTGTGGAAGTTTACCCCAGTGATAGTCAGTGCCTGTGGAAGTTTACCCCATTCAGTGTCAGTGCCTGTGGAAGTTTACCCCAGTGAGAGTCAGTGCCTGTGGAAGTTTTCCCCATTCAGATTTAGTACCTGTAGAAGTTTACCCCATTCAGATTCAGTGCCTGCAGAAGTGAACCGCAGTGAGATTCAGTGCCAGTGGAAATGAAACCCTGTGAGAGTCAGTGCTGGTGGAAATGCACTCCAGTGAGTGTCAGAGGCTGCAGAAGTTTACCCAAGTGAGAGTCAATGCCTGCAGAAGTGTACCCAAGTGAGAGTCAGTGCCTGTGGAAATGTACCCCAGTGAGAGTCAGTGCCTGTGGTAGTGTACACCAAAGAGAGTCTTTGCCTGTGGAAGTTGACCCCATTCAGTGTCATTGCCTGTGGAAGTGCATCACAGTGAGGGTCAGTGCCTGTGGAAGTTTACCCCATTCAGAGTCAGTGCCTGTGGAAGTGTCCCCCAGTGAGATTCAGTGCCTGTGGAAGTGTACCCCAGTGTGAGTCATTGCCTCTGGAAGTTTACGCCATTCAGAGTCAGTGCCTGTGGAAGTTTACCCCATTCAGATTCAGTGCCTGTGCAAGTGTACCCCAGTGAGAGCCAGTGCCTGTGGACGTTTACTCCAGTGAGAGTCATTGCCTTTAGAATTTTACGCCATTCAGAATCAGTGCCTGTGGAAGTTTACCCCATTCAGAGTCATTGCCAGTGGAAGTGTACCCCAGTGAGAGTCAGTGCCTGTGGAAGTTTCCCCATTCAGATTCAGTACCTGTGGAAGTGTACCCCAGTGAGAGCCAGTGCCTGTGGACGTTTACTCCAGTGAGAGTCATGCCTTTAGAAGTTTACGCCATTCAGAATCAGTGCCTGTGGAAGTTTACCCCATTCAGATTCATTGCCTATGGCAGTGTACCCCATTCAGACTCAGTGCCTGTGGAAGTTTACCCCATTCAGAGTCAGTGCCAGTGTAAGTGTACCCCAGTGAGAGTCAATGCCTGTGGAAGTTTACCCCATTCAGAGTCAGTGCCTGTGGAAGTTTACCCCAGTGAGAGTCAGTGCCTGTGGAAGTTTTCCCCATTCAGATTCAGTACCTGTATAAGTTTACCCCATTCAGATTCAGTGCCTGAAGAAGTGAACCCCAGTGAGATTCAGTGCCAGTGGAAATGTATCCCTGTGAGAGTCAGTGCCTGTGGAAATGTACTCCAGTGAGAGTCAGAGGCTGCAGAAGTGTACCCAAGTGAGAGTCAATGCCTGCAGAAGTGCACCCAAGTGAGAGTCAGTGCCTGTGGAAATGTACCCCAGTGAGAGTCAGTGCCTGTGGAAATGTACCCCAGTGAGAGTCAGTGCCTGCAGAAGTGTACCCAAGTGAGAGTCAGTGCCTGTGGAAGTTTACCCCATTCAGATTCAGTGCCTGTGGAAGTTTGCCCCAGTGAGAGTCAGTACCTGTGGAAGTTTACCCCATTCAGATTCAGTACCTGTAGAAGTTTACCCCATTCAGATGCAGTGCCTGTGGAAGTTTGCCCCAGTGAGAGTCAGTACCTGTGGAAGTGTACCCCAGTGAGAGTCAGTGCCTTTGGATGTTTACCCCATACAGAGTCAGTGCCTGTGCAAGTGTACCCCAGTGAGAGTAGTGCCTGTGGAAGTGTACCCCAGTGAGAGTCAGTGCCTGTGGAAGTTTACGCCATTCAGATTCAGTGCCTGTGGAAGTGTACCCCAGTGAGAGCCAGTGCCTGTGGACGTTTACTCCAGTGAGAGTCATGCCTTTAGAAGTTTACGCCATTCAGAATCAGTGCCTGAGGAAGTTTACCCCATTCAGAGTCAGTGCCAGTGGAAGTGCACCCCAGTGAGAGTCAGTGCCTGTGGAAGTTTACCCCGTTCAGAGTCAGTGCCTGTGGAAGTTTACCCCAGTGAGATTCAGTGCCTGTGGATGTTTTCCCCATTCAGATTCAGTACCTGTATAAGTTTACCCCATTCAGATTCAGTGCCTGTAGAAGTGAACCCCAGTGAGATTCAGTGCCAGTGGAAATGTATCCCTGTGAGAGTCAGTGCCTGTGGAAATGTACTCCAGTGAGAGTCAGAGGCTGCAGAAGTGTACCCAAGTGAGAGTCAATGCCTGCAGAAGTGCACCCAAGTGAGAGACAGTGCCTGTGGAAATGTACCCAGTGAGAGTCAGTGCCTGTGGAAGTGTACACCAAAGAGAGTCTTTGCCTGTGGAAGTTGACCCCATTCAGTGTCATTGTCTGTGCAAGTGCATCCCAGTGAGGGTCAGTGCCTGTGGAAGTTTACCCCATTCAGAGTCAGTGCCTGTGGAAGTGTCCCCCAGTGAGATTCAGAGCCTGTGGAAGAGTACCCCAGTGTGAGTCATTGCCTCTGGAAGTTTACGCTATTCAGAGTCAGTGCCTGTGGAAGTTTACCCCATTCAGATTCAGTGCCTGTGGAAGTGTACCCCAGTGAGAGCCAGTGCCTGTGAACGTTTACTCCAGTGAGAGTCAGTGCCAGTGTAAGTGCACCCCAGTGAGAGTCAGTGCCTGTGGAAGTTTACCCCATTCAGAGTCAGTGCCTGTGGAAGTTTACCCCAGTGCGAGTCAGTGCCTGTGGAAGTTTTCCCCATTCAGATTCAGTACCTGTATAAGTTTACCCCATTCAGATTCAGTGCCTGCAGAAGTGAACCCCAGTGAGATTCAGTGCCAGTGGAAATGTATCCCTGTGAGAGTCAGTGCCTGAGGAAATGTACTCCAGTGAGAGTCAGAGGCTGCAGAAGTGTACCCAAGTGAGAGTCAATGCCTGCAGAAGTGCACCCAAGTGAGAGTCAGTGCCTGTGGAAATGTACCCCAGTGAGAGTCAGTGCCTGTGGAAAAGTACCCCAGTGAGAGTCAGTGCCTGCAGAAGTGTACCCAAGTGAGAGTCAGTGCCTGTGGAAGTTTACCCCATTCAGATTCAGTGCCTGTGGATGTGTCCCCCAGTGAGAGTCAGTGCCTGTGGAAGTTTACCCCATTCAGATTCAGTACCTGTAGAAGTTTACCCCATTCAGATGCAGTGCCTGTGGAAGTTTGCCCCAGTGAGAGTCAGTACCTGTGGAAGTGTACCCCAGTGAGAGTCAGTGTCTTTGGATGTTTACCCCATACAGAGTCAGTGCCTGTGCAAGTGTACCCCAGTGAGAGTCAGTGCCTGTGGAAGTGTACCCCAGTGAGAGTCATTGCCTGTGGAAGTTTACCCCATTCAGATTCAGAAACCCTAGACGTTTTCCCCATTCATATTCAGTGCCTGTAGAAGTTTACCCCATTCAGAGTCAGTGCCTGTGTAAGTGTACCCCATTCAGAGTCAGTGCCTGTGGAAGTTTAACCCATTCAGACTCAGTGCCTGTGGAAGTGAAGCCCAGTGACAGTCAGTGCCTGCAGAAGTTATCCCAGTGAGATTCAGTGGCAGGGGAGCGGCTCTCCATTAGGAGTCACTGCCTATAGAAGTGTACCCCACTCAGAGTCAGTGCATGTGGAAATGTACACCAGTGTGAGTCAGTGCCTGTGGAAATGTACCCGAGTGAGAGTCAGGGCCGGTAGAAGTGTACCCAAGTGAGAGTCAGTGCCTGTAGAAGTGTACCCAATTGAGAGTCAGTGCCAGCAGAAGTGTACCCAAGTGAGAGTCAGTGCATGTGGTAATGTACCCCAGTGAGAGTCAGTGCCTGTGGAAACGTACCCCAGTAAGAGTCTGTGCCTGTAGACGTGTACCCAAGTGAGAGACAGTGCCTGTAGAAGTGTACCCAATTGAGAATCTGTGCCTGTGGAAATGTACACCAGTGAGAGTCAGTGACTGTGGAAATGTACCCCAGTGAGAGTCAATGCCTGCAGAAGTGTACCCAAGTGAGAGTCAGTGCCTCTGGAAGTTTATGCCTTTCAGATTCAGTACCTGTAGAAGTTTACCCCATTCAGTTTCAGTGCCTGTGGAAGTGTACCCCAGTGAGAGTCAGTGCCTGTGGAAGTGTACCCCAGTGAGAGTCAGTGCCTGTGGAAGTTTAACACATTCAGAGTCAGTGCCTGTGGAAGTGTACCCCAGTGAGAGTCATTGCCTGTGGAAGTGTACCCCAGTGAGAGTCAGTGCCTGTGGAAGTTTACACCATTCAGCTTCAGTCCCTGTAGAAGTTTACACCATTCAGATTCAGTGCCTGTAGAAGTGAACCCCAGTGAGATTCAGTGCCAGTGGAAATGTATCCCTGTGAGAGTCAGTGCCTGTAGAAGTGTACCCAAGTGAGATTCAGTGCCTGGGGAGCGGCTCTCCGTTCGGAGTCACTGCCTATAGAAGTGTACCCCATTCAGAGTCAGTGCATGTGGAAAGTTACACCAGTGAGAGTCAGTGCTGGCAGAAGTGTACCCAAGTGAGAGTCGGTGCCTGTGGAAGTTTACCTCATTCAGATTCAGTGCCTGTGGAAGTGCACCCAGTGAGAGTCAGTGCCTGTGGAAGTTTACCCCATTCAAAGTCAGTACCTGTGGAAGTGTCCCCCAGTGAGAGTCAGTGCCTGTGGAAGTTTGCCCCATTCAGAGTCAGTGCCAGTGGAAATGTACCCCTGTGAGAGTCAGTGCCTGTAGAAGTGTACCCCAGTGAGTTTCAGTGGCTGCGGAGCGGCTCTCCATTAGGAGTCACTGCCTATAGAAGTGTACCCCATTCAGAGTCAGTGCATGTGGAAAGTTGCACCAGTGAGAATCAGTGCCTGCAGAAGTGTACCCAGGTGAGAGTCAGTGCCTGCAGAAGTGTACCCCATTCAGAGATAGTGCCTGTGGAAGTTTACCCCATCCAGGGTCAGTACCTGTGGAAGTATCCCCCAGTGAGAATCAGTGCCTGTGGAAGTTTGCCCCATTCAAAGTCAGTGCCTGTGGAAGTGCACCCCAGTGAGAGTCAGTGCCTGTGGAAGTTTAACCCATTCAGAGTCAGTGCCTGTGGAAGTGTACCAGAGTGAGAGTCATTGCCTGTGGAAGTGTACCCCAGTGAGAGTCAGTGCCTGTGGAAGTTTACACCATTCAGCTTCAGTCCCTGTAGAAGTTTACACCATTCAGATTCAGTGCCTGTAGAAGTGTACCCAGTGAGAGTCAGTGCCAGTGGAAATGTACCCCTGTGAGAGTCAGTGCCTGTCGAAGTGTACCCCAGTGAGATTCAGTGGCTGGGGAGCGGCTCTCCATTAGGAGTCACTGCCGATAGAAGTGTACCCCATTCAGAGTCAGTGCATGTGGAAAGTTACACCAGTGAGAGTCAGTGCCTGCAGAAGTGTACCCAAGTGAGAGTCAGTGCCTGTAGAAGTGTACCCAAGTGAGAGTCAGTGCCTGAAGAAGAGATCCCAAGTGAGAGTCGGTGCCTGTGGAAGTTTACCTCATTCAGATTCAGTGCCTGTGGAAGTGTACCCCAGTGAGAGTCAGTGTCTGTGGAAGTTTACCCCATTCAGAGTCAGTACCTGTGGACGTGTCCCCCAGTGAGAGTCAGTGCCTCTAGAAGTTTACGCCATCCAGTGTCAGTACCTGTGGAAGTGTCCCCCAGTGAGAGTCAGTGCCTGTGGAAGTTTGCCCCATTCAGAGTCAGTGCCTGTGGAAGTGCACCCCAGTGAGAGACAGGGCCTGTGGAAGTTTACCCCATTCAGAGTCAGTGCCTGTGGAAGTCTTCCCCAATGTGAGTCAGTGCCTGTGGAAGTTTACCCCATGCAGATTCAGTACCTGTAGAAGTTTACCCCATTCAGATTCAGTGTCTGTAGAAGATAACCCCATTCAGAGTCACTGCCTGTGGAAGTTTACCCCATTCAGATTCAGTGCCTGTAGAAGTGAACCCCAGTGAGATTCAGTGCCAGTGGAAATGTATCCCTGTGAGAGTCAGTGCCTGTGGAAATGTACTCCAGTGAGAGTCAGAGGCTGCAGAAGTGTACCCAAGTGAGAGTCAATGCCTGCAGAAGTGCACCCAAGTGAGAGTCAGTGCCTGTGGAAATGTACCCCAGTGAGAGTCAGTGCCTGTGGAAATGTACCCCAGTGAGAGTCATTGCCTGCAGAAGTGTACCCAAGTGAGAGTCAGTGCCTGTGGAAGTTTACCCCATTCAGATTCAGTGCCTGTGGATGTGTCCCCCAGTGAGAGTCAGTGCCTGTGGAAGTTTACCCCATTCAGATTCAGTACCTGTGGAAGTTTACCCCATTCAGAGTCAGTGCCTGTGGAAGTTTGCCCCAGTGTGAGTCAGTACCTGTGGAAGTGTACCCCAGTGAGAGTCAGTGCCTTTGGATGTTTGCCCCATACAGAGTCAGTGCCTGTGTAAGTGTACCCCAGTGAGAGTCATTGCCTGTGGAAATTTACCCCATTCAGATTCAGAAACTCTAGACGTTGTCCCCATTCATATTCAGTGCCTGTAGAAGTTTACCCCATTCAGAGTCAGTGCCTGTGTAAGTGTACCCCATTCAGAGTCAGTGCCTGTGGAAGTTTAACCCATTCAGAGTCAGTGCCTGTGGAAGTGAAGCCCAGTGACAGTCAGTGCCTGCAGAAGTTACCCCAGTGAGATTCAGTGGCAGGGGAGCGGCTCTCCATTAGGAGTCACTGCCTATAGAAGTGTACCCCACTCAGAGTCAGTGCACGTGGAAATGTACACCAGTGTGAGTCAGTGCCTGTGGAAATGTACCCGAGTGAGAGTCAGGGCCTGCAGAAGTGTACCCAAGTGAGAGTCAGTGCCTGTAGAAGTGTACCCAATTGAGAGTCAGTGCCAGTAGAAGTGTACCCAATTGAGAATCTGTGCCTGTGGAAATGTACACCAGTGAGAGTCAGTGACTGTGGAAATGTACCCCAGTGAGTGTCAATGCCTGTAGAAGTGTACCCAAGTGAGAGTCAGTGCCTGTGGAAGTTTACCCCATTCAGATTCAGTACCTGTAGAAGTTTACCGCATTCAGATGCAGTGCCTGTGGAAGTTTGCCCCAGTGAGAGTCAGTACCTGTGGAAGTGTACCCCAGTGAGAGTCAGTGTCTTTGGATGTTTACCCCATACAGAGTCAGTGCCTGTGCAAGTGTACCCCAGTGAGAGTCAGTGCCTGTGGAAGTGTACCCCAGTGAGAGTCATTGCCTGTGGAAGTTTACCCCATTCAGATTCAGAAACTCTAGACGTTTTCCCCATTCATATTCAGTGCCTGTAGAAGTTTACCCCATTCAGAGTCAGTGCCTGTGTAAGTGTACCCCATTCAGAGTCAGTGCCTGTGGAAGTTTAACCCATTCAGACTCAGTGCCTGTGGAAGTGAAGCCCAGTGACAGTCAGTGCCTGCAGAAGTTATCCCAGTGAGATTCAGTGGCAGGGGAGCGGCTCTCCATTAGGAGTCACTGCCTATAGAAGTGTACCCCACTCAGAGTCAGTGCATGTGGAAATGTACACCAGTGTGAGTCAGTGCCTGTGGAAATGTACCCCAGTGAGAGTCAGGGCCGGTAGAAGTGTACCCAAGTGAGAGTCAGTGCCTGTAGAAGTGTACCCAATTGAGAGTCAGTGCCAGCAGAAGTGTACCCAAGTGAGAGTCAGTGCATGTGGTAATGTACCCCAGTGAGAGTCAGTGCCTGTGGAAACGTACCCCAGTAAGAGTCTGTGCCTGTAGACGTGTACCCAAGTGAGAGACAGTGCCTGTAGAAGTGTACCCAATTGAGAATCTGTGCCTGTGGAAATGTACACCAGTGAGAGTCAGTGACTGTGGAAATGTACCCCAGTGAGAGTCAATGCCTGCAGAAGTGTACCCAAGTGAGAGTCAGTGCCTCTGGAAGTTTATGCCTTTCAGATTCAGTACCTGTAAAAGTTTACCCCATTCAGTTTCAGTGCCTGTGGAAGTGTACCCCAGTGAGAGTCAGTGCCTGTGGAAGTGTACCCCAGTGAGAGTCAGTGCCTGTGGAAGTTTACACCATTCAGCTTCAGTCCCTGTATAAGTTTACCCCATTCAGATTCAGTGCCTGTAGAAGTGAACCCCAGTGAGATTCAGTGCCAGTGGAAATGTATCCCTGTGAGAGTCAGTGCCTGTGGAAATGTACTCCAGTGAGAGTCAGAGGCTGCAGAAGTGTACCCAAGTGAGAGTCAATGCCTGCAGAAGTGCACCCAAGTGAGAGACAGTGCCTGTGGAAATGTACCCAGTGAGAGTCAGTGCCTGTGGAAGTGTACACCAAAGAGAGTCTTTGCCTGTGGAAGTTGACCCCATTCAGTGTCATTGCCTGTGCAAGTGCATCCCAGTGAGGGTCAGTGCCTGTGGAAGTTTACCCCATTCAGAGTCAGTGCCTGTGGAAGTGTCCCCCAGTGAGATTCAGAGCCTGTGGAAGAGTACCCCAGTGTGAGTCATTGCCTCTGGAAGTTTACGCTATTCAGAGTCAGTGCCTGTGGAAGTTTACCCCATTCAGATTCAGTGCCTGTGGAAGTGTACCCCAGTGAGAGCCAGTGCCTGTGAACGTTTACTCCAGTGAGAGTCAGTGCCAGTGTAAGTGCACCCCAGTGAGAGTCAGTGCCTGTGGAAGTTTACCCCATTCAGAGTCAGTGCCTGTGGAAGTTTACCCCAGTGCGAGTCAGTGCCTGTGGAAGTTTTCCCCATTCAGATTCAGTACCTGTACAAGTTTACCCCATTCAGATTCAGTGCCTGCAGAAGTGAACCCCAGTGAGATTCAGTGCCAGTGGAAATGTATCCCTGTGAGAGTCAGTGCCTGAGGAAATGTACTCCAGTGAGAGTCAGAGGCTGCAGAAGTGTACCCAAGTGAGAGTCAATGCCTGCAGAAGTGCACCCAAGTGAGAGTCAGTGCCTGTGGAAATGTACCCCAGTGAGAGTCAGTGCCTGTGGAAAAGTACCCCAGTGAGAGTCAGTGCCTGCAGAAGTGTACCCAAGTGAGAGTCAGTGCCTGTGGAAGTTTACCCCATTCAGATTCAGTGCCTGTGGATGTGTCCCCCAGTGAGAGTCAGTGCCTGTGGAAGTTTACCCCATTCAGATTCAGTACCTGTAGAAGTTTACCCCATTCAGATGCAGTGCCTGTGGAAGTTTGCCCCAGTGAGAGTCAGTACCTGTGGAAGTGTACCCCAGTGAGAGTCAGTGTCTTTGGATGTTTACCCCATACAGAGTCAGTGCCTGTGCAAGTGTACCCCAGTGAGAGTCAGTGCCTGTGGAAGTGTACCCCAGTGAGAGTCATTGCCTGTGGAAGTTTACCCCATTCAGATTCAGAAACTCTAGACGTTTTCCCCATTCATATTCAGTGCCTGTAGAAGTTTACCCCATTCAGAGTCAGTGCCTGTGTAAGTGTACCCCATTCAGAGTCAGTGCCTGTGGAAGTTTAACCCATTCAGACTCAGTGCCTGTGGAAGTGAAGCCCAGTGACAGTCAGTGCCTGCAGAAGTTATCCCAGTGAGATTCAGTGGCAGGGGAGCGGCTCTCCATTAGGAGTCACTGCCTATAGAAGTGTACCCCACTCAGAGTCAGTGCATGTGGAAATGTACACCAGTGTGAGTCAGTGCCTGTGGAAATGTACCCGAGTGAGAGTCAGGGCCGGTAGAAGTGTACCCAAGTGAGAGTCAGTGCCTGTAGAAGTGTACCCAATTGAGAGTCAGTGCCAGCAGAAGTGTACCCAAGTGAGAGTCAGTGCATGTGGTAATGTACCCCAGTGAGAGTCAGTGCCTGTGGAAACGTACCCCAGTAAGAGTCTGTGCCTGTAGACGTGTACCCAAGTGAGAGACAGTGCCTGTAGAAGTGTACCCAATTGAGAATCTGTGCCTGTGGAAATGTACACCAGTGAGAGTCAGTGACTGTGGAAATGTACCCCAGTGAGAGTCAATGCCTGCAGAAGTGTACCCAAGTGAGAGTCAGTGCCTCTGGAAGTTTATGCCTTTCAGATTCAGTACCTGTAGAAGTTTACCCCATTCAGTTTCAGTGCCTGTGGAAGTGTACCCCAGTGAGAGTCAGTGCCTGTGGAAGTGTACCCCAGTGAGAGTCAGTGCCTGTGGAAGTTTAACACATTCAGAGTCAGTGCCTGTGGAAGTGTACCCCAGTGAGAGTCATTGCCTGTGGAAGTGTACCCCAGTGAGAGTCAGTGCCTGTGGAAGTTTACACCATTCAGCTTCAGTCCCTGGAGAAGTTTACACCATTCAGATTCAGTGCCTGTAGAAGTGAACCCCAGTGAGATTCAGTGCCAGTGGAAATGTATCCCTGTGAGAGTCAGTGCCTGTAGAAGTGTACCCAAGTGAGATTCAGTGCCTGGGGAGCGGCTCTCCGTTCGGAGTCACTGCCTATAGAAGTGTACCCCATTCAGAGTCAGTGCATGTGGAAAGTTACACCAGTGAGAGTCAGTGCCGGCAGAAGTGTACCCAAGTGAGAGTCAGTGCCTGTAGAAGTGTACACAAGTGAGAGTCAGTGCCTGAAGAAGAGATCCCAAGTGAGAGTCGGTGCCTGTGGAAGTTTACCTCATTCAGATTCAGTGCCTGTGGAAGTGCACCCCAGTGAGAGTCAGTGCCTGTGGAAGTTTACCCCATTCAAAGTCAGTACCTGTGGAAGTGTCCCCCAGTGAGAGTCAGTGCCTGTGGAAGTTTGCCCCATTCAGAGTCAGTGCCAGTGGAAATGTACCCCTGTGAGAGTCAGTGCCTGTAGAAGTGTACCCCAGTGAGTTTCAGTGGCTGCGGAGCGGCTCTCCATTAGGAGTCACTGCCTATAGAAGTGTACCCCATTCAGAGTCAGTGCATGTGGAAAGTTGCACCAGTGAGAATCAGTGCCTGCAGAAGTGTAGCCAAGTGAGAGTCAGTGCCTGCAGAAGTGTACCCCATTCAGAGATAGTGCCTGTGGAAGTTTACCCCATCCAGGGTCAGTACCTGTGGAAGTATCCCCCAGTGAGAATCAGTGCCTGTGGAAGTTTGCCCCATTCAAAGTCAGTGCCTGTGGAAGTGCACCCCAGTGAGAGTCAGTGCCTGTGGAAGTTTAACCCATTCAGAGTCAGTGCCTGTGGAAGTGTACCAGAGTGAGAGTCATTGCCTGTGGAAGTGTACCCCAGTGAGAGTCAGTGCCTGTGGAAGTTTACACCATTCAGCTTCAGTCCCTGTAGAAGTTTACACCATTCAGATTCAGTGCCTGTAGAAGTGTACCCAGTGAGAGTCAGTGCCAGTGGAAATGTACCCCTGTGAGAGTCAGTGCCTGTCGAAGTGTACCCCAGTGAGATTCAGTGGCTGGGGAGCGGCTCTCCATTAGGAGTCACTGCCGATAGAAGTGTACCCCATTCAGAGTCAGTGCATGTGGAAAGTTACACCTGTGAGAGACAGTGCCTGCAGAAGTGTACCCAAGTGAGAGTCAGTGCCTGTAGAAGTGTACCCAAGTGAGAGTCAGTGCCTGAAGAAGAGATCCCAAGTGAGAGTCGGTGCCTGTGGAAGTTTACCTCATTCAGATTCAGTGCCTGTGGAAGTGTACCCCAGTGAGAGTCAGTGCCTGTGGAAGTTTACCCCATTCAGAGTCAGTACCTGTGGACGTGTCCCCCAGTGAGAGTCAGTGCCTCTAGAAGTTTACGCCATCCAGTGTCAGTACCTGTGGAAGTGTCCCCCAGTGAGAGTCAGTGCCTGTGGAAGTTTGCCCCATTCAGAGTCAGTGCCTGTGGAAGTGCACCCCAGTGAGAGACAGGGCCTGTGGAAGTTTACCCCATTCAGAGTCAGTGCCTGTGGAAGTGTTCCCCAATGTGAGTCAGTGCCTGTGGAAGTTTACCCCACGCAGATTCAGTACCTGTAGAAGTTTACCCCATTCAGATTCAGTGTCTGTAGAAGATTACCCCTTTCAGAGTCACTGCCTGTGGAAGTTTACCCCATTCAGATTCAGTGCCTGCAGAAGTGAACCCCAGTGAGATTCAGTGCCTGTGGAAGTTTACCCCATTCAGATTCAGTGCCTGTGGATGTGTCCCCCAGTGAGAGTCAGTGCCTGTGGAAATGTACTCCAGTGAGAGTCAGAGGCTGCAGAAGTGTACCCAAGTGAGAGTCAATGCCTGCAGAAGTGCACCCAAGTGAGAGTCAGTGCCTGTGGAAATGTACCCCAGTGAGAGTCAGTGCCTGTGGAAATGTACCCCAGTGAGAGTCATTGCCTGCAGAAGTGTACCCAAGTGAGAGTCAGTGCCTGTGGAAGTTTACCCCATTCAGATTCAGTGCCTGTGGATCTGTCCCCCAGTGAGAGTCAGTGCCTGTGGAAGTTTACCCCATTCAGATTCAGTACCTGTGGAAGTTTACCCCATTCAGAGTCAGTGCCTGTGGAAGTTTGCCCCAGTGTGAGTCAGTACCTGTGGAATTGTACCCCAGTGAGAGTCAGTGCCTTTGGATGTTTGCCCCATACAGAGTCAGTGCCTGTGTAAGTGTACCCCTGTGAGAGTCATTGCCTGTAGAAGTTTACCCCATTCAGATTCAGAAACTCTAGACGTTGTCCCCATTCATATTCAGTGCCTGTAGAAGTTTACCCCATTCAGAGTCAGTGCCTGTGTAAGTGTACCCCATTCAGAGTCAGTGCCTGTGGAAGTTTAACCCATTCAGAGTCAGTGCCTGTGGAAGTGAAGCCCAGTGACAGTCAGTGCCTGCAGAAGTTACCCCAGTGAGATTCAGTGGCAGGGGAGCGGCTCTCCATTAGGAGTCACTGCCTATAGAAGTGTACCCCACTCAGAGTCAGTGCATGTGGAAATGTACACCAGTGTGAGTCAGTGCCTGTGGAAATGTACCCGAATGAGAGTCAGGGCCTGCAGAAGTGTACCCAAGTGAGAGTCAGTGCCTGCAGAAGTGTACCCAATTGAGAGTCAGTGCCAGTAGAAGTGTACCCAATTGAGAATCTGTGCCTGTGGAAATGTACACCAGTGAGAGTCAGTGACTGTGGAAATGTACCCCAGTGAGAGTCAATGCCTGTAGAAGTGTACCCAAGTGAGAGTCAGTGCCTCTGGAAGTTTATGCCTTTCAGATTCAGTACTGTAGAAGTTTACCCCATTCAGTTTCAGTGCCTGTGGAAGTGTACCCCAGTGAGAGTCAGTGCCTGTGGAAGTGTACCCCAGTGAGAGTCAGTGCCTGTGGAAGTTTAACACATTCAGAGTCAGTGCCTGTGGAAGTGTACCCCAGTGAGAGTCAGTGCATGTGGTAATGTACCCCAGTGAGAGTCAGTGCCTGTGGAAACGTACCCCAGTAAGAGTCTGTGCCTGTAGACGTGTACCCAAGTGAGAGACAGTGCCTGTAGAAGTGTACCCAATTGAGAATCTGTGCCTGTGGAAATGTACACCAGTGAGAGTCAGTGACTGTGGAAATGTACCCCAGTGAGAGTCAATGCCTGCAGAAGTGTACCCAAGTGAGAGTCAGTGCCTCTGGAAGTTTATGCCTTTCAGATTCAGTACCTGTAGAAGTTTACCCCATTCAGTTTCAGTGCCTGTGGAAGTGTACCCCAGTGAGAGTCAGTGCCTGTGGAAGTGTACCCCAGTGAGAGTCAGTGCCTGTGGAAGTTTAACACATTCAGAGTCAGTGCCTGTGGAAGTGTACCCCAGTGAGAGTCATTGCCTGTGGAAGTGTACCCCAGTGAGAGTCAGTGCCTGTGGAAGTTTACACCATTCAGCTTCAGTCCCTGTAGAAGTTTACACCATTCAGATTCAGTGCCTGTAGAAGTGAACCCCAGTGAGATTCAGTGCCAGTGGAAATGTATCCCTGTGAGAGTCAGTGCCTGTAGAAGTGTACCCAAGTGAGATTCAGTGCCTGGGGAGCGGCTCTCCGTTCGGAGTCACTGCCTATAGAAGTGTACCCCATTCAGAGTCAGTGCATGTGGAAAGTTACACCAGTGAGAGTCAGTGCCGGCAGAAGTGTACCCAAGTGAGAGTCAGTGCCTGTAGAAGTGTACACAAGTGAGAGTCAGTGCCTGAAGAAGAGATCCCAAGTGAGAGTCGGTGCCTGTGGAAGTTTACCTCATTCAGATTCAGTGCCTGTGGAAGTGCACCCCAGTGAGAGTCAGTGCCTGTGGAAGTTTACCCCATTCAAAGTCAGTACCTGTGGAAGTGTCCCCCAGTGAGAGTCAGTGCCTGTGGAAGTTTGCCCCATTCAGAGTCAGTGCCAGTGGAAATGTACCCCAGTGACAGTCAGTGCCTGCAGAAGTTACCCCAGTGAGATTCAGTGGCAGGGGAGCGGCTCTCCATTAGGAGTCACTGCCTATAGAAGTGTACCCCACTCAGAGTCAGTGCATGTGGAAATGTACACCAGTGTGAGTCAGTGCCTGTGGAAATGTACCCGAGTGAGAGTCAGGGCCTGCAGAAGTGTACCCAAGTGAGAGTCAGTGCCTGCAGAAGTGTACCCAATTGAGAGTCAGTGCCAGTAGAAGTGTACCCAATTGAGAATCTGTGCCTGTGGAAATGTACACCAGTGAGAGTCAGTGACTGTGGAAATGTACCCCAGTGAGAGTCAATGCCTGTAGAAGTGTACCCAAGTGAGAGTCAGTGCCTCTGGAAGTTTATGCCTTTCAGATTCAGTACTGTAGAAGTTTACCCCATTCAGTTTCAGTGCCTGTGGAAGTGTACCCCAGTGAGAGTCAGTGCCTGTGGAAGTGTACCCCAGTGAGAGTCAGTGCCTGTGGAATTTTAACACATTCAGAGTCAGTGCCTGTGGAAGTGTACCCCAGTGAGAGTCATTGCCTGTGGAAGTGTACCCCAGTGAGAGTCAGTGCCTGTGGAAGTTTACACCATTCAGCTTCAGTCCCTGTAGAAGTTTACACCATTCAGATTCAGTGCCTGTGGAAGAGTACCCAGTGAGAGTCAGTGCCAGTGGAAATGTACCCCTGTGAGAGTCAGTGCCTGTAGAAGTGTACCCCAGTGAGATTCAGTGGCTGGGGAGCGGCTCTCCGTTAGGAGTCGCTGCCTATAGAAGTGTACCCCATTCAGAGTCAGTGCATGTGGAAAGTTACACCAGTGAGAGTCAGTGCCTGCAGAAGTGTACCCAATTGAGAGTCAGTGCCTGTAGAAGTGTACCCAAGTGAGAGTCAATGCCTGAAGAAGAGATCCCAAGTGAGAGTCGGTGCCTGTGGAAGTTTACCTCATTCAGATTCAGTGCCTGTGGAAGTGTACCCCAGTGAGAGTCAGTGCCTGTGGAAGTTTACCCCATTCAGAGTCAGTACCTGTGGAAGTGTCCCCCAGTGAGAGTCAGTGCCTCTAGAAGTTTACGCCATCCAGAGTCAGTGCCTGTAGAAGTGTACCCCAGTGAGTTTCAGTGGCTGCGGTGCGGCTCTCCATTCGGAGTCACTGCCTATAGAAGTGTACCCCATTCAGAGTCAGTGCATGTGGAAAGTTGCACCAGTGAGAGTCAGTGCCTGCAGAAGTGAACCCAAGTGAGAGTCAGTGCCTGTAGAAGTGTACCCCATTCAGAGACAGTGCCTGTGGAAGTTTACCCAATCCAGGGTCAGTACCTGTGGAAGTATCCCCCAGTGAGAATCAGTGCCTGTGGTAGTTTGCCCCATTCAAAGTCAGTGCCTGTTGAAGTGAACCCCAGTGAGAGTCAGTGCCTGTGAAAATGTCCCCCAGTGAGAGTCAGTGCCTGTGG
Source organism: Heterodontus francisci (assembly GCF_036365525.1). Lineage (NCBI taxonomy): Eukaryota > Metazoa > Chordata > Chondrichthyes > Heterodontiformes > Heterodontidae > Heterodontus > Heterodontus francisci. The sequence goes on along the minus strand of NC_090403.1, from coordinate 6,303,389 downwards.
AAGTTTAACCCATTCAGAGTCAGTGCCTGTGGAAGTGTACCCCAGTGAGAGTCATTGCATATGGAAGTGTACCCAGTGAGAGTCAGTGCCAGTGGAAATGTACCCCTGTGAGAGTCAGTGCCTGTAGAAGTGTACCCCAGTGAGATTCAGTGGCTGGGGAGCGGCTCTCCATTAGGAGTCACTGCCGATAGAAGTGTACCCCATTCAGAGTCAGTGCATGTGGAAAGTTACACCAGTGAAAGTCAGTGCCTGCAGAGGTGTACCCAAGTGAGAGTCAGTGCCTGTAGAAGTGTACGCAAGTGAGAGTCAGAGCCTGCAGAAGAGATCCCAAGTGAGAGTCGGTGCCGGTGGAAGTTTACCTCATTCAAATTCAGTGCCTGTGGAAGTGTACCCCAGTGAGAGTCAGTGCCTGTGGAAGTTTACCCCATTCACAGTCAGTACCTGTGGAAGTGTCCCCCAGTGAGTGTCAGTGCCTCTAGAAGTTTACGCCATCCAGTGTCAGTACCTGTGGAAGTGTCCCCCAGTGAGAGTCAGTGCCTGTGGAAGTTTGCACTATTCAGAGTCCGTGCCTGTGGAAGTGCACCCCAGTGAGAGACAGGGCCTGTGGAAGTTTACCCCATTCAGAGTTAGTGCCTGTGGAAGTGTTCCCCAGAGTGAGTCAGTGCCTGTGGAAGTTTACCCCATGCAGATTCAGTACCTGTAGAAGTTTACCCCATTCAGATTCAGTGTCTGTAGAAGATTACCGCTTTCAGAGTCACTGCCAGTGGAAGTTTACCCCATTCAGTGTCAGTACCTGTGGAAGTGAACCCCAGAGAGACTCAGTGCCTGTGGAAGTTTACCCCAGTGAGAGTCAGTGCCTGTGGAAGTTTACCCCATTCAGAGTCAGTGCCTGTGGAAGTGTACCCCAGTGGGAGTCAGTGCCTGAGGAATTGTACCCCAGTGAGTATCATTGCCTCTGGAAGTTTACCCCATTCAGAGTCAGTACCTGTGGATGTTTACTCCATTCAGAGTCAGTGCATGTGGAAGTGCACCCCAATCAGAGTCAGTGCCTGTGGAAGTTTACCCCATTCAGAGTCAGTGCCTGTGGAAGTGTACCCCAGTGAGAGTCAGCGCCTGTGGAAATTTACCCCATTCAGAGTCAGTAACTGTAGAAGTTTACTACATTCAGATTCAGTGCCTGTGGAAGTGTACCCCAGTGAGAGTCAGTGCCAGTGGAAGATTACCCCATTCAGAGTCAGTGCCTGTGGAAGTGTACCCCGGTGAGAGTCAGTGCCTGTGGAAGTTTACCGCATTCAGAGTCAGTGCCTATGTAATTGTACCGCAGTGAGAGTCAGTGCCAGTGGAAGTGTATGCCGGTGAGATTCAGTGCATGTGCAAGTTTAACCCATTCAGAGTCAGTGCCTGTGGAAGTGTACCCCAGTGAGAGTCATTGCATATGGAAGTGTACCCCAGTGAGAGTCAGTGCCTGTGGAAGTTTGCACCATTCAGCTTCAGTCCCTGTAGACGTTTACACCATTCAGATTCAGTGCCTGTAGAAGTGTACCCAGTGAGAGTCAGTGCCAGTGGAAATGTACCCCTGTGAGAGTCAGTGCCTGTAGAAGTGTACCCCAGTGAGATTCAGTGGCTGGGGAGCGGCTCTCCATTAGGAGTCACTGCCGATAGAAGTGTACCCCATTCAGAGTCAGTGCATGTGGAAAGTTACACCAGTGAAAGTCAGTGCCTGCAGAGGTGTACCCAAGTGAGAGTCAGTGCCTGTAGAAGTGTACGCAAGTGAGAGTCAGAGCCTGCAGAAGAGATCCCAAGTGAGAGTCGGTGCCTGTGGAAGTTTACCTCATTCAAATTCAGTGCCTGTGGAAGTGTACCCCAGTGAGAGTCAGTGCCTGTGGAAGTTTACCCCATTCACAGTCAGTACCTGTGGAAGTGTCCCCCAGTGAGTGTCAGTGCCTCTAGAAGTTTACGCCATCCAGTGTCAGTACCTGTGGAAGTGTCCCCCAGTGAGAGTCAGTGCCTGTGGAAGTTTGCCCCATTCAGAGTCCGTGCCTGTGGAAGTGCACCCCAGTGAGAGACAGGGCCTGTGGAAGTTTACCCCATTCAGAGTTAGTGCCTGTGGAAGTGTTCCCCAGAGTGAGTCAGTGCCTGTGGAAGTTTACCCCATGCAGATTCAGTACCTGTAGAAGTTTACCCCATTCAGATTCAGTGTCTGTAGAAGATTACCGCTTTCAGAGTCACTGCCAGTGGAAGTTTACCCCATTCAGTGTCAGTACCTGTGGAAGTGAACCCCAGAGAGACTCAGTGCCTGTGGAAGTTTACCCCAGTGAGAGTCAGTGCCTGTGGAAGTTTACCCCATTCAGAGTCAGTGCCTGTGGAAGTGTACCCCAGTGGGAGTCAGTGCCTGAGGAATTGTACCCCAGTGAGTATCATTGCCTCTGGAAGTTTACCCCATTCAGAGTCAGTACCTGTGGATGTTTACTCCATTCAGAGTCAGTGCATGTGGAAGTGCACCCCAATCAGAGTCAGTGCCTGTGGAAGTTTACCCCATTCAGAGTCAGTGCCTGTGGAAGTGTACCCCAGTGAGAGTCAGCGCCTGTGGAAATTTACCCCATTCAGAGTCAGTAACTGTAGAAGTTTACCACATTCAGATTCAGTGCCTGTGGAAGTGTACCCCAGTGAGAGTCAGTGCCAGTGGAAGATTACCCCATTCAGAGTCAGTGCCTGTGGAAGTGTACCCCGGTGAGAGTCAGTGCCTGTGGAAGTTTACCGCATTCAGAGTCAGTGCCTATGTAATTGTACCACAGTGAGAGTCAGTGCCAGTGGAAGTGTATGCCGGTGAGATTCAGTGCATGTGCAAGTTTAACCCATTCAGAGTCAGTGCCTGTGGAAGTGTACCCCAGTGAGAGTCAGTGCCTGTGGAAGTGTACCCCAGTCAGAGTCAGTGCCTGTGGAATTTTACTCCATTCAGAGTCAGTGCCTGTGGATGTTTACCCCATTCAGATTCAGTACCTGTATAAATTTACACCATTCAGATTCAGTGCCTGAATAAGTGTACCCAAGTGAGAGTCAGTGCCTCTGGAAATGTACACCAGTGAGAGTCAGTGCCTGTGGAAATGTACCCCAGTGAGAGTCAGTGCCTGTGGAAATGTACCCAAGTGAGAGTCTGTGACTGTGGAAATGTACCACAGTGAGAGTCAGTGCCTGAATAAGTGTACCCAAGTGATAGTCAGTGCCTGTGGAAGTGTACCCAAGTGAGAGTCAGTGCCTGTGGATATGTACCCCAGTGAGAGTCAGTGCCTGTAGAAGTGTACCCAAGTGAGAGTCAGTACCTGTAGAAGTGTACCCAAGTGAGAGTCAGTGCCTATAGAAGTGTATCCGTGAGAGACAGTGCCTGTGGAACTGTACCCCATTGAGAGTCAATGCCTGTGGAACTGTCTCTCAGAGAGAGTCAGTGCCAGTAGAAATTTGCCCCAGTTCGAGACATTGCCTAGGGAACGGTACCCAAGTGATAGTCAGAGCCTGTGGGACTGCACCCCAATGCGAGTCAGTGTGGGTGGAATTTTAACCCAGAGAGAGTCATTGCTTACAGAAGTGTACCCCAGTGAGAGTCTGTACCTGTCGAAGTGTACCCCAGTGAAAGTCAGTCCCTGCAGAAGCGTACCCCTTTGAGAGTCTGTACCTGTAGATGTGTACACAAGTCAGAGTCAGTCCCTGTAGAAGTGTACCCCTGTGAGAGTCAGTCCCTGTGGAACTGGATCCGAGTGAGTGTCAGTGCCTGTGGAAGTTTAACCCTTTCAGAGTCAGTGCCTGTGGAAGTGCACCCCATTCAGAGTCAGTGCCTGTGGAAGTGTACTCCTGTCAGAGACAGTGCCTGTGGAAGTTTACCCCATTCAGAGTCAGTGCCTGAGGAAGTGTACCCCAGTGTGAGTCAGTGCCTGTGGAACTGTACTGCAGTGAGAGTCAGTGCCTGTGGAAGTTTACCACATTCAAACTCAGTGCCTGTGGAAGTGTACCCCATTCAGAGTCGGTGCCTGTGGAAGTGGACTCCAGTAAGAGTCAGTGCCTGTGGAAGTTTATCCCATTCAGTGTCATTGCCTGTGGACGTTTACCCCAGTAAGTGTCATGGCCTATCGAAGTGTACCCCACTGAGAGTCATTGCCTGTGGAAGTTTACCCCATTCAGGGTCATTGCCTTTGGAAGTTTACCCCAGGAAGTGTCAGTGCCTATCGAAGTGCACCCCACTGAGAGTCAGTGCCTGTGGATGTTTACCCCATTCAGATTCAGTGCTTGTGGAAGTGTACCCCAATCAGAGTCAGTGCGTGTGGAAGTTTACCCCATTCAGAGTCAGTACCTGTGGAAGTGTACCTCAGTGAGAGTCAGTGCCTGCGGAAGTTTACCCCATTCAGAGTCAGTGCCTGTGGAAGTATACCCCATTCAGATTCAGTACCTGTAGAAGTTTACCACATTCAGATTCAGTGCCTGTGGAAGTGTACCCCAGTGAGAGTCAGTGCCTGTGGAAGATTACCCCATTCAGAGTCTGTGTCTGTGGTAGTGTACCCCGGTGAGAGTCAGTGCCTGTGGAAGTTTACCCCATTCAGAGTCAGTGCCTATGTAAGTGTACCCCAGTTAGAGTCAGTGCCAGTGGAAGTCTACCCCAGTGAGAGTCAGTGCCTGTGCAAGATTAACCCATTCAGAGTCAGTGTCTGTGGAAGTGTACCCCAGTCAGAGTCAGTGCCATTGGAAGTTTACCCCATTTCGAGTCAGTGCCTGTGGAAATTTACCCCATTCAGATTTAGAGCCTGAATAAGTGTACCCCAGTGAGAGTCAGTGCCTGTGGAACTGTACCCCAGTGAGAGTCAGTGCCTGTGGAAATGTACCCCAGTGAGAGTCAGTGCCTGTAGAAATGTACCCAAAAGAGAGTCAGTGCCTGTGGAAATGTACCCAAGTGAGAGTCAGTGCCTACAGAAGTGTACCCAAGTGAGAGTCAGTGCCTGCAGAAGTGTACCCAAGTGAGAGTCAGTGCCTCTGGAACTGTACCTCAGAGAGAGTCAGTGCCAGTAGAAATTTGCCCCAGTTCGAGTCATTGCCTAGGGAACGGTACCCAAGTGATAGTTAGAGCTTGTGGGACTGCACCCCAGTGCGAGTCAGTGTGGGTGGAATTTTAACCCAGAGAGAGTCAGTGCCTATAGAAGTCTACCCCAGTGAGAGTCTGGACCTGTAGAAGTGTACCCCAGTGAGAGTCAGTCCCTGTAGAAGCATACCCCTGTGAGAGTCTGTACCTGTAGAAGTGTACCCCAGTGAGAGTCAGTCCCTGTAGAAGTGTACCCCAGTGAGAGTCAGGGTCTGTGCAAATTTAACCCATTCAGAGTCAGTGCCAGTGGAAGTGTACCCCAGTGAGAGTCATTGCCAGTGGAAGTGTACCCCAGTCAGAGTCAGTGCCTGTGGAAGTTTACCCCATTCAGAGTCAGTGCCTGTAGAAGGTTACACCATTCAGAGTCAGTGCCTGTGGAAGTGTACCCCAGTGAGAGTCAGTGCCTGTGGAAGTGTCCCCCAGTGAGAGTCAGTGCCTGTGGAAGTTTACCCCATTCAGAGTCAGTGCCTGTGGAAGTGTACCCCAGTGGGAGTCAGTGCCTGAGGAATTGTACCCCAGTGAGTATCATTGCCTCTGGAAGTTTACCCCATTCAGAGTCAGTACCTGTGGATGTTTACTCCATTCAGAGTCAGTGCATGTGGAAGTGCACCCCAATCAGAGTCAGTGCCTGTGGAAGTTTACCCCATTCAGAGTCAGTGCCTGTGGAAGTGTACCCCAGTGAGAGTCAGCGCCTGTGGAAATTTACCCCATTCAGAGTCAGTAACTGTAGAAGTTTACCACATTCAGATTCAGTGCCTGTGGAAGTGTACCCCAGTGAGAGTCAGTGCCAGTGGAAGATTACCCCATTCAGAGTCAGTGCCTGTGGAAGTGTACCCCGGTGAGAGTCAGTGCCTGTGGAAGTTTACCGCATTCAGAGTCAGTGCCTATGTAATTGTACCACAGTGAGAGTCAGTGCCAGTGGAAGTGTATGCCGGTGAGATTCAGTGCATGTGCAAGTTTAACCCATTCAGAGTCAGTGCCTGTGGAAGTGTACCCCAGTGAGAGTCAGTGCCTGTGGAAGTGTACCCCAGTCAGAGTCAGTGCCTGTGGAATTTTACTCCATTCAGAGTCAGTGCCTGTGGATGTTTACCCCATTCAGATTCAGTACCTGTATAAATTTACACCATTCAGATTCAGTGCCTGAATAAGTGTACCCAAGTGAGAGTCAGTGCCTCTGGAAATGTACACCAGTGAGAGTCAGTGCCTGTGGAAATGTACCCCAGTGAGAGTCAGTGCCTGTGGAAATGTACCCAAGTGAGAGTCTGTGACTGTGGAAATGTACCACAGTGAGAGTCAGTGCCTGAATAAGTGTACCCAAGTGATAGTCAGTGCCTGTGGAAGTGTACCCAAGTGAGAGTCAGTGCCTGTGGATATGTACCCCAGTGAGAGTCAGTGCCTGTAGAAGTGTACCCAAGTGAGAGTCAGTACCTGTAGAAGTGTACCCAAGTGAGAGTCAGTGCCTATAGAAGTGTATCCGTGAGAGACAGTGCCTGTGGAACTGTACCCCATTGAGAGTCAATGCCTGTGGAACTGTCTCTCAGAGAGAGTCAGTGCCAGTAGAAATTTGCCCCAGTTCGAGACATTGCCTAGGGAACGGTACCCAAGTGATAGTCAGAGCCTGTGGGACTGCACCCCAATGCGAGTCAGTGTGGGTGGAATTTTAACCCAGAGAGAGTCATTGCTTACAGAAGTGTACCCCAGTGAGAGTCTGTACCTGTCGAAGTGTACCCCAGTGAAAGTCAGTCCCTGCAGAAGCGTACCCCTTTGAGAGTCTGTACCTGTAGATGTGTACACAAGTCAGAGTCAGTCCCTGTAGAAGTGTACCCCTGTGAGAGTCAGTCCCTGTGGAACTGGATCCGAGTGAGTGTCAGTGCCTGTGGAAGTTTAACCCTTTCAGAGTCAGTGCCTGTGGAAGTGCACCCCATTCAGAGTCAGTGCCTGTGGAAGTGTACTCCTGTCAGAGACAGTGCCTGTGGAAGTTTACCCCATTCAGAGTCAGTGCCTGAGGAAGTGTACCCCAGTGTGAGTCAGTGCCTGTGGAACTGTACTGCAGTGAGAGTCAGTGCCTGTGGAAGTTTACCACATTCAAACTCAGTGCCTGTGGAAGTGTACCCCATTCAGAGTCGGTGCCTGTGGAAGTGGACTCCAGTAAGAGTCAGTGCCTGTGGAAGTTTATCCCATTCAGTGTCATTGCCTGTGGACGTTTACCCCAGTAAGTGTCATGGCCTATCGAAGTGTACCCCACTGAGAGTCATTGCCTGTGGAAGTTTACCCCATTCAGGGTCATTGCCTTTGGAAGTTTACCCCAGGAAGTGTCAGTGCCTATCGAAGTGCACCCCACTGAGAGTCAGTGCCTGTGGATGTTTACCCCATTCAGATTCAGTGCTTGTGGAAGTGCACCCCAATCAGAGTCAGTGCGTGTGGAAGTTTACCCCATTCAGAGTCAGTACCTGTGGAAGTGTACCTCAGTGAGAGTCAGTGCCTGCGGAAGTTTACCCCATTCAGAGTCAGTGCCTGTGGAAGTATACCCCATTCAGATTCAGTACCTGTAGAAGTTTACCACATTCAGATTCAGTGCCTGTGGAAGTGTACCCCAGTGAGAGTCAGTGCCTGTGGAAGATTACCCCATTCAGAGTCTGTGTCTGTGGTAGTGTACCCCGGTGAGAGTCAGTGCCTGTGGAAGTTTACCCCATTCAGAGTCAGTGCCTATGTAAGTGTACCCCAGTTAGAGTCAGTGCCAGTGGAAGTCTACCCCAGTGAGAGTCAGTGCCTGTGCAAGATTAACCCATTCAGAGTCAGTGTCTGTGGAAGTGTACCCCAGTCAGAGTCAGTGCCATTGGAAGTTTACCCCATTTCGAGTCAGTGCCTGTGGAAATTTACCCCATTCAGATTTAGAGCCTGAATAAGTGTACCCCAGTGAGAGTCAGTGCCTGTGGAACTGTACCCCAGTGAGAGTCAGTGCCTGTGGAAATGTACCCCAGTGAGAGTCAGTGCCTGTAGAAATGTACCCAAAAGAGAGTCAGTGCCTGTGGAAATGTACCCAAGTGAGAGTCAGTGCCTACAGAAGTGTACCCAAGTGAGAGTCAGTGCCTGCAGAAGTGTACCCAAGTGAGAGTCAGTGCCTCTGGAACTGTACCTCAGAGAGAGTCAGTGCCAGTAGAAATTTGCCCCAGTTCGAGTCATTGCCTAGGGAACGGTACCCAAGTGATAGTTAGAGCTTGTGGGACTGCACCCCAGTGCGAGTCAGTGTGGGTGGAATTTTAACCCAGAGAGAGTCAGTGCCTATAGAAGTCTACCCCAGTGAGAGTCTGGACCTGTAGAAGTGTACCCCAGTGAGAGTCAGTCCCTGTAGAAGCATACCCCTGTGAGAGTCTGTACCTGTAGAAGTGTACCCCAGTGAGAGTCAGTCCCTGTAGAAGTGTACCCCAGTGAGAGTCAGGGTCTGTGCAAATTTAACCCATTCAGAGTCAGTGCCAGTGGAAGTGTACCCCAGTGAGAGTCATTGCCAGTGGAAGTGTACCCCAGTCAGAGTCAGTGCCTGTGGAAGTTTACCCCATTCAGAGTCAGTGCCTGTAGAAGGTTACACCATTCAGAGTCAGTGCCTGTGGAAGTGTACCCCAGTGAGAGTCAGTGCCTGTGGAAGTGTCCCCCAGTGAGAGTCAGTGCCTGTGGAAGTTTACTCCAGTGAGAGACAGTGCCTGTGGAAGTTTACCCCATTCAGAGTCAGTGCCTGTGGAAGTGTAACCCAGTGAGAGTCAGTGCTTGTGGAAGTTTACCCCAGTGAGAGTCAGTGCCTGTGGAAGTTTACCCCAGTCAGTGTCAGTGCCTGTCGAAGTGTACCCCACTGAGAGTCAGGCCCTGTAGAAGTGTACCCCAGTGGGAGTCAGGGCCTGTGGAAGTGCACCCCAGTGAGAGTCAGTGCCTTTGGAAGTTTACCCCATTCAGAGTCAGAGCCTGTGGAAGTGCACTCCAGTGAGAGTCAGTGCCTGTGGAAGTTTACCCCATTCAGTGTCAGTGCCTGTGGAAGTGTACCCCAGAGAGAGTCAGTGCCTGTCGAAGTGTACCCCACTGAGAGTCATTGCCTGTGGAACTGTAACCAATTCAGAGTCAGTGCCTGTGGAAGTTTATCCCATTCAGAGTCAGTTCCTGGGGAAGTTTACCCCATTCAGATTCAGTGCCTGTGGAAGTGTACGCCAGTGAGAGTCAGTGGCTGTTGAATTTACCCCATTCATATTGAGTGCATGTGGAAGTGTACCCCAGTGAGAGTCAATGCCTGTGGAAGTTTACCCCATTCAGATTCAGTGCATGTGGAAGTGTACCCCAGTGAGAGTCTGTGCCTGTGGAAGTTTACCTCATTCAGAGTCAGTGCCTGTGGAAGTGTACCCCAGTGAGAATCAGTGCCTGTGGAAGTTTACCCCATTCAGACTCAGTGCCTGTGGAAGTGTACCCCAGTGAGAGTCAGTGCCTTTGGAAGTTTACCCCATTCAGATTCAGTGCCTTTGGAAGTGTACCCCAGTGAGTGTCAGTGCCTGTGGAAGTTTACCCCATTCAGATTCAGTACCTGTAGAAGTTTACCACATTCAGATTCAGTGCCTGTCGAAGTTTACCCCATTCAGAGTCAGTGCCTGTGGAAGTTTACCCCATTCAGAGTCAGTGCCTGTGGAAGTGTACCCCAGTGAGTGTCGGTGCCTTTGGAAGTTTGCCCCAGTGAGAGTCAGCGCCTGTCGATGTGTACGCAAGTGAGAGTCAGTGACTGTGGAAGTTTACCCCATTCAGAGTCAGTGCCTTTGGAAGTTTACCCCAGGAAGTGTCAGTGCCTATCGAGGTGTACCCCACTGAGAGTCATTGCCTGTGGATGCTTACCCCATTTAGATTCAGTGCATGTGGAACTGTACCCCAATCAGAGTCAGTGCGTGTGGAAGTTTACCCCATTCAGAGTCAGTACCTGTGGAAGAGTACCTCAGTGAGAGTCAGTGCCTGTGGATGTTTACCTCATTCAGAGTCAGTGTCTGTGGAAGTGTACCCCATGAGAGTCAGTGCCATTGGAAGTTTACCCCATTCAGATTCAGTACCTGTAGAAGTGTACCCCAGTGAGATTCAGTGCCTGTGGAAGATTACCCCATTCAGAGTCTGTGCCTGTGGAAGTGTACCCCGGTGAGAGTCAGTGCCTGTGGAAGTTTACCCCATTCAGAGTCAGTGCCTATGTAAGTGTACCCCAGTTAGAGTCAGTGCCCGTCGATGTGTACCCCAGTGAGAGTCAGTGCCAGTGCAAGTTTAACCCATTCAGAATCAGTGCCTGTGGAAGTGTACCCCAGTGAGAGTCATTGCCTGTGGAAGTGTACCCCAGTCAGAGTCAGTGCCAGTGGAAGTTTACCCCATTCAGAGTCAGTGCCTGTGGAAGTTTACCCCATTCAGATTCAGTACCTGTAGAATTTTACACCATTCAGATTCAGTGCCTGAATAAGTGTACCCCAGTGAGCGTCAGTGCCTGTGGAAATGTACCCCAGTGAGAGTCAGTGTCTGTGGAAATGTACCCCAGTGAGAGTCAGTGCCTGTAGAAGTGTACCCAAGTGAAATTCAGTGCCTATAGAAGTGTACCCAAGTGAGAGTCAGTGCCTGTAGAAGTGTACCCAAGTGAGAGTCAGTGCCTGTATAACTGTACCTCAGAGAGAGTCAGCGCCAGTAGAAATTTGACCTGGTTCGAGTCATTGCCTAGGGAACGGTACCCAAGTGATAGTTGGAGCCAGTGGGACTGCACCCCAGTGTGAGTCAGTGTGGGTGGAATTTTAACCCAGAGAGAGTCAGTGCCTATAGAAGTCTACCCCAGTGAGAGTCTGGACCTGTAGAAGTGTACCCCAGTGAGAGTCAGTCCCTGTAGAAGCGTACCCCAGTGAGAGTCTGTAGCTGTAGAAGTGTACCCCAGTGAGAGTCAGTCCCTGTAGAAGCGTACCCCTGTGAGAGTCTGTACCTGTAGAAGTGTACCCCAGTGAGAGTCAGTCCCTGTCGAAGTGTACCCCAGTGAGAGTTAGGGCCTGTGCAAGTTTAACCCATTCAGAGTCAGTGCCTGTGGAAGTGTACCCCAGTGAGAGTCATTTCCTGAGGAAGTGTACCCCAGTCAGAGTCAGTGCCTGTGGAAGTTTACCCCATTCAGAGTCAGTGCCTGTAGACCTTTACACCATTCAGAGTCAGTGCCTGTGGAAGTGTCCCCAGTGAGAGTCAGTGCCTGTGGAAGTGTACGCCAGTGAGAGACAGTGCCTGTGGAAGTTGACCCCATTCAGAGTCAGTGCCTGTGGAAGTGTAACCCAGTGAGAGTCAGTGCCTGTGGAAGTGTACCCCAGTGAGATTCAGTGCCTGTGGAAGTTTACCCCAGTCAGTGTCAGTGCCTGTCGAAGTGTACCCCAGTCAGAGTCAGTGCCTTTGGAAGTTTACCCCATTCAGAGTCAGTGCCTTTGGAAGTGTACCCCAGTGAGAGTCAGTGCCTCTGGAAGTTTACCCCATTCAGATTCAGTACCTGTAGAAGTTTACCACATTCAAATTCAGTGCCTGTCGAAGTTTACCCCATTCAGAGTCAGTGCCTGTGGAAGTTTACCCCATTCAGAGTCAGTGCCTGTGGAAGTGTAACCCAGTGAGTGTCGGTGCCTTTGGAAGTTTGCCCCAGTGAGAGTCAGCGCCTGTCGATGTGTACGCAAGTGAGAGTCAGTGACTGTGGAAGTTTACCCCATTCAGAGTCAGTGCCTTTGGAAGTTTACCCCAGGAAGTGTTAGTGCCTATCGAAGTGTACCCCACTGAGAGTCATTGCCTGTGGATGTTTACCCCATTTAGATTCAGTGCATGTGGAACTGTACCCCAATCAGAGTCAGTGCGTGTGGAAGTTTACCCCATTCAGAGTCAGTACCTGTGGAAGTGTACCTCAGTGAGAGTCAGTGCCTGTGGATGTTTACCCCATTCAGAGGCAGTGTCTGTGGAAGTGTACCCCATGAGAGTCAGTGCCTGTGGAAGTTTACCCCATTCAGATTCAGTACCTGTAGAAGTGTACCCCAGTGAAAGTCAGTGCCTGTGGAAGATTACCCCATTCAGAGTCTGTGCCTGTGGAAGTGTACCCCAGTGAGAGTCAGTGCCTGTGGATGTTTACCCCATTCAGAGTCAGTGCCGATGTAAGTGTACCCCAGTTAGAGTCAGTGCCCGTCGATGTGTACCCTGGTGAGAGTCAGTGCCAGTGCAAGTTTAACCCATTCAGAATCAGTGCCTGTGGAAGTGTACCCCAGTGAGAGTCATTGCCTGTGGAAGTGTACCCCAGTCAGAGTCTTTGCCAGTGGAAGTTTACCCTATTCAGAGTCAGTGCATGTGGAAGTTTATCCCATTCAGATTCAGTACCTGTAGAATTTTACACCATTCAGATTCAGTGCCTGAATAAGTGTACCCCAGTGACAGTCAGTGCTTGTGGAAATGTACACCAGTGAGAGTCAGTGCCTGTGGAAATGTACCCCAGTGAGAGTCAGTGCCTGTAGAAGTGTACCCAAGTGAGATTCAGTGCCTATAGAAGTGTACCCAAGTGAGAGTCAGTGCCTGTAGAAGTGTACCCAAGTGAGAGTCAGTGCCTGTATAACTGTACCTCAGAGAGAGTCAGTGCCAGTAGAAATTTGCCCTAGTTCGTGTCATTGCCGAGGGAACGGTACCCAAGTGATAGTTGGAGCCAGTGGGACTGCACGCCAGTGCGAGTCAGTGTGGGTGGAATTGTAACCCAGAGAGAGAGTCAGTGCCTGTAGAAGTGTACCCCAGTGAGAGTCTGTAGCTCTAGAAGTGTACCCCAGTGAGAGTCAGTCCCTGCAGAAGCGTACCCCTGTGAGAGTCTGTACCTGTAGTAGTGTACCCCAGTGAGAGTCAGTCCCTGTAGAAGTGTACCCCAGTGAGAGTTAGGGCCTGTGCAAGTTTAACCCATTCAGAGTCATTGCCTGTGGAAGTGTACCCCAGTCAGAGTCAGTGCCTGTGGAAGTTTACCCCATGCAGAGTCAGTGCCTGTGGAAGTTTACCCCATTCAGAGTCAGTGCCTGTGGACCTTTACACCATTCAGAGTCAGTGCCTGTGGAAGTGTACCCCAGTGAGAGTCAGTGCCTGTGGAAGTGTCCCCCAGTGAGAGTCAGTGCCTGTGGAAGTGTACTCCAGTGAGAGACAGTGCCTGTGGAAGTTGACCCCATTCAGAGTCAGTGCCTGTGGAAGTGTAACCCAGTGAGAGTCAGCGCCTCTGGAAGTGTACCCCAGTGAGAGTCAGTGCCTGTGGAAGTTTACCCCAGTCAGTGTCAGTGCCTGTCGAATTGTACCCCACTGAGAGTCATTGCCTGTGGAAGTTTACCCCATTCAGAGTCAGTGCCTGTGGAAGTGTACCCCAGTGAGAGTCAGTGCCTGTGGAAGTTTACCCCATTCAGAGTCAGTGCCTGTGCAAGAGCACCCCAGTGAGAGTCAGTGCCTGTGGAAGTTTACCCCATTCAGTGTCAGTGCCTGTGGAAGTGTACCCCAGTGACAGTCAGTGCCTGTCGAAGTGTACCGCACTGAGAGTCATTGCCTGTGGAACTGTAACCAATTCAGAGTCAGTGCCTGTGGAAGTTTACCCCAGTCAGAGTCAGTTCCTGGTGAAGTTTACCCCATTCAAATTCAGTGCCTGTGGAAGTGTACCCCAGTGAGAGTCAGTTTCTGTGGAATTTGCCCCATTCATATTGAGTGCATGTGGAAGTGTACCCCAGTGAGTGTCTGTGCCTGTGGAAGTTTACCTCAATCAGAGTCAGTGCCTGTGGAAGTGCACCCCAGTGAGGGTCAGTGCCTGTGGAAGTTTACCCCTTTCAGACTCAGTACCTGTAGAAGTTTAACACATTCAGATTCAGTGCCTGTCGAAGTTTACCCCATTCAGAGTCAGTGCCTGTGGAAGTTTACCCCATTCAGAGTCCGTGCCTGTGGAAGTGTACCCCAGTGAGAGTCAGTGCCTGTGGAAGTTTACCCCATTCAGATTCAGAACCTGTAGAAGTTTGCCACATTCAGATTCAGTGCCTGTCGAAGTTTACCCCATTCAGAGTCAGTGCCTGTGGAAGTTTACCCCATTCAGAGTCAGTGCCTGTGTAAGTGTACCCCAGTGAGAGTCAGTGCCTGTGGAAGTGTACCCCAGTGAGAGCCAATGCCTGTGGAAGTTTACGCCATTCAGATTCAGTGCCTGTGGAAGTGATCCCAGTGAGAGTCAGTGCCTGTGGAATTTACCCCATTCAGTGTCAGTGCCTGTGGAAGTGTACCCCAGTGAGAGTCTGTGCCTGTGGAAGTTTACACCATTCAGAGTCAGTGCCTGTGGAAGTTTACCCCATTCAGAGTCAGTGCCTGTGGAATTGTCCCCCAGTGAGCGACAGTGCCTGTGGAAGTGTACCCCAGTGAGAGTCATTGCATCTGGAAGTGTACCCCAGTGAGAGTCAGTGCCTGTGGAGGTTTACCCCATTCAGAGTCAGTGCCTGTGGAAGTGTTCCCAAGTGAAAGAATGTGCCTTTGGAAGTTTACCCCATTCGGAGTCAGTGCCTGTGGAAGTGTACCCCAGTGAGAGACAGTGCCTGTAGACGTTTAACCCATTCAGATTCAGTAGCTGTAGAAGTTTAACACATTCAGATTCAGTGCCTGTCGAAGTTTACCCCATTCAGAGTCAGTGCCTGTGGAAGTTTACACCATTCAGAGTCAGTGCCTGTGGAAGTGTACCCCAGTGAGAGACAGTGCCTTTGGAAGTTTACCCCAGTGAGAGTCAGTGCCTGTCGAAGTGTACCCAAGTGAGAGTCAGTGCCTGTGGAAGTTTACCCCAATCAGAGTCAGTGCCTGTGGAATTGTACCCCAGTGACAGTCAGTGCCTGTGGAAGATTATCCCATTCAGAGTCAGTGCCTGTGGAAGTTTACCCCAGTGAGAGTCAGTTCCTGTGGATGTTTACCCCATTCAGCTTCAGTACCTGTCGATGTTAACCCCATTCAGTTTCAGTGCCTGTAGAAGTGTACCCCAGTGAGAGTCAGTGCCAGTGGAAATGTACCCCTGTGAGAGTCAGTGCCTGTAGAAGTGTACCCCAGTGAGATTCAGTGGCTGGGGAGCGGCTCTCCATTAGGAGTCACTGCCTATAGAAGTGTATCCCATTCAGAGTCAGTGCATGTGGAAAGGTACACCAGCGAGAGTCAGTGCCTGCAGAAGTGTACCCAAGTGAGAGTCAGTGCCTGTAGAAGTGTTCCCAAGTGAGAGTCAGTGCCAATGGAAATGTACCCCAGTGAGAGTCATTGCCTGTGGAAATGTACCCCAGTGAGAGTCAGTGCCTGAAGAAGTGTACCCAAGTGAGAGTCAGTGCCTGTGGAAGTTTACCCCATTCAGATTCAGTGCCTGTCGAAGTGTACCCAAGTGATAGTCAGTGCCAATGGAAATGTACCCCAGTGAGAGTCAGTGCCTGTGGAAATGTACCCCAGTGAGAGTCAGTGCCTGAAGAAGTGTACCCAAGTGAGAGTCAGTGCCTGTGGAAGTTTACCCCATTCAGATTCAGTGCCTGTGGAAGTTTACCCCATTCAGAGTCAGTGTCTGTGGATGTGTACCCCAGTGACAGTCAGTGCCTGTGGAAGTTTACCCCATTCAGAGTCAGTGCCTGTGGAAGTGCACCCAAGTGAGGGTCAGTGCCTGTGGATGTTTACCCCATTCTAAGTCAGTGCCTCAGGAAGTGTACCCCAGTGAGAGTCTGTGCCTGTGGAAGTGTACCCCGGTGAGAGTCATTGCCTCTGGAAGTTTACCCCATTCAGTGTCAGAACCTGTGGATGTTTACACCATTCAGATACAGTGCCTGTTGAAGTGTACCCCATTCAGAGTCAGTGCCTGTGGAAGTTTAACCCAGTGAGAGTCATTGCATCTGGAAGTGTACCCCAGTGAGAGTCAGTGCCTGTGGAGGTTTACCCCATTCAGAGTCAGTGCCTGTGGAAGTTTTCCCAAGTGAAAGAATGTGCCTTTGGAAGTTTACCCCATTCGGAGTCAGTGCCTGTGGAAGTGTACCCCAGTGAGAGACAGTGCCTGTAGACGTTTAACCCATTCAGATTCAGTACCTGGAGAAGTTTAACACATTCAGATTCGGTGCCTGTCGAAGTTTACCCCATTCAGAGTCAGTGCCTGTGGAAGTTTACCCCATTCAGAGTCAGTGCCTGTGGAAGTGTACCCCAGTGAGAGTCAGTGCCTTTGGAAGTTTACCCCAGTGAGAGTCAGTGCCTGTCGAAGTGTACCCAAGTGAGAGTCAGTGCCTGTGGAAGTATACACCAATCAGAGTGAGTGTTATTGTGGAATTGTACCCCAGTGACAGTCAGTGCCTGTGGAAGATTATCCCATTCAGAGTCAGTGCCTGTGGAAGTTTACCCCAGTGAGAGTCAGTTCCTGTGGATGTTTACCCCATTCAGCTTCAGTACCTGTAGATGTTAACCCCATTCAGTTTCAGTGCCTGTAGAAGTGTACCCCAGTGAGAGTCAGTGCCAGTGGAAATGTACCCTGTGAGAGTCAGTGCCTGTAGAAGTTTACCCCATTGAGAGTCAGTGCCTGTTGAAGTGCACCCCAGCAAGAGTCAGTGCCTGTGGAAGTTTACCCAAGTGAGAGTCAGTGCCTGTAGAAGTTTACCCCAGTTCGAGTCAGAGCCGAGGGAACGGTATCCAAGAGACAGCTAGAGCCTGTGGGACTGCATCCCAGTGAGAGACAGTGCCTGTGGAAGTGTACCCCAGTCAGAGTCAATGCCTGTCGAAGTGTACCCCACTGAGAGTTATTGGCTGTGGAACTGTAACCAATTCAGAGTCAGTGCCTGTGGAAGTTTACACATTCAGAGTCAGTGCCTGTGGAAGTTGACACATTCAGAGTCAGTGCCTGGGGAAGTTAACCCCATTCAGATTCAGTGCCTGTGGAAGTGTAGCCCAGTGAGAGTCAATGCCGATGGATGTTTACCCCATTCAGAGTCAGTGCATGTGGAAGTGTGCACCAAAGAGAGTCTTTGCCTGTGGAAGTTGACCCCATTCAGTGTCATTGCCTGTGGAAGTGCATCCCAGTGAGGGTCAGTGCCTGTGGAAGTTTACCCCATTCAGAGTCAGTGCCTGTGTAAGTGTCCCCCAGTGAGATTCAGGGCCTATGGAAGACTACCCCAGTTAGAGTCATTGCGTCTGGAAGTTTACGCCATTCAGAGTCAGTGCCTGTGGAAGTTTACCCTATTCAGATTCAGTGCCTGTGGAAGTGTACCCCAGTGAGAGTCAGTGCCTGTGGAAGTTTACCCCATTCAGATTCAGTGCCTGTGGAAGTGTCCCAATGTGAGAGTCAGTGCCTGTGGAAGTTTACCCCATTCAGATTCAGTACCTGTAGAAGTTACCACATTCAGATGCAGTGCCTGCAGAAGTTTACCCCATTCAGAGTCAGTGCCTTTGGATGTTTACCCCATTCAGAGTCAGTACCTGTGGAAGGGTACCCCAGTGAGAGTCAGTGCCTTTGGATGTCTACCCCATACAGAGTCAGTGCCTGTGTAAGTGTACCCCAGTGAGAGTCAGTGCCTGTGGAAGTGTACCCGAGTGAGAGCCAGTGCCTGTGGAAGTTTACCCCATTCAGATTCAGTAACTGAAGAAGTTTACCCCATTCAGAGTCAGTACCTGTGGAAGGGTACCGCAGTGAGTGTCAGTGCCTGTGGAAGATTACCCCATTCAGAGTCAGTGCCTGTGGAATTGTCCCCCAGTGAGATTCAGGGCCTGTGGAAGACTACCCCAGTGAGTGTCATTGCCTCTGGAAGTTTACGCCATTCAGAGTCAGTGCCTGTGGAAGTTTACCCTATTCAGATTCAGTGCCTGTGGAAGTTTACCCCATTCAGAGTCAGTGCCTGTGAAAATGTACCCCAGTGAGAGTCAGTGCCTCTGGAAGTGTACCCCAGTGAGAGTCAGTGCCTGTGGAGGTTTACCCCATTCAGAGTCAGTGCCTCTGGAAGTGTACCCCAGTGAGAGTCAGTGCCTGTGGAAGTGCACCCAAGTGAGGGTCAATGCCTGTGGAGGTGTACCCCATTCAGAGTCAGTGGCTGTGGAAATGTCAGCCTGTGAGAGTCAGTGCCTGTGGGAGTGACCCCAGTTAGAGTCATTGCCTCTGGAAGATTTCCCCATTCAGAGTCATTACCTGTGGATGTTTACCCCATTCATAGTCAGTGCCTGTGGAAGTTTACCCCATTCAGATTCAGTGCCTGTGGAAGTGTACCCCTGTGAGAGTCAGTGCCTGTAGAAGTGTACCCCAGTGAGATTCAGTGGCTGGGAAGCGGCTCACCATTATGAGTCACTGCCTATGGAAGTGTACCCCATTCAGATTCAGTACCTGTAGAAGTTTACCCCAATCAGTGTCAGTGCCTGTGGAAGTTTACCCCATTCAGAGTCAGTGCCTGTGGAATTGTACCCCAGTGAGAGTCTGTGCCTTTGGAAGTTTTCCCCATTCGGAGTCAGTGCCTGTGGAAGTGTCCCCCTGTGAGAGTCAGTGCCTGTGGGAGTGTACCCCAGTTAGTGTCATTGCCTCTGTAAGATTACCCCATTCAGAGTCAGTACATGTGGATGTTTACCCCATTCAGTGTCAGTGCCTGTGGAGGTTTACCCCATTCAGAGTCAGTGCCTGTGGAAGTGTACCCCAGTGAGAGTCAGTGCCTGTGGAAGTTTACCCCATTCAGAGTCAGTTCCTGTGTAAGTGTACCCCAGTGAGATTCAGTGCCTGTGGAATTTTACCCCATTCAGATTCAGTACCTGTAGAAGTTTACCCCATTCAGATTCAGAGCCTGTAGAAGTTAACCCCATTCAGAGTCAGTGCCTGTGTAAGTTTACCCCATTCAGAGTCTGTGCCTGTGGAAGTGTACACCAGTGAGAGTCAGTGCCTTTGGAAGTTTTCCCCATTCCGAATCAGTGCCTGTGTACGTGTACCCCAGTGAGATTCAGTGCCTGTGGAAGTGTACCCCAGTGAAAGTCAGTGCCTGTGGAAGTTTACCCCATTCAGATTCAGTACCTGTCGAAGTTAACCCCATTCAGATTCAGTGCATGTCGAATTGTACCCCAGTTAGAGTCAGTGCCTGTGGAAGTTTACCCCATTCAGAGTCAGATGCATTTGTAAATGTCCCCCGAGGGAGAGTCAGTCCCTGTGGAAGTGTACCCCACTGAGAGTCAGTGCCTGTGGAAGTTTACCCCATTCAGAGTCAGTGCCTCTAGAAGTTTACACCATTCAGAGTCAGTGCCGATAGAACTGTACCCCACTCAGAGTCAGTGCATGTGGAATTGTACACCAATGAGAGTCAATGCCTGTGGAAATGTACCCCAGTGAGAGTCAGCGCCTGCAGAAGTGCACCCAAGTGAGAGTCAGTGCCTGTAGAAGTGTACCCAAGTGAGAGTCAGTGCCTGTGGAAATGTACCCCAGTGACAGTCAGTGCCTGTGGAAATGTACCCGAGTGAGAGTCATTGCCTGAAGAAGTGTAACCCAGTTCGTGTCATTGCCTCTGGAGGTTTACCCCATTCAGAGTCAGTACCTGTGGATGTTTACGCCATTCAGATTCAGTGCCTGTGGAAGTGCACCCCAGTGAGAGTCAGTGCCTGTGGAAGTTTGCCCCATGCAGATTCAGTACCTGTAGAAGTTTACCACATTCAGATTCAGTGTCTGCAGAAGATTAGTCACTGCCTGTGGAAGTTTACCCCATTCAGTGTCAGTACCTGTGGAAGTCTACCCAGTGATAGTCAGTGCCTGTCGAAGTTTACCCCAGTGAGAGTCAGTGCCTGTGGAAGTTTAACCCATTCAGAGTCAGTGCCTGTGGAAGTGTACCCCAGTGAGAGTCACTGCCTGTGGAAGTGCACTCCAGTGAGAGACAGTGTCTGTGGAAGTTTACCCCATTCAGAGTCAGTGCCTGTGGAAGTTTACCCCATTCAGAATCAGGACCTGTAGAAGTTTACACCATTCAGATTCAGTGCCTGTCGAAGATTACCCCATTCAGATTCAGTACCTGTAGAAGTTTACACCATTCAGATTCAGTACCTGTAGAAGTTTACCCCATTCAGATTCATTACCTGTAGAAGTTTACCCCATTCAGATTCAGTACCTGTAGAAGTTTACACCATTCAGATTCAGTACCTGTAGAAGTTTACCCCATTCAGATTCAGACCCAGTAGAAGTTAACCCCATTCAGAGTCAGTACCTGTGGAAGTGTACGCCAGTGAGAGTCAGTGCCTTTGGAAGTTGGCCCCACTCAGAGTCAGTGCCTGTGCAAGTGTACCCCAGTGAGAGTCAGTGCCTGTGGAAGTGTACCCCAGTGAGAGTCAGTGCCAGTGGATGTTTAACCCATTCAGAGACAGTGCCTGTGGAAATTTACCCCATTCAGAGTCAGTGCCTGTGGAAGTGTACCCCAGTGAGAGTCAGTGGCTGTGGAATTTACCCCATTCATATTGAGTGCATGTGGAAGTGTACACCAGTGAGAGTCAATGCCTGTGGAAGTTTACCCCATTCAGATTCAGTGCATGTGGAAGTGTACCCCAGTGAGAGTCTGTTCCTTTGGAAGTTTACCTCATTCAGAGTCAGTGCCTGTGGAAGTGCACCCCAGTGAGGGTCAGTGCCTGTGGAAGTTTACCCCTTTCAGACTCAGTGCCTGTGGAAGTTTACCCCATTCAGATTCAGTACCTGTGGAAGTTTACCCCATTCAGATTCATTACCTGCAGAAGTTTACCACATTCAAATTCAGTACCTGTGGAAGTGTACCCCAGTGAGAGTCAGTGCCTTTGGAAGTTTACCCCAGTGAGAGTCAGTGCCTGTCGAAGTGTACCCAAGTGAGAGTCAGTGCCTGTGGAAGTTTACCCCATTCAGAGTCAGTGCCTTTGGAAGTTTACCCCATGAAGTGTCAGTGCCTATCGAAGTGTACCCCACTGAGAGTCATTGCCTGTGGACGTTTACCCCATACTGAGTCAGTGCCTGTGGAAGTTTACCCCATTCAGAGTCAGTGCATTTGGAAGTTTACCCCAGGAAGTGTCAGTGCCTGTCACAGTGTACCCCACTGAAAGTCATTGCCTGTGGATGTTTACCCCATTCAGATTCAGTGCATGTGGAAATGTACCCCAATCAGAGTCAGTGCATGTGGAAGTTTACCCCATTCAGAGTCAGTACCTGTGGAAGTGTACCTCAGTGTGAGTCAGTGCCTGTGGAAGTTTACACCATTCAGAGTCAGTGTCTGTTCAAGTGTCCCCCAGTGAGCGACAATGCCTGTGGAAGTTTACCCCATTCAGATTCACTACCTGTAGAAGTTTACCACATTCAGATTCAGTGCCTGTCGAAGTTTACCCCAATCAGAGTCAGTGCCTGTGGAAGTTTACCCCATTCAGAGTCAGTGCCTGTGGAATTGTACCCCAGTGAGAGTCTGTGCCTTTGGAAGTTTTCCCCATTCGGAGTCAGTGCCTGTGGATGTGTCCCCCTGTGAGAGTCAGTGACTGTGGGAGTGTACCCCAGTTAGTGTCATTGCCTCTGTAAGATTACCCCATTCAGAGTCAGTACCTGTGGATGTTTACCCCATTCAGTGTCAGTGCCTGTGGAGGTTTACCCCATTCAGAGTCAGTGCCTGTGGAAGTGTACCCCAGTGAGAGTCAGTGCCTGTGGAAGTTTACCCCATTCAGAGTCAGTTCCTGTGTAAGTGTACCCCAGTGAGATTCAGTGCCTGTGGAATTTTACCCCATTCAGATTCAGTACCTGTAGAAGTTTACCCCATTCAGAGTCAGTGCCTGTGTAAGTTTACCCCATTCATAGTCAGTGCCTGTGGAAGTGTACCCCAGTGAGAGTCAGTGCCTTTGGAAGTTTTCCCCATTCCGAATCAGTGCCTGTGTTAGTGTACCCCAGTGAGATTCAGTGCCTGTGGAAGTGTACCCCAGTGAAAGTCAATGCCTGTGGAAGTTTACCCCATTCAGATTCAGTACCTATAGAAGTTAACCCCATTCAGAATCAGTGCATGTCGAAGTGTACCCCAGTTAGAGTCAGTGACTGTGGAAGTTTACCCCATTCAGAGTCAGATGCATTTGTAAATGTCCCCCGAGGAAGAGTCAGTCCCTGTGGAAGTGTACCCCAGTGAAAGTCAGTGCCTGTGGAAGTTTACCCCATTCAGAGTCAGTGCCTCTCGAAGTTTACACCATTCAGATTCAGTGCCTATGGAAGTGTACCCCACTCAGAGTCAGTGCATGTGGAAATGTAGACCAGTGAGAGTCAGTGCCTGCAGAAGTGCACCCAAGTGAGAGTCAGTGCCTGTGGAAATGTACCCCAGTGACAGTCAGTGCCTGTGGAAATGTACCCCAGTGAGAGTCAGTGCCTGAAGAAGTGTAACCCAGTTCGAGTCATTGCCTCTGGAAGTTTACCCCATTCAGAGTCAGTACCTGTGGATGTTTACACCATTCAGATTCAGTGCCTGTGTAAGTGCACCCCAGTGAGAGTCAGTGCCTGTGGAAGTTTCCCCCATACAGATTCAGTACCTGTAGAAGTTTACCCCATTCAGATTCAGTGTCTGTAGAAGATTACCCCTTTCAGAGTCACTGCCTGTGGAAGTTTACCCCATTCAGTGTCAGTACCTGTGGAAGTGTCCCCCAGTGTGAGTCAGTGCCTGAACAAGTTTACATCTTGCAGAATCTGTGCCTGTGGAAGTGTCCCCCAGTGTGAGGCAGTGCCTGTGGAAGTTTACCCCATGCAGATTCAGTACTTGTAGAAGTTTACCCCATTCAGATTCAGTGTCTGGAGAAGATTACCCCTTTCAGAGTCACTGCCTGTGGAAGTTTACCCCATTCAGTGTCAGTACCTGTGGAAGTCTACCCCAGTGATAGTCAGTGCCTGTCGAAGTTTACCCCAGTGAGAGTCAGTGCCTGTGGAAGTTTAACCCATTCAGAGTCAGTGCCTGTGGAAGTGTACCCCAGTGAGAGTCACTGCCTGTGGAAGTGCACTCCAGTGAGAGACAGTGTCTGTGGAAGTTTACCCCATTCAGAGTCAGTGCCTGTGGAAGTTTACCCCATTCAGAATCAGTACCTGTAGAAGTTTACACCATTCAGATTCAGTGCCTGTAGAAGTTTACCCCATTCAGATTCAGTACCTGTAGAAGTTTACACCATTCAGATTCAGTACCTGTAGAAGTTTACCCCATTCAGAGTCAGTGCATGTGGAAGTTTATCACATTCAGAATCAGTGCCTGTGGAAGTGTACCCCAGTGAGAGTCAGTGCCTTTGGAAGTTTACCCCACTCAGTGTCAGTGCCTGTGCAAGTGTCCCCCAGTGAGAGTCAGTGCATGTGGAAAGGTACACCAGTGAGAGTCAGTGCCTGTGGATGTTTACCCCATTCAGCTTCAGTACCTGTAGATGTTAACCCAATTCAGATTCAGTGCCTGTAGAAGTGTACCACAGTGAGAGTCAGTGCAAGTAGAAATGTACCCCTGTGAGAGTCAGTGCCTGTAGAAGTGTACCCCAGTGAGATTCAGTGGCTGGGGAGCGGCTCTCCATTCGGAGTCACTGCCTATAGAAGTGTATCGCATTCAGAGTCAGTGCATGTGGAAAGGTACACCAGTGAGAGTCAGTGCCTGCAGAAGTGTACCCAAGTGAGAGTCAGTGCCTGTCGAAGTGTACCCAAGTGAGAGTCAGTGCCAATGGAAATGTACCCCAGTGCCAGTCATTGCCTGTGAAAATGTACCCCAGTGAGAGTCAGTGCCTGTGGAAGTTTACCCCATTCAGATTCAGTGCCTGTGGAAGTGTACCCCATTCAGAGTCAGTGTCTGTGGAAGTGTACCCCAGTGACAGTCAGTGCCTGTGGAAGTTTACCCCATTCAGAGTCAGTGCCTGTGGAAGTACACCCAAGTGAGGGTCAGTGCCTGTGGTTGTTTACCCCATTCTAAGTCAGTCCCTGTGGAAGTGTACCCCAGTGAGAGTCAGTGCCTGTGGAAGTGTACCCCGGTGAGAGTCATTGCCTCTGGAGGTTTACCCCATTCAGTGTCAGTACCTGTGGATGTTTATGCCATTCAGATTCAGTGCCTGTTGAAGTGTACCCCATTCAGAGTCAGTGCCTGTGGAAGTTTACCCCATTGAGAGTCAGTGCCTGTTGAAGTGCACCCCAGTGAGAGTCAGTGCCTGTGGAAGTTTACCCAAGTGAGAGTCAGTGCCTGTAGAAGTGTACCCCTGTTCGAGTCAGTGCCTCGGGAACGGTATCCAAGTGACAGCTAGAGCCAGTGGGACTGCACCCCAGTGAGAGACAGTGCCTGTGGAAGTGTACCCCAGTCAGAGTCAGTGCCTGTCGAAGTGTACCCCACTGAGAGTTATTGCCTGTGGAACAGTAACCAATTCAGTGTCAGTGCCTGTGGAAGTTTACACATTCGGAGTCAGTGCCTGTGGAAGTTTACCTCATTCAGATTCAGTGCCTGTGGAAGTGTACCCCAGTGAGAGTCAGTGCCTGTGGAAGTTTACCCCATTCGGATTCAGTGCCAGTGGAAGTGGACCCCAGTGAGAGTCAATGCCTGTGGATTTTCACCCCATTCAGAGTCAGTGCATGTGGAAGTGTGCACCAAAGAGAGACTTTGCCTGTGGAAGTTGACCCCATTCAGTGTCATTGCCTGTGGAAGTGCATCCCAGTGAGGGTCAGTGCCTGTGGAAGTTTACCCCATTCAGATTCAGTGCCTGTGAAAGTGTACCGCAGTGAGAGTCAGTGCCTGTTGACGTTTACCCCAGTGAGAGTCATTGCCTCTCGAAGTTTACGCCTTTCAGAATCAGTGCCTGTGGAAGTTTACCCCATTCAGATTCAGTGCCTATG
This sequence comes from Heterodontus francisci, assembly GCF_036365525.1. Taxonomy (NCBI): domain Eukaryota; kingdom Metazoa; phylum Chordata; class Chondrichthyes; order Heterodontiformes; family Heterodontidae; genus Heterodontus; species Heterodontus francisci. The sequence continues at coordinate 6,278,454 of NC_090403.1, read as the reverse complement.
GAAGTTTACCCCATTCAGAGTCAGTGCCTATGGAAGTTTACCCCATTCAGATTCAGTGCCTGTTGAAGTGTCCCCCAGTGAGAGTCAGTGCCTGTGGAAGTTTACCCCATTCAGATTCAGTACCTGGAGAAGTTTACCCCATTCAGATGCCGTGCCTGTAGAAGTTTTCCCCATTCAGAGTCAGTGCCTTTGGAAGATTACCCCATTCAGAGTCAGTACCTGTGGAAGGGTACCCCAGTGAGAGTCAGTGCCTTTGGAAATCTACCCCATACAGAGTCAGTGCCTGTGTAAGTGTACCCCAGTGAGAGTCAGTGCCTGTGGAAGTTTACCCCATTCAGATTCAGTACCTGTAGAAGTTACCCCATTCAGAGTCAGTGCCTGTGGAAGTTTACCCCATTCATAGTCAGTGCCTGTGGAAGTGTACCCCAGTGAGAGTCAGTGCCTTTGGAAGTTTTCCCCATTCCGAATCAGTGCCTGTGTAAGTATACCCCAGTGAGATTCAGTGCCTGTGGAAGTGTACCCCACTGAGAGTCAGTGCCTGTGGAAGTTTAACCCATTCAGAGTCAGTGCCTGTGGAAATGTACCCCAGTGAGAGTCAGTGCCTGCAGAAGTGTACCCAAGTGAGACTCAGTGCCTGTAGAAGTGTACCCAAGTGCGAGTGAGTGCCTGTGGAAATGGACCCCAGTGAGTGTCAGTGCCTGTGGAAATGTACCCCAGTGAGAGTCTGTGCCTGAAGAAGTGTACCCAAGTGAGAATCAGTGTTTGTGGAAGTTTACCCCATTCAGATTCAGTACCTCTAGAAGTGTACCCCACTCAGAGTCAGTGCATGTGGAAATGTACACCAGTGAGATTCAGTGCCTGTGGAAATGTACCCCAGTGAGAGTCAGTGCCTGCAGAAGTGTACCCAAGTGAGAGTCAGTGCCTGTAGAAGTGTACCCAAGTGAGAGCCAGTGCCTGTGGAAATGTACCCAATTGAGAGTCAGTAACTTTGGAAATGTACCCCAGTGAGAGTCAGTGCCTGAAGAAGTGTACCCAAGTGAGAATCAGTGCCTGTGGAAGTTTACCCCATTCAGATACAGAGCCTGTGGAAGTGTACCCCAGTGAGAGTCATTGCCTGTGGAAGTTTACCCCATTCAGAGTCAGTGCCTGTGGAATTGTACCCCAGTGAGAGTCTGTGCCTTTGGAAGTTTTCCCCATTCGGAGTCAGTGCCTGTGGATGTGTCCCCCTGTGAGAGTCAGTGCCTGTGGGAGTGTACCCCAGTTAGTGTCATTGCCTCTGTAAGATTACCCCATTCAGAGTCAGTACCTGTGGATGTTTACCCCATTCAGTGTCAGTGCCTGTGGAGGTTTACCCCATTCAGAGTCAGTGCCTGTGGAAGTGTACCCCAGTGAGAGTCAGTGCCTGTGGAAGTTTACCCCATTCAGAGTCAGTTCCTGTGTAAGTGTACCCCAGTGAGATTCAGTGCCTGTGGAATTTTACCCCATTCAGATTCAGTACCTGTAGAAGTTTACCCCATTCAGAGTCAGTGCCTGTGTAAGTTTACCCCATTCATAGTCAGTGCCTGTGGAAGTGTACCCCAGTGAGAGTCAGTGCCTTTGGAAGTTTTCCCCATTCCGAATCAGTGCCTGTGTACGTGTACCCCATTGAGATTCAGTGCCTGTGGAAGTGTACCCCAGTGAAAGTCAATGCCTGTGGAAGTTTACCCCATTCAGATTCAGTACCTATAGAAGTTAACCCCATTCAGAATCAGTGCATTTCGAAGTGTACCCCAGTTAGAGTCAGTGACTGTGGAAGTTTACCCCATTCAGAGTCAGATGCATTTGTAAATGTCCCCCGAGGAAGAGTCAGTGCCTGTGGAAGTGTACCCCAGTGAGAGTCAGTGCCTGTGGAAGTTTACCCCATTCAGAGTCAGTGCCTCTCGAAGTTTACAGCATTCAGATTCAGTGCCTATAGAAGTGTACCCCACTCAGAGTCAGTGCATGTGGATATGTAGACCAGTGAGAGTAAGTGCCTGCAGAAGTGCACCCAAGTGAGAGTCAGTGCCTGTGGAAATGTACCCCAGTGACAGTCAGTGCCTGTGGAAATGTACCCCAGTGAGAGTCAGTGCCTGAAGAAGTGTAACCCAGTTCGAGTCATTGCCTCTGGAAGTTTACCCCATTCAGAGTCAGTACCTGTGGATGTTTACGCCATTCAGATTCAGTGCCTGTGGAAGTGCACCCCAGTGAGAGTCAGTGCCTGTGGAAGTTTCCCCCATACAGATTCAGTACCTGTAGAAGTTTACCCCATTCAGATTCAGTGTCTGTAGAAGATTACCCCTTTCAGAGTCACTGCCTGTGGAAGTTTACCCCATTCAGTGTCAGTACCTGTGGAAGTGTCCCCCAGTGTGAGTCAGTGCCTGAACAAGTTTACATCTTGCAGAATCAGTGCCTGTGGAAGTGTCGCCCAGTGTGAGTCAGTGCCTGTGGAAGTTTACCCCATGCAGATTCAGTACTTGTAGAAGTTTACCCCATTCAGATTCAGTGTCTGGAGAAGATTACCCCTTTCAGAGTCACTGCCTGTGGAAGCTTACCCCATTCAGTGTCAGTACCTGTGGAAGTCTACCCCAGTGATAGTCAGTGCCTGTCGAAGTTTACCCCAGTGAGAGTCAGTGCCTGTGGAAGTTTAACCCATTCAGAGTCAGTGCCTGTGGAAGTGTACCCCAGTGAGAGTCACTGCCTGTGGAAGTGCACTCCAGTGAGAGACAGTGTCTGTGGAAGTTTACCCCATTCAGAGTCAGTGCCTGTAGAAGTTTACACCATTCAGTTTCAGTGCCTGTAGAAGTTTACCCCATTCAGATTCAGTACCTGCAGAAGTTTACACCATTCAGATTCAGTACCTGTAGAAGTTTACCCCATTCAGAGTCAGTGCCTGTGGAAGTTTATCCCATTCAGAATCAGTGCCTGTGGAAGTGTACCCCAGTGAGAGTCAGTGCCTTTGGAAGTTTTCCCCACTCAGAGTCAGTGCCTGTGCAAGTGCACCCCAGTGAGAGTCAGTGCCTGTGTAAGTGTACCCCAGTGAGAGTCAATGCCTGTGGATGTTTAACCCATTCAGAGACAGTGCCTGTGGAAATTTACCCCATTCAGAGTCAGTGCCTGTGGAAGTTTACCCCATTCAGAGTCAGTGCCTGTGGAAGTGTCCCCCAGTGAGCGACAGTGCCTGTGAAAGTGTACCCCAGTGAGAGTCATTGCCTCTGGAAGTGTACCCCATTAAGAGTCAGAGCCTGTGGAAGTTTACCTCATTGAGACTCAGTGCCTGTGGAAGTGTACACCAGTGAGAGTCTGTGCCTTTGGAAGTTTACCCCATTCGGAGTCAGTGCCTGTCGAAGTGTACCCAAGTGAGATTCAGTGGCTGGGTAGCGGCTCTCCATTAGGAGTCACTGCCGATAGAAGTGTATCCCATTCAGAGTCAGTGCATGTGGAAAGGTACACCAGTGAGAGTCAGTGCCTGTGGATGTTTACCCCATTCAGCTTCAGTACCTGTAGATGTTAACCCAATTCAGATTCAGTGCCTGTAGAAGTGTACCACAGTGAGAGTCAGTGCAAGTAGAAATGTACCCCTATGAGAGTCAGTGCCTGTAGAAGTGTACCCCAGTGAGATTCAGTGGCTGGGGAGCGGCTCTCCATTCGGAGTCACTGCCTATAGAAGTGTATCGCATTCAGAGTCAGTGCATGTGGAAAGGTACACCAGTGAGAGTCAGTGCCTGCAGAAGTGTACCCAAGTGAGAGTCAGTGCCTGTCGAAGTGTACCCAAGTGAGAGTCAGTGCCAATGGAAATGTACCCCAGTGCCAGTCATTGCCTGTGGAAATGTACCCCAGTGAGAGTCAGTGCCTGTGGAAGTTTACCCCATTCAGATTCAGTGCCTGTGGAAGTGTACCCCATTCAGAGTCAGTGTCTGTGGAAGTGTACCCCAGTGACAGTCAGTGCCTGTGGAAGTTTACCCCATTCAGAGTCATTGCCTGTGGAAGTACACCCAAGTGAGGGTCAGTGCCTGTGGATGTTTACCCCATTCTAAGTCAGTCCCTGTGGAAGTGTACCCCAGTGAGAGTCAGTGCCTGTGGAAGTGTACCCCGGTGAGAGTCATTGCCTCTGGAGGTTTACCCCATTCAGTGTCAGTACCTGTGGATGTTTATGCCATTCAGATTCAGTGCCTGTTGAAGTGTACCCCATTCAGAGTCAGTGCCTGTGGAAGTTTACCCCATTGAGAGTCAGTGCCTGTTGAAGTGCACCCCAGTGAGAGTCAGTGCCTGTGGAAGTTTACCCAAGTGAGAGTCAGTGCCTGTAGAAGTGTACCCCTGTTCGAGTCAGTGCCTAGGGAACGGTATCCAAGTGACAGCTAGAGCCAGTGGGACTGCACCCCAGTGAGAGACAGTGCCTGTGGAAGTGTACCCCAGTCAGAGTCAGTGCCTGTCGAAGTGTACCCCACTGAGAGTTATTGCCTGTGGAACAGTAACCAATTCAGTGTCAGTGCCTGTGGAAGTTTACACATTCGGAGTCAGTGCCTGTGGAAGTTTACCTCATTCAGATTCAGTGCCTGTGGAAGTGTACCCCAGTGAGAGTAAGTGCCTGTGGAAGTTTACCCCATTCGGATTCAGTGCCAGTGGAAGTGGACCCCAGTGAGAGTCAATGCCTGTGGATTTTCACCCCATTCAGAGTCAGTGCATGTGGAAGTGTGCACCAAAGAGAGACTTTGCCTGTGGAAGTTGACCCCATTCAGTGTCATTGCCTGTGGAAGTGCATCCCAGTGAGGGTCAGTGCCTGTGGAAGTTTACCCCATTCAGATTCAGTGCCTGTGGAAGTGTACCCCAGTGAGAGTCAGTGCCTGTTGACGTTTACCCCAGTGAGAGTCATTGCCTCTCGAAGTTTACGCCTTTCAGAATCAGTGCCTGTGGAAGTTTACCCCATTCAGATTCAGTGCCTGTGGAAGTTTACCCCATTCAGAGTCAGTGCCTATGGAAGTTTACCCCATTCAGATTCAGTGCCTGTTGAAGTGTCCCCCAGTGAGAGTCAGTGCCTGTGGAAGTTTACCCCATTCAGATTCAGTACCTGGAGAAGTTTACCCCATTCAGATGCCGTGCCTGTAGAAGTTTTCCCCATTCAGAGTCAGTGCCTTTGGAAGATTACCCCATTCAGAGTCAGTACCTGTGGAAGGGTACCACAGTGAGAGTCAGTGCCTTTGGAAATCTACCCCATACAGAGTCAGTGCCTGTGTAAGTGTACCCCAGTGAGAGTCAGTGCCTGTGGAAGTTTACCCCATTCAGATTCAGTACCTGTAGAACTTAACCCCATTCAGAGTCAGTGCCTGTGGAAGTTTACCCCATTCATAGTCAGTGCCTGTGGAAGTGTACCCCAGTGAGAGTCAGTGCCTTTGGAAGTTTTCCCCATTCCGAATCAGTGCCTGTGTAAGTATACCCCAGTGAGATTCAGTGCCTGTGGAAGTGTACCCCACTGAGAGTCAGTGCCTGTGGAAGTTTAACCCATTCAGAGTCAGTGCCTGTGGAAATGTACCCCAGTGAGAGTCAGTGCCTGCAGAAGTGTACCCAAGTGAGAGTCAGTGCCTGTAGAAGTGTACCCAAGTGAGAGCCAGTGCCTGTGGAAATGTACCCAATTGAGAGTCAGTATCTTTGGAAATGTACCCCAGTGAGAGTCAGTGCCTGAAGAAGTGTACCCAAGTGAGAATCAGTGCCTGTGGAAGTTTACCCCATTCAGATACAGAGCCTGTGGAAGTGTACCCCAGTGAGAGTCATTGCCTGTGGAAGTTTACCCCATTCAGAGTCAGTCCCTGTTGAAGTGTGCCCCAGTGAGAGTCAGTGCCTGTGGAAGTATACCTCTTTCAGACTCAGTGTCTGTGGAAGTGCACCCAAGTGAGGGTCAGTGCCTGTGGTACAAAAACAAGAAATGCTGGAATCAGTAAGCAGGTCTGGCAGCATCTTTGGAAAGAGAAGCAGAGTTTACGTTTCGGGTCAGTGACCCTTCTTCGGAACTGACAAATATTGGAAAAGTCACAGATTATAAACAAGTGAGGTGGGGGTGGGGCAAGAGCTAACAAAGGAGCAGGTGCAGATTGGACCAGGCATCATAGCTGACCAAAAGTTCACGGAGAAAAGGCAAACAATATGTTAATGGTGTGTTGAAAGACAAAGCAATATTGTTTGCCTTTTCTCCTTGACCTTTTGGTCTGCTATGTGGCCTGGTCCAATCTGCACCTTCTCCTTTGTTATCTCTTGCCCCACCCCCACCTCACTTGTTTATAATCTGTGACTTTTCTAATATTTGTCACTTCCGAAGAAGGGTCACTGACCCGAAACGTTAACTCTGCTTCTCTTTCCACAGATGCTGCTAGACCTGCTGAGTGAATCCAGCATTTCTTGTTTTTGTTTCAGATTTCCAGCATCCGCAGTATTTTGCTTTTATTTCAGTGCCTGTGTAAGTTTACCCCATTCAGTGTCAGTGCCTGTGGAAGTGTCCCCCAGTGAGAGTCAGTGCCTGTGGTAGTGTACCCCAGTTCGAGTCATTGCCTCTGGAAGTTTACCCCATTCAGAGTCAGTACCTGTGGATGTTTACACCATTCAGATTCAGTCCCTGTGGAAGTGTACCCCAGTGAGAGTCAGTGCCTGTGGATGTTGGCCCCATTCAGAGTCAGTGCCTGTGGAAGTGCCCCCCAGTGAGAGCCAGGGCCGATGGAAGTTTACCCCTTTCAGAATCAGTGCCTGTGGAAATGTCCCCCAGTGTCAGTCAGTGCCTGTGGAAGTTTATCCCATGCAGATTCAGTACCTGTAGAAGTTTACCCCATTCAGATTCAGTGTCTGTAGAAGATTACTCCTTTCAGAGTCACTGCCTGTGGACGTTTACCCCATTCAGTGTCAGTACATGTGGAAGTGCACACCAGTGAGAGTCAGTGCCTGTGGAAGTTTACCCCATTGAGAGAAAGTGCCTGTGGAATTTCAACCCATTCAGAGACAGTGCCTGTGGAAGTTTACCCCAGTGAGAGTCAGTGCCTGTGAAAGTTTACACCATTCAGATTCAGTGCCTGTAGAAGTATACACCATTCAGATTCAGTACCTGTAGAAGTTTACCCCATTCAGATTCGGTGCCTGTGGAAATGTACCCCATTCAGATTCAGAGACAGTAGAAGTTAAACCCATTCAGAGTCAGTGCCTGTGGAATTTCAACCCATTCAGAGACAGTGCCTGTGGAGGTTTACCCCAGTGAGAGTCAGTGCCTGTGAAAGTTTACACCATTCAGATTCAGTGCCTGTAGAAGTTTACCCCATTCAGATTCAGGACGTGAAGAAGTATACACCATTCATATTCAGTACCTGTAGAAGTTTACCCCATTCAGATTCAGTGCCTGTGGAAATGTACCCCATTCAGATTCAGAGACAGTAGAAGTTAAACCCATTCAGAGTCAGTGCCTGTGGAAGTTTACCCCATTCAGAGTCAGTGCCTGTGGAAGTTTACCCCATTCAGAGTCAGTACCTGTGGATGTTTACACCATTCAGATTCAGTGCCTGTGGAAGTGTACCCCATTCAGATTCAGTACCTCTAGAAGTTTACACCATTCAGATTCAGTGCCTAAAGAAGTGTACCCCACTCAGAGTCAGTGCATGTGGAAATGTACACCAGTGAGAGTCAGTGCCTGTGGAAATGTACCCCAGTGAGTGTCAGTGCCTGTGGAAGTGTACCCCTGTGAGAGTCAGTGCCTGTGGAAGTTTACACCATTCAGAGTCAGTGCCTGTGCAAGTTTACCCCATTCAGATTCAGTACCTCTAGAAGTTTACACCATTCAGATTCAGTGCCTAAAGACGTGTACCCCACTCAGAGTCAGTGCATGTGGAAATGTACACCAGTGAGAGTCAGTGCCTGTGGAAATGTACCCCAGTGAGAGTCAGTGCCTGCAGAAGTGTACCCAAGTGATAGTCAGTGCCTGTAGAAGTGTACCCAAGTGAGAGTCAGTGCCTGTGTAAATGTACCCCAGTGAGAGTCAGTGCCTGTGGAAATGTACCCCAGTGATAGTCAGTGCCTGAAGAAGTGTACCCAAGTGAGAATCAGTGCCTGTGGATGTTTACCCCATTCAGATTCAGTGCCTGTGATAGTGTACCCCAGTGAGAGTCAGTGCCTGTGGAAGTTTACCCCATTCAGAGTCAGTGCCTGTGGAAGTGTGCCCCAGTGAGAGTCAGTGCCTGTGGAAGTTTACCCCATTCAGAGTCAGTGCCTGTGGAAGTGCACCCAAGTGAGGGTCAGTGCCTGTGGAACAAAAACAAGAAATGCTGGAATCACTCAGCAGGTCTGGCAGCATCTTTGGAAAGAGAAGCAGAGTTTACGTTTCGGGTCAGTGACCCTTCTTCGGAACTGACAAATATTAGAAAAGTCACAGATTATAAACAGGTGAGGTGGGGGTGAGGCAAGAGATAACAAATGAGCAGGTGCAGGTTGGACCAGGCCGCATAGCTGACCAAAAGTTCACGGAGAAAAGGCAAACAATATGTTAATGGTGTGTTGAAAGACAAAGCAATATTGTTTGCCTTTTCTCCGTGACCTTTTGGTCTGCTATGTGGCCTGGTCCAATCTGCACCTTCTCCATTGTTATCTCTTGCCCCACCCCCACCTCACTTGTTTATAATCTGTGACTTTTCTAATATTTGTCACTTCCGAAGAAGGGTCACTGACCCGAAACGTTAACTCTGCTTCTCTTTCCACAGATGCTGCCAGACCTGCTGAGTGAATCCAGCATTTCTTGTTTTTGTTTCAGATTTCCAGCATCCACAGTATTTTGCTTTTATTTCAGTGCCTGTGTAAGTTTACCCCATTCAGAGTCAGTGCCTGTGGAAGTGTCCCCCAGTGAGAGTCAGTGCCTGTGGTAGTTTACCCAAATCAGAGTCAGTACCTGTGGATGTTTACAACATTCAGATTCAGTCCCTGTGGAAGTGTACCCCAGTGAGAGTCAGTGCATGTGGAAGTTGGCCCCATTCAGTGTCAGTGCCTGTGGAAGTGCCCCCCAGTGAGAGCCAGGGCCGATGGAAGTTTACCCCTTTCAGAATCAGTGCCTGTGGAAATGTCCCCCAGTGTCAGTCAGTGCCTGTGGAAGTTTATCCCATTCAGATTCAGTGTCTGTAGAAGATTACTCCTTTCAGAGTCACTGCCTATGGACGTTTACCCCATTCAGTGTCAGTACCTGTGGAAGTGCACACCAGTGAGAGTCAGTGCCTGTGGAAGTTTACCCCATTGAGAGTCAATGCCTGTGGAATTTCAACCCATTCAGAGACAGTGCCTGTGGAAGTTTACCCCAGTGAGAGTCAGTGCCTGTGAAGGTTTACACCATTCAGATTCAGTGCCTGTAGAAGTTTACCCCATTCAGATTCAGTGCCTGTGGAAATGTACCCCATTCAGATTCAGAGACAGTAGAAGTTAAACCCATTCAGAGTCAGTGCCTGTGGAAGTTTACCCCATTCAGAGTCAGTACCTGTGGATGTTTACACCATTCAGATTCAGTGCCTGTGGAAGTGTACCCCAGTGAGAGTCATTGCCTCTGGAAGTTTACCCCATTCAGAGTCAGTACCTGTGGATGTTTACGCCATTCAGATTCAGTGCCTGTGGAAGTGTACCCCATTCAGATTCAGTACCTCGAGAGGTTTACACCATTCAGATTCAGTGCCTAAAGAAGTGTACCCCACTCAGAGTCAGTGCATGTGGAAATGTACACCAGTGAGAGTCAGTGCCTGTGGAAATGTACCCCAGTGAGTGTCAGTGCCTGTGGAAGTGTACCCCTGTGAGAGTCAGTGCCTGTGGAAGTATACACCACTCAGAGTCAGTGCCTGTGCAAGTTTACCCCATTCAGATTCAGTACCTCTAGAAGTTTACACCATTCAGATTCAGTGCCTGAAGAAGTGTCCCCCACTCAGAGTCAGTGCATGTGGAAATGTACACCAGTGAGAGTCAGTGCCTGTGGAAATGTACCCCAGTGAGAGTCAGTGCCTGCAGAAGTGTACCCAAGTGATAGTCAGTGCCTGTAGAAGTGTACCCAAGTGAGAGTCAGTGCCTGTGGAAATGGACGCCAGTGAGAGTCAGTGCCTGTGGAAATGTACCCCAGTGAGAGTCAGTGCCTGAAGAAGTGTACCCAAGTGAGAATCAGTGCCTGTGGATGTTTACCCCATTCAGATTTAGTGCCTGTGGAAGCGTACCCCAGTGAGAGTCAGTGCCTGTGGAAGTTTACCCCATTCAGAGTCAGTGCCTGTGGAAGTGTGCCCCAGTGAGAGTCAGTGCCTGTGGAAGTTTACCCCATTCAGAGTCAGTGCCTGTGGAAGTGCACCCAAGTGAGGGTCAGTGCCTGTGGAACAAAAACAAGAAATGCTGGAATCACTCAGCAGGTCTGGCAGCATCTTTGGAAAGAGAAGCAGAGTTTACGTTTCGGGTCAGTGACCCTTCTTCGGAACTGACAAATATTAGAAAAGTCACAGATTATAAACAAGTGAGGTGGGGGTGGGGCAAGAGATAACAAATGAGCAGGTGCAGGTTGGACCAGGCCGCATAGCTGACCAAAAGTTCACGGAGAAAAGGCAAACAAGATGTTAATGGTGTGTTGAAAGACAAAGCAATATTGTTTGCCTTTTCTCCGTGACCTTTTGGTCTGCTATGTGGCCTGGTCCAATCTGCACCTTCTCCTTTGTTTATCTCTTGCCCCACCCCCACCTCACTTGTTTATAATCTGTGACTTCTCTAATATTTGTCAGTTCCGAAGAAGGGTCACTGACCCGAAACGTTAACTCTGCTTCTCTTTCCACAGATGGTGCCAGACCTGCTGAGTGATTCCAGCATTTCTTGTTTTTGTTTCAGATTTCCAGCATCCGCAGCATTTTGCTTTTATTTCAGTGCCTGTGGAAGTTTACCCCATTCAGAGTCAGAGCCTGTGAAAGTGACCCCAGTGGGAGTCAGTGCCTGTGGAAGTGTACCCCAGTGAGAGTCATTGCCTCTGGAAGTTTACCCCATTCAGAGTCAGTACCTGTGGATGTTTACGTCATTCAGATTCAGTGCCTGTGGAAGTGTACCCCTGTGAGAGTCAGTGCCTGTGGAAGTTTGCCCCATTCAGAGTCAGTGCCTGTGGAAGTGCACCCCAGTGAGAGTCAGGGCCTGTGGAAGTTTAACCCTTTCAGAGTCAGTGCCTGTGGAAGTGTCCCCCAGTGTGAGTCAGTGCCTGTGGAAGTTTACCCCATGCAGATTCAGTACCTGGAGAAGTTTACCCCATTCAGATTCAGTATCTGTCGAAGATTAACCCTTTCAGAGTCACTGCCTGTGGACGTTTACCCCATTCAGTGTCAGTACCTGTAGAAGTGTACCCCAGTGCGAGTCAGTGCCTGTGGAAGTTTACCCCAGTGAGAGACAGTGCCTGTGGAAGTTTACCCCATTCAGCTTCAGTCCCTGCAGAAGTTTACACCATTCAGATTCAGTGCCTGTAGAAGTGTACCCCTGTGAGAGTCAGTGCCTGTAGAAGTGTACCCCAGTGAGATTCAGTGGCTGGGGAGCGGCTCTCCATTCGGAGTCACTGCCTATAGAAGTGCATCCCATTCAGAGTCAGTGCATGTGGAAAGGTACACCAGTGAGAGTCAGTGCCTGAAGAAGTGATCCCAAGTGAGAGTTGGTGCCTGTGGAAGTTTACCACATTCAGATTCAGTGCCTGTGGAAGTGTACCCCAGTGAGAGTCATTGCCTGTGGAAGTTTACCCCATTCAGAGTCAGTGCCTGTGGAAGTGTACCCCAGTGACAGTCAGTGCCTGTGGTAGTTTACCCCAGTGAGAGTCTGTGCCTGTGGAAGTGCACCCAAGTGAGGGTCAGTGCCTGTGGAAGTTTACACCATTCAGATTCAGTGCCTGTTGAAGTTTACCCCATTCAGATTCAGTACCTGTAGAAGTTTACTCCATTCAGATTCAGTACCTGTAGAAGTTTACCCCATTCAGATTCAGTACCTGCAGAAGTTTACCCCATTCAGATTCAGTGCCTGTGGAAATGTACCCCATTCAGATTCAGAGCCAGTAGAAGTTAACCCCATTCAGAGTCAGTGCCTGTGGAAGTTTACACCATTCAGAGTCAGTGCCTGTGGAAGTGTACCCCAGTGAGAGTCAGTGCCTTTGGAAGTTTACCCCACTCAGATTCAGTGCCTGTGTAAGTGTACCCCAGTGAGAGTCAGTGCCTGTGCAAGTGTACCCCAGTGAGAGTCAGTGCCTGAGAATGTTTAACCCATTCAGAGAGAGTGCCTGTGGAAGTGTACCCCAGTGAGAGTCTGTGCCTGTGGAAGTTTACCCCATTCAGAGTCAGTGCCTGTGGAAGTGTACCCCAGTGAGAGTCAGTGCCTGTGGAGGTTTACCACATTCAGATTCAGTACCTGTAGAAGTTTACCCCATTCAGATTCAGTGCGTGTGGAAGTGTACCCCATTCAGAGTCAGTGCCTGTGGAAGTTTACCCCATTCAGAGTCAGTGCCTGTGGATGTTTACCCCAGTGAGAGTCAGTGCCTGTGGAAGTTTACCCCATTCAGCTTCAGTCCCTGCAGAAGTTTACACCATTCAGATTCAGTGCCTGTAGAAGTGTACCCCTGTGAGAGTCAGTGCCTGTGGAAGTGTACCCCAGTGAGAGTCAGTGCCTGTGGAGGTTTACCACATTCAGATTCAGTACCTGTAGAAGTTTACCCCATCCAGATTCAGTGCGTGTGGAAGTGTACCCCATTCAGAGTCAGTGCCTGTGGAAGTTTACCCCATTCAGAGTCAGTGCCTGTGGAAGTGTACCCCAGTGAGTGTCATTGCCTGTGGAAGTTTACCCCATTTAGAGTCTGTGCCTGTGGAAGTTTACCCCAGTGAGAGTCAGTGCCTGTGGAAGTTTACCCCATTCAGCTTCAGTCCCTGCAGAAGTTTACACCATTCAGATTCAGTGCCTGTAGAAGTGTACCCCTGTGAGAGTCATTGCCTGTAGAAGTGTACCCCAGTGAGATTCAGTGGCTTGGGAGCAGCTCTGCATTCGGAGTCACTGCCTATAGAAGTGCATCCCATTCAGAGTCAGTGCATGTGGAAAGGTACACCAGTGAGAGTCAGTGCCTGAAGAAGTGATCCCAAGTGAGAGTTGGTGCCTGTGGAAGTTTACCACATTCAGATTCAGAGCCTGTGGAATTGTACCCCAGTGAGAGTCATTGCCTGTGGAAGTTTACCCCATTCAGATTCAGTGCCTGTGGAAGTGTACCCCAGTGACAGTCAGTGCCTGTGGAAGTTTACCCCAGTGAGAGTCTGTGCCTGTGGAAGTGCACCCAAGTGAGGGTCAGTGCCTGTGGAAGTTTACACCATTCAGATTCAGTGCCTGTTGAAGTTTACCCCATTCAGATTCAGTACCTGTAGAAGTTTACTCCATTCAGATTCAGTACCTGTAGAAGTTTACCCCATTCAGATTCAGTACCTGTAGAAGTTTACCCCATTCAGATTCAGTGCCTGTGGAAGTTTATCCCATTCAGATTCAGTGCCTCTGGAAGTGTACCCCAGTGAGAGTCAGTGCCTGTGGAAGCGCACCCAAGTGGGGGTCAATGCCGGCAGAAGTGTACCCCATTCGGAGTCAGTGGCAGTGGAAGTGTCCCCCTGTGACAGTCAGTGCCTGTGGGAGTGTTCGCCAGTTATTGTCATTGCCTCTGGAAGATTACCCCATTCAGAGTCAGTACCTGTGGATGTTTACCCCATTCAGTGTCAGTGCCTGTGGAAGTTTACCCCATTCAGAGTCAGTGCCTGTGTAAGTGTACCCCAGTGAGATTCAGTGCCTGTGGATGTTTACCCCATTCAGATTCAGTACCTGTAGAAGTTTACCCCATTCAGATTCAGAGCCTGAAGAAGTTAACCCCATTCAGAGTCAGTGCCTTTGGAAGTTTACCCCATTCATAGTCAGTGCCTGTGGAAGTGTACCCCAGTGAGATTCAGTGCCTGTGGAAGTGTACCCCAGTGAGAGTCAGTGCCTGTGGAATTTCAACCCATTCAGAGACAGTGCCTGTGGAAGTTTACCCCAGTGAGAGTCAGTACCTGTGAAAGTTTACACCATTCAGATTCAGTGCCTGTAGAAGTTTACCCCATTCAGATTCAGGACCTGTAGAAGTATACACCATTCAGATTCAGTACCTGTAGAAGTTTACCCCATTCAGATTCAGTGCCTGTGGAAATGTACCCCATTCAGATTCAGAGACAGTAGAAGTTAAACCCATTCAGAGTCAGTGCCTGTGGAAGTTTACCCCATTCAGAGTCAGTACCTGTGGATGTTTACACCATTCAGATTCAGTGCCTGTGGAAGTGCACCCCAGTGAGAGTCATTGCCTCTGGAAGTTTACCCCATTCAGAGTCAGTACCTGTGGATGTTTACACCATTCAGATTCAGTGCCTGTGGAAGTGTACAACAGTGAGAGTCAGTGCCTGTGGAAGTTTGCCCCATTCAGAGTCAGTGCCTGTGGAAGTGCACCCCAGTGAGAGTCAGGGCCTGTGGAAGGTTACCCCTTTCAGAGTCAGTGCCTGTGGAAGTGTCCCCCCGTGTGAGTCAGTGCCTGTGGAAGTTTACCCCATGCAGATTCAGTACCTGTAGAAGTTTACCCCATTCAGATTCAGTGTCTGTAGAAGATTACCCCTTTCAGAGTCACTGCCTGTGGACGTTTACCCCATTCAGTGTCAGTTCCATGTGGAAGTGTACCCCTGTGAGAGTCAGTGCCTGTGGAAGTTTACCCCAGTGAGAGTCAGTGCCTGTGGAAGTTTAACCCATTCAGAGTCAGTGCCTGTGGAAGTTTTCCCCAGTGAGAGTCAGTGCCTGTGGAAGTTTACACCATTCAGAGTCAGTGCCTGTGGAAGTTTACCCCATTCAGATTCAGTACCTGTAGAAGTTTACACCATTCAGATTCAGTCCCTGTAGAAGTTTACCCCATTCAGATTCAGTGCCTGTGGAAGTTTACCCCATTCAGAGACAGTGCCTATGGAAATGTACCCCATTCAGATTCAGAGACAGTAGAAGTTAAACCCATTCAGAGTCAGTGCCAGTGGAAGTTTACTCCATTCAGAGTCAGTACCTGTGGATGTTTACACCATTCAGATTCAGTGCCTGTGGAAGTGTACCCCAGTGAGAGTCATTGCCTCTGGAAGTTTACCCCATTCAGAGTCAGTACCTGTGGATGTTTACGCCATTCAGATTCAGTGCCTGTGGAAGTGTACCCCATTCAGATTCAGTACCTCTAGAAGTTTACACCATTCAGATTCAGTGCCTAAAGAAGTGTACCCCACTCAGAGTCAGTACATGTGGAAATGTACACCAGTGAGAGTCAGTGCCTGTGGAAATGTACCCCAGTGAGTGTCAGTGCCTGTGGAAGTGTACCCCTGTGAGAGTCAGTGCCTGTGGAAGTATACACCATTCAGAGTCAGTGCCTGTGCAAGTTTACCCCATTCAGATTCAGTACCTCTAGAAGTTTACACCATTCAGATTCAGTGCCTAAAGAAGTGTACCCCACTCAGAGTCAGTACATGTGGAAATGTACACCAGTGAGAGTCAGTGCCTGTGGAAATGTACCCCAGTGAGAGTCAGTGCCTGCAGAAGTGTACCCAAGTGATAGTCAGTGCCTGTAGAAGTGTACCCAAGTGAGAGTCAGTGCCTGTGGAAATGGACCCCAGTGAGAGTCAGTGCCTGTGGAAATGTACCCCAGTGAGAGTCAGTGCCTGAAGAAGTGTACCCAAGTGAGAATCAGTGCCTGTGGATGTTTACCCCATTCAGATTCAGTGCCTGTGGAAGCGTACCCCAGTGAGAGTCAGTGCCTGTGGAAGTTTACCCCATTCAGAGTCAGTGCCTGTGGAAGTGCACCCAAGTGAGGGTCAGTGCCTGTGGAACAAAAACAAGAAATGCTGGAATCACTCAGCAGGTCTGGCAGCATCTTTGGAAAGAGAAGCAGAGTTTACGTTTCAGGTCAGTGACCCTTCTTCGGAACTGACAAATATTAGAAAAGTCACAGATTATAAACAAGTGAGGTGGGGGTGGGGCAAGAGATAACAAATGAGCAGGTGCAGGTTGGACCAGGCCGCATAGCTGACCAAAAGTTCACGGAGAAAAGGCAAACAATATGTTAATGGTGTGTTGAAAGACAAAGCAATATTGTTTGCCTTTTCTCCGTGACCTTTTGGTCTGCTATGTGGCCTGGTCCAATCTGCACCTTCTCCATTGTTATCTCTTGCCCCACCCCCACCTCACTTGTTTATAATCTGTGACTTTTCTAATATTGGTCAGTTCCGAAGAAGGGTCACTGACCCGAAACGTTAACTCTGCTTCTCTTTCCACAGATGGTGCCAGACCTGCTGAGTGATTCCAGCATTTCTTGTTTTTGTTTCAGATTTCCAGCATCCGCAGCATTTTGCTTTTATTTCAGTGCCTGTGGAAGTTTACCCCATTCAGAGTCAGAGCCTGTGAAAGTGACCCCAGTGGGAGTCAGTGCCTGTGGAAGTGTACCCCAGTGAGAGTCATTGCCTCTGGAAGTTTACCCCATTCAGAGTCAGTACCTGTGGATGTTTACGTCTTTCAGATTCAGTGCCTGTGGAAGTGTACCCCTGTGAGAGTCAGTGCCTGTGGAAGTTTGCCCCATTCAGAGTCAGTGCCTGTGGAAGTGCACCCCAGTGAGAGTCAGGGCCTGTGGAAGTTTACCCCTTTCAGAGTCAGTGCCTGTGGAAGTGTACCCCAGTGTGAGTCAGTGCCTGTGGAAGTTTACCCCATGCAGATTCAGTACCTGTAGAAGTTTACCCCATTCAGATTCAGTATCTGTAGAAGAGTAACCCTTTCAGAGTCACTGCCTGTGGACGTTTACCCCATTCAGTGTCAGTACCTGTAGAAGTGTACCCCAGTGCGAGTCAGTGCTGTGGAAGTTTACCCCAGTGAGAGTCAGTGCCTGTGGAAGTTGAACCCATTCAGAGTCAGTGCCTGTGGAAGTTTACCCCAGTGAGAGTCAGTGCCTGTGGAAGTTTACACCATTCAGATTCAGTGCCTGTTGAAGTTTACCCCATTCAGATTCAGTACCTGTAGAAGTTTACTCCATTCAGATTCAGTACCTGTAGAAGTTTACCCCATTCAGATTCAGTACCTGCAGAAGTTTACCCCATTCAGATTCAGTGCTTGTGGAAATGTACGGCATTCAGATTCAGAGCCAGTAGAAGTTAACCCCATTCAGAGTCAGTGCCTGTGGAAGTTTACACCATTCAGAGTCAGTGCCTGTGGAAGTGTACCCCAGTGAGAGTCAGTGCCTTTGGAAGTTTACCCCAGTGAGAGTCATTGCCTCTGTAAGTGTACCCCAGTGAGAGTCAGTGCCTGTGGAAGTGTACCCCAGTGAGAGTCAGTGCCTGAGAATGTTTAACCCATTCAGAGAGAGTGCCTGTGGAAGTGTACCCCAGTGAGAGTCTGTGCCTGTGGAAGTTTACCCCATTCAGAGTCAGTGCCAGTGGAAGTGTACCCCAGTGAGAGTCAGTGCCTGTGGAGGTTTACCACATTCAGATTCAGTACCTGTAGAAGTTTACTCCATCCAGATTCAGTGCGTGTGGAAGTGTACCCCATTCAGAGTCAGTGCCTGTGGAAGTTTACCCCATTCAGAGTCAGTGCCTGTGGAAGTGTCCCCCAGTGAGTGTCATTGCCTGTGGAAGTTTACCCCATTTAGAGTCTGTGCCTGTGGAAGTTTACCCCAGTGAGAGTCAGTGCCTGTGGAATTTTACCCCATTCAGCTTCAGTCCCTGCAGAAGTTTACACCATTCAGATTCAGTGCCTGTAGAAGTGTACCCCTGTGAGAGTCAATGCCTGTAGTAGTGTACCCCAGTGAGATTCAGTGGCTGGGGAGCGGCTCTCCATTCGGAGTCACTGCCTATAGAAGTGCATCCCATTCAGAGTCAGTGCATGTGGAAAGGTACACCAGTGAGAGTCAGTGCCTGAAGAAGTGATCCCAAGTGAGTGTTGGTGCCTGTGGAAGTTTACCACATTCAGATTCAATGCCTGTGGAAGTGTACCCCAGTGAGAATCATTGCCTGTGGAAGTTTACCCCATTCAGAGTCAGTGCCTGTGGAAGTGTACCCCAGTGACAGTCAGTGCCTGTGGAAGTTTACCCCAGTGAGAGTCTGTGCCTGTGGAAGTGCACCCAAGTGAGGGTCAGTGCCTGTGGAAGTTTACACCATTCAGATTCAGTGCCTGTTGAAGTTTACCCCATTCAGATTCAGTACCTGTAGAAGTTTACTCCATTCAGATTCAGTGCCTGTAGAAGTTTACCCCATTCAGATTCAGGACCTGTAGAAGTTTACCCCATTCAGATTCAGTGCGTGTGGAAGTGTACCCTATTCAGAGTCAGTGCCTGTGGAAGTTTACCCCATTCAGAGTCAGTGCCTGTGGAAGTTTACCCCAGTGAGAGTCAGTGCCTGTGGAAGTTTACCCCATTCAGCTTCAGTCCCTGCAGAAGTTTACACCATTCAGATTCAGTGCCTGGAGAAGTGTACCCCTGTGAGAGTCAGTGCCTGTAGAAGTGTACCCCAGTGGGATTCAGTGACTGGGGAGCGGCTCTCCATTCGGAGTCACTGCCTATAGAAGTGCATCCCATTCAGAGTCAGTGCATGTGGAAAGGTACACCAGTGAGAGTCTTTGCCTGAAGAAGTGATCCCAAGTGAGAGTTGGTGCCTGTGGAAGTTTACCACATTCAGATTCAGTGCCTGTGGAAGTGTACCCCAGTGAGAGTCATTGCCTGTGGAAGTTTACCCCATTCAGAGTCAGTGCCTGTGGATGTGTACCCCAGTGACAGTCAGTGCCTGTGGAAGTTTACCACAATCAGCGTCAGTGCCTGTGGAAGTGCACCCAAGTGAGGGTCAGTGCCTGTGGAAATGCACCCCAGTGAGAGTCATTGCCTGTGAAAATGTACCCCAGTGAGTGTCAGTGCCTGCAGAAGTGTACCCAAGTGAGAGTCAGTGCCTGTGGAAGTTTATCCCATTCAGATTCAGTGCCTCTGGAAGTGTACCCCAGTGAGAGTCAGTGCCTGTGGAAGTATACCGCATTCAGAGTCAGTGTCTCTGGAAGTGTACCCCAGTGAGAGTGTGTGCCTGTGGAAGCGCACCCAAGTGGGGGTCAATGCCTGTGGAAGTGTACCCCATTCGGAGTCAGTGGCAGTGTAAGTGTCCCCCTGTGACAGTCAGTGCCTGTGGGAGTGTTCGCCAGTTATTGTCATTGCCTCTGGAAGATTACCCCATTCAGTGTCAGTGCCTGTGGAAGTTTACCGAATTCAGAGTCAGTGCCTGTGTAAGTGTACCCCAGTGAGAGTCAGTGCCTGTGGAAGTATACCGCATTCAGAGTCAGTGTCTCTGGAAGTGTACCCCAGTGAGAGTGTGTGCCTGTGGAAGCGCACCCAAGTGGGGGTCAATGCCTGTGGAAGTGTACCCCATTCGGAGTCAGTGGCAGTGTAAGTGTCCCCCTGTGACAGTCAGTGCCTGTGGGAGTGTTCGCCAGTTATTGTCATTGCCTCTGGAAGATTACCCCATTCAGAGTCAGTACCTGTGGATGTTTACCCCATTCAGTGTCAGTGCCTGTGGAAGTTTACCGAATTCAGAGTCAGTGCCTGTGTAAGTGTACCCCAGTGAGATTCAGTGCCTGTGGAAGTTTACCCCATTCAGATTCAGTACCTGTCGAAGTTTACCCCATTCAGATTCAGAGCCTGAAGATGTTAACCCCATTCAGAGTCAGTGCCTTTGGAAGTTTACCCCATTCATAGTCAGTGCCTGTGGAAGTGTACCCCAGTGAGAGTCAGTGCCTTTTGAAGTTTTCCCCATTCCGAATCAGTGCCTGTGTATGTATACCCCAGTGAGATTCAGTGCCTGTGGAAGTGTACCCCAGTGAGAGTCAGTGCCTGTGGAATTTCAACCCATTCAGAGACAGTGCCTGTGGAAGTTTACCCCAGTGAGAGTCAGTGCCTGTGAAAGTTTACACCATTCAGATTCAGTACCTGTAGAAGTTTACGCCATTCAGATCCAGAACCTGTAGAAGTTTACCCCATTCAGATTCAGTGCCTGTGGAAATGTACCCCATTCAGATTCAGAGACAGTAGAAGTTAAACCCATTCAGAGTCAGTGCCTGTGGAAGTTTACCCCATTCAGAGTCAGTACCTGTGGATGTTTACACCATTCAGATTCAGTGCCTGTGGAAGTGTACCCCAGTGAGAGTCAGTGCCTGTGGAAGTTTGCCCCATTCAGAGTCAGTGCCTGTGGAAGTGCACCCCAGTGAGAGTCAGGGCCTGTGGAAGGTTACCCCTTTCAGAGTCAGTGCCTGTGGAAGTGTCCCCCCGTGTGTGTCAGTGACTGTGGAAGTTTACCCCATGCAGATTCAGTACCTGTAGAAGTTTACCCCATTCAGATTCAGTGTCTGTAGAAGATTACCCCTTTCAGAGTCACTGCCTGTGGACGTTTACCCCATTCAGTGTCAGTTCCATTTGGAAGTGTACCCCTGTGAGAGTCAGTGCCTGTGGAAGTTTACCCCAGTGAGAGTCAGTGCCTGTGGAAGTTTAACCCATTCAGAGTCAGTGCCTGTGGAAGTTTACCCCAGTGAGAGCCAGTGCCTGTGGAAGTTTACACCATTCAGATTCAGTGCCTGTAGAAGTTTACCCCATTCAGATTCAGTACCTGTAGAAGTTTACACCATTCAGATTCAGTGCCTGTAGAAGTTTACCCCATTCAGATTCAGTACCTGTAGAAGTTTACCCCATTCAGATTCAGTGCCTGTAGAAGTTTACCCCATTCAGATTCAGTGCCTGTAGAAGTTTACCCCCTTCAGATTCAGTACCTGTAGAAGTTT
This sequence comes from Heterodontus francisci, assembly GCF_036365525.1. Taxonomy (NCBI): domain Eukaryota; kingdom Metazoa; phylum Chordata; class Chondrichthyes; order Heterodontiformes; family Heterodontidae; genus Heterodontus; species Heterodontus francisci. Next base: position 6,257,583 of record NC_090403.1, on the reverse strand, counting down.
ACCCCATTCAGAGTCAGTGCCTGTGGAAGTTTACCCCATTCAGAGTCAGTGCCTGTGGAAGTGTACCCCAGTGAGAGTCACTGCATTTGGAAGTTTACCCCACTCAGAGTCAGTGCCTGTGTAAGTGTACCCCAGTGAGAGTCAGTGCCTGTGGAAGTGTACCCCAGTGAAAGTCAGTGCCTGTGGATGTTTAACCCATTCAGAGACAGTGCCTGTGGAAGTGTACCCCAGTGAGAGTCAGTGCCTGTGGAAGTTTACCCCATTCAGAGTCAGTGCCTGTGGAAGTGTACCCCAGTGAGAGTCATTGCCTGTGGAAGTTTACCCCATTTGGAGCCAGTGCCTGTGGAAGTTTACCCCAGTGAGAGTCAGTGCCTGTGGAAGTTTATCCCATTCAGCTTCAGTCCCTGTCGAAGTTTACACCATTCAGATTCTGTGCCTGTCAAAGTGCACCCAGTGAGAGTCAGTGCCAATGAAAATGTACCCCTGTGAGAGTCAGTGCCTGTAGAAGTGTACCCCAGTGAGATTCAGTGCCTGAAGAAGTGATCCCAAGTGAGAGTTGGTGCCTGTGGAAGTTTAGCCCATTCAGATTCAGTGCCTGTGGAAGTGTACCCCAGAGAGAGTCAGTGCCTGTAGAAGTGTACCCATTGAGAGTCAGTGCCAATGGAAATGCACCCCTGTGAGAGTCAGTGCCTGGAGAAGTGTACCCCAGTGAGATTCAGTGGCTGGGGAGCAGCTCTCCATTAGGAGTCACTGCCTATGGAAGTGCATCCCATTCAGATTCAGTGCATGTGGAAAGGTACACCAGTGAGAGTCAGTGCCTGTGGAAGTGTACCCAAGTGAGATTCAGTGCCTGCAGAAGTGTACCCAAGTGAGAGTCAGTGCCTGAAGAAGTGATCCCAAGTGACAGTTGGTGCCTGTGGAAGTTTACCCCATTCAGATTCAGTGCCTGTGGAAGTGTACCCCAGTGAGAGTCAGTGCCTGTGGAAGTTTACCCCATTCAGAGTCAGTGCCTGTGGAAGTGTACCCCAGTGACAGTCAGTGCCTGTGGAAGTTTACCCCATTCAGAGTCAGTGCCTGTGGGAGTGCACCCAAGTGAGGGTCAGTGCCTGTGGAAATGCACCCCAGTGAGAGTCAGTGCCTGTGAAAATGTACCCCAGTGAGAGTCATTGCCTGCAGAAGTGTACCCAAGTGAGAGTCAGTGCCTGTGGAAGTTTACCCCATTCAGATTCAGTGCCTGTGGAAGTGTACCCCAGTGAGAGTCAGTGCCTGTGGAAGTTTACCCCATTCAGAGTCATTGCGTCTGGAAGTGTACCCCAGTGAGAGTCAGTGCCTGTGGAAGTTTACCGCATTCAGAGACAGTGCCTCTGGAAGTGTACCCCAGTGAGAGTGTGTGCCTTTGGAAGTGCACAAATGTGAGAGTCAATGCCTGTGGAAGTGTACCCCATTCGGAGTCAGTGGCAGTGGAAGTGTCCCCCTTTGAGAGTCAGTGCCCGTGGGAGTGTACCCCAGTTAGTGTCATTGCCTCTGGAAGATTACCCCTTTCAGAGTCAGTACCTGTAGAATTTTACCCCATTCAGATTCAGAGCCTGTGGAAGTTAACCGCATTCAGAGTCAGTGCCTGTGGAAGTTTACCCCATTCATAGTCAGTGCCTGTGGAAGTGTACCCCAGTGAGTGTCATTGCCTTTGGAAGTTTTGCCCATTCCGAATCAGTGCCCGTGTAAGTGTACCCCAGTGAGAGTCAGTGCCTGTGGAAGTTTAACCCATTCAGAGTCAGTGCCTGTGGAAGTGTACCCCTGTGAGAGTCAGTGCCTGTAGAAGTGTACCCCAGTGAGATTCAGTGGCTGGGGAGCGGCTCTCCATTCGGAGTCACTGCCTATCGAAGTGCATCCCATTCAGAGTCAGTGCATGTGGAAAGGTACACCAGTGAGAGTCTTTGCCTGAAGAAGTGATCCCAAGTGAGAGTTGGTGCCTGTGGAAGTTTACCACATTCAGATTCAGTGCCTGTGGAAGTGTACCCCAGTGAGAGTCAATGCCTGTGGAAGTTTACCCCATTCAGAGTCAGTGCCTGTGGAAGTGTACCGCAGTGACAGTCATTGCCTGTGGAAGTTTACCACAATCAGAGTCAGTGCCTGTGGAAGTGCACCCAAGTGAGGGTCAGTGCCTGTGGAAATGCACCCCAGTGAGAGTCATTGCCTGTGAAAATGTACCCCAGTGAGAGTCAGTGCCTGCAGACGTGTACCCAAGTGAGAGTCAGTGCCTGTGGAAGTTTATCCCATTCAGATTCAGTGCCTCTGGAAGTGTACCCCAGTGAGAGTCAGTGCCTGTGGAAGTATACCGCATTCAGAGTCAGTGTCTCTGGAAGTGTACCCCAGTGAGAGTGTGTGCCTGTGGAAGCGCACCCAAGTGGGGGTCAATGCCTGTGGAAGTGTACCCCATTCGGAGTCAGTGGCAGTGGAAGTGTCCCCCTGTGACAGTCAGTGCCTGTGGGAGTGTTCGCCAGTTATTGCCATTGCCTCTGGAAGTGTACCCCAGTGAGAGTCAGTGCCTGTGGAGGTTTATCCCATTCAGAGTCAGTGCCTGTGGAAGTGTACCCCAGTGAGCGTCGGTGCCTTTGGAAGTTGACCCCATTCGGAGTCAGTGCCTGTGGAAGTGTACCCCAGTGAGAGTCAGTGCCTGTAGACGTTTACCCCATTCAGATTCAGTACCTGTAGAGGTTTACCACATTCCGATTCAGTGCATGTGGAAGTGTACCCCAGTGAGAGTCTGTGCCTGTGGAAGTTTACCTGATTCAGAGTCTGTGCCTGTGGAAGTGCACCCCAGTAAGGGTCAGTGCCTGAGGAAGTTTACCCCTTTCAGATTCAGTACCTGTGGAAGTTTACCCCATTCAGAGTCAGTGCCTGAGGAAGTTTACCCCATTCAGAGTCAGTACCTGTGGATGTTTACCCCATTCAGTGTCAGTGCCTGTGGAAGTTTACCCCATTCAGAGTCAGTGCCTGTGTAAGTGTACCCCAGTGAGATTCAGTGCCTGTGGAAGTTTACCCCATTCAGATTCAGTACCTGTAGAAGTTTACCCCATTCAGATTCAGAGCCTGAAGAAGTTAACCCCATTCAGAGTCAGTGCCTGTGGAAGTTTACCCCATTCATAGTCAGTGCCTGTGTATGTATACCCCAGTGAGATTCAGTGCCTGTGGAAGTGTACCCCAGTGAGAGTCAGTGCCTGTGGAATTTCAACCCATTCAGAGACAGTGCCTGTGGAAGTTTACCCCAGTGAGAGTCAGTGCCTGTGAAAGTTTACACCATTCAGATTCAGTGCCTGGAGAAGTTTACCCCATTCAGATTCAGGACCTGTAGAAGTATACACCATTCAGATTCAGTACCTGTAGAAGTTTACCCCATTCAGATTCAGTGCCTGTGGAAATGTACCCCATTCAGATTCAGAGACAGTAGAAGTTAAACCCATTCAGAGTCAGTGCCTGTGGAAGTTTACCCCATTCAGAGTCAGTACCTGTGGATGTTTACACCATTCAGATTCAGTGCCTGTGGAAGTGCACCCCAGTGAGAGTCATTGCCTCTGGAAGTTTACCCCATTCAGAGTCAGTACCTGTGGATGTTTACGCCATTCAGATTCAGTGCCTGTGGAAGTGTACCCCAGTGAGAGTCAGTGCCTGTGGAAGTTTGCCCCATTCATGTCAGTGCCTGTGGAAGTGCACCCCAGTGAGAGTCAGGGCCTGTGGAAGGTTACCCCTTTCAGAGTCAGTGCCTGTGGAAGTGTCCCCCCGTGTGAGTCAGTGCCTGTGGAAGTTTACCCCATGCAGATTCAGTACCTGTAGAAGTTTACCCCATTCAGATTCAGTGTCTGTCGAAGATTACCCCGATCAGAGTCACTGCCTGTGGACGTTTACCCCATTCAGTGTCAGTTCCATGTGGAAGTGTACCCCTGTGAGAGTCAGTGCCTGTGGAAGTTTACCCCAGTGAGAGTCAGTGCCTGTGGAAGTTTAACCCATTCAGAGTCAGTGCCTGTGGAAGTTTACCCCAGTGAGAGTCAGTGCCTGTGGAGGTTTGCACCATTCAGATTCAGTGCCTGTAGAAGTTTACCCCATTCAGATTCAGTACCTGTAGAAGTTTACACCATTCAGATTCAGTCCCTGTAGAAGTTTACCCCATTCAGAGTCAGTGCCTGTGGAAGTTTACCCCAGTGAGAGTCAGTGCCTGTGGAAGTTTACACCATTCAGATTCAGTGCCTGTAGAAGTTAACCCCATTCAGAGTCAGTGCCTGTGGAAGTTTACACCATTCAGAGTCAGTGCCTGTGGAAGTGTACCCCAGTGAGAGTCAGTGCCTTTGAAAGTTTACCCCACTCAGAGTCAGTGCCTGTGTAAGTGTACCCCAGTGAGAGTCAGTGCCTGTGGAAGTGTACCCCAGTGAAAGTCAGTGCCTGTGGATGTTTAACCCATTCAGAGACAGTGCCTGTGGAAGTGTACCCCAGTGAGAGTCAGTGCCTGTGGAGGTTTACCCCATTCAGAGTCAGTGCCTGTGGAAGTGTACCCCAGTGAGAGTCAGTGCCTTTGAAAGTTTACCCCAAGTGAGAGTTGGTGCCTGTGGAAGTTTAGCCCATTCAGATTCAGTGCCTGTGGAAGTGTACCCCAGAGAGAGTCAGTGCCTGTAGAAGTGTACCCATTGAGAGTCAGTGCCAATGGAAATGCACCCCTGTGAGAGTCAGTGCCTGGAGAAGTGTACCCCAGTGAGATTCAGTGGCTGGGGAGCAGCTCTCCATTCGGAGTCACTGCCTATAGAAGTGCATCCCATTCAGAGTCAGTGCATGTGGAAAGGTACACCAGTGAGAGTCAGTGCCTGAAGAAGTGATCCCAAGTGAGAGTTGGTGCCTGTGGAAGTTTACCACATTCAGATTCAGTGCCTGTGTAAGTGTACCCCAGTGAGAGTCAGTGCCTTTGGAAGTTTTCCCCATTCCGAATCAGTGCCTGTGTATGTAAACCCCAGTGAGATTCAATGCCTGTGGAAGTGTACCCCAGTGAGAGTCAGTGCCTGTGGAATTTCAACCCATTCAGAGACAGTGCCTGTGGAAGTTTACCCCAGTGAGAGTCAGTGCCTGTGAAAGTTTACACCATTCAGATTCAGTGCCTGTAGAAGTTTACCGCATTCAGATTCAGGACCTGTAGAAGTATACACCATTCAGATTCAGTGCCTGTGGAAATGTACCCCATTCAGATTCAGAGACAGTAGAAGTTAAACCCATTCAGAGTCAGTGCCTGTGGAAGTTTACCCCATTCAGAGTCAGTACCTGTGGATGTTTACACCATTCAGATTCAGTGCCTGTGGAAGTGCACCCCAGTGAGAGTCATTGCCTCTGGAAGTTTACCCCGTTCAGAGTCAGTACCTGTGGATGTTTACGCCATTCAGATTCAGTGCCTGTGGAAGTGTACCCCAGTGAGAGTCAGTGCCTGTGGAAGTTTGCCCCATTCAGAGTCAGTGCCTGTGGAAGTGCACCCCAGTGAGAGTCAGGGCCTGTGGAAGGTTACCCCTTTCAGAGTCAGTGCCTGTGGAAGTGTCCCCCCGTGTGAGTCAGTGCCTGTGGAAGTTTACCCCATGCAGATTCAGTACCTGTAGAAGTTTACCCCATTCAGATTCAGTGTCTGTAGAAGATTACCCCTATCAGTGTCACTGCCTGTGGACGTTTACCCCATTCAGTGTCAGTTCCATGTGGAAGTGTACCCCTGTGAGAGTCAGTGCCTGTGGAAGTTTACCCCAGTGAGAGTCAGTGCCTGTGGAAGTTTAACCCATTCAGAGTCAGTGCCTGTGGAAGTTTACCCCAGTGAGAGTCAGTGCCTGTGGAAGTTTACACCATTCAGATTCAGTGCCTGTAGAAGTTTACCCCATTCAGATTCAGTACCTGTAGAAGTTTACACCATTCAGATTCAGTACCTGTAGAAGTTTACCCCATTCAGATTCAGTGCCTGTGGAAATGTATCCCATTCAGATTCAGAGCCAGCAGAAGTTAACCCCATTCAGAGTCAGTGCCTGTGGAAGTTTACACCCTTCAGAGTCAGTGCCTGTGGAAGTGTACCCCAGTGAGAGTCAGTGCCTGTGGAAGTGTACCCCAGTGAAAGTCAGTGCCTGTGGATGTTTAACCCATTCAGAGACAGTGCCTGTGGAAGTGTACCCCAGTGAGAGTCAGTGCCTGTGGAAGTTTACCCCATTCGGATTCAGTACCTGTAGAGGTTTACCCCATTCAGATTCAGTGCGTGTGGAAGTGTACCCCATTCAGAGTCAGTGCCTGTGGAAGTTTACCCCATTCAGAGTCAGTGCCTGTGGAAGTGTACCCCAGTGAGAGTCATTGCCTGTGGAAGTTTACCCCATTTAGAGCCAGTGCCTGTGGAAGTTTACCCCAGTGAGAGTCAGTGCCTGTGGAAGTTTATCCCATTCAGCTTCAGTCCCTGTCGAAGTTTACACCATTCCGATTCTGTGCCTGTCAAAGTGTACCCAGTGAGAGTCAGTGCCTGTGGATGTTTACCCCATTCAGAGTCGGTTCCTGTGGGAGTGCACCCAAGTGAGGGTCAGTGCCTGTGGAAATGCACCCCAGTGAGAGTCAGTGCCTGTGAAAATGTACCCCAGTGAGAGTCATTGCCTGCAGAAGTGTACCCAAGTGAGAGTCAGTGCCTGTGGAAGTTTACCCCATTCAGATTCAGTGCCTGTGGAAGTGTACCCCAGTGAGAGTCAGTGCCTGTGGAAGTTTACCCCATTCAGAGTCATTGCGATTGGAAGTGTACCCCAGTGAGAGTCAGTGCCTGTGGAAGTTTACCGCATTCAGAGACAGTGCCTCTGGAAGTGTACCCCAGTGAGAGTGTGTGCCTGTGGAAGTGCACAAATGTGAGAGTCAATGCCTGTGGAAGTGTACCCCATTCGGAGTCAGTGGCAGTGGAAGTGTCCCCCTTTGAGAGTCAGTGCCCGTGGGAGTGTACCCCAGTTAGTGTCATTGCCTCTGGAAGATTACCCCTTTCAGAGTCAGTACCTGTAGAATTTTACCCCATTCAGATTCAGAGCCTGTGGAAGTTAACCGCATTCAGAGTCAGTGCCTGTGGAAGTTTACCCCATTCATAGTCAGTGCCTGTGGAAGTGTACCCCAGTGAGTGTCATTGCCTTTGGAAGTTTTGCCCATTCCGAATCAGTGCCCGTGTAAGTGTACCCCAGTGAGAGTCAGTGCCTGTGGAAGTTTAACCCATTCAGAGTCAGTGCCTGTGGAAGTGTACCCCTGTGAGAGTCAGTGCCTGTAGAAGTGTACCCCAGTGAGATTCAGTGGCTGGGGAGCGGCTCTCCATTCGGAGTCACTGCCTATCGAAGTGCATCCCATTCAGAGTCAGTGCATGTGGAAAGGTACACCAGTGAGAGTCAGTGCCTGAAGAAGTGATCCCAAGTGAGAGTTGGTGCCTGTGGAAGTTTACCACATTCAGATTCAGTGCCTGTGGAAGTGTACCCCAGTGAGAGTCATTGCCTGTGGAAGTTTACCCCATTCAGAGTCAGTGCCTGTGGAAGTTTACCACAATCAGAGTCAGTGCCTGTGGAAGTGCACCCAAGTGAGGGTCAGTGCCTGTGGAAATGCACCCCAGTGAGAGTCATTGCCTGTGAAAATGTACCCCAGTGAGAGTCAGTGCCTGCAGACGTGTACCCCAGTGAGAGTCAGTGCCTGTGGAAGTATACCGCATTCAGAGTCAGTGTCTCTGGAAGTGTACCCAGTGAGAGTGTGTGCCTGTGGAAGCGCACCCAAGTGGGGGTCAATGCCTGTGGAAGTGTACCCCATTCGGAGTCAGTGGCAGTGGAAGTGTCCCCCTGTGACAGTCAGTGCCTGTGGGAGTGTTCGCCAGTTATTGTCATTGCCTCTGGAAGATTACCCCATTCAGAGTCAGTACCTGTGGATGTTTACCCCATTCAGTGTCAGTGCCTGTGGAAGTTTACCCCATTCAGAGTCAGTGCCTGTGTAAGTGTACCCCAGTGAGATTCAGTGCCTGTGGAAGTTTACCCCATTCAGATTCAGTACCTGTAGAAGTTTACCCCATTCAGATTCAGAGCCTGAAGAAGTTAACCCCATTCAGAGTCAGTGCCTGTGGAAGTTTACCCCATTCATAGTCAGTGCCTGTGGAAGTTTACCCCATTCAGATTCAGTACCTGTAGAAGGTTACCCCATTCAGATTCAGAGCCTGAAGAAGTTAACCCCATTCAGAGTCAGTGCCTGTGGAAGTTTACCCCATTCATAGTCAGTGCCTGTGGAAGTGTACCCCAGTGAGCGTCAGTGACTTTGGAAGTTTTCCCCATTCCGAATCAGTGCCTGTGTATGTATACCCCAGTGAGATTCAGTGCCTGTGGAAGTGTACCCCAGTGAGAGTCAGTGCCTGTGGAATTTCAACCCATTCAGAGACAGTGCCTGTGGAAGTTTACCCCAGTGAGAGTCAGTGCCTGTGAAAGTTTACACCATTCAGATTCAGTGCCTGGAGAAGTTTACCCCATTCAGATTCAGGACCTGTAGAAGTATACACCATTCAGATTCAGTACCTGTAGAAGTTTACCCCATTCAGATTCAGTGCCTGTGGAAATGTACCCCATTCAGATTCAGAGACAGTAGAAGTTAAACCCATTCAGAGTCAGTGCCTGTGGAAGTTTACCCCATTCAGAGTCAGTACCTGTGGATGTTTACACCATTCAGATTCAGTGCCTGTGGAAGTGCACCCCAGTGAGAGTCATTGCCTCTGGAAGTTTACCCCATTCAGAGTCAGTACCTGTGGATGTTTACGCCATTCAGATTCAGTGCCTGTGGAAGTGTACCCCAGTGAGAGTCAGTGCCTGTGGAAGTATGCCCCATTCAGAGTCAGTGCCTGTGGAAGTGCACCCCAGTGAGAGTCAGGGCCTGTGGAAGGTTACCCCTTTCAGAGTCAGTGCCTGTGGAAGTGTCCCCCCGTGTGAGTCAGTGCCTGTGGAAGTTTACCCCATGCAGATTCAGTACCTGTAGAAGTTTACCCCATTCAGATTCAGTGTCTGTCGAAGATTACCCCGATCAGAGTCACTGCCTGTGGACGTTTACCCCATTCAGTGTCAGTTCCATGTGGAAGTGTACCCCTGTGAGAGTCAGTGCCTGTGGAAGTTTACCCCAGTGAGAGTCAGTGCCTGTGGAAGTTTAACCCATTCAGAGTCAGTGCCTGTGGAAGTTTACCCCAGTGAGAGTCAGTGCCTGTGGAGGTTTGCACCATTCAGATTCAGTGCCTGTAGAAGTTTACCCCATTCAGATTCAGTACCTGTAGAAGTTTACACCATTCAGATTCAGTCCCTGTAGAAGTTTACCCCATTCAGAGTCAGTGCCTGTGGAAGTTTACCCCAGTGAGAGTCAGTGCCTGTGGAAGTTTACACCATTCAGATTCAGTGCCTGTAGAAGTTAACCCCATTCAGAGTCAGTGCCTGTGGAAGTTTACACCATTCAGAGTCAGTGCCTGTGGAAGTGTACCCCAGTGAGAGTCAGTGCCTTTGAAAGTTTACCCCACTCTGAGTCAGTGCCTGTGTAAGTGTACCCCAGTGAGAGTCAGTGCCTGTGGAAGTGTACCCCAGTGAAAGTCAGTGCCTGTGGATGTTTAACCCATTCAGAGACAGTGCCTGTGGAAGTGTACCCCAGTGAGAGTCAGTGCCTGTGGAAGTTTACCCCATTCATAGTCAGTGCCTGTGGAAGTGTACCCCAGTGAGCGTCAGTGACTTTGGAAGTTTTCCCCATTCCGAATCAGTGCCTGTGTATGTATACCCCAGTGAGATTCAGTGCCTGTGGAAGTGTACCCCAGTGAGAGTCAGTGCCTGTGGAATTTCAACCCATTCAGAGACAGTGCCTGTGGAAGTTTACCCCAGTGAGAGTCAGTGCCTGTGAAAGTTTACACCATTCAGATTCAGTGCCTGGAGAAGTTTACCCCATTCAGATTCAGGACCTGTAGAAGTATACACCATTCAGATTCAGTACCTGTAGAAGTTTACCCCATTCAGATTCAGTGCCTGTGGAAATGTACCCCATTCAGATTCAGAGACAGTAGAAGTTAAACCCATTCAGAGTCAGTGCCTGTGGAAGTTTACCCCAGTGAGAGTCAGTGCCTGTGGAAGTTTATCCCATTCAGCTTCAGTCCCTGTCGAAGTTTACACCATTCAGATTCTGTGCCTGTCAAAGTGTACCCAGTGAGAGTCAGTGCCTGTGGATGTTTACCCCATTCAGAGTCGGTGCCTGTGGGAGTGCACCCAAGTGAGGGTCAGTGCCTGTGGAAATGCACCCCAGTGAGAGTCAGTGCCTGTGAAAATGTACCCCAGTGAGAGTCATTGCCTGCAGAAGTGTACCCAAGTGAGAGTCAGTGCCTGTGGAAGTTTACCCCATTCAGATTCAGTGCCTGTGGAAGTGTACCCCAGTGAGAGTCAGTGCCTGTGGAAGTTTACCCCATTCAGAGTCATTGCGTCTGGAAGTGTACCCCAGTGAGAGTCAGTGCCTGTGGAAGTTTACCGCATTCAGAGACAGTGCCTCTGGAAGTGTACCCCAGTGAGAGTGTGTGCCTGTGGAAGTGCACAAATGTGAGAGTCAATGCCTGTGGAAGTGTACCCCATTCGGAGTCAGTGGCAGTGGAAGTGTCCCCCTTTGAGAGTCAGTGCCCGTGGGAGTGTACCCCAGTTAGTGTCATTGCCTCTGGAAGATTACCCCTTTCAGAGTCAGTACCTGTAGAATTTTACCCCATTCAGATTCAGAGCCTGTGGAAGATAACCGCATTCAGAGTCAGTGCCTGTGGAAGTTTACCCCATTCATAGTCAGTGCCTGTGGAAGTGTACCCCAGTGAGTGTCATTGCCTTTGGAAGTTTTGCCCATTCCGAATCAGTGCCCGTGTAAGTGTACCCCAGTGAGAGTCAGTGCCTGTGGAAGTTTAACCCATTCAGAGTCAGTGCCTGTGGAAGTGTACCCCTGTGAGAGTCAGTGCCTGTAGAAGTGTACCCCAGTGAGATTCAGTGGCTGGGGAGCGGCTCTCCATTCGGAGTCACTGCCTATCGAAGTGCATCCCATTCAGAGTCAGTGCATGTGGAAAGGTACACCAGTGAGAGTCAGTGCCTGAAGAAGTGATCCCAAGTGAGAGTTGGTGCCTGTGGAAGTTTACCACATTCAGATTCAGTGCCTGTGGAAGTGTACCCCATTCAGATTCAGAGACAGTAGAAGTTAAACCCATTCAGAGTCAGTGCCTGTGGAAGTTTACCCCATTCAGAGTCAGTACCTGTGGATGTTTACACCATTCAGATTCAGTGCCTGTGGAAGTGCACCCCAGTGAGAGTCATTGCCTCTGGAAGTTTACCCCATTCAGAGTCAGTACCTGTGGATGTTTACGCCATTCAGATTCAGTGCCTGTGGAAGTGTACCCCAGTGAGAGTCAGTGCCTGTGGAAGTTTGCCCCATTCAGAGTCAGTGCCTGTGGAAGTGCACCCCAGTGAGAGTCAGGGCCTGTGGAAGGTTACCCCTTTCAGAGTCAGTGCCTGTGGAAGTGTCCCCCCGTGTGAGTCAGTGCCTGTGGAAGTTTACCCCATGCAGATTCAGTACCTGTAGAAGTTTACCCCATTCAGATTCAGTGTCTGTCGAAGATTACCCCGATCAGAGTCACTGCCTGTGGACGTTTACCCCATTCAGTGTCAGTTCCATGTGGAAGTGTACCCCTGTGAGAGTCAGTGCCTGTGGAAGTTTACCCCAGTGAGAGTCAGTGCCTGTGGAAGTTTAACCCATTCAGAGTCAGTGCCTGTGGAAGTTTACCCCAGTGAGAGTCAGTGCCTGTGGAGGTTTGCACCATTCAGATTCAGTGCCTGTAGAAGTTTACCCCATTCAGATTCAGTACCTGTAGAAGTTTACACCATTCAGATTCAGTCCCTGTAGAAGTTTACCCCATTCAGAGTCAGTGCCTGTGGAAGTTTACCCCAGTGAGAGTCAGTGCCTGTGGAAGTTTACACCATTCAGATTCAGTGCCTGTAGAAGTTAACCCCATTCAGAGTCAGTGCCTGTGGAAGTTTACACCATTCAGAGTCAGTGCCTGTGGAAGTGTACCCCAGTGAGAGTCAGTGCCTTTGAAAGTTTACCCCACTCAGAGTCAGTGCCTGTGTAAGTGTACCCCAGTGAGAGTCAGTGCCTGTGGAAGTGTACCCCAGTGAAAGTCAGTGCCTGTGGATGTTTAACCCATTCAGAGACAGTGCCTGTGGAAGTGTACCCCAGTGAGAGTCAGTGCCTGTGGAAGTTTACCCCATTCATAGTCAGTGCCTGTGGAAGTGTACCCCAGTGAGCGTCAGTGACTTTGGAAGTTTTCCCCATTCCGAATCAGTGCCTGTGTATGTATACCCCAGTGAGATTCAGTGCCTGTGGAAGTGTACCCCAGTGAGAGTCAGTGCCTGTGGAATTTCAACCCATTCAGAGACAGTGCCTGTGGAAGTTTACCCCAGTGAGAGTCAGTGCCTGTGAAAGTTTACACCATTCAGATTCAGTGCCTGGAGAAGTTTACCCCATTCAGATTCAGGACCTGTAGAAGTATACACCATTCAGATTCAGTACCTGTAGAAGTTTACCCCATTCAGATTCAGTGCCTGTGGAAATGTACCCCATTCAGATTCAGAGACAGTGGAAGTTAAACCCATTCAGAGTCAGTGCCTGTGGAAGTTTACCCCATTCAGAGTCAGTACCTGTGGATGTTTACACCATTCAGATTCAGTGCCTGTGGAAGTGCACCCCAGTGAGAGTCATTGCCTCTGGAAGTTTACCCCATTCAGAGTCAGTACCTGTGGATGTGTACCCCAGTGAGAGTCAGTGCCTGTGGAAGTTTGCCCCATTCAGAGTCAGTGCCTGTGGAAGTGCACCCCAGTGAGAGTCAGGGCCTGTGGAAGGTTACCCCTTTCAGAGTCAGTGCCTGTGGAAGTGTCCCCCCGTGTGAGTCAGTGCCTGTGGAAGTTTACCCCATGCAGATTCAGTACCTGTAGAAGTTTACCCCATTCAGATTCAGTGTCTGTCGAAGATTACCCCGATCAGAGTCACTGCCTGTGGACGTTTACCCCATTCAGTGTCAGTTCCATGTGGAAGTGTACCCCTGTGAGAGTCAGTGCCTGTGGAAGTTTACCCCAGTGAGAGTCAGTGCCTGTGGAAGTTTAACCCATTCAGAGTCAGTGCCTGTGGAAGTTTACCCCAGTGAGAGTCAGTGCCTGTGGACGTTTGCACCATTCAGATTCAGTGCCTGTAGACGTTTACCCCATTCAGATTCAGTACCTGTAGAAGTTTACACCATTCAGATTCAGTCCCTGTAGAAGTTTACCCCATTCAGAGTCAGTGCCTGTGAAAGTTTACCCCAGTGAGAGTCAGTGCCTGTGGAAGTTTACACCATTCAGATTCAGTGCCTGTAGAAGTTAACCCCATTCAGAGTCAGTGCCTGTGGAAGTTTACACCATTCAGAGTCAGTGCCTGTGGAAGTGTACCCCAGTGAGAGTCAGTGCCTTTGAAAGTTTACCCCACTCAGAGTCAGTGCCTGTGTAAGTGTACCCCAGTGAGAGTCAGTGCCTGTGGAAGTGTACCCCAGTGAAAGTCAGTGCCTGTGGATGTTTAACCCATTCAGAGACAGTGCCTGTGGAAGTGTACCCCAGTGAGAGTCAGTGCCTGTGGAGGTTTACCCCATTCAGAGTCAGTGCCTGTGGAAGTGTACCCCAGTGAGAGTCAGTGCCTTTGAAAGTTTACCCCAAGTGAGAGTTGGTGCCTGTGGAAGTTTAGCCCATTCAGATTCAGTGCCTGTGGAAGTGTACCCCAGAGAGAGTCAGTGCCTGTAGAAGTGTACCCATTGAGAGTCAGTGCCAATGGAAATGCACCCCTGTGAGAGTCAGTGCCTGGAGAAGTGTACCCCAGTGAGATTCAGTGGCTGGGGAGCAGCTCTCCATTAGGAGTCACTGCCTATAGAAGTGCATCCCATTCAGTGTCAGTGCATGTGGAAAGGTACACCAGTGAGAGTCAGTGCCTGAAGAAGTGATCCCAAGTGAGAGTTGGTGCCTGTGGAAGTTTACCACATTCAGATTCAGTGCCTGTGGAAGTGTACCCCAGTGAGAGTCAGTGCCTTTGGAAGTTTTCCCCATTCCGAATCAGTGCCTGTGTATGTAAACCCCAGTGAGATTCAATGCCTGTGGAAGTTTACCCCAGTGAGAGTCAGTGCTTGTGAAAGTTTACACCATTCAGATTCAGTGCCTGGAGAAGTTTACCCCATTCAGATTCAGGACCTGTAGAAGTATACACCATTCAGATTCAGTACCTGTAGAAGTTTACCCCATTCAGATTCAGTGCCTGTGGAAATGTACCCCATTCAGATTCAGAGACAGTAGAAGTTAAACCCATTCAGAGTCAGTGCCTGTGGAAGTTTACCCCATTCAGAGTCAGTACCTGTGGATGTTTACGCCATTCAGATTCAGTGCCTGTGGAAGTGTACCCCAGTGAGAGTCAGTGCCTGTGGAAGTTTGCCCCATTCAGAGTCAGTGCCTGTGGAAGTGCACCCCAGTGAGAGTCAGGGCCTGTGGAAGGTTACCCCTTTCAGAGTCAGTGCCTGTGGAAGTGTCCCCCCGTGTGAGTCAGTGCCTGTGGAAGTTTACCCCATGCAGATTCAGTACCTGTAGAAGTTTACCCCATTCAGATTCAGTGTCTGTAGAAGATTACCCCTATCAGAGTCACTGCCTGTGGACGTTTACCCCATTCAGTGTCAGTTCCATGTGGAAGTGTACCCCTGTGAGAGTCAGTGCCTGTGGAAGTTTACCCCAGTGAGAGTCAGTGCCTGTGGAAGTTTAACCCATTCAGAGTCAGTGCCTGTGGAAGTTTACCCCAGTGAGAGTCAGTGCCTGTGGAAGTTTACACCATTCAGATTCAGTGCCTGTAGAAGTTTACCCCATTCAGATTCAGTACCTGTAGAAGTTTACACCATTCAGATTCAGTACCTGTAGAAGTTTACCCCATTCAGATTCAGTGCCTGTGGAAATGTATCCCATTCAGATTCAGAGCCAGCAGAAGTTAACCCCATTCAGAGTCAGTGCCTGTGGAAGTTTACACCATTCAGAGTCAGTGCCTGTGGAAGTGTACCCCAGTGAGAGTCAGTGCCTTTGAAAGTTTACCCCACTCAGAGTCAGTGCCTGTGTAAGTGTACCCCAGTGAGAGTCAGTGCCTGTGGAAGTGTACCCCAGTGAAAGTCAGTGCCTGTGGATGTTTAACCCATTCAGAGACAGTGCCTGTGGAAGTTGACCCCAGTGAGAGTCAGTGCCTGTGGAAGTTTACCCCATTCGGATTCAGTACCTGTAGAAGTTTACCCCATTCAGATTCAGTGCGTGTGGAAGTGTACCCCATTCAGAGTCAGTGCCTGTGGAAGTTTACCCCATTCAGAGTCAGTGCCTGTGGAAGTGTACCCCAGTGAGAGTCATTGCCTGTGGAAGTTTACCCCATTTAGAGCCAGTGCCTGTGGAAGTTTACCCCAGTGAGAGTCAGTGCCTGTGGAAGTTTATCCCATTCAGCTTCAGTCCCTGTCGAAGTTTACACCATTCAGATTCTGTGCCTGTCAAAGTGTACCCAGTGAGAGTCAGTGCCAATGAAAATGTACCCCTGTGAGAGTCAGTGCCTGTAGAAGTGTACCCCAGTGAGATTCAGTGCCTGAAGAAGTGATCCCAAGTGAGAGTTGGTGCCTGTGGAAGTTTAGCCCATTCAGATTCAGTGCCTGTGGAAGTGTACCCCAGAGAGAGTCAGTGCCTGTAGAAGTGTACCCATTGAGAGTCAGTGCCAATGGAAATGCACCCCTGTGAGAGTCAGTGCCTGGAGAAGTGTACCCCAGTGAGATTCAGTGGCTGGGGAGCAGCTCTCCATTAGGAGTCACTGCCTATAGAAGTGCATCCCATTCAGAGTCAGTGCATGTGGAAAGGTACACCAGTGAGAGTCAGTGCCTGTGGAAGTGTACCCAAGTGAGATTCAGTGCCTGCAGAAGTGTACCCAAGTGAGAGTCAGTGCCTGAAGAAGTGATCCCAAGTGACAGTTGGTGCCTGTGGAAGTTTACCCCATTCAGATTCAGTGCCTGTGGAAGTGTACCCCAGTGAGAGTCAGTGCCTGTGGAAGTTTACCCCATTCAGAGTCAGTGCCTGTGGAAGTGTACCCCAGTGACAGTCAGTGCCTGTGGAAGTTTACCCCATTCAGAGTCAGTGCCTGTGGGAGTGCACCCAAGTGAGGGTCAGTGCCTGTGGAAATGCACCCCAGTGAGAGTCAGTGCCTGTGAAAATGTACCCCAGTGAGAGTCATTGCCTGCAGAAGTGTACCCAAGTGAGAGTCAGTGCCTGTGGAAGTTTACCCCATTCAGATTCAGTGCCTGTGGAAGTGTACCCCAGTGAGAGTCAGTGCCTGTGGAAGTTTACCCCATTCAGAGTCAGTGCGTCTGGAAGTGTACCCCAGTGAGAGTCAGTGCCTGTGGAAGTTTACCGCATTCAGAGACAGTGCCTCTGGAAGTGTACCCCAGTGAGAGTGTGTGCCTGTGGAAGTGCACAAATGTGAGAGTCAATGCCAGTGGAAGTGTACCCCATTCGGAGTCAGTGGCAGTAGAAGTGTCCCCCTTTGAGAGTCAGTGCCTGTGGGAGTGTACCCCAGTTAGTGTCATTGCCTCTGGAAGATTACCCCTTTCAGAGTAAGTACCTGTAGAATTTTACCCCATTGAGATTCAGAGCCTGTGGAAGTTAACCGCATTCAGAGTCAGTGCCTGTGGAAGTTTACCCCATTCATAGTCAGTGCCTGTGGAAGTGTACCCCAGTGAGTGTCATTGCCTTTGGAAGTTTTGCCCATTCCGAATCAGTGCCCGTGTAAGTATACCCCAGTGAGAGTCAGTGCCTGTGGAAGTTTAACCCATTCAGAGTCAGTGCCTGTGGAAATGTACCCCAGTGAAAGTCAGTGCCAGTGGAAGTTTAACCCATTCAGATTCAGTGTCTGTAGAAGATTACCCCTATCAGAGTCACTGCCTGTGGACGTTTACCCCATTCAGTGTCAGTTCCATGTGGAAGTGTACCCCTGTGAGAGTCAGTGCCTGTGGAAGTTTACCCCAGTGAGAGTCAGTGCCTGTGGAAGTTTAACCCATTCAGAGTCAGTGCCTGTGGAAGTTTACCCCAGTGAGAGTCAGTGCCTGTGGAAGTTTACACCATTCAGATTCAGTGCCTGTAGAAGTTTACCCCATTCAGATTCAGTACCTGTAGAAGTTTACACCATTCAGATTCAGTACCTGTAGAAGTTTACCCCATTCAGATTCAGTGCCTGTGGAAATGTATCCCATTCAGATTCAGAGCCAGCAGAAGTTAACCCCATTCAGAGTCAGTGCCTGTGGAAGTTTACACCATTCAGAGTCAGTGCCTGTGGAAGTGTACCCCAGTGAGAGTCAGTGCCTTTGAAAGTTTACCCCACTCAGAGTCAGTGCCTGTGTAAGTGTACCCCAGTGAGAGTCAGTGCCTGTGGAAGTGTACCCCAGTGAAAGTCAGTGCCTGTGGATGTTTAACCCATTCAGAGACAGTGCCTGTGGAAGTGTACCCCAGTGAGAGTCAGTGCCTGTGGAAGTTTACCCCATTCGGATTCAGTACCTGTAGAAGTTTACCCCATTCAGATTCAGTGCGTGTGGAAGTGTACCCCATTCAGAGTCAGTGCCTGTGGAAGTTTACCCCATTCAGAGTCAGTGCCTGTGGAAGTGTACCCCAGTGAGAGTCATTGCCTGTGGAAGTTTACCCCATTTAGAGCCAGTGCCTGTGGAAGTTTACCCCAGTGAGAGTCAGTGCCTGTGGAAGTTTATCCCATTCAGCTTCAGTCCCTGTCGAAGTTTACACCATTCAGATTCTGTGCCTGTCAAAGTGTACCCAGTGAGAGTCAGTGCCAATGAAAATGTACCCCTGTGAGAGTCAGTGCCTGTAGAAGTGTACCCCAGTGAGATTCAGTGCCTGAAGAAGTGATCCCAAGTGAGAGTTGGTGCCTGTGGAAGTTTAGCCCATTCAGATTCAGTGCCTGTGGAAGTGTACCCCAGAGAGAGTCAGTGCCTGTAGAAGTGTACCCATTGAGAGTCAGTGCCAATGGAAATGCACCCCTGTGAGAGTCAGTGCCTGGAGAAGTGTACCCCAGTGAGATTCAGTGGCTGGGGAGCAGCTCTCCATTAGGAGTCACTGCCTATAGAAGTGCATCCCATTCAGAGTCAGTGCATGTGGAAAGGTACACCAGTGAGAGTCAGTGCCTGTGGAAGTGTACCCAAGTGAGATTCAGTGCCTGCAGAAGTGTACCCAAGTGAGAGTCAGTGCCTGAAGAAGTGATCCCAAGTGACAGTTGGTGCCTGTGGAAGTTTACCCCATTCAGATTCAGTGCCTGTGGAAGTGTACCCCAGTGAGAGTCAGTGCCTGTGGAAGTTTACCCCATTCAGAGTCAGTGCCTGTGGAAGTGTACCCCAGTGACAGTCAGTGCCTGTGGAAGTTTACCCCATTCAGAGTCAGTGCCTGTGGGAGTGCACCCAAGTGAGGGTCAGTGCCTGTGGAAATGCACCCCAGTGAGAGTCAGTGCCTGTGAAAATGTACCCCAGTGAGAGTCATTGCCTGCAGAAGTGTACCCAAGTGAGAGTCAGTGCCTGTGGAAGTTTACCCCATTCAGATTCAGTGCCTGTGGAAGTGTACCCCAGTGAGAGTCAGTGCCTGTGGAAGTTTACCCCATTCAGAGTCAGTGCGTCTGGAAGTGTACCCCAGTGAGAGTCAGTGCCTGTGGAAGTTTACCGCATTCAGAGACAGTGCCTCTGGAAGTTTACCCCAGTGAGAGTGTGTGCCTGTGGAAGTGCACAAATGTGAGAGTCAATGCCTGTGGAAGTGTACCCCATTCGGAGTCAGTGGCAGTGGAAGTGTCCCCCTTTGAGAGTCAGTGCCTGTGGGAGTGTACCCCAGTTAGTGTCATTGCCTCTGGAAGATTACCCCTTTCAGAGTAAGTACCTGTAGAATTTTACCCCATTGAGATTCAGAGCCTGTGGAAGTTAACCGCATTCAGAGTCAGTGCCTGTGGAAGTTTACCCCATTCATAGTCAGTGCCTGTGGAAGTGTACCCCAGTGAGTGTCATTGCCTTTGGAAGTTTTGCCCATTCCGAATCAGTGCCCGTGTAAGTATACCCCAGTGAGAGTCAGTGCCTGTGGAAGTTTAACCCATTCAGAGTCAGTGCCTGTGGAAATGTACCCCAGTGAAAGTCAGTGCCAGTGGAAGTTTAACCCATTCTGATTCAGTACCTGTAGAAGTTAACCCCATTCAGATTCAGTGCATGTCGAGTTGTACCCCAGTTCGAGTCAGTGCCTGTGGAAGTTTACGGCATTCAGAGTCAGTGCATGTGTAAATGTACCCCAGTGAGAGTCAGTGCCTGTGGAAGTGTACCCCAGTGAGAGTCAGTGCCTGTGGAAGTTTTCCCCATTCAGATTCAGTGCCTCTGGAAGTGTACCCCAGTGAGAGTCAGTGCCTGTGGAAGTTTACCGCATTCAGAGACAGTGCCTCTGGAAGTGTACCCCAGTGAGAGTGTGTGCCTGTGGAAGTGCACCCATGTGAGAGTCAATGCCTGTGGAAGTGTACCCCATTCGGAGTCAGTGGCAGTGGAAGTGTCCCCCTTTGAGAGTCAGTGCCTGTGGGAGTGTACCCCAGTTTGTGTCATTGCCTCTGGAAGATTACCTCTTTCAGAGTCAGTACCTGTAGAATTTTACCCCATTCAGATTCAGAGCCTGTAGAAGTTAACCGCATTCAGAGTCAGTGCCTGTGGAAGTTTACCCCATTCATAGTCAGTGCCTGTGGAAGTGTACCCCAGTGAGTGTCATTGCCTTTGGAAGTTTTGCCCATTCCGAATCAGTGCCCGTGTAAGTGTACCCCAGTGAGATTCAGTGCCTGTGGAAGTGTACCCCATTGAGAGTCAGTGCCTGTGGAATTTTAACCCATTCAGAGTCAGTGCCTGTGGAAATGTACCCCAGTGAAAGTCAGTGCCAGTGGAAGTTTAACCCATTCTGATTCAGTACCTGTAGAAGTTAACCCCATTCAGATTCAGTGCATGTCGAAGTGTACCCCAGTTAGAGTCGGTGCCTGTGGAAGTTTACGGCATTCAGAATCAGTGCATGTGTAAGTGTCCCCCAGTGAGAGTCAGTGCCTGTGGAAGTTTACCCCATTCAGAGTCAGTGCCTCTAGAAGTTTACACCATTCAGATTCAGTGCCAATAGAAGTGTACCCCACTCAGAGTCAGTGCATGTGGAAATGTACACCAGTGAGAGTCAGTGCCTGTGGAAATGTACTCCATGTGAGAGTCAGTGCCTGCAGAAGTGTACCCAAGTGAGAGTCAGTGCCTGTGGAAATGTACCCCAGTGAGAGTCAGTGCCAATAGATATGTACCCAAGTGAGAGTCAGTGCCTGAAGAAGTGTACCCAAGTGAGAGTCAGTGCCTGTGGAAGTTTACCCCATTCAGATTCAGTGCCTGTGGAAGTGTACCCCAGTGAGAGTCAGTGCCTGTGTAAGTTTACCCCATTCAGAGTCAGTGCCTGTGGATGTGTGCCCCAGTGAGAGTCAGTGCCTGTGGAAGTTTACCTCATTCAGAGTCAGTGCCTGTGGAAGTGCAGCCAAGTGAGGGTCAGTGCCTGTGGAACAAAAACAAGAAATGCTGGAATCACTCAGCAGGTCTGGCAGCATCTGTGGAAAGAGAAGCAGAGTTAACGTTTCGGGTCAGTGATCCTTCTTCGGAACTGACAAATATTAGAGAAGTCACAGATTATAAACAAGTGAGGTGGGTGTGGGGCAAGAGATAACAAAGGAGAAGGTGCAGATTGGACCAGGCCACATAGCTGACCAAAAGTTCACGGAGAAAAGGCAAACAATATGTTAATGGTGTGTTGAAAGACAAAGCAATATTGTTTGCCTTTTCTCCTTGACCTTTTGGTCAGCTATGTGGCCTGGTCCAATCTGCACCTTCTCCTTTGTTATATCTTGCCCCACCCCCACCTCACTTGTTTATAATCTGTGACTTTTCTAATATTTGTCAGTTCCGAAGAAGGGTCACTGACCCGAAACGTTAACTCTGCTTCTCTTTCCACAGATGGTGCCAGACCTGCTGAGTGATTCCAGCATTTCTTGCTTTTGTTTCAGATTTCCAGCATCCACAGTATTTTGCTTTTATTTCAGTGCCTGTGGAAGTTTACCCCATTCAGAGTCGGTGCCTGTGAAAGTGACCCCAGTGGGAGTCAGTGCCTGTGGAAGTGTACCCCAGTGAGAGTCAGTGCCTGTGGATGTTTGCCCCATTCAGAGTCAGTGCCTGTGGAAGTGCCCCCAGTGAGAGTCAGTGCCTGTGGAAGTTTACCCCATGCAGATTCAGTACCTTTAGAAGTTTACCCCATTCAGATTCAGTGTCTGTAGAAGATTACCCCTTTCAGAGTCACTGCCTGTGGAAGTTTACCCCATTCAGTGTCAGTACCTGTGGAAGTGTACCCCAGTGAGAGTCAGTGCCTGTGGAAGTTTACCCCAGTGAGAGTCAGAGCCTGTGGAAGTTTAACCCATTCAGAGTCAGTGCCTGTGGAAGTGTACCCTAGTGAGAGTCATTGCCTGGGGAAGTGCACTCCAGTGAGAGACAGTGCCTGTGGAAGTTTACCCCATTCAGAGTCAGTGCCTGTGGAAGTTTACCCCATTCGGATTCAGTACCTGTAGAAGTTTACACCATTCAGATTCAGTGGCTGTCGAAGTTTACCTCATTCAGATTCAGTACCTGTAGAAGTTAACCCCATTCAGAGTCAGTGCCTGTGGAAGTTTACCCCATTCAGAGTCAGTGCCTGTGGAAGTGTATGCCAGTGAGAGTCAGTGCCTTTGGAAGTTTACCCCACTCAGAGTCAGTGCCTGTGTAAGTGTACCCCAGTGCGAGTCAGTGTCCGTGGAAGAGTAACCCAGTGAGAGTCAGTGCCTGTGGATGTTTAACCCATTCAGAGACAGTGCCTGTGGAAGTGTACCCCAGTGAGAGTCAGTGCCTGAAGAAGTTTACCCCATTCAGAGTCAGTGCCTGTGGAAGTGTACCCCAGTGAGAGTCAGTGCCTGTGGAAGTTTACCCCATTCAGAGTCAGTGCCTGTGGAAGTGTACCCCAGTGAGAGTCAGTGCCTGTGGAAGTTTACCCTATTCTGATTCAGTACCTGTAGAAGTTTACCCCATTCAGATTCAGTGCTTGTGGATGTGTACCCCATTCAGAGTCAGTGCCTGTGGAAGTTTACCCCATTCAGAGTCAGTGTCTGCGGCAGTGTACCCCAATGAGAGTCAGTGCCTGTGGAAGTTTACCCCAATTAGAGTCAGTGCCTGTGGAAGCTTACCCCAGTGAGAGTCAGTGCCTGTGGAAGTTTACCCTATTCAGCTTCAGTCCCTGTAGATGTTTACACCATTCAGATTCAGTGCCTGTAGAAGTGTACCCCAGTGAGATTCAGTGCCAGTGGAAATGTATCCCTGTGAGAGTCAGTGCCTGTGGAAATGTACTCCAGTGAGAGTCAATGCAGGTGGAAATGTACCCCAGTGGGAGTCAGTGCCTGTAGAAGTGTACCCAAGTGAGAGTCAGTGCCTGTGGAAGTTTACCCCATTCAGCTTCAGTCCCTGTAGAAGTTTACACCATTCAGGCTCAGTGCCTGTAGAAGTGTACCCCAGTGAGATTCAGTGCCAGTGGAAATGTATCCCTGTGAGAGTCAGTGCCTGTGGAAATGTACTCCAGTGAGAGTCAGAGGCTGCAGAAGTTACCCAAGTGAGAGTCAATGCCTGCAGAAGTGTACCCAAGTGAGAGTTAGTGCCTGTGGAAATGTACCCCAGTGAGAGTCAGTGCAGGTGTAAATGTACCCCAGTGGGAGTCAGTGCCTGTAGAAGTGTACCCAAGTGAGAGTCAGTACCTGTGGATGTTTACCCTATTCAGATTTAGTGCCTGTGGATGTGTCCCCCAGTGAGATTCAGTGCCTTTGGAAGTTTACCCCATTCAGATTCAGTACCTGTCGAAGTTTACCCCATTCAGATTCAGTGCGTGTGGAAGTTTACCCCATTCAGAGTCAGTGCCTGTGGAAGTGTACCCCATTCAGATTCAGTACCTGTAGAAGTTTACCCCATTCAGAGTCTGTGCCTGTGGAAGTTTACCCCATTTAGAGTCAGTGCCTGTGGAAGTTTACCCCCGTGAGAGTCAGTGCCTGTGGAAGATAACCCCATTCAGCTTCAGTCCCTGTAGAAGTTTACACGATTCAGATTCAGTGCCTGTATAAGTGTACCCCAGTGAGATTCAGTGCCAGTGGAAATGCATCCCTGTGAGAGTCAGTGCCTGTAGAAGTGTACCCAAGTGAGAGTCAGTGCCTGTGGAAATGTACCCCAGTGGGAGTCAGTGCCTGTAGAAGTGTACCCAAGTGAGATTCAGTGCCTTTGGAAGTTTACCCCATTCAGATTCAGTACCTGTCGAAGTTTACCCCATTCAGATTCAGTGCGTGTGGAAGTTTACCCCATTCAGAGTCAGTGCCTGTGGAAGTGTACCCCATTCAGATTCAGTACCTGTAGAAGTTTACCCCATTCAGAGTCTGTGCCTGTGGAGGTTTACCCCATTTAGAGTCAGTGCCTGTGGAAGTTTACCCCCGTGAGAGTCAGTGCCTGTGGAAGTTTACCCCATTCAGCTTCAGTCCCTGTAGAAGTTTACACCATTCAGATTCAGTGCCTGTATAAGTGTACCCCAGTGAGATTCAGTGCCAGTGGAAATGCATCCCTGTGAGAGTCAGTGCCTGTAGAAGTGTACCCAAGTGAGAGTCAGTGCCTGTGGAAATGTACCCCAGTGGGAGTCAGTGCCTGTAGAAGTGTACCCAAGTGAGAGTCAGTGCCTGTGGAAGTTTACCCCATTCAGATTCAGTACCTGTAGAAGTTTACCCCATTCAGATGCAGTGCCTGTAGAAGTTTACCCCATTCAGAGTCAGTGCCTGTGGAAGTTACCCCTTTCAGAGTCAGTACCTGTGGAAGTGTACCCCAGTGAGAGTCAGTGCCTTTGGAAGTTTACCCCATACAGAGTCAGTGCCTGTGGAAGTTTACCCCATTCAGATTCAGAAACTGTAGACGTTTTCCCCATTCATATTCAGTGCATGGAGAGGTTTACCCCATTCGGAGTCAGTGCCTGTGGAAGTGCACCCCAGTGACAGTCACTGCCTATAGAAGTGTACCCCACTCAGAGTCAGTGCATGTGGAAATTTACCCCAGTGAGAGTCATTGCCTTTGGAAATGTACCCGAGTGAGAGTCAGTGCCTGTGGAAATGTACCCCAGTGAGAGTCAGTGCCTGTAGAAGTGTACCCAAGTGAGAGACAGTGCCTGTAGAAGTGTACCCAATTGAGAATCTGTGCCTGTGGAAATGTACACCAGTGAGAGTCAGTCACTGTGGAAATGTATCCCAGTGAGTGTCAATGCCTGTAGAAGTGTACCCCATTCAGAGTCAGTGCCTGTGGAAGTTTACCCCATTCAGAGTCAGTGCCTGTGGAAGTGTCCCCCAGTGTGAGTCAGTGCCTGTGGAAGTTTACCCCATTCAGATTCAGTACCTGTAGAAGTTTACCCCATTCAGATTCAGTGCCTGCAGAAGTTTACACCATTCAGAGTCACTGCCTGTGGAAGTTTACCCCATTCAGAGTCAGTAATTGTGGAAGTGTACCCCAGTGAGCGTCAGTGCCTGTATAAGTGTACCCCAGTTCGAGTCAGTGCCTATGGAACGGTACCCAAGTGACAGTTAGAGCATGTGGGACTGCACCCCAGTGCGAGTCAGTGTGGGTTGAATTGTAACCCAGAGAGAGTCAGTGCCAATAGAAGTGTACACCAGTGAGAGTCTGTACCTGTGAAAGTGTACCCCAGTGAGAGTCATTCCCTGTGGAACTGGACCCGAGAGAGTGTCAGTGCCTGTGGAAGTTTACCCCATTCAGAGTCAGTGCCTGTGGAAATGTACCCCAGTGAGAGACAGTGCCTGTGGAAGTGTACCCCAGTCAGAGTCAGTGCCTGTCGAAGTGTACCCCACTGAGAGTCATTGCCTGTAGGAACTGTAACCAATTCAGAGTCAGTGCCTGTGGAAGTTTACCCATTCAGAGTCAGTGCCTGGGGAAGTTTAACATATTCAGATTCAGTGCCTGTGGAAGTTTACCCCATTCGGATTCAGTGCCTGTGGAAGTGTACCCCAGTGAGAGTCAATGCCTGTGGATCTTTACCCCATTCAGTGTCAGTGCATGTGGAAGTGTACACCAAAGGGAGTCTTTGCCTGTGGAAGTTGACCCCATTCAGTGTCATTGCCTGTGGAAGTGCATCCCAGAGAGGGTCAGTGCCTGTGGAAGTTTACCCCATTCAGAGTCAGTGCCTGTGGAAGTGTCCCCCAGTGAGATTCAGTGCCTGTGGAAGAGTACCCCAGTGTGAGTCATTGCCTCTGGAAGTTTACGCCATTCAGAGTCAGTGCCTGTGGAAGTTTACCCCATTCAGATTCAGTGCCTGTGGAAGTGTACCCCAGTGAGAGCCAGTGCCTGTGGACGTTTACCCCAGTGAGAGTCATTGCCTCTCGAAGTTTACCCCATTCAGATTCAGGGCCTGTGGCAGTGTACCTGATTCAGACGCAGTGCCTGTGGAAGATTAACCCATTCAGAGTCAGTGCCTGTGGAAGTGTACCCCAGTGAGAGTCAGTGCCTGTGGAAGTTTACACCATTCAGATTCAGTGCCTGTGGAAGTGTACCCCAGTAGAGTCAGTGCCTGTGGAAGTTTACCCCATTCAGAGTCAGTGCCTGTGGAAGTGGAACGCAGTGAGAGTCAGTGCCTTTGGAAGTGTACCCCAGTGAGAGTAAGTGCCTGTGGAAGTGTACCCCAGTCAGAGTCAGTGCCTGTCGATGTGTACCCCACTGAGAGTCATTGCCTGTAGGAACTGTAACCAATTCAGAGTCAGTGCCTGTGGAAGTTTACCCATTCAGAGTCAGTGCCTGGGGAAGTTTAACACATTCAGATTCAGTGCCTGTGGAAGTTTACCCCATTCGGATTCAGTGCCTGTGGAAGTGTACCCCAGTGAGAGTCAATGCCTGTGGATGTTTACCCCATTCAGTGTCAGTGCATGTGGAAGTGTACACCAAAGGGAGTCTTTGCCTGTGGAAGTTGACCCCATTCAGTGTCATTGCCTGTGGAAGTGCATCCCAGAGAGGGTCAGTGCCTGTGGAAGTTTACCCCATTCAGAGTCAGTGCCTGTGGAAGTGTCCCCCAGTGAGATTCTGTGCCTGTGGAAGAGTACCCCAGTGTGAGTCATTGCCTCTGGAAGTTTACGCCATTCAGAGTCAGTGCCTGTGGAAGTTTACCCCATTCAGATTCAGTGCCTGTGGAAGTGTACCCCAGTGAGAGCCAGTGCCTGTGGACGTTTACCCCAGTGAGAGTCATTGCCTCTCGAAGTTTACCCCATTCAGATTCAGGGCCTGTGGCAGTGTACCTGATTCAGACGCAGTGCCTGTGGAAGATTAACCCATTCAGAGTCAGTGCCTGTGGAAGTGTACCCCAGTGAGAGTCAGTGCCTGTGGAAGTTTACCCCATTCAGATTCAGTGCCTGTGGAAGTGTACCCCAGTAGAGTCAGTGCCTGTGGAAGTTTACCCCATTCAGAGTCAGTGCCTGTGGAAGTGGAACGCAGTGAGAGTCAGTGCCTTTGGAAGTGTACCCCAGTGAGAGTAAGTGCCTGTGGAAGTTTACCCCAGTCAGTGTCAGTGCCTGTCGAAGTGTACCCCACTGAGAGTCATTGCCTGTGGAAGTTTACCCCATTCAGAGTCATTGCCTGTGGAAGTGTACCCCAGTGAGGGTCAGTGCCTGTGGAACAAAAAAAAGAAATGCTGGAATCACTCAGCAGGTCTGGCAGCATCTGTGGAAAGAGAAGCAGAGTTAACGGTTCGGGTCAGTGACCCTTCTTTGGAACTGACATATATTAGAGAAGTCACAGATTATAAACAAGTGAGGTGGGGGTGGGGCAAGAGATAACAAAGGAGAAGGTGCAGATTGGACCAGGCCACATAGCTGACCAAAAGTTCACGGAGAAAAGGCCAACAATATGTTAATGGTGTGTTGAAAGACAAAGCAATATTGTTTGCCTTTTCTCCTTGACCTTTTGGTGAGCTATGTGGCCTGGTCCAATCTGCACCTTCTCCTTTGTTTATCTCTTGCCCCACCCCCACCTCACTTGTTTATAATCTGTGACTTCTCTAATATTTGTCAGTTCCGAAGAAGGGTCACTGACCCGAAACGTTAACTCTGCTTCTCTTTCCACAGATGCTGCCAGACCTGCTGAGTGATTCCAGCATTTCTTGTTTTTGTTTCAGATTTCCAGCATCCGCAGCATTTTGCTTTTATTTCAGTGCCTGTGGAAGTTTAACCCATTCAGAGTCAGTGCCTGTGGAAGTGTTCCCCAGTGGGAGTCAGTGCCTGTGGAAGTGTACCCCAGTTCGAGTCATTGCCTCTGGAAGTTTACCCCATTCAGCGTCAGTAATTATGGATGTTTACGCCATTCAGATTCAGTACCTTTGGAAGTGTACCCCAGTGAGAGTCAGTGCCTGTGGATGTTTACCCCAGTGAGAGTCAGTGCCTGTGGAAGTTTAACCCATTCAGAGTCAGTGCCTGTGGAAGTGTTCCCCAGTGGGAGTCAGTGCCAGTGGAAGTGTACCCCAGTGAGAGTCAGTGCCTGTGGAGGTTTACCCCAGTGAGAGTCAGTGCCTGTGGATGTTTAACCCATTCAGAGTCAGTGCCTGTGGAAGTGTACTCCAGTGAGAGTCAGTGCCTGTGGAAGTTTACCCCAGTGAGAGTCAGTGCCTGTGGAAGTTTAACCCATTCAGAGTCAGTGCCCGTGGAAATTTACCCCAGTGAGACAGTGCCTGTGGAAGTTTACCCCATTCAGAGTCAGTGCCTGTGGAAGTTTACACCATTCAGATTCAGTGCCTGTGGAAATGTACCCCATTCAGATTCAGTACCTGTAGAAGTTTACACCATTCAGATTCAGTACCTGTAGAAGTTTACCCCATTCAGATTCAGTGCCTGTGGAAATGTACCCCATTCAGATTCAGTACCTGCAGAAGTTTACACCATTCAGATTCAGTACCTGTAGAAGTTTACCCCATTCAGATTCAGAGCCAGTAGAAGTTAACCCCATTCAGTGTCTGTGCCTGTGGAAGTTCACCACGTTCAGAGTCAGTGCCTGTGGAAGTTTACCCCATTCAGCTTCAGTCCCTGTAGAAGTTTACACCATTCAGATTCAGTGCCTGTATAAGTGTACCCCAGTGAGATTCAGTGCCAGTGGAAATGCATCCCTGTGAGAGTCAGTGCCTGTAGAAGTGGACCCAAGTGAGAGTCAGTGCCTGTGGAAATGTACCCCAGTGGGAGTCAGTGCCTGTAGAAGTGTACCCCAGTTCGAGTCATTGCCTCTGGAAGTTTACCCCATTCAGAGTCAGTAATTATGGATGTTTACGCCATTCAGATTCAGTACCTTTGGAAGTGTACCCCAGTGAGAGTCAGTGCCTGTGGATGTTTACCCCAGTGAGAGTCAGTGCCTGTGGAAGTTTACCCCATTCAGAGTCAGTGCCTGTGGAAGTGTTCCCCAGTGGGAGTCAGTGCCAGTGGAAGTGTACCCCAGTGAGAGTCAGTGCCTGTGGAGGTTTACCCCAGTGAGAGTCAGTGCCTGTGGAAGTTTAACCCATTCAGAGTCAGTGCCTGTGGAAGTGTACTCCAGTGAGAGTCAGTGCCTGTGGAAGTTTACCCCAGTGAGAGTCAGTGCCTGTGGAAGTTTAACCCATTCAGAGTCAGTGCCTGTGGAAGTTTACCCCAGTGAGACAGTGCCTGTGGAAGTTTACCCCATTCAGAGTCAGTGCCTGTGGAAGTTTACACCATTCAGATTCAGTGCCTGTGGAAATGTACCCCATTCAGATTCAGTACCTGTAGAAGTTTACACCATTCAGATTCAGTACCTGTAGAAGTTTACCCCATTCAGATTCAGTGCCTGTGGAAATGTACCCCATTCAGATTCAGTACCTGCAGAAGTTTACACCATTCAGATTCAGTACCTGTAGAAGTTTACCCCATTCAGATTCAGAGCCAGTAGAAGTTAACCCCATTCAGTGTCTGTGCCTGTGGAAGTTCACCACGTTCAGAGTCAGTGCCTGTGGAAGTGTACCCCAGTGAGAGTCAGTGCATTTGGAAGTTTACCCCACTCAGAGTCAGTGCCTGTGGAAGTTTACCCCCGTGAGAGTCAGTGCCTGTGGAAGTTTACCCCATTCAGCTTCAGTCCCTGTAGAAGTTTACACCATTCAGATTCAGTGCCTGTATAAGTGTACCCCAGAGAGATTCAGTGCCAGTGGAAATGCATCCCTGTGAGAGTCAGTGCCTGTAGAAGTGGACCCAAGTGAGAGTCAGTGCCTGTGGAAATGTACCCCAGTGGGAGTCAGTGCCTGTAGAAGTGTAACCAAGTGAGAGTCAGTGCCTGTGGAAGTTTACCCCATTCAGATTCAGTTCCTGTAGAAGTTTACCCCATTCAGATGCAGTGCCTGTAGAAGTTTACCCCATTCAGAGTCAGTGCCTGTGGAAGTTACCCCTTTCAGAGTCAGTACCTGTGGAAGTGTACCCCAGTGGGAGTCAGTGCCTTTGGAAGTTTACCCCATACAGAGTCAGTGCCTGTGGAAGTTTACCCCATTCAGATTCAGAAACTGTAGATGTTTTCCCCATTCATATTCAGTGCCTGGAGAGGTTTACCCCATTCGGAGTCAGTGCCTGTGGAAGTGTACCCCAGTGACAGTCACTGCCTATAGAAGTGGACCCCACTCAGAGACAGTGCATGTGGAAATTTACCCCAGTGAGAGTCATTGCCTTTGGAAATGTACCCGAGTGAGAGTCAGTGCCTGTGGAAATGTACCCCAGTGAGAGTCAGTGCCTGTAGAAGTGTACCCAAGTGAGAGACAGTGCCTGTAGAAGTGTACCCAATTGAGAATCTGTGCCTGTGGAAATGTACACCAGTGAGAGTCAGTCACTGTGGAAATGTATCCCAGTGAGTGTCAATGCCTGTAGAAGTGTACCCCATTCAGAGTCAGTGCCTGTGGAAGTTTACCCCATTCAGAGTCAGTGCCTGTGGAAGTGTCCCCCAGTGTGAGTCAGTGCCTGTGGAAGTTTACCCCATTCAGATTCAGTACCTGTAGAAGTTTACCCCATTCAGATTCAGTGCCTGCAGAAGTTTACACCATTCAGAGTCACTGCCTGTGGAAGTTTACCCCATTCAGAGTCAGTAATTGTGGAAGTGTACCCCAGTGAGCGTCAGTGCCTGTATAAGTGTACCCCAGTTCGAGTCAGTGCCTATGGAACGGTACCCATGTGACAGTTAGAGCATGTGGGACTGCACCCCAGTGCGAGTCAGTGTGGGTTGAATTGTAACCCAGAGAGAGTCAGTGCCAATAGAAGTGTACACCAGTGAGAGTCTGTACCTGTGAAAGTGTACCCCAGTGAGAGTCATTCCCTGTGGAACTGGACCCGAGAGAGTGTCAGTGCCTGTGGAAGTTTACCCCATTCAGAGTCAGTGCCTGTGGAAATGTACCCCAGTGAGAGACAGTGCCTGTGGAAGTGTACCCCAGTCAGAGTCAGTGCCTGTCGAAGTGTACCCCACTGAGAGTCATTGCCTGTAGGAACTGTAACCAATTCAGAGTCAGTGCCTGTGGAAGTTTACCCATTCAGAGTCAGTGCCTGGGGAAGTTTAACACATTCAGATTCAGTGCCTGTGGAAGTTTACCCCATTCGGATTCAGTGCCTGTGGAAGTGTACCCCAGTGAGAGTCAATGCCTGTGGATGTTTACCCCATTCAGTGTCAGTGCATGTGGAAGTGTACACCAAAGGGAGTCTTTGCCTGTGGAAGTTGACCCCATTCAGTGTCATTGCCTGTGGAAGTGCATCCCAGTGAGGGTCAGTGACTGTGGAAGTTTACCCCATTCAGAGTCAGTGCCTGTGGAAGTGTCCCCCAGTGAGATTCAGTGCCTGTGGAAGAGTACCCCAGTGTGAGTCATTGCCTCTGGAAGTTTACGCCATTCAGAGTCAGTGCCTGTGGAAGTTTACCCCATTCAGATTCAGTGCCTGTGGAAGTGTACCCCAGTGAGAGCCAGTGCCTGTGGACGTTTACCCCAGTGAGAGTCATTGCCTCTCGAAGTTTACCCCATTCAGATTCAGGGCCTGTGGCAGTGTACCTGATTCAGACGCAGTGCCTGTGGAAGATTAACCCATTCAGAGTCAGTGCCTGTGGAAGTGTACCCCAGTGAGAGTCAGTGCCTGTGGAAGTTTACCCCATTCAGATTCAGTGCCTGTGGAAGTGTACCCCAGTAGAGTCAGTGCCTGTGGAAGTTTACCCCATTCAGAGTCAGTGCCTGTGGAAGTGGAACGCAGTGAGAGTCAGTGCCTTTGGAAGTGTACCCCAGTGAGAGTAAGTGCCTGTGGAAGTTTACCCCAGTCAGTGTCAGTGCCTGTCGAAGTTTACCCCACTGAGAGTCATTGCCTGTGGAAGTTTACCCCATTCAGAGTCATTGCCTGTGGAAGTGTACCCCAGTGAGGGTCAGTGCCTGTGGAACAAAAACAAGAAATGCTGGAATCACTCAGCAGGTCTGGCAGCATCTGTGGAAAGAGAAGCAGAGTTAACGGTTCGGGTCAGTGACCCTTCTTTGGAACTGACAAATATTAGAGAAGTCACAGATTATAAACAAGTGAGGTGGGGGTGGGGCAAGAGATAACAAAGGAGAAGGTGCAGATTGGACCAGGCCACATAGCTGACCAAAAGTTCACGGAGAAAAGGCCAACAATATGTTAATGGTGTGTTGAAAGACAAAGCAATATTGTTTGCCTTTTCTCCTTGACCTTTTGGTCAGCTATGTGGCCTGGTCCAATCTGCACCTTCTCCTTTGTTTATCTCTTGCCCCACCCCCACCTCACTTGTTTATAATCTGTGCCTTCTCTAATATTTGTCAGTTCCGAAGAAGGGTCACTGACCCGAAACGTTAACTCTGCTTCTCTTTCCACAGATGCTGCCAGACCTGCTGAGTGATTCCAGCATTTCTTGTTTTAGTTTCAGATTTCCAGCATCCGCAGCATTTTGCTTTTATTTCAGTGCCTGTGGAAGTGTTCCCCAGTGGGAGTCAGTGCCTGTGGAAGTGTACCCAAGTTCGAGTCATTGCCTCTGGAAGTTTACCCCATTCAGAGTCAGTAATTATGGATGTTTACGCCATTCAGATTCAGTACCTTTGGAAGTGTACACCAGTGAGAGTCAGTGCCTGTGGATGTTTACCCCAGTGAGAGTCAGTGCCTGTGGAAGTTTACCCCATTCAGAGTCAGTGCCTGTGGAAGTGTTCCCCAGTGGGAGTCAGTGCCAGTGGAAGTGTACCCCAGTGAGAGTCAGTGCCTGTGGAGGTTTACCCCAGTGAGAGTCAGTGCCTGTGGAAGTTTAACCCATTCAGAGTCAGTGCCTGTGGAAGTGTACCCCAGTGAGAGTCAGTGCCTGTGGAAGTTTACCACAGTGAGAGTCAGTGCCTGTGGAAGTTTAACCCATTCAGAGTCAGTGCCTGTGGAAGTTTACCCCAGTGAGACAGTGCCTGTGGAAGTTTACCCCATTCAGAGTCAGTGCCTGTGGAAGTTTACCCCATTCAGATTCAGTGCCTGTGGAAATGTACCCCATTCAGATTCAGTACCTGTAGAAGTTTACAAGTTTACACCATTCAGATTCAGTACCTGTAGAAGTTTACCCCATTCAGATTCAGTGCCTGTGGAAATGTACCCCATTCAGATTCAGTACCTGTAGAAGTTTACACCATTCAGATTCAGTACCTGTAGAAGTTTACCCCATTCAGATTCAGAGCCAGTAGAAGTTAACCACGTTCAGAGTCAGTGCCTGTGGAAGTGTACCCCAGTGAGAGTCAGTGCCTTTGGAAGTTTACCCCACTCAGAGTCAGTGCCTGCGTAAGTTTACCCCAGTGAGAGTCAGTGCCTGTGGAAGTGTACCCCAGTGAGAGTCAGTGCCTTTGGATGTTTAACCCATTCAGAGACAGTGCCTGTGGAAGTGTACCACATTCAGAGTCAGTGCCTGTGGAAGTTTAACCCATTCAGTGTCAGTGCCTGTGGAAGTGTCCCCCAGTGTGCGACAGTGCCCGTGGAAGAGTACCCCAGTGAGTGTCAGTGCCTGTGGAAGTTTACCACATTCAGATTCAGTACCTGTGGAAGTTTACCCCATTCGGTGTCAGTGCCTGTCGAAGTTTACACCATTCGGTGCCAGTGCCTGTGGAAGTTTACCCCATTCAGAGTCAGTGCCTGTGGAAGTGTACCCCAGTGAGAGTCAGTGCCTTTGGAAGTTTACCCCAGTGAGAGTCAGTGCCTGTCGAAGTGTACCCAAGTGAGAGTCAGTGCCTGTGGAAGTGTATCCCATTCAGAGTCAGTGCCTGTGGAAGTGTACCCCATTGACTGTCAGTGCCAGTGGAAGTTTATCCCATTCAGAGTCAGTGCCTGTGGAAGTTTACCCCAGTGAGAGTCAGTGCCTGTGGATGTTTACCCCATTCAGCTTCAGTACCTGTAGATGTTAACCCCATTCAGATTCAGTGCCTGTCGAAGTGTACCCCAGTGAGAGTCAGTGCCAGTGGAAATGTCCCCCTGTGAGAGTCTTTGCCTGTAGAAGTGTACCCCAGTGAGATTCAGTGGCTGGGGAGCGGCTCTCCATTAGGAGTCACTGCCTATAGAAGTGTATCCCATTCAGAGTCAGTGCATGTGGAAAGTCACACCAGCGAGAGTCAGTACCCGTCGAAGTGTACCCATGTGAGAGTCAGTGCCTGTGGAAGTGTACCCCAGTGAGAGTCAGTACCTGTGGAAGTTTACCACAGTGAGAGTCAGTGCCTGTGGAAGTTTAACCCATTCAGAGTCAGTGCCTGTGGAAGTTTACCCCAGTGAGACAGTGCCTGTGGAAGTTTACCCCATTCAGAGTCAGTGCCTGTGGAAGTTGACCCCATTCAGATTCAGTGCCTGTGGAAATGTACCCCATTCAGATTCAGTACCTGTAGAAGTTTACACCATTCAGATTCAGTACCTGTAGAAGTTTACCCCATTCAGATTCAGTGCCTGTGGAAATGTACCCCATTCAGATTCAGAGCCAGTAGAAGTTAACCCCATTCAGAGTCTGTGCCTGTGGAAGTTCACCACGTTCAGAGTCAGTGCCTGTGGAAGTGTACCCCAGTGAGAGTCAGTGCCTTTGGAAGTTTACCCCACTCAGAGTCAGTGCCTGCGTAAGTTTACCCCATTCAGAGACAGTGCCTGTGGAAGTGTACCACATTCAGAGTCAGTGCCTGTGGAAGTTTAACCCATTCAGTGTCAGTGCCTGTGGAAGTGTCCCCCAGTGAGCGACAGTGCCCGTGGAAGAGTGCCCCAGTGAGAGTCATTGCCTCTGGAAGTGTACCCCAGTGAGTGTCAGTGCCTGTGGAAGTTTACCATATTCAGATTCAGTACCTGTAGAAGTTTACCACATTCAGATTCAGTGCTGTCGAAGTTTACCCCAATCAGAGTCAGTGCCTGTGGAAGTTTACCACATTCAGATTCAGTACCTGTGGAAGTTTACCCCATTGGGTGTCAGTGCCTGTCGAAGTTTACCCCATTCAGTGTCAGTGCCTGTGGAAGTTTACCCCATTCAGAGTCAGTGCCTGTGGAAGTGTACCCCAGTGAGAGTCAGTGCCTTTGGACGTTTACCCCAGTGAGAGTCAGTGCCTGTGGATGTTTACCCCATTCAGCTTCAGTACCTGTAGATGTTAACCCCATTCAGATTCAGTGCCTGTCGAAGTGTACCCCAGTGAGAGTCAGTGCCAGTGGAAATGTACCCCTGTGAGAGTCTTTGCCTGTAGAAGTGTACCCCAGTGTGATTCAGTGGCTGGGGAGCGGCTCTCCATTAGGAGTCACTGCCTATAGAAGTGTATCCCATTCAGAGTCAGTGCATGTGGAAAGTCACACCAGCGAGAGTCAGTGCCTGCAGAAGTGTACCCAAGTGAGAGTCAGTGCCTGCAGAAGTGTACCCAAGTGAGAGTCTGTGCCAATGGAAATGTACCCCAGTGAGAGTCAGTGCCTGTGATAATGTACCCCAGTGAGAGTCAGTGCCTGAAGAAGTTTATCCAAGTGAGAGTCAGTACCTGTGGAAGTTTACCCCATTCAGATTCAGTGCCTGTGGAAGTGTACCCCATTCAGAGGCAGTGTCTGTGGAAGTGCACCCCAGTGACAGTCATTGCCTGTGGAAGTTTACCCCATTCAGAGTCAGTGCCTGTGGAATTGCACCCAAGTGAGGGTCAGTGCCTGTGGATGTTTCCCCCATTCTAAGTCAGTGCCTGTGGAAGAGTACCCCAGTGAGAGTCAGTGCCTGTGGAAGTGTACCCCGGTGAGAGTCATTGCCTCTGGAAGTTTACCCCATTCAGTGTCAGTACCTGTGGATGTTTACACCATTCAGATTCAGTGCCTGTTGAAGTGTACCCCATTCAGACTCAGTGCCTGTGGAAGTTAACCCCATTCAGAGTCAGTGCCTGTTGAAGTGCACCCCAGTGAGAGTCAGAGCCTGTGGAAGTTTGCGCAAGTGAGAGTCAGTGCCTGTAGAAGTGTACCCCAGTTCGAGTCAGTGCCTAGGGAACGGTATCCAAGTGACAGCTAGAGCCTGTGGGACTGCACCCCAGTGAGAGACAGTGTCTGTGGAAGTGTACCCAAGTCAGAGTCAGTGCCTGTCGAAGTGTGCCCCACTGAGAGTTATTGCCTGTGGAACTGTAACCAATTCAGAGTCAGTGCCTGTGGAAGTTTACACATTCAGAGTCAGTGCCTGGGGAAGATTACCCCATTCAGATTCAGTGCCTGTGGAAGTGTACCCCAGTGAGAGTAAGTGCCTGTGGAAGTTTACCCCATTCGGGTTCAGTGCCAGTCGAAGTGTACCCCAGTGAGAGTCAATGCCTGTGGATGTTTACCCCATTCAGAGTCAGTGCCTGTGGAAGTTTACCCCAGTGAGAGACAGTGCCTGTGGAAGTTTAACCCATTCAGAGTCAGTGCCTGTGGAAGTGTCCCCCAGTGAGAGTCAGTG
The DNA here is from genome assembly GCF_036365525.1 of Heterodontus francisci. Classification (NCBI taxonomy): domain Eukaryota; kingdom Metazoa; phylum Chordata; class Chondrichthyes; order Heterodontiformes; family Heterodontidae; genus Heterodontus; species Heterodontus francisci. The sequence goes on along the minus strand of NC_090403.1, from coordinate 6,221,414 downwards.
CCTGTGGAAGTTTACCCCAGTGAGAGTCACTGCCTGTGGAAGTTTAACCCATTCAGAGTCAGTGCCTGTGGAAGTTTACCCCAGTGAGAGACAGTGCCTGTGGAAGTTTACCCCATTAAGATTCAGTGCCTGTGGAAGTTTACCCCATTCAGATTCAGTGCCTGTGGAAATGTACCCCATTCAGATTCAGTACCTGTAGAAGCCTACCCCATTCAGATTCAGTGCCTGTGGAAGTTTACCCCATTCAGATTCAGTGCCTGTGGAAATGTACCATTTCAGATTCATAGCCAGTAGAAGTTAACCCCATTCAGAGTCAGTGCCTGTGGAAGTGTACCCCAGTGAGAGTCAGTGCCTTTGGAAGTTTACCCCAGTGAGAGTCAGTGCCTGTCGAAGTGTACCCAAGTGAGAGTCAGTGCCTGTGGAAGTGTATCCCATTCAGAGTCAGTGCCTGTGGAAGTGTACCCCATTGACTGTCAGTGCCAGTGGAAGTTTATCCCATTCAGAGTCAGTGCCTGTGGAAGTTTACCCCAGTGAGAGTCAGTGCCTGTGGATGTTTACCCCATTCAGCTTCAGTACCTGTAGATGTTAACCCCATTCAGATTCAGTGCCTGTCGAAGTGTACCCCAGTGAGAGTCAGTGCCAGTGGAAATGTCCCCCTGTGAGAGTCTTTGCCTGTAGAAGTGTACCCCAGTGAGATTCAGTGGCTGGGGAGCGGCTCTCCATTAGGAGTCACTGCCTATAGAAGTGTATCCCATTCAGAGTCAGTGCATGTGGAAAGTCACACCAGCGAGAGTCAGTACCCGTCGAAGTGTACCCATGTGAGAGTCAGTGCCTGTGGAAGTGTACCCCAGTGAGAGTCAGTACCTGTGGAAGTTTACCACAGTGAGAGTCAGTGCCTGTGGAAGTTTAACCCATTCAGAGTCAGTGCCTGTGGAAGTTTACCCCAGTGAGACAGTGCCTGTGGAAGTTTACCCCATTCAGAGTCAGTGCCTGTGGAAGTTGACCCCATTCAGATTCAGTGCCTGTGGAAATGTACCCCATTCAGATTCAGTACCTGTAGAAGTTTACACCATTCAGATTCAGTACCTGTAGAAGTTTACCCCATTCAGATTCAGTGCCTGTGGAAATGTACCCCATTCAGATTCAGAGCCAGTAGAAGTTAACCCCATTCAGAGTCTGTGCCTGTGGAAGTTCACCACGTTCAGAGTCAGTGCCTGTGGAAGTGTACCCCAGTGAGAGTCAGTGCCTTTGGAAGTTTACCCCACTCAGAGTCAGTGCCTGCGTAAGTTTACCCCATTCAGAGACAGTGCCTGTGGAAGTGTACCACATTCAGAGTCAGTGCCTGTGGAAGTTTAACCCATTCAGTGTCAGTGCCTGTGGAAGTGTCCCCCAGTGAGCGACAGTGCCCGTGGAAGAGTGCCCCAGTGAGAGTCATTGCCTCTGGAAGTGTACCCCAGTGAGTGTCAGTGCCTGTGGAAGTTTACCATATTCAGATTCAGTACCTGTAGAAGTTTACCACATTCAGATTCAGTGCTGTCGAAGTTTACCCCAATCAGAGTCAGTGCCTGTGGAAGTTTACCACATTCAGATTCAGTACCTGTGGAAGTTTACCCCATTGGGTGTCAGTGCCTGTCGAAGTTTACCCCATTCAGTGTCAGTGCCTGTGGAAGTTTACCCCATTCAGAGTCAGTGCCTGTGGAAGTGTACCCCAGTGAGAGTCAGTGCCTTTGGACGTTTACCCCAGTGAGAGTCAGTGCCTGTGGATGTTTACCCCATTCAGCTTCAGTACCTGTAGATGTTAACCCCATTCAGATTCAGTGCCTGTCGAAGTGTACCCCAGTGAGAGTCAGTGCCAGTGGAAATGTACCCCTGTGAGAGTCTTTGCCTGTAGAAGTGTACCCCAGTGTGATTCAGTGGCTGGGGAGCGGCTCTCCATTAGGAGTCACTGCCTATAGAAGTGTATCCCATTCAGAGTCAGTGCATGTGGAAAGTCACACCAGCGAGAGTCAGTGCCTGCAGAAGTGTACCCAAGTGAGAGTCAGTGCCTGCAGAAGTGTACCCAAGTGAGAGTCTGTGCCAATGGAAATGTACCCCAGTGAGAGTCAGTGCCTGTGATAATGTACCCCAGTGAGAGTCAGTGCCTGAAGAAGTTTATCCAAGTGAGAGTCAGTACCTGTGGAAGTTTACCCCATTCAGATTCAGTGCCTGTGGAAGTGTACCCCATTCAGAGGCAGTGTCTGTGGAAGTGCACCCCAGTGACAGTCATTGCCTGTGGAAGTTTACCCCATTCAGAGTCAGTGCCTGTGGAATTGCACCCAAGTGAGGGTCAGTGCCTGTGGATGTTTCCCCCATTCTAAGTCAGTGCCTGTGGAAGAGTACCCCAGTGAGAGTCAGTGCCTGTGGAAGTGTACCCCGGTGAGAGTCATTGCCTCTGGAAGTTTACCCCATTCAGTGTCAGTACCTGTGGATGTTTACACCATTCAGATTCAGTGCCTGTTGAAGTGTACCCCATTCAGACTCAGTGCCTGTGGAAGTTAACCCCATTCAGAGTCAGTGCCTGTTGAAGTGCACCCCAGTGAGAGTCAGAGCCTGTGGAAGTTTGCGCAAGTGAGAGTCAGTGCCTGTAGAAGTGTACCCCAGTTCGAGTCAGTGCCTAGGGAACGGTATCCAAGTGACAGCTAGAGCCTGTGGGACTGCACCCCAGTGAGAGACAGTGTCTGTGGAAGTGTACCCAAGTCAGAGTCAGTGCCTGTCGAAGTGTGCCCCACTGAGAGTTATTGCCTGTGGAACTGTAACCAATTCAGAGTCAGTGCCTGTGGAAGTTTACACATTCAGAGTCAGTGCCTGGGGAAGATTACCCCATTCAGATTCAGTGCCTGTGGAAGTGTACCCCAGTGAGAGTAAGTGCCTGTGGAAGTTTACCCCATTCGGGTTCAGTGCCAGTCGAAGTGTACCCCAGTGAGAGTCAATGCCTGTGGATGTTTACCCCATTCAGAGTCAGTGCCTGTGGAAGTTTACCCCAGTGAGAGACAGTGCCTGTGGAAGTTTAACCCATTCAGAGTCAGTGCCTGTGGAAGTGTCCCCCAGTGAGAGTCAGTGCCTGTGGAAGTTTACCCCAGTGAGAGTCACTGCCTGTGGAAGTTTAACCCATTCAGAGTCAGTGCCTGTGGAAGTTTACCCCAGTGAGAGACAGTGCCTGTGGAAGTTTACCCCATTAAGATTCAGTGCCTGTGGAAGTTTACCCCATTCAGATTCAGTGCCTGTGGAAATGTACCCCATTCAGATTCAGTACCTGTAGAAGCCTACCCCATTCAGATTCAGTGCCTGTGGAAGTTTACCCCATTCAGATTCAGTGCCTGTGGAAATGTACCATTTCAGATTCATAGCCAGTAGAAGTTAACCCCATTCAGAGTCAGTGCCTGTGGAAGTGTACCCCAGTGAGAGTCAGTGCCTTTGGAAGTTTACCCCACTCAGAGTCAGTGCCTGTGTAAGTGTACCCCAGTGAGAGTCAGTGCCTGTGGAAGTGTACCCCAGTGAGAGTCAGTGCCTGTGGATGTTTAACCCATTCAGAGACAGTGCCTGTGGATGTGTCCCCCAGTGAGCGACAGTGCCCGTGGAAGAGTGCCCCAGTGAGGGTCATTGCCTCTGGAAGTGTACCCCAGTGAGTGTCAGTGCCTGTGGAAGTTTACCCCATTCAGATTCAGTACCTGTAGAAGTTTACCACATTCAGATTCAGTGCCTGTCGAAGTTTACCCCATTCGGAGACAGTGCCTGTCGAAGTTTACCCCATTTTGACTCAGTGCCTGTTGAAGTGTACCCCAGTGAGAGTCAGTGCCTTTGGAAGTTTACCCCACTCAGAGTCAGTGCCTGTGTATGTTTAACCCATTCAGAGACAGTGCCTGTGGAAGGCTACGAGGCTAGATGGGATTGAGGTTCACAAGGAGGAGGTGCTAGCAATTTTGGAATGTGTGAAAATAGATAACTCCCCTGGGCCAGATGGGATTTATCCTAGGATTCTCTGGGAAGCTGGGGAGGAGATTGCAGAGCCTTTGTCCTTGATCTTTATGTCGTCATTGTCGACAGGAATAGTGCCGGAAGACTGGAGGATTGCAAATGTTGTCCTCTTGTTCAAGAACGGGAGTAGAGACAGCCCTGGTAATTATAGACCTGTGAGCCTTACCTCGGTTGTGGGTAAAATGTTGGAAAAGGTTATAAGAGACAGGATTTATAATCATCTTGAAAAGAATAAGTACATTAGAGATAGTCAGCACGGTTTTGTGACGGGTAGGTCGTGCCTCAGAAACCTTATTGAGTTTTTCGAGAAGGTGACCAAACAGGTGGATGAGGGTAAAGCAGTGGATGTGGTGTATATGGATTTCAGTAAGGCGTTTGATAAGGTTCCCCACGGTAGGCTATTGCAGAAAATATGCAAGTATGGGGTTGAAGGTGATTTCGAGCTTTGGATCAGAAATTGGCTAGCTGAAAGAAGACAGAGGGTGGTGGTTGATGGCAAATGTTCATCCTGGAGTTTAGTTACTAGTGGTGTACCGCAAGGATCTGTTTTGGGGCCACTGCTGTTTGTCATTTTTCTAAATGACCTGGAAGAGGGTGTAGAAGGGTGGGTTAGTAAATTTGCAGATGACACTAAGGTTGGTGGAGTTGTGGATAGTGCCGAAGGATGTTGTCGGGTACAGAGAGACATAGATAGGCTGCAGAGCTGGGCTGAGAGATGGCAAATGGAGTTTAATGCGGAAAAGTGTGAGGTGATTCACTTTGGAAGGAGTAACAGGAATGCAGAGTACTGGGCTAATGGGAGGATTCTTGGTACTGTAGATGAACAGAGAGATCTTGGTGTCCAGGTGCATAAATCCCTGAAGGTTGCTAACCAGGTTAATAGGGCTGTTAAGAAGGCATATGGTGTGTTAGCTTTTATTAGTAGGGGGGTCGAGTTTTGGAGCCACGAGGTCATGCTGCAGCTGTACAAAACTCTGGTGAGACCGCACCTGGAGTATTGCGTGCAGTTCTGGTCACCGCATTATAGGAAGGATGTGGAAGCTATGGAAAGGGTGCAGAGGAGATTTACTAGGATGTTGCCTGGTATGGAGGGAAGGTCTTACGAGGAAAGGCTGAGGGACTTGAGGTTGTTTTCGTTGGAGAGAAGGAGGAGGAGAGGTGATTTAATAGAGACATATAAGATAATCAGAGGGTTAGATAGGGTGGATAGTGAGCGTCTATTTCCTCGGATGATGATGACAAACACGAGGGGACATCGCTTCAAGTTGAGGGGTGATAGATATCGGACAGATGTGAGAGGTAGTTTCTTTACTCAGAGAGTAGTAAGGGCGTGGAATGCCCTGCCTGCAGCAGTAGTAGATTCGCCAACTTTAAGGGCATTTAAGTGGACATTGGATAGACACATGGATGAAAATGGAATAGCGTAGGTCAGATGGTTTCACAGGTCGGCGCAACATCGAGGGCCGAAGGGCCTGTACTGCGCTGTAATGTTCTAAAAATTCTAAACTGTAACCAATTCAGAGTCAGTGCCTGTGGAAGTTTGCACATTCAGAGTCAGTGCCTGGGGAAGTGTAGCCCAGTGAGAGTAAGTGCCTGTGGAAGTTTACCCCATTCGGTGTCAGTGCCTGTGGAAGTGTACCCCACTGAGAGTCAGTGCCTGTGAAAGTTTACCCCATTCAGAGTCAGTGCATGTGGAAGTGTTCACCAAAGAGAGTCTTTGCCTGTGGAAGTTGACCCCATTCAGTGTCATTGCCTGCGGAAGTGCATCCCAGTGAGGGTCAGTGCCTGTGGAAGTTTACCCCATTCAGAGTCAGTGCCTGTGGAGGAGTCCCCCAGTGAGATTCAGTGCCTGTGGAAGAGTACCTCAGTGAGAATCATTGCCTCTGGAATTTTACGCCATTCAGAGTCAGTGCCTGTGGAAGTTTACCCCATTCAGAGTCAGTGCCTGTGGAAGTTTACCCCATTCAGATTCAGTGCCTGTGGAAGTGTCCCCCAGTGAGAGTCAGTGCCTGTGGAAGTTTACCCCATTCAGATTCAGTACCTGTAGAGGTTTACCCCATTCAGATGCAGTGCCTGTAGAAGTTTACCCCATTCAGAGTCAGTGCCTTTGGAAGTTTACCCCATACAGAGTCAATGCCTGTGTAAGTGTAGCCCAGTGAGAGTCAGTGCCTGTGGAAGTGTACCCCAGTGAGAGTCAGTGCCTGTGGAAGTTTACCCCATTCAGATTCATTAACTGTAGAAGTTTACCCCATTCATATTCAGTGCCTGCAGACGATTACCCCATTCAGAGTCAGTGCATGTGGAAGTGTTCACCAAAGAGAGTATTTGCCTGTGGACGTTGACCCCATTCAGTGTCATTGCCTGTGGAAGTGTCCCCCAGTGAGATTCAGTGCCTGTGGAAGAGTACCCCAGTGAGAATCATTGCCTCTGGAAGTTTACGCCATTCAGAGTCAGTGCCTGTGGAAGTTTACCCCATTCAGATTCAGTGCCTGTGGAAGTGTACCCCAGTGAGAGTCAGCGCCTGTGGACGTTTACCCCAGTGAGAGTCATTCCCTCGAGAAGTTTACGCCATTCAGAATCAGTGCCTGTGGAAGTTTACCCCATTCAGATTCGTTGCCTGTGGAAGTGTCCCCCAGTGAGATTCAGTGCCTGTGGAAGTTTTCCCCATTCAGATTCAGTACCTGTAGAGGTTTACCCCATTCAGATGCAGTGCCTGTAGAATTTTACCCCGTTCAGAGTCAGTGCCTTTGAAAGTTTAGCCCATTCAGAGTCAGTACCTGTGGAAGGGTACCCCAGTTAGAGTCAGTGCCTTTGGAAGTTTACCCCAGTGAGAGTCAGTGCCTGTGGAAGTTTACCCCATTCAGATTCAGTAACTGTAGAAGTTTACCCCATTCATATTCAGTGCTTGTAGATGATTACACCATTCAGAGTCAGTCCCTGTGGAAGTGTAACCCACACAGAGTCAGTGCCTGTGGAAGTTTACCCCATTCAGAGTCAGTGCCTGTTGAAATGTACCCCAGTGAGAGTCAGTGCCTGCAGAAGTGTACCCAAGTGAGAGTCAGTGCCTGCAGAAGTGTACCCAAGTGAGAGTCTGTGCCTGTGGAACTGTTCCTCAGAGAGAGTCTGTGCCAGTAGAAATTTGCCCCATTCAGAGTCAGTGCCTGTGGAAGTGTACTCCAGTGAGAGTCAGTGCCGGTGGAGGTTTACCCCATTCAGAGTCAGTGCCTGTGGAAGTGTACCCCAGTGAGAGTCAGTGCCTGTGGAAATTTACCCAGTCTTAGTCAGTGCCTGTGGAACTTTACCACATTCAGATTCAGTGCCTGTGGAAGTGTACCCCAGTGAGAGTAAATGCCTGTGGAAGTTTACCCCATTCAGAATCAGTGCCTGTGGAAGTGTACTGCTGTGAGAGTCAGTGCCTGTGGAAGTTTCCCCCATTCAGATTCAGTGCCTTTGGAAGTGTACCCCAGTGAGAGTCAGTGCCTGTGGAAGATTACGCCATTCAGATTCAGTGCCTGTGGAAGTGTACTCCTGTGAGAGTCAATGCCTGTGGAAGTTTACCACATTCAGAGTCAGTGCCTGTGGAAATGTACCCCTGTGAGAGTCAGTGCCTGTAGAAGTGTACCCCAGTGAGATTCAGTGGCTGGGAAGCTGCTCACCATTAGGAGTCACTGCCGATGGAAGTGTACCCCACTCAGCGTCAGTGCATGTGGAAATGTACCCCAGTGAGAGTCTTTGCCTGTGGAAATGTGCGCCAGTGAGAGTCAGTCCCTGTAGAAGTGTACCCAAGTGAGAGTCAGTGCCTGTGGAAATGCACCCCAGTGAGAGTCAGTGCCTGTGAAAATGTACCCCAGTGAGAGTCAGTGCCTCTGGAAGTGTACCCCAGTGAGAATCAGTGCCTGTGGAAGTTTACCCCATTCAGAGTCAGTGCCTCTGGAAGTGTACCCCACATAGAGTCAGTGCCTGTGGAAGTGCACCCAAGTGAGGGTCAATGCCTGTGGAAGTTTACCCCATTCAGAGTCAGTGCCTGTGTAAGTGTACCCCAGTGAGATTCAGTGCCTGTGGCGGTTTACCCCATTCAGAGTCAGTGCCTGTGGAAGTGTACTTCAGTGAGAGTCATTGCCTTTGGAAGTTTTCCCCATTCCGAGTCAGTGCCTGTGCAAGTGTACCCCAGTGAGAGTCAGTGCCTGTGGAAGTGTACCACAGTGAGAGTCAGTGCCTGTGGAAGTTTAACCCATTCAGAGTCAGTGCCTGTGGAAATGTACCCCAGTGAAAGTCAGTGCCTTTGCAAGTTTACCCCTTTCAGATTCAGTTCCTGTAGAAGTTTACCACATTCAGATTCAGTGCCTGTCGAAGTGTACCCCAGTGAGAGTCAGTGCCTGCAGAATTGTACCCAAGTGAGAGTCAGTGCCTGTGGAAATGTACCCCAGTGTGAGTCAGTGCCTGTGGAAGTGCAACCCAGTGAGAGTCAGTGCCTGTGGAAGTTTACCCCATTCAGAGTCAGTGCCTGTGCAAGTTTACCCCATTCAGAATCAGTACCTCCAGAAGTTTACACCATTCAGATTCAGTGCCTATAGAAGTGTACCCCACTTCGAGTCAGTGCATGTGGAAATGTACACCAGTGAGTGTCAGTGCCTGTGGAAATGTACACCAGTGAGAGTCAGTGCCTGCAGAAGTGTACCCAAGTGAGAGTCAGTGCCTGTAGAAGTGTTCCCCAGTGAGAGTCAGTGCCTGTGGAAATGTACCCCAGTGTGAGTCTTTGCCTGTAGAAGTGTACCCAAGCGAGAGTCAGTGCCTGTCGAAGTGTACCCAAGTGAGAGTCAGTGCCTGTGGAAATGTACCCCAGTGTGAGTCAGTGCCTGCAGAAGTGTGCCCAAGTGAGAGTCAGTGCCTGTGGAAATGTAGCCCAAAGAGAGTCAGCGCCTGTGGAAATGTACCCCAGTGAGAGTCAGTGCCTGTAGAAGTGTACCCAAGTGAGAGTCAGTGCCTGTAGAAGTTTACCCAAGTGAGAATTAGTGCCTGAAGAAGTGTAGCCAAGTGAGAATCAGCGCCTGTCGAAGTTTACCCCATTCAGATGCAGTGCCTGTGTACGTGTCCCCCAGTGAGAGTCAGTGCCTGTGGAAGTTTACCACATTCAGAGTCAGTGCCTATGGAAGTGTGCCCCAGTGAGAGTCAGTGCCTGTGGAAGTTTACCCCATTCAGAGTCAGTGCCTGTGTAAGTGTACCCCAGTGTGATTCAGTGCCTGTGGAAGTTTACCCCATTCAGATTCAGTACCTGTAGAAGTTTACCCCATTCAGATTCAAAGCCTGTAGAAGTTAACCCCATTCAGAGTCAGTGCCTGTGGAAGTTTACCCCATTCAGGGTCAGTGCCTGTGGAAGTGTACCCCAGTGAGAGTCAGTGCCTTTGGAAGTTTTCCCCATTCCGAGTCAGTGCCTGTGGAAGTGCACCCAAGTGAGGGTCAGTGCCTGTGGGAGTGTACCCCATTCAGAGTCAGTGGCTGTGGAAGTGCCCCCCTGTGAGAGTCAGTGCCTGTGGGAGTGTACCCCAGTTAGAGTCATTGCCTCTGGAAGATTTCGCCATTCAGAGTCAGTACCTGTGGATGTTTACCCCATTCATTGTCAGTGCCTGTGGAAGTTTACCCCATTCAGATTCAGTTCCTGTGGAAGTGTACCCCAGTGACAGTCAGTGCCTGTGGAAGTTTACCCCATTCAGAGTCAGTGCCTGTGTAAGTGTACCCCAGTGAGATTCAGTGCCTGTGGAAGTTTACCCCATTCAGAGTCAGTGCCTGTGGAAGTGTACTTCAGTGAGAGTCATTGCCTTTGGAAGTTTTCCCCATTCCGAGTCAGTGCCTGTGGAAGTGTACCACAGTGAGAGTCAGTGCCTGTGGAAGTTTAACCCATTCAGAGTCAGTGCCTGTGGAAATGTACCCCAGTGAAAGTCAGTGCCTTTGCAAGTTTACCCCATTCAGATTCAGTACCTGTAGAAGTTTACCACATTCAGATTCAGTGCCTGTCGAAGTGTACCCCAGTGAGAGTCAGTGGCTGCGGAAGTGCAACCCAGTGAGAGTCAGTGCCTGTGGAAGTTTACCCCATTCAGAGTCAGTGCCTGTGCAAGTTTACCCCATTCAGAATCAGTACCTCTGGAAGTTTACACCATTCAGATTCAGTGCCTATAGAAGTGTACCCCACTTCGAGTCAGTGCATGTGGAAATGTACACCAGTGAGTGTCAGTGCCTGTGGAAATGTACCCCAGTGAGAGTCAGTGCCTGCAGAAGTGTACCCAAGTGAGAGTCAGTGCCTGTAGAAGTGTACCCAAGTGAGAGTCAGTGCCTGTGGAAATGTTCCCCAGTGAGAGTCAGTGCCTGTGGAAATGTACCCCAGTGTGAGTCTTTGCCTGTAGAAGTGTACCCAAGCGAGAGTCAGTGCCTGTAGAAGTGTACCCAAGTGAGAGTCAGTGCCTGTGGAAATGTACCCCAGTGTGAGTCAGTGCCTGTAGAAGTGTGCCCAAGTGAGAGTCAGTGCCTGTGGAAATGTAGCCCAGTGGGAGTCAGCGCCTGTGGAAATGTACCCCAGTGAGAGTCAGTGCCTGTAGAAGTGTACCCAAGTGAGAGTCAGTGCCTGTAGAAGTTAACCCAAGTGAGAATTAGTGCCTGAAGAAATGTAGACAAGTGAGAATCAGCGCCTGTCGAGGTTTACCCCATTCAGATGCAGTGCCTGTGGACGTGTCCCCCAGTGACAGTCAGTGCCTGTGGAAGTTTACCACATTCAGAGTCAGTGCCTGTGGAAGTGTGCCCCAGTGAGAGTCAGTGCCTGTGGAAGTTTACCCCATTCAGAGTCAGTGCCTGTATAAGTGTACCCCAGTGTGATTCAGTGCCTGTGGAAGTTTACCCCATTCAGATTCAGTACCTGTAGAAGTTTACCCCATTCAGATTCAGAGCCTGTAGAAGTTAACCCCATTCAGAGTCAGTGCCTGTGGAAGTTTACCCCATTCATGGTCAGTGCCTGTGGAAGTGTACCCCAGTGAGAGTCAGTGCCTTTGGAAGTTTTCCCCATTCCGAGTCAGTGCCTGTGGAAGTGTACCCCAGTGAGAGTCAGTGCCTGTGGAAGTGTACCCGAGTGAGAGTCAGTGCCTGTGGATGTTTAACCCATTCAGAGTCAGTGCCTGTGGAAATGTACCCCAGTGAATTTCAGTGCCTGTGGAAGTTTACCCCATTCAGATTCAGTACCCGTAGAAGTTTACCACATTCAGATTCAGTGCCTGTCGAAGTGTACCCCAGTTAGATTCAGTGACTGTGGATGTTTACCCCATCCAGAGTCAGTGCATGTGGAAATGTACACCAGTGAGAGTCAGTGCCTGTGGAAATGTACCCCAGTGAGAGTCAGTTCCTGCAGAAGTGTCCCCAAGTGAGAGTCAGTGCCTGCAGATGTGTACCCAAGTGAGAGTCAGTGCCTGTGGAAATGTACCCCAGTGAGAGTCAGTGCCTGTGGAAATGTACCCCAGTGAGAGTCAGTGCCTGTAGAAGGGTACCCAAGTGAGAGTCAGTGCCGGTAGAAGTGTACCCAAGTGAGAGTCAGTGCCTGTGGAAATGTGCCCCAGTGAGAGTCAGTGCCTGAAGAAGTGTACCAAAGTGAGAGTCAGTGCCTGTGGAAATGTACCCCAGTGAGAGTCAGTGCCTGTGGAAATGTACCCCAGTGAGAGTCAGTGCCTGTAGAAGTGTACCCAAGTGAGAGTCAGTGCCTGTCGAAGGTCCCGGAGAAAAGGCAAACAATATGTTAATGGTGTGTCGAAAGACATTGTTTGCCTTTTCTCTGTGACCTTTTGGTCAGCTATGTGGCCTGGTCCAATCTGCACCTTCTCCTTTGTTATCACTTGCCCCACCCCCACCTCACTTGTTTATAATCTGTGACTTTTCTAATATTTGTCAGTTCCGAAGAAGGGTCACTGACCCGAAACGTTAAATCTGCTTCTCTTTCCACAGATGCTGCCAGACCTGCTGAGTGATTCCAGCATTTCTTGTTTTTGTTTCAGATTCCCAGCATCCGCAGTATTTTGCTTTTATGTCAGTGCCTGTGGAAGTTTAACCCATTCAGAGTCTGTGCCTGTGGAAGTGTCCCCCAGTGGGAGTCAGTGCCTGTGGAAGTGTACCCCAGTGAGATTCATTGCCTCTGGAAGTTTACCCTATTCAGAGTCAGTACCTGTGGATGTTTATGCCATTCAGATTCAGTGCCTGTGGAAGTGTACCCCAGTGAGAGTCAGAGCCTGTGGAAGTTTGCCCCATTCAGAGTCAGTGCCTATGGAAGTGCACCCCAGTGAGAGTCTGGGCCTGTGGAATTTTACCCCTTTCAGAGTCAGTGCCTGTGGAAGTGTCACCCAGTGTGAGTCAGTGCCTGTAGAAGTTTACCCCATTCAGATTCAGTGTCTGTAGAAGATTACCACTTTCAGAGTCACTGCCTGTGGACGTTTACCCCATTCAGTGTCAGTACCTGTGGAAGTGTACCCCAGTGAGAGTCAGTGCCTGTGGAAGTTTACCCCAGTGAGAGTCAGTGCCTGTGGAAGTTTAACCCATCCAGAGTCAGTGCCTGTGGAAGTGTTCCCCAGTGAGAGTCATTGCCTGTGGAAGTGCACTCCAGTGAGAGACAGTGCCTGTGGAAGTTTACCCCATTCTGAGTCAGTGCCTGTGGAAGTTTACCCCATTCAGATTCAGTACCTGTAGAAGTTTACACCATTCAGATTCAGTGCCTGTAGAAATTTACCCCATTCAGATCCAGTACCTGTAGAAGTTTACCCCATTCAGAGTCAGTGCCTGTGGAAGTTTACCCCATTCAGATTCAGTACCTGTAGAAGTTTACACCATTCAGATTCAGTGCCTGTAGAAATTTACCCCATTCAGATCCAGTACCTGTAGAAGTTTACCCCATTCAGAGTCAGTGCCTGTGGAAGTGTTCCACAGTGAGTGTCAGTGCCTTTGGAAGTTTACCCCACTCAGAGTCAGTGCCTGTGTAAGTGTCCCCCAGTGAGAGTCAGTGCCTTTGGAAGTGTACCCCAGTGAGAGTCAGTGCCTGAAGAAGTTTTCCCCATTCAGATTCAGTAACTGTAGAAGTTTACCCCATTCATATTCAGTGCTTGTAGACGATTATCCCATTCAGAGTCAGTGCCTGTGGAAGTTTACCCCATTCAGAGTCAGTGCCTGTGGAAGTGTACCACATTCAGAGTCAGTGCCTGTGGTAGTTTACCCCATTCAGAGTCAGTGCCTGTGGAAATGTACCCCAGTGAGAGTCAGTGCCTGTAGAAGTGTACCCAAGTGAGAGTCAGTGCCTGTAGAAGTGTACCCAAGTGAGAGTCAGTGCCAGTGTAAATTTACCCATGTGAGAGTCAGTGCCTGTAGAACTGTTCCTCAGAGAGAGTCAGTGCCAGTAGAAATTTGCCCCATTCAGAGTCAGTGCCTGTGGAACTTACCCCATTCAGATTCAGTGCCTGTGGAAGTGTACCACAGTGAGAGTAAATGCCTGTGGAAGTTTACCCCATTCAGAATCAGTACCTGTGGAAGTGTACTGCTGTGAGAGTCAGTGCCTGTGGACGTATACCCCATTCAGATTCAGTGCCTGTGGAAGTGTACCCCAGTGAGAGTCAGTGCCTGTGGAAGTTTACGCCATTCAGATTCAGTGCCTGTGGAAGTGTACTCCTGTGAGAGTCAATGCCTGTGGAAGTTTACCACATTCAGAGTCAGTGCCTGTGGAAATGTGCCCCTGTGAGAGTCAGTGCATGTGGAAATGTACCCCAGTGAGAGTCTTTGCCTGTGGAAATGTGCGGCAGTGAGAGTCAGTGCCTGTAGAAGTGTACCCAAGTGAGAGTCAGTGCCTGTGGAAATGCACCCCAGTGAGAGTCAGTGCCTGTGAAAATGTACCCCAGTGAGAGTCAGTGCCTCTGGAAGTGTACCCCAGTGAGAGTCAGTGCCTGTGGAGGTTTACCCCATTCAGAGTCAGTGACTCTGGAAGTGTACCCCAGTGAGAGTCAGTGCCTGTGAAAGTGCACCCAAGTGAGGGTCAATGCCTGAGGAAGTGTACCCCATTCAGAGTCAGTGGCTGTGGAAGTGTCCCCCTGTGAGAGTCAGTGCCTGTGGGAGTGTACCCCAGTTAGAGTCATTGCCTCTGAGAGATTTCCCCATTCAGAGTCATTACCTGTGGATGTTTACCCCATTCAGAGTCAGTGCCTGTGGAAGTTTACCCCATTCAGATTCAGTGCCTGTGGAAGTGTAGCCCATTGAGAGTCAGTGCCTGTGGAGGTTTCCCCCATTCAGAGTCAGTGCCTGTGTAAGTGTACCCCAGTGAGATTCAGTGCCTGTGGAAGTTTACCCCATTCAGATTCAGTACCTGTAGAAGTTTACCCCATTCAGATTCAGAGCCTGTAGATGTTAACCCCATTCAGAGTCAGTGCCTGTGGAAGTTTACCCCATTCAGAGACAGTGCCTGTGTAAGTGTACCCCAGTGAGAGTCAGTGCCTGTGGAAGTGTACCCCAATGAGAGTCAGTGCCTGTGGAAGTTTAACCCATTCAGAGTCAGTGCCTGTGGAAATGTACCCCAGTGAAAGTCAGTGCCTGTGGAACTTTACCCCATTCAGATTCAGTACCTGCAGAGGTGTACCACAATCAGATTCAGTGCCTGTCGAAGTGTACCCCAGTTAGAGTCAGTGCCTTTGGAAGTTTACCCCATTCAGAGTCAGTGCATGTGTAAATGTACCCCAGTGAGAGTCAGTGCCTGTGGAAGTGTACCCCAGTGAGAGTCAGTGCCTGTGGAAGTTTACCCCATTCAGAGTCAGTACCTCTAGAAGTTTACACCATTCAGATTTAGTGCCTATAGAAGTTTACCCAAGTGAGAGTCAGTGCCTGTGGAAATGTACCCCAGTGAGAGTCAGTGCCTGTAGAAGTGTACCCAAGTGAGAGTCAGTGCCTGCAGAAGTGTACCCAAGTGAGAGTCAGTGCCTGTGGAAATGTACCCCAGTGAGAGTCAGTGCCTGTGGAAATATACCCCAGTGAGAGTCAGTGCCTGTAGAAGTGTACCCAAGTGAGAGTCAGTGCCTGTAGAAGTGTACCCAAGTGAGAGTCAGTGCCTGTGGAAATGTACGCCAGTGAGAGTCAGTGCCTGTGGAAATGTACCCCAGTGAGAGTCAGTCACTGTGGAAATGTACCCCAGTGAGAGTCAATGCCTGTAGAAGTGTACCCCATTCAGGGTCAGTGCCTGTGGATCTTTAAACCATTCAGAGTCAGTGCCTGTGGAATTGCACCCCAGTGAGAGTCAGTGACTGTGGAAGTTTACCCCATTCAGAGTCAGTGCCTGTGGAAGTGTCCCCCAGTGTGAGTCATTGCCTGTGGAAGTTTACCCCATTCAGATTCAGTACCTGTAGAAGTTTACCCCATTCAGATTCAGTGACTGCAGAACTTTACACCATTCAGAGTCACTGCCTGTGGAAGTTTGCCCCATTCAGAGTCTGTACCTGTGGAAGTGTACCCCAGTGAGCGTCAGTGCCTGTATAAGTGTACCCAAGTGAGAGTCAGTGCCTGTAGAAGTGTACCCCAGTTCGAGTCAGTGCCTAGGGAACGGTACCCAAGTGACAGTTAGAGCGTGTGGGACTGCACCCCAGTGCGAGTCAATGTGGGTTGAATTGTATCCCAGAGAGAGTCAGTGCCGATAGAAGTGTACCCCAGTGAGAGTCTGTACCTGTGGAAGTGTACCCCAGGGAGAGTCAGTCCCTGTAGAAGTGTACCCCTGTGAGAGTCAGTCCCTGTTGAACTGGTCCCCAGAGAGTGTCAGTGCCTGTGGAAGTTTACCCCATTCAGAGTCAGTGCCTGTGTAAGAGTACTCCAGTGAGATTCCGTGCCTATGGAAGTTTACGCCATTCAGAATCAGTGCCTGTGGAAGTTTACCCCATTCAGATTCAGTGCCTGTGGCAGTGTACGTCATTCAGACTCAGTGCCTGTGGAAGTTTACCTCATTCAGAGTCAGTGCCTGTGGAAGTGTACCCCAGTGAGAGTCAGTGCCTGTGGAAGTTTACACCATTCAGAGTCAGTGCCTGTGGAAGTGTGCCCCAGTGAGAGTCAGTGCCTGTGGAAGTTTCCCCCATTCAGAGTCAGTGCCTGTGGAAGTGCACCCAAGTGAGGCTCAGTGCCGGTGGAACAAAAACAAGAAATGCTGGAATCACTCAGCAGGTCTTCCAGCATCTGTGGAAAGGGAAGCTGAGTTTACGTTTCGGGTCAGTGACCCTTCTTCGGAAATGACAAATATTAGAAAAGTCACAGATTATAAGCAAGTGAGGTGAGGGTGGGGCACGAGATTACAAAGGAGCAGGTGCAGATTGGACCAGGCCTCATAGCTAACCAAAAGTTCACGGAGAAAAGGCAAACAATATGTTAATGGTGTGTTGAAAGACAAAGCAATATTGTTTGCCTTTTCTCCGTGACCTTTTGGTCCGCGATGTGGCCTGGTCAAATCTGCACCTTCTCCTTTTTTATTTCTTGCCCCACCCCCATGTCACTTGTTTATAATCTGTGACTTTTCTAATATTTGTCAGTTCCGAAGAAGGGTCACTGACCCGAAACGTTAACTCTGCTTCTCTTTCCACAGATGCTGCCAGACCTGCTGAGTGATTCCAGCATTTCTTGTTTTTGTTTCAGATTTCCAGCATCCGCAGTATTTTGCTTTTATTTCAGTGCCTGTGGAAGTTTACCCCATTCAGAGTCAGTGCCTGTGGAAGTGTCCCCCAGTGGGAGTCAGTGCCTGTGGAAGTGTACCCCAGTGTGAGTCATTGCCTCTGGAAGTTTACCCCATTCAGAGTCAGTACCTGTGGATGTTTACGCCATTCAGATTCAGTGCCTGTGGAAGTGTACCCCAGTGAGAGTCAGTGCCTGTGGAAGTTTGCACCATTCAGAGTCAGTGCCTGTGGAAGTGCACCCCAGTGAGAGTCAGGGCCTGTGGAAGTTTACCCCTTTCAGAGTCAGTGCCTGTGGAAGTGTCCCCCAGTGTGAGTCAGTACCTGCAGAAGTTTACCCCATTCAGATTCAGTGTCTGTAGAAGATTACCAATTTCAGAGTCACTGCTTGTGGACGTTTACCCCATTCAGTGTCAGTACCTGTGGAAGTGTACCCCAGTGAGAGTCAGTGCATGTGGAAATGTACACCAGTGAGAGTCAGTGCCTGTGGAATTGTACCCCAGTGAGAGTCAGTGCCTGCAGAAGTGTACCCAAGTGAGAGTCAGTGCCTGTGGAAATGTACCCCAATGAGAGTCAGTGCCTGCGGAAATGTACCCCAGTGAGAGTCAGTGCCTGTAGAAATGTACCCCAGTGAGAGTCAGGACCTGTGAAAGTTTAACCCTTTCAGAGTCAGTGCCTGTGGAAGTTTACCCCAGTGAGAGTCATTGCCTGTGGAAGTGTTCACCAGTCAGAGTCAGGGCCTGTCGAAGTTTACACCATTCAGAGTCAGTGCCTGTGGAGGTGTATCGGAGTGAGAGTCAGTGCCTGTGGATGTGTCCCCCAGTGAGAGTCAAAGACTGTGGAAGTGTACTCCAGTGAGAGAAATTGCCTGTGGAATGTACCCCATTCAGGGTCAGTGCCTGTGGAAGTGTAACCCAGTGAGAGTCAGTGCCTGTGGAAGTGTACCCCACTGAGAGTCATTGCCTGTGGATGTTTACCCCATTCAGAGTCAGTCCCTGTGGAAGTGTACCTCAGTGAGAGTCAATGTCTGTGGAAGTTTACCCCATTCAGAGTCAGTGCCTGTGGAAGAGCACTCCAGTGAGAGTCAGTGCCTGTGGAAGTTTACCCCATTCAGTGTCAGTGCCTGTGGAAGTGTACCCAAGTGAGAGTCAGTGCCAGTCGAAGTGTACCCCACTGAGATTCATTGCCTTTGGAACAGTAACCAATTCAGAGTCAGTGCCTGTGGAAGATTACCCCATTCAGAGTCAGTTCCTGGGGAAGTTTACCCCATTCAGATTCAGTGCCTGTGGAAGTGTACCCCAGTGAGAGACATTGCCTGAAGAAGTGTACCCAAGTGAGAATCAGTGCCTGTGGAAGTTTACCCCATTCAGATTCAATGCCTGTTGAAGTGTACCCAAGTGAGAGTCAGTGACTTTGGAAGTTTACCCCATTCAGAGTCAGTGCCTGTGTCAGTGTACCCCAGTGAGATTCAGTGCCTGTGGAGGTCTACCCCAGTGAGAGCCAGTGCCTGTGGAAGTTTACCCCATTCAGATTCAGTGCCTGTGGAAGTGATCCCGGTGAGAGTCAGTGCCTGTGGAATTTACCCCATTCAGAGACAGTGCCTGTCGAAGTTTACCCCATTCAGAGTCAGTGCCTGTGGAAGTTTACCCCATTCAGAGTCAGTGCCTGTGGAAGTGTACCCCAGTGAGAGTCAGTGCCTGTGGAAGTATACCCCAGTGAGAGTCAGTGCCTGTGGAAGCTTAACCCGTTCAGAGCCACTGCCTGTGGAAGTTTACCCCAGTGAGAGTCAGTGCCTGCGGATGTTTACCCCAGTGAGAGTCAGTGCCTGTGGAAGTTTACCCCAGTGAGAGTCAGTGCCTGTGGAAGTTTACCCCATTGAGAGTCAGTGCCTGTGGAAGTTTAACCCTTTCAGAGTCAGTGCCTGTGGAAGTTTACCCCAGTGAGAGTCAGTGCCTGTGGAAGTTTAACCCATTCAGAGTCAGTGCCCTTGGAAGTGTACCCCAGTGAGAGTCATCGCCTGTGGAAGTGCACTCCAGTGAGAGACAGTGCCTGTGGAAGTATATCCCATTCAGAGTCAGTGCCTGTGGAAGTTTTCCCCATTAAGATTCAGTACCTGTAGTAGTTTACACCATTCAGATTCAGTACCTGTAGATGTTTACCCCATTCAGATTCATAGCCAGTAGAAGTTAACCCCATTCAGAATCAGTGCCTGTGGAAGTTTACCCCACTCAGAGTCAGTGCCTGTGTAATTGTACCCCAGTGAGAGTCAGTGCCTGTGGCAGTTTACCCCATTCAGAGTCAGTGCCTGTGCAAGTTTACCCCATTCAGATTCAGTACCTCCAGAAGTTTACAACATTCAGATTCAGTGCCTATAGAAGTGTACCCAAGTGAGAGTCAGTGCATGTGGAAATGTACCCCAGTGAGAGTCAGTGCCGGTGGAAGTGTACCCCAGTGAGAGTCATTGCCTCTGGAAGTGTACCCCAGTGAGAGTCAGTGCCTGTGGAAGTTTACCCCATTCAGAGTCAGTGCCTGTGGAAGTGTACCCCAGTGAGAGTCTGTGCCTTTGGAAGTTTACCCCTTTCAGAGTCAGTGCCTGTGGAAGTGTACCCCAGTGAGAGTCAGTGCCTGTAGACGTTTACCCCATTCAGATTCAGTACCTGTAGAAGTTTACCACATTCAGATTCAGTGCCTGTCGAAGTTTACCCCATTCAGAGTCAGTGCCTGTGGAAGTTTACCACATTCAGATTCAGTGCCAGTGGAAGTGTACCCCAGTGAGAGTCAGTGCCTGTGGAAATGTACCCCAGTGAGAGTCAGTGCCTGAAGAAGTGTACCCAAGTGAGAATCAGTGCCTGTGGAAGATTACCCCATTCAGATTCAGTGCCTGTGGAAGTTTTCCCCAGTGAGAGTCAGTGCCTGTGGAAGTTTACCCCATTCAGCTTCAGTCCCTGTCGAAGTTTACACCATTCAGATTCAGTGCCTGCAGAAGTGTACCCAGTGAGAGTCAGTGCCAATGTAAATGTACCCCTGTGAGAGTCAGTGCCGGTAGAAGTCTACCCAAGTGAGAGTCAGTGCCTGTGGAAATGTACCCCAGTGAGAGTCAGTGCCTGAAGAAGTGTACCCAAGTGAGAATCAGTGCCTGTGGAAGTTTACCCCATTTAGAGTCAGTGCCTGTGGAAGTTTACCCCAGTGAGAGTCAGTGCCTGTGGAAGTTTACCCCATTCAGCTTCAGTCCCTGTCGAAGTTTACACCATTCAGATTCAGTGCCTGCAGAAGTGTACCCAGTGAGAGTCAGTGCCAATGGAAATGTACCCCTGTGAGAGTCAGTGCCGGGAGAAGTGTACCCCAGTGAGATTCAGTGGCTGGGGAGCGGCTCTCCATTAGGAGTCACTGCCTATAGAAGTGTATCCCATTCAGTGTCAGTGCATGTGGAAAGGTACACCAGTGAGAGTCAGTGCCTGCAGAAGTGTACCCAAGTGAGAGTCAGTGCCTGTAGAAGTGTACACAAGTGAGAGTCAGTGCCTGTGGAAATGTACCCCAGTGAGAGTCAGTGCCTGTGGAAATGTACCCCCGTGAGAGTCAGTGCCTGCAGAAGTGCACCCAAGTGAGAGTCAGTGCCTGCAGAAGTGTACCCAAGTGAGAGGCAGTGCCTGTGGAAATGTACCCCAGTGAGAGTCAGTGCCTGTGGAAATGTACCCCAGTGAGAGTCAGTGCCTGAAAAAGTGCACCCAATTGAGAATCAGTGCCTGTGGAAGTTTACCCCATTCAGATTCAGTGCCTCAGGAAGTGTGCCCCAGTAAGAGTCAGTGCCTGTGGAAGTTTACCCCATTCAGAGTCAGTGCCTGTGGAAGCATGCCCCAGTGAGATTCAGTGCCTGTGGAAGTTTACCCCATTCAGAATCAGTGCCTGTGGAAGTGCACCCAAGTGAGGGTCAGTGCCTGTGGAGAAAAACAAGAAATGCTGGAATCACTCAGCAGGTCTGGCAGCATCTTTGGAAAGAGAAGCAGAGTTTACGTTTCGGGTCAGTGACCCTTCTTCGGAACTGACAAATATTAGAAAAGTCACAGACTATAAACAAGTGAGGTGGGGGTGGGGCAAGAGACAACAAAGGAGCAGGTGCAGATTGGACCAGGCCTCATAGCTGACCAAAAGTTCACGGAGAAAAGGCAAACAATATGTTAATGGTGTGTTGAAAGACAAAGCAATATTGTTTGCCTTTTCTCCGTCAACTTTTGGTCAGCTTTGAGGCCTGGTCCAATCTGCACCTGCTCCTTTGTTATCTCTTGCCCCACCCCCACCTCACTTGTTTATAATCTGTGACTTTTCCAATATTTGTCAGTTCCGAAGAAGGGTCACAGACCCGAAACGTTAACTCTGCTTCTCTTTCCAAAGATGCTGCCAGACCTGCTGAGTGATTCCAGCATTTCTTGTTTTTGTTTCAGATTTCCAGCATCCGCAGTATTTTGCTTTTATTTCAGTGCCTGTGGAAGTTTACCCCATTCAGAGTCAGTGCCTGTGGAAGTGTCCCCCAGTGGGAGTCAGTGCCTGTGGAAGTGTACCCCAGTGAGTGTCATTGCCTCTGGAAGTTTACCCCATTCAGAGTCAGTACCTGTAGAAGTTTACCCCATTCAGATTCAGTGTCTGTGGAAGTGTACCCCAGTGAGAGTCAGTGCCTGTGGAAGTTTGCCCCATTCAGAGTCAGTGCCTGTGGATGTTTACCCCAGTGAGAGTCAGGGCCTGTCGAAGTTTATCCCTTTCAGAGTCAGTGCCTGTGGAAGTGTCCCCCAGTGTGAGTCAGTGCCTGTGGAAGTTTACCCCATGCAGATTCAGTACCTGTAGAAGTTTACCCCATTCAGATTCAGTGTCTGTAGAAGATTACCACTTTCAGAGTCACTGCCTGTGGACGTTTACCCCATTCAGTGTCAGTACCTGTGGAAGTGTACCCCAGTGAGAGTCAGTGCCTGTGGAAGTTTACCCCAGTGAGAGTCAGTGCCTGTGGAAGTTTAACCCATTCAGAATCAGTGCCTGTGGATGTTTACCCCAGTGCGAGTCAGTGCCTTTGGACGTTTAACCCATTCAGAGTCAGTGCCTGTGGAAGTGTACCCCAGTTTGAGTCATTGCCTGTGGAAGTGCACTCCAGTGAGAGACAGTGCCTGTGGAAGTTTACCCCATTTAGAGACAGTGCCTGTAGAAGTTTACCCCATTAAGATTCAGTACCTGTAGAAGTTTACACCATTCAGATTCAGTGCCTGTAGAAGTTTACCCCATTCAGATTCAGTACCTGTAGAAGTTTACACCATTCAGATTCAGTACCTGTAGAAGTTTACACCATTCAGATTCAGTGCCTGTGGAAATGTACCCCATTCAGATTCAGAACCAGTAGAAGTTAACCCCATTCAGAGTCAGTGCCTGTGGAAATTTTCCCCATTCAGTGTCTGTGCCTGTGGAAGTGTACCCCAGTGAGAGTCAGTGCCTTTGGAAGTTTACCCAACTCAGATTCCGTGCCTGTGTCAGTGTACCCCAGTGAGATTCAGTGCCTGTGGAAGTGTACCCCAGTGAGAGTCAGTGCCTGTGGATGTTTAACCCATTCAGAGACAGTGCCTGTGGAATTGTACCCCAGTGAGAGTCAGTGCCTGTGGAAGTTTACCCCATTCAGAGTCAGTGCCTGCAGAAGTGTACCCAAGTGAGAGTCAGTGCCTGTAGAAGTGTACCCAAGTGAGAGTCTGTGCCTGTGGAAATGTACCCAAGTGAGAGTCAGTAACTGTGGAAATGTACCCCAGTGAGAGTCAGTGCCTGAAGAAGTGTACCCAAGTGGGAATCACTGCCTGTGAACGTTTACCCCATTCAGTGTCAGTTCCATGTGGAAATGTACCCCAGTGAGAGTCAGTGCCTGTGGAAATGTACCCCAGTGAGAGTCAGTGCCTGTAGAAGTGTACCCAAGTGAGAGTCAGTGCCTGTCGAAGGTCCCGGAGAAAAGGCAAACAATATGTTAATGGTGTGTCGAAAGACATTGTTTGCCTTTTCTCTGTGACCTTTTGGTCAGCTATGTGGCCTGGTCCAATCTGCACCTTCTCCTTTGTTATCACTTGCCCCACCCCCACCTCACTTGTTTATAATCTGTGACTTTTCTAATATTTGTCAGTTCCGAAGAAGGGTCACTGACCCGAAACGTTAAATCTGCTTCTCTTTCCACAGATGCTGCCAGACCTGCTGAGTGATTCCAGCATTTCTTGTTTTTGTTTCAGATTCCCAGCATCCGCAGTATTTTGCTTTTATGTCAGTGCCTGTGGAAGTTTAACCCATTCAGAGTCTGTGCCTGTGGAAGTGTCCCCCAGTGGGAGTCAGTGCCTGTGGAAGTGTACCCCAGTGAGAGTCATTGCCTCTGGAAGTTTACCCTATTCAGAGTCAGTACCTGTGGATGTTTATGCCATTCAGATTCAGTGCCTGTGGAAGTGTACCCCAGTGAGAGTCAGTGCCTGTGGAAGTTTGCCCCATTCAGAGTCAGTGCCTATGGAAGTGCACCCCAGTGAGAGTCTGGGCCTGTGGAATTTTACCCCTTTCGGAGTCAGTGCCTGTGGAAGTGTCACCCAGTGTGAGTCAGTGCCTGTAGAAGTTTACCCCATTCAGATTCAGTGTCTGTAGAAGATTACCACTTTCAGAGTCACTGCCTGTGGACGTTTACCCCATTCAGTGTCAGTACCTGTGGAAGTGTACCCCAGTGAGAGTCATTGCCTGTGGAAGTGCACTCCAGTGAGAGACAGTGCCTGTGGAAGTTTACCCCATTCAGAGTCAGTGCCTGTGGAAGTTTACCCCATTCAGATTCAGTACCTGTAGAAGTTTACACCATTCAGATTCAGTGCCTGTAGAAATTTACCCCATTCAGATCCAGTACCTGTAGAAGTTTACCCCATTCAGAGTCAGTGCCTGTGGAAGTTTACCCCATTCAGATTCAGTACCTGTAGAAGTTTACACCATTCAGATTCAGTGCCTGTAGAAATTTACCCCATTCAGATCCAGTACCTGTAGAAGTTTACCCCATTCAGAGTCAGTGCCTGTGGAAGTGTTCCACAGTGAGTGTCAGTGCCTTTGGAAGTTTACCCCACTCAGAGTCAGTGCCTGTGTAAGTGTCCCCCAGTGAGAGTCAGTGCCTTTGGAAGTGTACCCCAGTGAGAGTCAGTGCCTGAAGAAGTTTTCCCCATTCAGATTCAGTAACTGTAGAAGTTTACCCCATTCATATTCAGTGCTTGTAAACGATTATCCTATTCAGAGTCAGTGCCTGTGGAAGTTTACCCCATTCAGAGTCAGTGCCTGTGGAAGTGTACCCCATTCAGAGTCAGTGCCTGTGGTAGTTTACCCCATTCAGAGTCAGTGCCTGTGGAAATGTACCCCAGTGAGAGTCAGTGCCTGTAGAAGTGTACCCAAGTGAGAGTCAGTGCCTGTAGAAGTGTACCCAAGTGAGAGTCAGTGCCAGTGTAAATGTACCCCCGTGAGAGTCAGTGCCTGCAGAAGTGCACCCAAGTGAGAGTCAGTGCCTGCAGAAGTGTACCCAAGTGAGAGGCAGTGCCTGTGGAAATGTACCCCAGTGAGAGTCAGTGCCTGTGGAAATGTACCCCAGTGAGAGTCAGTGCCTGAAAAAGTGCACCCAATTGAGAATCAGTGCCTGTGGAAGTTTACCCCATTCAGATTCAGTGCCTCAGGAAGTGTGCCCCAGTAAGAGTCAGTGCCTGTGGAAGTTTACCCCATTCAGAGTCAGTGCCTGTGGAAGCATGCCCCAGTGAGATTCAGTGCCTGTGGAAGTTTACCCCATTCAGAATCAGTGCCTGTGGAAGTGCACCCAAGTGAGGGTCAGTGCCTGTGGAGAAAAACAAGAAATGCTGGAATCACTCAGCAGGTCTGGCAGCATCTTTGGAAAGAGAAGCAGAGTTTACGTTTCGGGTCAGTGACCCTTCTTCGGAACTGACAAATATTAGAAAAGTCACAGACTATAAACAAGTGAGGTGAGGGTGGGGCAAGAGACAACAAAGGAGCAGGTGCAGATTGGACCAGGCCTCATAGCTGACCAAAAGTTCACGGAGAAAAGGCAAACAATATGTTAATGGTGTGTTGAAAGACAAAGCAATATTGTTTGCCTTTTCTCCGTCAACTTTTGGTCAGCTTTGAGGCCTGGTCCAATCTGCACCTGCTCCTTTGTTATCTCTTGCCCCACCACCACCTCACTTGTTTATAATCTGTGACTTTTCTAATATTTGTCAGTTCCGAAGAAGGGTCACAGACCCGAAACGTGAACTCTGCTTCTCTTTCCAAAGATGCTGCCAGACCTGCTGAGTGATTCCAGCATTTCTTGTTTTTGTTTCAGATTTCCAGCATCCGCAGTATTTTGCTTTTATTTCAGTGCCTGTGGAAGTTTACCCCATTCAGAGTCAGTGCCTGTGGAAGTGTCCCCCAGTGGGAGTCAGTGCCTGTGGAAGTGTACCCCAGTGAGTGTCATTGCCTCTGGAAGTTTACCCCATTCAGAGTCAGTACCTATGGATGTTTACCCCAGTGAGAGTCAGGGCCTGTCGAAGTTTATCCCTTTCAGAGTCAGTGCCTGTGGATGTTTACCCCAGTGAGAGTCAGGGCCTGTCGAAGTTTATCCCTTTCAGAGTCAGTGCCTGTGGAAGTGTACCCCAGTGAGAGTCAGTGCCTGTGGAAGTTTGCTCCATTCAGAGTCAGTGCCTGTGGATGTTTACCCCAGTGAGAGTCAGGGCCTGTCGAAGTTTATCCCTTTCAGAGTCAGTGCCTGTGGAAGTGTCCCCCAGTGTGAGTCAGTGCCTGTGGAAGTTTACCCCATGCAGATTCAGTACCTGTAGAAGTTTACCCCATTCAGATTCAGTGTCTGTAGAAGATTACCACTTTCAGAGTCACTGCCTGTGGACGTTTACCCCATTCAGTGTCAGTACCTGTGGAAGTGTACCCCAGTGAGAGTCAGTGCCTGTGGAAGTTTACCCCAGTGAGAGTCAGTGCCTGTGGAAGTTTAACCCATTCAGAATCAGTGCCTGTGGATGTTTACCCCAGTGCGAGTCAGTGCCTTTGGACGTTTAACCCATTCAGAGTCAGTGCCTGTGGAAGTGTACCCCAGTTTGAGTCATTGCCTGTGGAAGTGCACTCCAGTGAGAGACAGTGCCTGTGGAAGTTTCCCCCATTTAGAGACAGTGCCTGTAGAAGTTTACCCCATTAAGATTCAGTACCTGTAGAAGTTTACACCATTCAGATTCAGTGCCTGTAGAAGTTTACCCCATTCAGATTCAGTACCTGTAGAAGTTTACACCATTCAGATTCAGTACCTGTAGAAGTTTACACCATTCAGATTCAGTGCCTGTGGAAATGTACCCCATTCAGATTCAGAACCAGTAGAAGTTAACCCCATTCAGAGTCAGTGCCTGTGGAAATTTTCCCCATTCAGTGTCTGTGCCTGTGGAAGTGTACCCCAGTGAGAGTCAGTGCCTTTGGAAGTTTACCCAACTCAGAGTCCGTGCCTGTGTCAGTGTACCCCAGTGAGATTCAGTGCCTGTGGAAGTGTACCCCAGTGAGAGTCAGTGCCTGTGGATGTTTAACCCATTCAGAGACAGTGCCTGTGGAATTGTACCCCAGTGAGAGTCAGTGCCTGTGGAAGTTTACCCCATTCAGAGTCAGTGCCTGCAGAAGTGTACCCAAGTGAGAGTCAGTGCCTGTAGAAGTGTACCCAAGTGAGAGTCTGTGCCTGTGGAAATGTACCCAAGTGAGAGTCAGTAACTGTGGAAATGTACCCCAGTGAGAGTCAGTGCCTGAAGAAGTGTACCCAAGTGGGAATCACTGCCTGTGGACGTTTACCCCATTCAGTGTCAGTTCCATGTGGAAATGTACCCCAGTGAGAGTCAGTGCCTGTGGAAATGTACCCCAGTGAGAGTCAGTGCCTGTAGAAGTGTACCCAAGTGAGAGTCAGTGCCTGTCGAAGGTCCCGGAGAAAAGGCAAACAATATGTTAATGGTGTGTCGAAAGACATTGTTTGCCTTTTCTCTGTGACCTTTTGGTCAGCTATGTGGCCTGGTCCAATCTGCACCTTCTCCTTTGTTATCACTTGCACCACCCCCACCTCACTTGTTTATAATCTGTGACTTTTCTAATATTTGTCAGTTCCGAAGAAGGGTCACTGACCCGAAACGTTAAATCTGCTTCTCTTTCCACAGATGCTGCCAGACCTGCTGAGTGATTCCTGCAATTCTTGTTCTTGTTTCAGATTTCCAGCATCCGCAGTATTTTGCTTTTATTTCAGTGCCTGTGGAAGTTTACCCCATTCAGAGTCAGTGCCTGTGGAAGTTTACACCAGTGAGAGTCATTGCCTCTGGAGGTTTACCCCATTCAGAGACAGTACTTGTGGACGTTTACGCCATTCAGATTCAGTGCCTGTGGAAGTGCACCCCATTCAGAGTCAGTACCTGTGGAAGGGTACCCCAGTGAGAGTCAGTGCCTTTGGAAGTTTAAGCCATACAGAGTCAGTGCCTGTGTAAGTGTACCCCAGTGAGAGTCAGTGCCTGTGGAAGTTTACCCCAGTGAGAGTCAGTGCCTGTGGAGGTTTAACCCATTCAGAGTCAGTGCCTGTGGAAGTTTACCCCAGTGAGAGTCATTGCCTGTGGAAGTGCACTCCAGTGAGAGACAGTGCCTGTGGAAGTTTACCCCATTCAGAGTCAGTGCCTGTGGAAGTTTACCCCATTCAGATTCAGTACCTGTAGAAGTTTACACCATTCAGATTCAGTGCCTGTAGAAATTTACCCCATTCAGATCCAGTACCTGTAGAAGTTTACCCCATTCAGAGTCAGTGCCTGTGGAAGTTTACCCCATTCAGATTCAGTACCTGTAGAAGTTTACACCATTCAGATTCAGTGCCTGTAGAAATTTACCCCATTCAGATCCAGTACCTGTAGAAGTTTACCCCATTCAGAGTCAGTGCCTGTGGAAGTGTTCCACAGTGAGTGTCAGTGCCTTTGGAAGTTTACCCCACTCAGAGTCAGTGCCTGTGTAAGTGTCCCCCAGTGAGAGTCAGTGCCTTTGGAAGTGTACCCCAGTGAGAGTCAGTGCCTGAAGAAGTTTTCCCCATTCAGATTCAGTAACTGTAGAAGTTTACCCCAATCATATTCAGTGCTTGTAGACGATTAACCCATTCAGAGTCAGTGCCTGTGGAAGTTTACCCCATTCAGAGTCAGTGCCTGTGGAAGTGTACCCCATTCAGAGTCAGTGCCTGTGGTAGTTTACCCCATTCAGAGTCAGTGCCTGTGGAAATGTACCCCAGTGAGAGTCAGTGCCTGTAGAAGTGTACCCAAGTGAGAGTCAGTGCCTGTAGAAGTGTACCCAAGTGAGAGTCAGTGCCAGTGTAAATGTACCCCCGTGAGAGTCAGTGCCTGCAGAAGTGCACCCAAGTGAGAGTCAGTGCCTGCAGAAGTGTACCCAAGTGAGAGGCAGTGCCTGTGGAAATGTACCCCAGTGAGAGTCAGTGCCTGAAAAAGTGCTCCCAATTGAGAATCAGTGCCTGTGGAAGTTTACCCCATTC
This sequence comes from Heterodontus francisci, assembly GCF_036365525.1. Classification (NCBI taxonomy): domain Eukaryota; kingdom Metazoa; phylum Chordata; class Chondrichthyes; order Heterodontiformes; family Heterodontidae; genus Heterodontus; species Heterodontus francisci. Next base: position 6,193,139 of record NC_090403.1, on the reverse strand, counting down.
AGATTCAGTGCCTCAGGAAGTGTGCCCCAGTAAGAGTCAGTGCCTGTGGAAGTTTACCCCATTCAGAGTCAGTGCCTGTGGAAGCATGCCCCAGTGAGATTCAGTGCCTGTGGAAGTTTACCCCATTCAGAATCAGTGCCTGTGGAAGTGCACCCAAGTGAGGGTCAGTGCCTGTGGAGAAAAACAAGAAATGCTGGAATCACTCAGCAGGTCTGGCAGCATCTTTGGAAAGAGAAGCAGAGTTTACGTTTCGGGTCAGTGACCCTTCTTCGGAACTGACAAATATTAGAAAAGTCACAGACTATAAACAAGTGAGGTGGGGGTGGGGCAAGAGACAACAAAGGAGCAGGTGCAGATTGGACCAGGCCTCATAGCTGACCAAAAGTTCACGGAGAAAAGGCAAACAATATGTTAATGGTGTGTTGAAAGACAAAGCAATATTGTTTGCCTTTTCTCCGTCAACTTTTGGTCAGCTTTGAGGCCTGGTCCAATCTGCACCTGCTCCTTTGTTATCTCTTGCCCCACCCCCACCTCACTTGTTTATAATCTGTGACTTTTCTAATATTTGTCAGTTCCGAAGAAGGGTCACAGACCCGAAACGTTAACTCTGCTTCTCTTTCCAAAGATGCTGCCAGACCTGCTGAGTGATTCCAGCATTTCTTGTTTTTGTTTCAGATTTCCAGCATCCGCAGTATTTTGCTTTTATTTCAGTGCCTGTGGAAGTTTACCCCATTCAGAGTCAGTGCCTGTGGAAGTGTCCCCCAGTGGGAGTCAGTGCCTGTGGAAGTGTACCCCAGTGAGAGTCATTGCCTCTGGAAGTTTACCCTATTCAGAGTCAGTACCTGTGGATGTTTATGCCATTCAGATTCAGTGCCTGTGGAAGTGTACCCCAGTGAGAGTCAGTGCCTGTGGAAGTTTGCCCCATTCAGAGACAGTGCTTATGGAAGTGCACCCCAGTGAGAGTCTGGGCCTGTGGAATTTTACCCCTTTCGGAGTCAGTGCCTGTGGAAGTGTCACCCAGTGTGAGTCAGTGCCTGTAGAAGTTTACCCCATTCAGATTCAGTGTCTGTAGAAGATTACCACTTTCAGAGTCACTGCCTGTGGACGTTTACCCCATTCAGTGTCAGTACCTGTGGAAGTGTACCCCAGTGAGAGTCAGTGCCTGTGGAAGTTTACCCCAGTGAGAGTCAGTGCCTGTGGAGGTTTAACCCATTCAGAGTCATTGCCTGTGGAAGTGCACTCCAGTGAGAGACAGTGCCTGTGGAAGTTTACCCCATTCAGAGTCAGTGCCTGTGGAAGTTTACCCCATTCAGATTCAGTACCTGTAGAAGTTTACACCATTCAGATTCAGTGCCTGTAGAAATTTACCCCATTCAGATCCAGTACCTGTAGAAGTTTACCCCATTCAGAGTCAGTGCCTGTGGAAGTTTACCCCATTCAGATTCAGTACCTGTAGAAGTTTACACCATTCAGATTCAGTGCCTGTAGAAATTTACCCCATTCAGATCCAGTACCTGTAGAAGTTTACCCCATTCAGAGTCAGTGCCTGTGGAAGTGTTCCACAGTGAGTGTCAGTGCCTTTGGAAGTTTACCCCACTCAGAGTCAGTGCCTGTGTAAGTGTCCCCCAGTGAGAGTCAGTGCCTTTGGAAGTGTACCCCAGTGAGAGTCAGTGCCTGAAGAAGTTTTCCCCATTCAGATTCAGTAACTGTAGAAGTTTACCCCATTCATATTCAGTGCTTGTAGACGATTATCCCATTCAGAATCAGTGCCTGTGGAAGTTTACCCCATTCAGAGTCAGTGCCTGTGGAAGTGTACCCCATTCAGAGTCAGTGCCTGTGGTAGTTTACCCCATTCAGAGTCAGTGCCTGTGGAAATGTACCCCAGTGAGAGTCACTGCCTGTAGAAGTGTACCCAAGTGAGAGTCAGTGCCTGTAGAAGTGTACCCAAGTGAGAGTCAGTGCCAGTGTAAATTTACCCATGTGAGAGTCAGTGCCTGTGGAACTGTTCCTCAGAGAGAGTCAGTGCCAGTAGAAATTTGCCCCATTCAGAGTCAGTGCCTGTGGAACTTACCCCATTCAGATTCAGTGCCTGTGGAAGTGTACCACAGTGAGAGTAAATGCCTGTGGAAGTTTACCCCATTCAGAATCAGTACCTGTGGAAGTGTACTGCTGTGAGAGTCAGTGCCTGTGGACGTATACCCCATTCAGATTCAGTGCCTGTGGAAGTGTACCCCAGTGAGAGTCAGTGCCTGTGGAAGTTTACGCCATTCAGATTCAGTGCCTGTGGAAGTGTACTCCTGTGAGAGTCAATGCCTGTGGAAGTTTACCACATTCAGAGTCAGTGCCTGTGGAAATGTGCCCCTGTGAGAGTCAGTGCCTGTAGAAGTGTACCCCAGTGAGATTCAGTGGCTGGGAAGCCGCTCACCATTAGGAGTCACTGCCTATGGAAGTGTACCTCACTCAGAGTCAGTGCATGTGGAAATGTACCCCAGTGAGAGTCTTTGCCTGTGGAAATGTGCGCCAGTGAGAGTCAGTGCCTGTAGAAGTGTACCCAAGTGAGAGTCAGTGCCTGTGGAAATGCACCCCAGTGAGAGTCAGTGCCTGTGAAAATGTACCCCAGTGAGAGTCAGTGCCTCTGGAAGTGTACCCCAGTGAGAGTCAGTGCCTGTGAAAGTGCACCCAAGTGAGGGTCAATGCCTGAGGAAGTGTACCCCATTCAGAGTCAGTGGCTGTGGAAGTGTCCCCCTGTGAGAGTCAGTGCCTGTGGGAGTGTACCCCAGTTAGAGTCATTGCCTCTGGAAGATTTCCCCATTCAGAGTCATTACCTGTGGATGTTTACCCCATTCAGAGTCAGTGTCTGTGGAAGTTTACCCCATTCAGATTCAGTGCCTGTGGAAGTGTAGCCCATTGAGAGTCAGTGCCTGTGGAGGTTTCCCCCATTCAGAGTCAGTGCCTGTGTAAGTGTACCCCAGTGAGATTCAGTGCCTGTGGAAGTTTACCCCATTCAGATTCAGTACCTGTAGAAGTTTACCCCATTCAGATTCAGAGCCTGTAGAAGTTAACCCCATTCAGAGTCAGTGCGTGTGAAGTTTACCCCATTCAGAGACAGTGCCTGTGTAAGTGTACCCCAGTGAGAGTCAGTGCCTGTGGAAGTGTACCCCAATGAGAGTCAGTGCCTGTGGAAGTTTAACCCATTCAGAGTCAGTGCATGTGGAAATGTACCCCAGTGAGAGTCTTTGCCTGTGGAAATGTGCGCCAGTGAGAGTCAGTGCCTGTAGAAGTGGACCCAAGTGAGAGTCAGTGCCTGTGGAAATGCACCCCAGTGAGAGTCAGTGCCTGTGAAAATGTACCCCAGTGAGAGTCAGTGCCTCTGGAAGTGTACCCCAGTGAGAGTCAGTGCCTGTGGAGGTTTACCCCATTCAGAGTCAGTGACTCTGGAAGTGTACCCCAGTGAGAGTCAGTGCCTGTGAAAGTGCACCCAAGTGAGGGTCAATGCCTGAGGAAGTGTACCCCATTCAGAGTCAGTGGCTGTTGAAGTGTCCCCCTGTGAGAGTCAGTGCCTGTGGGAGTGTACCCCAGTTAGAGTCATTGCCTCTGGAAGATTTCCCCATTCAGAGTCATTACCTGTGGATGTTTACCCCATTCAGAGTCAGTGTCTGTGGAAGTTTACCCCATTCAGATTCAGTGCCTGTGGAAGTGTAGCCCATTGAGAGTCAGTGCCTGTGGAGGTTTCCCCCATTCAGAGTCAGTGCCTGTGTAAGTGTACCCCAGTGAGATTCAGTGCCTGTGGAAGTTTACCCCATTCAGATTCAGTACCTGTAGAAGTTTACCCCATTCAGATTCAGAGCCTGTAGAAGTTAACCCCATTCAGAGTCAGTGCGTGTGAAGTTTACCCCATTCAGAGACAGTGCCTGTGTAAGTGTACCCCAGTGAGAGTCAGTGCCTGTGGAAGTGTACCCCAATGAGAGTCAGTGCCTGTGCAAGTTTAACCCATTCAGAGTCAGTGCCTGTGGAAATGTACCCCAGTGAAAGTCAGTGCCTGTGGAACTTTACCCCATTCAGATTCAGTACCTGCAGAGGTGTACCACAATCAGATTCAGTGCCTGTCGAAGTGTACCCCAGTTAGAGTCAGTGCCTTTGGAAGTTTACCCCATTCAGAGTCAGTGCATGTGTAAATGTACCCCAGTGAGAGTCAGTGCCTGTGGAAGTGTACCCCAGTGAGAGTCAGTGCCTGTGGAAGTTTACCCCATTCAGAGTCAGTACCTCTAGAAGTTTACACCATTCAGATTTAGTGCCTATAGAAGTGTACCCAAGTGAGAGTCAGTGCCTGTGGAAATGTACCCCAGTGAGAGTCAGTGCCTGTAGAAGTGTACCCAAGTGAGAGTCAGTGCCTGCAGAAGTGTACCCAAGTGAGAGTCAGTGCCTGTGGAAATGTACCCCAGTGAGAGTCAGTGCCTGTGGAAATATACCCCAGTGAGAGTCAGTGCCTGCAGAAGTGTACCCAAGTGAGAGTCAGTGCCTGTAGAAGTGTACCCAAGTGAGAGTCAGTGCCTGTGGAAATGTACGCCAGTGAGAGTCAGTGCCTGTGGAAATGTGCCCCAGTGAGAGTCAGTCACTGTGAAATGTACCCCAGTGAGAGTCAATGCCTGTAGAAGTGTACCCCATTCAGAGTCAGTGCCTGTGGATCTTTAAACCATTCAGAGTCAGTGCCTGTGGAATTGCACCCCAGTGAGAGTCAGTGACTGTGGAAGTTTACCCCATTCAGAGTCAGTGCCTGTGGAAGTGTCACCCAGTGTGAGTCATTGCCTGTGGAAGTTTACCCCATTCAGATTCAGTACCTGTAGAAGTTTACCCCATTCAGATTCAGTGACTGCAGAATTTTACACCATTCAGAGTCACTGCCTGTGGAAGTTTGCCCCATTCAGAGTCTGTACCTGTGGAAGTGTACCCCAGTGAGCGTCAGTGCCTGTATAAGTGTACCCAAGTGAGAGTCAGTGCCTGTAGAAGTGTACCCCAGTTCGAGTCAGTGCCTAGGGAACGGTACCCAAGTGACAGTTAGAGCGTGTGGGACTGCACCCCAGTGCGAGTCAATGTGGGTTGAATTGTATCCCAGAGAGAGTCAGTGCCGATAGAAGTGTACCCCAGTGAGAGTCTGTACCTGTGGAAGTGTACCCCAGGGAGAGTCTGTCCCTGTAGAAGTGTACCCCTGTGAGAGTCAGTCCCTGTTGAACTGGTCCCGAGAGAGTGTCAGTGCCTGTGGAAGTTTACCCCATTCAGAGTCAGTGCCTCAGTAAGAGTACTCCAGTGAGATTCCGTGCCTGTGGAAGTTTACGCCATTCAGAATCAGTGCCTGTGGAAGTTTACCCCATTCAGATTCAGTGCCTGTGGCAGTGTACGTCATTCAGACTCAGTGCCTGTGGAAGTTTACCTCATTCAGAGTCAGTGCCTGTGGAAGTGTACCCCAGTGAGAGTCAGTGCCTGTGGAAGTTTACACCATTCAGATTCAGTGCCTGTGGAAGTGTACCCCAGTGAGAGTCAGTGTCTGTGGAAGTTTACCCCATTCAGAGTCAGTGCCTGTGGAAGTGTGCCCCAGTGAGAGTCAGTGCCTGTGGAAGTTTACCCCATTCAGAGTCAGTGCCTGTGGAAGTGCACCCAAGTGAGGCTCAGTGCCGGTGGAACAAAAACAAGAAATGCTGGAATCACTCAGCAGGTCTTCCAGCATCTGTGGAAATGGAAGCTGAGTTTACGTTTCGGGTCAGTGACCCTTCTTCGGAAATGACAAATATTAGAAAAGTCACAGATTATAAGCAAGTGAGGTGAGGGTGGGGCACGAGATAACAAAGGAGCAGGTGCAGATTGGACCAGGCCTCATAGCTAACCAAAAGTTCACGGAGAAAAGGCAAACAATATGTTAATGGTGTGTTGAAAGACAAAGCAATATTGTTTGCCTTTTCTCCGTGACCTTTTGGTCCGCGATGTGGCCTGGTCAAATCTGCACCTTCTCCTTTTTTATTTCTTGCCCCACCCCCATGTCACTTGTTTATAATCTGTGACTTTTCTAATATTTGTCAGTTCCGAAGAAGGGTCACTGACCCGAAACGTTAACTCTGCTTCTCTTTCCACAGATGCTGCCAGACCTGCTGAGTGATTCCAGCATTTCTTGTTTTTGTTTCAGATTTCCAGCATCCGCAGTATTTTGCTTTTATTTCAGTGCCTGTGGAAGTTTACCCCATTCAGAGTCAGTGCCTGTGGAAGTGTCCCCCAGTGGGAGTCAGTGCCTGTGGAAGTGTACCCCAGTGTGAGTCATTGCCTCTGGAGGTTTACCCCATTCAGAGTCAGTACCTGTGGATGTTTACGCCATTCAGATTCAGTGCCTGTGGAAGTGTACCCCAGTGAGAGTCAGTGCCTGTGGAAGTTTGCACCATTCAGAGTCAGTGCCTGTGGAAGTGCAGCCCAGTGAGAGTCAGGGCCTGTGGAAGTTTACCCCTTTCAGAGTCAGTGCCTGTGGAAGTGTCCCCCAGTGTGAGTCAGTACCTGCAGAAGTTTACCCATTCAGATTCAGTGTCTGTAGAAGATTACCAATTTCAGAGTCACTGCTTGTGGACGTTTACCCCATTCAGTGTCAGTACCTGTGGAAGTGTACCCCAGTGAGAGTCAGTGCATGTGGAAATGTACACCAGTGAGAGTCAGTGCCTGTGGAATTGTACCCCAGTGAGAGTCAGTGCCTGCAGAAGTGTACCCAAGTGAGAGTCAGTGCCTGTAGAAGTGTACCCAAGTGAGAGTCAGTGCCTGTGGAAATGTACCCCAATGAGAGTCAGTGCCTGCGGAAATGTACCCCAGTGAGAGTCAGTGCCTGAAGAAGTGTACCCAAGTGAGAATCAGTGCCTGTGGAAGTTTACCCCATTCAGATTCAGTGCCTGTAGAAGTGTACCCCAGTGAGAGTCAGTCCCTGTAGAAATGTACCCCAGTGAGAGTCAGGACCTGTGAAAGTTTAACCCATTCAGAGTCAGTGCCTGTGGAAGTTTACCCCAGTGAGAGTCATTGCCTGTGGAAGTGTTCACCAGTCAGAGTCAGGGCCTGTCGAAGTTTACACCATTCAGAGTCAGTGCCTGTGGAGGTGTATTGGAGTGAGAGTCAGTGCCTGTGGATGTGTCCCCCAGTGAGAGTCAAAGACTGTGGAAGTGTATCCCAGTGAGAGAAATTGCCTGTGGAATGTACCCCATTCAGGGTCAGTGCCTGTGGAAGTGTAACCCAGTGAGAGTCAGTGCCTGTGGAAGTGTACCCCACTGAGAGTCATTGCCTGTGGATGTTTACCCCATTCAGAGTCAGTCCCTGTGGAAGTGTACCCCAGTGAGAGTCAATGTCTGTGGAAGTTTACCCCATTCAGAGTCAGTGCCTGTGGAAGTGTACCCCAGTGAGAGTCAGTGCCTGTGGAAATGTACCCCAATGAGAGTCAGTGCCTGCGGAAATGTACCCCAGTGAGAGTCAGTGCCTGAAGAAGTGTACCCAAGTGAGAATCAGTGCCTGTGGAAGTTTACCCCATTCAGATTCAGTGCCTGTAGAAGTGTACCCCAGTGAGAGTCAGTCCCTGTAGAAATGTACCCCAGTGAGAGTCAGGACCTGTGAAAGTTTAACCCATTCAGAGTCAGTGCCTGTGGAAGAGCACTCCAGTGAGAGTCAGTGCCTGTGGAAGTTTACCCCATTCAGTGTCAGTGCCTGTGGAAGTGTACCCAAGTGAGAGTCAGTGCCAGTCGAAGTGTACCCCACTGAGATTCATTGCCTTTGGAACAGTAACCAATTCAGAGTCAGTGCCTGTGGAAGATTACCCCATTCAGAGTCAGTTCCTGGGGAAGTTTACCCCATTCAGATTCAGTGCCTGTGGAAGTGTACCCCAGTGAGAGACATTGCCTGAAGAAGTGTACCCAAGTGAGAATCAGTGCCTGTGGAAGTTTACCCCATTCAGATTCAATGCCTGTTGAAGTGTACCCAAGTGAGAGTCAGTGACTTTGGAAGTTTACCCCATTCAGAGTCAGTGCCTGTGTCAGTGTACCCCAGTGAGATTCAGTGCCTGTGGAGGTGTACCCCAGTGAGAGCCAGTGCCTGTGGAAGTTTACCCCATTCAGATTCAGTGCCTGTGGAAGTGATCCCGGTGAGAGTCAGTGCCTGTGGAATTTACCCCATTCAGAGACAGTGCCTGTCGAAGTTTACCCCATTCAGAGTCAGTGCCTGTGGAAGTTTACCCCATTCAGAGTCAGTGCCTTTGGAAGTGTACCCCAGTGAGAGTCAGTGCCTGTGGAAGTATACCCCAGTGAGAGTCAGTGCCTGTGGAAGCTTAACCCGTTCAGAGTCACTGCCTGTGGATGTTTACCCCAGTGAGAGTCAGTGCCTGCGGATGTTTACCCCAGTGAGAGTCAGTGCCTGTGGAAGTTTACCCCAGTGAGAGTCAGTGCCTGTGGAAGTTTGCCCCATTGAGAGTCAGTGCCTGTGGAAGTTTAACCCTTTCAGAGTCAGTGCCTGTGGAAGTTTACCCCAGTGAGAGTCAGTGCCTGTGGAAGTTTACCCCAGTGAGAGTCAGTGCCTGTGGAAGTTTAACCCATTCAGAGTCAGTGCCCTTGGAAGTGTACCCCAGTGAGAGTCATTGCCTGTGGAAGTGCACTCCAGTGAGAGACAGTGCCTGTGGAAGTATATCCCATTCAGAGTCAGTGCCTGTGGAAGTTTTCCCCATTAAGATTCAGTACCTGTAGAAGTTTACACCATTCATATTCAGTGCCTGTAGTAGTTTACACCATTCAGATTCAGAGCCAGTAGAAGTTAACCCCATTCAGAGTCAGTGCCTGTGGAAGTTTACCCCACTCAGAGTCAGTGCCTGTGTAATTGTACCCCAGTGAGAGTCAGTGCCTGTGGCAGTTTACCCCATTCAGAGTCAGTGCCTGTGCAAGTTTACCCCATTCAGATTCAGTACCTCCAGAAGTTTACACCATTCAGATTCAGTGCCTATAGAAGTGTACCCAAGTGAGAGTCAGTGCATGTGGAAATGTACCCCAGTGAGAGTCAGTGCCGGTGGAAGTGTACCCCAGTGAGAGTCATTGCCTCTGGAAGTGTACCCCAGTGAGAGTCTGTGCCTTTGGAAGTTTACCCCTTTCAGAGTCAGTGCCTGTGGAAGTGTACCCCAGTGAGAGTCAGTGCCTGTAGACGTTTACCCCATTCAGATTCAGTACCTGTAGAAGTTTACCACATTCAGAATCAGTGCCTGTCGAAGTTTACCCCATTCAGAGTCAGTGCCTGTGGAAGTTTACCACATTCAGATTCAGTGCCAGTGGAAGTGTACCCCAGTGAGAGTCAGTGCCTTTGGAAGTTTACCACTTTCAGAGTCAGTGCCTGTGGAAGTGTACCCAAGTGAGAGTCAGTGCCTGTGGAAATGTACCCCAGTGAGAGTCAGTGCCTGAAGAAGTGTACCCAAGTGAGAATCAGTGCCTGTGGAAGTTTACCCCATTCAGATTCAGTGCCTGTGGAAGTTTACCCCAGTGAGAGTCAGTGCCTGTGGAAGTTTACCCCATTCAGCTTCAGTCCCTGTCGAAGTTTACACCATTCAGATTCAGTGCCTGCAGAAGTGTACCCAGTGAGAGTCAGTGCCAATGTAAATGTACCCCTGTGAGAGTCAGTGCCGGTAGAAGTCTACCCAAGTGAGAGTCAGTGCCTGTGGAAATGTACCCCAGTGAGCGTCAGTGCCTGTGGAAATGTACCCCAGTGAGAGTCAGTGCCTGAAGAAGTGTACCCAAGTGAGAATCAGTGCCTGTGGAAGTTTACCCCATTTAGAGTCAGTGCCTGTGGAAGTTTACCCCAGTGAGAGTCAGTGCCTGTGGAAGTTTACCCCATTCAGCTTCAGTCCCTGTCGAAGTTTACACCATTCAGATTCAGTGCCTGCAGAAGTGTACCCAGTGAGAGTCAGTGCCAATGGAAATGTACCCCTGTGAGAGTCAGTGCCGGTAGAAGTGCACCCCAGTGAGATTCAGTGGCTGGGGAGCGGCTCTCCATTAGGAGTCACTGCCTATAGAAGTGTATCCCATTCAGTGTCAGTGCATGTGGAAAGGTACACCAGTGAGAGTCAGTGCCTGCAGAAGTGTACCCAAGTGAGAGTCAGTGCCTGTAGAAGTGTACACAAGTGAGAGTCAGTGCCTGTGGAAATGTACCCCAGTGAGAGTCAGTGCCTGTGGAAATGTACCCCCGTGAGAGTCAGTGCCTGCAGAAGTGCACCCAAGTGAGAGTCAGTGCCTGCAGAAGTGTACCCAAGTGAGAGTCAGTGCCTGTGGAAATGTACCCCAGTGAGAGTCAGTGCCTGTGGAAATGTACCCCAGTGAGAGTCAGTGCCTGAAAAAGTGCACCCAATTGAGAATCAGTGCCTGTGGAAGTTTACCCCATTCAGATTCAGTGCCTCAGGAAGTGTGCCCCAGTAAGAGTCAGTGCCTGTGGAAGTTTACCCCATTCAGAGTCAGTGCCTGTGGAAGCATGCCCCAGTGAGATTCAGTGCCTGTGGAAGTTTACCCCATTCAGAATCAGTGCCTGTGGAAGTGCACCCAAGTGAGGGTCAGTGCCTGTGGAGAAAAACAAGAAATGCTGGAATCACTCAGCAGGTCTGGCAGCATCTTTGGAAAGAGAAGCAGAGTTTACGTTTCGGGTCAGTGACCCTTCTTCGGAACTGACAAATATTAGAAAAGTCACAGATTATAAACAAGTGAGGTGGGGGTGGGGCAAGAGACAACAAAGGAGCAGGTGCAGATTGGACCAGGCCTCAAAGCTGACCAAAAGTTTACGGAGAAAAGGCAAACAATATTGCTTTGTCTTTCAACACACCATTAACATATTGTTTGCCTTTTCTCCGTGAACTTTTGGTCAGCTTTGAGGCCTGGTCCAATCTGCACCTGCTCCTTTGTTATCTCTTGCTCCACCCTCACCTCACTTGTTTATAATCTGTGACTTTTCTAATATTTGTCAGTTCCGAAGAAGGGTCACTGACCCGAAACGTTAACTCTGCTTCTCTTTCCAAAGATGCTGCCAGACCTGCTGAGTGATTCCAGCATTTCTTGTTTTTGTTTCAGATTTCCAGCATCCGCAGTATTTTGCTTTTATTTCAGTGCCTGTGGAAGTGTCCCCCAGTGGGAGTCAGTGCGTGTGGAAGTGTACCCCAGTGAGTGTCATTGCCTCTGGAAGATTACCCCATTCAGAGTCAGTACCTATGGATGTTTACGCCATTCAGATTCAGTGCCTGTGGAAGTGTACCCCAGTGAGAGTCAGTGCCTGTGGATGTTTACCCCAGTGAGAGTCAGGGCCTGTCGAAGTTTATCCCTTTCAGAGTCAGTGGCTGTGGAAGTGTCCCCCAGTGTGAGTCAGTGCCTGTGGAAGTTTACCCCATGCAGATTCAGGACCTGTAGACGTTTACCCCATTCAGATTCAGTGTCTGTAGAAGATTACCACTTTCAGAGTCACTGCCTGTGGACGTTTACCCCATTCAGTGTCAGTACCTGTGGAAGTGTACCCCAGTGAGAGTCAGTGCCTGTGGAAGTTTACCCCAGTGAGAGTCAGTGCCTGTGGAAGTTTAACCCATTCAGAATCAGTGCCTGTGGAAGTTTACCCCAGTGAGAGTCAGTGCCTTTGGACGTTTAACCCATTCAGAGTCAGTGCCTGTGGAAGTGTACCCCAGTTTGAGTCATTGCCTGTGGAAGTGCACTCCAGTGAGAGACAGTGCCTGTGGAAGTTTACCCCATTTAGAGACAGTGCCTGTAGAAGTTTACCCCATTAAGATTCAGTACCTGTAGAAGTTTACACCATTCAGATTCAGTGCCTGTAGAAGTTTACCCCATTCAGATTCAGTACCTGTAGAAGTTTACACCATTCAGATTCAGTACCTGTAGAAGTTTACACCATTCAGATTCAGTGCCTGTGGAAATGTACCCCATTCAGATTCAGAACCAGTAGAAGTTAACCCCATTCAGAGTCAGTGCCTGTGGAAATTTTCCCCATTCAGAGTCTGTGCCTGTGGAAGTGTACCCCAGTGAGAGTCAGTGCCTTTGGAAGTTTACCCAACTCAGAGTCCGTGCCTGTGTAAGTGTACCCCAGTGAGATTCAGTGCCTGTGGAAGTGTACCCCAGTGAGAGTCAGTGCCTGTGGATGTTTAATCCATTCAGAGACAGTGCCTGTGGAAGTGTACCCCAGTGAGAGTCAGTGCCTGTGGAAGTTTATCCCATTCAGAGTCAGTGCCTGCAGAAGTGTACCCAAGTGAGAGTCAGTGCCTGTAGAAGTGTACCCAAGTGAGAGTCTGTGCCTGTGGAAATGTACCCAAGTGAGAGTCAGTAACTGTGGAAATGTACCCCAGTGAGAGTCAGTGCCTGAAGAAGAGTACCCAAGTGAGAATCACTGCCTGTGGAAGTTTACCCCATTCGGATTCAGTGCCTGTGGAAGTGTACCCCAGTGAGAGTCAGTGCCTCTGGAAGTTTACCCCATTCAGAGTCAGTGCCTGTGGAAGTTTACCCCATTCAGAGTCAGTGCCTGTGGAAGTGCACCCAAGTGAGGGTAGGTGCCTGTGGAACAAAAACAAGAAATGCTGGAATAACTCAGCAGGTCTGGCAGCATCTTTGGAAAGAGAAGCAGAGTTTACGTTTCGGGTCAGTGACCCTTCTTTGGAACTGACCAGTATTAGAAAAGTCACAGATTATAAACAAGTGAGGTGGGGGTGGGGCAAGAGATAACAAAGGAGCAGGTGCAGATTGGACCAGGCCTCATAGCTAACCAAAAGTTCACGGAGAAAAGGCAAACAATATGTTAATGGTGTGTTGAAAGACAAAGCAATATTGTTTGCCTTTTCTCCTTGACCTTTTGGTCAGCTATGTGGCCTGGTCCAATCAGCACCTTCTCCTTTGTTATCTCTTGCCCCAACCCCACCTCACTTGTTTATAATCTGTGACTTTTCTATTATTTGTCAGTTCCGAAGAAGGGTCACTGACCCGAAACGTTAACTCTGCTTCTCTTTCCACAGATGCTGCCAGACCTGCTGAGTGATTCCAGCATTTCTTGTTTTTGTTTCAGATTTCCAGCATCCGCAGTATTTTGCTTTTATTTCAGTGCCTGTGGAAGTTTACCCCATTCAGAGTCAGTGCCTGTGGAAGTGTCCCCCAGTGGGAGTCAGTGCCTGTGGAAGTTTACCCCAGTGTGAGTCATTGCCTCTGGAAGTTTACCCCATTCAGAGTCAGTACCTGTGGATGTTTACGCCATTTAGATTCAGTGCCTGTGGAAGTGTACCCCAGTGAGAGTCAGTGCCTGTGGAAGTTTGCCCCATTCAGAGTCAGTGCCTGTGGAAGTGCACCCAAGTGAGAGTCATGGCCTGTGGAAGGTTACCCCTTTCAGAGTCAGTGCCTGTGGAAGTGTCCCCCCGTGTGAGTCAGTGCCTGTGGAAGTTTACCCATGCAGATTCAGTACCTGTAGAAGTTTACCCCATTCAGATTCAGTGTCTGCAGAAGATTACCCCTTTCAGAGTCACTGCCTGTGGGCATTTACCCCATTCAGTGTCAGTTCCATGTGGAAGTGTACCCTGTGAGAGTCAGTGCCTGTGGAAGTTTAACCCAGTGAGAGTCAGTGCCTGTGGAAGTTTAACCCATTCAGAGTCAGTGCCTGTGGAAGTTTACCCCAGTGAGAGTCAGTGCCTGTGGAAGTTTACACCATTCAGATTCAGTGCCTGTAGAAGTTTACCCCATTCAGATTCAGTACCTGTAGAAGTTTACACCATTCAGATTCAGTACCTGTAGAAGTTTACCCCATTCAGATTCAGTGCCTGTGGAAATGTATCCCATTCAGAATCAGAGCCAGTAGAAGTTAACCCCATTCAGAGTCAGTGCCTGTGGAAGTTTACCCCATTCAGAGTCAGTGCCTGTGCAAGTGTACCCCAGTGAGAGTCAGTGCCTTTGGAAGTTTACCCCACTCAGAGTCAGTGCCTGTGTAAGTGTACCCCAGTGAGAGTCAGTGCCTGTGGAAGTGTACCCCAGTGAAAGTCAATGCCTGTGGATGTTTAACCCATTCAGAGACAGTGCCTGTGGAAGTGTACCCCTGTGAGAGTCAGTGCCTGTGGAGGTTTACCCCATTCAGAGTCACTGCCTGTGGAAGTGTTCCCCAGTGAGAGTCAGTGCCTGTGGAAGTTTACCCCATTCGGATTCAGTACCTGTAGAAGTTTACCCCATTCAGATTCAGTGCGTGTGGAAGTGTACCCCATGCAGAGTCAGTGCCTGTGGAAGTTTACCCCATTCAGAGTCTGTGCCTGTGGAAGTGTACCCCAGTGAGAGTCATTGCCTGTGGAAGTTTACCACATTTAGAGTCAGTGCCTGTGGAAGTTTACCCCAGTGAGAGTCAGTGCCTGTTGAAGTTTATCCCATTCAGCTTCAGTCCCTGTCGAAGTTTACACCATTCAGATTCTGTGCCTGTCGAAGTGTACACAGTGAGAGTCAGTGCCAATGGAAATGTACCCCTGTGAGAGTCAGTGCCTGTAGAAGTGTACCCCAGTGAGATTCAGTGCCTGAAGAAGTGATCCCAAGTGAGAGTTGGTGCCTGTGGAAGTTTAGCCCATTCAGATTCAGTGCCTGTGGAAGTGTACCCCAGAGAGAGTCAGTGCCTGTAGAAGTGTACCCATTGAGAGTCAGTGCCAATGGAAATGTCCCCCTGTGAGAGTCAGTGCCTGGAGAAGTGTACCCCAGTGAGATTCAGTGGCTGGGGAGCAGCTCTCCATTAGGAGTCACTGCCTATATAAGTGCATCACTTTCAGAGTCAGTGCATGTGGAAAGGTACACCAGTGAGTGTCAGTGCCTGTGGAAGTGTACCCAAGTGAGATTCAGTACCTGTAGAAGTGTACCCCAGTGAGAGTCATTGCCTGTGGAAGTTTACCCCATTTAGAGTCAGTGCCTGTGGAAGTTTACCCCAGTGAGAGTCAGTGCCTGTGGAAGTTTATCCCATTCAGCTTCAGTCCCTGTCGAAGTTTACACCATTCAGATTCTGTGCCTGTCGAAGTGTACACAGTGAGAGTCAGTGCCAATGGAAATGTACCCCTGTGAGAGTCAGTGCCTGTAGAAGTGTACCCCAGTGAGATTCAGTGCCTGAAGAAGTGATCCCAAGTGAGAGTTGGTGCCTGTGGAAGTTTAGCCCATTCAGATTCAGTGCCTGTGGAAGTGTACCCCAGAGAGAGTCAGTGCCTGTAGAAGTGTACCCATTGAGAGTCAGTGCCAATGGAAATGTCCCCCTGTGAGAGTCAGTGCCTGGAGAAGTGTACCCCAGTGAGATTCAGTGGCTGGGGAGCAGCTCTCCATTAGGAGTCACTGCCTATATAAGTGCATCACTTTCAGAGTCAGTGCATGTGGAAAGGTACACCAGTGAGTGTCAGTGCCTGTGTAAGTGTACCCAAGTGAGATTCAGTACCTGTAGAAGTGTACCCAAGTGAGAGTCAGTGCCTGAAGAAGTGATCCCAAGTGAGAGTTGGTGCCTGTGGAAGTTTACACCATTCAGATTCAGTGCCTATCGAAGTGTACCCCACTCAGAGTCAGTGCATGTGGAAATGTACACCAGTGAGAGTCAGTGCCTGTGGAAATGTACTCCATGTGAGAGTCAGTGCCTGCAGAAGTGTACCCAAGTGAGAGTCAGTGCCTGTGGAAATGTACCCCAGTGAGAGTCAGTGCCTGCAGATATATACCCAAGTGAGAGTCAGTGCCTGTGGAAATGTACCCCAGTGTGAGTCAGTGCCTGTGGAAATGTACCCCAGTGAGAGTCAGTGCATGAAGAAGTGTACCCAAGTGAGAGTCAGTGCCTGTGGAAGTTTACCCCATTCAGATTCAGTGCCTGTGGAAGTGTACCCCAGTGAGAGTCAGTGCCTGAAGAAGTGTACCCAAGTGAGAGTCAGTGCCTGTGGAAGTTTACCCCATTCAGAGTCAGTGCCTGTTAAAGTTTACCCCATTCATAGTCAGTGCCTGTGGAAGTGTACCCCAGTGAGTGTCATTGCCTTTGGAAGTTTTGCCCATTCCGAATCAGTGCCCGTGTAAGTGTACCCCAGTGAGATTCAGTGCCTGTGGAAGTGTACCCCAGTGAGAGTCAGTGCCTGTGGAAGTTTAACCCATTCAGAGTCAGTGCCTGTGGAAATGTACCCCAGTGAAAGTCAGTGCCAGTGGAAGTTTAACCCATTCTGATTCAGTACCTGTAGAAGTTAACCCCATTCAGATTCAGTGCATGTCGAGGTGTACCCCAGTTAGAGTCAGTGCCTGTGGAAGTTTACGGCATTCAGAGTCAGTGCATGTGTAAATGTACCCCAGTGAGAGTCAGTGCCTGTGGAAGTGTACCCCAGTGAGAGTCAGTGCCTGTGGAAGTTTACCCCATTCAGAGTCAGTGCCTCTAGAAGTTTACACCATTCAGATTCAGTGCCTATCGAAGTGTACCCCACTCAGAGTCAGTGCATGTGGAAATGTACACCAGTGAGAGTCAGTGCCTGTGGAAATGTACTCCATGTGAGAGTCAGTGCCTGCAGAAGTGTACCCAAGTGAGAGTCAGTGCCTGTGGAATTGTACCCCAGTGAGAGTCAGTGCCTGTAGATATGTACCCAAGTGAGAGTCAGTGCCTGTGGAAATGTACCCCAGTGTGAGTCAGTGCCTGTGGAAATGTACCCCAGTGAGAGTCAGTGCCTGAAGAAGTGTACCCAAGTGAGAGTCAGTGCCTGTGGAAGTTTACCCCATTCAGATTCAGTGCCTGTGGAAGTGTACCCCAGTGAGAGTCAGTGCCTGTGGAAGTTTACCCCATTCAGAGTCAGTGCCTGTGGAAGTGTACCCCAGTGAGAGTCAGTGCCTGTGGAAGTTTACCCCATTCAGAGTCAGTGCCTGTGGGAGTGCACCCAAGTGAGGGTCAGTGCCTGTGGAAATGCACCCCAGTGAGAGTTAGTGCCTATGAAAATGTACCCCAGTGAGAGTCATTGCCTGCAGAAGTGTACCCCAGTGAGAGTCAGTGCCTGTGGAAGTTTACCGCATTCAGAGACAGTGCCTCTGGAAGTGTACCCCAGTGAGAGTGTGTGCCTGAGGAAGTGCACCCAAGTGAGAGTCAATGCCTGTGGAAGTGTACCCCATTCGGAGTCAGTGGCAGTGGAAGTGCCCCACTTTGAGAGTCAGTGCCTGTGGGAGTGTACCCCAGTTAGTGTCATTGCCTCTGGAAGATTACCCCTTTCAGAGTCAGTACCTGTAGAATTTTACCCCATTCAGATTCAGAGCCTGTGGAAGTTAACCCCATTCAGAGTCAGGGCCTGTGGAAGTTTACCCCATTCATAGTCAGTGCCTGTGGAAGTGTACCCCAGTGAGTGTCATTGCCTTTGGAAGTTTTGCCCATCCTTAATCAGTGCCCGTGTAAGTGTACCCCAGTGAGATTCAGTGCCTGTGGAAGTGTACCCCAGTGAGAGTCAGTGCCTGTGGATGTTTAACCCATTCAGAGTCAGTGCCTGTGGAAATGTACCCCAGTGAAAGTCAGTGTCAGTGGAAGTTTAACCCATTCTGATTCAGTACCTGTAGAAGTTAACCCCATTCAGATTCAGTGCATGTCGAGGTGTACCCCAGTTAGAGTCAGTGCCTGTGGAAGTTTACGGCATTCAGAGTCAGTGCATGTGTAAATGTACACCAGTGAGAGTCAGTGCCTGTGGAAGTTTACCCCATTCAGAGTCAGTGCCTCTAGAAGTTTACACCATTCAGATTCAGTGCCTATAGAAGTGTACCCCACTCAGAGTCAGTGCATGTGGAAATGTACACCAGTGAGAGTCAGTGCCTGTGGAAATGTACTCCATGTGAGAGTCATTGCCTGCAGAAGTGTACCCAAGTGAGAGTCAGTGCCTGTGGAAATGTACCCCAGTGAGAGTCAGTGCCTGTAGATATGTCCCCAAGTGAGAGTCAGTGCCTGTGGAAATGTACCCCAGTGTGAGTCAGTGCCTGTGGAAATGTACCCCAGTGAGAGTCAGTGCCTGAAGAAGTGTACCCAAGTGAGAGTCAGTGCCTGTGGAAGTTTACCCCATTCAGATTCAGTGCCTGTGGAAGTGTACCCCAGTGAGAGTCAGTGCCTGTGGAAGTTTACCCCATTCAGAGTCAGTGCCTGTGGAGGTGTTCCCCAGTGAGAGTCAGTGCCTGTGGAAGTTTACCTCATTCAGAGTCAGTGCCTGTGGAAGTGCAGCCAAGTGAGGGTCAGTGCCTGTGGAACAAAAACAAGAAATGCTGGAATCACTCAGCAGGTCTGGCAGCATCTGTGGAATGAGAAGCAGAGTTTACGTTTCGGGTCAGTGACCCTACTTCGGAACTGACCAATATTAGAGAAGTCACAGATTATAAACAAGTGAGGTGGGGGTGGGGCAAGAGATAACAAAGGAGCAGGTGCAGATTGGACCAGGCCTCATAGCTAACCAAAAGTTTACGGAGAAAAGGCAAACAATATGTTAATGGTGTGTTGAAAGACAAAGCAATATTGTTTGCCTTTTCTCCTTGACCTTTTGGTCAGCTATGTGGCCTGGTCCAATCTGCACCTTCTCCTTTGTTATATCTTGCCCCACCCCCACCTCACTTGTTTATAATCTGTGACTTTTCTAATATCTGTCAGTTCCGAAGAAGGGTCACTGACCCGAAACGTTAACTCTGCTTCTCTTTCCACAGATGCTGCCAGACCTGCTGAGTGATTCCAGCATTTCTTGCTTTTGTTTCAGATTTCCAGCATCCGCAGTATTTTGCTTTTATTTCAGTGCCTGTGGAAGTTTACCCCATTCAGAGTCAGTGCCTGTGGAAGTGTCCCCCAGTGAGAGTCAGTGCCTGTGGAAGTGTACCCCAGTTCGAGTCATTGCCTCTGGAAGTTTACCCCATTCAGAGTCAGCACGTGTGGATGTTTACGCTATTCAGATTCAGTGCCTGTGGAAGTGTACCCCAGTGAGAGTCAGTGCCTGTGGATGTTTGCCCCATTCAGAGACAGTGCCTGTGAAATGTCCCCCAGTGAGAGTCAGTGCCTGTGGAAGTTTACCCCATGCAGATTCAGTACCTTTAGAAGTTTACCCCATTCAGATTCAGTGTCTGTAGAAGATTACCCCTTTCAGAGTCACTGCCTGTGGAAGTTTACCCCATTCAGTGTCAGCACCTGTGGAAGTGTACCCCAGTGAGAGTCAGGGCCTGTGGAAGGTTACCCCTTTCAGAATCAGTGCCTGTGGAAGTGTCCCCCAGTGTGAGTCAGTGCCTGTGGAAGTTTACCCCATGCAGATTCAGTACCTTTAGAAGTTTACCCCATTCAGATTCAGTGTCTGTAGAAGATTACCCCTTTCAGAGTCACTGCCTGTGGAAGTTTACCCCATTCAGTGTCAGCACCTGTGGAAGTGTACCCCAGTGAGAGTCAGAGCCTGTGGAAGTTTAACCCATTCAGAGTCAGTGCCTGTTGAAGTTTACCCCAGTGAGAGTCAGTGCCTGTGGAAGTGTAACCGAGTGAGAGTCATTGCCTGTGGAAGTGCACTCCAGTGAGAGACAGTGCCTGTGGAAGTTTACCCCATTCAGAGTCAGTGCCTGGGGAAGTGTACCCCAGTGAGAGTCAGTGCCTGTGGAAGTTTACCCCATATAGAGTCAGTGCCTGTGGAAGTTTACCCCATTCCGATTCAGTACCTGTAGAAGTTTACACCATTCAGATTCAGTGCCTGTCGAAGTTTACCCCATTCAGATTCAGTACCTGTAGAAGTTTACACCATTCAGATTCAGTGCCTGTGGAAATATACCCCATTCAGATTCAGAGCCAGTAGAAGTTAACCCCATTCAGAGTCAGTGCCTGTGGAAGTTTACCCCATTCAGAGTCAGTGCCCGTGGAAGTGTACCCCAGTGAGAGTCAGTGCCTTTGGAAGTTTACCCCACTCAGAGTCACTGCCTGTGTAAGTGTACCCCAGTGAGAGTCAGTGTCCGTGGAAGTGTAACCCAGTGAGAGTCAGTGCCTGTGGATGTTTAACCCATTCAGAGATAGTGCCTGTGGAAGTTGTCCCCAGTGAGAGTCAGTGCCTGAAGAAGTTTACCCCATTCAGAGTCAGTGCCGGTGGAAGTGTACCCCAGTGAGAGTCAGTGCCTGTGGAAGTTTACCCCATTCAGAGTCAGTGCCTGTGGAAGTGTACCCCATTCAGAGTCAGTGCCTGTGGAAGTTTACCCCATTCAGAGTCAGTGTCTGTGGAAGTGTACCCCAGTGAGAGTCAGTGCCTGTGGAAGTTTACCCCATATAGAGTCAGTGCCTGTGGAAGTTTACCCCAGTGAGAGTCAGTGCCTGTGGAAGTTTACCCCATTCAGCTTCAGTCCCTGTAGAAGTTTACACCATTCAGATTCAGTGCCTGTAGAAGTGTACCCCAGTGAGATTCAGTGCCAGTGGAAATGTATCCCTGTGAGAGTCAGTGCCTGTGGAAATGTACTCCAGTGAGAGTCAGAGGCTGCAGAAGTTACCCAAGTGAGAGTCAATGCCTGCAGAAGTGAACCCAAGTGAGAGTTAGTGCCTGTGGAAATGTACCCCAGTGAGAGTCAGTGCAGGTGGAAATGTACCCCAGTGGGAGTCAGTGCCTGTAGAAGTGTACCCCAGTGAGAGTCAGTGCCTGTGGATGTTTACCCCATTCAGATTCAGTGCCTGTGGATGTGTCCCCCAGTGAGAGTCAGTGCCTTTGGAAGTTTACCCCATTCAGATTCAGTACTTGTAGAAGTTTACCCCATTCAGATTCAGTGCGTAAGGAAGTTTACCCCATTCAGAGTCAGTGACTGTGGAAGTTTACCCCATTCAGAGTCAGTGCCTGTGGAAGTGTACCCCAGTGAGAGTCTGTGCCTGTGGAAGTTTACCCCATTTAGAGTCAGTGCTTGTGGAAGTTTACCCCCGTGAGAGTCAGTGCCTGTGGAAGTTTACCCCATTCAGCTTCAGTCCCTGTAGAAGTTTACACCATTCAGATTCAGTGCCTGCAGCAGTGTACCCCAGTGAGATTCAGTGCCAGTGGAAATGTATCCCTGTGAGAGTCAGTGCCTGTGGAAATGTACTCCAGTGAGAGTCAGAGGCTGCAGAAGTGTACCCAAGTGAGAGTCAATGCCTGCAGAAGTGTACCCAAGTGAGAGTCAGTGCCTGTGGAAATGTACCCCAGTGAGTCAGTGCAGGTGGAAATGTACCCCAGTGGGAGTCAGTGCCTGTAGAAGAGTACCCAAGTGAGAGTCAGTGCCTGTGGAAGTTTACCCCATTCAGATTCAGTACCTGTAGAAGTTTACCCCATTCAGATGCAGTGCCTGTTGAAGTTTACCCCATTCAGAGTCAGTGCCTGTGGAAGTTACCCCTTTCAGAGTCAGTGCCTGTGGAAGTGTACCCCAGTGAGAGTCAGTGCCTTTGGAAGTTTACCCCATACAGAGTCAGTGCCTGTGGAAGTTTACCCCATTCAGATTCAGAAACTGTAGACGTTTTCCCCATTCATATTCAGTGCCTGGAGAGGTTTACCCCATTCAGAGTCAGTGCCTGTGGAAGTGTACCCCAGTGACAGTCAGTGCCTGTGGAAGTGTACCCAAGTGAGAGTCAGTGCCTGTAGAAGTGTACCCAATTGAGAGTCAGTGCCAGTAGAAGTGTGCCCAAGTGAGAGTCAGTGCATGTGGTAATGTACCGCAGTGAGAGTCAGTGCCTGTGGAAATGTACCCCAGTGAGAGTCAGTGCCTGTAGAAGTGTACCCAAGTGAGAGACAGTGCCTGTAGAAGTGGACCCAATTGAGAATCTGTGCCTGTGGAAATGTACACCAGTGAGAGTCAGTCACTGTGGAAATGTACCCCAGTGAGTGTCAATGCCTGTAGAAGTGTACCCCATTCAGAGTCAGTGCCTGTGGAACTTTACCCCATTCAGAGTCAGTGCCTGTGGAATTGCACCCCAGTGAGAGTCAGTGCCTGTGGAAGTTTACCCCATTCAGAGTCAGTGCCTGTGGAAGTGTCCCCCAGTGTGAGTCAGTGCCTGTGGAAGTTTACCCCATTCAGATTCAGTACCTGTGGAAGTTTACCCCATTTAGATACAGTGCCTGCAGAAGTTTACACCATTCAGAGTCACTGCCTGTGGAAGTTTACCCCATTCAGAGTCAGTAATTGTGGAAGTGTACCCCAGTGAGCGTCAGTGCCGGTATAAGTGTACCCCAGTTCGAGTCAGTGCCGATGGAACGGTACCCAAGTGACAGTTAGAGCATGTGGGACTGCACCCCAGTGCGAGTCAGTGTGGGTTGAATTGTAACCCAGAGAGAGTCTGTGCCGATAGAAGTGTACCCCAGTGATAGTCTGTACCTGTGGAAGTGTACCCCAGTGAGAGTCATTCCCTGTGGAACTGGACCCGAGAGAGTGTCAGTGCCTGTGGAAGTTTACCCCATTCAGAGTCAGTGCCTGTGGAAATGTATCCCAGTGAGAGCGAGTGCCTGTGGAAGTGTACCCCAGTCAGAGTCAGTGCCTGTCGAAGTGTACCCCAGTGAGAGTCAATGCCTGTGGATGTTTACCCCATTCAGTGTCAGTGCATGTGGAAGTGTACACCAAAGGGTGTCTTTGCCTGTGGAAGTTGACCCCATTCAGTGTCAGTGCCTGTGGAAGTGCATCCCAGTGAGGGTCAGTGCCTGTGGAAGTTTACCCCATTCAGAGTCAGTGCCTGTGGAAGTGTCCCCCAGTGAGATTCAGTGCCTGTGGAAGAGTACCCCAGTGTGAGTCATTGCCTCTGGAAGTTTACGCCATTCGGAGTCAGTGCCTGTGGAAGTGTACGCCAATGAGAGCCAGTGCCTGTGGACGTTTACCCCAGTGAGAGTCATTGCCTCTCGAAGTTTACCCCATTCAGATTCAGTGCCTGTGGCAGTGTACCTAATTCAGACGCAGTGCCTGTGGAAGATTAACCCATTCAGAGTCAGTGCCTGTGGAATTGTACCCCAGTGAGAGTCAGTGCCTGTGGAAGTTTACCCCATTCAGATTCAGTGCCTGTGGAAGTGTACCCCAGCAGAGTCTGTGCCTGTGGATGTTTACCCCATTCAGAGTCAGTGCCTGTGGAAGTGGAACGCAGTGAGAGTCAGTGCCTGTGGAAGTGTACCCCAGTGAGAGTAAGTGCCTGTGGAAGATTACCCCAGTCAGTGTCAGTGCCTGTCGAAGTGTACCCCAGTGAGGGTCAGTGCCTGTGGAACAAAAACAAGAAATGCTGGAATCATTCAGCAGGTCTGGCAGCATCTGTGGAAAGAGAAGCAGAGTTTACGTTTCGGGTCAGTGACCCTTCTTCGGAACTGACAAATATTAGAAAAGTCACAGATTATAAACAAGTGAGGTGGGGGTGGGGCAAGAGATAACAAGTGAGCAGGTGCAGATTGGACCAGGCCTCATAGCTGACCAAAAGTTCACGGAGAAAAGGCAAACAATATGTTAATGTTGTGTTGAAAGAGAAAGCAATATTGTTTGCCTTTTCTCCGTGACCTTTTGGTCTGCGATGTGGCCTGGTCCAATCTGCACCTTCTCCATTGTTATCTCTTGCCCCACCCCCACCTCACTTGTTTATAATCTGTGACTTTTCTAATATTGGTCAGTTTTGAAGAAGGGTCACTGACCCGAAACATTAACTCTGCTTCTCTTTCCACAGATGCTGCCAGACCTGCTGAGTGATTCCAGCATTTCTTGTTTTTGTTTCAGATTTCCAGCATCCGCAGTATTTTGCTTTTATTTCAGTGCCTGTGGAAGTTTACCCCATTCAGAGTCAGTGCCTGTGAAAGTGTCCCCCAGTGGGAGTCAGTGCCTGTGGAAGTGTACACCAGTGAGAGTCATTGCCTCTGGAAGTTTACTCCATTCAGAGTCAGGACCTGTGGATGTTTACGCCATTCAGTTTCAGTGCCTGTGGAAGTGTACCCCAGTGAGAGTCAGTGCCTTTGGAAGTTTACCCCACTCAGAGTCAGTGCCTGCGTAAGTTTACCCCAGTGAGAGTCAGTGCCTGTGGAAGTGTACCCCAGTGAGAGTCAGTGCCTGTGGAAGTTTACCCCATTCAGATTCAGTGCCTGTCGAAGTGTACCCCAGTGAGGGTCAGTGCCTGTGGAACAAAAACAAGAAATGCTGGAATCATTCAGCAGGTCTGGCAGCATCTGTGGAAAGAGAAGCAGAGTTTACGTTTCGGGTCAGTGACCCTTCTTCGGAACTGACAAATATTAGAAAAGTCACAGATTATAAACAAGTGAGGTGGGGGTGGGGCAAGAGATAACAAGTGAGCAGGTGCAGATTGGACCAGGCCTCATAGCTGACCAAAAGTTCACGGAGAAAAGGCAAACAATATGTTAATGTTGTGTTGAAAGAGAAAGCAATATTGTTTGCCTTTTCTCCGTGACCTTTTGGTCTGCGATGTGGCCTGGTCCAATCTGCACCTTCTCCATTGTTATCTCTTGCCCCACCCCCACCTCACTTGTTTATAATCTGTGACTTTTCTAATATTGGTCAGTTTTGAAGAAGGGTCACTGACCCGAAACATTAACTCTGCTTCTCTTTCCACAGATGCTGCCAGACCTGCTGAGTGATTCCAGCATTTCTTGTTTTTGTTTCAGATTTCCAGCATCCGCAGTATTTTGCTTTTATTTCAGTGCCTGTGGAAGTTTACCCCATTCAGAGTCAGTGCCTGTGAAAGTGTCCCCCAGTGGGAGTCAGTGCCTGTGGAAGTGTACACCAGTGAGAGTCATTGCCTCTGGAAGTTTACCCCATTCAGAGTCAGGACCTGTGGATGTTTACGCCATTCAGTTTCAGTGCCTGTGGAAGTGTACCCCAGTGAGAGTCAGTGCCTTTGGAAGTTTACCCCACTCAGAGTCAGTGCCTGCGTAAGTTTACCCCAGTGAGAGTCAGTGCCTGTGGAAGTGTACCCCAGTGAGAGTCAGTGCCTGTGGATGTTTAACCCATTCAGAGACAGTGCCTGTGGAAGTGTACCACATTCAGAGTCAGTGCCTGTGGAAGTTTAACCGATTCACTGTCAGTGCCTGTGGAAGTGTCCCCCAGTGAGCGACAGTGCCCGTGGAAGAGTGCCCCAGTGAGAGTCATTGCCTCTGGAAGTGTACCCCAGTGAGTGTCAGTGCCTGTGGAAGTTTACCCCATTCAGATTCAGTACCTGTAGAAGTTTACCACATTCAGATTCAGTGCCTGTCGAAGTTTACCCCAATCAGAGTCAGTGCCTGTGGAAGTTTACCACATTCGGTGTCAGTGCCTGTGGAAGTTTACCCCATTCGGTGTCAGTGCCTGTCGAAGTTTACCCCATTCGGTGTCAGTGCCTGTGGAAGTGTACCCCAGTGAGAGTCAGTGCCTGTGAAAGTTTACCCCATTCAGATTCAGTACCTGGAGAAGTTTACCACATTCAGATTCAGTGCCTGTCGAATTTTACTCCATTCAGAGTCAGTGCCTGTGGAAGTGTACCCCAGTGAGAGTCAGTGCCTTTGGAAGTTTACCCCAGTGAGAGTCAGTGCCTGTCGAAGTGTACCCAAGTGAGAGTCAGTGCCTGTGGAAGTGTATCCCATTCAGAGTCAGTGCCTGTTGAAGTGTATCCCAGTGACAGTCAGTGCCAGTGGAAGTTTATCCCATTCAGAGTCTGTGCCTGTGGAAGTTTACCCCAGTGAGAGTCAGTGCCTGTGGATGTTTACCCCATTCAGCTTCAGTACCTGTAGATGTTAACCCCATTCAGATTCAGTGCCTGTCGAAGTGTACCCCAGTGAGAGTCAGTGCCAGTGGAAATGTACCCCTGTGAGAGTCAGTGCCTGCAGAAGTGTACCCCAGTGAGATTCAGTGGCTGGGGAGCGGCTCTCCATTAGGAGTCACTGCCTATAGAAGTGTTTCCCATTCAGAGTCAGTGCATGTGGAAAGTCACACCAGCGAGAGTCAGTGCCTGCAGAAGTGTACCCAAGTGAGAGTCAGTGCCTGTAGAAGTGTACCCAAGTGAGAATCTGTGCCAATGAAAATGTACCCCAGTGAGAGTCAGTGCCTGTGGAAATGTACCCCAGTGAGAGTCAGTGCGTGAAGAAGTTTACCCAAGTGAGAGTCAGTGCCTGTGGAAGTTTACCCCATTCAGATTCAGTGCCTGTGGAAGTGTACCCCATTCAGAGGCAGTGTCTGTGGAAGTGTACCCCAGTGACAGTCAGTGCCTGTGGAAGTTTCCCCCATTCAGAGTCAGTGCCTGTGGAAGTGCACCCAAGTGGGGGTCAGTGCCTGTGGATGTTTACCCCATTCTAAGTCAGTGCCTGTGGAAGTGTACCCCAGTGAGAGTCAGTGCCAGTGGAAGTGTACCCCGGTGAGAGTCATTGCCTCTGGAAGTTTACCCCATTCAGTGTCAGTACCTGTGGATGTTTCCGCCATTCAGATTCAGTGCCTGTTGAAGTGTACCCCATTCAGACTCAGTGCCTGTGGAAGTTAACCCCATTCAGAGTCAGTGCCTGTTGAAGTGCACCCCAGTGAGAGTCAGAGCCTGTGGAAGTTTACCCAAGTGAGAGTCAGTGCCTGTAGAAGTGTACCCCCGTTCGAGTCAGTGCCTAGGGAACGGTATCCAAGTGACAGCTAGAGCCTGTGGGACTGCACCCCAGTGAGAGACAGTGTCTGTGGAAGTGTTCCCCAGTCAGAGTCAGTGCCTGTCGAAGTGTGCCCCACTGAGAGTTATTGCCTGTGGAACTGTAACCAATTCAGAGTCAGTGCCTGTGGAAGTTTACACATTCAGAGTCAGTGCCTGGGGAAGATTACCCCATTCAGATTCAGTGCCTGTGGCAGTTTACCCCATTCGGGTTCAGGGCCAGTCGAAGTGTACCCCAGTGAGAGTCAATGCCTGTGGATGTTTACCCCATTCAGAGTCAGTGCCTGTGGAAGTTTACCCCAGTGAGAGACAGTGCCTGTGGAAGTTTAACCCATTCAGAGTCAGTGCCTGTGGAAGTGTACCCCATTGAGAGTCAGTGCCTGTGGAAGTTTACCCCAGTGAGAGACAGTGCCTGTGGAGGTTTACCCCATTCAGAGTCAGTGCCTGTGGAAGTTTACCCCATTCAGATTCAGTGCCTGTGGAAATGTACCCCATTCAGATTCAGTACCTGTAGAAGTTTACACCATTCAGATTCAGTACCTGTGGAAGCTTACCCCATTCAGATTCAGTGCCTGTGGAAATGTACCCCATTCAGATTCAGAGCCAGTAGAAGTTAACCCCATTCAGAGTCAGTGCCTGTGTAAGTGTACCCCAGTGAGAGTCAGTGCCTGTGGAAGTGTACCCCAGTGAGAGTCAGTGCCTGTGGATGTTTAACCCATTCAGAGACAGTGCCTGTGGACGTGTCCCCCAGTGAGCGACAGTGCCTGTGGAAGTTTACCCCATTCAGATTCAGTACCTGTAGAAGTTTACCACATTCAGATTCAGTGCCTGTCGAAGTTTACCCCATTCGGAGACATTGCCTGTCGAAGTTTACCCCATTCAGAGTCAGTGCCTGTGGAAGTGTACCCCAGTGAGAGTCAGTGCCTTTGGAAGTTTACCCCACTCAGAGTCAGTGCCTGTGTATGTTTAACCCATTCAGAGACAGTGCCTGTGGAAGGCTACGAGGCTAGATGGGATTGAGGTTCACAAGGAGGAGGTGTTAGCAATTTTGGAAAGTGTGAAAATAGATAAGTCCCCTGGGCCAGATGGGATTTATCCTAGGAGTCTCTGGGAAGCTGGGGAGGAGATTGCAGAGCCTTTGTCCTTGATCTTTATGTCGTCATTGTCGACAGGAATAGTGCCGGAAGACTGGAGGATTGCAAATGTTGTCCTCTTGTTCAAGAAGGGGAGTAGAGACAGCCCTGGTAATTATAGACCTGTGAGCCTTACCTCGGTTGTGGGTAAAATGTTGGAAAAGGTTATAAGAGACAGGATTTATAATCATCTTGAAAAGAATAAGTACATTAGAGATAGTCAGCACGGTTTTGTGACGGGTAGGTCGTGCCTCACAAACCTTATTGAGTTTTTCGAGAAGGTGACCAAACAGGTGGATGAGGGTAAAGCAGTGGATGTGGTGTATATGGATTTCAGTAAGGCGTTTGATAAGGTTCCCCACGGTAGGCTATTGCAGAAAATACGCAAGTATGGGGTTGAAGGTGATTTCGAGCTTTGGATCAGAAATTGGCTAGCTGAAAGAAGACAGAGGGTGGTGGTTGATGGCAAATGTTCATCCTGGAGTTTAGTTACTAGTGGTGTACCGCAAGGATCTGTTTTGGGGCCACTGCTGTTTGTCATTTTTCTAAATGACCTGGAAGAGGGTGTAGAAGGGTGGGTTAGTAAATTTGAAGATGACACTAAGGTCGGTGGAGTTGTGGATAGTGCCGAAGGATGTTGTCGGGTACAGAGAGACATAGATAGGCTGCAGAGCTGGGCTGAGAGATGGCAAATGGAGTTTAATGCGGAAAAGTGTGTGGTGATTCACTTTGGAAGGAGTAACAGGAATGCAGAGTACTGGGCTAATGGGAGGATTCTTGGTACTGTAGATGAACAGAGAGATCTTGGTGTCCAGGTGCATAAATCCCTGAAGGTTGCTAACCAGGTTAATAGGGCTGTTAAGAAGGCATATGGTGTGTTAGCTTTTATTAGTAGGGGGGTCGAGTTTCGGAGCCACGAGGTCATGCTGCAGCTGTACAAAACTCTGGTGAGACCGCACCTGGAGTATTGCGTGCAGTTCTGGTCACCGCATTATAGGAAGGATGTGGAAGCTATGGAAAGGGTGCAGAGGAGATTTACTAGGATGTTGCCTGGTATGGAGGGAAGGTCTTACGAGGAAAGGCTGAGGGACTTGAGGTTGTTTTCGTTGGAGAGAAGGAGGAGGAGAGGTGACTTAATAGAGACATATAAGAATATCAGAGGGTTAGATAGGGGGGATGGTGAGCGTCTTTTTCCTCGGATGGTGATGGCAAACACGAGGGGACATCACTTCAAGTTGAGGGGTGATAGATATCGGACAGATGTGAGAGGTAGTTTCTTTACTCAGAGAGTAGTAAGGGCGTGGAACGCCCTGCCTGCAGCAGTAGTAGATTCGCCAACTTTAAGGGCATTTAAGTGGACATTGGATAGACACATGGACGAAAATGGAATAGTGTAGGTCAGATGGTTTCACAGGTCGGCGCAACATCGAGGGCCAAAGGGCCTGCACTGCGCTGTAATGTTCCAAAAATTCTAAACTGTAGCCAAATTAGAGTCAGTGCCTGTGGAAGTTTACACATTCAGAGTCAGTGCCTGGGGAAGTTTAGCCCATTCAGAGTCAGTACCTGTGGAAGGGTACCCCAGTTAGAGTCAGTGCCTTTGGAAGTTTACCCCATACAGAGTCAATGCCTGTGTAAGTGTAGCCCAGTGAGAGTCAGTGCCTGTGGAAGTGTACCCCAGTGAGAGTCAGTGCCTGTGGAAGTTTACCCCATTCAGATTCATTAACTGTAGAAGTTTACCCCACTCATATTCACGCCTGTAGACGATTACCCCATTCAGAGTCAGTGCATGTGGAAGTGTTCACCAAAGAGAGTCTTTGCCTGTGGAAGTTGACCCCATTCAGTGTCATTGCCTGTGGAAGATTCCCCCAGTGAGATTTAGTGCCTGTGGAAGAGTACCCCAGTGAGAATCATTGCCTCTGGAAGTTTACGCCATTCAGAGTCAGTGCCTGTGGAAGTTTACCCCATTCAGATTCAGTGCCTGTGGAAGTGTACCCCAGTGAGAGTCAGTGCATGTGGACGTTTACCGCAGTGAGAGTCATTGCCTCTAGAAGTTTACGCCATTCAGAATCAGTGCCGGTGTAAGTTTACCCCATTCAGATTCAGTGCCTGTGGAAGTTTGCCCCATTCAGAGTCAGTGCCAGTGGAAGTTTACCCCATTCAGATTCATTGCCTGTGGAAGTGTCCCCCAGTGAGAGTCAGTGCCTGTGGAAGTTTTCCCCATTCAGATTCAGTACCTGTAGAGGTTTACCCCATTCAGATGCAGTGCCTGTAGAATTTTACCCCATTCAGAGTCAGTGCCTTTGGAAGTTTAGCCCATTCAGAGTCAGTACCTGTGGAAGGGTACCCCAGTTAGAGTCAGTGCCTTTGTAAGTTTACCCCAGTGAGAGTCAGTGCCTGTGGAAGTTTACCCCATTCAGATTCAGTAACTGTAGAAGTTTACCCCATTCATATTCAGTGCTTGTAGATGATTACCCCATTCAGAGTCAGTGCCTGTGGAAGTGTAACCCACACAGTCAGTGCCTGTGGAAGTTTACCCCATTCAGAGTCAGTGCCTGTTGAAATGTACCCCAGTGAGAGTCAGTGCCTGTAGAAGTGTACCCAAGTGAGAGTCAGTGCCTGAAGAAGTGTACCCAAGTGAGAGTCTGTGCCTGTGGAAATTTACCCAAGTGAGAGTCAGTGCCTGTGGAACTGTTCCTCAGTGAGAGTCAGTGCCAGTAGAAATTTGCCCCATTCAGAGTCAGTGCCTTTGGAAGTGCACCCCAGTGAGAGTCAGTGCCTGTCGAAGTGTACCCCACTGAGAGCCATTGCCTGTAGAACTGTAACCAATTCAGAGTCAGTGCCTGTGGAACTTTACCCCATTCAGAATCAGTGCCTGTGGAAGTGTAACCCAGTGAGAGTAAATGCCTGTGGAAGTTTACCCCATTCAGAATCAGTGCCTGTGGAAGTGTACTGCTGTGAGAGTCAGTGACTGTGGAAGTTTACCACATTCAGAGTCAGTGCCTGTGGAAATGTCCCCCTGTGAGAGTCAGTGCCTGTAGAAGTGTACCCCAGTGAGATTCAGTGGCTGGGAAGCGGCTCACCATTAGGAGTCACTGCCGATGGAAGTGTACCCCAATCAGAGTCAGTGCATGTGGAAATGTACCCCAGTGAGAGTCTTTGCCTGTGGAAATGTGCGCCAGTGAGAGTCAGTCCCTGTAGAAGTGTACCCAAGTGAGAGTCAGTGCCTGTGGAAATGCACCCCAGTGAGAGTCAGTGCCTGTGAAAATGTACCCCAGTGAGAGTCAGTGCCTCTGGAAGTGTACCCCAGTGAGAATCAGTGCCTGTGGAAGTTTACCCCATTCAGAGTCAGTGCCTCTGGAAGTGTACCCCACTTAGAGTCAGTGCCTGTGGAAGTGCACCCAAGTGAGGGTCAATGACTGTGGAAGTGTACCTCATTCAGAGTCAGTGGCTGTGGAAGTGCCCCCCTGTGAGAGTCAGTGCCTGTGGGAGCGTACCCCAGTTTGAGTCATTGCCTCTGGAAGATTTCGCCATTCAGAGTCAGTACCTGTGGATGTTTACCCCATTCATTGTCAGTGCCTGTGGAAGTTTACCCCATTCAGATTCAGTTCCTGTGGAAGTGTACCCCAGTGACAGTCAGTGCCTGTGGAAGTTTTCCCCATTCAGAGTCAGTGCCTGTGTAAGTGTACCCCAGTGAGATTCAGTGCCAGTGGAAGTTTACCCCATTCAGAGTCAGTGCCTGTGGAAGTGTACTTCAGTGAGAGTCATTGCCTTTGGAAGTTTTCCCCATTCCGAGTCAGTGCCTGTGCAAGTGTACCCCAGTGAGAGTCAGTGCCTGTGGAAGTGTACCACAGTGAGAGTCAGTGCCTGTGGACGTTTAACCCATTCAGAGTCAGTGCCTGTGGAAATGTACCCCAATGAAAGTCAGTGCCTTTGGAAGTTTACCCCATTCAGATTCAGTACCTGTAGAAGTTTACCACATTCAGTTTCAGTGCCTGTCGAAGTGTACCCAAGTGAGAGTCAGTGCCTGTGGATGTTTACCCCATCCAGAGTCAGTGCATGTGTAAATGTACCCCAGTGAGAGTCAGTGCCTGTGGAAGTGCAACCCAGTGAGAGTCAGTGCCTGTGGAAGTTTACCCCATTCAGAGTCAGTGCCTGTGCAAGTTTACCCCATTCAGAATCAGTACCTCTAGAAGTTTACACCATTCAGATTCAGTGCATATAGAAGTGTACCCCACTTAGAGTCAGTGCATGTGGAAATGTACAGCAGTGAGTGTCAGTGCCTGTGGAAATGTACCCCAGTGAGAGTCAGTGCCTGCAGAAGTGTACCCAAGTGAGAGTCAGTGCCTGTAGAAGTGTACCCAAGTGAGAGTCAGTGCCTGTGGAAATGTACCCCAGTGAGAGTCAGTGCCTGTGGAAATGTACCCCAGTGAGAGTCTTTGCCTGTAGAAGTGTACCCAAGTGAGAGTCAGTGCCTGTAGAAGTGTACCCAAGTGAGAGACAGTGCCTGTGGAAATGTACCCCAGTGTGAGTCAGTGCCTGTAGAAGTGTATCCAAGTGAGAGTCAGAGCCTGTGGAAATGTAGCCCAGTGGGAGTCAGCGCCTGTGGAAATGTACCCCAGTGAGAGTCAGTGCCTGTAGAAGTGTACCCAAGTGAGAGTCAGTGCCTGTAGAAGTTTACCCAAGTGAGAATTAGTGCCTGAAGAAGTGTAGCCAAGTGAGAATCAGCGCCTGTCGAAGTTTACCCCATTCAGATGCAGTGCCTGTGGACGTGTACCCCAGTGAGAGTCAGTGCCTGTGGAAGTTTACCACATTCAGAGTCAGTGGCTGTGGAAGTGTGCCCCAGTGAGAGTCAGTGCCTGTGGAAGTTTACCACATTCAGAGTCAGTGCCTGTGTAAGTGTACCCCAGTGTGATTCAGTGCCTGTGGAAGTTTACCCCATTCAGATTCAGTACCTGTAGAAGTTTACCCCATTCAGATTCAGAGCCTGTAGAAGTTAACCCCATTCAGAGTCAGTGCCTGTGGAAGTTTCCCCCATTCAGTGTCAGTGCCTGTGGAAGTGTACCCCAGTGAGAGTCAGTGACTGTGGAAGTGTACCCGAGTTAGAGTCAGTGCCTGTGGATGTTTAACCCATTCAGAGTCAGTGCCTGTGGAAATGTACCCCAGTGAAAGTCAGTGCCTGTGGAAGTTTACCCCATTCAGATTCAGTACCCGTAGAAGTTTACCACATTCATATTCAGTGCCTGTCGAAGTGTATCCCAGTTAGGGTCGGTGCCTGTGGATGTTTACCCCATCCAGAGTCAGTGCATGTGTAAATGTACCCCAGTGAGAGTCAGTGCCTGTGGAAGAGTACCCCAGTGAGAGTCAGTGCCTGTGGAAGTTTAACCCGTTCAGAGTCAGTGCCTGTGCAAGTTTACCCCATTCAGATTCAGTACTTATAAAGGTTTACCACATTCAGATTCAGCTCCTGTCGAAGTGTACCACAGTTAGAGTCAGTGACTGTGGATGTTTACCCCATCCAGAGTCAGTGCATGTGGAAATGTACACCAGTGAGAAAAAGTGCCTGTGGAAATGTACCCCAGTGAGAGTCAGTTCCTGCAGAAGTGTCCCCAAGTGAGAGTCAGTGCCTGCAGAAGTGTACCCAAGTGAGAGTCAGTGCCTGTGGAAATGTACCCCAGTGAGAGTCAGTGCCTGTGGAAATGTACCCCAGTGAGAGTCATTGCCTGTCGAAGGGTACCCAAGTGAGAGTCAGTGCCGGTAGAAGTGTACCCAAGTGAGAGTCAGTGCCTGTGGAAATGTATCCCAGTGAGAGTCAGTGCCTGTAGAAGTGTACCAAAGTGAGTGTCAGTGCCTGTGGAAATGCACCCCAGTGAGAGTCAGTGCCTGTGGAAATGTACCCCAGTGAGAGTCAGTGCCTGTAGAAGTGTACCCAAGTGAGAGTCAGTGCCTGTCAAAGTTTACCCCATTCAGATTCAGTGCCTGTGGAAGTGTACCCCAGTGAGAGTCAGTGCCTGTGGAAGTTTACCCTATTCAGAGTCAGTGCCTGTGGAAGTGTGCCCCAGTGAGAGTCAGTGCCTGTGGAAGTTTACCCCATTCAGAGTCAGTGCCTGTGGAAGTGCACCCAAGTGAGGGTCAGTGCTTGTGGAACAAAAACAAGAAATGCTGGAATCACTCAGCAGGTCTGGCAGCATCTTTGGAAAGAGAAGCAGAGTTTACGTTTCGGGTCAGTGACCCTTCTTCGGAACTGACAAATATTAGAAAAGTCACTGATTATA
Source organism: Heterodontus francisci (assembly GCF_036365525.1). Lineage (NCBI taxonomy): Eukaryota > Metazoa > Chordata > Chondrichthyes > Heterodontiformes > Heterodontidae > Heterodontus > Heterodontus francisci. The sequence continues at coordinate 6,159,148 of NC_090403.1, read as the reverse complement.
AACAAGTGAGGTGGGGGTGGGGCAAGAGATAACAAAGGAGCAGGTGCAGATTTGACCAGGCCTCATAGCTGACCAAAAGTTCCCGGAGAAAAGGCAAACAATATGTTAATGGTGTGTCGAAAGACATTGTTTGCCTTTTCTCTGTGACCTTTTGGTCAGCTATGAGGCCTGGTCCAATCTGCACCTTCTCCTTTGTTATCACTTGCCCCACCCCCATGTCACTTGTTTATAATCTGTGACTTTTCTAATATTTGTCAGTTCCGAAGAAGGGTCACTGACCCGAAACTTTAAATCTGCTTCTCTTTCCACAGATGCTGCCAGACCTGCTGAGTGATTCCAGCATTTCTTGTTTTTGTTTCAGATTTCCAGCATCCGCAGTATTTTGCTTTTATGTCAGTGCCTGTGGAAGTTTAACCCATTCAGAGTCTGTGCCTGTGGAAGTGTCCCCCAGTGGGAGTCAGTGCCTGTGGAAGTGTACCCCAGTGAGAGTCATTGCCTCTGGAAGTTTACCCTATTCAGAGTCAGTACCTGTGGATGTTTACGCCATTCAGATTCAGTGCCTGTGGAAGTGTACCCCAGTGAGAGTCAGTGCCTGTGGAAGATTGCCCCATTCAGAGTCAGTGCCTATGGAAGTGCACCCCAGTGAGAGTCTGGGCCTGTGGAAGTTTACCCCTTTCTGAGTCAGTGCCTGTAGAAGTTTACCCCATTCAGATTCAGTGTCTGTAGAAGATTAGCCCTTTCAGAGTCACTGCCTGTGGACGTTTACCCCATTCAGTGTCAGTACCTGTGGAAGTGTACCCCAGTGAGAGTCAGTGCCTGTGGAAGTTTACCCCAGTGAGAGTCAGTGCCTCTGGAAGTTTACCCTATTCAGAGTCAGTACCTGTGGATGTTTACGCCATTCAGATTCAGTGCCTGTGGAAGTGTACCCCAGTGAGAGTCAGTGCCTGTGGAAGATTGCCCCATTCAGAGTCAGTGCCTATGGAAGTGCACCCCAGTGAGAGTCTGGGCCTGTGGAAGTTTACCCCTTTCTGAGTCAGTGCCTGTAGAAGTTTACCCCATTCAGATTCAGTGTCTGTAGAAGATTAGCCCTTTCAGAGTCACTGCCTGTGGACGTTTACCCCATTCAGTGTCAGTACCTGTGGAAGTGTACCCCAGTGAGAGTCAGTGCCTGTGGAAGTTTACCCCAGTGAGAGTCAGTGCCTCTGGAAGTTTAACCCATTCAGAGTCAGTGCCTGTGGAAGTGTACCCCAGTGAGAGTCATTGCCTGTGGAAGTGCACTCCAGTGAGAGACAGTGCCTGTGGAAGTTTACCCCATTCAGAGTCAGTGCCTGTGGAGGTTTACCCCATTCAGATTCAGTACCTGTAGAAGTTTACACCATTCAGATTCAGTGCCTGTAGAAATTTACCCCATTCAGATCCAGTACCTGTAGAAGTTTACCCCATTCAGATTCAGTGCCTGTGGAAATGTACCCCATTCAGATTCAGAGACAGTAGAAGTTAACCCCATTCAGAGTCAGTGCCTGTGGAAGTTTACCCCATTCAGAGTCAGTGCCTGTGGAAGTGTACCCCAGTGAGAGTCAGTGCCTTTGGAAGTTTACCCCACTCAGAGTCAGCGCCTGTGTAAGTGTCCCCCAGTGAAAGTCAGTGCCTTTGGAAGTATACCCCAGTGAGAGTCAGTGCCTGAAGAAGTTTACCCCATTCAGATTCAGTAACTGTAGAAGTTTACCCCATTCATATTCAGTGCTTGTAGACGATTATCCCATTCAGAGTCAGTGCCTATGGAAGTTTACCCCATTCAGAGTCAGTGCCTGTGGAAATGTACCCCAGTGAGAGTCAGTGCCTGTAGAAGTGTACCCAAGTGAGAGTCAGTGCCTGTAGAAGTGTACCCAAGTGAGAGTCAGTGCCAGTGGAAATTTACCCATGTGAGAGTCAGTGCCTGTGGAACTGTTCCTCAGAGAGAGTCAGTGCCAGTAGAAATTTGCCCCATTCAGAGTCAGTGCCTGTGGAACTTACCCCATTCAGATTCAGTGCCTGTGGAAGTGTACTACAGTGAGAGTAAATGCCTGTGGAAGTTTACCCCATTCAGAATCAGTACCTGTGGAAGTGTACTGCTGTGAGAGTCAGTGCCTGTGGAAGTATACCCCATTCAGATTCAGTGCCTGTGGAAGTGTACCCCAGTGAGAGTCAGTGCCTGTGGAAGATTACGCCATGCAGATTGAGTGCCTGTGGAAGTGTACTCCTGTGAGAGTCAATGCCTGTGGAAGTTTACCACATTCAGAGTCAGTGCCTGTGGAAATGTTCCCCTGTGAGAGTCAGTGCCTGTAGAAGTGTACCCCAGTGAGATTCAGTGGCTGGGAAGCGGCTCACCATTAGGAGTCACTGCCGATAGAAGTGTACCCCACTCAGAGTCAGTGCATGTGGAAATGTACCCCAGTGAGAGTCTTTGCCTGTGGAAATGTGCGCCAGTGAGAGTCAGTCCCTGTAGAAGTGTACCCAAGTGAGAGTCAGTGCCTGTGGAAATGCACCCCAGTGAGAGTCAGTGCCTGTGAAAATGTACCCCAGTGAGAGTCAGTGCCTCTGGAAGTGTACCCCAGTGAGAATCAGTGCCTGTGGAAGTTTACCCCATTCAGAGTCAGTGCCTCTGGAAGTTTACCCCAATCAGATTCAGTTCCTGTGGAAGTGTACCCCAGTGACAGTCAGTGCCTGTGGAAGTTTACCCCATTCAGAGTCAGTGGCTGTGGAAGTGTACCCCAGTGAGATTCAGTGCCTGTGGAAGTTTACCCCATTCAGAGTCAGTGCATGTGGAAGTGAACTTCAGTGAGAGTCATTGCCTTTGGAAATTTTCCCCATTCCGAGTCAGTGCCTGTGCAAGTGCACCCCAGTGAGAGTCAGTGCCTGTGGAAGTGTACCACAGTGAGAGTCAGTGCCTGTGGAAGTTTAACCCATTCAGAGTCAGTGCCTGTGGAAATGTACCCCAGTGAAAGTCAGTGCCTTTGGAAGTTTACCCCATTCAGATTCAGTACCTGTAGATGTTTACCACATTCAGATTCAGTGCCTGCCGAAGTGTACCCCAGTTCGTGTCAGTGCCTGTGGATGTTTACCCCATCCAGAGTCAGTGCATGTGTAAATGTACCCCAGTGAGAGTCAGTGCCTGTGGAAGTGCAACCCAGTGAGAGTCAGTGCCTGTGGAAGTTTACCCCATTCAGAGTCAGTGCCTGTGCAGGTTTACCCCATTCAGAATCAGTACCTCTAGAAGTTTACACCATTCAGATTCAGTGCCTATAGAAGAGTACCCCACTTAGAGTCAGTGCATGTGGAAATGTACCCCAGTGAGAGTCAGTGCCTGTGGAAATGTACCCCAGTGAGAGTCAGTGCCTGTGGAAATGTACCCCAGTGAGAGTCACTGCATGTGGAAATGTACCCCAGTGAGAGTCTTTGCCTGTGGAAATGTGCGCCAGTGAGAGTCAGTCCCTGTAGAAGTGTACCCAAGTGAGAGTCAGTGCCTGTGGAAATGCTCCCCAGTGAGAGTCAGTGCCTGTGAAAATGTACCCCAGTGAGAGTCAGTGCCTCTGGAAGTGTACCCCAGTGAGAATCAGTGCCTGTGGAAGTTTACCCCATTCAGAGTCAGTGCCTCTGGAAGTTTACCCCAATCAGATTCAGTGCCTGTGGAAGTGCAACCCAGTGAGAGTCAGTGCCTGTGGAAGTTTACCCCATTCAGATTCAGTACCTCTAGAAGTTTACACCATTCAGATTCAGTGCCTATAGAAGTGTACCCCACTTAGAGTCAGTGCATGTGGAAATGTACCCCAGTGAGAGTCAGTGCCTGTGGAAATGTACCCCTGTGAGAGTCAGTGCCTGTGGAAATGTACCCCAGTGAGAGTCACTGCATGTGGAAATGTACCCCAGTGAGAGTCAGTGCCTGAGTAAGAGTACCCCAGTCAGAGTCATTGCCTGTGGAACTGTAACCAATTCAGAGTCAGTGCCTGGGGAAGTGTACCACAGTGAGAGTCAGTGCCTGTGGAAGTTTGCCCCATTCAGAGTCAGTGCCTATGGAAGTGCACCCCAGTGAGAGTCTGGGCCTGTGGAAGTTTACCCCATTCAGAGTCAGTGCCTGTGGAAGTGTGCCCCAGTGTGAGTCAGTGCCTGTGGAAGTTTACCCCATTCAGAGTCAGTGCCTGTGGAAGTGCACCCAAGTAAGGGTCAGTGCCTGTGGAACAAAAACAAGAAATGCTGGAATCACTCAGCAGGTGTGGCAGCATCTTTGGAAAGAGAAGCAGAGTTTACGTTTCGGGTCAGTGACCCTGCTTCGGAACTGACAAATATTAGAAAAGTCTCAGATTATAAACAAGTGAGGTGGGGGTGGGGCAAGAGATAACAAAGGAGCAGGTGCAGATTTGACCAGGCCACATAGCTGAAAAAGGTTCCCGGAGAAAAGGCAAACAATATGTTAATGGTGTGTCGAAAGACATTGTTTGCCTTTTCTCTGTGACCTTTTGGTCAGCTATGAGGCCTGGTCCAATCTGCACCTTCTCCTTTGTTATCACTTGCCCCACCCCCATGTCACTTGTTTATAATCTGTGACTTTTCTAATATTTGTCAGTTCCGAAGAAGGGTCACTGACCCGAAACGTTAAATCTGCTTCTCTTTCCACAGATGCTGCCAGACCTGCTGAGTGATTCCAGCATTTCTGGTTTTTGTTTCAGATTTCCAGCATCCGCAGTATTTTGCTTTTATGTCAGTGCCTGTGGAAGTTTAACCCATTCAGAGTCTGTGCCTGTGGAAGTGTCCCCCAATGGGAGTCAGTGCCTGTGGAAGTGTACCCCAGTGAGAGTCATTGCCTCTGGAAGTTTACCCTATTCAGATTCAGTACCTGTGGATGTTTACGCCATTCAGATTCAGTGCCTGTGGAAGAGTACCCCAGTGAGAGTCAGTGCCTGTGGAAGTTTGCCCCATTCAGAGTCAGTGCCTATGGAAGTGCACCCCAGTGAGAGTCTGGGCCTGTGGAAGTTTACCCCTTTCAGAGTCAGTGCCTGTGGAAGTGTCACCCAGTGTGAGTCAGTGCCTGTAGAAGTTTACCCCATTCAGATTCAGTGCCTGTAGAAATTTACCCCATTCAGATCCAGTACCTGTAGAAGTTTACCCCGTTCAGATTCAGTGCCTGTGCAAATGTCCCCCATTCAGATTCAGAGACAGGAGAAGTTAACCCCATTCAGAGTCAGTGCCTGTGGAAGTTTAACCCATTCAGAGTCAGTGCCTGTGGAAGTGTACCCTAGTGAGAGTCAGTGCCTTTGGAAGTTTACCCCACTCAGAGTCAGTGCCTGTGTAAGTGTCCCCCAGTGAGAGTCAGTGCCTGTGGAAGTATACCCCAGTGAGAGTCAGTGCCTGAAGAAGTTTACCCCATTCAGATTCAGTAACTGTAGAAGTTTACCCCATTTATATTCAGTGCTTGTAGACGATTATCCCATTCAGAGTCAGTGCCTGTGGAAGTTTACCCCATTCAGAGTCAGTGCCTGTGGAAATGTACCCCAGTGAGAGTCAGTGCCTGTAGAAGTGCACCCAAGTGAGAGTCAGTGCCTGTAGAAGTGTACCCAAGTGAGAGTCAGTGCCAGTGGAAATTTACCCATGTGAGAGTCAGTGCCTGTGGAACTGTTCCTCAGAGAGAGTCAGTGCCAGTAGAAATTTGCCCCATTCAGAGTCAGTGCCTGTGGAACTTACCCCATTCAGATTCAGTGCCTGTGGTAGTGTACCACAGTGAGAGTAAATGCCTGTGGAAGTTTACCCCATTCAGAATCAGTACCTGTGGAAGTGTACTGCTGTGAGATTCAGTGCCTGTGGAAGTATACCCCATTCAGATTCAGTGCCTGTGGAAGTGTACCCCAGTGAGAGTCAGTGCCTGTGGAAGTTTACGCCATTCAGAGTCAGTACCTGTGGAAATGTGCCGCTGTGAGAGTCAGTGCCTGTAGAAGTGTACCCCAGTGAGATTCAGTGGCTGGGAATCCGCTCACCATTATGAGTCACTGCCTATGTAAGTGTACCTCACTCAGAGTCAGTGCATGTGGAAATGTACCCCAGTGAGAGTCTTTGCCTGTGGAAATGTGCGCCAGTGAGAGTCAGTGCCTGTAGATGTTTACCCAAGTGAGAGTCAGTGCCTGTGGAAATGCACCCCAGTGAGAGTCAGTGCCTGTGAAAATGTACCCCAGTGAGAGTCAGTGCCTCTGGAAGTGTACCCCAGTGAGAGTCAGTGCCTGTGGAGGTTTACCCCATTCAGAGTCAGTGCCTCTGGAAGTGGACCCCAGTGAGAGTCAGTGCCTGTGAAAGTGCACCCAAGTGAGGGTCAATGCCTGTGGAAGTTTACCCCATTCAGAGTCAGTGGCTGTGGAAGTGTCACCCTGTGAGAGTCAGTGCCTGTGGGAGAGTACCCCAGTTAGAGTCATTGCCTCTGGAAGATTTCCCCATTCAGAGTCAGTACCTGTGGATGTTTACCCCATTCATCGTCAGTGCCTGTGGAAGTTTACCCCATTCAGATTCAGTGCCTGTGGAAGTGTACCCCAGTGAGAGTCAGTGCCTGTGGAGGTTTCCCCCATTCAGAGTCAGTGCCTGTGTAAGTGTACCCCAGTGAGATTCAGTGCCTGTGGAAGTTTACCCCATTCAGATTCAGTACCTGTAGAAGTTTACCCCATTCAGATTCAGAGCCTGTAGAAGTTAACCCCATTCAGAGTCAGTGCCTGTGGAAGTTTACCCCATTCAGAGACAGTGCCTGTGGAAGTGTACCCCAGTGAGAGTCAGTGCCTGTGGATGTGTACCCCAGTGAGAGTCAGTGCCTGTGGAAGTTTAACCCATTCAGAGTCAGTGCCTGTGGAAATGTACCCCAGTGAAAGTCAGTGCCTGTGGAACTTAACCCCATTCAGATTCAGTACCTGCAGAGGTGTGCCACATTCAGATTCAGTGCCTGTCGAAGTGTACCACAGTTAGAGTCAGTGCCTTTGGAAGTTTACCCCATTCAGAGTCAGTGCATGTGTAAATGTACCCCAGTGAGAGTCAGTGCCTGTGGAAGTGTACCCCAGTGAGAGTCAGTGCCTGTGGAAGTTTACCCCATTCAGAGTCAGAGCCTGTGCAAGTTTACCCCATTCAGATTCAATACCTCTAGAAGTTTACACCATTCAGATTTAGTGCCTTTTGAAGTGTACCCAAGTGAGAGTCAGTGCCTGTGGAAATGTACCCCAGTGAGAGTCAGTGCCTGGAGAAGTGTACCCAAGTGAGAGTCAGTGCCTGCAGAAGTGTACCCAAGTGAGAGTCAGTGCCTGTGGAAATGTACCCCAGTGAGAGTCAGTGCCTGTGGAAATATACCCCAGTGAGAGTCAGTGCCTGTAGAAGTGTACCCAAGTGAGAGTCAGTGCCTGTAGAAGTGTACCCAAGTGAGAGGCAGTCACTGTGGAAATGTACCCCAGTGAGAGTCAATGCCTGTAGAAGTGTACCCCATTCAGAGTCAGTGCCTGTGGATCTTTACCCCATTCAGAGTCAGTGCCTGTGGAATTGCACCCCAGTGAGAGTCAGTACCTGTGGAAGTTTACCCCATTCAGAGTCAGTGCCAGTGGAATTGTCCCCCAGTGTGAGTCATTGCCTGTGGAAGTTTACCCCATTCAGATTCAGTACCTGTAGAAGTTTACCGCATTCAGATTCAGTACCTGTAGAAGTTTACCCCATTCAGATTCAGTGCCTGTGGAATTTTACCCCATTCAGATTCAGTACCTGTAGAAGTTTACCCCATTCAGATTCAGTGCCTGCAGAACTTTACACCATTCCGAGTCACTGCCTGTGGAAGTTTACCCCATTCAGAGTCTGTACCTGTGGAATTGTACCCCAGTGAGCATCAGTGCCTGTATAAGTGTACCCAAATGAGAGTCAATGCCTGTCGAAGTGTACCCCAGTTCGAGTCAGTGCCTAAGGAACGGTACCCAAGTGACAGTTAGAGCCTGTGGGACTGCACCCCAGTGCGAGTCAGTGTGGGTTGAATTGTAACCCAGAGAGAGTCAGTGCTGATAGAAGTGTCCCACAGTGAGAGTCTGTACCTGTTGAAGTGTACCCCAGTGAGAGTCAGTCCCTGTAGAAGCGTACCCCTGTGAGAGTCAGTCCCTGTTGAACTGGTCCCGAGAGAGTGTCAGTGCCTGTGGAAGTTTACCCCATTCAGAGTCAGTGCGTGTGTAAGAGTACTCCAGTGAGATTCAGTGCCTGTGGAAGTTTACCCCATTCAGAGTCAGTGCCTGTGGAAATGTATCCCAGTGAGGGACAGTGCCTGAGTAAGTGTACCCCAGTCAGAGTCATTGCCTGTGGAACTGTAACCAATTCAGAGTCAGTGCCTGGGGAAGTGTACCACAGTGAGAGTCAGTGCCTGTGGAAGTTTGCCCCATTCAGAGTCAGTGCCTATGGAAGTGCACCCCAGTGAGAGTCTGGGCCTGTGGAAGTTTACCCCTTTCAGAGTCAGTGCCTGTGGAAGTGTCACCCAGTGTGAGTCAGTGCCTGTAGAAGTTTACCCCATTCAGATTCAGTGTCTGTAGAAGATTACACCTTTCAGAGTCACTGCCTGTGGACGTTTACCCCATTCAGTGTCAGTACCTGTGGAAGTGTACCCCAGTGAGAGTCAGTGCCTGTGGAAGTTTACCCCAGTGAGAGTCAGTGCCTGTGGAAGTTTAACCCATTCAGAGTCACTGCCTGTGGAAGTGTACCCCAATGAGAGTCATTGCCTGTGGAAGTGCACTCCAGTGAGAGACAGTGCCTGTGGAAGTTTACCCCATTCAGAGTCAGTGCCTGTGGAAGTTTACCCCATTCAGATTCAGCGCCTGTGGAAGTTTACCCCATTCAGATTCAGTACCTGTAGAAGTTTACACCATTCAGATTCAGTGCCTGTAGAAATTTACCCCATTCAGATCCAGTACCTGTCGAAGTTTACCCCATTCAGAGTCAGTGCCTGTGGAAGTTTACCCCAGTGAGAGTCAGTGCGTTTGGAATTTTACCCCACTCATATTCAGTGCCTGTGTAAGTGTCCCCCAGTGAGAGTCAGTGCCTGTGGAAGTGTACCCAAGTGAGAGTGAGTGCCAGTGGAAGTTTACCCCAGTGAGAGTCAGTGCCTGAAGAGGTTTTCCCCATTCAGATTCAGTAACTGTAGAAGTTTACCCCATTCATATTCAGTGCTTGCAGACGACTATCCCATTCAGAGTCAGTGCCTGTGGAAGTTTACCCCATTCAGTGTCAGTGCCTGTGGAAATGTACCCCAGTGAGAGTCATTGCCTGTAGAAGTGTCCCCAAGTGAGAGTCAGTGCCTGTAGAAGTGTACCCAAGTGAGAGTCAGTGCCAGTGGAAATTTACCCATGTGAGAGTCAGTGCCTGTGGAACTGTTCCTCAGAGAGAGTCAGTGCCAGTAGAAATTTGCCCCATTCAGAGTCAGTGCCTGTGGAAGTGTACCACAGTGAGAGTAAATGCCTGTGGAAGTTTACCCCATTCAGAATCAGTACCTGTGGAAGTGTACTGCTGTGAGAGTCAGTGCCTGTGGACGTATACCCCATTCAGATTCAGTGCCTGTGGAAGTGTACCCCAGTGAGAGTCAGTGCCTGTGGAAGTTTACGCCATTCAGATTCAGTGCCTGTGGAAGTGTACTCCTGTGAGATTCAATGCCTGTGGAAGTTTACCACATTCAGAGTTAGTGCCAGTGGAAATGTGCCCCTGTGAGAGTCAGTGCCTGTTGAAGTGTACCCCAGTGAGATTCAGTGGCTGGGAAGCCGCTCACCATTAGGAGTCACTGCCTATGGAAGTGTACCTCACTCAGAGTCAGTGCATGTGGAAATGTACCCCAGTGAGAGTCTTTGCCTGTGGAAATGTGCGCCAGTGAGAGTCAGTGCCTGTAGAAGTGTACCCAAGTGAGAGTCAGTGCCTGTGGAAATGCACCTCAGTGAGAGTCAGTGCCTCTGGAAGTGTACCCCAGTGAGAGTCAGTGCCTGTGTAAGTGCACCCAAGTGAGGGTCAATGCCTGTGGAAGTGTACCCCATTCAGAGTCTGTGGCTGTGGAAGTGTCCCCCTTTGAGAGTCAGTCCCTGTGGGAGTGTACCCCAGTTAGAGTCATTGCCTCTGGAAGACGTCCCCATTCAGAGTCAGTACCTGTGGATGTTTACCCCATTCATAGTCAGTGCCTGTGGAAGTTTACCCCATTCAGATTCAGTGCCTGTGGAAGTGTACCCCATTGAGAGTCAGTGCCTGTGGAGGTTTCCCCCATTCAGAGTCAGTGCCTGTGTAAGTGTACCCCAGTGAGATTCAGTGCCTGTGGAAGTTTACCCCATTCAGATTCAGTACCTGTAGAAGTTTACCCCATTCAGATTCAGAGCCTGTCGAAGTTAACCCCATTCAGAGTCAGTGCCTGTGGAAGTTTACCCCATTCAGAGACAGTGCCTGTGGAAGTGTACCCCAGTGGGAGTCAGTGCCTTTGGAAGTTATGCCCATTCCGAGTCAGTGCCTGTGTAAGTGTACCCCAGTGAGCGTCAGTGCCTGTGGATGTGTACCCCAGTGAGAGTCAGTGCCTGTGGAAGTTGAACCCATTCAGAGTCAGTGCCTGTGGAAATGTACCCCAGTGAAAGTCAGTGCCTGTGGAACTTTACACCATTCAGATTCAGTACCTGCAGAGGTGTACCACAATCAGATTCAGTGCCTGTCGAAGTGTACCCCAGTTAGAGTCAGTGCCTTTGGAAGTTTACCCCATTCAGAGTCAGTGCATGTGTAAATGTACCCCAGTGAGAGTCAGTGCCTGTGGAAGTGTACCCCAGTGAGAGTCAGTGCCTGTGGAAGTTTACCCCATTCAGAGTCAGTACCTCTAGATGTTTACACCATTCAAATTTCGTGCCTATAGAAGTGTACCCAAGTGAGAGTCAGTGCCTGTGGAAATGTACCCCAGTGAGAGTCAGTGCCTGTAGAAGTGTACCCAAGTGAGAGTCAGTGCCTGCAGAAGTGTACTCAAGTGAGAGTCAGTGCCTGTGGAAATGTACCCCAGTGAGAGTCAGTGCCTGTGGAAATATACCCCAGTGAGAGTCAGTGCCTGTAGAAGTGTACCCAAGTGAGAGTCAGTGCCTGCAGAAGTGTACCCAAGTGAGAGTCAGTGCCTGTGGAAATGTACCCCAGTGAGAGTCAGTCACTGTGGAAATGTACCCCAGTGAGAGTCAATGCCTGTCGAAGTGTACCCCATTCAGAGTCAGTGCCTGTGGATCTTTACCCCATTCAGAGTCAGTGCCTGTGGAATTGCACCCCAGTGAGAGTCAGTGCCTGTGGAAGTTTACTCCATTCAGAGTCAGTGCCTGTGGAAGTGTCCCCCAGTGTGAGTCATTGCCTGTGGAAGTTTACCCCATTCAGATTCAGTACCTGTTGAAGTTTACCGCATTCAGATTCAGTGCCTGCAGAACTTTACACCATTCTGAGTCACTGCCTTTGTAAGTTTGCCCCATTCAGAGTCTGTACCTGTGGAAGTGTACCCCAGTGAGCGTCAGTGCCTGTATAACTGTACCCAAGTGAGAGTCAGTGCCTGTAGAAGTGTACCCCAGTTCGAGTCAGTACCTAGGGAACGGTACCCAAGTGACAGTTAGAGCGTGTGGGACTGCACCCCAGTGCGAGTCAGTGTGGGTTGAATTGTAACCCAGAGAGAGTCAGTGCCGATAGAAGTGTACCCCAGTGAGAGTCTGTACCTGTGGAAGTGTACCCCAGTGAGAGTCAGTCCCTGTAGAAGTGTACCCCTGTGAGAGTCAGTCCCTGTTGAACTGGTCCCGGGAGAGTGTCAGTGCCTGTGGAAGTTTACCCCATTCAGAGTCAGTGCCTGTGTAAGAGTACTCCAGTGAGATTCCGTGCCTGTGGAAGTTTACGCCATTCAGAATCAGTGCCTGTGGAAGTTTACCCCATTCAGATTCAGTGCCTGTGGCAGTGTACGTCATTCAGACTCAGTGCCTGTGGAAGTTTACCCCATTCAGAGTCAGTGCCTGTGGAAGTGTACCCCAGTGAGAGTCAGTGCCTGTGGAAGTTTACGCCATTCAGAATCAGTGCCTGTGGAAGTTTACCCCATTCAGATTCAGTGCCTGTGGCAGTGTACGTCATTCAGACTCAGTGCCTGTGGAAGTTTACCCCATTCAGAGTCAGTGCCTGTGGAAGTGTACCCCAGTGAGAGTCAGTGCCTGTGGAAATGTACCCCAGTGAGTGTCAGTGCCTGTGGAAGTGTCGCCCAGTGTGAGTCAGTACCTGTGGAAATGTCCCCAAGTGAGAGTCAGTGCCTATAGAAGTGTACTCAAGTGAGAGTCAGTGGCTGCAGAAGTGTACCCAAGTGAGAGTCAGTGCCTGTGGAACTGTACCTCAGAGAGAGTCAGTGCCAGTAGAAATTTGCCCTCGTTCGAGTCATTGCCTAGGGAACGGTACCCAAGTGATAGTTAGAGCCTGTGGGACTGCACCCCAGTGCGAGTCAGTGTGGGTGGAATTTTATCCCAGAGAGAGTCAGTGCCTATAGAGGTGTAGCCCAGTGAGAGTCTGTACCTGTAGAAGTGTACCCCAGTGAGAGTCAGTCCCTGTAGAAGCGTACCCAAGTGAGAGTCAGTGCCAATGGAAATGTACCCCAGCGAGAGTCAGTGCCTGCAGAAGTGCACCCAAGTGAGAGTCAGTGCCTGCAGAAGTGTACCCAAGTGAGAGTCAGTGCCTGCAGAAGTGTACTCAAGTGAGAGTCAGTGCCTGTGGAAATGTACCCCAGTGAGAGTCAGTGCCTGTAGAAGTGTACCCAAGTGAGAGTCAGTGCCTGCAGAAGTGTACCCAAGTGAGAGTCAGTGCCTGTGGAAATTTACCCCAGTGAGAGTCAGTGCCTGTGGAAATGTACCCCAGTGAGAGTCAGTCACTGTGGAAATGTACCCCAGTGAGAGTCAATGCCTGTCGAAGTGTACCCCATTCAGAGTCAGTGCCTGCGAATCTTTACCCCATTCAGAGTCAGTGCCTGTGGAATTGCACCCCAGTGAGAGTCAGTGCCTGTGGAAGTTTACTCCATTCAGAGTCAGTGCCTGTGGAAGTGTCCCCCAGTGTGAGTCGTTGCCTGTGGAAGTTTACCCCATTCAGATTCAGTACCTGTTGAAGTTTACCGCATTCAGATTCAGTGCCTGCAGAACTTTACACCATTCTGAGTCACTGCCTGTGGAAGTTTGCCCCATTCAGAGTCTGTACCTGTGGAAGTGTACCCCAGTGAGCGTCAGTGCCTGTATAAGTGTACCCAAGTGAGAGTCAGTGCCTGTAGAAGTGTACCCCAGTTCGAGTCAGTGCCTAGGGAACGGTACCCAAGTGACAGTTAGAGCGTGTGGGACTGCACCCCAGTGCGAGTCAGTGTGGGTTGAATTGTAACCCAGAGAGAGTCAGTGCCGATAGAAGTGTACCCCAGTGAGAGTCTGTACCTGTGGAAGTGTACCCCAGTGAGAGTCAGTCCCTGTAGAAGTGTACCCCTGTGAGAGTCAGTCCCTGTTGAACTGGTCCCGAGAGAGTGTCAGTGCCTGTGGAAGTTTACCCCATTCAGAGTCAGTGCCTGTGTAAGAGTACTCCAGTGAGATTCCGTGCCTGTGGAAGTTTACGCCATTCAGAATCAGTGCCTGTGGAAGTTTACCCCATTCAGATTCAGTGCCTGTGGCAGTGTACGTCATTCAGACTCAGTGCCTGTGGAAGTTTACCCCATTCAGAGTCAGTGCCTGTGGAAGTGTACCCCAGTGAGAGTCAGTGCCTGTGGAAGTTTACACCATTCAGATTCAGTGCCTGTGGAAGTGTGCCCCAGTGAGAGTCAGTGCCTGTGGAAGTGTACCCCAGTTTGAGTCATTGCCTCTGGAAGTTTACCCCATTCAGAGTCAGTACCTGTGGATGTTTACCCCAGTGAGATTCCGTGCCTGTGGAAGTTTACGCCATTCAGAATCAGTGCCTGTGGAAGTTTACCCCATTCAGATTCAGTGCCTGTGGCAGTGTACGTCATTCAGACTCAGTGCCTGTGGAAGTTTACCCCATTCAGAGTCAGTGCCTGTGGAAGTGTACCCCAGTGAGAGTCAGTGCCTGTGGAAATGTACCCCAGTGAGTGTCAGTGCCTGTGGAAGTGTCGCCCAGTGTGAGTCAGTACCTGTGGAAATGTACCCAAGTGAGAGTCAGTGCCTATAGAAGTGTACCCAAGTGAGAGTCAGTGGCTGCAGAAGTGTACCCAAGTGAGAGTCAGTGCCTGTGGAACTGTACCTCAGAGAGAGTCAGTGCCAGTAGAAATTTGCCCTCGTTCGAGTCATTGCCTTGGGAACGGTACCCAAGTGATAGTTAGAGCCTGTGGGACTGCACCCCAGTGGGAGTCAGTGTGGGTGGAATTTTATCCCAGAGAGAGTCAGTGCCTATAGAGGTGTAGCCCAGTGAGAGTCTGTACCTGTAGAAGTGTACCCCAGTGAGAGTCAGACCCTGTAGAAGCGTACCCAAGTGAGAGTCAGTGCCAATGGAAATGTACCCCAGCGCGAGTCAGTGACTGCAGAAGTGCACCCAAGTGAGAGTCTGTGCCTGCAGAAGTGTACCCAAGTGAGAGTCAGTGCCAATGGAAATGTACCCCAGTGAGAGTCAGTGCCTGTGGAAATGTACCCCAGTGAGAGTCAGTGCCTGAAGAAGTGTACCCAAGTGAGAGTCAGTGCCTGTGGAAGTTTACCCCATTCAAATTCAGTGCCTGTAGAAGTGTACCCAAGTGAGAGTCAGTGCCAATGGAAATGCACCCCAGTGAGAGTCAGTGCCTGAAGAAGTGTACCCAAGTGAGAATCAGTGCCTGTGGAAGTTTACCCCATTCAGAGTCAGTGCATGTGGAAGTGTTCCCCAGTGAGAGTCAGTGCCTGTGGAAGTGTACGCCAGTGAGAGTTAGTGCCTGAAGAAGTGTACCCAAGTGAGAATCAGTGCCTGTGGAAGTTTACCCCATTCAGAGTCAGAGCATGTGGAAGTGTACCCGAGTGAGAGTCAGTGCCTGTGGAAGTTTACCCCATTCAGAGTCAGTGCCTGTGGAAGAGCACTCCAGTGAGAGTCAGTGCCTGTGGAAGTTTACCCCAATCAGTGTCAGTGCCTGTCGAAGTGTACCCCACTGAGAGTCATTGCCTGTGGAAATGTAACCAATTCAGAGTCAGTGCCTGTGGAAGTTTGCCCCATTCAGAGTCAGTTCCTGGGGAAGGTTACCCCATTCAGATTCAATGCCTGTGGAAGTGTACCCCAGTGAGAGTCAGTGGCTGTGGAATTTACCCCATTCATATTGAGTGCAAATGGAAGTGTACCCCAGTGAGATTTAGTGCCTGAAGAAGTGTACCCAATTGAGAATCAGTGCCTGTGGAAGTTTACCCCATTCAGTGTCAGTGCCTGTGGAAGTGTACCCCAGTGAGAGTCAGTGCCTTTGGAAGTTTACACCATTTAGAGTCACTGCCTGTGGAAGAGATCCCAGTGAGAGTCAGTGCCTGTGGAATTTCCGCCATTCAGAGACAGTGCCTTTCGAAGTTTACCCCATTCTGAGTCAGTGCCTGTGGAAGTTTACCCCATTCAGAGTCAGTGCCTGTGGAAGTGTACCCCAGTGAGAGTCAGTGCCTTTGGAAGTTTACCCCATTCAGAGTCAGTGCCTGTTTAAGTGTACCCCAGTGAGAGTCAGTGCCTGTGGAAGTGTACCCCAGAGAGAGTCAGTGCCTTTGGAATTTTACACCATTCGGAGTCAGTGCCTGTGGAAGTGTACCCCAGTGAGAGTCAGTGCCTGTGGAAGTTTACCCCATTCAGATTCAGTACCTGTAGAAGTTTACCACATTCAGATTCAGTGCCTGTGGAAGTTTACCCCATTCAGTGTCAGTGCCTGTGGAAGTTTACCCCATTCAGAGTCAGTGCCTGTGGAAGTGTACCCCAGTGAGTGTCAGTGCCTTTGGAAGTGTTCCCAAGTGAGTGTCAGTGCCTGTGGAAGTTTACCCCATTCAGAGTCATTGCTTTTGGAAGTTTCCCCCAGGAAGTGTCAGTGCCTATCGAAGATTACCCCACTGAGAGTCATTGCCTGTGGATGTTTACCCCATTTAGATTCAGTGCATGTGGAAGTGTACCCCAATCAGAGTCAGTGCGTGTGGAAGTTTACCCCATTCAGAGTCAGTACCTGTGGAATCGTACCTCAGTGAGTGTCAGTGCCTGTGGAAGTTTACCCCATTCAGAGTCAGTGCCTGTGGAAGTGTACCCCAGACAGAGTCAATGCCTGTGGAAGTTTACACATTCAGATTCAGTACCTGTAGAAGTTTACACATTCAGATTCAGTGCCTGTCGAAGTGTACCCCAGTGAGAGTCAGTGCCTGTGGAAGTTTACCCCATTCAGAGTCAGTGCCTATGTAAGTGTACCCCAGTTAGAGTCAGTGCCAGTGGAAGTGTACCCCAGTGCGAGTCAGTGCCTGTGCAAGTTTAACCCATTCAGAGTCAGTGCCTGTGGAAGTGTACCCGAGTGAGAGTCATTGCCTGTGGAAGTGTACCCCAGTCAGAGTCAGTGCCTGTGGAAGTTTACCCCATTCAGAGTCAGTGCCTATGGAAGTTTACCCCATTCAGCGTCAGTGCCTGTGGAAGTGTACCCCATTCAGAGTCAGTGCCTTTGGATGTTTACCCTATTCAGAGTCAGTGCCTGTGTAAGTGTACCCCAGTGAGAGTCAGTGCCTCTGGAAGTTTACTCCATTCAGATTCAGTACCTGTGGAAGTTTACCCCATTCAGTGTCAGTGCCTGTGGAAGTTTACCCCATTCAGAGTCAGTGCCTGTGGAAGTGTACCCCAGTGAGAGTCAGTGCCTTTGGAAGTGTTCCCAAGTGAGTGTGAGTGCCTTTGGAAGTTTACCGCATTCAGAGTCATTGCTTTTGGAAGTTTCCCCCAGGAAGTGTCAGTGCCTATCGAAGAGTACCCCACTGAGAGTCAGTGCCTGTGGAAGTGTACCCCATTCAGAGTCAGTGCCTGTCGAAGTGTACCCCACTGAGAGCCATTGCCTGTGGAAATGTAACCAATTCAGAGTCAGTGCCTGTGGAAGTTTTCCCCATTCAGAGTCAGTTCCTGGGGAAGTTTACCCCATTCAGATTCAGTGCCTGTGGAAGTGTACCCCAGTGAGAGTCAGTGGCTGTGGAATTTACCCCATTCATATTGAGTGCATGTGGAAGTGTACCCCAGTGAGAGTTAGTGCCTGAAGAAGTGTCCCCAAGTGAGAATCAGTGCCTGTGTAAGTTTACCCCATTCAGTGTCAGTGCCTGTGGAAGTGTACCCCAGTGAGAGTCAGTGCCTTTGGAAGTTTACCCCATTTAGAGTCACTGCCTGTGGAAGAGATCCCAGTGAGTGTCAGTGCCTGTGGAATTTCCGCCATTCAGAGACAGTGCCTTTCGAAGTTTACCCCATTCAGAGTCAGTGCCTGTGGAAGTTTACCCCATTCAGAGTCAGTGCCTGTGGAAGTGTACCCCAGTGAGAGTCAGTGCCTTTGGAAGTTTACCCGATTCAGAGTCAGTGCCTGTGTAAGTGTACCCCAGTGAGAGTCAGTGCCTGTGGAAGTGTACCCCAGTGAGAGTCAGTGCCTTTGGAATTTTACCCCGTTCGGAGTCAGTTCCTGTGGAAGTGTACCCCAGTGAGAGTCAGTGCCTGTGGAAGTTTACCCCATTCAGATTCAGTACCTGTAGAAGTTTACCACATTCAGATTCAGTGCCTGTGGAAGTTTACCCCATTCAGTGTCAGTGCCTGTGGAAGTTTACCCCATTCAGAGTCAGTGCCTGTGGAAGTGTACCCCAGTGAGAGTCAGTGCCTTTGGAAGTGTTCCCAAGTGAGTGTCAGTGCCTGTGGATGTTTACCCCATTCAGAGTCATTGCTTTTGGAAGTTTCCCCCAGGAAGTGTCAGTGCCTATCGAAGAGTACCCCACTGAGAGTCAGTGCCTGTGGAAGTTTACCCCATTCAGAGTCAGTGCCTGTGGAAGTGTACCCCAGTCAGAGTTAATGCCTGTGGAAGTTTACCCCATTAAGATTCAGTACCTGTAGAAGTTTACACATTCAGATTCAGTGCCTGTCGAAGTGCACCCCAGTGAGAGTCAGTGCCTGTGGAAGTTTACCCCATTCAGAGTCAGTGCCTATGTAAGTGTACCCCAGTTAGAGTCAGTGCCAGTGGAAGTGTACCCCAGTGCGAGTCAGAGCCTGTGCAAGTTTAACCCAATCAGAGTCAGTGCCTGTGGAGGTGTACCCGAGTGAGAGTCATTGCCTGTGGAAGTGTACCCCAGTCAGAGTCAGTGCCTGTGGAAGTTTACCCCAATCAGAGTCAGTGCTTGTGCAAGTTTACCCCATTCAGATTCAGTACCTGTAGAAGTTTACAAAATTCAGATTCAGTGCCTGAATAAGTGTACCCCAGTGAGAGTCAGTGCCTGTGGAAATGTACCCCAGTGACAGTCAGTGCCTTTGGAAATGTACCCCAGTGAGTGTCAGTGCCTGTAGAAGTATACCCAAGTGAGAGTCAGTGCCTGTGGAAATGTACCCAAGTGAGAGTCAGTGCCTATAGAAGTGTACCCAAGTGAGAGTCAGTGGCTGCAGAAGTTTACCCAAGTGAGAGTCAGTGCCTGTGGAACTGTACCTCAGAGAGAGTCAGTGCCAGTAGAAATTTGCCCTCGTTCGAGTCATTGCCTAGGGAACGGTACCCAAGTGATAGTTAGAGCCTGTGGGACTGCACCCCAGTGCGAGTCAGTGTGGGTGGAATTTTAACCCAGAGAGAGTCGGTGCCTATAGAGGTGTAGCCCAGTGATAGTCTGTACCTGTAGAAGTGTACCCCAGTGAGAGTCAGTCCCTGTAGAAGCGTACCCAAGTGGGAGTCAGTGCCAATGGAAATGTACCCCAGCGAGAGTCAGTGACTGCAGAAGTGCACCCAAGTGAGAGTCAGTGCCTGCAGAAGTGTACCCAAGTGAGAGTCAGTGCCAATGGAAATGTACCCCAGTGAGAGTCAGTGCCTGTGGAAATGTACCCCAGTGAGAGTCAGTGCCTGAAGAAGTGTACCCAAGTGAGAGTCAGTGCCTGTGGAAGTTTACCCCATTCAAATTCAGTGCCTGTAGAAGTGTACCCCAGTGAGAGTCAGTGCCTGTGGAAGTTTACCCCATTCAGATTCAGTACCTGTAGAAGTTTACCACATTCAGATTCAGTGCCTGTGGAAGTTTACCCCATTCAGTGTCAGTGCCTGTGGAAGTTTACCCCATTCAGATTCAATGCCTGTGGAAGTGTACCCCAGTGAGAGTCAGTGGCTGTGGAATTTACCCCATTCATATTGAGTGCATGTGGAAGTGTACCCCAGTGAGAGTTAGTGCCTGAGGAAGTGTACCCAAGTGAGAATCAGTGCCTGTGGAAGTTTACCCAATTCAGTGTCAGTGCGTGTGGAAGTGTACCCCAGTGAGATTCAGTGCCTTTGGAAGTTTACCCCATTTAGAGTCACTGCCTGTGGAAGAGATCCCAGTGAGAGTCAGTGCCTGTGGAATTTCCGCCATTCAGAGACAGTGCCTTTCGAAGTTTACCCCATTCAGAGTCAGTGCCTGTGGAAGTTTACCCCATTCAGAGTCAGTGCCTGAGGAAGTGTACCCCAGTGAGAGTCAGTGCCTTTGGAAGTTTACCCCATTCAGAGTCAGTGCCTGTGTAAGTGTACCCCAGTGAGAGTCAGTGCCTGTGGAAGTGTACCCCAGAGAGAGTCAGTGCCTTTGGAATTTTACCCCATTCGGAGTCAGTGCCTGTGGAAGTGTACCCCAGTGAGAGTCAGTGCCTGTGGAAGTTTACCCCATTCAGATTCAGTACCTGTAGAAGTTTACCACATTCAGATTCAGTGCCTGTGGAAGTTTACCCCATTCAGTGTCAGTGCCTGTGGAAGTTTACCCCATTCAGAGTCAGTGCCTGTGGAAGTGTACCCCAGTGAGTGTCAGTGCCTTTGGAAGTGTTCCCAAGTGAGTGTCAGTGCCTGTGGAAGTTTACCCCATTCAGAGTCATTGCTTTTGGAAGTTTCCCCCAGGAAGTGTCAGTGCCTATCGAAGATTACCCCACTGAGAGTCATTGCCTGTGGATGTTTACCCCATTTAGATTCAGTGCATGTGGAAGTGTACCCGAATCAGAGTCAGTGCGTTTGGAAGTTTACCCCATTCAGAGTCAGTCCCTGTGGAATTGTACCTCAGTGAGAGTCAGTGCCTGTGGAAGTTTACCCCATTCAGAGTCAGTGCCTGTGGAAGTGTACCCCAGTCAGAGTCAATGCCTGTGGAAGTTTACACATTCAGATTCAGTACCTGTAGAAGTTTACACATTCAGAATCAGTGCCTGTCGAAGTGTACCCCAGTGAGAGTTAGTGCCTGTGGAAGTTTACCCCATTCAGAGTCAGTGCCTATGTAAGTGTACCCCAGTTAGAGTCAGTGCCAGTGGAAGTGTACCCCAGTGCGAGTCAGTGCCTGTGCAAGTTTAACCCATTCAGAGTCAGTGCCTGTGGAAGTGTACCCGAGTGAGAGTCATTGCCTGTGCAAGTGTACCCCAGTCAGAGTCAGTGCCTGTGGAAGTTTACCCCATTCAGAGTCAGTGCCTGTGGAAGTTTACCCCATTCAGATTCAGTACCGGTAGAAGTTTACAAAATTCAGATTCAGTGCCTGAATATGTGTACCCCAGTGAGAGTCAGTGCCTGTGGAAATGTACCCCAGTGAGAGTCAGTGCCTGTGGAAATGTACCCCAGTGAGTGTCAGTGCCTGTAGAAGTATTCCCAAGTGAGAGTCAGTGCCTGTGGAAATGTACCCAAGTGAGAGTCAGTGCCTATAGAAGTGTACCCAAGTGAGAGTCAGTGGCTGTTGAAGTGTACCCAAGTGAGAGTCAGTGCCTGTGGAACTGTACCTCAGAGAGAGTCAGTGCCAGTAGAAATTTGCCCTAGTTCGAGTCTTTGCCTAGGGAACGGTACCCAAGTGATAGTTAGAGCCTGTGGGACTGCACCCCAGTGCGAGTCAGTGTGGGTGGAATCTTAACCCAGAGAGAGTCAGTGCCTATAGAGGTGTAGCCCAGTGAGAGTCTGTACCGGTAGAAGTGTACCCCAGTGAGAGTCAGTCCCTGTAGAAGCGTACCCAAGTGAGAGTCAGTGCCAATGGAAATGTACCCCAGCGAGAGTCAGTGCCTGCAGAAGTGCACCCAAGTGAGAGTCAGTGCCTGCAGAAGTGTACCCAAGTGAGAGTCAGTGCCAATGGAAATGTACCCCAGTGAGAGTCAGTGCCTGTGGAAATGTACCCCAGTGAGAGTCAGTGCCTGAAGAAGTGTACCCAAGTGAGAGTCAGTGCCTGCGGAAGTTTACCCCATTCAAATTCAGTGCCTGTAGAAGTGTACCCAAGTGAGAGTCAGTGCCAATGGAAATGCACCCCAGTGAGAGTCAGTGCCTGTGGAAATGTACCCCAGTGAGAGTCAGTGCCTGAAGAAGTGTACCCAAGTGAGAGTCAGTGCCTGTGGAGGTTTACCCCATTCAGAGTCAGTGCCTGTGGAAGTGCACCCAAGTGAGGGTCTGTGCCTGTGGATGATTACTCCATTCTAAGTCAGTGCCTGTGGAAGTGTACCCCAGTGAGAGTCAGTGCCTGTGGAAGTGTACCCCGGTGAGAGTCATGGCCTCTGGAAGTTTACCCCATTCAGTGTCAGTACCTGTGGATGTTTACGCCATTCAGATTCAGTGCCTGTTGAAGTGTACCCCATTCAGAGTCAGTGCCTGTGGAAGTTTACCCCATTCAGAGTCAGTGCCTGTTGAAGTTCACCCCAGTGAGAGTCAGTGCCTGTGGACGTTTACCCAAGTGAGAGTCAGTGCCTGTGGAAGTGTACCCCAGTTCGAGTCAGTGCCTAGGGAACGGAATCCAAGTGACAGCTAGAGCCTGTGGGACTGCACCCCAGTGAGAGACAGTGCCTGTGGAACTGTAGCCCAGTCAGAGTCATTGCCTGTCGAAGTGTACCCCACTGAGAGTTATTGCCTGTGGAACTGAAACCAATTCAGAGTCAGTGCCTGTGGAAGTTAACACATTCAGAGTCAGTGCCTGGGGAAGTTTACCCCATTCAGATTCAGTGCCTGTGGAAGTGTACCCCAGTGAGAGTAAGTGCCTGTGGAAGTTTACCCCATTCGGATTCAGTGCCAGTGGAAGTGTACCCCAGTGAGAGTCAATGCCTGTGGATGTTTACCCCATTCAGAGTCAGAGCATGTGGAAGTGTGCACCAAAGAGAGTATTTGCCTGTGGAAGTTGATTCCATTCAGTGTCATTGCCTGTGGAAGTGCATCCCAGTGAGGGTCAGTGCCTGTGGAAGTTTACCCCATTCAGAGTCAGTGCCTGTGGAATTGTCCCCCAGTGAGATTCAGTGCCTGTGGAAGAGTACCCCAGTGAGAGTCATTGCCTCTGGAAGTTTACGCCATTCAGAGTCAGTGCCTGTGGAAGTTTACCCCATTCAGATTCAGTGCCTGAGGAAGTGTACCCCAGTGAGAGTCAGTGCCTGTGGCCGTTTACCCCAGTGAGAGTCATTGCCTCTAGAAGTTTATGCCATTCAGAATCAGTGCCTGTGGAAGTTAACCCATTCAGATTCAGTGCCTGTGGAAGTTTACCCCATTCAGATTCAGTGCCTGTGGAAGTGTCCCCCAGTGAGAGTCAGTGCCTGTGGATGTTTTCCCCATTCAGATGCAGTGCCTGCAGAAGTTTACCCCATTCAGAGTCAGTGCCTTTGGAAGTTTACCCCATAAAGAGTCAGTGCCTGTGTAAGTGTACCCCAGTGAGAGTAAGTGCCTGTGGAAGTGTACCCCAGTGAGAGTCAGTGCCTGTGGAATTTTCCCCCAGTCAGTGTCAGTGCCTGTCGAAGTGTACCCCACTGAGAGACATTGCATGAAGAAGTGTACCCAAGTGAGAATCAGTGCCTGTGGAAGGATACCCCACTCATAGTCAGTGCATGTGGAAGTGTACCCCAGTGAGAGACAGTGCCTGTGGAAGTGTACCCTACTGAGAGTCATTGCCTGAAGAAGTGTACCCAAGTGAGAATCAGTGCCTGTGGAAGTATACCCCATTCAGAGTCAGTGCATGTGGAAGTGTACCCCACTGAGAGTCAGTTCCTGTCGAAGTGTACCCCACTGAGAGTCATTGACTGTGGAACTGTAACCAATTCAGAGTCATTGCCTGTGGAAGTTTACCCCATTCAGAGTCAGTGCCTGTGGAAGTGTCCCCCAGTGAGATTCACTGCCTGTGGAAGAGTACCCCAGTGAGAGTCATTGCCTCTGGAAGTTTACGCCATTCAGAGTCAGTGCCTGTGGAAGTTTACCCCATTCAGATTCAGTGCCTGAGGAAGTGTACCCCAGTGAGAGTCAGTGCCTGTGGACGTTTACCCCAGTGAGAGTCATTGCCTCTAGAAGTTTATGCCATTCAGAATCAGTGCCTGTGGAAGTTTACCATTCAGATTCAGTGCATGTGGAAGTTTACCCCATTCAGAGTCAGTGCCTGTGGAGGTTTACCCCATTCAGATTCGGTGCCTGTGGAAGTGTCCCCCAGTGAGAGTCAGTGCCTGTGGATGTTTACCCCATTCAGATTCAGTACCTATAGAAGTTTACCCCATTCAGATGCAGTGCCTGTAGAAGTTTACCCCATTCAGAGTCAGTGCCTTTGGAGGTTTACCCCATAAAGAGTCAGTGCCTGTGTAAGTGTACCCCAGTGAGAGTAAGTGCCTGTGGAAGTGTACCCCAGTGAGAGTCAGTGCCTGTGGAATTTTCCCCCAGTCAGTGTCAGTGCCTGTCGAAGTGTACCCCACTGAGAGTCATTGCCTGAAGAAGTGTACCCAAGTGAGAATCAGTGCCTGTGGAAGGATACCCCACTCAGAGTCAGTGCATGTGGAAGTGTACCCCAGTGAGAGACAGTGCCTGTGGAAGTGTACCCCACTGAGAGTCATTGCCTGAAGAAGTGTACCCAAGTGAGCATCAGTGCCTGTGGAAGTATACCCCATTCAGAGTCAGTGCATGTGGAAGTGTACCCCACTGAGAGTCAGTTCCTGTCGAAGTGTACCCCACTGAGAGTCATTGCCTGTGGAACTGTAACCAATTCAGAGTCATTGCCTGTGGAAGTTTACCCCATTCAGAGTCAGTTCCTGGGGAAGTTTACCCCATTCAGATTCAGTGCCTGTGGAAGTGTACCCCAGTGAGAGTCAGTGCCTTTCGAAGTTTACCCCATTTAGTGTCACTGCCTGTGGAGGTGATCCCAGTGAGAGTCAGTGCCTGTGGAATTTCCCCCATTCAGAGACAGTGCCTTTCGAAGTTTACCCCATTCAGAGTCAGTGCTTGTGGAAGTGTACCCCAGTGAGACTCAGTGCCTTTGGAATTTTACCCCATTCGGAGTCAGTGCCTGTGGAAGTGTACCCCAGTGAGTGTCAGTGCCTTTGGAAGTTTACCCCATTCAGAGTCAGTGCCTGTGGAAGTGCACCCCAGTGAGAGTCAGTGCCTTTCGAAGTTTACCCCATTTAGAGTCACTGCCTGTGGAAGTGATCCCAGTGAGAGTCAGTGCCTGTGGAATTTCCCCCATTCAGAGACAGTGCCTTTCGAAGTTTACCCCATTCAGAGTTAGTGCCTGTGGAAGTATACCCCATTCAGAGTCAGTGCTTGTGGAAGTGTACCACAGTGAGAGTCAGTGCCTTTGGAATTTTACCCCATTCGGAGTCAGTGCCTGTGGAAGTGTACCCCAGTGAGTGTCAGTGCCTTTGGAAGTTTACCCCATTCAGATTCAGTCCCTGCAGAAGTTTAAGACATTCAGATTCAGTGCCTGTGGAAGTTTACCCCATTCAGTGTCAGTGCCTGTGGAAGATTACCCCATTCAGAGTCAGTGCCTGTGGAAGTGTACCACAGTGAGAGTCAGTGCCTTTGGAAGTGTACCCAAGTGAGAGTCGGTGCCTGTGGAAGTTTACCCCATTCACAGTCATTGCCTTTGGAAGTTTCCCCCAGGAAGTGTCAGTGCCTATTGAAGAGTACCCCACAGAGAGTCATTGCCTGTGGATGTTTGCCCCATTTAGATTCAGTGCATGTGGAAGTGTACCCCAATCAGAGTCAGTGCCTGTGGAAGTTTACCCCATTCAGAGTCAGTACCTGTGGAATTGTACCTCAGTGAGAGTCAGTGCCTGTGGAAGTTTATCCCATTCAGAGTCAGGGCCTGTGGAAGTGTACCCCAGTCAGAGTCAATGCCTGTGGAAGTTTACCCCATTCAGATTCAGTACCTGTAGAAGTTTACACATTCAGATTCGGTGCCTGTCGAAGTGCACGCCAGTGAGAGTCAGTGCCTGTGGAAGTTTACCCCATTCAGAGTCAGTTCCTATGTAAGTGTACCCCAGTTAGAGTCAGTGCCAGTGGAAGTGTACCCCAGTGAGAGTCAGTGCCTGTGCAAGTTTAACCCATTCAGAGTGAGTGCCTGTGGAAGTGTACCCCAGTGAGAGTCATTGCCTGTGGAACTGTACCCCAGTCAGAGTCAGTGCCTGTGGAAGTTTACACCATACAGAGTCAGTGCCTGTGGAAGTTTACCCCATTCAGATTCAGTACCTGTAGAAGTTTACACCATTCAGATTCAGTGCCTGAATAAGTGTACCCCAGTGAGAGTCAGTGCCTGTGGAAATGTTCCCCAGTGAGAGTCAGTGCCAGTGGAAATGTACCCCAGTGAGTGTCAGTGCCTGTAGAAGTTTATCCCATTCAGAGTCAGGGCCTGTGGAAGTGTACCCCAATCATAATCAGTGCGTGTGGAAGTTTACCCCATTCAGAGTCAGTACCTGTGGAATTGCACCTCAGTGAGAGTCAGTGCCTGTGGAAGTTTATCCCATTCAGAGTCAGGGCCTGTGGAAGTGTACCCCAGTCAGAGTCAATGCCTGTGGAAGTTTACCCCATTCAGATTCAGTACCTGTAGAAGTTTACACATTCAGATTCAGTGCCTGTCGAAGTGCACGCCAGTGAGAGTCAGTGCCTGTGGAAGTTTACCCCATTCAGAGTCAGTTGCTATGTAAGTGTACCCCAGTTAGAGTCAGTGCCAGTGGAAGTGTACCCCAGTGAGAGTCAGTGCCTGTGCAAGTTTAACCCATTCAGAGTGAGTGCCTGTGGAAGTGTACCCCAGTGAGAATCATTGCCTGTGGAAGTGTACCCCAGTCAGAGTCAGTGCCTGTGGAAGTTTACCCCATTCAGAGTCAGTGCCTGTGGAAGTTTACCCCATTCAGATTCAGTACCTGTAGAAGTTTACACCATTCAGATTCAGTGCCTGAATAAGTGTACCCCAGTGAGAGTCAGTGCCTGTGGAAATGTACCCCAGTGAGAGTCAGTGCCAGTGGAAATGTACCCAAGTGAGAGTCAGTGCCTGTAGAAGTGTACCCAAGTGAGAGTCAGTGGCTGTAGAAGTGTACCCAAGTGAGAGTCAGTGCCTGTGGAACTGTACCTCAGAGAGAGTCAGTGCCAGTAGAAATTTGCCCCAGTTCGAGTCATTGCCTAGGGAACGGTACCCAAGTGATAGTTCGAGCCTGTGGGACTGCACCCCAGTGCGAGTCAGTGTGGGTGGAATTTTAACCCAGTGAGAGACAGTGCCTGTGGAAGTGTACCCCAGTGAGAGTCTGTGCCTTTGGAAGTTTACCCCATTCAGTGTCAGTGCCTGTGGAAGTTTACCCCATTCAGAGTCAGTGCCTGTGGAAGTGTACCCCAGTGAGAGTCAGTGCCTTTGGAAGTGTACCCAAGTGAGAGTCGGTGCCTGTGGAAGTTTACCCCATTCACAGTCATTGCCTTTGGAAGTTTCCCCCAGGAAGTGTCAGTGCCAATTGAAGAGTACCCCACAGAGAGTCATTGCCTGTGGATGTTTGCCCCATTTAGATTCAGTGCATGTGGAAGTGTACCCCAATCAGAGTCAGTGCGTGTGGAAGTTTACCCCATTCAGAGTCAGTACCAGTGGAATTGTACCTCAGTGAGAGTCAGTGCCTGTGGAAGTTTACCCCATTCAGAGACAGGGCCTGTGGAAGTGTACCCCAGTCAGAGTCAATGCCTGTGGAAGTTTATCCCATTCAGATTCAGTACCTGTAGAAGTTTACACATTCAGATTCAGTGCATGTCGAAGTGCACGCCAGTGAGAGTCAGTGCCTGTGGAAGTTTACCCCATTCAGAGTCAGTTCCTCTGTAAGTGTACCCCAGTTAGAGTCAGTGCCAGTGGAAGTGTACCCCAGTGAGAGTCAGTGCCTGTGCAAGTTTAACCCATTCAGAGTGAGTGCCTGTGGAAATGTACCCCAGTGAGAGTCATTGCCTGTGGAAGTGTACCCCAGTCAGAGTCAGTGCCTGTGGAAGTTTACCCCATTCAGAGTCAGTGCCTGTGGAAGTTTACCCCATTCAGATTCAGTACCTGTAGAAGTTTACACCATTCAGATTCAGTGCCTGAATAAGTGTACCCCAGTGAGATTCAGTGCCTGTGGAAATGTACCCCAGTGAGAGTCAGTGCCAGTGGAAATGTACCCCAGTGAGTGTCAGTGCCTGTAGAAGTATACCCAAGTGAGAGTCAGTGCCTGTGGAAATGTACCCAAGTGAGAGTCAGTGCCTATAGAAGTGTACCCAAGTGAGAGTCAGTTGCTGTAGATGTGTACCCAAGTGAGAGTCAGTGCCTGTAGAAATTTGCCCCAGTTCGAGTCATTGCCTAGGGAACGGTACCCAAGTGATAGTTAGAGCCTGTGGGACTGCACCCCAGTGCGAGTCAGTGTGGGTGGGATTTTAACCCAGAGAGAGTCAGTGCCTATAGAGGTGTAGCCCAGTGAGTGTCTGTACCTGCAGAAGTGTACCCCAGTGAGAGTCAGTGCCTGTGGAAGTTTACCCCATTCAGAGACAGGGCCTGTGGAGGTGTACCCCAGTCAGAGTCAATGCCTGTGGAAGTTTACCCCATTCAGATTCAGTACCTGTAGAAGTTTACACATTCAGATTCAGTGCATGTCGAAGTGCACGCCAGTGAGAGTCAGTGCCTGTGGAAGTTTACCCCATTCAGAGTCAGTTCCTATGTAAGTGTACCCCAGTTAGAGTCAGTGCCAGTGGAAGTGTACCCCAGTGAGAGTCAGTGCCTGTGCAAGTTTAACCCATTCAGAGTGAGTGCCTGTGGAAATGTACCCCAGTGAGAGTCATTGCCTGTGGAAGTGTACCCCAGTCAGAGTCAGTGCCTGTGGAAGTTTACCCCATTCAGAGTCAGTGCCTGTGGAAGTTTACCCCATTCAGATTCAGTACCTGCAGAAGTTTACACCATTCAGATTCAGTGCCTGAATAAGTGTACCCCAGTGAGAGTCAGTGCCTGTGGAAATGTACCCCAGTGAGAGTCAGTGCCAGTGGAAATGTACCACAGTGAGTGTCAGTGCCTGTAGAAGTATACCCAAGTGAGAGTCAGTGCCTGTGGAAATGTACCCAAGTGAGAGTCAGTGCCTATAGAAGTGTACCCAAGTGAGAGTCAGTTGCTGTAGATGTGTACCCAAGTGAGAGTCAGTGCCTGTAGAAATTTGCCCCAGTTCGAGTCATTGCCTAGGGAACGGTACCCAAGTGATAGTTAGAGCCTGTGGGACTGCACCCCAGTGCGAGTCAGTGTGGGTGGGATTTTAACCCAGAGAGACTCAGTGCCTATAGAGGTGTAGCCCAGTGAGTGTCTGTACCTGCAGAAGTGTACCCCAGTGAGAGTCAGTCCCTGTGGAAGCCTACCCCTGTGAGAGTCTGTACCTGTAGAAGTGTACCCCAATGAGAGTCAGTCCCTGTCGAAGTGTACCCCAGTGAGAGTCAGTGCCTGTGGAAGTTTACCCCATTCAGAGTCAGTGCCTGTGGAAGTTTACCCCATTCAGAGTCAGTGCCTGTAAAAGTTTACACCATTCAGAGTCAGTGCCTGCGGAAGTGTCCCCCAGTGAGAGTCAGTGCCTTTGGAAGTTTAACCCATTCAGAGTCAGTGCCTGTGGAAGTGTACCCCAGTGAGAGTCATTGCCTGTGGCAGTGCACTCCAGTGAGAGACAGTGCCTGTGGAAGTTTACCCCATTCAGAGTCAGTGCCTGTGGAAGTTTACCCCATTCAGATTCAGTACCTGTAGAAGTTTACACCATTCAGATTCAGTGCCTGTAGAAATTTACCCCATTCAGATCCAGTACCTGTAGAAGTTTACCCCATTCAGAGTCAGTGCCTGTGCAAATGTACCCCATTCAGATTCAGAGACAGTAGAAGTTAACCCCATTCAGAGTCAGTGCCTGTGGAAGTTAACCCCATTCAGAATCAGTGCCTGTGGAAGTGTACCCCAGTGAGAGTCAGTGCCTTTGGAAGTTTACCCCACTCAGAGTCAGTGCCTGTGTAAGTGTCCCCCAGTGAGAGTCAGTGCCTGTGGAAGTATACCCCATTCAGAGTCAGTGCCTGTGGAACTGTACACCAGTGAGAGTCAGTGCCTGTAGAAGTGTACCCAAGTGAGAGTCAGTGCCTGTAGAAGTGTACCCAAGTGAGTGTCAGTGCCAGTGGAAATTTACCCATGTGAGAGTCAGTGCCTGTGGAACTGTTCCTCCGAGAGAGTCAGTGCCAGTAGAAATTTGCCCCATTCAGAGTCAGTGCCTGTGGAACTGTAACCAATTCAGAGTCAGTGCCTGTGGAACTTACCCCATTCAGATTCAGTGCCTGTGGAAGTGTACCCCAGTGTGAGTCAGTGCCTGTGGAAGTTTACACCATTCAGATTCAGTGCCTGTGGAAGTGTACTCCTGTGAGTGTCAATGCCTGTGGAAGTTTACCATATTAAGAGTCAGTGCCTGTGGAAATGTACCCCTGTGAGAGTCAGTGCCTGTAGAAGTGTACCCCAGTGAGATTCAGTGGCTGGGAAACCGCTCACCATTAGGAGTCACTGCCTATGGAAGTGTACCTCACTCAGAGTCAGTGCATGTGGAAATGTACCCCAGTGATAGTCTTTGCCTGTGGAAATGTGCGCCAGTGAGAGTCAGTGCCTGTAGAAGTGTACCCAAGTGAGAGTCAGTGCCTGTGGAAATGCACCCCAGTGAGAGTCAGCGCCTGTGAAAATGTACCCCAGTGAGAGTCAGTGCCTCTGGAAGTGTACCCCAGTGAGAGTCAGTGCCTGTGGAAGTTTACCCCATTCAGAGTCAGTGCCTCTGGAAGTGTACCCCAGTGAGATTCAGTACCTGTGAAAGTGCACCCAAGTGAGCGTCAATGCCTGTGGAAGTGTACCCCATTCAGAGTCAGTGGCTGTGGAAGTGTCCCCCTGTGAGAGTCAGTGCCTGTGGGAGTGTACCCCAGTTAGAGTCATTGCCTCTGGAAGATTTCCCCATTCAGAGTCAGTACCTGTGGATGTTTACCCCATTCATAGTCAGTGCCTGTGGAAGTTTACCCCATTCAGGTTCAGTGCCTGTGGAAGTGTACCCCAGTGAGAGTCAGTGCCTGTGGAAGATTACCCCATTCAGAGTCAGTGGTTGTGTAAGTGTACCCAGTGAGATTCAGTGCCTGTGGAAGTTTACCCCATTCAGATTCAGTACCTGTAGAAGTTTACCCCATTCAGATTCAGAGCCTGTAGAAGTTAACCCCATTCAGAGTCAGTGCCTGTCGAAGTTTACCCCATTCAGAGTCAGTGCCTGTGGAAGTGTACCCCAGTGAGAGTCAGTGCCTGTGGATGTGTACCCCAGTGAGAGTCAGTGCCTGTGGAAGTTTAACCCATTCAGAGTCAGTGCCTGTGGAAATGTACCCCAGTGAAAGTCATTGCCTCTGGAAGTTTACCCCATTCAGATTCAGTACCTGCAGAGGTGTACCACATTCAGATTCAGTGCCTGTCGAAGTGTACCCCAGTTAGAGTCAGTGCCTATGGAAGTTTACCCCATTCAGAGTCAGTGCATGTGTAAATGTACCCCAGTGAGAGTCAGTGCCTGTGGAAGTGTACCCCAGTGAGAGTCAGTGCCTGTGGAAGTTTACCCCATTCAGAGTCAGTGCCTGTGCAAGTTTACCCCATTCAGATTCAGTAACTGTAGAAGTTTACACCATTCAGATTTAGTGCCCATAGAAGTGTACCCAAGTGTGAGTCAGTGCATGTGGAAATGTACCCCAGTGAGAGTCAGTGCCTGTAGAAGTGTACCCAAGTGAGAGTCAGTGCCTGTAGAAGTGTACCCAAGTGAGAGTCAGTGCCTGTGGAAATGTACCACAGTGAGAGTCAGTGCCTGTGGAAATGTACCCCAGTGAGAGTCAGTGCCTGTAGAAGTGTACCCAAGTGAGAGTCAGTGCCTGTGGAAATGTACCCCAGTGAGAGTCAGTCACTGTGGAAATGTACCCCAGTGAGAGTCAATGCCTGTATAAGTGTACCCCATTCAGAGTCAGTGCCTGTGGATCTTTACCCCATTCAGAGTCAGTGCCTGTGGAATTGCACCCCAGTGAGAGTCAGTGACTGTGGAAGTTTACCCCATCAGAGTCAGTGCCTGTGGAAGTGTCCCCCAGTGTGAGTCATTGCCTGTGGAAGTTTACCCCATTCAGATTCAGTACCTGTAGAAGTTTACTGCATTCAGATTCAGTGCCTGTGGAAGTGATCCCAGTGAGAGTCAGTGCCTGTGGAATTTCCTCCATTCAGAGACAGTGCCTTTCGAAGTTTACCCCATTCAGAGTCAGTGCCTGTGGAAGTTTACCCCATTCAGAGTCAGTGCCTGTGGAAGTGTATCCCAGTGAGAGTCAGTGCCTTTGGAAGTTTACCCCATTCAGATTCAGTCCCTGCAGAAGTTTAAGACATTCAGTTTCAGTGCCTGTCGAAGTTTACCCCATTCAGTGTCAGTGCCTGTGGAAGTTTACCCCATTCAGAGTCAGTGCCTGTGGAAGTGTACCCCAGTGAGAGCCAGTGCCTTTGGAAGGGTACCCAAGTGAGAGTCAGTGCCTGTGGAAGTTTACCCCATTCAGAGTCAGTGCCTCTGGAAGTGTACCCCAGTGAGATTCAGCACCTGTGAAAGTGCACCCAAGTGAGGGTCAATGCCTGTGGAGGTTTACCCCATTCAGAGTCAGTGCCTGTGTAAGTGTACCCCAGTGAGATTCAGTGCCTGTGGAAGTTTACCCCATTCAGATTCAGTACCTGTAGAAGTTTACCCCATTCAGAGTCAGTGCCTGTGGAAGTGTACCCCAGTGAGAGTCAGTGCCTGTGGATGTGTACCCCAGTGAGAGTCAGTGCCTGTGGAAGTTTAACCCATTCAGAGTCAGTGCCTGTGGAAATGTACCCCAGTGAAAGTCAGTGCCTCTGGAAGTTTACCCCATTCAGATTCAGTACCTGCAGAGGTGTACCACATTCAGATTCAGTGCCTGTCGAAGTGTACCCCAGTTAGAGTCAGTGCCTTTGGAAGTTTACCCCATTCAGAGTCAGTGCATGTGTAAATGTACCCCAGTGAGAGTCAGTGCCTGTGGAAATGTACCCAAGTGAGAGTCAGTGCCTATAGAAGTGTACCCAAGTGAGAGTCAGTTGCTGTAGATGTGTACCCAAGTGAGAGTCAGTGCCTGTAGAAATTTGCCCCAGTTCGAGTCATTGCCTAGGGAACGGTACCCAAGTGATAGTTAGAGCCTGTGGGACTGCACCCCAGTGCGAGTCAGTGTGGGTGGGATTTTAACCCAGAGAGACTCAGTGCCTATAGAGGTGTAGCCCAGTGAGTGTCTGTACCTGCAGAAGTGTACTCCAGTGAGAGTCAGTCCCTGTGGAAGCCTACCCCTGTGAGAGTCTGTACCTGTAGAAGTGTACCCCAATGAGAGTCAGTCCCTGTCGAAGTGTACCCCAGTGAGAGTCAGTGCCTGTGGAAGTTTACCCCATTCAGAGTCAGTGCCTGTGGAAGTTTACCCCATTCAGAGTCAGTGCCTGTAAAAGTTTACACCATTCAGAGTCAGTGCCTGCGGAAGTGTCCCCCAGTGAGAGTCAGTGCCTTTGGAAGTTTAACCCATTCAGAGTCAGTGCCTGTGGAAGTGTACCCCAGTGAGAGTCATTGCCTGTGGCAGTGCACTCCAGTGAGAGACAGTGCCTGTGGAAGTTTACCCCATTCAGAGTCAGTGCCTGTGGAAGTTTACCCCATTCAGATTCAGTACCTGTAGAAGTTTACACCATTCAGATTCAGTGCCTGTAGAAATTTACCCCATTCAGATCCAGTACCTGTAGAAGTTTACCCCATTCAGAGTCAGTGCCTGTGGAAGTTAACCCCATTCAGAATCAGTGCCTGTGGAAGTGTACCCCAGTGAGAGTCAGTGCCTTTGGAAGTTTACCCCACTCAGAGTCAGTGCCTGTGTAAGTGTCCCCCAGTGAGAGTCAGTGCCTGTGGAAGTATACCCCATTCAGAGTCAGTGCCTGTGGAACTGTACACCAGTGAGAGTCAGTGCCTGTAGAAGTGTACCCAAGTGAGTGTCAGTGCCAGTGGAAATTTACCCATGTGAGAGTCAGTGCCTGTGGAACTGTTCCTCCGAGAGAGTCACTGCCAGTAGAAATTTGCCCCATTCAGAGTCAGTGCCTGTGGAACTGTAACCAATTCAGAGTCAGTGCCTGTGGAACTTACCCCATTCAGATTCAGTGCCTGTGGAAGTGTACTCCTGTGAGAGTCAATGCCTGTGGAAGTTTACCATATTAAGAGTCAGTGCCTGTGGAAATGTACCCCTGTGAGAGTCAGTGCCTGTAGAAGTTTACACCATTCAGATTCAGTGCCTGTGGAAGTGTACTCCTGTGAGAGTCAATGCCTGTGGAAGTTTACCATATTAAGAGTCAGTGCCTGTGGAAATGTACCCCAGTGTGAGTCAGTGCCTGTGGAAGTTTACACCATTCAGATTCAGTGCCTGTGGAAGTGTACTCCTGTGAGAGTCAATGCCTGTGGAAGTTTACCATATTAAGAGTCAGTGCCTGTGGAAATGTACCCCTGTGAGAGTCAGTGCCTGTAGAAGTGTACCCCAGTGAGATTCAGTGGCTGGGAAACCGCTCACCATTAGGAGTCACTGCCTATGGAAGTGTACCTCACTCAGAGTCAGTGCATGTGGAAATGTACCCCAGTGATAGTCTTTGCCTGTGGAAATGTGCGCCAGTGAGAGTCAGTGCCTGTAGAAGTGTACCCAAGTGAGAGTCAGTGCCTGTGGAAATGCACCCCAGTGAGAGTCAGCGCCTGTGAAAATGTACCCCAGTGAGAGTCAGTGCCTCTGGAAGTGTACCCCAGTGAGAGTCAGTGCCTGTGGAAGTTTACCCCATTCAGAGTCAGTGCCTCTGGAAGTGTACCCCGGTGAGATTCAGTACCTGTGAAAGTGCACCCAAGTGAGCGTCAATGCCTGTGGAAGTGTACCCCATTCAGAGTCAGTGGCTGTGGAAGTGTCCCCCTGTGAGAGTCAGTGCCTGTGGGAGTGTACCCCAGTTAGAGTCATTGCCTCTGGAAGATTTCCCCATTCAGAGTCAGTACCTGTGGATGTTTACCCCATTCATAGTCAGTGCCTGTGGAAGTTTACCCCATTCAGATTCAGTGCCTGTGGAAGTGTACCCCAGTGAGAGTCAGTGCCTGTGGAAGATTACCCCATTCAGAGTCAGTGGTTGTGTAAGTGTACCCCAGTGAGATTCAGTGCCTGTGGAAGTTTACCCCATTCAGATTCAGTACCTGTAGAAGTTTACCCCATTCAGATTCAGAGCCTGTAGAAGTTAACCCCATTCAGAGTCAGTGCCTGTCGAAGTTTACCCCATTCAGAGTCAGTGCCTGTGGAAGTGTACCCCAGTGAGAGTCAGTGCCTGTGGATGTGTACCCCAGTGAGAGTCAGTGCCTGTGGAAGTTTAACCCATTCAGAGTCAGTGCCTGTGGAAATGTACCCCAGTGAAAGTCATTGCCTCTGGAAGTTTACCCCATTCAGATTCAGTACCTGCAGAGGTGTACCACATTCAGATTCAGTGCCTGTCGAAGTGTACCCCAGTTAGAGTCAGTGCCTTTGGAAGTTTACCCCATTCAGAGTCAGTGCATGTGTAAATGTACCCCAGTGAGAGTCAGTGCCTGTGGAAGTGTACCCCAGTGAGAGTCAGTGCCTGTGGAAGTTTACCCCATTCAGAGTCAGTGCCTGTGCAAGTTTACCCCATTCAGATTCAGTACCTGTAGAAGTTTACACCATTCAGATTTATTGCCCATAGAAGTGTACCCAAGTGAGAGTCAGTGCATGTGGAAATGTACCCCAGTGAGAGTCAGTGCCTGTAGAAGTGTACCCAAGTGAGAGTCAGTGCCTGTAGAAGTGTACCCAAGTGAGAGTCAGTGCCTGTGGAAATGTACCACAGTGAGAGTCAGTGCCTGTGGAAATGTACCCCAGTGAGAGTCAGTGCCTGTAGAAGTGTACCCAAGTGAGAGTCAGTGCCTGTGGAAATGTACTCCAGTGAGAGTCAGTCACTGTGGAAATGTACCCCAGTGAGAGTCAATGCCTGTATAAGTGTACCCCATTCAGAGTCAGTGCCTGTGGATCTTTACCCCATTCAGAGTCAGTGCCTGTGGAATTGCACCCCAGTGAGAGTCAGTGACTGTGGAAGTTTACCCCATCAGAGTCAGTGCCTGTGGAAGTGTCCCCCAGTGTGAGTCATTGCCTGTGGAAGTTTACCCCATTCAGATTCAGTACCTGTAGAAGTTTACCGCATTCAGATTCAGTGCCTGTGGAAGTGATCCCAGTGAGAGTCAGTGCCTGTGGAATTTCCTCCATTCAGAGACAGTGCCTTTCGAAGTTTACCCCATTCAGAGTCAGTGCCTGTGGAAGTTTACCCCATTCAGAGTCAGTGCCTGTGGAAGTGTATCCCAGTGAGAGTCAGTGCCTTTGGAAGTTTACCCCATTCAGATTCAGTCCCTGCAGAAGTTTAAGACATTCATTTTCAGTGCCTGTCGAAGTTTACCCCATTCAGTGTCAGTGCCTGTGGAAGTTTACCCCATTCAGAGTCAGTGCCTGTGGAAGTGTACCCCAGTGAGAGCCAGTGCCTTTGGAAGGGTACCCAAGTGAGAGTCAGTGCCTGTGGAAGTTTACCCCATTCAGAGTCAGTGCCTCTGGAAGTGTACCCCAGTGAGATTCAGCACCTGTGAAAGTGCACCCAAGTGAGGGTCAATGCCTGTGGAGGTTTACCCCATTCAGAGTCAGTGCCTGTGTAAGTGTACCCCAGTGAGATTCAGTGCCTGTGGAAGTTTACCCCATTCAGATTCAGTACCTGTAGAAGTTTACCCCATTCAGAGTCAGTGCCTGTGGAAGTGTACCCCAGTGAGAGTCAGTGCCTGTGGATGTGTACCCCAGTGAGAGTCAGTGCCTGTGGAAGTTTAACCCATTCAGAGTCAGTGCCTGTGGAAATGTACCCCAGTGAAAGTCAGTGCCTCTGGAAGTTTACCCCATTCAGATTCAGTACCTGCAGAGGTGTACCACATTCAGATTCAGTGCCTGTCGAAGTGTACCCCAGTTAGAGTCAGTGCCTTTGGAAGTTTACCCCATTCAGAGTCAGTGCATGTGTAAATGTACCCCAGTGAGAGTCAGTGCCTGTGGAAGTGTACCCCAGTGAGAGTCAGTGCCTGTGGAAGTTTACCCCATTCAGAGTCCGTGCCTGTGCAAGTTTACCCCATTCAGATTCAGTACCTCTAGAAGTTTACACCATTCAGATTTAGTGCCTACAGAAGTGTACCCAAGTGAGAGTCAGTGCCTGTGGAAATGTACCCCAGTGAGAGTCAGTGCCTGTAGAAGTGTACCCAAGTGAGAGTCAGTGCCTGTGGAAATGTACCCCAGTGAGAGTCAGTGCCTGTGGAAATGTACCCCAGTGAGAGTCAGTGCCTGTGGAAATGTACCCAGTGAGAGTCAGTCACTGTGGAAATGTACCCCAGTGAGAGTCAATGCCTGTAGAAGTGTACCCCATTCAGAGTCAGTGCCTGTGGATCTTTACCCCATTCAGAGTCGGTGCCTGTGGAATTGCACCCCAGTGAGAGTCAGTGACTGTGGAAGTTTACCCCATTCAGAGTCAGTGCCTGTGGAAGTGTCCCCCAGTGTGAGTCATTGCCTGTGGAAGTTTAGCCCATTCAGATTCAGTACCTGTAGACGTTTACCGCATTCAGATTCAGTGCCTGTGGAAGTGATCCCAGTGAGAGTCAGTGCCTGTGGAATTTCCCCCTTTCAGAGACAGTGCCTTTCGAAGTTTACCCCATTCAGAGTCAGTGCCTGTGGAAGCTTACCCCATTCAGAGTCAGTGCCTGTGGAAGTGTACCCCAGTGAGAGTCAGTGCCTTTGGAAGTTTACCCCATTCAGATTCAGTCCCTGTAGAAGTTAAAGACATTCAGTTTCAGTGCCTGTCGAAGTTTACCCCATTCAGTGTCAGTGCCTGTGGAAGTTTACCCCATTCAGAGTCAGTGCCTGTGGAAGTGTACTCCAGTGAGAGTCAGTGCCTTTGGAAGTGTACCCAAGTGAGAGTCAGTGCCTGTGGAAGTTTCCCCCATTCAGTGTCATTGCATTTTGAAGTTTCCCCCTGGAAGTGTCAGTGCCTATC
Organism: Heterodontus francisci; assembly: GCF_036365525.1. Taxonomy (NCBI): domain Eukaryota; kingdom Metazoa; phylum Chordata; class Chondrichthyes; order Heterodontiformes; family Heterodontidae; genus Heterodontus; species Heterodontus francisci. Next base: position 6,121,640 of record NC_090403.1, on the reverse strand, counting down.
GAAGAGTACCCCACTGAGAGTCATTGCCTGTGGATATTTACCCCATTTAGATTCAGTGCATGTGGAAGTGTACCCCAATCAGAGTCAGTGCGTGTGGAAGTTTACCCCATTCAGAGTCAGTACCTGTGGAATTGTACCTCAGTGAGAGTCAGTGCCTGTGGAAGTTTACCCCATTCAGAGTCAGTGCCTGTGGAAGTGTACCCCAGTCAGAGGCAATGCCTGTGGAAGTTTACCCCATTCAGATTCAGTACCTGTAGAAGTTTACACATTCAGATTCAGTGCCTGTCGAAGTGTACCCCAGTGAGAGTCAGTGCCTGTGGAAGTTTACCCCATTCAGAGTCAGTGCCGATGTAAGTGTACCCCAGTTGGAGTCAGTGCCAGTGGAAGTGTAACCCAGTGAGAGTCAGTGCCTATGCAAGTTTAACCCATTCAGAGTCAGTGCCTGTGGAAGTGTACCCCAGTGAGAGTCATTGCCTGTGGAAGTGTACCCCAGTCAGAGTCAGTGCCTGTGGAAGTTTACCCCATTCAGAGTCAGTGCCTGTGGAAGTTTACCCCATTCAGATTCAGTACCTGTAGAAGTGTACACCATTCAGATTCAGTGCCTGAATAAGTGTACCCCAGTGAGAGTCAGTGCCTATAGAAGTGTTCCCAATTGAGAGTCAGTGCCTGTGGAAATGTACCCAAGTGAGAGTCAGTGCCTGTGGAAATGTACCCCAGTGAATGTCAGTGCCTGTAGAAGAATACCCAAATGAGAGTCAGTGCCTGTGGAAATGTACCCAAGTGAGAGTCAGTGCCTACAGAAGTGTACCCAAGTGTGAGTCAGTTGCTGTAGAAGTGGACCCAAGTGATAGTTAGACCCTGTGGGACTGCACCCCAGTGCGAGTCAGTGTGGGTGGAATTTTAACCCAGAGAGAGTCAGTGCCTATCAAGGTGTAGCCCAGTGAGAGTCTGTACCTGTAGAAGTGTACCCAAGTGAGAGTCAGTGCCAATGGAAATGTACCCCAGCGAGAGTCAGTGCCTGCAGGTGCACCCAAGTGAGAGTCAGTGCCAATGGAAATGTACCCCAGTGAGAGTCAGTGCCTGTGAAAATGTACACCAGTGAGAGTCAGTGCCTGAAGAAGTGTACCCAAGTGAGAGTCAGTGCCTGTGGAAGTTTATCCCATTCAGCTTCAGTGCCTGTAGAAGTGTACCCAAGTGAGAGTCAGTGCCAATGGAAATGTACCCCAGTGAGAGTCAGTGCCTGTGCAAATGAACCCCAGTGAGAGTCAGTGCCTGAAGAAGTGTACCCAAGTGAGAGTCAGTGCCTGTGGAAGTTTCCCCCATTCAGATTCAGTGCCTGTGGAAGTTTAACACATTCAGAGTCAGTGTCTGTGGAAGTGTACCCCAGTGAGTCAGTGCCTGTGGAAGTTTACCCCATTCAGAGTCAGTGCCTGTGGAAGTGCTCTCAAGTGAGGGTCTGTGCCTGTGGATCCTTACCCCATTCTAAGTCAGTGCCTGTGGAAGTGTACCCCAGTGAGAGTCAGTGCCTGTGGAAGTGTACCCCGGTGAGAGTCATTGCCTCTGGAAGTTTACCCCATTCAGTGTCAGTACCTGTGGATGTTTACGCCATTCAGATTCAGTGCCTGATGAAGGGTCCCCCATTCAGAGTCAGTGCATGTGGAAGTTTACCCCGTTCAGAGACTGTGCCTGTTGAAGTGCACCCCAGTGAGAGCCAGTGCCAGTGGAAGTTTACCCCATTCAGATTCAGTGCCTGTGGAAGTGATCCCAGTTAGAGTCAGTGCCTGAGGAATGTACCCCATTCAGAGTCAGTGCCTGTGGAAGTTTACCCCAGAGAGAGTCTGTGCCTGTGGAAGTTTACACCATTCAGAGTCAGGGCCTGTGGAAGTTTACCCCATTCAGAGTCAGTGCCTGTGGAAGTGTCCCCCAGTGAGTGACAGGTCCTGTGGAAGTGTACCCCAGTGAGAGTCGTTGCCTCTGGAAGTGTACCCCAGTGAGGGTCAGTGCCTGTGGAAGTGTCCCCCAGTGTGAGTCATTGCCTGTGGAAGTTTACCCCATTCAGATTCAGTACCTGTAGAAGTTTACCGCATTCAGATTCAGTGCCTGTGGAAGTGATCCCAGTGAGAGTCAGTGCCTGTGGAATTTCCCCCATTCAGAGTCAGTGCCTGTGGAAGTGTACCCCAGTGAGAGTCAGTGCCTTTGCAAGTCAACCCCATTCAGATTCAGTCCCTGTAGAAGTTTAAGACATTCAGTTTCAGTGGCTGTCGAAGTTTACACCATTCAGTGTCAGTGCCTGTGGAAGTTTACCCCATTCAGAGTCAGTGCCTGTGGAAGTGTACCCCAGTCAGAGGCAATGCCTGTGGAAGTTTACCCCATTCAGATTCAGTGCCTGTAGAACTTTACACATTCAGATTCAGTGCCTGTCGAAGTGTACCCCAGTGAGAGTCAGTGCCTGTGGAAGTTTACCCCATTCAGAGTCAGTGCCTGTGTAAGTGTACCCCAGTTAGAGTCAGTGCCAGTGGAAGTGTAACCCAGTGAGAGTCAGTGCCTGTGCAAGTTTAACCCATTCAGAGTCAGTGCCTGTGGAAGTGTACACCAGTGAGAGTCATTGCCTGTGAAAGTGTACCCCATTCAGAGTCAGTGCCTGTGGAACTTTACCCCATTCAGAGTCAGTGCCTGTGGAAGTTTACCCCATTCAGATTCAGTACCTGTAGAAGTTTACACCATTCAGATTCAGTGCCTGAATAAGTGTACACCAGTGAGTGTCAGTGCCTGTGGAAATGTACCCCAGTGAGAGTCAGTGCCTGTGGAAATGTACCCCAGTGAGTGTCAGTGCCTGTAGAAGTATACCCAATTGAGAGTCAGTGCCTGTGGAAATGTACCCAAGTGAGAGTCAGTGCCTATAGAAGTGTACCCAAGTGAGAGACAGTTGCTGTAGAAGTTTACCCAAGTGAGAGTCAGTGCCTGTGGAAATGTACCACAGCGAGAGTCAGTGCATGCAGGTGCACCCAAGTGAGAGTCAGTGCCAATGGAAATGTACCCCAGTGAGAGTCAGTACCTGTGGAAATGTAACCCAGTGAGAGTCAGTGCCTGAAGAAGTGTACCCAAGTGAGAGTCAGTGCCTGTGGAAGTTTCCCCCATTCAGATTCAGTGCCTGTGGAAGTTTAACACATTCAGAGTCAGTGTCTGTGGAAGTGTAC